>NC_044324.1:210927519-212213786 GCF_007399415.2 Gopherus evgoodei | reverse complement strand
CAGCTCCTTTTTAAAAATATCAGAAAAGACAGTAACTAACAATAACATCTCTTTTCCTTTAGTGAGGATTGAACACAGACTCCAATGAGGTTAGTGAATTCACTAGACACTTGAGAAAAATATTCTCATAATCAGACAGGCTAGAAATAGTACAGATCTTGGTAAAGATTTTTCCTGCCTAACAATAACTGCAGCAATCAAATTCTTTGCTGGTGATTCAAACTTTCAGGGATGATAACTGTCACTAAAAAGAATCAAAGTTACAAATTTTAATAGTTTTGGGTCATACTTAGTTATGATTTAGTGTACTTAAAATATAAAGTCTCATTAAGCAAAATATACGTGGACCTCTCAGTATGCAGGGAAAACTTTCTTCTATCCAAAAATGTGATTCCAAAAAACGACTTTAGATCTGCACACTGATTCCCACCATGCTACCAGAAACCCTCTTACATGTGCTATAGATATAAATGAAGTATGGACTACAAACTTTTAAATCACTACTCATCCACAGCATGTAGCTCTACTTCATCACCTATTAGCTAGAAATCCCCACATCTTCCCTCTTATCCTCTATATAAGGACGAGAGAATCCACCCTCCCCAAGTTAATCACCAGCTGTGATCAGGAGACAAACACCTTTCTCCCACTCATTCACTATTCCAAAGCCAAAAAAAAATAATCTGCCCGGCTAACCACCCTAGTCACATTCCTACTCCAAGATAAAGACCTCACTTTCCAAACACAGACCACATATCTACCTTAATTCAATTCACTATACTCAGAGGCTGGAGATTGAAGGGGGAAAAAAACAAAAACAAAACAAAAAAAACCCACCCCATACAAACCAGGCTACTAATTAAACTGTTCACCATAGAGAAGAAAAGCAGACAGCAAGTCTGTAGAGTGTAATACCAGTATTATAGTTATTATAATAAGTACATTATTACAATATGCCTGTTAAATGGATATTAGACAGTTTTTCAGGGGAAGAGAAGGTTGTTTCATGAATACACAATATTTTATACATTAATATTTATTTTAGAGATGTCATCTGTGTATGTTTGAATATCTATCTGTACACTGAACTCTCCATTTCCATACTTGCAAATGCTCAGTCTTGCATAAGGGAATTGCATGTTTTGAAAGATTAACCACAAAGTTACTTATTATAATACACAATAGCAATCTTGATTTAAAGAAAGTTTGTTTATTAATTTCCTTATTTAAAGAATGCAAGGCCAGTAGACTTTCCAGCAATTAGACAGGGTCCCTAGCTTCCCCTCCTGCATCTCTGATTGAAACCCAGAAGTTTGAACTCTGCAAGACACCTGGTTCCCTAGACATATATTAAATCAATCTGTGGAGTTCACAAGCTTTGCACGATTCTCACCACCCCATGAGCTACAGAGATTCAGAACTTGAGATCCCCAATTTCTAGTCTTCCTTATCTGACATTACCTTGTGGAGCTTTTCCTCAGCATCTCCTTGCCTTGCATAGACTTTATAAAGCACAGATTGGGCCATTCAGACTTTAAAGCACAAGTCACTGTACCAAATAAGCAGATTTTTGTAGTTGTCTTCACATTGCTATCCTATGCTCTAGTCAATGTAACTATATACTGTTTCAAGTTTACAATCAAACTTTTTTTTAAAAATCCCCACACCGTGAAAAAAGTTTGATATCTGAATATCATTTAAAAAATTTAATCTCCTCCAAGTTATGGACATTAAAAAAAATGGTATTTCAAGCTTGCCAAAGAAATCCTAAACTGTTCTGAAAGTAATCAAAAAATACTTTTCCAGTGCAAACTTTTAAAGGGCATGAATTTCAACACTTCTAAGTTAAAACTACCAGTATTAGAGAGAAAGCTACTACTGAGCAACTCCCAAACCATTTGGTCCTGGGAAGGTTCTAGATGGATTGTCAAGTCCAGGACCAGATTAACCCACCTAGGCAAACATACACCTCTCCCAGCCTGCTCTGGAGGGGAGGTCTGCGTGGGAGGAGAGCAATCCCACCATGTATTCAGCTTGCAGCGGTGGCTCCAGTCCCAGGGTGCTGGGCCTGGCTCCCCACTCAGGGCACTGAGACCTGGTGCAAGAGGTCACAGCACCGCTCAGCTTTCACCTGGCTGCCCCCATCATCATAGGATGGGGGGTCAGGGACAGCTGAGCCAAACTTGAGTGGTGCTGTGACCCTACATGCCTGGTTGCAACACCACACCCCCAGATTTGGTCCAGCCCAGGGCCTCCCCTCCACATCAGCCAGGATTAGTGTTGTGGGGTAAGGGTGGAGTGTGGACCAAAAATAGGGAGTCCCAAAAAAGGACAAAAACTGCAGCAAGTTGGCCTGGGAACCACAGCACAGAGGTAAACCATAAAAAAGCTGAGACTAGAGCCCTCATCCTTTAGCTTCACCACCGCAATATTCAATCACTGGACTTCAGGGAAAACATCTTCTGCTTTTCCTGAAGTTCAACCAGCTATTGGATGGCAGATCTCTTACAAAAAGTATAACCAATACATTTCAATAAACAATTGTGTAACAAAAGTACAATTGGTAGAACAGTTTCTTCAATTACAGTTCATACATGAGTTAGAGGAGTTTTAACAGTTAATTGTGTAGAAAGGAAAAGCTGCTTTTAAGCTCCTGGTATTGAATGAAATGTTAGGTAGAAACAAAATTTCAAGACTACATTTAAGACCTATAACTAAAAGCAGTCTGACTAATTCTCCTCAAATATTAGAGAAAAATTCTCCTCACCCTTCAGTGTAAATGCCAATTGCGGGGCCAAACCAATTTTGTCAGCCAAAGCTATAGGGGTGGGAGGTGTCAAAATAGGCCTTTATAACAGCTCATGACTGTATTCTTAAAAATGACCTACAAACAACTTAAACGGTGGTTTGTGTCTCTGTGTGTGTTTCCTTATTATTAGGAATGTCTAAAGTCTCATCTTCCCTGATTTGCTGGAGGACCTCTTGATATCTCTGTTTACTATGAGCTGTCACACCACACTCTAATTGAAAGACCAACGTTATAGAATATTTAGAACAAATGCTTCCTTTATATCAATGCTCACTGTCTTTGACCTTAACCAGGCAGTTCTCTTCCCCTCCCCCCTCCAAAATAAAAAGGGTTGAACAGTACACCTAAAAATGTTTCCCCTCTCAAATGTACAGCTTCCATTCCCTTTGCTCTAGTTTTTTCAACATTTCACTAGCTCTCCAGTCACCACAGAAATTCCCAATGTAGAACATAGCTGAATGTAAAAAAAACAAAACAAAACAAAAACAAAAAAAACCCAGAACCTTCAGGACTTCTTTACATACCACAAACAAAAAAGGGTACCACTCCATTTTTGGCCCTTTAATAGTCACTTTTAATTTTGAAGGGAATACATTCTCTCCATAATGGCTCCTGACTATTACAACCTTTACTATGGACAAAATACTGTCCCTCATAAATCATATTTAAGGAAGAAAGTTTAAATCAGTAAAATAGTTTTAAAAACTATCTGGAGTTTATTACTAACCTACGAAGTGTATGATCTTGAATTGTTTTGCTCATAACTTAAGCAAACACTGCATAAGAATTATAAGTACCTTGTTGCTCTTCCTCCTCTTCACTAGATGAAGCCAAATAAGCTTGAAAATCCATGTCAAGAAGTTCATCTTTTTTAAAATTTCTCTGTAGCAAAGTTGTTCTTTCATGATCTGTCTCATCCCATGTGATATCCACCTTTAGAAAAAAAGAACATATAAAATGTAAAAGGTAAAGCTTATGTTTTTGCCCAGAGTGCAGTTTGTAATACTTCCTATTACAAGTTTAACAAGAGAAAACAAAGAAAAAGAAATCAAAGGGTATGACTGAAATTTCATTTCAAAAGGCTACTGACTTTTAGGGAACAATATTTTATGCATTTAAGAACCATTTAAGTCTTAACTAGGGAGCTGCTACCACACATCTCCATAAAATCAAGTAGATATAAACAACAACTTCAATATATTTTCATCTAACGTACCCTATGCATAGTATTTAGTTTCTTCTAGTGTTTCCTATATGCTCAAAATTTCAATGAGTTTTAGCTATCTGGAAAGTCTGAAGAGTCTCCTATTGCATTAATAAGATCATTTGTGATAGAACAGGAAAGTAGTGGTGCTACATTTCTTAAAATACCCAGGTCAGTCCAATTAACATTTTCTTTTAAATAATCAAATTTCGTTCTGTATTCAAATTGAAAGTGGGCTAAATTTAAGGATAATAAACACTACTATTCATTTATAACAATGAGGTTGAATCCATTTAAAGTGTGAAACTCAGTCTTAACTCTAGTCATAATTTATACCTCTGTAACATACACATACAATATCTATTTGAAGTCTACATCTCTACAATCATGAATATATACAGGGATCCTTTCTCCACTATCACCAGTGCCACAAATCCATTATTTATATATCTTACATAAACCAAGAAAAACAAAGCTCAACAAATTACATAGGGTTACAAAAACACTGTTAAGATACCGTTGACGTTCCCATAGCACCAGATCTGAAGTACTTTGGTTTATATGCAGCTCCATCCACTTCTGAGGCTATGTCCTTTGGCTCATCATCAAATGTAACATCATCTGGAATAAATCTTAAAGGCAAAGAAGATGTCTTGTTATTCAAACACATATTGTGATGTTTCAAAAGAACAAACACTTACAGGCTCAGCTTCTCTCTAATTAAATCCTTGCACATTAATGCAGAAGATTTTGCTAGGATAAGAAGTGGATAAGCCCAAACAGAGCAACATACAGGGAAAGGATAAAAACCATATCACACAAGTTAATATTTGCACTGTACATTCAATTTCCACATCCTCTGTATTTTATAAAATCTTGTGGAAAAAGGTAAGAAATTAATTTTTTAAAAGAATTACAATTTAAGAAGTTAAATTGATTACTTTGAATTTTTAATATTTAGTACTTTGCATATGGCCAGTATAGGCATGGAATGCTTCCAACAGGTATGATTTGTAAGTTAACTATAAATCATTAAAACAGGATGGATTAGAGACCCTAGGATGCATACTTTTTTTTTGGCCAGTAGTAGCTATATGTGCAAACAACACTGATTAAAAAAAATCAAAGTAAACAAATTAAAAATATCGAGTACGAGATTCTTAAAATAACCCTAAATATATCACTGGACTTATGTTTTTCCTGGAAGATCAAGACACAGAATATGTACGGAGACAGAATCTCTCAACTTTGCTTCTTAATTCTCATATTCTGACCACAGCATTTTTGAGATGAAAGGAAAACACCTTTATAAACACTAACCTCACTTTTCCAAGCACTATCTCCTCTTTCAGGATAGATCTACTAGAACAATTCAGATTATTTTCAGTATTGTCACAAATTAGGGAAGAAAAATAAAGCAATTTTGAAGACAAATGGAAGTCAATATGAAGCTGTGAAATTCTAAAGAGACATTATCTTAATCAAAAAGCCGTCTGAAAATTGTTTAAATACCATTTTTACAAGATGCTTATATCTAGAGAATATTTTTCCCCTTTCAGTTAGTCATCTTCATGCACGTGACTGAATTTGGTGTAAAGACAATTTTGTTGTTTCCCATGTTGTGTAGGTCAGTGAGAAACATTGTTTAAAAACAGAAAACATGATCGTAAAGTCACAACAATTAGCCATGCGACCTCGTGTATTTTTAGTACCTGAAACTATTTAACCTCATTTAAAAAAAAGCTGAGTAGGTTTCAAGTTGATTATGTCCCTTGAAATGCAACTGCCTGACAATGAAAGCTACCCAGTACATCTCCAAAAACATTTATTTTTCTAATTTAACAAGTTAAGCAAATGAAAAGAAAGGCTTTGGGGATTCTCAAACAGGTTCCTCTGCTGTAAGACAAGATCTTTCTAGGATGTGAAAGTTTCATTAACAGGAACACAAAAGTATACATCTTAGTCATTTCCTTTGAAATACAACACCTAGTGTCTATGAGGTAATACACCTTAGCTTTTTCCCCATCACATGCAATTTCAAGTCCTCAACAAAACTGGGATCTAACAGAGATTATTTTTATTGACAGTGTCACATCAGAATGATTTTCTGTGCAAACAAAGGAATAGTCTGGTGATAAAGCAGGACTGAAGTTTAGCTTCCTGCCTTCTTAAAATATGAGGTTTGAAGTGATCAAGCTTTATGACTTTGAATCAAAGTCTGAGCACAAAGATGCACAGCCTGAAGACAATAGCAGCTATACATTTGCTATTAATTGAAACAAATGTAATAAAGGAACGAGTTAACCTCGTGCCTCAGGTGAAGGAAGCAGACATAGAACACTAGCAGTGTGTTTTTCTATTAGTGTCCTACTGCTTTACTTGACTGTAGAAGATGATTGAAAAAGCAGATGTAGTAATATTTGTATCTTGAACCCCTTTTGAAAACAAACGAACAGTCTCTTTAGGGTGGGATTTTTGCTTTTTCTGACAAAGCCAGATATAACCAAAATGCATATATTTTTCCCAAGGTACTATACAGTTTTGCTAAAAGTTTGATGGAAGTAAACTGCATTATTCTTCTAATTTTTTAAAACTTGCTTTAATGTTTTGTTTTTTTTTTAAAAATCACCATTTGCTGTACCTGAGATCTACAAAAGAACAGCTACTTTCAAATTCCAGTCCATCACACGCCTCATAAATTGTATTGGCTGTTTCAGGAGAATCACATTCTACCACTGCATAGAAGTATTTCAGTCGTTTGAACTCATAATCCCTTAGCATTTCCCTACAAATCCTACAAAAGAGAAGACAACATCCAAATAACTTCTGTTAAAACAGTGAAACAAAGTTGCAACTTCAGAATTACTTTGCAAACTTAACTTCTTAAAATCATATATTACCAACACATGGGCCTGACTTTGCATCAGGATCAGATCTTATGCTACATAGATTTTCAACAACTTCTATGGGACTCTGGACAGGTATGCATAAAGGTTTAACTGCATGGATGTCATTCCAAGACTGGAGCCAAAATCAGGATATTGTATTGAAGAAACATTTTCCTCAGTGCTGATTACTTAACATGGGATAGGACTAAGCCTCTTCTTGATAACATAGGTACAAATTTTGGCAGCAAAGTAGTATTTTCTTGTGCTTGTTTGAGAATCAAGTTTTAGAGAAGTATGCTGTGCATTAAGTACTCCAATTTTCTCTTTTGTTTACCATTGTGACAATGCTCCTAAGAGCATTAAATATGAGTTTAAAGTTGCTAATTTGGGGAAATTCTCCAGTTCATAAATAAAGTGCACTTTCTGCATTTTCAGTTTAAATGTATCCCATTTCTGTAACTTGGTCAATTATGATTTTACTCTTCGGTATGGGATATCACCATCTAGTGGTGAAAAGTAACTCACATAGTCCCACTACATTTTCCAGTGTCTTTTACTCAAAATGAGCTATTTGCATAAACTAATCTCCATCTAGATATAGACATGCACAATGTATGAAAAAACATTTTTAAAATAATTAAGATTTCACGGTATTATTTGCAAAAACCGTCTTCACCACACAAACTTCTTAGCTATTTGCTAAGTGGCTAGAAAAATGTTGCACTTTATTAAATACTAAGGTATCGCTCTGTGAGATGCTGAATGTTTTGTTAGAAGCTAAGTCCTCAAGGTGGAAACATGTCAAAACAGTCTTTTTGATCAGTTCTTACTTTGATCTAGCATGTAAAGGTTAAAAGGTAGATTTAAGTTTTAGCAAGCTACACTCTAATGCTGCAAGCTAACCCATGCAGATGAACCTCTGCACCCACATGTATTCCAATGGCCTGCATGGAACAATTTACACAACTGGGGCCTTAAGTTTTATGTCGCAACAAATTTATTCAAGTATATAGACTCATATACTCTAGGACTGGAAGGGACCTCAAGAGGTCATCGAGTCCAGTCCCCTGCCCTCATGGCAGGACCAAATACTGTCTAGACCATCCCTAAGAGACATTTATCTAACCTACTCTTAAATATCTCCAGAGATGGAGATTCCACAACTTCTCTAGATATGAATATGAGTCAGATTCAATTAAAAACACCATTTGAAAAACTAGAAAGGTGGAGAAGCATTAAAAAAGGGTACTGTCAACCATTTGTAGTTTAAATTAATACCAATTTTGCTCTGTGCCGTTCTCTGGAAGACTTAATAGTTCTACAGGTCCTTGCAGCTCCTCCTTTTTCAATCTCTGCTTTCCAAACTCTGAAGGATAAATCTACAAATAAAGGTCATAAGCCAATTGCACAGGTGCAGTGTACAGCAACCAAAAGAAAACAAATCTATCAAGCCAGGAGTTCTGAGCATCACTTTTTTCTTTCCAGTGAGAAAACAACATTAAAGGATCCAATCCTGAACACATTTACACGTGCTTAAAAATTAAGCATACAAGTAGTTTCAGTGACTTTGATATGACTACCTGTAGGAAAAAAAAAGGTAAGAAACCATATAAGTGTGTTCAGATTAAACTGATGTACAAAACCAAAAACAATATTAATTTGTGATTATAGAATTAATGTTCAGCTGTGAAAAAATTAATGTGACACAATCAATTTGAAATCAATTGCCAAAAAAGAAAACCGAACAATGAAGCTATTTAATTATTATACTTGAGCTCAATTTCCCTGCCAGTTTTTGTGGTTTGGCTGTCTAAGGCCCTGATCCTGAGAGCTGATCCATTCAGGCAAAACTTTATACCCTCACACAGAACCTTACACAGAAATTGATTGGACTCCACTCAGGTTCAGGGGTCTAACCATGCAGCTCAGGTTGCAGGATTGGAGTCATATTTGTTTCATGCGCTTTTCTTTCCGTTGTGTTAAAGACTCATATAAAAAAAGGGAAACTGACTAAACAATAGAAGCAGAACAGAATACGAAGCAGTCAAGCTTAAAAAATAAAAAAATTAGAAAGATACTTCTCTATAGTCCATCATTTACAGTACTCAGCAGGAACAAAAAGACCGAAGAGTGCTTAGATTATGGGATGTTTATATGAGAGAGCATCAAGTGCCCAGTTAATTTATCTCATTCAATTTATTATGTAAAGAACAGTAGAACTTTGCCAATTCTTTTGGTAGCAAACATCAAATGCATTTGGTAGGGAGAGTGTAAAAACCCTTGAACAAAGAGCACAAACAACCCTAATATATAACAAAACCAAACAAAATACAGAAGACCAAAGCTGCTCAGACCACCTAACTTTCAGCACTCTAAACCCAACCTCTTATTAAATGTATTTCTACTCTTGTATGTAGAAAAATACTCCCCAAGAGGAATTTATGTAATGGATTTTATGTAGTAAATGCTCAGATGAAAGCAATCTTTAAATACTGTAGCTATTTCACTCACATCTTTTTAACATCAATCTTCTGGTCCAGGGTAACTTAACAGATTTCATGGTTATGAAAAAATATCTTTACGCAATGACTAGCCAATGCAATCTCACATGAGTAAATGTGTTTTGAAAAAATGGAATTAATTCAATTGTAATTAAAAGTTTTGGACAAAGAAAATTTATTTTTAGCAGTAGATTAAGTGCCAGAGACAATATTCCTATGTATCAGAAAACAATATACTATTTCACAGTAAATAGCCTGAACAGAGTTACTGGGTTAGTTATAAATACTGGTGATGTTTCTGAAATACTATTTCACTCATAAGAAATCTATAACTTGAATTGGGAGAAAAATTTTCACATCCACCCTGGCTGTGCATTTTCAGGTGAACTAGGTTTGTAGTTTAAAATGCAAAGTTAGAGCTACAGTGCATATGTGTAATTTACACACACAGTTTTTGTAGTAAAAATTACTCATTTAGTGACAATACAGCTCTGTTTATGTATATTACATACAAAACTACATTAAAACATTGCAAAGTTAAGCACTCAAAAGTTAGGAAATGCCAAAATTAAGGTTGCCTGTGTATATGCAGTGTGATTGTCTAATTATACGATCACATTTTTTTCCCCCCTCACAGAACCTCCACTTTGTTCTTTTTAACAAGGGCAAAACATATTTTTGCCTAGCCTCATTCTCAGAAATGGCCAAACTATTTTGGATGAAATTTTCCAAAACAGGTCAGCCTGAGGCAGACTCCCAGCATAAAAAATTTCAACTCAAATGGATTAAATCTGGTAAAGTTACAAGTACTGTAACTGAAAACAGGGTCTAATAACTGGAAGCATTGGGAAGTCAAGATTTTAGATGGTGCTACCAGCCTCACCTATACCACAGAATAGAATTTTAGAGAATCTACTGTATGACCTAAGGGAAATTAAGCATTTAAACTTTATGCTGCTTTTGCACATAGTACTTGATTCTAACTCCTTTTAGCATCAACAGAAGTGTTGCCACCAAATTAAATGGGAACAGGACTGAAACCAATGTCACATACACAAATGAAGCTGTGTCAGTTTATCATCTCCACACGAACACTCATCAATGGAAGGGAGAGTGTCGAGCGATAGCCTACATTTATTTTATAAAGGACCAATACAAATCAATTGAATAGGGAGAGGCGAAAGGAAGTCAGCAGGAGGAATGGGTAAGAAAAGCAACTTGCTGGAATCAAAATATGCTTTTATTTTTATTTCAAATAGTTCTTACCTTTACAGAAAATATAACACCCCCTTTGGGTATGAAAGAATTAAACAAAGCCAGTAGGTCTTTAGCCTTCAGCCTATTCCAGTCCATGTTGCAAACTGCCAATCTACTTGTTATCTACATTGAAGAAGAAAGTAAAAATATATTAATTGTAATAAGATTTTTGGGTGCTGATTGCTGAGAGAGGAAATATCTTATTTTCCAGTTACTATCCTTTGATGAAGTCACACTGTGTTGAACTTTAGAGAACATAAGAATGACATCTCCCACAACAGCTGATATCACTGATGCTTCCATGGTTCTTAAGCAATGACTACAGAGCAAACAGAAATGTTCAATAAACGGGCTTTACTATTTTTCAAACATAAAATGTGCTGTATGATGGCCTTTATCTTTCACTATCCTAGAGTGCATCTACAGTTTCAGACTACAGACAGTTTATACTGCTTCTTACCCACAGCTCTAATGCTCTTGCTAATTTTGCTTTCCCAGAGAACTTCTGAAGATCTAAAAGGAAACAGATCCCTTCCTGACAAGAGTTGACAGCAACAGGTCCCCCTGATGTAATCTTGGAAAAAAGTTTAGCTGCTAGCGCAGAAGGGACAACATTGTTTTCAGCGTCATTACAGAAAGCATGACTTTGAGTTTGATCAGCAGCAGAAGCACCAGGAATGTCTGTCTGCATTTGATGACAGGCAATATTACAAAACAAACTTGAAAGTCTGCCTTTGGAACAATTACTTTTTACAAAATAAAACCTTAAAATCTGATAAATGGCCTAGAACAGTGGCCCTCCACCTTTCCAGACTACTGTGCCCCTTTCAGGAGTCTAATTTGTCTCATATACCCCCAAATTACATCTGTCTTAAAAACTACTTGCTTTCACAATCAGACATAAAAATACTAAAGTGTCACAGCACACTGTTATTGAAAAATTACTTACTCTCTCATTTTTACCATATAATTAAAAAATAAATCAATTGGAATATAAATATTTCAATGTATAGTATATAGAGCAGTATAAACAAATCGTTGTCTGTATGAAATTTTAGTTTGCACTGATCTCACTAATACTTTTTATGAAAACTAGACAAATATCTGGATGAGTTGATGCACCCCCGGAAGATCTCTGTGAACCCACAGGGGTACATGTACCCATAGTTGAGAACCACTGGCCTAGAGTAGACCTCTCAACACTTAGCAGAGAAAGCTTCCAGCACACTAATGGTAAACAGAGTTTTAAACTCTGTCAAAATAAGCTTCAGAGTTCATAATCGAACAACAGGAAATACTCCTTCCAGCAAAGGACCAAGAGCACTATCATCAAGAGATGCAGAAATGAACTCAACTGATGCATCTCGCATTAGCACTAAATTGCTCACTTTTAGGCAGCCAATATGTCTAATTGTTTCAAGCAAATACGAACTAATAAGTAATTAGTAGGGCTGTCGATAAATCTCAGTTAATGCCTTTAATTAACTGAAAACAAAATTAACTTGTTAATATTTTTAATGATGTTAATCACATGCATCTGGGCCAGGAGGGAGGCATCAGCTGTGGATGGACCTGACAGTGTCTGGTCAGGAGCAGTAACCCAATCCGCTTCCGGATAGCAGGGAGGGAAGGGGAGAGGAGAGTGGCTCCTATCCCAGCTCTGGCAGAGAGGTAGGTATCCTGACCCTGCCATACCTCAATGCCTTCACCTCCCTCTGCACCATGCCCCAAAGCCCCTGGCTGCCCCCTCGCTCAAGGGACCAACCCTCTGTGGCTGTCCCCTCACTCTGGGGACCAAGGTACACACATACCTGGTCCCACACCATGCTCCAATGCCTCCGCTGGCCACTCACTCTGGGGAATGACCCCACCACCATACCATGTTCCAATGCCCCTGGCCAGCTCCTTGCTCCAAGGGCACCCCAAAGAGAGCAGGGGCCTGGTGAGTTCAGCCTTCCTGCATCAGCCTCTCCTCCCCCGCCACATGCCCAGCCCCTGAGGTAAAATCCACTGACCCTTGCAAACAAGGTGTGCTCAGCTGAAAGGAGCCCATCTCGCTGATTACAGAGAGCCGAGCGAGTTCAGTACCAGAAAGCACTCTTCCAGAGGCAGAAGCAAGATACTTCCTTTACCCTCCTCCTGGACAAGTCATTGCCTGCTCCCCCACCACTGTAACCCCATCCTCCCAGACACTCCTCCTGCACAAGTCATTGCTTCCCCCCATCCCCAGATTTCTAAGATCAAATTCTCTTCCTCTTTGGACAGGAGGCCCTGGTGAACTCAGAAACCCAACACATCAGGAGCAGCATTAAGAATTCTCCCTTCTCCTGAGCAACTTACACCCTTCCCATCTCTAGAATACTGATTTTCTAAAATAAAAAAACGTACCTTTTCAATAAGGCTCCCCTAAAGGAGACATACTAAATAGTATAAACAAACAGGGCTGTCAATTAATCGCAGTTAACTCATGCGATTAACTCAAAAAAATTAATCGTGATTAATTGCACTTTTAATCACACTGTTAAGCAACAGAATGCCAATTGAAATGTATCAAATATTTTTGGATGTTTGTCTACATTTTCAAATATATTGATTTCAATTACAACACAAAATACAAGTGTACAGTGCTCACATCATAATATTTTTATTACAAACATTTGCACTGTAAAAATTATAAACAAAAGGAATAGTATTTTTCAATTCACCTCATACAAGTGCAGTTATGTAATTAAAAAACACTATAAAGAGATTGCACTATAGTATTTGTATGAAGTGAACTGAAATACTATTTTTTTTTTACAGTACAAATATTTGTAATCCAAAAATAGTCATATAAAGTGAGCACTATACACTTTGTATTCTGTCTTGTAATTGAAATCAATGCATTTGAAAATGTAGTACACACCCAAAATATTTGAATAAATGGTATCTATTATTAACAGTGTGATTAATTGCAATTAATTTAATTGCTTGATAGCTCTAATAATTAGCTATAAAAATTTTGCCACTCTATTCATTTGATTGATCAGTTATAGTCATTTTTCTATTCACGGAAATATCCTCGTCTATTCTGTATACTGT
Source organism: Gopherus evgoodei (assembly GCF_007399415.2). Classification (NCBI taxonomy): domain Eukaryota; kingdom Metazoa; phylum Chordata; order Testudines; family Testudinidae; genus Gopherus; species Gopherus evgoodei. The sequence continues at coordinate 212,200,046 of NC_044324.1, read as the reverse complement.
ACTATCACTGACTATTCCAAAATGTTACCTCATCTGCAGGAGGAGCATCCATATGCAGTTCTCTCCAGGCATGCTCAATCTTTGGCACCTTTGGAAATATTGCAGACATATCATCTTCCTCTTCACTTTCAGAACTGGTTTCAATATTTCCTATCCCCCTAGCCAGATCAGGCCCACTGTCACTTTCATCTTCTTCTGAATCAACATCACTATCTGCCTCGCCTGTCTCTCCGTCATCTTCCGACTCCTCTTCCTCGCCTGTCTCTCCGTCATCTTCCGACTCCTCTTCCTCGCCTGTCTCTCCGTCATCTTCCGACTCCTCTTCCTCGCCTGTCTCTCCGTCATCTTCCGACTCCTCTTCCTCGCCTGCCTCTCCGTCATCTTCCGACTCCTCTTCCTCGCCTGCCTCTCCGTCATCTTTAGATTCTGCATAATCAAAATAGCCTTTATTTTTAGAAATTTCATCTAACTGGCTTTTGTTGATGTTACTTTGTTCATATGCAAAAGCAGCTTTATTCACTGAATAAGGTAAATATCAGATTTAATATTACTTAAATGTGTATGCTGTCCCATAAGAGTGTATGGTGCTTTATTAGGAGGAGGGATAGGTCAGTGGTTTGAGTATTGGTCTGCTAAACCCAGGGTTATGAGTTCAATCCTTGAGGGGGCCATTAAGGGAACTGGGGTAAAAAAAAATTAACAGTGAATTTGCCCTGCTTTGAGCAGGGGGTTGGACTAGATGATCTTCTGAGGTCCTTTCCAACCCTGATATTGTATGTAAAAAATTATAACTTGGTTCCTGTTGCAAGAAGCTTACAGTCTAAGTAACCCTACTTATCTGAAATGCCAAATATGTAAGTAATCAGGGAATGTCTAGGAAGATGAGATTAGGGTTATTTCTTATTGCCTTGTGGACTCCTCTGTGCTAACCCCAGATGCTTTTGTTTTGCTTGTAACCTTTAAGCTGAACCTTAAGAGAGCTATCTTGATTAATTTTTGTAATGGTTTCTTTTAAGATCTACCAAAAGGTTTAAGTTCCAAATTATTTCCTTTCTTTTTGAGCTTAATAAAATTTACCTTTTTTAAGAACAGGATTGGATTTGTGTGTCCCTACATGGTTTGTGCATATGTTGTTTAATTAGCTGGTGGCAACAGTTGATTTCCTTTGCTTTCTTTCTCCACTCTTTCCAGGAAGGGCTTGAGGGTACCTCACAGGAAGGAATTCCCAAGTGTTCCTTCCTGGGTTCTCCAAAAGGAGTTTTGGTTTTTTTTTTTGCACTTGGGTGGTGGCAGCATCTACCCACCCAAGGTCAGAGAGAAGCTGTGACCTTGGGAGTTTAATACCAGCCTGGGGTAGCCAGTATTCATTTTTAAAATCCTTACGGGCCCCACCTTCTGCACTCAAAGTGCCAGAGTGGGGAATCAGCTCTGACAACTCCTAAAGGAGATTCTCCCTTAGCTCAAGTGATGGGTGGGCATCTGTTCTTCTGAAGCAGAAGAATCAGAATTCTATCCTGCTACAACTACGAAGCATCATGGCTATAGGGTGCAGCACAGTGACAAACACAGAATCCTTGTGGCTACAGAGATGTTACAATATAATGCTACTTCATTAAAACAATAATAATTCAAAGTCTGAACACGTAAAAATCAATAATCCTGCCCACTCATCCTTTCTAGTAACAGTATGAATGTTATTTCATTCTAGTATGTTTTTTGCCAAAAAAATTAAAAGCACATCACATCTTCAATCTCAGACTTTTGAATCAAGAAGCATTTAACTACTTTACTATTTAGTTCCAATATGCAATTTGTTCCAAAATGCTTTGAATATTTTAAATTTTTCCTTCCTCAAGTCTCAACATCAGGATAGTTTTAATCCTAAATAAGAGAACACAACTATTCATGCACAGGACATTATACCAAAACTGCATCATCAATTTCAAGTTCTGAAATAAGACTGCAGCAATTAAAAATGACTCTGACAATACTAAGTACACTGTAGAAGCATACACATTTTCCTTTTTTTTTTTTTTTTTTTTTTTTTTTTTTTAAGAAGTATGCTTTTTCCCTTTCTTAGTTGAATGAATTAATAATCTGTACCAGTTCTCTTTTGAAATAGCATTCTTCCCAAAGGGCCTAAAACTGTGAACACATAGGAATGTTGATGAAAGTTGCTCAGATGCTAAAGCAATTTTTGTTTGCTGGATCAAACCTTAAGTTTCTTTCTAATTCCCTTGGTGAATGTATTGATAGATGTCTTCACCATTTTATTCTTTCAAACTGTCCTAACAAATGTGAAACAGCTTTACCACTGGCATTGTTTAAAAATTAGTCTCTCCCAGTAAGATGAAACTGCACATATAGAAGCTTTATTTAAAAGCAGAAAAGGCTAGATCAGTTGTTTAAATGACTGATCTTGCAAGTTGGTCCAATAAGATGTCCTCGTACACTTTGTCTGACCTTGTAAAAGACAAATACATACTTTTAAAAAAAAAGATATATAACATGTTCTTAAATTTAACAAACCTGATTTAGTTTTCTTTTCCTCTAAAGAAAACTTTGTTTTGGGAGCCTTGACTGATTTAGTACTACTTGCTTTTGAAGTCTCTTGTTTGCTCAGAGATGAATCTGAGCTCACCACAATTTGCTTGTTTTTCCCTTTCCATATGAGTCCTTTATCATCCTGTGTAGGATCAATTTCTACATTAATTTTCTTATAGTCCTTTTTCAACTTTGGGCTACATGAGCTGGCAGTCCTTGTGATGCTTTTCTGTCCATTCTGGGAGTCGTCAGATTTTGATGGAGCTCCACATTTGTGGCCCATTTCCTGATTAACTATTTTGCTTTCCCCTTCAGTAGGTTTGTCAAGCAATTTCCCAGAGTCTATTCCTCCTTTTGATTTTGACTTTTTTTTCTTCTTCATTTTCTTTCCAACAAATACTTTGGTGTCAACTCCTGAAAGATCAGAGTCTGAATCTGAAAGATTATAGAACCGTTTCATATCCTCTGCAGAGCTGTGATTAATAGGGCGGCCTCTTTTATCAACAGTATATTTCAACTTAAACTTCTTGTCATGAAACATAGCCCGAAATCTTTTGTCAATCTTGATTTTGCAGTCTTTTTCTGGCATTTCCCAAAACCTAGGATCCTTTGTAACACGGCTAAACCGCTCATCGCTAGTCAGTTCCTTCTTGGATGCCATTTTTTGACAATTTTGAATCAGAACTTGATAAACCTAAAATGTAAAAATACACACAGACCAATAAACCATAAAATATAGCGCTTAATATAAATGTTAACAAAATAAAATGTTACTTCAATAAATATTACTAAAATAAGTTATATAAATGTTGTGTTAAAGGTAACAGAGCATGCAATATTTACTGACCTCTAGATTTTATGGATGTCAGGCAGGAATGAAGTAAGGCTGGAGGAAAGGAAAAAAATTCCTATTTAAAAAGACCTCAATTCAAAATAAAAAAAAAAGAGCTAAAAGTAGTTTCAGGTTCTACCTCTGTTCAAGTCATCATGCCAAATGTTGTGCTTTTACAATAATATTTTTGTTTTCTTATTGTTTAGGTTTGAATTTATTATTTTTAGAGATGAGAATGTTAGGGTTTTTTAACATATGCAAAGTAAATTGCTTATCAGCACATTTTAAAAAGAAAATAATGTTTGTGTACAGTAAGCACATTGTGTACAGTAAGCTATTCAGTTTAGCTGACTTTACCCAGACATGTTCTGTAATTAGAATAGGGCACTCCCTTTAGTAAGTATACTATAGCACAGTAAGTATCTAGTTCTAGAATTAAGAAGAATTATCCTTTCACCAGCTTCCCTCTATATAATTCCCCTTTCCTCCTTATAGCTCACTCTGACTGTGAGGAGAATGACAATGATTAAACCAAATTATACTGAGGAACACTGGTATCAACATACTTCCCTAACCAATGAATGAAGATTTGTGAGAAGTACCCTAGCACCTTTAATAGGTGCCCTTTCTCCTAGTGATTCATCATCACCAGCCCTGGATTCCCACACACAATGCAGGAAACTGACTACTATGAAGTCTGGAACCACGAAGCAGCCCAGCTCTAATGCTGAACAGCTGCATAATCTCACTGTTTGGCCTGTTGTTCTTGTCGCAGTGTTTGCCCCAGGATATTAGAGACACAACGGATGAGGGAAATCTCTTTTATTGGACCAACTTCTGTCGGTGAGAGAGGAGTTACGGAGCTCTGCAGCGCTCTTCCTCGTGTCTCTCTCACTAACAGGGGCTGGCCCAATAGGCGATACTACCGCGCGCACCTTGTCTTTGCAATCACTATGGCAGTTCGCGTCCCGGCTCCCTGCCCTCATCCCTCAGCCTGGCCAGTCTGAAGCCGCGCGGTGACCTCTGCCGAGGGCAGCGCGACTTCAGCCAGAGCAGCATCGGTGTGGCGGCGGGTGGGGGGGGGGCAGGTCACTTCGATCGCCGTTCACTTCCCGGGTGTGTTCAGACAAACCTCTTGCCTGAGCCTGGCCGAGGCTCTGCCCAGCCAGCAGGCCTGTGCCGCGGCGGCTGGACGCGCCACTCCCGCAGGGGCTCGGAAGCAGGTTCAGACGGCGGCCGGGCTCGCGGCGTGGCCCGGGCGGGCAGTGCCCCCGCCTCCCTGGGCTGACCACGGGGCCTTCCCCGAACGGATTCAACCCAGCGTCTCCTCAGCCACGCGACTGCAGGGGAGGGGCGTATCCCCTGGGGGGCCACGCGCTTCCGACTAACAGCTGGGCCCCGCTAACGTCCCTCACCTGCTGCCGCTTGCCCAATGCCACCTCCCTCGCGCGCGCGCCACCGGGGACGGAGACTCGGACACGACTCTAGGCCTCGCTTGAATTGAGCCTGTACGCATGCGCAGCTGTCTCGAGCTCACGCTCCCGGCAGAGGTGACGCTCCTGCGCGATAGAGGCGGAACTATTGGCCCCTGGCAAGGCAGCCACGGAGAGAGTGGGAGAGCTCGGCGCATGCGCAGTGCCTCCTATTCGGACGGGCACTTTGTGGGCGCGAGTGTCCTTTGCCTGCCCCCTCATGGGCGCCGCCGCCCTGCTCAGGGGGCCCGGCTCCCTTCTCCTGCGGGCCAGCCCGGGCTGCTGGTGCCGGTGCTTCTGGGCGGCGTCCGGGGAAACCGCCGCCGCTGCTGCCTCGCCAGGCTCCGGGGCCCGCAGCCCCTTTGACCGACAGCTGAAGCGGAAGCAGAAGAACTGGGCGGCGCTGCAGCCCGAGCCCGCCAAGTACGATTACCTGAGGGAGGAGGTGAGACTCCTCGGGATCCGCGCTGTGCCCTCACGCGGGAGCCAGCCCCTCCCCGGCAGAGGGGAGACGGGACCCCGGCCGTCCCCGGTTCCGGAGCACAGAGCGGCGGGGAGCAGCTCCCGGGCTCTGCGGCCCTGGAGGGAAGCTGGGACCGTGACTCTTCCCGCCCCTAGGTCCCTTCAGAGACCCGCTGCCATAGACTCGGAATATCAGGGTTGGAAGGGCCCTCAGGAGGTCACCTAGTCGAGTGGTCAGGCTCCCTCCCTCCCTCTGCAGTTTGGCCGGGAGTCTGGGGTGGGGGTGCTCAAAATTTTTTACTGGTGGGGTGCATGATCAAAATAAGTTTGGGAACCACTGATCTAGTCTAACCACCTGCCCAAAGCAGGACAAATCCCCAGGCAGGTTTTTTGGTTGTTTTTTTTGTTTTTAACCCCGGTTCCCTAGATGGCCCCCTCATGGATTGAACTCACAATCCTGGGTTTAGCAGGCTAATGCACAAACCACTGAACTATCCCTCCTGGGCAAAGGGCAGGTGACGCCCCTGTCCGAGAACCTACTGCAGGGGGTTTTCTCTGCACTCTCAGTGATGCCAGTAAAAGTTGTCACTAGCTAAAGAGCTTCCACAGTGTCATACAAATAACAAAGCACGTGTACGTGCAGCTCCCTCAGCGTCAATTGCATGAAATAACTTAGTGGCCATACTGTCTCATTCCTACCAGCGTGGCCTTGGATTGCTGGCAGGACCTGCACCATACACACTTTTTTTAACAAAACACTTTTTGCACTCATATGCTTGTCTCCCATTTTGAGAGGGTGGGGAAGATTAGTAAAAGGTGGGTGTTAATTTGGATTTATAATCTGGGGTAGTAGTTGGTTAATTTGGGTGCATTGAGAATGTGTGACCGCTTGCCTGGGCATGTAACTGTAAAAATGGATAGATGGGGGAAGGAGTAATGAAAATGTGGTTTGTGGCTGTACAGGAGGAAAGGATATATAGGCAGATGCATGTTCGCAAAAGCCTGAAAGAGCTGAAGTGGCAACACTCACTTGACAAAGGGTTAGAGTGCATCCACCTACAATATGGTTTATACACTGGAGTACAGTATTAAAGATCACATGCATCTCCCTCCTCCAGAGGTAAAGGGTGTCATTGTAAGATGTTCAGGGTCTGGCTGGTTGTTGAACAGATCCTGGCTGTACTCCACCTGGTTATCCCTTTTCTGGACCATGCTGAAACCTCTTCCTTGTCTACTGTCTGGGGTGGAGGGGAGAGGCATGTTTCTCTTCTTTAGAGTGTGGGGTTCCTTCTCTTCAGGTTGCAGTGTCCACAGTGGTTGCAGTGTCCACAGTGGTTGCAGTGGAGGTGGCAGGGTCCCTGGTCGGTAAAGCACTCAGTTCATAAAAGGCACAGGTCAGGCAGGTGACTGAGAACTCATTTTCCTTCACCTTCTGTTCTCCTTCCTCAGCCCTTTCCCCTTTTGCAAAGCACTAAGGGCTTGTCTACACTGGCACTTTCCAACACTGCAACTTTCTCACTCAGGGGTGAGAAAAAACACCCCCCTGAGCATTGCAAGTTTCAGCGCTGTAAAGTGCCAGTGTAGAGAGTGCACCAGCGCTTGGAGCTATTCTCCTTGTGGAGGTGGATTGTTTTTATAGCGCTTGGAGAGGTCTCTCCCAGCACTGTGCCGTGACTACGCAAGCTACATTAAAGCGACGCTGTTGCTAGTGAAGACATAGCCTGACACTGCTGCCTGAGAATGAGTTTTGCTATCTCCTTTGCCAAGTTACTGCCAATATTCTTGTTCCTGTGAGAGTGCCATAACGTGAGATGAACTTCTGGTAGCTTTGACTCCTGAGCAGCACAGTCTGAAAGTGCTATGAGTCAGGTTGCTCCTGAAGGAAATATTGTGTTGCGGGATTGCAGGTGTACTGCTTATGTTGGTATAGGTTTGTGCATGTCCACATTGCTACTGTGCTTGTATGGAATTATACAAGCATGGGGGCTTTGCTCCTAAAAAGGAGCAAAACTATGCCAGAAGAAGTGGAGAGTTCTGCTGGTAGGTAACAAAATTAAGTGTGGATACATGCAAGGCTGTGCTGAAAAAAAGTGTGAACTTTGCTGGGACAACTTTCTAGTGTAGACCTGGCCCAGGATTTTGTGATTTGACCTTCTAACAGCCCCTCCCTCTTTGTCCCCACCCTGCAGTGCTAACAATAAAAGAACTTTCTACTCTCAGGGAGAACAGAAATGGGAAGCTGATGGTTAATTCTTATTTATAATGCCTGTATCTTAATCTCTTGCAATTCTCTAGGTTGGTGGCAGAGTAGCAGACCGGGTGTTTGACATAACCAGGTAAGTTAATGATTTTGAGCGAGAGATATCCAGTATCTTTTGACTCTGGAATCTACCCAGTTAAAAGTATGAATTAAAGTAGATTCTAGTACTGTATCCGTCTGAATCCCTTTGCCAGTTTTTGTGGTTCAATCACCACCTTTGTTTGTTTTCTTTTTTCCCCCACTCCTGTGTTGTGTAAGGGCCCATATTTGGGGAAAATAAAGGAGTTGTATATTCAGGAAAAACAGTGAAACTGACTATAGATCAAATACTGTCAAATGTACAAAGTAAAAAAAAATAATAATAAAGAAATATTTTCCCTCTGATCTTTCAGTTACAGTAATTGTAGGTCTTGTTTGTGTTAAAATTATAGTGTCTCTTTAGTAAAAATTTAGTTCTCAGGTATTTCAGTATTTACATAACATCAGAGCCGGCAAATTTACGAGACTCTCATTGTCCACAGGTTATTAGGGAAGCTGAGCAAGGTCCAGGGACAATGTCCTAGTTATTGGCCTAGTCTCCCCTTGCTGCGTGTGTGCCCTCCTCCATGCCCCACACAAAAAGTGGGAGTGGAAAGATGGGTGGGATCGCTATCAGAGTGATGTCTCTGAATGTTATATAGGGGGCTCAGTCTTTTGTTTCAGTCTGTAGCTATTAGATGTCTGAATGTGAAGTTCTATCCCCCTTTCATCTCTGTTCAGGAGGCAGGAGAAAGAGGAGCTTGCTGCAAAGTGAGTGGGGCAGTACAGTACTGTGCTAAACGTAAACTACTAAAATAATAAAGGGATCTTTAAAAAAAAAAAGATTTGACAAGGCAAGAAAACTGTTTCTTTGCTTGTTTTATTTAAATTAAGATGTTAAAAGCAGCATTTTTCTTCTGCATAGTTAATTTCAAAGCTGTATTAAGTAAATGTTCAGTTGTAAAAATTTGAAAGACCAGCCATAATGTTTTATTCAGAGTTAGGAACAGCCTCCATTCCCAAGATGTGCATAAAGCTTAGATTCTACTGTAGTAGCAGTGAAACTGAACACCTTGTAAATATAGTGCTTTGCTGCTGTATCACGAAGCTGTGAACAGCAGCAGCAGAGGCAGTGCAACTATATGTCTGCCAATTCAGGAAGTCAGCACTACATGGATTTACACTGGTTCACAAATTTTAAGTCTTCAGATGTTTATGGCTTATACTCTCACTATTGGTAGGAGAAGCTTGCCTCTGTTAAGTGAGAAAGTAGATTTTTAAAAGCATGTAAGATGTCCTTACTGTCCTTCTCAAACATTGACTTATTTTGAAAGCCAGTGTTTTATTCTATAGAACCTTGAATTAAAGTTAAAGACTTAACATAACTTTTATGTAAATAGAACATATAATGAAGTTGCATATTTTTATTTTCTAGAATTATTGTGGTAAGAAAACACACATGAAGTCATAAATGGGAAAAATAGCCTTCAAGTTACATGCATCAAGTGCCATTAAAGGAAATATGGGCAATATACACCAAAGGAAAATGACTTTAAGCTGTTTTTATTGACATTAATTGAAATCCTGTTGAGTCAGAAAAGAGATTTGGAACTTCATAAATTTATGAAATATAGTAGTTTTATTTGCATGCTAAGGAATTTACAATTCTTTTGCTTAGAACATTCCCTCTTGCGTTGGATGTTGGTTGTGGAAGTGGCTACATAGCTCAGTATCTCAACAAGGTACTGTATGTTTATGCTTGTGTCTAAAAATAGTACAAATCATTCTTTGTCATGCTGTGCTATTCACAAATGAAACTTAGAGATTCTTCGAAATCTCGTGTGTAACTTGTTGCTTCGTAATTCTTAAGTCACAGTTTAGAGGTGTGATTCTCCCACCCTCACCTCTAAAATGTATTTCCATGAAAGATGTAAACTAGACCAGGGGTTCTCTCAACACATTTTTGGGTGGCTTCAGAGGGCAGCCACCAACTTTCGTTGCTGCCCACTCTGATGATTTTTCCTAAAATAATTAACTTTAGGAAAAACAAATAAATAGGCACATACACATGTCCAAATCACTGTAATTTATTTATGTAGGGTTTTTTCTCTTTTTGCAGTCTCAACAATTAAAAAATAATGTACAATTGTCTCTCTTCTTTACTGGACCTAAACAGAATAGAAACACAAATAAGGTGCTTTGCATGCTTTGCCTTTTTTGGTGAGTGTTTCTTTTTTTAAAGAATTGCTAGCTAGTAAGTCTGCTATTGTGAAAATTATGTTTGTCTGTTTGTTAATATTATTTTTCACAGCAGACTTGCTAGCTAGTAGGGAGTCTGTGAAAAGTGATATTAACAATTACCACTTTTCACAGCAGAGTTACTCAGCCCTGGCAAGAGGGGAACAAATTAACCCCTGGTTGGGGAAGTGGATAGGGGGCCCAGGGGTGATGCAGGTGGGAGCCCAGGGGGGAGCCCAAAGCCCTGCGGCTGGGGATTGGAGCCTGCCACCCCAAGGCCAAAGACTGCTGCCCACCACACTAGAGCTGAGGCCCAATCCTCACCTCCTCCAGGAAGGTGGGGAACTCATGCTGGCCGCCTAGTCCTACAGTGCTTGTGGCTCCTGAAGGGGAGATGGACCAGCCCCTGCTGGTGGCCTCAGGGGAGGGGTTGATGCTTTGCCTTCCCTGCCCCCTAATCTCTGCCCAGGAGGCTAGATAGTTCAGTCTTTGTCACCTCAGTTAAAACTGCCAACAAAGATACCAATTGCAATAGTGGTTCTGGGATGTGAACCATCTTCCCATTATGAATTGAACGGAGACCACTGATTCCTTTCACACAGATCACTGAATCATCACTAGACGGTAACTTACAGTTTATAGCACCTTGGGTCAGACTTAAACTGGTGTTCTTAAGATGAAAAGTCCTATCAGTCACTCCTCCATATTTAGACTTCTTTACTGGAAAGTAACCAGTGAGACCATAATTAAATTTAGCACGTAAGATAAACTGAGGATGTATTCCTTTTTGGTAGTCTCTTGTTTTTATGAAATACTTTAAAATACTTTTTTACACAGTTGTTTGCAGTGTTGTTGTTGCCAAGTTGGACCCAGGATATGAGAGACACAAGGTAGGTGAGGTAATATCTTTTATTGACCCAACTGCTGTTGGTGGAAGGTACATGCTTTTGAGCTACACAGAGCACAGACCTGAAGAAGAGCTCTGCTTAGCTTAAAAGCTTGCACCTTCCACCAACAAAAATTGGTTTAAAAAAAAAATTACCTCACCTACCTTGTCTTTCTAAAATACTAAAACTCCTCAGGGGCAACATTGTGCTTTTGAGTAGATAAATTCAGCTGGTGATAGTGTACAGAACATACATGCATTCAGTATGTAGTGGCATAAAGAGAAGCGTTAAAGCTAATTCATCTGATTCTGAAGTAGCAGTAGACAAAGTGTAGACAAAGTGATTAAAGCAAAAAATGACTAAAACCATGTACAGTATCAAAGCTGCACATAGTGTAAATTAAGTCTGTAATGACTTTTAAAACTATAATTCCTGGATTTTCTTTATGCTGACAGTAGCATCACACCCAACACTAACATTTTCTCCAGTACTTTACTATAATTTTCTTAATGGGTTTTGTCATCATAATGCATCTCCTGGTTATCTGAAGGCTAGATTAATATAATGCACACATTGGGATGCACCATAAGGCTCTTCAGAAACTAAAGCTAGTGCAGAACCCCCCATCACCTCCTTGATAAATGGAGTCTCTTGCCCTGAATGTGTATCAATCAGTGCTCCATGATCTGCACTTGGTTTCCTGTGGGTTTTGGGGGGAAGTTGAAGGTGTTGGTATTAACCTATCAAACCTTCCTACCTGAGACTTTTTCTCCATGCCACTGTTATCTCCATGGATAAAATCTTCAGATGTGCTCAAGCTGGACCTATCTCAGAATAAGAGGTGGGGGCTCTGGCAAGGCTTCCTCTGTAAACGCTTTTTTAATTTGTATTATGCCCCTACCCCAGTCTGAAATATCACAAATCTGTTGACCTTAACACATGCCTGGCAGTGTGGCTTGATTAGGAGGGATGCTGAAGAAGCAAACATTATTGCAGAGGAAGGTGCGGTGAGAATGCATAGTGGACTTTTTTATTTTTGAAGTTGTCTGTTTTTACTTACTGTATTTAAAATATTTTAAGACACCTAAAGCGTTCAGAGAGATTGCCTCTTCTTGGTTTTATAAATCTAAATATTTGACAGATTTTTCTTATTTCAGGAAACAGTTGAAAAACTTTTTCAAGTAGATATGGCAGAGAATGCTCTGGTGAGTAGCAATCTGACTTCTGCCTGCCATGCTTTAATTCCACAATACTGAGAAACAAAAGAAATATAGCATCAAATGCGGTTTGAAATTCTGTGTATTTATTCTAACCTGACTTAGAAAAATACTATGGAAACTGAAATCCCCACTGTCAGTGTTGTAGCTGATGAAGAATTCCTTCCCTTCAAAGAAGACACATTTGATCTTGTTGTTAGCAGTTTAAGGTTTGTATTAATCATTTAACTAAAGTTTAATGTTTGTAAAATCAGATAAGGGGATAGCAATGTTCTTGGGCAAGAAAATAAAGGGTTTAACTAGGCAATGGCATTTGAATGGTATTTCTGAAGTCAAGCATTTTCTAATCTTAAAGATCTTTGATAGTACTGGATATGAATTTAGTCATTCTTGAATACTATCAAATTTGTTGTGCAGGTATTTGACAACTTGTGTAATTACATTAAAAACTTGTATTGGGGAAGAGTTGATGATAGTTCTTTGCTTCGGCTTCTGAAGTGTTTTTTTGCTGTGACAACTACTTGCCTTTACTCAAATTTTATTCACCACTTTAAACCTTAATAAAATGTACACTTTGTATTTTAGTTTGCATTGGGTGAATGACCTTCCTAGAGCTTTTAGAGAGGTAAGAAAAACTGTTGCTGTTACTGGTAATCAGAACTAATTTTGGTTTGCAGTTACTTCTCATATGTACTTCCTTCCTCTTTTGTTTATTTCTAAGATGTGTGTAGACAGCTTGAGTTGAAATATTTTTGGTCATATCCCTAGAAGTCTGATTAAATATGATTTTAATACTGTCCACCCATTTTGTTGTTGTCTGTCATTAAGAGGATTCAAATTCTGCTACTATGAGACATTAGCTAGAAAAGAAATGACACCACTCTTCACATACTTTGTATTGATAAGAGTTTAAATACCTGAGATGGCAAAATTAACAGCTGTGAATTGATTTATCCATATTGATTTTGATACCTTGTTAAGATTGTCCTTTGGTTAACCCATGGAACACGTCTTTCTGAGTGATAACCAAACATATAACATAACTTGTACACACAGTCCAGTCTCAAAGCAGTTGATAAAACATGTTATGTTATATTCAACTTTCTTAGACTGCAACAATTTTCCATGCAGAAGTATTTCTTACATCAGAATCTCTTTCAAATTGCAGCTAGATATAAAGGAATTTTCTTCAGTTAAAAACTGCTTGTGCTTTATGACTAACTTCCTGCTATGTAACTTTTGGACCAATGGCTTAAAGTAATGGATTTGCAGCTAATGTCTTAAACTTAGCCCACATATGCTTGATACTAGTTACTGAACGGTGCTGTCTGCTGACCAAATGTCTCTACATGAGCACCGAATAAGACACCTTGGCTGATAACCTGATTAAATACGACTCATTCACCCCACTATCTTGCATTGCACATTACTTTGTAAGTCAGATCACTTACTTCTTTTATATAAATTATCTGTTTCGTCAGAACTGGATGATTCAAGAAATAAGCATCAGTCAGGAGCCTTTTTACCACAATGACATTAGTTGGAATTCATCGGAAGCAAGTGGTGACTGAAGGTGGTTACTATCTGATAAGTCTGATTAGCTGTTTATTACCCAACTTATTTTATTTGTCCATTCATAGTGGACAGTTTTTTTTCTATGCTAAGCAAAATACTTATGAAGCTTGTTGGCATTCTCACAAGAGGGGTTCAAGAATTCAAGTGTTAAAATGTTCTTTCAGCCTAGGGGTTTCTCTGGATCAGAGATGGTTATACTACTACACCATCTAAGGACAGACTGTTATCATAAATTCCTCCGTTTGTCACTCATTCGCAAGAACAAAAATCACTTTTGGAAACTGTGGGAAGTCTACTTCTCTATCCTAAACTCTTAAAATTCAAACTATTTACAATACACCTCTGGAAAAGTGGCAAAAATACATAACCTGTCCTCCTGTATTTTCTGTTCACAAGTAAATAGCTGCAGATGTTCTTGTGTCTGTTAAGAATTTTCCATGCAGATACAATAGTCTTGCCTATGCATAGGCATGTTTTGAATTTAATGTGATTTGGTAGTACTTGGTTTCCTAGGGAATTGCTCTGAGGCACAAATGCAAAATGATTACTTTGGTTCAGTATGGAAGATTTTATAGCCTGTTATGCCACTAGAAACTCTGGCAGGACCTCCTCATGTTAATAGAACCCGATACTCTACTCAGAAATCTGGGCACACACTTAAGATCCATCTTGTGTGCACAATTACTTACGTTTCAGCGTATAAAATCAGATACATTTGCTTCAAAATGGTCAGTTATAAGTACAATTGCCTTGCCTTTTCTAAATCAGTGGGAGTTGGAGTAGGCCCTGAATCATCATCTGATATTAAATTTCACTCAGTTGCATTCTGCTATTGCAGCAGTTTGAAAGCAAATTGTGTTGAATGAATGTTTGGTATAGTGTGTGATAAAGAAATTTGACTAAGGTATCTTTCAGATGCGGATTACTGCTGAGTTCAGACAGTAAATTGAATTGATTATAACAAACTTTCATTTATTTTATCTAGTCTTACCAAGTATTTTAATATTTCCTGTATAAAATGAATTAAAAGTAGAACCTCCAACAGAAATAAAACATCCAACTTTAAGCTTCTTGTTTCTTTAACTCTAATTCTAAAAGTGCTGGGAAATAAGGGGAGGAGCTACTCAATCGTTTCAGTGATCTTGGTGCTTCATCCTTTTTGTACAGGCAAAAAGAAAATTTTAAGAACTTTGTACCAGACAGTAACATTTGCAGACTTTTAATATTAAGCAGATTTTCTGTATTATAGATTCATCAAGTCCTTAAGCCAGATGGAGTATTTATTGGTGCCATGTTTGGAGGAGAAACTCTGTATGAACTTCGCTGTTCTTTGCAGCTAGCAGAACTGGAAAGAGAAGGAGGATTCTCACCACATATATCTCCCTTCACTGATGTCACTGATTTAGGACATCTGCTGGGAAGAGCTGGCTTTAACACGTTGACTGTGGTAATTATCAATATGATGAGTGGAACAGTTTGGAAAATAAACGGTGGAGCCAATGAGTAATACTAAACTCCTTGGGTTCTAGGATAAAGGATGTTGGTTTGTTTCTATTAGCCTTTCAGTAGGGAGGTAATAGAGCAAATAACCTGGGCGTGGCATATCTCCATGGGATAGTCAGCATGATTCTTTAGCAAAGGCAGGTTATCTTCATGGAAACTAATAAAGAAATGTACTGTTGATCTGTGTTCATGGTTTCAAAGCTTTAGGAAATTGCAGTGGAGAAGATGTTACCTGCCTTCGTAGGACTGGTTCTGTCTTGAGCATAAGTAGTCTGCTCTTAATTTTACTAACAAGGAAGTCTGACTTGACTAAATCAGAGGTGACTGTCATAGCTAAGGTGATAGTGATTTTCCCTCTTTATATTTCTAGCTCCAAAGATCAAATAGGTGCTGAGACTAGCAGTAATACATGTCATAAGGTGGTATTAGGTAAAAACTTGTTACTATATCGATAGGTGCAAATTAAAAACTTAAGTTGGTGAATGACAAGCTACATGAACTTGTGCTCACCTTGAAATTAACTGTCCAAAGCATCTTAATGTTTTTATGAAACCAAATAAATACATATAAACATATTAATTAAATGAGTGCATTTACTAAGTATACTAGACGTGACCTAATTAATAGTTGGTCACAAAACTACAGTTGTGCCCAGACTCCTAAAGCTGCCTCATAATTGTTGCTAAACTGTGTGTATTGCATGCCTTGAGCTTTACAATGAACTAAACCTTTTCTTTCTTTAACATTAATTGAGGTAAATATTTTCAATTTACGTGTTTGAGGTGTTTAGATATGGACATAGGTGCCTAAGTAAGTGGCCTGATTATTCGGAGAAGTGGGAATCCATAGTTCTGGTTTAAGTCAATTGCTCATTTGCCTTAGCAATGTAGATGTGTTGTAATTAAGTACTGTGTTCTGTCTGAAAAGTATCTTGACGGGACTTGTATTGAACCTTGCTATAATTTTAATTTAGTAATGCATTGAAGAACCATAAACCTGTTAGATCTGTTGCTGTTCCTGTCAGGACTGTTACACACTGGTATTAGGAATATGGACCACAAAAGAAATTTTGTAATCAAGATGTGTAAACTTTGGGTACATAGAGATTGGAATATTATATGCATGTTCTTTCATAGATGTTTAAAACCCCATACATGGAACTGGACTTGGAGAAGGTGGTCTTTTACTTGGGCTGTGTAAAACAACTCTTGTAGTTTATGGAGACTGACATCTCCATTTGGTGAACTGTGTATATCTCTTGCAAAAAGGAGTTTGAACTGTCAGAGTAGTTCTGGATAATCTATACCTTGAGTAGCAGAGTGGCTTATACTGTTTTTAAAATCGATAGGTATGAGATTGCAGTGTTTCCTTTGGGATGCGAAACTCCCTTCTGTCATCCATCTCCTGGTTGTGCTCTACAAGAGGCAATAATCCATTGCTTCCCTTGAAGACCACAGCATCAGCTAGTTAGGAATTTGGCAGCACTGAATTTATTGCCTCTTTACTTCTATTTACAATTCAACTTGTTTATATAAAATCCTGTAGTTTTGACACTTGGCTACTTTAGCCTTCCTCTGGTCTCAGCACCATTATAAGTTACTGAGATCAGCTGAGGTGGTGCTTTTGCACCTAGAGGTCCAGCAGGGCTTGGCTTGGGTAGCTTCTGGTCCACACAACTTTTTTGAGAATTCAGACCTACTAGTAAAAATGTAAGACACTAATGGTCAGTTGCTGTTTTTCTCTTCCTTTTGCTTATACTGGCACTTGAATCTGAATTTGGTGATTCAAGTTGAGTTACTAAATATATTTCTATAGGAATGTAGACATGGCTATCCATGTATAATGTTTTTCTTAATGTGATTATGTTGCATAAATGGGAGACAAGTAGTAAAACAAGTTGTATAGTCTTGCAAATTATTTTCTTTTCATAGAGCAATCTCTTGTTTTGCTTTAATTACCTATACACTTGAATTAAACATTTTTTAGGATACTGATGAAATTCAAGTCAACTATCCAGGGATGTTTGAGATCATGGAAGATTTGAAAGGCAAGTAACTTTTTCACAAACAACATGTAGGTTATTGTTCAAAATTGGCTAAATACAATAAGGTGTGGTAGTATTTGGAGGCTAGATGTTGTACCTGTTTCTTGACTCCAGCTAAACTTTGCAGAAAAGTTCTCCTGTTATCTGAGAATTGTGAAGTGCTTGACTAGGAAGAATTATTCATTCTAGCCTTGGAATACCTGAATTGATAGATTAATTAGGGTTGACAAGTGATTAAAAAATAATAGAATACAATTTATTTAAATGAATTGTATGTTTTCTACATTTTCAAATATATTTATTTAAATTATAACATAGAATACAAAGTGTACAGTGTTCACTTTATATTTATTTTATTACAAATAATTGCATTGTAAAAAACAATAAATAGTATTTTTCAGCTCCCCTAATACAAGTACTATAGTGCAATCTCTTTATCATGAAAGTTGAATTTACAAATATAGAATTATGTACAAAAAAACTGCATTCAAATATAAAAGTTGATAGGACTGAGTGGACTTGTAGTCTATTTCTTATTCAGTCAATTGCTCAGACAGACAAGTTCGTTTACATTTGCAGGAGATAATGCTGCCTACTTCTTCTTTACAATGTCACGGGAAAGTGAGAACAGGTGTTTGTATGGAACTGTTGTAGCTGGTGTCACAAGATATTTACATGCCAGATGCACTAAAGATTCATATGTCCCTTCATGCTTCAAACCACCATTCCAGGGCAAATGCATACATGCTGATAACGGGTCTGCTGTATAACAATCCGAAGCAGTATGGACCAACGCATGTTTAATTTCATCATGAGTCAGATGCCACCAGCAGAAGGTTGATTTTCTTTTTGGTGATTCTGGTTCTGTAGCTTTTGCATCAGAGCGTTGCTCTTTTAAGACTTCTGAAAGCATGCTCCATACCTCATCTGTCTAAGATTTTGGAAGGCACTACAGATTCTTAAATCTTGGATTGAGTGCTGTATCTATCTTTAGAAATCTCACATTGGTACCTTGAGTTTTATCAAATGTGCAGTGAAAGTGTTCTTAATGAACAACATGTAGTGAGTCATCATCCGAGACTGCTATAATATGAAATATATGGCAGAACACGGGTAAAATTGAGCCAGAGACATACAATTCTTCCCCACAGAGTTCAGTCAAAAATTTAATTAACGCATTATTTTTGTAATGAGTGTCATCAGCATAGAAGTATGTATTCAGATTCTGGAAATAAGCAGACTAACTTGCTTATTTAAAAAAATCAAGACCATTACATAGCAGAATAAGTCTTCTGGACGATAACATAGTGAAATGGTTAACTTTATAAACCATAAATTGTAATACAAGCTATGCAAGGCTTTTGCATCTTCACAGTGTAAAGTAGATGTTCCCTTGAATCAAATCTCTGTATGCTGTACCGTTCTATTTGGAGGATTCTGCCTCTGTATTGACTAATATAAATGTGTGATTTACGCATGAAATTTCAAACTCATGGTGTATGCTGTATCTTTTTTTTAAAGCTGAAACATATTTTTAGGTATGGGAGAGAGTAATTGTTCTTGGAATAGGAAACCTATCCTACACAGAGAAACCATGTTGGCTGCTGCAGCAATATATCAAGGTATATCATTTAATAGCTATCTTTTTAGACTTCATTTGTTCTATGTTTTTTCCATGTTACTTTTTTTTTTAACCTTTCTTATCTAAGACACAATTTGGTTGTCCAATTTTAACACAGGTACCATTTATTTTTGTAATATCTTTTTAATAGTAATTACTGTAGATTTGAAATAGATTCACATTTTGTATGGTTGTGATCTCATTTTGTCTTCTGTCTTCTATACCTTATTACAGTCAGAATTTTAAGGGTCTCCCTTTCTGCACAGTAAAAATAGCTTTCAAAAATATATAGTTGCATTCAGCAAAAACTGTTGTCAGATTCAACATTTCATACTTAATTTTTCAATGTATAAAAACCCATTTCTCTCTTTAATAGAAATGTATGGAAGTAATGATGGTTCAGTACCTGCTACATTTGAGATTTATTACATGATAGGCTGGAAATTCCAAGAGTCACAGGTAACAAGAAGCTTACCCATTGCTTTATGCTTGAACGTCAATAACTCCCATATTTCACAAGATAGCACCTTTTTTGTTCTAAGCATCTAAGGGGCTCTTTTTAAAGGCTTGTGTGATTTTGTTTTGAACATAAAGATTAACCCTTTATTTGTTTGTTTTTTCAGGCAAGACCTGCCCAGAGAGGTTCTGCAACAGTGTCCTTTGGCGATCTGGCAAAAATAAATGCACTTATTTAAAGAAAAAAGTAGTTAATCCAATAGTTACGATTGTACTGGATCTCTTATGGAACTTGGCATTGCAGATATTCTACACTTGTCAGGTTTCTCCTGTTAATGTCACTTTGAAGAGCTAATAAAGTAGTTACAGGACTTGGTTTATGTTTTTTTCAATGCATAGCAGTAAGAGAACATGGTATCCATTAAAATTTCTATAGAAAGATGTTATCAATACATTAATAGAGGGGGGGAAACTTTCTTTTTTGGTAAGTGACAGTTTTCAGATGTAATGTCTGTCTTCGCCATTTCAGTGCTAAGGATTGCTCCAAAGGGAGTAACTTTTTTGTTAGTATTTGGGTACTCTGGGTATAATGATTTAATGATATTAAAGAGAGCATTTGCCTGGTGCTGTGAACAGGATTTTCAACTGAACTAATAGGGAAAAATGTCTGCAAATACACAGATCCAATTTAATATGTAAGTAGTCTGAAGATGTTTTTGTTTTTGTTTTGTTTGTTTTTCTTTGGGGACCTCAAAATATGGGTAAAAACACTTGGCCATCAGTTGTTGAAATTCTCATGTTTGACCTGCATGTAAAGAGAAGTGAAGGAAACCATCCTTGTGAGAAAAAATACCTTGCTCAAGAACTCAGCTAAGTGTCTTACTTCAAAGTATTTACAACTAAACAGTTACTGTGAGATCATTATTTTCTAGGAACAGTGATTTACTGTGTGCATTGAGTGAAAGAACCCAGAAAATGCTATCATTGGAGCCTAATTCTTTACTTAACTATTTGAGCAAGACTCCATCAATGAGGCATGGCAATGCTATTTGTTTCCACACTGACTTGCATTCTAGTGCTGTAAAGAAAAGGGCAAGGACAATACCAATCTAGTAGCCTGACAACAATGCTATTCAGCCTAGGGAGCTTATGCAACATTCTGTTAGAGTCAACATGGTAGAACCCATGTAGAAAACATACTAGTCCGTAAGTGAAGTATACCTAGCTCTTAGGTTAGTAACAGTGGAATAAGTATTCACCAACACTATTAGTTTTGGGGAGGGTCTAGTTTCATGATCAGAATACTAAAGTGAGAGTTCTAAATGGGAGACAAGTCTCTTGTGTTTGTCTCTTGTAGACAGAAACTTCCCTCTCCTTGGTTGAGTAATATCAGTGACATCAGGAAGGGGGAACATCTTGTTTTTGAGTTAATAGGCATTTTTCTGGGAAACTTGCATTGTCTGCCCTCTACTATTTAATGTAACTAATTTATGACAGCTTACTTTAAAAAGTGTGCAAACGAGGAAACAGTTGCCTATCAGACATCCACCTTTACTTTGGAATCCAGAACCCGAGCAACCACCAGATAGTCATTTTGGAGCTAGTATTTGTTAAATAACTGTTCCTACCCTCCTCTACTCCCCTCAAGGTGTTAAGCCCTTTAATGCTATATCCTATAGTATTTGACAGCCAAGGAATTGCATTTTTTACAGCAACAACTTTGCTGTATTACAAGTACAGGATAGTACACATGAACAGCAATAGTAGTAATCCCAAGTAATATTTATACACAATGTGGCTGACTTAATTTCAGGCTTCTTATATCTAGATTCTCAGCCCTAAAGTGCATTGCAACAGTTGGACATTGTGCTGTCAGCGCTGTCTTAACTCAGTCCTGGTCTACACTACACAGGTCAACATAAAGCAGCTTACATGGGCCTAATTATGACAGTGTTTAAACTACAGCCTTGTCCTGCCAATGTAAGTCCCCATCTACACTGCCATAATAACCACCCCACTAGAGGCGTAGGGGTTATGTTGGTGTAGTTAGGGTGATGCAGTGTCTGTGTAAACATTGTGTTACTTACAGCTGCTGTTAGCACTCTCGTTAATTTCACGGCTCTGGTGGAGTGGGGGGCGGGAGGGCTAAGAAGCTGGGACAGCTGGACCCCACTGCCCATGGGCAAGAAGCCCTAGGTGCTGTCTCACTGCCTACTCCCCTGGCAGGGAACAGGAAGGCGAGAAGCTCTGGGAGCCTGTGGGCAGCTGGGCTCCTGGCAGAGCTGTCAACAGAGCTGAGAGATTGGGTTGTCAGCTCCTCCATACTGTTCTTTTTAGGTCAGTGGAAGTACTCTTAGTGAGGACTTGCATCACCACCCCCAGGAGGATAGTGTGGACATGCACCACTGCAGTAATTACTCCTAATATAGGTTGATTGAAGTTTTTAGTGTGGACATACCCTCTTTCATTGTGCCTGTTGTAATAAAATAATCCAGTAGGTGGAGTTTGACAGAATGGTACAGCATACTCCAAGCAATAAAGTCATAACTGTTTGTCAACCCTGCGTATAAAGAAACCTTCAAATAGAATTGAAAAACCATCCTATCTTCTACAGTACTGGGTTTCTATTTATATTATTATTAACAATGCACTCAGACTGAAAGGAACACTCATGTTTTCCCAAATGTCGATTTTTAGTTAATTGCATGTACTATTTTTTTTTTTCTAAATTTTTGCTTTGGGTTTCTTCTCAAGCACTGTGGCTCCTGGTTATGACTAGTTAGGTGTGAAGGGACTAGAGAGAATGAAGAGGAATGTTGAGTGGAAATGTTAATTAGGAGAGTTGCTGCTGTGCCTGGTTCTTCTACCACTCAATCAGCACTTGGGTAGGAGAGAACTGAAATGTTAGAAACTTCCTCTGTTTCCTTTGCAGAGATGAAGAATGTGCCACTGGTAATAGGAAAAATGGGCATTGTGGACAGAGAGAGTGCAGATTTGTTTCCCTCCCCAATGCACGAAAGAGAGAATACAGATAGGGCACCTAACTTGGGAGAAGGCTGGGAGTTACTGGTGTAGGGAAGAATTAGTAGGTACTGCACAAGATCCTTGCTAGTTGGTAGGCAGGAGATTGGTCCTGCTGTTTGCTTGTATATTTAAAAACGTAATAATACTTAATTTAACTTCCTCATACTATTCACAGTACATGATGTAGCAATTCATGTCACTAACATTCACCTTACAAACTTAAAAGCTGGGTCTACTTTATAAAATCTTCAGGTAAAAAAGCCTCGTATCTTGGGTTTTCAAGTGGTATGGGAGCAAGGATATTATGTTAATGGACCAGATCCTGCTTTCATGGAAGGCGATGGCAAAACTTTCCCACTTGCTTCTCTGGGTTAGGATTTAGGTTGCTAGCACCCCTAAAGGAGTTTCTCAGCAGCATTTGCTCCAACTTCTGAAATATTACACCAAAAAGGTGATTAGTGATAAACTCAGTCATTTAACGAACATTCAGTGTCTGGCCTTTGTCCTGCAAAGATTTATGCATGTGTTTAATTAACCTGAAGCACATGAGTAATCACATTCAAGTGAAGGGATAATGAAGCATGCACATAAGTGGCTGTAGGTTCAGGGCTTAAGTATGTACAGTGTTACCAGTAGTGATTATGAAGTATAAATTAAGTGCAAAAAAAACCAGTAATCCAATATTAAGCTCAGAGCATGGCACTTCTTGAAAGGGTAGGGGTGCAAATCCTGCTCTTCTGCCCAAATTCTAATTTGGGTGATTATATTCTGCTTACCTAATATTTTTTCTGATGTTTTAGCTTCAGAGTGTCCTAGGTTTTGTTAATGAATAGAACTGAAAGCTTTAAGGGATTCAGTTTATCCCCTTTGCTTTATAAAAGAAAAATAAACATACTCCACTACTATAATATTGGTCTACTAGTCTGTGACCTATATTTCAGCATACCCATGCAAACTAATACTTTTATTTTTGAATTTTTAAGTACTGTATAGACCAGGGGTGGGCAAACTTTTTGGCCTGAGGGCCACATCTGGGTGGGAAAACTGCATGCAGGGCCATGAATGTAGGGCTGGGGCAGGGGGTTGTGGTGCAGGAGGGGTATGGAGTGCGGGAGGGGGCTCAGGGTAGTGGTGCAGGGAGGGTTGTGGAGGGGGGGCAGGGCAGGGTGTTGGGGTGCAGGCAGGGAGTTGAAGTGCAGGCGTGGTTCAGGGTGCGGGCTCCAGCCTGGTGCAGCTTCCCTGGAGTGGATCCGGGGTGGCAGCGGCATGTACTGGGGCTAGGACAGGCTCCCTGCCTGCCCTATCCCTGGCCTCACATCGCTCTGCTCTGGGAAGCAGCTGGCACCATGTCCCTGCAGCCCTGGATGGGGGGAGGAGGGGCAGAGGGCTGCCCTAGCCTGTGGGTACCTCCCCCGAAGCTCCCATTGGCCCTCTGCCCCTCCCTCCCTCAGGGGCATGGTGCCAGCCACTTCCCGGAGCGGGGCCTGTGGCGCCACAGGAGTGGCAATCTCATGGGACGGAACCAAAGCCCTGAGGGGCTGGATCCGGCCCGCGGGCTGTAGTTTGCCCACCCCAGTATAGACAGGCACTTCTGTAGTTAGAACTTTCAGTATTAATCATCTCCATTTTTAGGGTTTAAGTCTTATCTTGGTTCTCTCAAAGCACATTTAGCCAAAATGTAATATGCAGTTTCCCAGGCTAAGTATAATTTAGAGCTGTTTAAATACTTAAAAAAAAAATTCAGCTGTTGCAAAAATAAATGCCTTAAATTCCAAGCAGTTGTTAGGGTGATAGTGTCTTTTGTTATAAGACTAGATACTTTACTTAATGCATGGAAGCTTGGGGTTTTTTTTAAGTTAGGGCACAAGATAAAGCAAAATGCATGCTGGGAGATGATTACTTCTGACTTTGACAAAGACTAAAGGCATCCAAAATCAAAATACAAATGTAATAAGAACCTCTTAAAGAGGAAATACATACAAAGAAATCCATGATCTGACAACTGTGATCAATAGGCATGATTGTGCAATGTTTTGCACTGAAAACGTGTACATATCGTTTTACCTAAGCTTACTGGAATGGGGGATGATCATGGCATATGAGGCACTGCATTTTAAATGATTAATTTAAGCATATGGCCTCACATTCCTTGTGCATCCGGAATTCACCTTTAAAGTCGGGGAGTTCATGGTGTAGAGGAAATCCAAGGTCAAGTCCTTGAGAAACTGTCAGAGTCTGGGTTGCAGTCCAGACTATTGAAGACTGTCACCTCTCACCCTGTAAGCCAGAGTGCCTCTCAATGCGTTGCTACTGTAGCTCTTCCTGGAATGCCCACAGTCAACAAGAAGTGTGCACCATGTCTAAATATTGGGCAGCCCTGGGCCAACACTTTGGATCCTGGAGCCTGCCTGTAATACCACAGACTTCCACTGGTCTCCACCTGACTTGGTTAACAACTGGTAAGGGATTGCCAACTCCTCACAACCCCCAATTTTCTCAAAAATGTGTTCTGAAATGTTCAGCCCTGTCCTGGTACTAGCAGAGGAATGTCAAGGTTTTTTTTTTCTTCAAAAAGTCAATATTCAACAGTTTGTTGCTTTATCTAGAGTTACCAACCAATTCAAATATAGTATTGGATTGGTTTAGGTTCAAAATAAAACAAGTTTATTTAATTACAAAGAGAGTGATTAAGTGAGTAAAAGTGTAAGGATTAAACTCAGAAATGGTTGCAAGAGAAATAAAGATAAAGAGTATTCTGGTAACTAAACTTAACAAGTTAGACTTGGCTCAAGGTAAAATCCTCACCACGTTTCCATCGAGATGGCTGACCAAATTCCTGACTCAGGGTCTCTCCTCCAAAGTCAAAAGGCTGGTACCTTCATCTTAGGTGAAAGATAACTTGGGGTTTCTTGGCCCCTCTATTTTATAGTCCAATGAACCTTTGAAATGGAGTCTTCTGGACTGAAGGATGCCTCCAGATAAAAGTGTGTTTGTAGCTTGTGAGGTAGGCAATAATGCAAACTGTCTTCCAGGAAGTGGCATGCGACTTCTTCCCCGCTGGAATAGTAGTCTGCTAAAATGCAAATTTTTTAGTTCTGACTTCTTCACTACAATTGAATGAAAATTATACACGTGATTGACAATCTCCTCACCCACTGTGATAGTGTGAGGTTTCTCTCTCTCTCCCTGGTTAGCTTGATGGGTCTGTTCACGCAGTATGCAAATACATTCTCATTGTCTTTCAAAGTACTCTGGAAGTAACTCCTGGGTGGGGAAACCACATTCCATTCTCACGGTGGGGTAATTCCTGTCTGGCTGACACATGCATTTTAGCAAAGAGAATTTGAGTTTATGTCCATAACTTTCCATCAATTGCTTGCACCTACATTATGTGATAAGTGACCCATGAGCTTTCCTTTGACACTTGGCATGACACTTATCAGATACATTTAAAGACCTTAGAGAATTAGGGTACACTTGAATTTGAACTGGTTAATCCAGTTGCATTTCATTGCCATCAGGATGCTCCTTGCTCTGCCCTTTTCCTTTCCATGTGAGAAGGAAAAGATCTATTTGGTATTCAGTTCATTTTCTTATGCTACTGAATATTTTGACCAGTCCTGCAATCAAGAAGGTTCTGACTAAATAAAAATTCTGATATATAGTCTAGACTTTTCCATCTCTTAACTTTGTTCCATTACCCTAAATTCTAACTCCCTTACAATTTCCTTAGTGCTTAAAAATTTCAGGTGTTTGAAAATCAGGATGACTTTGCACAAGTGACTAGTACTGCTAGGAGGCCTCAATTTGACTGCCTAATATTGTTGGGGGGGAGGGGGCAAGGCTCCAAGTAACTGGCAATATGGCGTGGGGTCAAAAGTTTACATTCTCAGGCCTACGATTGCCCTCGGATTGCCCCTCGGGCTAATCAATATGTTCCTTTGAAGCTAGCATGAGTACATGTGTTCATTTATTATTTTTCTTTTGTTCCTTTGTTTATGCTATAAGATGTGATTAATCAAAGGGGGTTTTGTAGTGTGGGTAAAGGATGTAGTTAATTAAAGGATTTGGCAGTTAATGAATTGTAAATGATCGATTGTAGCACCTGTGAACATCTCTGTAAACAAGTAGGGTATATAAGGTAGGGAAAAGGATAGTAATCTGTGCATGATTTGAGATTTGTATCTCCCTGCACCTTATTTGATTTCAAATAAAGAGACTTGCTTCTGCACTCCGGTGTGGTCATTGGGGATACGCATACTGGGCAAACGAACCCCAACTGTTGCTCCCTGCAACAATTTGATATCTTTAAAAATTACTCTCTTTTTCCATGGGACAGGTGCTCAGTAGTTTCTGAAAAATCAGGCCCCTTAAGGTGTGTTGAGCTAAGCATGCAAAATTACCAGTCATTTTAGAACTTCTGGGGTTTATTGATGTTTAAGCATTTTTTTTCTAATTGTAACTCATGCAGTAGATCAGTGTCTGTAGGCCATTAATCACTTGATGTTTCTCTGAATGCCATCCAATTTGTTTTGCTTTGTAGACTTGCTCTCACCACTGTGTTGTAAAGAGATTCTTGTTCCCCTGGCCAGTTCAGTAAATGAGATTTGAGCACACAATCAAAAATCCTACTGGTTGTATTGCCTGTACTGCTTGATTCAGTGCAAGTTCATGTCTAATTTAAAAAAACCTTCCACTTTTCTGTTTAGTTCATTTTTTATATAATTGTTCTAGCCAATATGTTAGAGTGTTTGCTAATATTGGGAATGTTTGTGTATGTATGCACAGTTATTTGAAAACTGGTCTCATTCATTTAACAAACATTTTATTTTCTATTTTTCCAAGATGCAAGTCCTTTGGAGGCAGATTGGGGATCCCTTATTCACCCTCAGGAGCACTTAATCACTGGTGTGGTTAATTGAAATCATTGTGACTAATTAGACAAGTATGAGCTCAACAATCTGGCCTTTTATTATTTCCTGCACATATTAACTACAACTCCTAAGAGGGAGAGAAGTTACAAAAAGGAACTGACAGAAGTTAGATCACACATCAGGAGCTACTAGTAGCATTGAATAGGAGAAATAGATATGGTGCTCATTTGTTGAAGCCTCAAGAGAGAAGGAACTGGTGGCTTGACAAAACAAGTGAGGTATGTGCAGGACAGATAAAATGATCATATACAGAGACGTCTTCTCCCCTAGAAAAATGATTTTCTTCAGTGTCATGCTAGAGGCCTGATCTTCCACCATTGGTGACTGGGAACATTTTGCCACTAACAATGAATGCAGGACCAGGCTTTCTGTTAGCTAGTAGAAACTCTAGTGAATGTCATGCCTACTTAATTGAGCAATAATCAGGTAGCAAACTGCAGAGAATCTATTTCAGAGACTGAACAATGGATTAATGGCATATTTGGTCTGCTGAACTGGAACAAGTGAACCCATTTGTAGTCATTAAAAACTGTTGGCTGTCTAGCTTCCTACTGGCAGCTTTTTGTCAATTCTTTCTGCTTTCCTTTTGTATGCTGGCTCACTGAGTTGATCTTTTAATATAATTCTTTAAAATAAGCAGTGTAAACAATATTTAAGGAACTTATGAAATAAAGGATTTTTTTCTGCACAACATACTCCTGAGAATTGGGATAGCTGGTTATTCACTGTGTGTGTTTCCATCAGCATGCAAATGAAAGCTTTTGCTGTACTGACAGGTTTTCATTTCTGTCAGCAAACTATCCATTTTAAATTAAGAACCTAATTTTCTGTAATGTTACCAACTCTCCCTAGGGCTACACGTACATTCACTTTGTTACATAAGTATTAGAAAGATGTTAGAAAAATGAGTAATAGAATTTTTATTTCGAATGTGAAGGAAACTACCAAAAGATTTTCACATTAACATTTTCCCAGTTCTACCTATTTCTTATCAGTAGTACAAGCAAAATAACTATGACTACCAATGCAAACAGATCCCAATGTGGTTGCAGCATGGTGTCCAGTTTTGACATTTTCCAACTCGAAGTGAACTGCTGGGACAGAAAGGGAGAGCTCAGCAATAGAGAGAATACTTTTTTACATGCAAAATAGAAGCTATTTTTAAAATGTGTAAAATGAAAGCATTATGCTCTTTTTAATAAGGTTTTAGACACTGCTAGGATTGGTAAACTTAAATCAGGGCAATGTGTATAATATAGTAAGCACAGAAGAATAAAGCCTATAATAAGAACATAAAGGCCACACTGGGTCAGACCATTGGTCTATCTAGCCCACTATTCTGTCTTCCGTGAGTGACCAATGCGAGATGCTTCAGAGGGAATGAACAGAACAGGGCAATTTATGCATGATCCATCCCCTGTCATCTGCTCCCAGCTTCTGGCAGTCAGGGTATATCTGCACTGCAATAAAAAAGCTGCAGCTGATCCATGCCATCTAACTCGGGGTGTAGGGTTGTTTTAATTGCAATGTAGATGCCTGGGGTCTAAAACCCTGTGAGGTGGAAGGATCCCAGGGCTTGTGCTGCAGCCTCAGCCAGAACATCTATACCACAGTGAAATAGCCCCTTAGCCCAAGCTGACTGGCACAGGCCAGGTGTGGATATCAAATTGCAGTGTAGACATACCCTTAGAGCCTTAGGACACCTAGAGCATGGGGTTGCATCCCAAATCATCATGGCTAATAGCCATTAATGGACCTATCCTCCATGAACTTATCTAATTATTTTTTGAACCCACAAGTCTATAAAACAGACATTCTGAGTTCACCTGTTTTGGGTGTTTTTTTTTTTTTTTTTTTTTTTTCATATAGGGCATCTGTAATGGGGTATACAAGTACTGCATGGCTCCAAGGCAGCACCCAGCTTGCTTACTATGCGGAAATCCCCAACAGATTGGGCAGCAGTATAGGAACAGCTTCAGACTACCAGTATTGCATGAAGGAACCAAATGCTATTCCTAGGAAAATTGGGATTGTAGGTTGTATTCCCAAACCTCAGATTCTGATAGGGTTTGGTGGAGTTGTTTCAGAATAGATGATCAGAAGTACTTCCTTTCACTGTGTGAAGTGGAGGGACAAGCAGCTGGGTTTTCTAGTTAATAGCTAATCAAAGCATGGGGGAAAGTTAAGGAATCCATTGTGGAAAGGTTTATTATAGCTCAAATCTGTGTCCTGGCAAAAGATGACTGAACTAGTCCCTGGATCTCATCAGCACTACGCCACTCCTGGGTTTTTGGAAGAAGATTGCTTAAGAATAAGCAAGGACTCCCCTTCCTTTAGATGACCATGATGTGCTCCCAGGTCCTGATGAGCTGACAACACAAACTCTGATGCCTTGCATCATAAGGGCACTGTATTGCCACTAAAACTTGGCAGACTGGCGGTCAAACTAAAGGTTTGAGGGGCTTCAAGTCACACACACTTTAATTTACAACTAAAATTATAGGTTTCACTTTTGAAGGGTGTTCTGCATTTGTACAAATGGAAATTGCAGTGTGAGGATAGGGAAATAATTTGTATGACAAGTCTTGGATGGTTGGCCTATTCTTACCAAAACAGGACTTAATATGTAATATACCTGGGATCTTGAATAGGTGCAATAAGCAAATCTAAAAGTATAGAATAAAATGTAAAAAATATTAGAATTGGCCCTGGTGAAGGCTTGTCAATATGTCCAAATCATACTTACCTTGAAAAGTTGAATCTCACTGAATAGACGCTTAACTTCTAGCTTCATACGTGCCAAAAACACTGGAATAGAAGCATCTGGGCTTGTTTGTGCTGCGAGGTCATACCACCTTTTAGCCAAATGTATATCCTTTAAAAAGGAGGAGGAAGGATGTCTCTTAGAACATGTGGAATTTGCTTAGATGAATGTTGTGATACTTTAGCTAATCTTCAAAGCATTTCTACCCTTTGTCTTTTAGGTTTCTGCTTTTCAAGTATTTCTGTAGCTTAGTATATCATAAAGGATATACTAAGCTATAACAATACCTGAAAAGCATAAACATTAGATTACTGTATAATTGTTGGCATGAGATAAAAATGGATTTTGTTAACATTTAATTTGTGGGCCTGCTTTCTACAAACTCATTTTCAACCCCCACAACCTCTCAGTTCATTTGTCTTGTGTATGTAAATGGTCCTCTGAATTCAATAGGAAGTCAAGTTGAAGTCAGCATTTGATCATGGATACTTAAAATAGGCAGACATTTTTAATTATCTAATTAAGCAGTTATTCTTTATATCTAAAGCTAGAAATACAACAACCCAATTATCTAGTTTACTGACAAAATTTAGTAACTAGATGTATACAAAAATTAGTCCATAAATTTAATGGACAATTTTTTAGTCTAATACTCAATTTTAGCTAACATATTCATGCCATGATGGAACCAGTTAGTAACTTTACCCCATCAGCTACTTTCTTAGCAGAGCACATTTTGGTGAAATATTTATCTAGTTAATAAAGTACTAGAATCTTTTGAAAGGCATTGGTCAAACTAGGCTTGTCAAGTGTGGCTGCTCGTGCTGCTCATCATGTCTTCTTGGTTAGTTTCTCCTGTTAATTTATTTTTAATAAATTTTGTAAATTTCTACTTAATTATTAGTAATGAGTAGAGATTCAGTTTGGATGCTTATCTCAAACTTACTCTGATCTTAGACATCAGGCTGTAAAATATTGGTAGTACAGGATTTATTCTACCATTTCCAGCACTCCTTTTTTCCCATCAGGTCAAAAATACTATTCATTCTTAGCTGAACGTGCAGTATTTCAGTTAAAGATAGTTGAATTCATCTTGTCTAACTTAAATACCACTGTAAAGTTTCAAAATTTGTGTTTGGATTCCACTTAGGATAGGCTGGAAAAGGAAATGGGTTTTATCTCTAATATAATGGTTCTCAAAGTGTGATCCATGAAGCTGTTATATCACAATGGCATCTGCAAGTTGTCAAACAATTATTTCTTCATGTTTGTTGAAGCCTAGTCAAAGACTCTTTAGAATGTCCAGACCAATGAAGAAACCCAAAGAACAAACTACTCTTTCCACCCTCAAGAGCTGCTTCATGTCTTTGTCAGCATATATACATATGACAAAGTATTTTTTTTTTCTGGTTGTGTTCTAAGCTAAAGGTGATCTGCAATGATTCAAGTAGGGGAGGTTACAGGTAATAAGAAAAGAACTTGTATCAAACCAAGTCCTCCTGCCAGATAGAGCGTAGACAGTACAGATACAGCATGGGCAGAGGGAACCAAGAAGCCCGACAGTTTATGAAAAAAATTTGGTCCATCTTTGGGTCTGTCTTTTACATTACTTTATCATGTAACCAAGAACTTTAGTTTTCACAACCAAGGTGTGGAATTGAGGTTGAAAGGGAGGTGACCACAAGAGGCTCCTTTTCCATATGCAATATTTCTTGTGTAAATCTGAGAACTCCTGTTGGGTGTGTGCAATAAATGCAGCAGAGTCATAAAGGAGCTATATTAGAAAGGTCAGTGATGATCATCTTCTTAAGTTTAATCTGGTTATCTTTCCATCCTATTTATTTTACATTTTAAAACTCTATCTTCATTTTCCCCATTTCCTTTCATTAAGAGTGATATAAATTGGGGAGGCGGCGGCGGCGGTGGGGGGGGGGGGAAGAGAAATGAACCTGTCTAACAAAACAACCCTGAAATATATCTGAGATGAGGGAGATGCAGAAGAGGCCTGATTCACCTTTATCTTACCCTAGTACAAGGCAAGAAGATTTCTGGAGAGCATAGGTGGGCCAAATGGGCACTGCTACTGAAAATCTCCACTCAGAGGCACATGGGGCACAAATTCACCTGAAGCAGAGTACCCATAGGGACACTATTCAAAGAAGAATGAGGCTCAGGATGAAAAGGAGAGTTCCATAAAATAAAGGTGGAATAAAGATAGATGTACCATGGTTAGTTGGGGTGCAGAGTGGATTGGGGGAGAAGAAGCAGAAGTGATGCCACTTAATTTCTTAATACATTCTTTCAACGAAACTGAAAAAAACAGATAGATGAGAGCGGGAACTAAACCAAGAAGGAAAGATGAACAGCAGATTTGGGTGAAAGTGATCATGAAATAATATAGTTCATGATTCCAAGGAATGGTAGGAGGGAGAACAGCAAAATAAAGACAATGGATTTCAAGAAAGCAGACTTTAGCAAACTCAGGGAGTTGATCAGTAAGATCCCATAAGAAGCAAGTATAAGGGGAAAAACAACTGAAAACAGTTGGCAGTTTTTGAAAAAGACATTAAGGGCACAAAAGCAAACTATTCCACTGAGTAGGAAAGATAGGAAGTATGGGAAGAGACCACCCTGGCTTAACCAGGAGATCTTCAATGATCTAAAAATCAAAGAAGAGTCCTACAAAAAATGGAAAGTAAGTCAAATTACAAAGGATGAATATAAACAACACAAGTATGTAGGGACAAAATTAGAAAGGCCAAAGAACAAAAGGTGATCAAACTAGCTAGAGACATAAAGGGTAACAAGAAAACATTCTACAAATACATTAGAAGCAAGAGGAAGACCAAGGACAGGGTAGGTCCATTACTCAATGAGGGGGAAAAATAATAACATTAAATGTGGAAATGGCAGAGGTGCTTAATGACTTCTTTGTTCCGGTTTTCACCAAGAAGGGCGGTGGTGATTGGACATCTAGCATAGTGAATGCTAGTAAAAATGAGATAGGATCAGAGGCTAAAATAGGAGAATGAACAAGTTAAAAATTACTTAGCCAAGCTAGATGTCTTCAAGTCACCAGGGCCTGATGAAATGCATCGTAGAATAGTCAAGGAGCTGACTGAGGAGATATCTGAGCCAATAGCAATTATTTTTGAAAAATCATGGAAGACGAGAGAGATTTCAGAAGACTGGAAAAGGGCAAATATAGTGTCAATCTATAAAAAGGGAAATAAGGACAACCTGGGGAGTTACAGACTAGTCAGCTTAACTTCTGTACTTGGAAAGATAATGGAGCAAATAATTAAGAAATCAATTTGCAAACATCTAGAAGATAATAAGGTGATAAGTAACAATCAGCATGGATTTGTCAAGAACAAATGTCAAACCAACCTGATAGCTTTCTTTGAAAGGGTAACAAGCCTTGTGGACCGGGGGAAGCGGTAAACATAGTATATGTTGACTTTAGTAAAGCTTTTGATACTGTCTTACATGACCTTCTCATAAACAAACTAGGGAAATGCAACCTAGATGGAGCTACTATAAGGTGGGTGAAAAACTGGTTGGAAAACCATTTCCAGAGAGTAATTATCAGTGGCTCAGTATTATGCTGGAAGGGCATAATGAGTGGTGTCCTGCAAGGATCAGTTCTGGGTCCAGTTCTGTCCAATATCTTCATGAATGTTTTAGATAATGTCATAGAGCGTACACTTATAAAGTTTGCAGACCATACCAAGCTGGGAGGGGTTGCAAGTGCTTTGGAGGATAGGATTAAAATTCAAAATGATCTGGACAAACTGGAGAAATGGTCTGAAGTAAATAGAATGAAATTCAATAAGGACAAATGCCCAACTACTCCATTTAGGAACAATCCGTTGCACACATAGAAAATGGGAAATGACTGCCTAGGAAAGAGTACTGCGGAAAGGAATCGGGGCAGGGGTCATAGTGGACCACAAGCTAAATATGAGTCAACAGTGTAACACTGTTACAAAGAAAGTGAACATCATTGTGGGATGTAGTAGCAGGAGTGCTGTAAGCAAGACACAAGAAGTAATTCTTCCGCTCTACTCTGCGCTGAATAGGCCTCAACTGGAGTATTGTGTCCAGTTCTGGGCACCACATTTCAGGAAAGATGTGGACAAATTGGAGACAGTCCAGAGAAGAGCAACAAAAGTGATTAAAGGTCTAGAAAACATGACCTATGAGGGATGATTGAAAAACTTGGATTTGTTTAGTCTGGAAAAGAGAAGACTGAGAGGGGACATGATAAGAGTCTTCAAGTACATAAAAGGCTGTTATGAGGAGGAGGGAGAAAAATTGTTCTTCTTAATCTCTGAAGATAGGACAAGAAGCAATGGGCTTAAATTGCAGCAAGGGAGATTTAGGTTAGACATTAGGAAAAACTTCCTAACTGTCAGGGTGGTTAAGCACTGGAATAAATTGCCTAGGGAGGTTGTAGAATCTCTATCATTGGAGATTTTTAAGAGCAGGTTAGACAAACACCTGTCAGGGATGGTCTAGAAGATCATACTTAGTCCTGCCATGAGTGCAGGGGACTGGACTAGATGACCTCTCAAGGTCCCTTCCCAGTCCTACGATTTCTTGTATCAACTTTTAAGCCTTGTTCAAAGGTTAATTTAGTAATGGTCTGTTCTTATAAATTTTATTTCTTAAAATTCAAACTGTTATTGAAAAGCAGTCCATAAAAGTAAAAAGTGTAAAGGCTTAAAGATGACCCTGTCCCCTTATGGGCTACAATAATTCAGCTTGTTCTGTCTGCATAAGTATGACCAGCTTTGCTCTTAATTTTACCACATTAGTTTATTATTTTCTGCTGATAGAATATCTGCAAGACAACTTTAATCTCCTCAGATTGGCTGATTTTGGGACAAATATGCTGATCTCAAGACTTTGGCATTCATTCACTTTCCACAAGCATTCATGCTGGTCAAACTCAATTGTTCAAGTATTTGCAGTAAGTTCATGCAAAGGGGCATAAACATGGCTGCAGCAGTTTTATTGAAAAATATAACCAAATATTCATGATGCTTTTCACTATTTGCCCTCTCCTAATAATACTTTAGAAAGTACTCTGAATTCCTTAGCTGAAAGGCATTACTATAAGTGCAAACAATGACTCTGCTTCACAAGATATTTTAACAATAAATTATCAATATTTATTAATATTAATATTAAATATTAATAAAGTTAACCAAATAGAATAAGGGCCAAATCATCAGAAGTATTTGCATATAACAGGATAGCTAATAGACTTACCTTTAAATTTGCACATGCAGTCATATTCATTAGATATGTAGCTCATCTTTTGTATATGCAATTTTTGTAATTGTTCATGCCATTGTGGCAATTTTATGTATAAATTAATTACATCATTCATGCATACACCTCGAAAAATCTGATTCTGAAGCCTTGCCCAAAGTCACAAAAATATGTAGCTGAGTCAGGGACACATCATCTGCCTTCTGGGACTCATTTTGATTACATTCTTCCTCCTAGAGCTTCATACTTCCCTCCCATAGGGGAATCCCCAGTAGGGAAAAACTGCTAAAAACAACCCCCCAAACTTTTAGTGGTAACTATACATGCTGCTCTTGGGAATGGGGTTTGTATCCTCAACAAGGGGACAGAAGGTTTGGACCATACAGTGGAGTCTGAGAATCCACAGAGATATCAGGCTATATTCTAGTGGATCCCAGACATCCTCAGGGCGTGGAGGTCCAGTTTCTCAAGGCAACGTACGCCTGTTGATTGCATGGCTTCTGCAAACTAAGGGCAGACAGTGTATAGAGACATTTAATGTAAATTTGATTGAGCTTTGCTCATAGCCATACTATATTGAAACAACTCACTGCTGCTCATAGATGGAGAAGGAGCAAAGTTGGGAAGTAACTTGGAAGGAAAAGAAAAGCAGGAACAGTAGGAAAAGCTTCTGTGTGTGACTCTTCGCTGAGGAGTAACTGATGATGGAATAGTGTGGTTGCATGTTTGTCTTAGTTATGTGCCCAGTTTACAAGTAAAGAGATGCTTCTTCTAATTGACAGTCCTTCAAACTCGCCTGGGATATGACTTAAGCGACCATCTTTGCTTCTTGTCACTATTACCAGTAATAAAAGTTCTGTAGTCCAAATAGTGAAACCTCATTGTCTTCAGTGGGTCTAAACCACTGTAACAGCTTGGAACTTGGTAAATAATTCCTGTATAAGAGTGAATAGAATCCTGCTCGTTTTACTTTAGCAACACAGGCAACAGATCTGATGATTAAAAGGGTGTCATTTTTACTATAATTTTTAAGACAAGAAGTGGTCTGCTTCCATTATAGAGGCACTGCCTCAGTGTAGGCGGATGCACAAGAGTAGGGGAAAGGATGGATGGTGGCTCTCTGAAAGAACCCCCTGCCTGCCTTCTCTATATGTTTTTCTATCCCTTTGTGCAGCTGCTGGAGCTTACACACAAGCAGGCAGCCATATTAGCTTCTCTCTTTTCCCCTGGCATCACTCAGAGTTACAGTGGAGTATAGCATAACCACCTCTCTTCTGGTTCCACTAATCCACCCCTAGATCATTGGAGCCTTGCTTACTTCCCCCTAAGAGGCAGAAGAAGGAGCAATCAGCTGAGAAACCAATCAGAGAACCGCACCCATGGCATTTGGAGACATGTCAGGTCAAGAACAGGAACATTTATGAGGGACAAAACTAGGTTGGGGAGGTGCAAAGAAATTAGAGGAGGAAGAGAGTTGGGAAAGGATGCAGAAGATCTGAGAGTGCTGGAGGAGGGAGACTGGAGAAACCAGATAGAGCTGTGGCGAGATCGAGAGGCGAGGCATACAGATAATGGGCCTGGTCAAGGAGAGAATGAAGAGAGACTGGGTAAAATGATAGAAATAAAAAGTTGAAGCCACAAACAGGAAGGAGAGAAATGAGAAAAAGGCAAGGACAAAAGGAAGTGGAAGGAAGCAATGGAAAAACAAGCAAACAACAAAAATGGAAAAAAGTACACACAACTTCAGACTTAGTAAGTTGTATCATTTGTTTCTACGTTGTACTGAGCAGGAGAGAATATTGGGCCAGTGGTAGGGAGCCATTAAGGCAAACAAGCACCTCTCCCTTCCCTCATGCCCTGCAAGCATGAGATTAGGGTGGGATTCCTTTATGATTCTAGGGCATCAACTGAATGTCAGTTAAATCATGAAGAATTATGTCTTTTGTATTTTTCCAGCCTTTCTGATGCAACTTTAGATGTTTTTCTTATTCATAAGTAACCAATTATATTTTTGAATTTTACTGAACTAGTCTCATTGATATCATGTGGTCATAGATCTTACAGCTTGATCATGCACTGTTTAAAACTGAATTTCCATGTTTACTGCACTAACTTTATTTTCACTTCTCATCCTTGTTTTTATGTGGCAAGGGGAAAGGGCACTCATTTGGCCTTCACCATACCATCTATCATTTCACATGTATCTCTCAGTCATAGTCTGCCTGACCCTCCTTTACAATTTTAATAATCGTTGTTTACCTAATTTTCCCTCATATGGGAGATTCTGCCTCACCCAGAATGCTACATTAGGATATTATAGCTATAATAGCTTTTAATTTCAACTATATCTACTAAGGTTAATTTTACATACAGATTGCACCATATACAGTCCACATTACCTTTGGAATACCTAAACCATGTTCATACATATATGCCAGATTAAACATGGCTTGAGCGATGTGGTGATCAACTGCAAGGCTGTAATGAATTGCTGCTGTGACATAATCCCTCTTGGTTCCATAACCGTAAAAATGGTAATCTCCAGTTTTTACTCTAGCAAATGCATTGCCTGGTGGAAACATTAAAAAGAAAAGTCACAAGAAAAATCGAGATTAAACTGTGCTTCTTGCTAAATTTCCTCTTCTAATAAAATTTGTATTTTTCTCTTAAATATAATTAAAAATAAATAAAATGTAAATTTGAAGCACTATGTTGTCAGTCATCATAAAATGATTATAATTTATAGAGTATTCTATATGGGAAGGATTTTGGAAAAAACCCAGGTATTGAAAGTACAGAAGTAGGAAGGAAGTCCCACATGTAAGAAATGGCATGGAAGAAGGTATGAAGGTAATGCAAGAGAAGAATAAGACAGGGACCGACACGAGGGCCTCTTGGAATTCAGAGAGCAGAAAGGAAAGTAGGAGGAAATGAACATTGAAATATGTGGGGGGCAGAATTGGTATACAGCCTTCAAGGTGAAAGCTTGAATTTGATTTGAAAGACAAGAGAGGGATTAGGAAAAAAAAAAGGAAGTAACATAGTGGCAAGAAAGGACTGTGACAGCCATATTTTGGATAAACTAAGGGGACAAGATGACAAGTTAGGAGTAGTGCGATGTCGAAGGTAGGGGATGGAGAGGAAAGGGTAGATTTGTATATGAAGGGAAAACAGACAATATAGCACCAGCCTGGGAGCGGAGGGGAAAAAACAATAAATATGATCCCTGTTTGAGCATCTTGGTGACAGGGAAAAGAGTGGACATTTTGACAGGAATGGAGAAAAGAAAGAGGAAATGTTTTAGTGCAAAACAGGGGAATGTAATTGTTCATTGTTTAGAGATAAAGCACTCAAGATGAGATTACAGATATGCAGCAAAGATGTGAGACACACTGGGGGAGGTATTGTCAGGAATGGGGAGAGATCTGGGAATCACTGGGGTACAGATGATATTTGAAACCATGAGAACAGATGATATTACTTGGAGTAAGGTATGAAGGAGACAGAAGTACATTCCTCAAAGGATGTCAACAGAGCAGGAAAAGGAAGCTTGAGTTACTAACAGACACAATGAGGTGCAGTTGGGGAGGAAGGAAGATAAGTTAGGAGTTCCAAGGTTTAAAGGGAGAGAGGGAAGAAAAGGAAGGAATGACTGAAAAGGTGAAAAATCCAGGAAAAGGACACTAAAGAGGCCCTTGAACTTGACGAGGGGAGATCATTGGTGATCTCGGTAAGACCAATTTCATTCAAGTGAAGGAGACAAAAAAATTGGTGCTGTAGATCCAGGAGGCATTTGGACATGTAGCAGCAGGAATAGCTTGCATATCCCATGTGCTTGCAAATAGTGTATTTGTAGGCAAGAAGGGACGGGGGTGGGGGATCTAGATTCAAAGCAGTAGAAGGAGGAAGGAAGAAGGCATGGGATGGAAATAGGGTTACAAGGAGTAGATCCAGTACAGAAGGAGGATGAGACACTGTGCATGAGGGAAAGGCCAGGGTTGAGAGTGGTGGCACCAGAAACAATAAGAGGGAGAGCGAACTAGTAGAAACTTGGATGAAGTCAGGCAAAGTGGCAGATTAATGAAGTGAAAGTGCTTGAAATGGCAGGTTCTCTCATGGATTCACACATGGCATCACTTTTTATTAGTGTCTGGTAAGGCCTAGGACTGTTTTTGATATGACCTCATCACAGTTACCCATACCTTTTGTGATCTCTAGATTGGATTACTAAAATGTAGTGTACAGAGGGCTTCTCCTGAAAGCTACTTGGAAGCAGAAGGGACAGAAGCTACAGGTACTTAATTCTTGGTGGTGGCAGCTAAATAGAATAAATATTATACAAATTTCTTGAAGGCTTCATTAGGTTCTTGTTGGTTTCAGGACATAATCAAAATGATGACATTCATCACAAAGCTTTTTTATGGCTTGGGTCTTGGCTACCTAAAAAACTGCTGTCTTCCCATGTGCCACTGCCACATGTTGTCACTTGAGAGGTTTTTTTCCCCTAACACTCTATTGCACTGAATGTCTGTGACTAGTGGCAAGCATCTTTTCATTTGAGGGTTGTTGGCAGAGTAATTAGTTTCTCCTACTGTTCTGTGTGACAGGGCAATTTGGTTCTAGGATCTTAAACTGAGATGCAGAGGTATTTCTGCTGATTGACCAAAGCAGGTGAGTCCAATCAACTGAAAGCTACAAGTATAAGGAGGAACCGAGCATCTCTTCAGAAAACAGGAAAATAGTGAACTTCCTATCTAGGGAGGAATTTTGGGAATAAATCAGACAGAAGTTTTTGTTGAGTTAAAAATGAAGGCAAACTTCAAGAAGCGTATGAGTTTTGGAAACCCAAAGACTTTATGTGGATGCGATGTCGGGGACTCTAGTTGTGGTAGGCAGAACACTGGTGATACAGTTTCATAGATTTTTAAAGCCAAAAGGGACCATTATGATCATCTGGTCTCAACCCCAGCCTAAAACAGATACTTACACCCAATACTTTCTGCATCAAGCCCATAAATTCTGACTGAGCTACAGAATTTCATAAGAAGACATCCAGTTTTGATTTAAAGATTTCAAATGACAGAATCCACCACAAGATGGATAAGTTGTTCCAGTGGTTAATTACCTTCACTGTTAAAAATGTGCCTCTTATCACTAACCTGAAATCACGTGGTCTCAGTTTGCAGCCACTGGATCTTGTTATGCCTTTGTCTGCTAAATTAAAGAGCCATCTATTCTCCAGCTTGGTCTACCGCAGAATTATTATTTTGGTCGGTGTGTGAAAAAAACCATACCCCATGACATAGCTATGCCAATAAAACTCTCAGTGTAGATGCAAAAGGATGATTCTGTTGGTATAGCTAACGTCATTCAAGGAGGTGGTGTTCCTACACTGACAGAAAAACTCCTTCTGTCAGTATATGTGGTGTCTACAGTAGGGGGCTATGCTGGTGGAGTTATGACAGCATAGGCTGTACTGTAGACGTGGCGTCAGAAATCTTCTCCCCAAGTAGATACTTACAAACTATAAAGGAGGTTTTCTAGACCCCAAATTATTCTTGAAGCTGTATTGCAGTAAAGCATACAAATAGTGCACATTTAATAAGTAAGCATATTTTACACATCTTTATGCTTCTAAATTTCCTATAATTTTTCTTAGTGAGTAGGTGTAAGTTTTTCTTTGTGTTCATTTAGCTAAAGAAATCATTTTTCCTATTCAGTTTTAAAATCTGTAGTTGAAGTTTTGTGATAAAGTACCCATGAATGAGGATTGAATCAGTGGAGGACAAATGAATAGTTGAGTGTTTTTAACCTAGAAATGTGAGAATTTCTTGAATGTTAGATTGTTTTTAACATGCCTAAGACTGCAGTACAGATATCCTTTTAATTGTGAGTTAAATATGTGAGAATCAATCCCTTAATGATGTTAGCTTGATTATCTGATGTTTGCAATGCCATGTTCTTGGGCCACTGAGTGTTCATTTCTCTTCTGGCTGTACAATCTGAGGAACAGAGTTGAAGAAAATCATACTTATAAGGGTGGACAGCTAACTGCAAGTTATTTTTAACTATGTGGTGTTCCATACCTTGAGCTGCAGCTCTGTTCCACAGGAGAAGTGCTAATGGATACATCTGATCATTGCTGAGAATTTTAACCTGTTCTGTAAATAAAAATTTGAATTTGCATAGTTTACAACAGCACTTGGACATACATAAATAATGTATAGAGAAAATAATTCAACTTCTCTTACCAGATTCCAAAATGTAAGCTGAATTACTTTGAGCTACTTCATACCCCATTTCTGCTAATAATGCATACTGAATAAGAGATGAATCGATATTACCATCCTGGTAAGCGAAGTATGCAGTCAGGAATTTTTCAGACCAACTTCCTAGTTCACAAACATTTCGGTAAAGCTGAACAGAGGAACAATGATAGAACAAACCCATGAGGTTTTACACTTCACTACAGGCATAAATCTTAGGAGCTTGTAGCTCCTGCTGGGGGACACAAGGGTTAAAGTTACATTTGTGAGTATTGTTTACAAAAAAGTTATTCCAATTGCATCCTTAACTGATACAGAGTACTTAATCATTAA
This sequence comes from Gopherus evgoodei, assembly GCF_007399415.2. NCBI lineage: Eukaryota > Metazoa > Chordata > Testudines > Testudinidae > Gopherus > Gopherus evgoodei. Next base: position 212,158,316 of record NC_044324.1, on the reverse strand, counting down.
AAGTCAGATGAATCCATATCTAATCTGACTCTAAAGTTGTTTCCTTAGTTGCATATAAACAAAAATACACTGATTAAAAAACAAAAATGTTTTCTGTTATACAACAGTTATTTATTTTAAGATGCTCTATTGAATATTAACCTACAAATAAGATTTCAGCTAGAGATGAGAGAAATTTGTCAGAAGAATAGTTTTTTCCCCCCAAAATGCAATTTTGTGTAGACAAAACTATTTGTGAATTTGACAAACATTTTCCAAATACTATTGGACAAAATAAAATGTGTTGGGCTGATTCTCTAGGGGACTTAAACACCATTTGCATAAAACCCATTGGTGGTGCTCTCACCTGCCCCATGCATCCAATCACTAGGGCACTCCCCTGAGATGTGAGAGATCAAGGTTTAAATCTCTACTCTGGAGCAGGAAGTTGAAGCCAGGTCTCTCCAGCCCAGCTGAATACCCTAAACACCAGGCTGCAGGCTGAGACTCTAGCAATCTCTCCTATTGAAGCTGTTCCACTTTGTATAAATAATTATGGGAGCAGGAATTTGAACCTGGATTTCTCTCATCCCCTATAAGTGTCACTTTTTTGGCCCAATGGCTATTCAGCTATTTAATGCAAAGTGGTACAGCTTCAACAGGAGAAACTGAGAGGAACTCAACTCAGAATACCCTATTTTCATCTTTGTCTACAGCTTATGCCACAAGACAGCCCCCCATTGGTCAGTTGTGACTAGCATCTGCTAGTGAAATTCAACTCTAAGACTGATTATGACACAGTATTACTGCCACTGTATAATAATATTTTGGCATTTCCCCCCAGTGATCTTAAAGTACATCACAATTAAGCTGTGTATCGCAAGATAGTGTGCCACAGTATTGGGGGAGAGGGGAACTCCACCCTCCTCTGCACTGGATAAAGTTTTGCAAGATGTAAAGATTCCTATGGAAGGGTATGTCTTAGAGAAATAATTCTTATGTAACTATAAAAAGTCACGTAATGCATATGCATTTCATAAGAAAGCCAGCAATGTAAAAAATCTAGCTATAGTGCAAAAGTTGCCAGCTAACTGCCTGTGCTGAAAAGGGGCCAGTTAAACTGGATGTATTTATAGTACATGAAAAACTTGATAGAACTAGAACTGCCAATACAATTCTAAAATAGGCATGAATAGATGTGGGCAAAGAACAAAAACAGCCACAGCAAATCTTCCCTAAAATATTTTATCAATAGTCAGATATACAAGTACTTAGGATTTCTTGAGATGAATGGTTCTAAGTTAAATCAACTTGTGACATTTTAGGCAGCTTCAACCTACTTAAAAAAAAAAAGAGTGAATGCCAAATTGATAAGTACTGTACTTACATTGTTAAATTAATTTGGTGAAGAGTTACAAAATAGATTGAGTCCATGGCTGAGGGCTGTAATACTTTGGTTTAATTTCAGTTTATTGTTGGATTTATTGTGCTGGGTGGTGTCAGTGGCCTGTGAGATACAGGAGGTCAGACTGGATGATTTTGTGGTCCCTTCTGGCCTTAAACTCTATGGGTATGTCTACATAGCATTTTGGAGCAAGCCTTCCAGCCTCCCTCCCTAGGCTTTGGAACTCAAGCTCCAGTCCAAGCCACAACTTCAGACACTGTCTTTTTTTAGAGCATTAGTGTGAGCCTCACTAGCCCAAGTCTGTCAACTCGGGCTGGAAGGCTTACTCCAAAATGCTGTGTATACACACTCTGACTCTGAGGTGTAAAGGCCATCATACCTGCATACTATGGGTCACACTCTACTCTAATTTACACTGATCTTATCAGGAGCAACTCTATTGACATCAGTGGAGTTATTCTGGATTTAGACTGGTGTAGCTGAAAACAGAATTTGGCCCAGATATGATCACTTTTCTCCTACTTCTGAAAATGCAGATTTCTGACACTAAATTATAGCATATCGCCAACTTTCATAAAAATAGAAGTTAAAATAGTAATACAAATCCTGGCTATTACTTCTATAACTAATCACAAATCTTTAAAAATATACTATTTACCTCTACTGCATTTTGACATGATCGAAACACTCCAGTCCCTGCAGCATACATTTGAGCCAAATAATAAACAGCAATGGGTTGTCCATTTTGAGAGGCCAAGTAAAAATATTTGAAGGCAAGTTTATAGTCTTTCCTTACTCCAGAGCCAGCTGTAAATTAAGTTGAGATTGGAGACTTTGGTTTTTGTAAAATTACAGACTACTGATTAATGCAATTTTTTAATTAAAAAATGCATAGTACTTACAGTAATACATGACTCCTAGCTGGAACTGTGCATCTGCCAAACCTTTCTCAGCTGCTATATGAAAGTATTTAAAAGCTTCAGTATAGTTCTGAAAGGTAATTACTCTCCATTACTGAAAGTTCTAGGTACCTGCCAGCATGGTAAGAATTGTGTGCTCATGAAAAAGACAAGTTTTGTCTCACTTTTGAGTGGCACAATTTAATGACAGAAAGTTACGCTGTATCCCAAAGAAATGAAAAACAAAATCAAATTAACATTTTTCTCCAGTGTGCAGCTTGTATAGTATTTGAGATCAGGATTATAACACCAGTTATACTCCATAGTGTTGAATGGAATAACACCTACCAACTTTTTTATTTATTTAATTGGACTCTGGGCCTCATTCTGCTCAAACTTACACTAGTATAAATCAGGAGGAGCTCCATTAAAGACACACAATGGTGTGTACAAGAAAAATTACTCATATTTACAGTGCTATAAACCTATTAGTTGCACCACTTGAATGAGCTATATTATAGTTATTTGAGCTATAATCCCCTATTAAAGGGTGTTTTAATCCATAGTTGATCTTGATTAAACATTTTATTTTCTCAGATTTTTACTGGTTTACATATTTAAAGTGACTAAAATAATTCTTACCACGGGAACACCTTTTCCTTGATAATAAAGAAGGCCTAGACCCCAAAGTCCAACTGCATTACCCTAAAATAATGTATTAAGTTTGAATGTAATTTTTCATTAAGACATTGAAAAGCACTTGCAATAAAGAAAACATCTATCAGATACGTTACTAACCAATTAGTTATTCTTGCTTTTCTTTTACTATGATATAATGAACTTAGAACTATGAATTCTGATAATGATTATGAATCAATGCTAAATTAGTATTCTTATTCTGATGACTCTCATGACTGATTGTAGAGAGACACCATATCATATGTTTAAAAAGTAGCTTTAATTTTTGTTCTCCACATGTCATTTCATTGCCATTAATAAAAGTGGCTTCAGTGGATGGTAGAACTAGAGCAGGGTGTTCCCCTGCCTCCCCCCATATGTATGTGTATATGTGTGTGTGTGTGTATATACACATACACATACACACACTACTACTACTACTAGGCCCTGACTGGATCTCAGGGGCACATGCAGGGAACGCATTGTTTGTGCAGGGATTTTATCTCCCACTGGAAAAGGAGATGATTTGATTCTGATGATGTTTTGACAGAATCCCCCCTGGCTGCCCCTGCCTCTGCCCCTCCTGTCTGCCTCTGCGCCTAGGAGCTGGACATGCTGGTCACTTCCGGGAGCCACACGGAGCTAGGGCAGGTAGTGAGACTGCCTTAGCCCCGCTGCGCCGCTGATCGGACTTTTAGCAATCTATTAAACTCTCCCTGAGCTTTCAATGGTCACCGGTAGATTGATGCCCATTCCGGTAGACTCCCGGCCAATCTGGGAGGGTTGGCAACCCTACTTTAGACTGTCTAGAGTTTTATTAAGGAGTCCTGAGAGAAGAGAAAACAGAGGAAAGATGTCACAGAGCCACTCCAGGCCATGTGGGGGCACTTGTGAAGAGGCAGCCCTGCAACACATCATAAGGAGATCACACACTACTCTGGTGCTGTGGTATTGTCTGAAGGGGATTTTGCAATTCCATGCTAAAGAAGGCAAATGATTAGTCACTAAAGAATTCAGTAACCTGGCCAAACCTGACAAAGGCAACAACTCTGCTAACTACCCAAATAATTTCCAACTTTCCTTTTCTTAGCAAGATCATTTAAGAAGGTGGTACTATCTCAGTTATAGAAGTACTTGTCCTCTGCCAATATCCAGCATCTCTTTCAGAACAGGACATGGCATAAAAATTGCTCCCAGACTGCAGGATCCACTTGTTTCTATCAGATAGATCATAGTGTTTTCATGGGCACCTGCTACTTGTCATCCATTCTACACATCATGAGACCACTTAGTGAGTTCTTGTGATGCCTTGAACTTTAGCGAGAGTTGAGAATGATTAGGACCTTCCAGAATTGGGCCTTTAGTTTGCACGCAAACAATGACAGTTCTATCTCCTGTTTCTACTTCTCCAACTTTTTGGCTAGCTTTTCCATTACCCTCAACATCACCAACTGCATAACATATGATTATATTTCATAGGCTTCAGAAGTGAGCTATAGTTACCTACTTCTTAAAAATCTATACTGAACAACATTCCCATTAAATGGAAGAAATGGACTGCATGCTTTCCTCCTGTAATTTACACACTAATTGAGGTGTAAATCAAATACACTCTTAAAATATTGTATACAAAGATACTTTTTCTTATATTACCTTTTCAGCTGCCATTGTGAAGTACTTAAAGGCAGAAGCGTTACTCTGTGTCACTGCAACACTTCCTTCTAAAAACATCTGATCAATATAAAGAAAAGGAGATATTTGCTCCTTAGATATGTTATGAATCCCTGACTATCCAGTTTCTCATAAAAAATATAAACAGTAGGACAAAGTCTGCTCCTACTTCCACTTGTATGTCCCCAATAAAGCCAATTACATTGTACAGACATAACTGAGAACAGAACTTTGCCAGTTCTCTCCCACTCATGAGTTTTTCTGACTGGTTTAATGTTCTAAATTTTTACTGATTTATACTGAGTATACACTAATAGAATCATGAAAATTACTTGTTTGTAACTTGTTTTCTTAAAAAAGCCTTTAGGTTATTTGTAATAACTTCCGAGGCCAAGATTTTCAAAAGTGATTGGTGACTACTCTTACACCTCTGTGTGGCTACTTTAGTTTTAGTCATTATCTAGTCCTTGACTGTTGCAATTTACCAAATTAATCTCATGAAAAGTAATACGTACCTTTCCCAGGAAAGCCATACCATGTGTATTCCCGGCTTTTGCTGCCTTTAGGAAATAGTAGAAAGCTTTCTAAATAAAAAGCAATAACAAAGTTACATTTTTTTCACCTGAATTTTTTTTTTTTTGTAAATTTCAACCAAGACAAATATTTTGCACAGCTTTACACCTCTTCTTGATTTAGGCTGATCAGAAAGTGTCCCACGGCAAAACTGAAAATAGCTTTACACGTTTAGGCTCTGAACCTACAAATGCTTACACACAAGTATGATTTTATGGTCCCACTCAATGGGAGTATTCATGCATGTTAGCCTTTGCAGAATCAGGGCCTAAGTCTGGGATGATAGGTCGGTGGTGGCTGAATCAAAGGTAAGAACAGAGAATCTAGATCCATCACCTAAAAAGACTCTGACCTTAGACAGGAACAGATTGACAATGTTGAGGCCATATGAACTAATTTTTACAAATTCTTGTTACCATGTATGTTACTATAAGAAAAAAACTTCAGTGTTCCCCATAATGTGAACTAGCTTTCAGAAATATAATTTTGCCTTTAAAATACATCCCCTCCTACAATTGTCAAAGTCAGTTTTGTGTCTGAAAACACTCAGATAAGCACAAATTGTCATCAATATCACATGCTTTTTATATGTACATGAATTACAGTATATGTCTTCTTACAGGGCCAGTCTTAGACGCAAAGAACTGCTTAGATAGTTGGATTTTTGAGGACCCTGAAAGCTGCACTGACCCAGTAACTCAAAAGTTGTCAGATCTTCTACTCCAGGGGTCCCCAATGTGGTGCTCGTGGGCGCCTAAGTGTGCCCATGCACTGGCTGGTGGATGAGCATCCACCACAATGCTGCTGACAAGCAGCATCATCCAGAGGCGTCACCGCTGAAATGCTGCCGATTTTTGGTGGCATTTTGACGGCGAAGCTTCTGGATGACGCTGTTTGTCGGCGGCGCCACCTATTGACGTTGCTGCTTGTTGGCGGCATTTTGGCAGATGCTCGTCCGCTGCCACGGTCTTCCATGGCTCGTCGACTGGCGCTCACCAGAAAAAGGTTGGGGATTACTGTTCTACTCCAACAGCAAGAATAGAAAGGGAAGAGACTAACTGCCTTACTTGCTCTGCTCCCCACAGGACTAGAGAGGGAAGAAATTTGCCTCTAATTCCATCCTCTCTCATATATGTTTGCTGTAAATGTTTAAAAGTTATCTTGCACTGAAACTTTTTTGGCTGCTTTGGGGTACTGAGATAATTATGGGCCCCAGATATTCTCTCTGAGCTCACCCACCTTCATAACCATGCTAGCTGAAACTCAGTAGAATAAAGGCTTTTTTAGTGTATAATGGGGTTCTTAATTGTACAGAATCAATGAAGAAAAATGACTTTCGTTTACTGCAGAATATTCATATATGCAAATAAACTGGCTGTAGTGAAAACTAGTGTTGCAAGATTTAATCCTCAGCTCTTATTCAAATATACCTACAGAATGATCTTTCTCTAGTCCCTTCCTTCCTGCAAGATGTAATTGTCCAAGAAATACCTAGAAATAATTATTCAAAAATTTTATTTCAGCAATATTCTCTGTCTTTCTGAAGTCCCAGGAAAAATAATGTAAATTCCCACTGGGCAGAAAATAAAAGTGTTGACAGTACTTTATTACTTACTTCTGAGCAAGAAATATATCTGGAATGCTTTCATACAATGGAATAAATATTGTAATGGTTTTGGCATAACCTAATAAAATTATTACTTCATTTCATTTTATCGCAGCACCCAGAAACTCTAATCGAGGTTGGGACCCCACTGTACTAGGCACTGCACAAACGCATGGTTCATGCCTAAAGAGCTGACTTCTAAAGCCCTAATCCTGCAATCAGATCCATATGAGCAGACCTTTGTGTCTGCATGGAGTCCAATGGAAATGAATGGTTATGTGCCATGTAGGGATTCAGCCATACCAAGAAGTCTCCTGTACCCACTTCCCCTGTGTGCCCAAATTCTGCTCCCATTGACTGGAGTGCTGCAGGATAACAATATGACAAACCATTTGTAGTTCATGAATACTGTCCTGTCCCCAGAAGTCAACATTTTTTCCAGAAAAAAGTATCTTAGCTTTATACATTACCTGTATCTGCGTGTCTCCTCTTTCAGCCAAAAACTTATAGAATTGGTGTACATCCCAATCTAAGAAGTCATTGTTCGAACTCAGATTTTCTGATTTTTCCATCAGTCTCACTTTTTCTACTGGCATTTCTTCATTTTTTTCTAATTTATCAGCAACTGTTAATAAAAATGACAAGACAAGAGTTGACATAGAACAGTGGTATTATATTTAGCAATTTAGAGATTATTAATGTGGACGGTACATTACACAGAGTTTCATGAAATTATGCAAAAAAACTGGTTAGCCAAATAAAGTCGAAAGATGTACCAAGCATGTTCTAGCATTGTTTATACAGTGCTGAATTCAGGAAAAATGATGTTATCTGCCCCTGCCATCAAGATCTTTTGTAGCAGGGGCAATGGAGGAAATGTGAAAAGCAGACCATTGGATTAGAAAATTGAAAAGACACTTAAAAGGGCTGATGGAAAATTCTCATAACATCTACAAAACTTAATGCAGGACTGGATTTCAACCAAGAAGTTGAGAACTAAAAACGGACAACTGGAAAAATTGAGAGCTGATGAAGAAACTTCTGCTCCTTGTTTTATGTGAAGCAGAACAAAAGTGAGGAACTTGGAAGAAGGGACAGTGCCTAGATTTGCATTAGAAACTCTGCAGTTTCATTGGTGCATCTGCTCATTATGTCATGTAGATGGAAGGCCAATATGGGCTGACCTGAGAAATGACAACCATGTTCATCAAAATCACAGTCATTCCTGCCAGAAATGTACTGGTTATTGTTGCATTTATGCAACTTCCATAAAGATGATGATGTGTATGTATTTGAGGAACTAGAAGTAAAATATCAGAATTACTTTCATAACTTGAATATTAAGGTCAATAATTCTTGGTATGAGCATAGCAATAAATGACATTTTATTGGTGTTGCATTAAGAGTAAAATTGATAAATGGGAAAGATAGCATGGAAATTAATAATACAAGATACTTTAATTTGGTATATATTACTTTCAAGTACAAAAAGTTGGTTTTCCATTTTTCTTATAAAATATTATATGAAGGTCACTTTATAATTCAGAGAGAGAGAATATCTTTATCCAGGCAAATTAAAGTTAAAGTTGAGAATGCGACTTTTAAAGAAATGAACAGTGTTATAATTTAACAAACATCAGTGAAACGCTGGGAGTTCAAAAAACACGCAGTGAACATTTTAACATCTATGTTAACTTTGCCCTCTATCTCTGCCCTCCCTCCACCAGTACACTGAAGAACCTCATCAGTTCCCACAAGAAACTTAGTCATATCTTTTAAATAAATAACAATATATGGCTTTCAAGTGTATGATAAAACCTACCACCAATGCTTCCAGTTGATGTGGGGCATGTTCAGTTATAAAGAGGAAAGTGTTTGGGCAAGCTCATAACTCAAATGGCTGAACAGGTTTTGCCTCTAACTTCAGTGAAGAAATATAGGTGTCATGAGCTATGGCTATGTTGGCTTGATTTAAAACTTCTATGGAGCCTTAAATGTGGTTCTCTTTGGGTTTATAAGCTTGAATGTGGTTTGGGAGAACCATGTTTGAGACTACCATAGTTGTGGAGCTTCTAAAGTTCCAGCATCAGATTAGTTTCCATGATTAGGGCAGGGGTATCTAGTAGAAAGTTGTCTGAGGTATAAGTTTGCAGTGACACAAGGTAGATGCAGCCTCCCTCATGCCATCAGAGATTGTGCTCAGCCCCTTAAACTAGTGACACTGGCTGGAAAGTGGCATAGCCAATGATGTCCGGAGTGTGTCTAGATTCACCTCCTCATATGAAGATGGAGATGCCAAAATCAGGCTTCTAATGGAAATTGTCTTAGAACTTTAACTATGATGTCCCTATTTCCAAAATCTTATTGTAACTACTATCTGAAAATACACAGTATTAATGGAACTCATGAGACTGCAACTTAAACTCTATCATATGTGCATAGCTCCTGTAGATCTTAATGAAAGCTGCATCTGAGAGCAGAATCTGATGCTATATATATATGTGTGTGTGTGTGTGTGTATATTACCAGTTATGAATGAGAAATTGTTTTTTCTTCACTTCACATATTATTTTTCATTTGTTCTAAAATGAGGTATGACAATAGTAATAACATGTGGATTGCTTACTGAAAAATGCCACTTTCCTGTAATTAGTTAGTGCTGCTTCACAATTTCTTGGAACATTGATTCCGACCCAGTAACGGTATCCCTAATTCAATAAACAAGAGAGATTTTTCTTATTCTTTAACCTTTGGATTATTATACAGAGAACAAGAAATAGAGCTGCCAAATATATAATTTACAAACCAAAATCATCTGGGATATCAAATTTCCTCCAAGACTTCCAAATGTGTAATAAACAAGTGCCTAAATCATCAAAACAAAAAATTATACAAGGAATGAAAAAAACAAAACCAGTAGTATTTTTGGTAAGTCCTTTCTTTAATTTTTAAAAGCATATCACTTTTTATTTTTCTTACCTTGGCTTGATTATACTCCATTCCTATGCCATATGAAAACATAAATCCTAGAGCCTGCAGTTCCAAAATAAAAGCACATGTCAGTACATTTATGTATGTGTGGTCATTCATTTTGTTTATACAAGTTGAAATAGATGCTGCCTGTTTTATTTTATTGTATGTAATTTCTTTTCTGATTGTGAGGGGCTTTTAAGAGTTTAATCTCTTCTAAGTGGGGTTATGAAGTCTTCATTTAGTAACTTGCTATGGTGCTTCCCTTTTTTGTTACCCATCAGGTGAGCAGGTTAGGCTTGTGTGAAGCATGATTCAAGGTAAGATTAATCTTAGATAACTGTTAAAAACTAAAGAAAACTGTATTGGTTATTATTTTGAAACTTGTCTAGCTGAACTAACAAAGACAGTTTCCTCCAATAAGGTGGTATAATTTTGTTTGGTAGGAGCCATGACCTGAATTGAAGCACTGAAACCTTGTTTCAGGGTTTATGCTGGAGTAAGTTGCACTAGCTCAAATCAATTCTGACTAGCAGTGGTTGAAATTTTTTTGACACAAAATTGGTTTTGACTAAAACAAATTTTATGGGGAAAATTTCATTTCTGAAATTTTCAATATTTGAATTTTGTTGAAAAATTAAAATTTTCAGTTTTCTAATGAAAATCCAAAAATTTCGATAAAAAACTGTGGACAAAAATGGGGGGGGGTGACTTAATTTTTTGTATTGTGGGAAAGAAATCATGTCAGGACTAGCTCTACTTTGTACACCAAGTCAGCATGTCTATACTAGAGACTTGTTCCTGGTAGCTACATCTCTGCCAAAAAAAAAAAAAGGTAGTTTTCCTCAGTCACCTTATGTGCCCTCTACACAGCACCTGTGTCTTGTTAGAAGTGCCACAGCTGGGTCAAGCTGTAGTGTACTGCCCTTTACTGATTAATAACTCATTTCTGTGCAGTGGCTGCTGTTTGAAGAAAAATTCGAATGATTTCTCTCCTTGGATCACATCATTGAGAAGAAACTTTATTTTTACTTGATAAAGTAAACATAGAAATACAAGGGAAAACAAAATAAATCTAAGGATTGAGACAAACTGGTTTCCCTTGATTTTTTAGCTCTATCACTATGCAGTGGATTGGAAACCCTCTCTCAGCCATCTTAAATTCAGAACTAGGAAGTTATGGGACGGCCTAAACTAAAACCCATGGAAAAGGGGTTTAATGTGGCTCTACCTAATGAACAGACCCTGGTTTCCTTCCTGTAAGTGGGGGAGGAAACATAGCAGTGTTTCTGTCCTCCTTTCAGTCAGAGTGAAGAAATAATGCTTCTGAACCTTTTAAAAGAATACAAGGGAAAGCTGTATTTCAATACTGTATCATTCATGCACCATTTGTACTACATATCCCGTTCATGAGAGAAGGCTCACAGAGCATGAAAGAGAATACAAAATTAAAAGGAACATCAGGGTGTTAAATGACAAAAGAAATGTAATTCCTATCCTCCCCGACCTTTTGAGCTCTGCTCTGAAGAATCCCCAAAACATAAAATAAATATACAGTGAGACATACTGCTGCCTGAGAGCCTTTTTTCCAAGATCCTGGATAAATGAGACCCTCTCTCCTCTGACACACATACAACCAGATTCTGATGTCACTTATGTCAGTGTAAATCTGTGGTAACTCATTAAAATCAACAGGGCCTAACTGTTACATGGGTCTAACTGTAATCAGAATGTGTGCCACAATGCTTCTTAAAATACTACACCTACCTGCCACTCTCTGTGGAATTCTAACATTCTGTGATTTTACTAAGGAAACTTTAGTTATTTGATAATATTTGATGGTCATGGCATTTTAGTCCTTGTTAATATTGGCTACTGTATCATGATAGGAAATGCCCCTTATTCCTTTGAAAATTTTATAGATTAGTTAAAAAACAGGTTTCTGTGATAGACTGGAGTGGTCTATCTGGGCAGAGGATTCAGAAAACACAGCATTATAGGGTAATTTACCCAAGTGGTCTAGTGGCTACAATAACTTTTCATTTCAGTAGCTTCACTAAGGAGATGAGTTTCTTCCAAGGCTTCAAAATATCCAGGTCCTAAGCCTGTAGAGCAATGGTTCTCAACCAGGGGTCTGAGGCACTCTGGGAGGCCACGAGCAGGTTTCAGGAGGGCTGCCAAGCAGGGCCAAGGGCAGAAAGCTGAAGTTCTGCCACATGGGTTTGAAGCACAGGCCCTGTGCCCCGCCACCCGAGGCTGAAGCCGAAGCCTGAGCAATGTAGCTTTGTGGGGGTTCCTGTGTCATGAGGCCCCAGGCAATTTCCCTGCTTGCTATCCACAATGCTGACCCTGGCTTTTATATGCAGAAAACCTGCTATTGTAACACAGGTGGGCCATGGAGTTTTTATAGCATGTTGGGGGGGCCTCAGAAAAAGGTTGAGAATCCCTGCTACAGAGGGCTAAACAGGAGCGCCATTATGTTAAATAACTTTTAAACAGAGTGGAACAATGGGTTTGGCTGTGACAAATGGTGTTTTTAAAGCCATACAATAAAAGGAGAAAAAGTCCCCGAGGGAAAATCTATGCCCATTTACCTGGAACATGGATAGCACAAATGATTACCATACATATGGATTTGGGGTATTGGTAATCTGTCATGTCTGTAACTTGGTTTCCTGGAGTTATGTGAACACTGTCCCTCTGCATAAAGGGCCAAATTACAGTAGAACTGGGAAGTCAGGATGATGCAAGTCTGTCTGTCTATGAAGGGAAAGTCTTAAGGCCCTAATATGATGAAGAAACCATGTTACCTAAGGACTGAAGTCAATGGGAGTCTTTCAACTGACAGCAGTGGTCATTGGATTGGGACTCTATGTGACGAAAACTTGAAGTCTTTTACCTTCACACAGTTCTCCATGTTCAGAAGTCCTTTAGATGAAAAATGTCTAGGGATTATAAGAGCCTTTGGGACGCTGATGCATCATGGACCCAAAAATGATCCTTCACTGATCACACATTCCCCAGGATGGAAGAAGTGGGAATATCTTTTTGTTAAATAGCAGTAATAGCTTAAGTCAGATTTATTAAATCTATCCATCCGTGCAAGGCTCCTATCACCTTGATATCTAAGCTCCAAAATTCAATACCCAACAAAGCCGAAATTGAATGAGCTAAGTAAATCTTCATATTTCATTCTGTTGAGAAAGATGCTTCTCTGAAAATAAGATCATGCACTACGAATATTTTTGGATATTTTTGAACAAATGGCCCAGACAAAACTGGATACTGAAATGTGTAATGGCTGACCCAGTAAAAAAGTTCAAATAGTGAAAGACCAAATGTTTTCATTTAATCTGATCTCACAAGTGAGCCACAGTATTGGCCAAATGACAGACTGACACTGCTGTTCTCCCACTCTGAATAACTTCAGTTCCCATGAAGAAGTGCATTTAAATACTCCCTGAAAATGGCTGCCAATAATTCTAGATGAGTCCAAATGATGCCACTGACTTAACTGGACTTTGGATCAGTCCTTTAAAGAGTCATAGATCCAACAATGAAACAGATGCTTCATGGGTAAGGCTGGAAGAAAATCATGGGCTGTGATTTTGTTGTGGAAACTACAACTTGTAACACATATCACAACTTTTAATAGTTGCGGCAAACTTGAGGGGCATTGTGATCCTGTGCACAAGGTCACAACCTCACTCATTCACAGTTTCACAACAGATGGAGAGCAGGCTGGGCCAAATTTGAGTGAGGGGTGTTGTAACCTGGCACACTCAAATTTGTCCCCACACCAAAACTGCAAAGTTTACATTAAAATTAAAAATGGGAACATTATGAATAAACAGATTCAGACATAGAGACAAAAAAAAATCCCCTTACAAAGCTCTAAATGCAAGAGATGATGCAAACAGTGTAGAGTCAGAATGTATATTCACTCTATGGGAGAAAAGGAACTGGCAGATAAGCTGTGTGTATACACACCTTGAGGCACATGCATGGATTTATTTTTTACAAGGGATCTTGAGTTTTATGATTTACCCTAGTTAATCAATTCCCAAGGTCATGAGCATACAAGACAACCTGGGACTGCACAGTGTAGCTCTGCAGCAGACATGTACCTTTGGAGAAATGCTAGTTCTATTTTAAAATGACTTAACTCTATCTGCAGTAATTCATGTTTATATATTAAATATTTCAATTCTAACACCCTCTTATTTTTAAAACGTGATTGTGATGATTATTATACTTAATGCAATGTCACGGTTTCCACTTTAACCTCCAATTGTGTCTCAGTCCTTTGGCTGTAAAATTTTTGTGATGGGGACTAAAACATTGCATATATGCTTTCAGCCCAAGATCAATTTAATTTCTGTACATTCTGAGAATAAAATTATCTTGTGAAGTTGAACTAGGAAAATATGTAATTGGATTGTTTAAATTATTTTTGCTTCCTGACATTTTAACTCAAAAAAAGAATTTTTAAAAGTGTTACATGTTTACACTAGTGATTTATGACCAGTCATATGGCTAATTTGGAAAATTTCAAATTGTTACTGTGACCAAGTCATCTCAGGCTGGGACAATGAGAGGCAGTATGATTAGTGCCCAGAGAAAGGGAGCGCCTACCTTCACTCTATAAGCAGAGGCACTTAATTATTTTTTGTCAAAGTCCAAATTCTTGGTCAAGGTATAATCAAGGCCCAGATTTCAGAGAAAATAATCAAAAATAACAACAATAATGATACTCATAAGAAGTAAATAAAATTTTGGGGATCTATTCAAAAGCATCTGGTGGTCCGGATTTGGCATGTGGTCCACTTATTGACTACCTCTACAGTGAATGCTCATTTCCAGAATGGCTTTGACAGTCTCCAGGATGTTTCAGATTCAGCTTTCATCAGCCAGAAGGGTACTTCTAAAACATGATGACTTTGGAGAGAGAGGAGTTATCGAAAAAAGTAAAAACTGGAGAGCGGCTGAGAACTATGTCCAATGAGGTTGATGGGCGGGTGGATGGGTGAGTAGATGTGAGAGAAAGAGAGAGTTGAGGGGGAGAGAGAGAGTAAAGTAATTTTAAAATAAAATCAATTACTGCAAATGATACATATTTTTTCACTATATAGTTAAAATATTTTAGCAGGCTTACTGCAAACATCCAATAGTCACCTACTAAATTTAGACAAAACACTCTTCTCAGATCCACATGGTGGATTATGATTGATATTCTGCTTTCCCTGCACGCATAGATCTCCTCTCTTTTAAAATCTGATTTTCAAAGATGCCATTAGAATAATCTCCATACAAAAAGGCACTAAAACTATCAAGGAAGTCTACAAACTAATTCACGATTACAAAATTTGTCTTTGATAGAAACAGAGGGCCCAAGAAATTCACAGGTCAGCACGATACTCCCTCATATCCTCCAAGTAAGTTTGGTGTTGAATTATGCTGTTTAATGTATGGTCAATGGCTAATAAATTTTACCATCAGCCATGATTTAATCAGGGATGAGAACTTTGGCATAGCATCGATAACTGAGATATCGCTGGATGAAGCTTCACCATGAATAACTGGCCCAGATGATTTCCACTAGGTATTTAGTTCAGTATGAACTATGAGAAGCGACTGTAAAGGGGTTGCTGTGATTTTTTTATATCCAATGTGAGACATAGCAGGTTACCTGCTCTAAGACCTTGATTCAGTAAAATACTTAAGTATATTTATAGTTATGCATTTGTGTAAGTGTTGTGTGTGTTCAATTGTGGATTAAAACAGGATCTAACAGAGTGTGTCCATCTAATGTATGAATCACAGGATGACGTAAAGAAGGGTTTAATGGTAGTATACAAATCTCCCTTCACCTACTGGTTGCACAGTGCAGCGGTGCTGGTGAATGTGCTTGGTAACTTCAGGGTCCATGCTGATGATGATTCTTTTGGACTGGTTTATAGCCATTAATGTCAAATGATTACTATAAGGTTGTCCCAGGTGTTTTCCATTAGGTACTCTGGCCTAGGAATCTCTTAATCTATAAAATTAGTTCTATGACTTAATTCTCTCCTTAAATAAATAAATGGAAGAGCTGTGGGACCTTAGCCATTTAAAGTGGTAGACTACGGCAATGGTCAAAGAAGGCAAAACATCATATTTTAAATTGTAGCTATATTTTTCTCTGATACCATTTATGTATTGATCAATTATTTTAATAGGATTTACAGGATTCCACTGGATTTAAGCACTAATCCTATTGTGAGCCAGTGCCTGGAGAACAGCACTTACTTAGATTGAATATTGTGGTGAAATGAGAAATGATTTAATGTGTTTCAGAAGATTCAGTTCTCTTTTGTGGAGCCTGTCACCATGGAAATTAGGCACTAATGAAGGAAATTCAACAAACGAAAGACAATCAAATGTTAACATGAATGGATCTTGAATTTCATCCTGATGATCTCTAGACGCTGGCTTTCCCAAGAAGAGCCAAATTCAAAGGTGGAGGCCTTCAACTAACACTACTACTGCTGGCCTTTGAGGGGGGGATTATGTTCCTCACTCTAGCCCCTATAATCACTAGTTCCTCTGTAAATTCCAGAATAGAGGAAGCTCTGGTGGGAACTGAGCAAGATGGGAAAGGGTTGGGGAACAGCACATGCTGCTATAACCATTTTGGCTTGCACCACAAGCCATTACAGCAGGAGGGAGTCTGCTGTAATTTTGAGTTGCTCCCAAGGCTTCCTGGGTATTTTGGGCCTCACAGGAGCCCTGAATTCAGAGGGTGCAAACATAGCTTAAAGTCATGCTCACCTTGGGTTTTGCCTTCAATATTGCACCTGCAGGGAGGAACAGCACAGGAGCTGACTGTGGGTGTTCAAACTGAGGTTCTGACAGCAAGCACTTTCAGATGATCTTAACTGCTGTGATGCTGTGTACGGTGAGAGGAAGCTGAGATGTCTTGTGGTGTGCCACAGATGGTAAAAGGCATAACAGATCATTGTTGCTATCTTGGAATTCAGGAGTATTATTGGATTTAATAGGACCTTGAGCCTGCCTATTATTCCAATGAAAGTTGGGAATACCCCATCAATATACAATGTGAACACTCTTATTGGTTCCTCTTGCCAGCCAGTGTCATTCTTGGCTTGCATAGCAGCCAGTTTATTTCCATTCATCTTTGTGTTAGAAAATGAAAGAATAAGAATGTGGCATCAGTGCAGTGGGAGCAACAACAAACATGAAGGTACAATTTCCATTCTAACCCTTGTTTTCAACTGCTGATAGTGTATCTTTCTGAAACTTTCAACTTCTAGGATGAAATTTGTCATTGTTTTTTGTATGGAATATAAACATAGTTCAGCAGTGGTGACAAGATGGAACCCTGAAGGACACTGCAGGTAGGGTCCTTCACAGAGGATGAGCAGCTCCACAATAATACTCTATAGGATTTCTCTGAATCAAAGGAGTGAATCCACAAAAGAGCTACTCTGCCCACTTTTGCAAGTGCCTACAGGTGTATCAACAATATATCATTGACAATGGTCAAAAGTTGCTCATCGATTATTAAAATTGCTTTCACAAGGACAACCTTTGATATCAATAGTTTCACTTGCATGCCCAGACTGGTATGGAGCAAGAACAGTGACAGATTAAGTGTAGTGGGAGTTGATTTATTATGAGCTTCTATATAATCTTCCCTAAAAAGGAAGGTTCAAGACATGATTGGAAAAACAATTAATTTCCAACAGTCACTACTTGGGCCAGGGACTAACCACCTCTGGAATAAGCAAGACTGGGCAGCTTGTCCTCTTGCTCTACCATCATTCATCTTAGCCGAGAATTAAGTGAAGAGTTACTCACAGCAAATAAAACATTTGACTTTATTACCATGCTGAAGCAGTTGTAATTAATCAGACTACTTACACTTCATAACGGTTAACACTTTCATTCAACAATTGCCGTAGCACAGAAATTCAAAAAACCTGATCGCTCTGAGCAAGTTTTTTTATCATTGGAGCTCCAGCTTTGTCACTTTCTTGTGTCAGCTGATCTGTGAGGACAGTCCAGGATGAATGAGGAGTGAGGTGTCAAAGTGTGACCATATCAATGGCCACAAACAGCTGATTGTTATGATGGTTTCTTTAAATTAGGAGCTTTATTGCTCAGGATTTGAACAAGACATTTCTCTTGGATAATTTTGCAATTTTAAAACTCCTTTGTGGACAGATGTATGCAGAAATAGGTCCACCACCTCAGCGAAGTGAGAAGATGGCTTAATCTCAGTATGTCAGATGTGTATTTCTAACTGGGGGGCAGGCAAACCAGCTAACTGGTATATGATCCATAACAATTTAACAAGTGGCATTGCAATTGTAATCAAGGCAATCCATTTATGAATAGGTATCAAAGAAATGTTAATCAGGCTAGCAATCCCCAGCTCATTCACATTGTATTGATAAGTATCAAAGAATAGTTGCTAAGTGTATTTGTCTGTGTTTACCTATATCCAGTTAGAAGTTTATCAATGTAACCAAATTAGCTTTTAGATCAGGGGTGGGCAAAATATGAACTGTGGGTCCATCTAACATTTCTGTCTGGCCCACCAGGCTCTTTGGCTGCCCCCTCGCAATCTCTGGGCCACTAAAAGTCCCACAGTGCAGCGGGGCACTCAGGCAGGCTGCCTGCCTGCCATGGCCACATGCCGCTCATGGAAGTGGCTGGCTGTTGCTGGCACGTCTCTGCGCATCCCTGCCAGAAGGAGGCAGCTCTGTGTGCTGCTCTCGCCCCCAGCATTGTATCATGGATACAGAAACTGGCCAACGGAAGCTGTGACGGCAGTGCTTGTGGGCACAGGCAGCGCACAGAAACCCGCTTCCCCCCTCCCACCAAGAGGCGCATAGAGACGTGACAGCAGCAGCCAGCCACAGCTGCTACTGGGAATGGCGGGGGCCATGGTAGGTAGCCTGACTGAGCCCTGCTGCACTTCTGGCTGGGAGCCACCTGTGGTAAGCACCTCCCAGACAGAGCCTGCACCCTCGCACCTCCTCCCACACTCCAACCCCCTGCACCAAACTCCCCCCCAGAGCCCACACCCTTCACCCTCTCCTGCACCCCAAAACTCTGCACCAGCCCGGAGCTCCTTCCTGCACCCAAACTCCCTTCCAGACCCTGCACCCCCTCCGTTAATATAGCAGAAATATGCAGCCTGTGATGACTTACCAAAATTTGTGGAGTGGCCCCCCCCCTGCAAAAATTATTGCTCACCCCTGTTTTAGATGCTAAATCTTTTTCATGACTTAATTGTCTTACATTATCCAGGTGACTGTGTTCACTTAACCTTAAGATCAAAGATGTGAGAGACTGCAGGAAATTAATAATATTACTTATATTATCTTCCCCTTATCTGTCCCTATTATAATGAAAGACCGGCTAATTGCTTTATGCAAATGAGTATTACTAAATTACCTGTGTATACATAAGAAATTGAATGTTAACTTTAAAGTGATGGGTCAGTGTGTCCTCAACAAAGAAGAACCTTCAGAGTCACATGCTGTGCTCAAAATACTTAACAGCCCACTTCAGCTATAAAAGAGAAACCTCCAGCCTGATCTGGCATCGCTAGTCTGCTGAACTTTGAACAGGGAAAAGTTTAAGTTGTGAGAAAGAGATCTTCCAATACTTATTTGGAATACCCTGGGAAATGCAGGGAAAGACTCTAACAGACTTTACATCTAAGCTACATTTGAATTCTAACCTTTTTTGGATGATTCCAAAGAGACTTTCTGAAGCCAGCAGACTCATCTATCACTGCTACAAACCTGATATCAGGACCTTGTAAGCATTTGTAATGTATATGATCTTCTAGCTATTCAATAACTCTCTTCTTTTCTTAATAAATCTTTAATTAGTTTACTAAGAATTCGCTGACGTGATATTTGGGTAAGATCTGAGACATATATTGATCTGAAGGTAAACGTCTGATCCTTTGGGATTGATAGAATCTCTCATATGGTGACTAGGGTTTTCAATAATCTCTTACTATATGTGATGTTGATATAATCTAGGACCATATAGAACATGGTTGCAACCAAGGTCCTGTAGT
Source organism: Gopherus evgoodei (assembly GCF_007399415.2). Classification (NCBI taxonomy): domain Eukaryota; kingdom Metazoa; phylum Chordata; order Testudines; family Testudinidae; genus Gopherus; species Gopherus evgoodei. The sequence goes on along the minus strand of NC_044324.1, from coordinate 212,138,433 downwards.
GGCACAAAATCTTATGGAAAAGGGGGTAATATGAGGTGTCTAAGACCAGATTATGGGTTGCTGGTTATGATTATGCTGTCTATATGTATGTATCATTTTGTAGTTGAAGTTATGAATATTGGCTCTATACTGTCTGTACTTCAAACTATGCTATGCTTCTGGGAAACATCCCAGACAAGTTGGTGTCAGCTCTGCCTAGCCTGCTTGATGGTCCATTAAGGACCATCAGCTACACAACTGACCTATGGAGAGAAGGCAAATACGTCTTGTAACTCAGCAAAGTATGCAGGGTCTTGTTCATGTGACTCCAGACTCCACTTTGCTGTAATTTTCCACAGTAAGAACAAAGAAGTGTTCTTGCACCTGGAAAAGTCTATAAAAGGCTGATGCCTCATCTCCATCTTGTCTTCAATCCTGCTTCATAACTCTGGAGGAACTTTGCCACAAACTGAAGCTCTGAACAAAGAACTGATGACCCATCTCAGCTGGGGATGTACTCCAGAGATTTGACTTAAACCTGCAGTTTATTTCATCACTGCTACAAGCCTGAACTAAGAACTTTGCCATTACTGTATGTAACTGATTCCATTTAACCAATTCTAGCTCTCATCTCTACCTTTTTCCTTTTATGAATAAACCTTTAGATTTTAAATTCTAAAGGATTGGCAACAGAGTGATTTGTGGGTAAGATCTGATTTGTATATTGACCTGGGTCTGGGGCTTGATTCTTTGGGATCAAGAGAACCTTTTTCTTTTATTGGGGTGTTGGTTTCATAACCATTCATCCCCAGGACGAGTGGGACTGGAGGTGATACTGGGAGACTGGAGTGTCTAAGGAAATTGCTTGTGTGACTTGTGGTTAGCCAGTGGGGTGAAACCACAGTCCTCTTTGTCTGGCTAGTTTGGTTTGCTTTAGAGGTGGAAAAACCCCCGCCTTGGGCTGTAACTGTCCTGTTTAAGGAATTGGTCCTGAATTGGCACTCTCAGCTGGGTCCCGCCAGAACCGCATTGTTACACTATATCAGACCAACTTGTCTAGATGAGAGCCTAAAGGGGACTGTGTTTGGCTTCTTGCTTTTTTGTTACTGGCTTGGTGAATCTAATTATAGAATAAACCACCAGTTTTGAGGATTGTCTGTCCTATTTCTTGCAGTCTGCCCTGAGTGTGGCATTCTCAGTTTGGTCCATCGCTGGCACTCAGTCACACTAACTCATAGAGGTGCTAGACCAATTTTTACAGCAGGAGTGCTGAGAGCCATTTAGCCAAACTGTAAACTCTGTATGTAATGGAAACCACTTCAAGCCAGGTGTGTGGCAGCACGCTTAGTGCCAGAACCTATGCTAACACACTGTTTCTAGACCTACTCCAAATATGAGTGTGTCCTCTGTTTAGTTTGAGTAAGAAGCCACCTTGGTTAGTCCCATTGTTGCCACGAGATTTGAAGCAAACACAAGTTATTCTTGACAAGGTTTTAAAGTGGACAAGACAGAAATCTGGCAACAATGATACCCAAGCATAACAAGATCACAGTAAACATATGTAAACATCACAGTGAGTGATGAAGTAGTCTGAGAATTTTTATTTACGAATTTATTTTATTCCTGATCTCTCTCTGTAGATGGACACACCCACACAAATCTATCTTTGGTATCTGGGCACCTTTTACAGTTGAAATTTGATACAAAGTGTGCCACACTGCCTTTGCTTATGCTGTCTTACATATCTGCTTTAACAAAACAGTCAATTCAAGGCCATGTGAATCATCCAGCAAGGTTGGATGACTTATTCACTGTTATATTATGAGTAAAATTATGGGGTTTCTTTTGCAGAATTGGGTCCATTCAAGTGGTCCTGGTTATTTACTGCCATTGTGTGAACATGGATTGGGTGTGCTACGGAGGTGGTAGAGTAAGTCCTAAGGTGATGTGAATCTTGCATGATTCTGTAGAGAACCTGAGCAAGATCCATTAGGTTTGAAAGGAGTCCCATTAGTCCTTGCAGCTAGAAGACATGTGGTCGGAAAGGGGTTTTACTCCCCTCCAAATTCCTTCAAGTGACATCTGGTGTGTAACAGTGAAGATTAAGCAACTCAAAATTCCTCATCATGCAATGTTAAAATATTTTGTATTTTTAATTAAAACTACTGTTGTCCAGCAGAAAGTTAAAATTCTGGACAATATACTAGCCACAATTGCAACAACTAAACATAGTTTTCAGCATCTTGTGGTGCTAGACTCAAAAATTAGATTTTAAAGTTACAGAAATAGTAATGGAAAGCAGTATGTTGCTTCTAATAAAACATTTCCTGGAGTGTTTAGACCCCCAAAATTGCACTTTATTCCTAGTGCTTGAGAAAGTTAAACTGACTACAAACATACCAGTAAGTTACACTGATTAGTCTATTTCAATTGTGCAACAGAACAAAGTTCTAAAAACAATCAATCAACTTATATAGTGAAAAGTAAAGTAGATTTTTAAAATTCAGTTGTAACTATCTGGTGCCACTATTTAAAAATAGTTTTAACTGGAGAATGATTAAAAACAATTTGAATTAATACTTACCTGCTGTGTGGTCCCACATTATACCAAAATATTTGTAAACAAAGTACACCACATCTTACTGCTTTTCAGATATTAAAAAGCTTTCCAGTTGAGTAATGTCCTATTTACAGCTTTATACACTTAACCATCCACCCTCCCCAAAAAAACAAAAAAACAAAAACCTACTTACAGTTTGGCCTCTATGAGATCCTTTTTCAGCCAAAGTCTCATATAATGTCACAGCTGCAGTTATATTTTGAGGACCATGATAACCAAACAGCAAAGCAGCAGCCAATTTCTCCATAGCTTTCAAATGTCCCATATCTGCTGCTTTGGTAAGGAGTTGGTAAGCTCTGATTTAAGAATATGAAATTCAGGTTCAATCATCTGATATTAATTTCTCCCCTCAAGTACAGTACCCCGTATCTCTAAGAGGAGATTTAGCAACTAAAGTATACTAATTCAAGAACTAATTTCTATTATGCACCTCCTGAAGGCTAACTAAAACATACTTCTCTGGCAGCAGAGAAGTTTTAATTTCTTTCTTTGCAGCCACCCTTCCTTGAACAGTAACTTCAAATTCATGTGATTAGTAGAGCTGGGTCAAATTTTTCAGATTAATAGTTTGTTTGCCAAAAAATGTAGCGCTAGCCAACCTGAAACTATTATGGTGAGGGTAATGCTTTCCTTATAACTCACTTGTGATGTAGGAAACTCAGTGGCTAGCAGCACGAGAGACCATAGTTCAACTCACTTCTCCATAACGGACATAGAGGGAAATTTAACCCGGGTCTCCCCTATCCCATGTACATGTCCTAACTGCCACCACCACCCAGAAAAAAAAAACTTTTTTTGGATGGATTTGTTCAGCTAGATACAGAATTTTTTCTTCAATTCACTAGAATTTTTCCACAACTTTTGGACATGTTTTAATTAATTAAACTGATTTTTGTTGTTGCTGCTGATTTGTATGTCTTTCCACTATGCTTTATCAACGTAGAATGCAAAATTCCAATTAAATGCAAACCAATCTAGGTAACTAAGCTAGAATAGAAATATTCAGTAACGCTGAACTTGACAAAGTCCCAATCCTGCCAAAAGTGATGCCCAGGAATATTTTTCCTCTCGCAGGGTTCTTCTACTGATGTCAATGAGGGTCTGTACCAGGAACTGTACAGTAAGATAAAACTCTTTATGGGATGGAGATCTAGACTGTAAACTCCTCAGTGCTTGTTCTTGTTTGTCTTTATAGCACAACGTTTTCTTTATTATTGATTTAGCCCCACAAGTGCTAGAGTTCTGACTTACTCCTCTTTGTCTTTTTTGCTTTTGGAATGTTTCAGGATTTTGTTGCTCATTTTATAAAGCTGATGTCCTCGCTCCTCATTCTTCTTTCTCCTAGCCAGATCTTCTCCTATAGGTGTACACAAATGTAAACTAAAATGATCAAAAAATTTGAAATAAACCACTTTTTTGAACTAGAGCAAATACTCTTCTGATACAATTGCTGTGATTCCCAACTACATATGACAGTTTGATGTTTGAAAATTTTCTCCTTTAGATCAGTTTAGATTAGAGATTCAATATCTACTTGAACATGAGTGTGGGTAGTTGCAATCACTAATACTAAAGAAAAGAAATACATGTAGTCAAATGTCCCTGTCATATCAGCATCCAGAATGATGATACAATCTTGGAAGATCTTCTGTGTTGTTAGTTTAGATTATGCCAGGTTCTCTGTGCAGTGATACTTGGAGACAGAGCTGTAGAAGCACTTAGAGAGCCTTAGTCTCTGATTAGAGTTGAACCTTAAGGCAGTGTTGCTCACTGAGAGCTGGGTATTGGTTTTGGCCTGAAATTTATGAAAAAAGACATTGCCTGCATTCTGTTCTTTACTCTTAGAATACACTCAGATTCCACATCACTGATTTCTTATGCAAGGGAAAACAGACTTGAAAAGCCCTGGACATCTGCTACTGTTCATCAGAGGGGTGACACTGGTGTTGGAAGAAGGGGCAATAGTATGCATAACTTAATAAGTGCTTTGCTGAATTGGAACCTAAACATGGGCTTAATTTCACCACTATTTATTAAAGCACTTAAGCTTGAGTTCCACTACCTTCAATGGAACTTAAGCATGTGTTTAAAGTTAAGCACATAAACCTAGTCTACAGGGCAGGGGCGGGGGAGGGGAATCGATCTAAGTTACGCAACTTCAGCTACGTGAATAACGTAGCTGAAGTCGACATGCTTAGATCTACTCACTGCGGAGTCTTCATTGCGGTAGGTCAACTGCTGATGCTTCCCCTTCAACTCTGCCTATGTTTCTTGCTCAGTGGAGTACTAGAGTTGATGGGAGAGCACTCAGTGATCCATTTACTGCGTCTTCACTAGACACGATAAATCGACCCCTGCTGGATCGATCACTCCGGAGGTAAGTTTAGACATGACCATAAAGTGCATAGAGGGCCATCATGCCTATGGGATGGCATTCTTTGTAAGCTGTGTCAGATAATGGTCCCTGACTGGTAAATATGGATTCAGGGACAAGAGCTTATGAACCATGTAATCAAGCTCTGGCTAAAGTTTAACAAGTCTCAGAAAATTTCAGAATCTGTTTTAATGTAAGACATAAGCTACACTATCTTCAGTGGACAAGGTTATATACTGTGAAAATTTGGGCAAATTCAGAACTTTATATTAGGGCTGTTTCTTACAGTCTGGTTATCATTCACTTTGGGCTCTATTCTAGGTGTGCATGGTAGCCCTGCCTATAGTTAAGACTGACATGTTGCTTTATAAATCCTGTTTTCAGTTGCTTATAACTTTGAAAAGCTTTAACCATTTGGGATGAAGTATTCCATGCCAGGTATCTGCCTTGTGCTGAATTATTCTGGAAATTTTCATCCAAAAAGGGTTAGCCATTTCTGAGAACTAGGCTAGGGAAAAAATACATTGTCTCGCTATGTTTTTAAAAAATCACCTCCACCTCTTCTTTGAGAAGTTCTTGTGCTGCTGTGCTTTGGAGCAGCAACTTGACATACGTTAGGGGCACGGTCTTTGTGTCAGGGATGTGCCTCTTGCCATCTCCTGGGAAATCTGTCCAAATTTGGAAAAGTTATAAGCATTTGAAAAATTGCAGTTTGCACATCCTCAGAGACTTGCTAGAACACAATTCCCTGAAGAGTCCATCTGCACTGAGCATCCTCAAGATCAGGGCTGTAGAGATCTGAAAAGGAGTTTTCCTGTAATTGCAACAGTGTTGCCGGGACTATGCAGGGTCCAGGACCAATCACAGAAATGGAGGGTTAGGAGCCTGTCTGTTCTGTGCTTTCAGTGCTTCCGCTGCTGGACCAGGCAGTGTAGGGGAGGAAACCAGCTAAACCAAACACACAGGAGGACAAACCCAAAACTGAAGAGGAGTGAAGAGAAGAAATTGGGACATGGGGTCTGGGAATGACTGGAGGCTGGCTGGGTGGAGGGAAAAAGGGCAACTGGGACTGAGAGCTAGGTGAAGACACTGGGACTGGCTGGGCAAAGTGACTGTCTGAGATCCATGGGCTGTGCCTAACGTGGAGAAACTCTGACCATTATCTATATCTAATTTTCCTGCAGAACAGTATTTAATAAGAATCTGATTCTGCACCTATTTCTCTCAATGAATGATTCAGTGCACTTTACTTGCTCTTGCTCTTAACAGATCACTATAACATTTTTAAGTATCAGAGGGTAGCCGTGTTAGTCTGGATCTGTAAAAGCAGCAAAGAATCCTGTGGCACCTTATAGACTAACAGACGTTTTGGAGCATGAGCTTTCGTGGGTGAATACCCACTTCCTCAGATGCATGACATGGAAGTGGGTATTCACCCACGAAAGCTCATGCTCCAAAACGTCTGTTAGTCTATAAGGTGCCACAGGATTCTTTGCTGCTATAACATTTTTAGATACCCATACAAAAAAAATCCCAACAAACATAGTTAAAATGAATATTGCAGCCATATAGCAGTGGGTTGTGTATGCTTAACCTTTCAAAAATATTAAGCAAAATCCCAACAATTAGAAATGCAAAATGCAGCTACGGTAGTACTTTTCAAATAAGGCACCCAAAATAACTTAAGTCTGCCCAATAGTGGTCTGGCCCCGATACAACTTAAAGTGCAGTCGGTCTGCTCTAAGTGACACCATCTGGTAATGCCCCTCTAAGGCTGTTAAACAGTCAGAGATTGCCAGAGTGCAAAGTGCGCTGGCCACTGCCTCTCCAACCTTAAATACTCCCCCACCACCAAGGTGGTGGGACAGAGGAAGTATTGAGCCAACTATGTTGGCTTTACAGTAAACGCTCCCTCAACCCAGGGAAATCCTGCACTGGCTATTTAAGCTATCTTTCCAGCCTCTTTCAACCACAAAATGGTTATAGCAGTGGCCAGGATCTGGACCTAGACCTCTGCTAGGAGAGACCAGTAAATGAAGTTTTATTTCTCTCCTTTGGAAGCATTAGTAGGCCTTTGGGTCTAATTCGAACAGCTTTAATTTTAGATGTGTACCTAAAATGTACCTCCTGTCTGAGCCACTTCAAATTCTTCAGAAAAAATCCAATATTGGCCCGCCCCAGATGTAAACTATCAATTTTAATTTTAGAGACTGGGCCAAAATCAGGCTTATAAACAGAAACTCAGTTTCTATTGCACCTTAGAGAGACATTAAGGATTAATTACTAACAAGAGGGGTCTGTCAGAAATTGGGCTCAGAAGGGACTTTAATCTGATTAAAGTACAGGGTCTTATATATTAAAAATGAGAAAAGATCATTGTAAGAACAACATAGTAAAGGTACTGAGTTAAAAGCAAATTATGATGCCAAGAAAAAATACCATCTCCACAGTACCTAGCCACAAGGCTCATTCTTTGTGAATATATGATGGATTATTCAAAATCAAACTTTTTACAAAAAACATCTAGCAAATAAATGTTTTACAGATACAAAAATCTTCAGTGAACTTTTCAAATGCTATAAAAGAAAATAATATTTTAATCTTAAAAACACAAACTATTCCTTCCACTATCGTTGATACTTTTTACTTTGGTAAATGAGTATAAAAAGATTGCAGTTATTTTGGGTGAAGATGCAAATCAGCCTCTAAGCTCTGTATTTCATTGCTAAAAATACACTGAACATGGTCCTAATTTTAAGGATACTTTTAGGCATTTACTTAAAAGCTTAAGCAAAATTTTAAGCACTCTGCTGCATACTGATGGAATTCAGCACATACTCAGAATTAAGTATGTGCTTAAGTATTTTTGCTGAATTGTGAAATCTTGACCCCAGTGAAATCAATCACAAACCTTCCATTGATTTGGATGAGGCCAAGATTTTACCCTTAGTGCTTTGCTATTATGAACATAATAGGACAGATTGTGACTTATGTTGTCCATGTGAGACGGGTACTCCACACAAGGATCGACCCCCTACTGTGCAGAATGAGACTGTAGTTCCCTTTGCTTGCACTGGGAATACCATTTTTTGTATATAATGTGTTGTGGTGTTTTCAAATAAACTAAAGATAGAACAGACAGATAATCATTTTGACAATTAACAGCAAACTGTTAACATTGCATGAACTAGAGGTAGTATGTGGAATGGACAAGGTATATCACAAATACATGAGAAATTAGAAACCTTTCAAGCTTATTTAGCTTAAAATATTTACCAATAAATGTCTACCTTTTAGAAAGCTTGTATAGTTCTAGTAAATGCTGTCTTAATCAAAACCACTCTACATAAGCTGAGGGAGTGTATAAAAGATATGTACTTACAACCAAATCTATTACCTTGTGAAGAAAATGTATCTTGCATTGTTAATAGTTGACTTTCATTCAGTGCTTCCTGAAAAAATAAGTTGCATACATTTTTTTTTCAAAACTGGTTTAATGTTTTTGATAAATCTTACATGGATATTAAGCTGTCTTTATTCCAGTACTTTATATATAAATTACATTAGGATTCATAAATGAAATTACATGTGTGCTTTGTTGCAATTCTTTACCCACTTTTATTCTCAGTTCATATAAGGTATATAAATTAAACATAGTCTCATAGACTCAAAGACTCTAGGACTGGAAGGGACCTTGAGAGGTCATCAAGTCCAGTCCTCTGCCCTCATGGCAGGACCAAATACTGTCTAGACCATCCCTGAGAGACATTTATCTAACCTACTCTTAAATATCTTCAGAGATGGAGATTCCACAACTTCCCTAGGCAATCTATTCCAGTGTTTAACTACCCTGACAGTTAGGAACTTTTTCCTAATGTCCAACCTAAATCTCCCTTGCTGCAGTTTAAGCCTGTTGCTTCTTGTTCTATCATTGGAGGCTAAGGGTAAACAAGTTTTCTCCCTCCTCCTGATGACACCCTTTTAGATACCTGAAAACTGCTATCATGTCCCCTCTCAGTCTTCTCTTTTCCAAACTAAACAAACCCAATTCTTTCAGCCTTCCTTCATAGGTCATGTTCTCAAGACCTTTAATCATTCTTGTTGCTCTTCTCTGGACCCTCTCCAATTTCTCCACATCTTTCTTGAAATGCTTTCTTGAAAGTCTTTTTATGCTGCCATATGAGCTACTGAACCATACTTGCAACACATGTTAAACCCCAAATCCTGTAAATAAAACATTACCAGAATTCAGCGTAGCTAATTCTGAGATGGTATGCATACATTAGGGCTGTTGAGTGATTAAAAAATTTAATTGTAATTAAACAATAATAAAATATGATTTATTTAAACATTTTTGGATGTTTTCTACATTTTAAAATATATTGATTTTCAATTATAGCATAGAACACAAAGTGCACAGTGCTCACTTTATATTTATTTTCATTACAAATATTTGTGCTGTAAAAAAACAAAAGAAACAGTATTTTTCAATTCACCTCATACAAGTACTGTAATGCAATCTCTTTATCATGAAAGTTGAACTTACAAACGTAGTTTTATTTTCAAATCCAGGGTTTTTTTGTACATAATTCTATGTAAAACTTTAGAGCCTAAACATCCATTCAGTCCTACTTCTTGTTCAGATAAACAAGTTTGTTTTCACTTGCAGGAGATAATGCTGCCCGCTTCTTGTTTACAATGTCACCTGAAAGTGAGAACAGATGTTCGCATGGCACAGCTGTGGCCGGTGTCGCAAGATATTTACGTGCCAGATGCGCTAAAGATTCATATGTCCCTTCATCTTCAACCATTCCAGAGGACGTGTCCATGCTGATAATGGCTTCTGCTCGATAATGATCCAAAGCAGTGCAGACGCATGTTCACTTTCATCATCTGAGTCAGATGCTACCAGCAGAAGGTTTTCTTTTTTGGTGGTTTGGATTCTGCAGTTTCCATATCAGAGTGTTGCTCTTTTAAGACTTCTGAAAGCATGCTCTACACCTTGTCTCTCTCAGATTTTGGAAGGCACTTCAGATACTTAAATCTTGGGTTGAGTGTGGTAACTATCTTTAGAAATCTCATATTGGTACCTTCTTTGTGTTTTGTCAAATCTGCAGTGAAAGTATTCTTAAAATGAACATGTGCTGGGGTCATCATCTGAGACTATTATAACATGAAATATATGGCAGAATGTGGGTAAAATACAGCAGGAGACATACTATTTTGCCCCAAGGAGTTCAGTCACAAATTTAATTAATACAAACATCATCAGCATGGAAACATGATCTCTGGAATGGTGGCCAAAGCATGAAGGGGCACACAAATGTTTAGCGTATCTGGCATGTAAATACCTTACAATGCTGGCTATAAAAGTGCCAGGTGAACGCCTGTTCTCACTTTCAGGTGACGTTGTAAATAAGAAGTGGGCAGCACTATCTTCCATAAATGTAAACAAACTTGTTTGTCTTAGTATTTGGCTGAATAAGAAGTTGGACTGAGTGGACTTGTAGGCTCTAAAGTTTTACATTGTTTTGTTTTTGAGTGCAGTTATGTAACAAAAAAATCTACATTTGTAAGTTGTACTTTCATGATAAAAAGATAGTATTATGGTACTTGTGTGAGGTGAATTGAAAAATATTTCTTTTGTTTATTGTTTTTATGGTGCAAATATTTGAAATAAAAATAATACAAAGTGAGCACTGTACACTTTGTATTCTGTGTTGTAATTTAAATAAATATTTGAAAATATAGAAACACATCCAAAATATTTAATAAATTTCAATTAGTATTTTATTGTTTAACAATACGATTAATCACAATTAATTTTTTTGAGTTAATTGCGTGAGTTAACTGCAATTAATCGACAATCCTAGCATATATCAATTGTTTGGGTTAAAGTCTACATTACAAACACTGTACCATGTTGATTTTCAGGTTAAGTAAAACTACGGATGCCAAAATTAATAACAGCAAATTTTGTGATCATCAACAGGGTGCATAGTCAATGTATTTATTGATGATTCCTTAATAAAAAAAGGAGTAATTATTATTTCCCATAACAGACCGGAGTCTTTTAGCTCAGGCAATAGAAGCTCATGGTTCTTAGATTCAAAGATCCCCACCACCATATACTTATTACTCCTGGGGGAATTCTGCATGACTATGTACATGCAGAAATCATGTCTGGTGCAGAAATTTTTTCCCTGCAGAAAATATTTTCTGCCCCAGAAATGCTGCAGTTGTGCCTTTTGCCCACCAGAGGCCACTGTGGCACTATAAAAGTCAGTAGCATACTTCTCCCACCCACACCCAACAACCTTCCAGGCTCTTCCTCACTCCCTCAGCTCCTCCATTACCCCTGACTTCTCCATCCATTGCTCCACTTCTGACAGGTACAGGAAATATATTTCTGCATTGTAATTTAAATTAATTACTCAAGTTCTGTATTAATATGCCTACTGGTGTAAAAAAAAACCTACTTTTTTTTTGGTCTATAAGAATACAGACATACTTGCTGACAGATATTTTGAAATAAATTACCAAAATAATTGAAACTGGCATGATTACATTGTGTTACCGTGACAAAATATGCAGAATTTTGAAGAATTTTTAATTTTTTGGTGCAGAATTCTCCCAGGGGTAACTTGTCAGAACAAAGACTGTTTCTGTGAAGCATCTAACATTCTTGTAAGAACAACAAGGAGTCCTTGTGGCACCTTAGAGACTAACAAATTCATTTGGGCATAAGCTTTTGTGGGCTAGAACCCACTTCATCGGATGCATGAAGTGAAAAATACAGGAGCAGGTATAAATTTACCTTGTTAGACTGACATCACACTTGGTAAAGCAACCCCCATCCTTTCATGTATTTATACCTGCTCCTGTATTTTTCACTTCATGCATCCAATGAAGTGGGTTCTAGCCCACAAAAGTTTATGCCCAAATGAATTTGTTAGTCTCTAAGGTGCCACAAGGACTCCTCGTTGTTTTTTCTGATACAGACTAACACGGCTACCACTTTGAAACCTGTTAACATTCTTGTGAGCACTATAAAATAATCAAAGAAATTCTGAATATAGTACAAAAGCAGTGTATTAAAAATAAAGGTAATTTTTGTTCCACGTGCCTTGATGCCAAATTATGCCTTCTTGAAGGTACTGGAAAGTGTCTGATTTAAACTGATAAACTCCTTTTGAATCACTATGAGTACAAGTTTCTTATGTGGAAATTTCTTCCTGATGGCAGTAACTCCAGCTCAGCATGAGTGAGGTCCACACTTTAAAAGCAATCTATCTTATGCAAAAGTTTACAAGAATACAGTGGCACTGCCTGAGGCCATGTCTATACTTACTGGTAGATTGGTGCTGCTGCAATCGATGGGTCTGGTGAAGACCCGCTGAGTCAGTGGCTGTCCTGTCAACTGCAGTATGGGCAGCCCTCAACTTTATGACGTTTGAGTTACAACAAACAGCACTTAAAACTCTTCTACACTGGCACTCTGATTCGACTTACAACTATAGATTTTTAGTTCACAAAGCTTGGTCCCGCAATGGAGTAGATTGCAGTTCTGACTTACAATGCAATTGTAAGAAACCAATTGTGTCGTAAGTCTGAAGACTGTCTGTACTCCAGCTCCCTGAGAAGAGTAAGGGAGGTCGGCGGGAGAGCATCTCCCATCGACACAGCGCAGTGCAGACACCGCAGTAAGTCGACCTAAGCTACACTGACTTGAGTTACATTATTCACATAACTGAAGTAGCGTAACTTAGGCCAACTTGCTGCGATAGTGTAGACAAAACCTGAGATTCCTTTCCAAAGTGGTGATAGGAGTTCCTATGATCCTGCCAACAGTTATAGAGACAGTGTAAGTTAGGTAATATCTTTTGAAAGCTTGTCTCTTACCAACAGAAGCTGGTCCAATAAAAGATATTACCTCACGTACCTTGTTTCTCTAATATCATAGGCCTAATGTGGCTACAACACCTCTACCTCTACATACACACATGTCCATTCAGGTTAGGCCCTTCCTTGTATGTTTGATATTAAAAGGTCCTAGAGATCCTGCTTAGAGTGAATTAGAGCCTTATAACACTCACCTAATTTTTTGCTTTGATACCTGTGTTATAGTATTGCCCATCACTAAAACGACTTGTTTAAATGTCTGGTTGCTTGCATAGTCTAGTGTAGACTTGGCTTATCTCAGCATAGGAATCTCCATTCTCTGGGAATAACTGATACGAAAGCCTTCTAATTCAGGATTTTCCTTTTTTCTTTTCCTCCTTTCACAGTGAAACTTGCTATTTAATAATAGTGATCTGAGACAAGAAAATTTAGCTGGACTAGTGGCTGGAATTCCCCCACCCTTTTAACTGAATTTAATTCTTTTTAAATATTTCCACCAAAGTGACTAAAATCGATCTAATCTTGACAATATTGTATTTAAATAATTTGTTCTCTACAGCCTTAGAATCTTGTTCATGCATATATATCTTTTACCTCCAGGTGAAATTATACTTGCATGAGATGGTTCAGTTGCTGCACTTTTCTATTTTCTCTGGAAGGTTTTTTCATATTTTGAATACGAAACATTACTAGATCATCTTTTCTTAAGCTTGTGTAAGTCTATTAAAACCAATTTTGCTGTAGGCAGTAAGCCAGCCCTAAGCTGAAAAAATAGCTGTGACCCTTTGGAAAGAGGCAAAGAATTTATTAGGAGAAGCATTGTGTCCTCTTAGCAATGCCATAGTTAATTTATCTTTTTGTTCACTCACATGTCTAACATGCATCATCATCAAATGGCAAAGGCAAATGGAATTGCACTCTGCTGTTCCATATTTTATAGAAACTATTTCAAAATAAAGCAAATATTCGTATTTCAAAGAGGCAAGATTATGTAAACCTACTATAGTAATGCAATGAACATTAGTCACACAGAATAATCAAAATCAGGTTTCTGATATGCCATTAATTTAGTAGTTGTGCAGCCAGGGTGACCAGACAGCAAGTGTGAAAAATCGGGACAGGAAGTGGGGGGGTGGGGGGGCAATAGGCACCTATATAAGACAAGGCCTCAAATTATCGGGATTGTCCCTATAAAATCGGGACATCTGGTCACCCTATGTGCAGCTTATAAATGTTATGACATACTTTGACACTATATTAAGCTGTACATTTATCCAGAAGAATAGGAACACAAAATACTATATATATTCAAACAAACTATAACTGATGTTGGCTATTGTTGAATGTGAATTTTACCTGCTACATCTAGATGTGACATACAGTGTTGAGAACTGATGTAGAGCTGTTCTGTCAGCTCTACATTGATTGAGGAACCACATGACACTTGGAGTTTTCCCTGGGGGACTATAATAACCCTCTTTATGCAAGCAGAGAAGCATAGAGAGGCTGAGATCACAGAGAGAATTGAGTTCAATACAGTTTACATAGCTAACTTCTGCTTGTCCAAATAGCTGGTTCCTGTTGGTACAAAACATTCATCAGGGAGAAACTATTCCACTAAATGTCACAAAGTCCCTTTCACGGATATTGTTTGAATATTAAAGTCATTAATTCAGGAGGATAAAGATTCTAAAAGAAATACTGGATTAACATATGTTTTGGGGACAGGAAAAGGTACCTAAAATTGATGTATGAAAAGCAATAGAGTTTTGTTAACAAATGGAGGCCACCAAATGGAAATTACCACCGTTTACTAGACTACCAGATGACATTCCCAAAAAATTATTGGAGGCTTTGAACTTGACGGGTCAGATCTTCAGCTGCTATAAACCAGTGTAGCTTCATTGACTTATATAAATTGAGGGTCTGACCCATGGACTTCAAAGTCCCCAGAAAGCTACAAGGGAAGACTTAGACCATGGGTGGGAAATAATTTTCACAGGGGGGCCCTACAAGCATTTTGGTAAGTCATCACAGGCTGCACATTTCTACTATGTTAATGTAGAGGGTGCGGGGTCTGGGAGGGAGTGTGGGTGCAGGAGGGAGCTCCGGGCTGGTGCACAGCATTGGGATGCAGGAGAAGGTGAGGGGTGTGGGCTCTGAGAGAGAGTTTGGTGCAGGAGGGGGTTCTGACCTGGGGCAGGGGATTGGGGTGCGGGAGGAGGTGCGAGGTGCAGGCTTTGGCCAGGAGGTGCTTAGCACAGGTGGTGTCCAGCCGGAGGCACAGCAGGGCTCAGGCAGGTTGCCTGCATGCCATGGCTGCTCCCGGAAGTGGCTGCGGCCGGCTGCTGCTGGCATGTCTCTGCTGGCATGTCCCTTTGGGGGAGGGAGGAAATGGGTCTCTGTGCACTGCCCGCAAGAACTGTCCCTGCAGCTCCCATTGGCCAGTTTCCAATGAGAGCTGTGAGGACGGTGCTGGGGTGGGGGCAGCATGTGGAGCTGCCTCCTTTCCTGTCAGGGGCGCACAGAGACATGCCAGCAGCAGCCGTCCACTTTGGGGAGTGGCTTGGAGCCATGGCAGGCAGCCCGCCTGAATGCCCCGCTATGCCACGGGACTTTTAGTGGCATGGAGATCGCGATGTGGAGGCCAAAGCGCCTGGCAGCCTACAGAAATGTTAGGCCAGATCTGGCCCGCGGGCCATATTTTGCCCACCCCTGAGTTAGACGGTTGTCTTGTAACCAATATGTGCTGGCTAACCTGGTAAAAAGGAGCCACAAAGCAGGCACAGTGCCCCTTCATGAATACTCTTAGTAACGAGAGCTGTTATGGTAGCTGCAGAGCTCTTCCACACCCTCCCAAGAAACCCCAAGTCAGAAAGCTTGTTAAGGTGTAAGGAGGCATGTTAAAGGCGTTCTGTCATTGCTCAGCACACAGGAAAAAACTACGGATTCTAATCTCTCTCATAGCTGAAAAATGGCTAAAAGAATTTTGCTGAGATGTTCCAGAAGTATTTACTTCTAGACTGAAACCAGGCATAGACATTATCAACTAATAAAACACGTGATTAAGAAACTTGATTTCAAAAACATAAATTATAATGGTAATTGTCTTGCAATCTTAGTTATGACAGCCTACCATAATAATCTTTTAAAAAAATTAGGATGCAGAGTTCAAACGCAGAATTCTGGTACTGTTTCATAAATTGTAAGAGTCTCCTATGTTGAACATAATATTTCTCTTGCTGCTGTTTGCCTTAATGTTTACCAATTCAGAAATCAGTTTTATTTCTCAAATGTATTCTAAGAAATGTCCACAGAAATAGCTGAATTATTTAACAAATGAACATTGCTTTCAGATTGATTTTCAGATAAGAAGTAAGTTTATTGCTTCACTTGAAGAATGGCTACAAAAGCAAACATGATACAGTATAAAATAGACAAGTTTTTAACAAAAAAAGATTAGAATTGAATGGAGTTTTATGAAAACATTTCTCTCTGTAACAAAACCATAAGCACATAATACAGTTTCTTCCAAATAACTTTTTATTTAAAGTAAAAATATTAAAATTCAACTAGATTTCTGCACAAAATGGGCTAACATTTTAAGAAGTGCACTAATAAAAATAATTGTTTGTGTTATCCAGGCAAATTTGATAAACATATTTTACACATACCACAGCTGCAGCTTTAAACTCATAATTGATCACATTTGGTAAGTAATTATGTTATAAAAAGGTTGCACAACCACTTAGTCAACCGAGGCCAAAATATTCAAAAGTATCTGCCGGTTTTGGGTGCTTCGGTTTTGGTGAGTCCAGTCTGAGATAGCTAGAGTCAGATCCAGTACCCATTGAAATCAGTAGGATCCTTTCCATTGACTTCAGTGGGCACTGAATCAGGGAACCAGAACCTGACTTTCAGAAGTGCTCAAAGCTCATTTCATTTTAGGTCAATGAGGGATGCAGATGTTCAGCAAATCAAGCTCAAGGTGACTTAATATTGGACCTCAAATCTGAGAAATCCAAATTAGTGGCCACTTTTCAAAATCTGTTTGTATATCCTCATCCTAGAACAATCCTACATGGGTTTCAGGGATTCCCCCCCACTCCCCAGCACTGGCATAAGACTAGTGCATGGAAAGGCTTTCCGATTTTGAAAGCACTTGCCCTAGTCTTTCAAGTGTTTCTACACTTAGCATGTTGCAAGACATCAGACCTTAACGTTGTATGATTCTGATTACTATTTAGCTTCTTCCCCACTTTAGATGCACCATTAACGTAGTAGCAAAATGGGGATCTCCAACTATCCCATGATAGAATGCTTTCTAAATCTAATGGGTTCTGAGATGTTGGGCTTAAAAATTTGCTCTAGTATCTCAGTGCTGTTCTGTCAGTGGTCCATGACAGAACACAGTGAGTCCCTGGCCTCAGACTAGTGTAAATTCCTTATTTAAAGCAACATTTTACACTGATTAAAAGAATAATAGACAATGTCCATATTTCATGATTACTATACAGCAAAGTTAGTTTGGGAAGAAACCCCCAAGCAAACAACCCACAAACTCCACCTTGAGACGTACTTACCTGTTTTGAAACATTTTTTTCCTTCTGGTTTTCAAAACTTCTTTCTGTTTCTGAAAATACAAATAAAAAAAGACATCAGAACATCTATTTTTTGTTATAAATTTAATTTCTGATTAAACTCTTGCATATAGAGACAAATTTTGTTATTCTTTTAACTGAGTCTTTGCAGATAATTCCAATATATTAGAATAGAGGACCCTAGTTTGAATATATGGACAATGTCAGAGATGAAATTCAACTGTGAATGCATACCACAGACCCCTTGCACAGAGGTTCAGTTACAAAGGCTTCCAGGCTTGATGCAGGAACCACTGTAGGGGCTGGAGAAGATTACCTTTACCACAGATTAGGAGGTAAATTTAAGTGTAGTGTAATTCTGCAGGACTCCATGACAGCTCTTCCAGCTCCTGGGCTGGAATCAGGGGCAGCTCCGGGCATCAGCACACCAAACACGTGCCTGGGGCAGCAAGCCACGGGGGGCACTCTACCGGTCATCATGAGGGCGGCAGGCAGGTTGCCTTTGGCGGCATGCCTGCGGAGGGTCCGCTGGTCCCGCGGCTTCGGCGGACCTCCCGCAGGCGTGCCGCCGAATCCACTGGACCGGGGGCCTCCTGCAGGCAAGCCGCAGAAGGCAGCCTGCCTTCTGTGCTTGGAGCGGCAAAATACCTAGAGCCGCCCCTGGCTGGAATAATGGATGTCATCTCTGCAGCTCCCTACATGGGTAAGCATGAACTGAGTTGCCCCTGTGTGGTTAGCCTGCAGTGCTACCAACTGCAAATAACCTGAAAAACAATTATGCCACTACTTCAGCAATGTTGAAAAAATCCTGTATTTTCTTTAGAACTGTCTGACCTTTACATTTATAGTATTTTTCTATAAGGAATGGGTCCCCACTGTGATAAACTTGGTAGAAAAAAGATACAACACACTATAAGATAGGGGAAGAAAGGAAAAGTATAAAGGTGAGAGTGTTATGAGAGAGCCGGATTTGATATAACCCACAGCATCTTGTGCACTTAGCCCCCATAAGCTGGAAAGGAGAAAACTACAGCATCAGGAGAAACCTGGCCTTGGCTCAGACAGAACTAACAGCTGCAAACCACAGTTTTACTAACTAAGAAAGATAAAGTGAAAGGACAGATTCATGAGAAGAGGTGGGGAGTGTAGAAAACTGATCTTGATTCTGGGTGCCAGTGTTCGTAAGCTTTTACTGAGGCTACTTTGCTTAGAAGAAGAAGAAGAATGAATTATTATTGGCCATTGCTAGGGAAATTTAGTCTAGTAGGGGTTATTATAAGTTATGTGCTTTGTTCTGAGAAAATCTATAGAGAGTTTAGTTAGAGTTTGCTTTGGAGAAGGTTTGTTTGTTTTGTTTTTTAACAAACAAGGAGTCACTGACAAACTCCCCAGAAGCTAGGAGAGAGGCTGAACAAGGAACCCTGCTGTTGTCGTTTGATACCACCTCAGACTTGAGGTAACTATTTTTGGGGTGTCCTAAGACTATTTCTATTTTAGATGTATGCTTTGTACTAAATAAAAACAAGGATTTTGGGGTAGAAGCACTCGGGTGTACCAATCATTTATCAGACAGAGGTGCTGTGTCCCCCACTGATTTATTTCCTGACACTGCCTGGAAAACTGAGATTAATTACAACAGCTTTGGGTTCAGATAACCCTAGGTAACAATACATCATAGTTACATACCAATGCACACAATTGATTGGATATGAATGCTAATTTTTAAAACAAATCTGTAAATGACTTCTCTAACTGCCTCACTAACTAGCTAATATTATTTAGCTGAGGTCTTTTTGAAAAATATCTGAAAATATGGTTCATTCCCATTTACACTGCAAGATTAACCTGTAGACAAGCTCTCCTAAGCAGTAGAAATTACAGTTTGTAGACAGGACCTTAGACTTTGAAACTTATTCACTGACATTAATGGTAGGTATCTGATAAAAGCTAAGTAAACACAGGTTAGCACCTAAAAAACTAGAAAATACAATTATTAATCTTCTTAACAGAAAGATAAGCTGCTTAGACTTCTCCCAAGAAAAAAAATCTTTATAATTATTCCATCCTTACTGAACTGATGCTTTATTCCCCTATTTGCTAGTGTGGCTAGAAATGGGCATTACAGCTAAGTGTAATTTGTGGTATTGGACATATGACTTAACATAAAATGGCATCTTTATGGTAAGCTACATGAGTAAATATACCAACACACTTTTTTTTTGTCTGGCAGGTGAATTATTATATTATTTGATGGACCAAAATTTATTTGCCTGACCAAATGGATTAAAACCAATGAAGCCAAGGGAATATGTGACTGCATTTCCTTATTTTATCCTTCAGTTACAAAACTACCAACAAAACTAATCAACCGACTAAACTCGTAACTACCTGCCTAAAACTTTATTTTATTTGCCCAAGATAAGCAAACCAGCACATTATACATATTTGTTAACAGCAGAATAAATGATCAAAGGGTTGTAGCTAACTAATGCTCAATACCATTTGCCATTAGGCATAATGTCATTACATGAAAACTATACCCAGAAGTTTGAGAGTTCAAAAGGTAAAATGTAATTCTCAGCATAAATAACAAGTGAGATGTACATTAAGTTTTAAATTAATATTAAATTTAATATCTGAAGGTATCCATGTTACTAAAAGCTAATATTTGTGACACTAGCAGTATCAAACCCTAAACAGAGTAAATGTAAATTGGCTTTCCAATATGATAGAAATACTGGTTAAACAGTCAGAAGTAAATATCTTATGCTTACTATTTAAGAGCACAGTTCTACATTGGAATTCTTTAGCATGGACTTTGCACCTGCACAGAGTCCCATTGAAATTAATCAGGGGTCCATAGAAGCAGATCTTGACTCCGAATTTAGGCCAAAAATACTTTGTTAAAATATTACTTTTATTATTGTTAAACAAGTTGTAAACCTATTTAAAATTTTTGTATATCTCTTTTACAGCACTAGTATCACAAATTAAAACACTTTTCATTACAGAATCAGAATTGATAACTTTAATTATACTCTTCAAACTTTCAAAATTCTGGGTTGAGCAAAAAAGCTGTGACTTTCTTTTAAATTAGGGCAAAATTGGAGGAAGTACTTTGAAATTTCAATCTTTGAATGGGTACTGTCAACACAACTCAAAGTTATAATAAATGTTCAGTTACATTACATAATATAAATCCTTGTGTGTGGCTAAAAAAGACTTTTCTCTAAAAACTAGTTCAGGGGTAGGCAACCTATGGCACGCGTGACCAAGGCAGCACGTGAGCTAATTTTCAGTGGCACTCACACTGCCTGAGTCCTGGCCACCGGTCCGGGGGGGGACTCTGCATTTTAATTCAATTTTAAATGAAGCTTCTTAAACATTTTAAAAACCTTATATACTTTACATACAACAATCGTTTAGTTATATATTATAGACTTATAGAAAGAGACCTTCTAAAAACGTTAAAATGTATTATTGGCACGTGAAACCCTTAAATTAGAGTGAATATATGAAAACTTGACACACCGCTTCTGAAAGGTTGCTGATTCCTGAACTACTTGATAGTATCTAATTGGAATCATGTCTTTACCTTACAATTTGTGTTTTATAATTGTGATACACATAAATGCAAGGGGGAAAATGGGCAGTACAGTCATTTATCATGCAGTATAAAACTAACAGCTTTCTTCCTTTTTGTAGCATTTAATGCAAATTTAACAGATTTAATTACATTTTATAACTACTTAACTACTGTTTTTTAAAGTGAAATATTAAGTGTAGAGTACTACACAACTCATTTAGCATATAGCTTTTGCAATTAAAATTTTTTTACAGGGAATAAATACTTCACAAGCATACTATATAAAAATGTTTTTATGGTGGCAAATACTTCGAGTAATACTTTGTTATGACTGAGAAATGAATAACTTTTAAATTCCCTTCTCTTTAAACATTGAGAACTTTCTTGCAAAAAGATGGGTATTTATCTGTATTGTAACTGTTGCACTTTGAGAAGTATTCAACTCAGGCATGCAGGCACCCAGCAAACTGAAGCCAGAGAACTTTGCTTAGCAGTATCCATCGAAGCAGCGCCCATCCTTTGGACCTTGTAGTCCCTCCCACGGCTATATGAGGGCAGCAGTGCCTCAAAACCCCTCAGTTCCTTTGCACTGGAATCCATGGCTGGAAGCTCTGAGATGGAGGATGGATCATGGAATGCATGTCTGCACCCACATTGCAAAGAACAGCAGTTACAATACAGGTAAGGGAGATTTAGGTTGGACATTAGGAAAAAGTTCCTAACTGTCAGGGTAGTTAAACACTGGAATAGATTGCCTAGGGAAGTTGTTGAATCTCCATCTCTGGAGATATTTAAGATTAGGTTAGATAAATGTCTATTAGGGATGGTCTAGACAGTTTTTGGTCCTGCCATGAGGGCAGGGGACAGGACTCGATGACCTCTCGAGGTCCCTTCCAGTCCTAGAGTCTATGAGTCTATGAGTCTATAAGTAACTCACCTGGAATTGCTCATGTCAGAGAAAGACCTTCGAATTCATAGAGACTTGTAGGGCCCCAGTGCACTCCATTTTTTGAGTTGGAGTCAATGCTGACTTTGCTTTGTTCACAATCAACTCCAATCAAAGAAAGAAGTCCACAGTGAAGTGGACATGATTGAGGATTTATTCCTCACATCTGCCTCTCATTAGCCAATCATCTATATAGGGGAAGACTTGAATTCCTCTCCTTCTGAGATAGGCCACTACCAGTCATGCATTTGGTAAAGATGCATGGGGTGGATGGCAGGCCAAAGGAGAGTACTGTGTACTGATAGTGTTGACTGGCAACAAGGAATTTCAGAAATTTCCTGTAGCCTGGGAAAACCACCTCATTGAAATAGGCATCATGAAGACTGAGAGCAACAGATGAGTTGTGATTTGATGGGGGAAGAATAGTTGCCAGGGTAATCATGTGGAATTTCATATACTTGATGTATTAGACTCATAGACTCTAAGGTCAGAAGGGACCATTATGATCATCTAGTCTGACCTCCTACACAATGCAGCCCACAAAATCTCACCCACCCACTCCTGTAACAAACCCCTAACCTATGTCTGAGTTACTGAAGTCCTCAAATCGTGGTTTAAAGACCTCAAGGTGCAGAGAATCCTCCAGCAAGTGACCCATGCCCCAAGCTGCAGAGGAAGGCGAAAAACCTCCAGGGCCTCTGCCAATCTTCCCTGGAGGAAAATTCCTTCCCAACTCCAAATATGGCAATCAGTTAAACCCTGAGCATGTGGACAAGACTCAGCAGCCAGCACCCATGAAAGAATTCTCTGTAATAACTCAGATCCCACCCCATCTAACATCCCATCACAGACCATTAGGCATATTTACCTGCTAATAATCAAAGATCAATTAATTGCTAAAGTTAGGCTATCTCATCATACCATCCCCTCCATAGCTTATCAAGTTTAGTCTTGAAGCCAGATATGTCTTTTGCCCCCACTATTCCCCTTGGAAAGCTGTTCCAGAACTTCACTCCTTTAATGGTTTGAACCTTCATCTAATTTCAAGTCTAAACTTCCTAGTGTCCAGTTTATATCCATTTGTTCTTGTGTCCACATTGGTACTAAGCTTAAATAATTCCTCTTCCTCCCTGATATTTATTCCTCTGATATATTTATAAAGAGCAATCATAACTCCTCTCGGCCTTCTTTTGGCGAGGCTAAACAAGCCAAGCTCTTTGAGTCTCCTTTCATAAGACTGTGGGAATCAAGGATAGGTCTCACCTCTCCCTTGGACTTGGGGATCAGGAGGTACTGAGAGTAGATCACTTTCCCCAGTGAAAAGGAGGAACCTCCTCTGTAGCTCCCAGAGCACACAAAGTCTGGACCTGCTGAAGAAGCAGTAGTCTGTGAGAGGGATCCCTGAAAAGAGATGGGAAGGCAGGATGGAAAGAAATATATGGCATAACATGATTCCACAATGTTTAGAACCCATCTGTCTGTAGTTCTTTCCCAAGCACTGTAGAGGTAAGATTGCCTGTCCCTGAATTGATACTGGGTTGAAACATTCACAATTGGTGTGTTGCTCTTGATATGAAAGTCCAATATGCTGCCTCTCCAAAGGTGGAGGATAGGCTGCTTGGGTAAAACTAGACCCAGAAGATCTTCTCTGTGATTTCTCCTTTTCTGGAGAAGCATTGCTGCCTAGCATGGTCAGATGGCTGGCAAAAGATGACTGGTTAAGAGCAAAACTGCTGGTGGTGTTGCTGACCCACATCTCTTTGTGGCCTGAGTGTAAACCCCCAAAGATGGTAAAGTATCTCAGGAATCCTTAAAAATGTAAAGTTGCCATAGATCCACAGGTCTGGTACTCTCACACGGCTCTGGAATAGTCTCTGGAAGGACAGCATTAGAGAGTTAACCCCCTTACGGTCATATTCTTTCACTGGAGTAAGCCCCTAGGCTTCACCGTCTCCTAGGTAGAAACTTTGGAGCCTTCAGCACCTGTTTCACACTGTGAGTTTCCCTCACATTGGCCACCTGAGGGAGACTTGCACACCTAAAGGGAGCAATGCATCCTCAACCTCTTTAGACTGGAGTGACTCTCTAACAGTATTGTAAAAACAGAAGAGTTTAATAGATGTCTGGAACATAGTGCAGAAAGCTCTTAGTTAGCATCAAGAATAGAAAGCTATAGCATAGTCCACCTGGGTCAGTCCTGAGCCCAGACCCCCTCTTTGTCTCCAGTACAGAAGAGAATCTTGCTTCCAGCAACCCATACTACATCACACCCAAAGGGCCCCTCTTCCATCCTTTGTTCTGATTCCCAGGCAAAACAGGTCACCTGGTCAGCCACCTTAGCTCTTTTTTTCTCCTCCTTTTTTGCCCTACTCATATAAAGCAAAGTTAGCAAGAGTCAGGCTATGGGAAAAAATCAGGCCCCATTACAAAGCAGATGCCTGTAGGTTCACTATCTGATATGTGAATTAAGTATATACATAAATACATTCCAGAACACCCCCAATACAAGGTTATGGTGTAAACACACTCCCCAAAGATGATACCGGGACACACTGACCCCTCCTAAAGATAAGGATGATGGATACAGATGTTTTGATTGAACCAGCATACATAAGGTAAAGGATGGTAATTAACCACGTCAGAGGGTCAATATGTAACTTCTGCCTTATTCAGTGCACAGAATAGATGGTTTAAGAGTGGCAGCCGTGTTAGTCTGTATCAGCAAAAAGAACAGGAGTACTTGTGGCACCTTAGAGACTAACAAATTTAGATGGTGTTCACTTAATAATGAGCTTTTCAGTATTTTGTTTTATTTTCATAATTCAAAGTGTTACCCGTGCCTTACTTCCTACATGCTATTCAAACCCTGCTCTGAAAACAGAATTATTAATTTCCTTATGGGCTTTTGCATAACACTCATCACTATAGCATCTGAGTGCTTCACAAGTTTTAATGAATTTATTTTCACAATACCCCAGTGAGGTGAAGGGGTGGTACTACCTCCATTTTACAGATGGGGAGCTGTGGCACAGAGATTAAGATAAAAAGCTTCCACGAATTTTGAGTGCCCAATATAATACATCTAGGACCTGATTTTTCAGTGTACTTGGTATTATATAGCACTTACATGTTCAACGCACAGCTCCACAGACTTCAGTTGCAGCTGTGAATGCTCAGCATTGCAAATCAGGTCCCAGGTCTCAAGTTGGGCATCCAGAAAATGAGGAACACATAATTAGTGACCATTTATCAGCTGGAAACTCTTTCCCCTGTGGGAAAGTGTACTCAGTGATAGAAAAAGAGTGCTTGGCTGCCAAATTGGCAATCTAGAGCGTGTGGTACTTCCTCCTAGGAAACAAGTTCACACTAGTTACAGATCGTGCTCCCTTATATTGGCTGAATGTGATGAAAGAAACAAACCAGACAGGAGATGGTACTTGTTGCTACAACCATATACCTTTCAGATACAGCACTGAGCAGGAAATTTGCATCACAACACCAATTTTTCTGTCCAGGGAGGTAGCCTATGCTAGTCAAGGCACGGCTTCAGTCTTGCAAGGAAGATATGTAATGGCGTCTACCAAGCCCTATACTGAACATAGAGGGGGGAGGAGAGTCCATCCTGTTTACAAGCAAGCAGCTTGGAGTTTCCAATTGTGGAGGCTGCAACCAATAAAAGAAATAGGGCCTGCTGTAAAGGCAAGAGTGCAGAGAAGGAAGGTGAGGCCGAAAGGCCTGGGTAGCAAGGTGCTGAAAACCCTGCACCAGGCTGCCTCCAAACATCTAGGCAACTGGAAGAGATGACAAGCCTAGGAAGCAAGCGGCTGACGGGCTGAAAAGAAGGTGACGCTTCAAACACAGACCTCACTGAGAACAAACTAAGGGTTGCCAGCCACCAGTCAGATGGAGCTGAGGCCCCTTGAGAGGCCACCCCAAAGGGCTGTGACAGTCAGCAACCATGGAGAACAATAATATATATCTAGATTTCGATAGGTGCTAGCTGATTACATTTTTATTTATAAATGCAGATTTTAAATGAAACCATCAACTTGAATCTAGTTAGATAAAAATGAGTTAAAAGTACTTTCAGGTACTACACTTGAGTCCCATAGCCAATGTTTTTCTATTTTCAAACTATTTTTCTCTTCCCTGCTGCTGGGTGGAAAAATTCATACAAACAAAATAAAATTTTCTTCATATCAACAAATGGAAATTTTGTGCAAAGTATTGTCAAATGCACAAAATAAGGAAACTGAAAATGTTAGTTTAAAATGCTCCTATGTAGGGAAAAAAAAAGATGAGCAAAATAGTCTTTAGGAAAATTACTAAAATTGTCCAATTAGATCCCACAGACATTAAAGTAATTTTTCTTCGGGGGAAAAAAAAACTGGAGAAGCTGAAAAAAACATGATGTACTGACTGCATGCAGATGCAATAGCAAACAGGATTTTAAAAGCTGCAAATTTGGATACGGTGTGCTTAATGTAATTTGAGCATTAAAATTTATGTTGGCATAGAGAAATCTTGTTTTGTTTTGTTACTGTATGGTTGACAAGGTAACCTGTGAATACTCCCTCCCAACATCTTGTATCAAACCAGTATTTTTAAAGAAAAAAATATTAGTGAGTCTGATCAGATCAAGGATACTTCAGACATGTAGCACTATAAGTCCTAAGTGGAGCATTTGTGAAAAGCGATGATATGCTTGTCCACCATAAGCTAGAACTTACAAAAAACTTTTTAAAAACTACAAATATTCAGTATTTGGGTATTCCTAAATTGATTGACATTGAGGCCCTATCAGTTAAAGATTCAACTTTTAGCTTTGATTGCAAATGACCTGTTTTAAACATAGTGCAAACATATTGTATATCAACACTCCCCCAAATAAACAACCTCTTACACTGACTAGAACTATTACAGTGTCTGATCCAAAGCCCTATGAAGGTCAGACTTCCATGGACTTCAGCTCTGGAGCAGGCCCACAGTCATTTTTGCAACTTTTTATAACAAAGACTCGATAATGAGAGAGGTCTGGAGATTAAAAGGTAATCAGTATGAGGGGGTTTTTTTGGGGGGGGAGTGGAAAGGGTGGAATCCATTTTTCATTATACCTCTAAAATAAGTCATAATTAGCACACTAAGTTATTAACTTGATCATGTGATTTTTTTCTCTGCATTTTAAGACCTCAGTATTATTTTCTGTTACACTTGTTTAATTGAAGATAAACTCTATTTTTACTAGAATAATGCAGTCATTTGTTACTGTCACAGCATAATAAAAACCAGAATTTGCTACATGTATCCAAAGAAATATGATTTAGATTTTGCAACTTGATACATCTTTGCTCCCTGAATATCAATATCTTGTGAAGCTTTGTTTTTCAACATGTCCAAGTTTCAGTTTTTAAAGACACATTTTGCACACTTTTTCACACATGCAAATTATTCATTTTATACATCTTACAGAAGATGTCCAATTTTTTCCTGCACTTAAGTATCTCATAATGCTCATTTTTGAAGAACTTATAGGAGGACTTGATACCATTAAAATATTTTCTTTGTGATTCATTATTTTATTTCTGCATTTTTGCAGCTTAAAAGTAAATGGGAAAATAAAGATTGTCGCAACATTCAACATTTTTTGGATGAATTATTTAAAAAGAGGAAAAGTCCAAATTTGCTAAATTGTCCATGACCTTTTAGCTTGTTGGTCAAGATTGACAGAATGTTTTACTATAGAGAAGCCTAATCATGGGGGATTGGTCCTGCTTTGAGCAGGGGGTTGGACTAGATGACCTCCTGAGGTCCCTTCCAATCCTGATATTCTATGAGTCACCTAAACACTTATGCAAATGAGTAATTTTGCTCAAATGTGTAAAGTTACTTATAAGCATAAGTGGTTATGGGATTGGACCTAAGTATATGTATTTGACTAAAAATGAGAATGCATATCTAAGTGACAGTGTCAAATAGTTCTTGCCCTAAAATTTAGGTTTCATTTATAAATTTTATTTTGTTAATTAAGGCCCTGAGCCTGCAACTGAGTCTGCATGTGTGGTCCCCTGCTCCCCCTCTAGCCCTCTTGACTTCTATGGAGCTCTATACAGGCATCCACCTTTACCCATTTCATTGTGGGATCAAAATTCTTGGCCTTGATCATCCAGTGTGATCCACGAAGGTGGAACCTTATGTCCAAGCACAGTACAAATGAAGTCAGTTGGGCTCTGAATGGATGCAGGGGTTTATCTATGCAGCTTTGATTGAGGAGTTATTTTTGCCTTACTGTTATAAAAGTAATTGAAACAAAATTTGGTGTGTTTACATTTAAATATTTCCTTGCAGTGTTTGCAACCTAAGCAGGCAGCACTGTTAATTACAGGAATTAGAAAGTGAAACTGATCTGAAAGTAACTACAAACTGTATGTTTCACTTAATCTACTGCACCCAAGCTAGGAAATGGAAAGAGTAAACAGAATTTATTATGGCTAAAATACATTTTTCAAAATTATTTCAGAGTTAGAGGTTAAAATCAGTATTTTAAAATAAATTTCTCTATTACAATAACAACACAACAGATTGACTAATTTTTTTTAAAAACTAGTACAATATTATATAGTCTATTTGCTGGTTGTTGTTTTGTTTTTTTCATTTCTCTGAGCTTTGAAAGTCAGGTAGAAAGTTTCACTTTTCTTTACACACTTTCGACTGATATTTTGTCTCATGAACTAATACAATGCTGCAATGTTGGGTTGCAAATGGTGCAGGGGAATGTCTATGTGTGTGTACATATAGTTAAGTTTATAGTCCAGTGTGCATTATAAATTAAATAAAATTCTGTTTTAAATCATGATAAAAATCTATTTTAAAATCCAAAAGTTGGGTCACTGGTGCCCAGACACTAATAGCAAGGATTTTATTTAAAAAAATGAAATAACTACGCTTGTCCCAAACTCCAAAATCTCAATTGAGTGATCACAGCATTTAAATTTGACATTGCTCAAGCTAATTTGTGACCTGCAAAATGCAGTGCAAAGAGGGTAATAGTTATACGTTGTTTTTTCCCCAATGTCATATTGATTTCTGAAGTCAAATGTCATAAAGAGACACAGATATAACAGGATTAGGTTGGGTTGTGTGTAACATGGTAATACAGGATTATACTGTTCCTTCATCATCATCATCATCATCTATATTTACAACTGTCATTCTATTGTTTTGCAGTGGCTGCAAAGGGTTTGGTGGGACAAATTCTGAAGGTGGC
The DNA here is from genome assembly GCF_007399415.2 of Gopherus evgoodei. Classification (NCBI taxonomy): domain Eukaryota; kingdom Metazoa; phylum Chordata; order Testudines; family Testudinidae; genus Gopherus; species Gopherus evgoodei. Next base: position 212,109,161 of record NC_044324.1, on the reverse strand, counting down.
ATAAATCTTGGATGGTTAAGCACCACATTATTATTAAAGTAATGACAGTGAAATGATCTTAAACTAATCTCACAAATTTTAATTACCGGTAATGATGACACAGGGTAGGAAACTACAGTTCAAGTGCACAAGAACCTGAAAGTTAACCAAGCACAAAGTGTATTTTCAAACACAGAGCTCGAAATTTTCAAAAGTGAGTGCAGTGCCCAACAGGTGGAGAGAACAGACTTGATTTTTCACAAGGGCTGAACAGTAGGTGCCCCAGGAACCCCCCCCCCCCTTGAGTGATGCCTTAAGTTGGGCACGCAGATGTGAGGCACCGAAAATCATTTTGTTAGTGTCTACTTGTTTTCCTACATCACGTCGCTTGCTCACCCCGGCTTTAAGGAGGGGGAAGCTGCTGTAGTGCAATGTCAGATACCTACTGTGCACTGAGGCCAGGAGGGCCAGCAGCAGCGCCACACTCAGAGCCTTCATCGCAGAGCAGCTCCTGCTGCTGTCACTCTCCCCCAGGGACCCCACATGGGGCAGGGGCCGCAACCAACACCTGCCTCCGCCCCCAGCTTCAGGGCAGGGACGGGCTCCCCCCAAGGCCCCTCTTCCACACAGCCAGGGCAGGGACAGGCCCCACCTCTAGGCACTACCGGCCGCGGCCACCTCAAAGGTCCGAGCGCCGGCCGAGCTCACCCACTCACACCCGCCCCCAGCGCAGGCTCGGCCCTGATGCGGTTACTTAGCAACCGGTTCCCAACTGGCGGCCAATCCCCGCCTCCCGTCCCGCCTGACCTTCAACCCGGAAGTGAAAGATCAGTTCACAGGGTCTAACCGAAAGGGCTGAGGGCAGGCAGGCTCCTGGGCGCGGCGCTGGTGCCAGTGCCAGGGAGCTGCCTGCAGGACGCCCCTTGCCCGGTGAGGGGAGGAGCCGGGCAGCAGCATGTGGGGTGTTTGGGTGGAAGCCGCAGTCAGTACCTCCTCCTCCCAGCACCGCTGCTCATGGGGCTCGGGGCGTGTGTGTCACTGCTGGGGCCTCTTCCCGCCTCCTCCTCGGGGCAGGGACGAGCGGCACGCGGGCCCCTGGCACGTGCGCGCGACGCTGTGAAAGAGGGGCAGGATGCCCCCGACTCACAGCCACACCGGGGGGGCGCAGCAACAGGCCAGTGAAGGCTATTACACGGGATCGCCTCCCGCCTGTGAACAACGTGTCGCACCTAAGCACAGACGACAGCGGGCTGGGGCGGAGGGAGAAAGGGCTGAGAGATGCCGCCGAATTGGGGAGGGGGAAAAGAGAGATTAGTCACAGAACAGCAGTGCAAAAAAGCCTCTCCCGCGGGGCTGGGGAGGATGACTGCTCTGGGGACACCCCCACATTGCAGTCAAGCGCCCCCGGACTATGGGCAGCAAGGGAGTTCCCCCTATAAAGAAGGGCGCTTGGGTAAAGGGAGGGCATCTCCCTTGGCCTTCCCTGGAAAGAAGAGGCGCCTCCCTACTGCTCCCCCAGCGAGGTGGCCACCCAAGTGTTTCCCTCCACCCATGCACAGAGAGGGGACCCACCCTGATCCCCTTCGGATGGACGGGGACGCCTCAGAGCCGCCCTGCTCCCCCACGAGGAGGGAATCACCCCGCGGCGAGGGAGCCCACCGTGGCCTGAGCCGACTCGTGTATCCGGCGCTGCCCCCGGCCTGTCCCCTTAAGGCCCCTCCCTCGGCCGCGGCGCTGGAGGCCGGGTGCTGTGAGCGGCTCGGCGGGGAAGCGGCTGATGAGCGGCGGCTGCCGGAGCCAACAGGCTGCGGGGAGGGAGGCGGGCGCTGCGGGGGTGTCGGGTTAGAGCGAGGCGTGACCCAGTTGACAGGCGCTGCGAGCCGCAGGGCAGGAGGGAGCTGGGCAGGGGGACGCAGGGGACGGCCGCCGGGTCAGCGATTCCCCCCATCTCCGGTGAGCCTGGGGAACGTGCAGCTCAAAGCCGCCGCCAGCCACAGCACCATGTACCCCGGCAACAAGCGGAAAAAGCTCTGGAAGGAGGAGAAAGGTACCAGCCCCCCGCAGCCCTGTCTCAGCCGGGCAGGGCACCCTATCTCCCCTCCGGGTGGGGAGCCCCTTTCCCTGCCCGGGGGGTACTCCCTTCCCTCAGCCCTACCTCTTGCCCTGCCCCCCCTTTCCTAGTGGCACCCCCGTCCTCCTGAGGGGCAGCCTAACCCTCCCCCCACCCCAGTGGGGCGGCTGGTAGGTCCCCTGGTCCCACTGTCCTTGCTGGAGGGCAGAGTCTCCTCCCTCTCCTCCCTCCCAGTCCCCCTGCTGCTATCTCGGGGGGACAGCGTCTCAACCCGCCTTGTTGTACTAGGGGAATGGTTCTCCACCCCTACCCCCGTGATTCTGAGGTGTGAGCCCCCCAGTTGCTCTTATGCCTTGAATTTCTCTGTCCTCTCCCGCCATATGTGGGCAGTGGTGCTGGAACTAGGGTTCTGGGGGTGCTTCCCCACCCCCTGCTTGAAGTAGTATCATGGTTTCCATCAGCAGCACCCCCACCAAATGTTGTTCCAGCGCCCCTGTTTAAGGGGCTTTTCTGTGTGCTGCATCTTTCGCTGGGGTATGTGTCTTTACTTCCAGTGTTTCTCTTCTCCAGCCATCCCTGTGTGTGTCAGTCTGGCCATGAGCCTCCTTTCTTTTCTTTCTCAAACAATCACTCTTTCCTTGTGTGTGACTTCTCCTTTTCCTTGCATCCTCTCTGTCCCTCTCTCTTCCTTTGCATGACTGTGGATTCTCCCTCTTCCTAGACCAGGGGTAGGCAACCTATGGCACAGGTGCCGAAGGCAGCATGCCAGCTGATTTTCAGTGGCACTCACACAGCCTGGGTCCTGGGTGGCCAGGGGGCTCTGCGTTTTAACTTAATTTTAAATTAAGCTTCTTAAACATTCTGAAACCTTATTTACTTTACATACAACAATACTTTAGTTATATAGTATAGACTTATAGAAAAAGACCTTCTCAAAAGGTTAAAATGTATTATTGGCACACGAAACCTTAAATTAGAGTGAATAAATAAAGACTTGGCACACCACTTCTGAAAGGTTGCCGACCCCTGTCCTAGACCCTTATTCAAGCCTCATCTTTCTCCCAAGAGGCTATTCCAATCAGCATAAACACATTTGTATCATGTGTGTTCAAAACAATTTTGTTTTATTGTTTTTTTACATAGGAATGACATGTTGTGAGATAACTGTGTGCTACTTGGGGTTTGGGGGGGGAAGGGGACATGAATTAGAGTGTGTTATCCCTATCCTTACCCCTTCTCTTATTTTCTAGATCTAGTTAGGAAAACACATCTGCAGTGCTACTTATCACAAAACAGACATAAAATAGAGAGAGAAGTCTGAAACAAGTTCAAGTGTCTGAAAGCACAATATATATTTTTTTAAAAGTAACTGGGGCAGGTTGGAGAGAAGAGAGGGCCACATAGAAATGGAAAACTGAACACTTCAATGTCTCTAACTGAAGGAAACATTTTGAAACCAAGTAACTTTGAATCTTACAAACTTATTTTTATCAAATGCTAGTTTTGACTGAGAGGCCATTTGAAATGGAAGAAGAGAAAAAGGTGTTACATTGGAAAAATACAAATGAAATATTTCTTTTATAAACTACTCCGTAGAAAAAGTAAACATTCCATACAATGTATGTAAAAAGGTAGAACTAAAACTGGTTCTACTGCTATAAAGTTAGTCATATGAAAGATTAGCATGTTTCAGATCGGTGAGAAATAAAGTTATATAAGCTACTAAATTAAGTGGTTAATCCAAACATAATTCCACTTTAACTTACATGGCTTTTTATTGTTTAACTATTGAACACAGATAGTAGCTTAAATAAAACATGCAAAGAATCCTGTGGCACCTTATAGACTAACAGACGTTTTGGAGCATGAGCTTTCGTGGGTGAATACCCACTTCCTCAGATGCAAGTGGGTATTCACCCACGAAAGCTCATGCTCCAAAACGTCTGTTAGTCTATAAGGTGCCACAGGATTCTTTGCTGCTTTTACAGATCCAGACTAACACGGCTACCCTCTGATACTTAAATAAAACATATTCATCTTCTTGGCATGAACCTTGCAATGGCAGCTAAGTGAAATCTTCATGGTAGAAAACAGCTGAGCCCCCTTCTGTGAGAAATGTTTTCCTTTTAGTAAGGGAACTGACTTTTAGAATTGTAACCTGCCTTGAAAACTGTCAGATTTTTCCTTCTTCTTAATTGGATAAAAAGCAGCTTGTCCTCAAACACAGAATTACCATCAAACTGATCTTGCAATTTTGGTCTTATTGTACTGACTGTTTTGAAGGCAATCCAAACATACACACAATAATAGAAACAGTACAAAATCCTGTTACTAATATCAACTAATATAAAATTAGTTCAGTTGTTTAGCCCTGGAAACTCGTGTTGACCTTCTATTTAGTGTTCACATAAAATGGAAAAACTACACTCTTAAGCAGCAAACACATATGACAGACAATGTAAAATAATTTTTTTCATATTTTGTTGCTGTTTTTTCTACTGTAGGATTCCTATAATTTATTATTATCAGTAAGGTAGTACATGGAAGCCAGGGCCTTGTTGTGCTAGATGCTGCATGACCATAACAGACAGCCGCTACCTGAGAGAGAAGACTGTCTAAACATAACTCCATGGGGGGGAAAAAAGAGCAAAACAAATACATAATCAGTCTGCCTGAGGCTAGCCCAACTTTTTATGCTTCACTTAAAAGTACAAGAAGTTATTTATGTGGCATGGGCTCTGCAGGCAAAAACTACTTAATGAGCTGAAATTTTTATCTTGCATGCCTGATGCTATTGTTCCTACTTGCAGTGGATAAAATGACAGTCAAATTGTGATGGGCACTCTTAATTTTGAGCCCCCTTCTGTTGCTGAATATTTATTCAGTATCTTTAATATATGATCAAGCAATACTAACTTCCTGCAGAAATTTTAAAGGGATGCACTTGGTTTACTTACGGGCATGTGGGGAGGGGAGAGTTTTATAAAGCTTAACTATGAATGCTTTCTCCCATCCAGCAGAGAGAAGAAATAGGGACTTCACATTTGCAGGCAATTACCGTACCAAAGTTGATAGTAGATCCGTAAGCATGAGCAGCATTCTGATAGGAATCTCAGCACCTTTCCACCTCTGGCATTTGTCAGGGGAGCTTCTCATCAAGGGTTTATATCCTGGATTTGGTGGTGAGGGATGCTCCTACTTCATCATTTCTATTGAGACTGTCCATTAATGTCTAGTAAATGTCCTTAAGACTTGATTAATCTCTCTTGCTTTCTTTTTGTAGCTGTGTTGCTCCTGGGATATGAGAGACTGGGTGGGTGAGTTGATATATTTATTGGACTGATTTCTGTTGCACAAAGAGACAAGCTTTTCAGCTTACGTACCTGAAGAAGAGCTCTGTGGAACTCGAAAGCTTGTTTCCTTCACTAACAGAAATTAGTTCAATAAAGGATGTTACCTCATCCACCTTGTCTCTAATTTGATTACTAGATGCCAATACTGCAATGTCTTGTATTGTAGATGCCTAACTTCTGGATATATTTCCTCCCCCGATTGTCTTCCTACCAGGTGAATGCCTGCAGTGTCTGTCTGTGGCTGTTGAGCATTCACAAGCTGCTGCAGCAGTGTGAAGTTGACCTCTTTTTTCTTTGTTTCACTCTTAACATGAAATTGTAAGATCCAGGTAAACACAAAAGCCAGCTCTCTGAAATCTAAGGAAAATAACACTTTATTGAGTCAAATTTGAAAGGTGATATTTACAGCTATAGATATTAGAGACTTTTTTCTGAGAGCTTAATTTTAACAGAAACTGATAGTTTAGGACTACACTGCTCCAGACAAGTAAGTTTCAACCCTGCTAGTAATAAAGACAGAGAAGAATTTTTTTGTTCCTTGAAGGCAACAACATGACTTGTACCCTTTTCACTAAAATACAGTAGAACTCTGTTTGCCCTGCAGCTCTGAAGTTTTGAGTGTCTATAATACCAATTGATCTCTGCAGTTTGAGGTTCATCTTTCTGTAGTACATGTGAAATGTTTGTCTAGTCCTCGAGAGCACAGAATACAACAATTGAATTACATTGAAATTTTATTTAATAATCTAATGACACTGATTCTTTTTAATTTTCTTTCTAAAGGTCCAATTAAGGTATATAACCTGGAGGATTGGAAAAATACATAATGTTTAAGTTGGTTTTTTTTTAAAAATTGCAATGTAAAAATGTTTATAAAAGGAGACTCCCTCTCATTCTAGTGAGAAGTCAAACTTTGATTATTGGACTTCAGTTTTAGAAATTTCTAAGTATAATTTACATCTCCTGAAAGATACTGGTGTTTATCTGAGCAGCAGCCTCTTCATCCTGCTGAATCACTATGCCTCAACCATGATCTGAAAATACAATTTTTAGACGAAGAGTAACTCCTTCCCCATGTCTGTCTAGCCCTGGGCTTGACTAAGAGCGGCAGATATGATATTGGACTAAGATCTCAAGAAGGAAAAACATTTGGCTGCTTCAGATAATGTTAAACATACTTGCATACGAAAATGAACTAAATGCTTTTAGATAAACTTAATTTGTATTACATAGTTCACTTGTTACTATACCCAAATTATGCTTATATGGAAAATGACTGACTGCCAGAGGCTAAGAGTACTGGTGTGCTGTGCAGTATTGCGCCACTTTCTTTTTATGGAAGGCAGAATTTATATGCTGTAAGAAGAAAAGGGGTTAAAACAATCTTAACATTTTATATAGATGAAATGGCTCCACGCACAAAACTGGGATTTATTATGCTAATAGAATACACAGAATGAAATTTATTCGTCTGCCTTTCCTCTCATCCATATGACTTTGGCATGATAGCAGCTGCAGCCCTTCCATTTGGATGGAGTATACCCACTGAGGTTTGTAAAAACTCTGGAACCTGGGATGGTTCTTTTGGCCTGCTCCCCTGTGCTGTCATGTGTGCCCTTTGGTATCCTCAGTTAATATGTCTTGAATACCAGTACAGGAACCTAAGATGGATGTGTCATATAACCTACCGTCTTTTTTCCCGTTGTAGTAGACACCGTCAGGCCACTCAGCATCATCTCCCTGGACTGTAAACTGACAAACCTGTAAGTCTCTGGAATAGAAAGGCTTGAGAGAATTAACATGGTACACTCTGGGCTTTAGTGAGGAATTGGGAAATGCTATGAGGTAGTTCACAGTTCCCAGGCGCTCTTGGACCGTGAATGGCCCTTCCCATGATGCTTCCATCTTATGGGCCTGTTGCGCCTTCAAGACCATAACCTGGTCTCCTACCTTGAAGGAATGTTCTCTGGTATGTTTGTCATACCAGGCCTTTTGCTCTTTCTGAGCATCCTTTAGGTTCTTTCTAGCAAGGGCTAAAGAGTGTCGGAGGGTGCTTTGTAGGTTGCTTACAAAGTCCAGAATGTTAATTCCTGGAGAAGGCGTAAACCCCTCCCATTGCTGCTTCACCAACTGTAATGGCCCCTTAACCTCATGACCATACACAAGTTGAAACGGTGAAAACCCTAAACTGGGATGTGGTACAGCCCTGTAGGCAAACAGCAACTGCTGCAACACTAGGTCCCAATTATTGGAGTATTCATTGACGAATTTACGTATCATGGCCCCCAAAGTTCCATTAAACCTTTCCACCAGCCCATTGGTTTGATGATGGTACGGGGTGGCAACCAAGTGATTCACCCCATGAGTTTCCACAGTTTTTCCATAGTCTCTGCCAGGAAATTAGATCCTGAATCTGTAAGGATGTCGGAGGGCCAACCTACCCTGGCAAAAATGTCTGTTAGGGCCAGGCACACAGTGTTAGCCTTGGTGTTGCCTAGAGCTACTGCTTCAGGCCATCGGGTAGCAAAGTCCATGAAAGTCAGTACGTACTGCTTTCCTCTGGGTGTCTTTTTTGGGAAAGGACCCAGAATATCCACAGCTACTCGCTGAAATGGGACCTCAATTATGGGGAGTGGCTGGAGAGGGGCCTTGACCTGGTCTTGAGGCTTACCCACTCTTTGGCATACCTCACAAGACCGGACATACTTGGCAACATCCTTGCCCATCCCCTCCCAGTGAAAGGACTTCCCCAACCAGTCCTTGGTTCTGTTCACCCCAGCATGGCCACTGGGATGATCATGGGCTAAGCTTAAGAGCTTCCCCCGGTACTTAGTTGGAACCACCAACTGTTTTTGCGGCTGCCATTCTTCTCGGTGTCCACCAGAAAGAATCTCCTTGTATAAAAGTCCTTGGTCTATAACAACCGGGATTGATTAGAAGAGCTGAGAGGCAGTGGGGTGCTCCGTGCTGCCGCCCAAGCTTTCTGAAGGCTGTTATCTGCTTCCTGCTCAGTCTGGAACTGTTCCCTTGAGGCTGGGGTCACCAGTTCTTCCTCAGACTGTGGACTTGGGCTTGGTCCCTCTGGAAGCGATGTAGGAGATGGGGTTGTTTCCGTTGCTGGTGAACCGCTCTCCGCTGGTGCACCTGAGGGTATTTCAGGCTCTGGCTGAGCCTTTTGGGTATGGCTGTCTGTTGCTTCTGCCAGTTCTGGCTCGTTGGCGCCCTCTGGCGTTGAGTTTGAAGATGTTGTTGCACTTGCTGGTGCTGGTTGCTGTTCCAGTTCCAGGCCTGGGACTGGAGATGCTGTGGCTGTTTCAGTGGTAGGCATGGAATCCGGGCCCACTACCTCTGTCTGGGTCTCTGGTAACACAGACGGGGTGCCTGTGGACGGCTCAGGAACAGGAATGGGTCTGGAAGCTTGCCTGGTTTGACTACGTGTAACCATTCCCGCTCTCTTGGCTGGCTTCACCTGGTTGGCCAAGTCTTCCCCCAGTAGCATGGGGATAGGATAATTGTCATAGACTGCAAAAGTCCACATTCCTGACCAGCCTTTGTACTGGACAGGCAGTTCAGCTGTAGGCAAGTCTACAGCTCGTGACATGAAGGGGTAAATTGTCACTTTGGCCTTTGGGTTGATGAATTTGGGGTCTACGAAGGATTGGTGGATAGCTGACACTTGTGCCCCCGTGTCTCTCCATGCAGTAACCTTCTTTCCGCCCAGTCTCAAATTTTCCCTTCGCTCCAAGGGTATTTGAGAGGCATCTGGGCCTGGGGATCTTCTGGGTGATGGTGGTGTAATGAATTGCACTCGGATGGCGTTCTTTGGACAGTTGGCCTTGATATGTCCCAGTTCATTACACTTAAAGCATCTTCCATCTGTTGGGTCACTGGGCCGAGGTGAGTTACTGGAGACTGGTGAGGTGGAAGAATAGTGTGTCTGTGGCTTTACTTGGGTTGTAGGTGGGGTTTTTGGCTGCCCCCTCGGTTGTAGGGTTTATGGTCTGTGTGCCCCCTGGGGTATTCGTTCCTCTGGACCGTAGCTTTCTTGCTTTCTGCCACTTCCATCCATCTGGCTCCAATCTCCCCCGCCTCAGCGAGATTTTTGGGTTTTCCATCTTGTATGTACCAGGTTATGTCCTCAGGAACACCATCCAAGAACTGCTCCATTTGTATGAGGAGGTGCAGTTCTTCCAAGGTTTTAACATTGTGTCCTGATATCCAGGCCTCATAATTTTTCCCAACGTAGTAGGCGTGTTTGGGAAATGACACATCTGGTTTCCACTTTTGGGTTCTGAAACGCCGACAGGCATGATCCGGGGTTATCCCCATTCTGTATCTGGCCTTGGTTTGAAAAAGTTTATAGTCGTTCATGTTCCCCTTAGGCATTTCAGCTGCCACCTCTGCTAAAGGTCCACTGAGCTGTGGCCTCAATTCTACCATGTACTGGTCTTCAGGGATGCTGTACCCAAGACAGGCTCTTTCAAAATTTTCCAAGAAGGCCTCGGTGTCATCACCTGCCTTGTAGGTGGGAAATTTCCTGTGATGTGGAACCATAATCGGTGAAGGGTTGTTAGGATTGGCTGGAGCCTGTTGCTTAGCCTTTTCTAATTCCATGGCCTGTTGGTGGGCTTCCCTCTGGAGTTCCATCTCTTTTTGTTGTTTTTCCAGGTCTCGGCGGTGGGCCACCTCTTCCTCTAGTCTTCTGTGGTTGGCTGCATTTTTGGCTTCTTGTTCTCTTTTATGGGCTGCCTGTTTGTTCTGTTCTTCTCTTTCTTTCATCTCCATCTCTTTTTGTTTTGTTTCTAGTTCCTGTTTGTTTTTTTCCATCTCTCGCCTGTGCTCGGCGTCTTTGATTTGTTCTTTGGCCCCCATTTTTGTCTTGGTAGGCATGGTTCCTGTTTTCTTGTGTTGGGGTTCCCTCCGGTGTTTATCTTCTGAACTGCAGGCTCTGCCTCCTGGGGTCTGCCTAGCAACAGTGCCTTTTTCCCTTTCTTTGTCTAGCTAATTTTTTCAAGATAGAGTAAACCAGAAAAACCACTTTATTTGCATGAGTATAGTGCTGGTAGTGACTCTCAATGGGAGTGCTATTGTCACAAAAGACCTGTTTGTCACAGCTTAATGGTTCCTTGCTTAATATGCAAGCCAAAAACTGCCAAAGAGAGCTTAAAAAAAAAATTCTCTCTGGTTCCCTTTTTAAAACCAAACTGTTTCTCTCTGCTAAAAAGCCCCTAGCAGAGAAAAGAAAAATATAATATTCCTACTGGCTTCTGGATTCTATCTTTCCCAACGCTGCCACTCATGTCATATAACCTATTCCCAGATTTGGACCTTAGTGTCCAAAATATGGGGGTTAGCATGAAAACCTCCAAGCTTAGTTACCAGCTTGGACCTGGTACTGCTGCCACCACCCCAAAAATTAGTATTTTGGGGCACTCTGGTCCCCCCGAAACCCTTCCCTGGGGACCCCAAGACCCAAACCCTTGAGTCTCACAACAAAGGGAAATAAATCTTTTCCCTTCCCCCCTCCAGGTGCTCCTGGAGAGATACACAGAAGCAACCTCCGTGAATCTAAGCAGAGGGAGTTCACCCTCTGTAATTCCAGTCCTGGAAACAAAAGCACTTTCCTCTTCACCCAGAGGGAATGCAAAATCAGGCTAGTAAATCTAACACACACAGACCTCCCCCTGACTTCTTCCTCCCACCAATTCCCTGGTGAGCTGCAGACCCAATTCCCTGAAGTTCCCCACTAAAGAAAAACTCCAACAGGTCTTAAAAGAAAGAAAAATACATACAAATGGTCTCTCTGTATTAAGGTGACAAATACAGGGTCAATTGCTTAAAAGAATATTGAATAAACAGCCTTATTCAAAAAGAATATAATTCAAAGCACTCCAGCAACTATAGACATGTAAATACCAAAAAAAACATATAAATCCTATCTGATCTTTTTGTACTTACAACTGGAAACAGAAGATTAGAAAGCAGGAAATAGAAAAATCCTTCCCATAGCTGAGAGAGTCAGGCAGAAGACAAAGAACTCAGACACACAATTCCCTCCACCCAGAGTTGAAAAGAATCCTGTTTCCTGATTGGTCCTCTGGTCAGGTGGTTCAGATTACTTCTTTCCAGGTGAAAGAGACATTAACCCTTAGCTATCTGTTTATGACAGGATGTGGGCCTGATTTTAATAGAGATCAACAGAACACTGGATCCTGAAAGGACCAAGGTCTAATCTGTGTTTCTAATGCATCTTGTGGTGGATAACAAGATTTTAACAGTGAAGTGTAGTCTGGGGTTTCTTCTGCTCACCCAGTTCCCAGAAACCGAATAGGTACTGCTGACTTATTCCTTTTGTAACAATCACTGCTAAAAACATTCTCAGTCTCTTGTTAAACCCAGAAAAAGAAAGGAAAACAAAGCATTTGAAACTAAAAGTAATGCTTTCATTTTAATAATAGTCTTCTTCCTTTAGCTGTATAAAGCCTTTTTTTAAATAAGGGAAAACTCCTGTTTTGATGGTCTCTTTAGATTGTATGAATTGTGTTGATTTTTGAGGTAGTCTTGAGCTGTTATAAATCCAATCCTGTTTCTTTTAAGACAAAAATTCCCATAAGAAAAATAGCAAAAATCAGAAATGTGGCTTTTTCATCTCTGATGCTCTCTTGCTTGTGACCTAGCTGTTAGAGAAGTACAGGGAAAGCCCATGGGGTTTATCAGTCACTGCAAGACTTAGAAAACATCTACCAACAGCGGGCTGTTTTAAGGCATTACTTTTTAGCTTCCCTTTCTGGTCACAGCTTTACTACAGCAGGGTTGCAAATAGTGGAATTGTCTTGTCTAAGCCAGGCTTTTTTTGTCTTTTGTTGAATAAAATAGGAAAGATGATAAATGAGGTGGCGATGGAAAATGACAAATTAAGGAGGGGACGATGCCAGGAACTCAGCATCGCAGGTGGTGGTCAGGATTTATCTGATGCTGGTGGAGGTGGTGATTACTGATGAAGCCCAGCTCGAGGAAAAGCTGGGTAAGGTGTAAAGCCAGGAAGTTTGCCACTGAAAAAGGCTGCAGGGGCAGAGTCTGCAGTCACTCTCTTGGCACAGACATGGAGGTGGGAATAAACCCAAGGAGGAGCAAAAGCCGTGGGATCCTGTCCTCTGGGTAAACCCCTTTATCAGGGAGTTACAGGGAAGAAAGTTTGTGGAAGATAAAGTAGGCAGAAGCTCAGGGAAAGAGCAGCAAGGTTTGAGACAGTGTAGTCCTTGGCTGCTGAGTACAGGGTCCCTGGGATGGAATCCAGAGTAATGGATGAGCCCAGGTACATCTACCAGTCACTGGGAAGTGGTGCAGGACTGTTGAATGTGCTATACAGACAGCTGGTTATGTGAGAGTTTGATACCCTGAAAGGGGGGACAATATAGTGACCTAGCTGCAAGGCTGAGTCATAGAGGAAGCACCTGGAGAGCGAGAGGGGCAGTGGGTTGAGAGAGACAGAAGGGGGTGCTAATCCAGGTGTGAGCTGATTTCCATATCACCCACAAAGGAGCATCCCCAGCAGTGAGTGTACCCATCATAACTAGCCGATCTCTGGCTCTTGTTTGCTTTTTACAAGCTATTTTATGTAATGGGCTGTTACTTTGGACAGTTGTAGGATACAGACCTCTGGACCTAAAACTTCTGTCAGAAGCTAATGGAAGATATGTGCAACCAAAGAAGAGAAGTCAAACTTCCAATTCAGTGTATTAATATACACTCAAAGGACATCACCTTAAGGCTTATCTACACAGGCATTTTAGTTTTGCTGAGTCGATGCATACTAGTTGGTGCACAATATGTAATCTGTGGTAATAGTATGCAAATGGACTAACTGTGCCCTGTTTCAATGCACATTATGTAAGTGTGACAGGGGATTTGTGTGCGCTCTTTGGCATTTCAAGTGGTTATCCCATGGTCCTTTGCTTCATTGCTGAATTGTGTGCACTCTGGCACTTTTTTCGTGGTGCATTTTAGAATACGTAGTACAAGCCAGTAGAATTCTGGGAGTTTGGGGTCAAACTCCAAAAATCCCATGGTTCTTTGCCCTCTGTCCTGTGATTACTCTTTCTGGCTTGGCTAGCACCATTTGTTGAATTCTGTCGGCCATCATGGATGCAATAATGCTTGATGCCACAGAGCTGGCAGTTGTGAATACACTGAAACTGCTTGCACTTTGGTTCAGTTCTCAGTATTGGGTGGCTTTGGTTTTCTGCCACTGAGCACTGATGTGGCTATACCATTGGGGGAGGGGAGGTAGCAAGAGCAAAGATACTAAGCAACTGGTACTACATGAGCTGTTCCAGGAACGCAGTACAGAGTTGTTTCTGGGATAGGGGAAACCAGCATCAGTTGGTGGGAAAGCATCAATTGGTGGTAGTGTTTTGCAGACCTGGGATGACCAGCAGTGGTGATGGAATTTCAGGATGGTGAAGGCAACCATTTTTTTGAAATCTGTGCTGAACTTGGAGCTGTGGAGCCATGTGGAATCCCATGCTTGTTAAGAAAATGAGTTGTCATTGCCATCTGGCAGCTTGCCACATCTGACTGTTACTGGTCTGTATCTAACCAATTTGGCTTGGGAAGATTGGCTGTTGGGGGGCCTTTCTCATGCAGCTGTGTGCTATGCAGGAGGTAGTACTGTGCTGGGTTACAAAACTTGGTAATGCTTAGGAGATTATTGTTGGCTTTGCACATATGGAATTCCAGAATGGGTCCCATCATTAAATTCCTGTACCAGATGTTGGAGTTGATTAAATAGAGAGGACAATTTCTCCCTGATAGTCCAAGTCTTGGTTGTCCACCAGAGCAGGTTCACAAACACAAATTCAGCGTGGTCTGGAAAGGTCCATGATGCTAGGATTTTTTTTAGAATCACTCCTGTTCACCTTAATGAATAATAGTGATCCTGAGGGCAGACTCTCCATGGTCATAAATAGTGTGGAAATTGCTAAGGTCATCCTGGAAGACAGAGCTATTTTTGTTTCCCAAGCTAATGAAGCCATTTACATGGCACTTGGACAGAAAAAAGGAACTGTTCAACTGTTGCCTTAGTAGTTGCAGAATGATAATGGACTGTGTATTTGGCAATTGGAAAGTGGGATGGCACTATTTTATGACTAGGTTAAATGCTGCAAAATGACACTGGCATACAACTACAGCTCCATGTTTGTTACTCTCACTAATATTGTGCAAGGGAGAAAGTTTTATGGGTTGGAGGCTGAGATGCAGATATCTGCTCAGCATCATGAATGGCCAGCAAGGCATTCTCTGCGAAGGATAAACCACCAGGGCAATACTGTCAGGGATGCCTTTTTGTTTTTACTTTGAGTCTGGGGCCCAAAAATGTGCAGATGTGTCATCACTGAGAAGGTCGGGGTCAGATTGTATTTTGAGCATTGGAGTTGATTTTTTTTTTAATGGGAAGAAAGGTTAGAGTGCTCTGTATGCTGTGTGTGCTTTTGAGATTAAACAAACACCTTCACTCCTCCCTCAACCTGATTCTGCTGTTAAGTTGACTTTTTGTGCCATGCATTGTAGAAGCTTTGACTTTTTAAATAGTTTCATTGTCCGTTTATGCCAATAAATAACCAAAAATAAAACTTATAAACATTACAGACTGCTTGTCATGATTAAATATGGAGGAGAACAAAGGTGAGACAAGATGATGATGATCGACAGATGACTCAGGCAGTGATGCTAGAAGGAGGGCTTTGGAATGTTTGACCACTGGGAGGCTCTCTCGGACAGAGGACTGTTCTCATGGGAAATAGACTTCTGAGATGGAGGTTGGCACAACTTATTAAAAGAGCTTTAAATTAGGAATTAATAGGTTGGTCTTGACTAGCCTTTCTGAAACTGGGGGTCCTAACCCAAAAGGGGGGGGGTCACAAGACTCTTGTACAGGGATTGGGAGATCACAAAAAATATTGCTGATGCGAGGAGGAAGGGAAGGGGAGTACAGCAGCCACCCAGCTCTGAAGGCAGCGCTGCTGCCAGCAACAGTGCAAAAATAAGGGTAGCAATACAGAGTGTGCTCCTATAAGTACGTACAGTAATTTGCTATCACTTTTTTGTCAGGGAGTCACCTTGGTCGAGGCCATACTTCTAGTTTTATGAGATGGTTGTGAGAGACAGTATCAAAAGCTTTACTGAAGTCGAGATATATCCCACTTACTGCTTCCTCTATCGTGAGCTAATTCCATTTAAACTAAATGGAAGGATAAATAAAAACGTCTGCGATGAGGGTCCTTGAATTCAAGAGGAAACGTTTTTAGGGGAGTTACGGAAGTTTACTGGACCAAAACTCCTAAATCTGAATGTTTAGGAGGGTTGTAATTATTTTCTACAACTTTGACTTAAAATATCTGGAGCCTGCATCCCAAGCAAGGAGGGAAACACGTGTAGACAAGGGTTGAAGAACAAATTGGATGAACGTACATCTCCATCAGTATGAGAAGGCAGAAAGCCTAGAAGGGATGGATCAGCAAGGAAGCTCTCTTGGCAGTCAAGTAGTAGAGAGAGAGGAGTGAAAACTGCCAAAAGCCAAGCGGCAGCACCATGCAAAGGAAATTAAAATCAGTAGGAAAAAGGTTCCTTAGCCATATAAATACAAAAACAAGGAAAGAAGTGGGACTGTTAAGCACCAGGGACTGGGTGGAGATTTAAAGATAAGCTAGGTATAGCCCGAAATCTAAACAAATACTTTATTCTTATTTAGAAACTGAGGCAGTGAGGAGTTTGGGAGCAGTGTCAGGGTGATCATTGGGATCAAGGATATGGAAGTAGAAATTACTACATCCTAGGCCATCTTAATGGGACCTGCAACAGGGAGGCCCGTCGGTGGTTCACTATTCTGTATCAGCAACTCTTTCAGGCCTGACATACTCATTACACCTAACAGTGTTGTCATGATACGTGACACCTTTAGGATATGTAATAGATCATTGGAAAAACTACCTCACTGATTTATATTCGTGTGATATATGTACAAGGTATGCACAAAGAGCTTCTAAGCATGTTCTAGAATTGTTTTTGAAATGTTGTGCAAGCAATGCATAAGCACAGTCTGCTTTATCTGACAGAGACAATGAAAGTACGCTTATATAAAAGGTAAACAAAGCTATCAAACTAGTGAGTGGGGAAGATAGCCTGGTCACTAAAGAAAGGGTCTGAACCTCAAATGATAAGTAATTGAATCAACTGATTGAATACAATATTGGTATATTATAAATGTATCGAGTAAGGCCTTTTTATGAAAGTCTGTGACAAACTGGTGATTGATATAATTGTGAAATGTATACATTAAAACTGTAGGCGGAATTATGGAGACTTGCTGACATTATGCTTTAAATTTTGTGACCAAACATGGGGTAAACAAGTTCTCTCCCAGACAGGAGGGAAGGCAGCTATCTGTCTGTATCCAATGTAACTTAAGCAGTGTGCAATCAAAACAATGGGGAGCTCTGTTTCCATACAAATCAGCAGAGGGATGGAAAACCCACAACGGGAAGGGAAGAACAGCAGGAAGCCTTCCTGGCTCTTGAAATGGACAGTGAACTCTGAAGTGGTATTAAGGGTCCAGAAGGACATTTGAATTGTTCGGGGGGATTCAAGGGACCGAAGCTCTTGAAATCACAGAATGTTGGGCCCTTCAACCAAAGAGGTTGAAGTCTCTGGAAGCTAAGTGTTGGTAAGAAATCTGCTTCGGCAAAGATTGTAACTTGCTGAAAAGAAGTTTTAGTCTCAGAAGCATATTTTTACTTTTGTTGGCTAGTAACCCTTTCTATCTTTTTATTTCTTATAGTTGGTATCACTTACACCTATGAATTTTTTTTGTATAATCTTGTTTGTTGTTGGGTGGTTTTACTATAAACCAGTTCAGTGCTGTGATTGAAATGAGTGTATGTCAAATCTTAAATTAGTGAGCTGCAGTGTGTTGCCTCTTTTTAAAGGAGCAATGAACTTAACTTCTGTAGTGTTCAGTTAGAGGTCTGAACACTGCAGGGAGTCATCTCTGAGGAACTCAGGAGTTGCAGGTAACAAAATTAGTAACCCCCAAGGCAAGGTTTAGGCTGGCAGAGTCCTGAACGGTATACTGGCAAAGTAGACAAGCTGATAAGTCAAGGAGTTGTCACACAGCATGGCAGTAGCAAAACTGTCACTTGCTGAGACTGAGAGGTGACACAGTAACTCTCAACTCTGGGAACCTCAGCACATTGTCAGCTGGTCTTAGAGAAATTCTGGATTGGGAGGGTCTCCCAGCAAAAAGTAACTGGGCAGTGGCAGTTTGGGTGTGATGAGCACGCTTGTAGCTGGCTGTTGGCGTTAAATGCTGTTCTGTTGTGGCTCACAGCCTTAAGGCATCCATAGTTGCAGGACAGGCAGTGGTTACAGGACTGGTCAAACCCCACAGTGTCACAGGACCAGACCGGAGGGCCCAGATAATCTTATCCAAAAATATTAAAGGATGATATTGCAAGCCCAGTAGCAAAGATACTTAGTGAATATGTAAATGCAGGGATACTATCCAATGGCTGGAGAACTGCAAATATACTACCTACAGTTATGAAAATGAGGAAGGAGTGGGGGGGAGGAAGTGATCCTGGAAACTACAGGCTGCTTAGTTTGACCTGAATTGTGCAAGATTTTAGGACATATTGAAAGAGAGTAATTAAAGATAGAAACCATGATTGGGATAAAATACAACGTGGTTTTACAAAAGGCAGATTATGCAAGACCAGCCTGATCTTTCTTTGGGAAGATAACCAATTTTTCTCTAGACTAAAGAAATGCCGTAGCTCTAATCTGCTTTAGTGACTTCAGCAAAGCAGTTGATAACAGTTCCATATGGGAAATTGGTTAAATGGGAGAAGATGGAGATTAATCTGAGAATTGAAAGGCGGGCAAGGAACTGGTTAAAGGGGAGACTATAGTGGGTCATACTTAAACTGTCAGGCTGGATGGAAGTTTAGTGGAGTTCTTCAAGGGTTGGTCTTTGGGGCTGATCTTTAACACTTTCATTACTGACATTGGCACAACAAGTGGGAGTGTGCTAATTAAATTTGTGGATGACACAAAGTGGTAGGTATTGCCATTACAGAAGAGAACCAGGAGATCATATAATATTTGGACAGCCTTGAGAACAGCCTTGAGAACTGGACTAGTGGAAGTGGGGATGAAATTTAATAGCGTAAGGTCATGCACTTAGGGACTAACTGAGTGTTTTTCGCTATAAGCTGCAGATGAATCAGTTGGAAGCAACAGTAGAGGAGAATGACTAATACACCAAGGTCTATCTCAAAATGCTGCCATTGTCATGCAGCTGAAAAAGGCTAATATAATCCTAGAATGCCTGAGGTGAGGTATTTTCCAGTAGAGATAGGGAAGTGTTATACCATTATACAAGGCACTGGTAAGACCTTATTTGAAGTACTTTATACAGTTCTGGTCTCCCAGTTTGAATTCAGCTTTTTTAACCATGGAACAGGTGCAGAGAAGGACTACTAAGATGATGAGACAAATGGAAATCTGTTTTACAAGAGGAGAATCAAGGAGCTTATGTTTAGCTTAACCAAACAAAGGCTGAGGGGAGATATGATTGGCCTGTATAAATACATCAAAGGGATAAATACCAGGGAGGGGAAGAGTTAGTTAAGTTAAGCACCGATATTGGGACAAGAACAAATGAATATAAATTGACCATCCAGTTTAGTCTTGTAATAGTCAAAAGGTTTCTAACTATCAGAGGAGTGAAGTTCTGGAATAGCCTTCCAAGGAGAGCTGTGGGGGTAAAAAACCTAACTGGATTCAAGACTGAGTTTAATAAGTTCCTGGAGGGGATGGTATGATGAAACTGCCTACAATGGCATGTAGTCCATTAGCTGCTAGCAGCAAATATCTCCGAAGGCTTATGATGGGATATTGGATGGGGAGGGCTCTGAGTTACTAGTGAGTTATTTTGCGTGTATCTGGCAAGCTGGTTTCATCCACATTCTTAGAATCTAACTGATCACCACATATGAACACACAGAATTTGAAACTTTTCTTTCTTAAACCAAACGATCCAAAATACACTAATACACTAGATAACTTGCTTTGACGAGCTACTTTCAAAGTATGTTGACTGGCTCTTTGGTAAGTCTTCCCAAGTCTGTTAGGTAAGGAGAGAGCAGTTTTGATGTTGTTCATAGACTATAACAAAATATTAAGAGCCTAAAGAACGTAAGTAATTGGAAAAAATTAAAACTGGATATAAAATCATCAGTTTTATATAGTGACATCCGCTGCTGTTCTTCTGTTTTGTAACTGGAAGTTGATTGTGAGCTAGGAGAAGGCGGCTCTATCATGGTAGAGAGGATGACTGGAGACCTGGGGGGACAGCAGAGGAAGCAGCTGTTTGTGGGGGCTGAGTTGCGGTTTCCAAAGTTGCCTGAATGTAGTTGGGTCTGGTTTTGATATGAGTAATACAATGTGTTTAATTACACCATACCTGGTTCTGTGACATCAGTCCCTCCCAAATAACACAAACTACCTTGCTTCCTGGTACCAAAACTTGCCACCATTTGGCTGAGGCCAACAATACTCAGTTTTTAAGAAAACTCCATTTTTTTTTTTAAACAGAGCGTCTGTTGAAGATGACCTTGGAGGACAGACGCAAAGAATACTTGAGGGAGCATGTTCCATTAAAAGACATTCCAACATGGATGGAAGAAATGAAAAGCAAGAACCAAAGTGACGGTATGTAAAGAGTATGTTGAGGGGCAGGGACCTGTAAATAATCTCTCTCTCTCTCTCTCTCTCTCTCTCTCTCTCTATTTATTTCTCTTTACATATAGGTAACTAAGTTAACTGCATTCTACTTCAAAAATTAATTCTGTATCCATAATGGCTTCTTAATTGTTGGGATTAAAAAATGACATTTTCATGTATTTAGTGTGTTTAGCCTAATAGGAGTTACATAATGTAGATAATTTTGGTCTTGGTTCTCTTAGTCAGTTGCAAATGCGTGCAATCTACAGTATCCAGTATGGATCTAATTTTTCAATAATTCTGTCTAGAGCATACGGATACCAGTGGTTTAATGCCCTTAAAAGACTTGGACTTTACAGCATTTCCTAAAGCATACAATTCAGGATTTGTCACAATATATGTGGGTGTGGAACTGAAGACACTTTTTAAAATCACTCTGCTGGCAGCCCCCCCATCAGCTTCATTTAGAGAAATCTACTTTGAGAGCCTCCATGTATTGCATTGATGGCAGTATTTCTCAAGTAACCAGATTCCAAATCATTTTGTGCTGGTTTCAGTCAGTACCTTGAATTTCACCTGAGAATCTATTGATTATCCGTACAAATTGTGGAGTGCTGGTGTTATGCTTTATTTATAGGGTATTGCCTAAAGAGTTGAGGGCACTGGCTTCAGTTTCTAGATGTCTCAGTTTATGTAGAGTTGATTATAGTGGCTGAGGGATTTGGAATGTGGGGGGGGGGGTTGCAGATTGACACAGGAGGTTGGGGTGCAGGAGGGAGTACAGGCTCTGGGCTGGGGGTGTGGGTTCTGGGGTTAGGGCAGGGATGAGGGGTTTGGCATATAGGAAGGGTCTCCAGCTTTGGGGGGACTCAGGGGTGGGTTTACCTTAGGCGGCTCCCAGTCAGCAGCACAGTGGGGCCAAGGCAGGATCCCTGACTGTCCTGACTCTGTGTTGCACCCTGTGGCAGGAGGCTCTGTGCACTGCTCTTACCCATGAGCACTGCCTCCCACTCCCCAGTTCCTCGCCCATGGGAGTGCGGAGCTGATTCTCAAGGAGGGGGCAGCTTGTGGAGCTTTGTGCGCCCGCCCACCTAGGAGCCAGAACTGTTGGCTATTTCCACGGCATAGTTTAGTGCCAGGACAAGTAGGGAGCCTGCCTTGGACCTGCAGCACCGCTGACTGGACTTTTAACAGCTCAGTCGATGGTGCTGACCAGAGCCATCAGGGTCCCTTTTCAACTGGGCGTTCTAGTCCAAAACCGGACTATAGACTGTTTCAGTCGGGGGTCACCCCTCTCTGGGGTGACTGGGAGCCAGGCCACCTCACTCCTTGGGTCCAGTGCATTGAGCATTGGCCTGGTGGGCAGGAAACAATTAAGGGCTCAGGCCCTCAGGCAGGGGCTGAGCAAGCAATTCAGGAACGAGCCCAGGCCCTGGGTCAGGGCAGGGCAGCAAACAAACAATCTAGCGCGCAGGCTCTCAGGCAGGGGCTGAGCAAATAGTTCAAGAGCAAAACCCAGGCTTCTGGTCCTGAGCATCTGGGGTGAGGGGGGAGACGGCCACCCGTGAATGGAGTGGCAAGGAGGACACAGGCCCACCCACTTCACTGTGTCCCAGCCCAGGGCCCTAACAGTAGCAAGCGGCCTGCTGCTGTGTCAGTGGGGATCCTGGCTGCAACACACTGACATCGGCTCTGGGTGTGCCACAGCCAGACTAGGGTCGGTTGCCCCTGGGCTACTTCCAACCTCCCCCTCCAGTAGTACCTGCTTCTGGTCAGCATCTTCCATGGCATCAAGCACCATGGGCTCCTCAGGGTACTCAGCGAGCGGTAGGCTTGGCGGCTTCTCACAAGTAGGTTTCTCTGGCGTCTGGTCGGCATCTGGCCTCAACTGGTATGGCTAGTCCTCGGGTCAGTCACAGGCTGCAGGATTCTCCCTAGCGGGAGCTACAACACCAGCATCTGGCCTCTCTGGTGACCAGGCTGCTTCTGAGCCCTGGGTTGGGCTTTTATACTTCCTGTCCTGTGCTTTGACATATGGGGGGTGGGCACATGCTCCAGTCACTCTGCCTACTTTGGCTGCCTCACTACACGGATGCTTGGCAACCCTATGCTCTCCTGCAGCCGTAGATATGGGGCTTAGAATTCTGTCCTCAACCAATGTGAGATGGCTAAAGTGATGACCTGGATGAATACGATGATTAAGGTATTAAGATATGAAGGTTAAAACTTCTCTCACAAGCTCTGTCTCTGTTTAAATGTGAATCTGAAGCAGCCACTTGGAAGGGTTTCAGGAACTAGGAGTCTCTTCTGGGTAATCCTGGTGACCCAACAGGTTTTCAGGCCCCAGTACCATATGGGTAGATGACTATACCATCTAGTCGTCAATCTATTCTTAATGTTTTGAAATGGAGGTGCATATAAGAGGCTGAAATTTTTCAAATATTCATATAGTTTGAGTGAATCTGTATTACAATAGCACAATAGTCCCCAGACTTTTCAGGGATGTGTCCCTCCCCATCCCTCTGTCCGTGCCGGGAATGGGGCTGGAGCAGAGCTGGGTTGGGTGTCGCTCCCTTCCTGCCCCTTGGAGGGGCTGGCCTGGGCCCTATCGTGTACCTCAAAATGTTCCTCAGTGCCCACCTAGGGAGGTATGCCCCACAATTTGGGGATCTCTGCACTAACACACAAAGCCTTTGTGGTAGGCATTGAACATACACTTAAGTCAGTCTCTTCCTCAGAGCTTACTCTCTGCATAGTATTTCTTCTCCCATCCTTTTGTCTAAATTTTATGCATGGAGAAATGAATGCATGGAGACTGACTTTCCTAAGCTCATCTAGAAAAATCTGAGAGCTGGGAATCTTCCAAGCCTTAACCACAAGACCATTTTTCCTTTGTACACATTAAGCTATTTTCTGAACTTTACTAAACTTGAAAGTCAGTGAGGCTTACGAATGCTGACTGTTAATGTCACTATCTTTTTTGGATTTTGAGAGCCTTATACTATGCTATTGTTCTGTGTATTTATTTCATGAAACCACTGTCTGACTTGACAGGGGTTACACAGCCTGGCTGATTTGCTAATACCACTGGTGAATTTCACTTCTCTTGTATGTTTTGTCTATAACATAGATTTTGCTTTCTTTCAGTTAGTGCTTAGTGTGCTGCAGAAATGCTGGAAGGCAAAAGCTGAGCTGAAACACTTTATTTCCCCCACTCTGTTCTTTAAGCTTTTGTTACATTGTATATTCATGAGAAACTGTCACCAGTTTCTTACATTTAAATTTGTTTTATAAAAAAGGCATGGAGGAAAAGTAACCTTTTAGAAAGATGGGCTGACACTCAATAAGAGGGATAATTAATTAAAATGTGGAAAATATTAAGAGATTCACTTCTTGTGAATGTGGTGGTTCAGACTCTGTACGTCGTATAGCAAGGTCCTGTTCCTCCCCCCCAGCAGCCAATACTTGTACATTGATGCTATTCTGCAAACTACTGAGTGTATGTGAAAGTAGTACTTCTGAACTTAAATATTTGAGCATGGAGTTTGGATGTTTTTTTCTGACTTGGAACTCTCATTTTTTAAAATTTTTTTCTTTAAACATAAATGTTGTTCGTTCTCTCCTTTGTTGTGAGTAAGAGATTCTTCAAAGCTCTGGATGTACGGAAATAAGATGTGTTTGAAATATAGGATTTGACATAGGTTTCGACTATACTTGGTTCATCATCCTGCCAAATCCTGATGCTTCAGAGGAAGATGAGCACACACTTTAACCCAAATACATCTGGCTAGTTTTGCTGCATAGTGCGTGCAGCAGTAATTCTTTCCTGATAACCAGCAGGCAAGTGGCTTATGACTAGGTGTAACAAATAAATAAAGGCACTTCCATCATTTAAAAAAATTTTTTTTTGTAATACTGCAGTGTGTTAGGAAACCTTCCCAAAGAACTCGTGTGATGTTTTGTGCCTTGAGATGTTTGCAGTCGAATGGACCAGTATGTAGGGGCAAGGGCAACAACAAATGAACATTACTTTTTTTTTTTTATGTAAGTTGTATCTATTTTTATTCTATATTACTCTTGGAGCATGTCCATCTCAGTTAGCATGTTGCTTAATGAAATGGTTGCATAAATGAAAAGAAGGTAGAGGTTGTGCAGATAAGCTCAGAAGATTCTTCCATAGATAAGAGCCAAGGTGGAAAGTCAACTTCTTTCATTAATAAGCCTGGAATCATCAGCAGAGCAGTGTTAGTGGGGAAGGCTGAATAAATGACAAGTGCTAGTTACTTGTTATAAAAGTCAGATGCTTGTTACTACTTCCTGAGATCTAACTCTAGTATTTGACTGGCCTTCTGCAGCAGTGAATTCCACAGGCTGTTAGGAAGCTGTGCAAAGTGACTTCCTTTTTATTCTAACTTTCTTATAATTTAATTTTTTAAGAACGTCCTTTGACTGGGTAAGGTAAAAAAGGAAGAACAGAGCAGCTTCCTCATACAGTTAAATCTTCTCTGAACTGCTTCTCTTCTAAGCTAAATAATAATGTCTGTGGTCCTGTCATGCCTCTAGCCCTCTTTGCCCTTGTGTGAACCTTATTCTTCTCTTCCGGGTGTGTGGTTTGTTTGTTTGTTTATTTTTGAAAGGTGATATGACAAATTTAATGCACTGCTCCATTCTGTGTATTCTTCTTTAATATGTTAGCAACTACTGTAGATGAAGTGATAAGGGCAGAATGTAATAAAAACATCTGTCTTCTATGCTTTGAAAGCCCATACAGTTTTTTCCCCACAGTAGAGAAACCAGTAGTTTTAAAGTTATTTGGACAGAGGTGCTTGACAGGATGCTTTCTACTGAAAATGTGGACATCACCTGTAGTGATGATAATGACTATTGCCAAGCACTTGTAGGGATGAGAAGGTAGTTAAGATTCAGTGCTTGGTCAATCACTAAATTCTCTTGAGTCATGGTAGTTATGTATCAGAGGGGTAGCCTTGTCGCTTTTTATGGTACTTATGATTCGTTTGGTGTGAACACTTGTCCTCCAGAAGCTGTAGTGCATAAGCCATAGAGCTGCTATCAGGTGGTTGCTTCTCCTACCATGTTGCAATGAATTTGAACCAATAACCCAAAAGTAAGAAACAATATATCTCATTACTAATCCTCTGAGCAATCCAGTACAACTCTGATTTAAGATGGCCCACACAATATGGACTCAGATTTAAAAAGAAAAAAATAAAACATCTCAGATGTTTTTTTTCTTTTTGAAACTTGCATCTGTTTTTCTCTTAGCTTAGAAACCTCCTAGTACTGTCATCTGGAACTATTCTAGTTAAAGGTCAATTTTGCATTGCTTAAATTCAGCCATTTCCATTCATTGTGATAACTTCTATGTGACACTTCAGTCTGTTTAAGATTATAATTTATTTGTTTTCTAGAATACCTAAATGGATTAAGCTGCTTCTTTCAGTTACAGAATTGTCACTGACATGTTCTAATAAGACTTGACTTTTAAATAAGATCACCAATGCTAATTTTGTGCAGACTAATGTATTCAGGAAAATATTTGGCCTCAGAAGGGGTGGGTGGGGAGCTGGATGGGAAAAAAAGAGAATACAACTCCATGCTGAAGAGCTAATGTTTGTGAACTTTCACTTTTTGCAGTGGTCTCATTACACTTTTCTTTGCCACAATCCTTTTCCCTAATTCTCCTATTCCCTGAATTGTGATTAGGAAGTATTAAATAGCCATAGGGTTTTGTGCTGCCAGCAGTGAAGAATATGTTCTGTACCTGAGGACAGAAGCAGCGCCAGGGCTTTTGCCCCCCTAGGTGGCAGCGCTCCTCCTCTGAGCATTCGGCAGCGGGAGGTCCTTCCGCTCCACATCTTCGGGACACTTCAGCGATGGGTCCTGGAGCGAGTGAAAGACCGCCGCCGAATATCCACCAAAGACCCAGAGTGGAAGGACCCCCCACCGCCGAATTTCCACTGCGGGCGGCAAAATGCTGCTCCACAAATCCTTCCGCCCTAGGCAACTACCTAGGGTCGCCTAGTGGAAGTGCCGGCCCTGCCTAGGGATGAGGAATTTCTTTCGTGCGGTCAGGTGTCTGGGTTCTGGGGAATGACACTCCCACCATCGGGTTTGCTGCTGGCTGGAAGACTTCCATAGCCAGAAAATTCTTTAGCCAGTAATCTACTATGTAGGGAAGTGACTCTTCTCCAGAAGTCTCTCTTCACAACTCATGAGGTTTAGAGCTATAAGGTCTGATCGTGGGTTTGAGGTTCTACCTTGATTTTTGTAGGTTGGTAACTTGAACTCCAAATTGCATCTGTGTTAGGGTGTGGTCCATTTTCAGGGCTATAAATGAAACTTTCACAAGTGACTAATGGATTTAGGCTCCCAACTTGAGATCTGTTATGCCTGAGTTGCAGAAGACCTGAACTCCCATAATTGTTGCTTACTGAGGTATCTTGTATGTATCTATGGAATAAAAGACTGATGTGGCTTATCTCTTATGATTAGAGTGAAATGGGAGATAATCTGGCTTCATGGTGGTTAGATGTGCCCAATGATTTAATGGGATGTGGCTTGTTAACTGTAGCACTGTACATTAGGCCAGTTGAAGTCTGAAGCTGCACTGATTTATGCCAGGTGAAGAGCTGTCCCTATGTCTAGCTTTTAATGAATCAAGATGGAGCTGGAAAAAGGGGAGCAGAGGTAGTTGGGGTTACTTCTAAAATGATTTTCCATTTTGGAAGTGACTATATAAATGACATTTTCTGTCCAAGTTGTGCTCAGCATAGGAATGTGGGGTGGGATAGGGATAGTGGTGGCAGCAGAGAAGGCTTTGTCATCTTTTGTGATTAACTGTGTTCTGCAGCTGTCCAGATAATTATGCCAGGGAGCCATAGAAATTTTAGGGATGTTTTAATTTACATTTGGCTACATGGGCCCCTAGGGACTATTGCAGCAACTGAATAGCCTATGGGATGTGACCTGGAAGTAGCACATTGCTGACCACAAGGATTACATGACCTGAGACTCTCCTGCAAGTGTGTGTATGTGCGCCTGCCTGATAAGGTAGGTATGATGTGGGGATCTTTAACTTACCTTTCTGCAAAAGGCATGTTGTGTTAAACTGAAAAAGTGGATCATGTATTTATCTGTTAAGGAGCCAGCAAATAGCTGAAAATAAGGGAGTTTGAATGGGGAACTGTTGGAGGAAAAGGAGTGAGTGAGTGCCCTTAGGGGCAGTGAGTGAGTTCTTGACTGTGCTTGTTTGCATTTTTGTTTATTTTTCACTTTGCAGAGGCTGGTGAGGGGTAGTGTACTTTAATCACAGCAGAGCCCTGATTAGGGGGCAAAGCTTCCCTGTATGGGCAGCAGGGACTTTAAAAGGCAGCTCAGAAGCCAGAGAGCAGCACAGTGATTCATAGACTCAGACTCTAGGACTGGAAGGGACCTCAAGAGGTCATTGAGTCCAGGCCCCTGCCCTCATGGCAGGACCACATACTGTCTAGACCATCCCTGATAGACATTTATCTAACCTACTCTTAGATATCTCCAATGATGGAGATTCCACAACCTCCCTAGGCAATTTATTCCAGTGTTTAACTACCTTGACAGTTAGGAACTTTTCCTAATGTCCAACCTAAATCTCCCTTGCTGCAGTTTAAGCCCTTTGCTTCTAGTTCTATCATTAGAGGCTATCATTGATCAGCAAATAGAGCTGAAAATAGAGGTAAAATGGGAGTTTAAGAGGAGTTTGGGGGAAGGAGTGAGTAATGTTTGGCCCCTTCCTCCAACAGGAACTGAGGAGGAAGGCTAGGATAGCTACAGAGGCAGCAGTGGTGGTGACCTTGGGAATGGAAGAGACAAAGAAGATGACTGGATGTAGAAGCTGCCTGGAGCAGATACCCCAAAAGATCTTCATTTGTATAAAGTGCCATCTGATAGAGCTGATGAAAGAAGATCCCAGTTTGGAGATGAAGATAGAAACTATGGATGTGTTTTTTGAAGGGGATTTAAGCAGAGGATGGAGGGAAGGTGAGAGGGGGCTGAAGGGAAAAGTCAAGACTTGCAGATGCTAACTGGACTAAAGAATGGTGAGGGTAGACTGGTAGATGAGGAAAGTGGCCTGTGGACGTCAGTGGTGTAGCTAGGTTCTAACATCAGGGGGAGCGAAGACACTAAAAAAAGCACCACCTGACATTACTAATTACATACTTTAAATGTCATACATATTTATTTGTACTTAAAATAAACACAGTGATCCAGCCATGAAAGGGTTTGCACAGCTGGCATTTCACAGAAGAACTTTAGATTTACTTTCTAGAATCTAAAGTATAGTGACAGAATACAGTAATTTATAATTGTCACAGGTTTAAAAAAAATACTGACCCTTTTTTCCAGTGACTAATTTCATTTTAAAATATCAATGAAATGCACTATTTATAATAGATCGTAGTACTAAAGCCACCAAAAACATGATAAATACAAGTTATGAGAATTGGTGAGCAAAGGTCTCATAGCTCTTCAGGGTTGGACAAAGCAATTTCCCTTTAAAGTAGCTTTATTCATGGTTTGTTTTTTTTTTAAACAAGACATCTCTACGACACACTGGCAGTCTAACATTTTTGAAACACTGAGTACTGAAAGTTAAGATTTTTAACCAATTTAAGCCATACACACACATGCACTACCACTAAAAGACAAACCTCTGCCTGCTTTCCTATCACCAGTTCTGTTACTACAGGAATTAAATCTAGACATCCTGTAAAATAGCTAGTTCCACATTGTTCTTCAAACC
This sequence comes from Gopherus evgoodei, assembly GCF_007399415.2. Lineage (NCBI taxonomy): Eukaryota > Metazoa > Chordata > Testudines > Testudinidae > Gopherus > Gopherus evgoodei. The sequence goes on along the minus strand of NC_044324.1, from coordinate 212,080,177 downwards.
TCAGATCAGAGAAATACAGCTTTGCATTTGAGATACTATGACTGTAGTACATTTTGTACTGCCTGCATCTACACTGACATCAAGAGAGAAGAAGAGGACAAGACTGTCCCTAGCGCATATGATTTTAAAAAGAAGGTGACACACCCACCCACTATCAATGCAACAAGGGAGAACAGTAGCTGGGGACAAGAAAGATGCAATGAAACCCTCCTGTACCCACAGCTGATATCTGAAAAGCATCAGTGTCTCTGCAGATTAAAGAAAGAGCAGCCAGTATTCAGACAGATAGGATCCTTATGACCTATATAGAAGAAGTACACTTTCTAAGTAAACTGTAGCAGTTTCTCAACAGAGTTTTCTTATGGATTTATTTATTTAAACAAAAATTAAGATTAGGAGTCTGATTTAAATTATGTAAATTTTCAGTTTTAGTTAACTGTGGAACTATTGCAGCTACTTTTATTTTACTTCTGCCTTCATAAAAAGCTACAGAGTTATAACAGATAATTACAAAGACTAAAATACATGCTTTAATATGATTAGGACCAGGCCACCTAAGATGAAAACTACACCATGGAAGAGTCCTACAACCAGGTATTTGAGGTCAATCCCTTTATCAGTGGAATCCTCAACCAAAATGTGAGGAAGGAGAAGAGTCACCCTCTAACTTTTGACAATAATTCAGGATCAGCCAGCCACCAAGAAAAGTAGCACCATTCATATTCTGGTTTTAGATTAAACACCTGATCTTGCCTACATTATAGAAACTTTCCTCCCTCCAAGCCTACACCCCACTACACCCTTTAGCAATAAAGTAACCATTAACAAGTTCTGAATCAGTAGTCTTTCTTCCCAGTTTAGTTACAACAAAAAAAGCTGCTACGTAAGTAGTTATGGGAGATGACAATGCAACTACTATGTAGCGGTGGAGGAGAAGTGTGCTAGTAATGTCCTGGATATATTGGTCTGTTAAGGGTTATTGCTTTTAATATGCTAATGCAAACACTGTAATAGAGTATTAATGTCCCAATGTACTGTAGCTTTTTAACTTACTGTAATACTAGAAGTGGGGCATATGAAAAGTCTTAAAAGCTGACACTACAGCAGTGATATTCCCAAGCCAGTAGGGGTGAGGAAGGGGAGTGCACAGAGGTATAAGTAACATCTCTCATACCAAACAGGAACTTTTCCACAGTTCATTGCAATTTGGAAGTGTGATTTATTATTTCTTTTCTTACAAACACCATTACATATGCACAAGGTCAATAATTCACCTCCCCATATATACAGAGGGTGGACGAAAGAAAGTATCCCCATGATTTGGGGTATGTTTACTCTGGAAAAGGGAGGTGTAATTTCTGGCTTGTGTAGACATGCCTATGCTAGCGCTGATCAAGCCAGTGTCCTAAAACTAGAAACGGAGCCACAGTGGTGCAAGGGGCTAGGCAGCCTGAGCTGGAGGATCCTGAAGGGCTTGGGGTCTAGCAGAATTGTGACAGAGAGCAAGAGCCCCAGCCCTTTGGATAGGAAGGGATTGGTACAGAACCCAAGGCTTTGCCAAGCACTCAAGGTAGAAGAGATCTGTGCAATGCTCCAGCATGCCCTCCCTCATCAGCAGGCAGAAGCCATACCCTACCCTCCCCTGCCCAACTCTCTGCTTCTCCAAGGAGACCTCCAGCAGGAACAGGGAGAGCAGACTGTTTCTAAAGGTAACAAATGTAGACAAAAAATAAAGACTCAAAAGGCTTTTTAAAACATCTTGAAGCAGCAGAAATGGCTGGGCCCTTCCAGGCACTGCATGTTGCGGGAGGCGGCGGCAGCTTGAAAACATTTTAAAAAATGTTTTAAATTAAAGCCAATTTATGAAGTGTCCAGGCTGCAGAAAGCACCCAGCACAGTGCAATTTGCTGATGCCCTCAGTGGGGCATCTCTGCAGCAGAGAGAAAGGAGAGCTGAGATTGGAAAAAGCAGGGCTCCGGCTGCCTCTGCCACCTTTAAATAGCTGCCAGAGCCCCGCCGCCCCCATGCATTCCCTAGGGCTCTCGCGGCTATTTAAAAGGTCCAGGGCAGGGTAGAAGCAGGGGAGCCCCGAGCCCTTTAAATAGCCTCCAGAGCCCTGGGATAGCAGGGGGCTTGGGGGCTTTTTAAAGGGCCAGGACTCCAGCTGCCTCTGCTGCACCCCCTGCCCTGCCCGCACCAGCCCTGCCTCCCCTGCCTGCAGCCAGCTCTGCACCCCATGCCCACAGCCAGCCCGTACCAAACCCCCTGCCTTGTCTCCAGCCAACCCCTGCCACACACCCCTGCCTGCACCAGCCCTGCACTGCCCGCCCTGCCCTGTCTCCAGCCAACCCCTGCTGCACCCCCCTGCCTGTAGCCAGCCAGTCCCATACTCCTGTCTCCAGCCCTGCCAACCCCTGCTGCACCCCCCTGTGGCCCTGCCTGAAGCCAGCCCGCCCCACACTCCCCTTGTCACTAGCCAGCCCCGCACCCCTTTCCCTGCCTCCAGCTAGACCCTACCTCCAGTCAGCCCCTGCCCTGCCTCAAACCAGCCCCATGTCCACTGCTGCCCTGCAGTTCCCAGGCCAGTAATCTGCACACCTGCTTCAATGAGGGAGGCAGGAAGCAGCAGGGACCCAAACATGTGCACACCCCCAGGGAGTGGCGGGGACCCACACACGTGAAACGGCAGTCATTAATAACCAATCAACAGCATATATGATGCAATGTACATAATATACAATTTTATTATTTATATAGTTATGGAAAGTAAATACATGGAAGAAATGGAAGGCCTTTTTTTACACTTTTTTCTTTTTAAGTCATCCCTGCCAGGGCCCCACTGAAAGTGTTCAAATTGGGCCCCGCACTTTGTAAAGCCGGCCCTGGTTGCAGGGGCACCCCCCGTGAATGGCATGTAGCTCATCATTTCTGCGGGATCTGACTCGGAGCAGCTGTGCTCTCTGATACACTGCTTCTCTAGTACACTTGTCCCAGTTCTAGGTGGGACTGACTCTATTTTTAGAAACCATGAAGGAGGGATTGACTTGGGGAGTCATTCCCAGTTTTGCTTTTGCGCCCCCGGCCGATCTCAGCCAGGGGCACCCATGATAGCAGCAGCAGACAGCACAGAAGGACAGATAACCATCATCTCATTGCCAAATTACACCGGCAGCAGACGGTACAGAACTTCTGGTAACTGTGTCTGCTTCATGCAAAAGCAAATGAATTCTGCTGTGTAGCGCTGGAGTATCGCCTCTGTCCGCAGCATCCAGTACACATACGGTGACTGTAAAAAAAAAAAAAAAAAAAAAAAAAAAAAAAAAAAAAAAAGCTGAACGGGCTCCATGGTTGCCATGCTGTAGCGTCTGCCAGGGCAATCCAGGGAAAAAGGGCGCAAAATGATTGTCTGCCATTGCTTTCCCGGAGGAAGGAATGATTGATGACGTTTACCCAGAACCACCCACAACAATGATTTTTGCCCCATCAGGCTCTGGGCTCTCAACCCAGAATTCTAAGGGGTGGGGGAGACTGCAGGAACTATGGGATAGCCACCCACAGTGCAACGCTCCGGAAATCAACGCTAGCCTCGGACCATGGATGCACACCGCCAAATTAATGTGCTCAGTGTGGGCGCGTGCACTCGACTTCGTTATACAATCTGTTTTATAAAACCGGTTTATGTAAAATTGGAATTATCCCATAGTGTAGACGTACCCTAAGTCTTAGGCTTCCAGGGCTTAATATTGTCAGCAGCAGCAGAGTGCAAAACTTTCTTGCTCGCCATGAGCTGTACCTGCATCCGCTCAAAAAAAATTCTGGTGGTCTGTTCTTGTGGTGTTTATATTTTGCTTCCAAGTGTCTGTAGAAAGAGAATTTTAGATTATTTGACAGGACTTCACCACATAACACACACTGTAGCTGAGGGTATTCACCGTCTCCAGTCCGAATAAATCCCGTTTCCATGTACTTTTCATCATATTTATGTCTCTTTGATACCAGGGACAAAACAGGATCTATATCAATGTTTCACTTCACAGGGTGAGATCCGCATGTTGAGTCGGTCATTGTCTGACCAGCGATTTCAGAAAGTGCATTGGTAGTGGCAAGATAAATTTCATCACTTTGCTTCTCATCACTGATATTTTGTGCTGTTAACACTACCTATTTTTAGCCATCTGTCTATATTTTGCTGTTATGTACAGATGTAGTTATGTGATGTATGCAACCAGGGGAAAAAAAAAGAATAAGTTCTGAGCTCAGTTAGACTGGACAGTTGCTGGGCAACTGAATCCATGCTTTATAGTGAGCAGAGGTGAGGGCTTTGTACATTAGCATCTCTGTATATCTGTTCTCATTGGTACATCTTGAAGTAAATTAACTACTGTATTTTATTAAACAAATTCCCACAGTTTTAAAGCTTTTTCTGAGTACCCTGTAATGAAAATGCAATAAATAAAATCCACCATTACACAATTTCTCCTGCATACTCCCCAGAGATGTCTTGGGATATGCATTCCGCAGTTTGGGAACCCCTGGCTAGAAGAAGGTGCGGGAGAGAGTACCATGGAGAAGGCTGATGTTAAAAACCTTCTTCATGCTTTCTGTTCATGGAGGATTCTCCTCTATGCACAGATCTGGTCATGGTGATTAGGCAAACATATATGTATCTTCTTCTCTCTTAAATCCAGGTCTGTTAGTGACTCTTATGTTATGGGAAGCTTGCAACAAAACCCATTGCATTTATAGCTTCAGAATGGGATTTGAGTTAAATGATGATTGTTTTATAAGCATATAATGATCCATCCAGCACCAGGAAGGTATGAAACAAGTTTTTAAATTTTTGCCTAAATAAAAGGCAGTAGAATTGCATGAAGAAGTCAAGGAAGAGTTGGAGATCTTGAAATGTATACACTTGCTGTTCCTATACAAAATGTATACTGTTGGTCTTGATAAAATCTGACTTAATGTCTGTGTGCAAATATATTAACAAGACTAATATTGGTATTTATAATAGCTTGATAGAATGTGACAGATGCAAGTAAACTTATTTCTAGAACTGATTTGCATTTGTAAGTTCCCAACCTATTTTGTAAACAGTTTGACTTGGCCTTGATGTATTTAAGAAGAGGGCTGTGTAGCTGGTAAAAAACTTGTCTTGAAATTAATTGTTTAGGTTCTTTCATCTCGACTCAGGGAAGATCATATTCCTATATATCTCGTGTGTGAGCAGAATGTTAGAGCTTCTGTGATGTTGGTGAAATACTTTCCATGTAGTTGTTTAGTTTGTTTTGAGATCTGTGTGACTACTGTTCTCCAATGGACATCCCAGTAAAGCGGGAGAAATACATTTGGAAGAAACATGGTTTCAATTTTAGTGATCTGAAATGAGTGAATTGAATGAAAATGAATTTTAGATCACTTTTTTGATATAGCCTTGCCAGAAACTCTTGCAGCATTTTCTTCAATAAGATTTTCCCCTTTTTTAAGAGAGATGTTCAGTGCAGCAGGATACAGTAAAAATTAAAAACACCCCCCAAAATCTGAAGTGGGATGGGTTAAATGCTTACACATTGAGAACACCTCTTCTAGTGCACTCTAATCACTAGATGTTTTTAGAAGGGGAGGGAGAAGGAAGAAGTTCTTGCAGGTTCCAAGCTGTGAACATCATTTAAGTAAGCCAATGTCACATGTGCCATTTTCTGTGTGTTTAGAGAAAAGAAATCTAATGGACATCTGTTTCTTCTTACTCTGCCCATATTGCCCCTCTCTTTTGGCTCGCTCCTTATCTTCAAATGTAAGCTGCTTCTCTTTGCTTTCAGGCTGTGCAGAGCATATTTTCACCATACCTATCTTCTCTCATTCATTATCGAAAGGTCAGCTCCTGCCTCCAATTGTCCCATACTGCCAAACTCATCACCTACTTGCTAATTTTCCAGCAAGCATCTTTGTGCTTTCTCCTGTGGTGCCCCTTGCACTGGGGAGGAACTCCCCATAAATATCAACAATCTCACTTCACCGCTCTTCAAATCTCTCCTTAAAACTCTTCTTTGCCATGATGCTTACAAAAAACTTGATAATGGCTAGGCGGCTGGAATACTGAGACCACTGGCAACCATGCTAATCAGTATTCTCTCACTGTTTCCTTATACTCTTCTGTCTGTCTCCATCTGTTGTCTCTTGTCTTACACATAGACTGTAAGCTCTTTGGGGCATGGACAGTCTTCTGTTCTGTGTTTATACAGGGCCTAGCACTATAGGGTCCTGGTCTGTGGCTATGGCTTCTAGGTGCTACTGTAAATAACTAACAATAATATTAGAACAAATAGCAGCTTTTGTGATGTATAGCTACATAATATTTTAAGAGTGAGATCACTAGAAACAGTCATAAACAGTAACTTCACTATATAATTTCAGAAACTCCACTCTCCCTAAGCTTGTTGTTTCCACATAACTATCCAGGTTTTTGCATAATCTTTTTGTGCAGCTGCTTTGTGTAAAGTCAGTTATTTCCCTAACCCTGCAAGTAACTGTCATCTAGGAAGAGGTGTTTTCTAGACTCTTCATTTTACGCTGCTTACCTAAGATTTTTTTTTAGACAAACCATCCACTGTAAAAATGTCTAGTTTGGAGACTGCATGATCCAGAATCAAGTGATTGAGATTGGGTTTGGTTTTCTTTCTTTTTTTTTTTTTTTCCTTTTTAAACAAGTTAGCTAATTTGAGTGTTGTGCTTTGGCAACTCGAAGTTAGCATTTGTCAAGAACTAAACTGCATGGCTATGTTTTGGATAGTTGAGCTTTTTTGCTGGCATTGCACATGTGTACAAACTCGAACTGTAGTGTATCAGTATGAAAACAGAGGTTTAAATCCTACTTCCCAACAGTCCCATTGCAGGGAATATAGTCCTCGGTACTTCTATTTGTCCTGAATAGTTAGAGTAAAGCAAAGGAGTTTTGATTGCAGTTAATGTCTTTGACCACCATAGACTGAGCAGTTGGAGACACACACCCACAGCAGAAGAGACATGTCTACACTACAGCTGGGAGGTGTGATTTCCAGTCTGTACATTGCGGCAGGGGCAGCTGCTAGGGCTAGCCACCTGACGTTGGATCCCAGGGGGCAGGCAGGCTTGAATGGGATGTCTAGCCTGAGCTGCTACTAGTGCAGTGAGATCTACACTGCTGTTTTTAGCATGCTCACTTGAGCTGAGCTACCCAGTGGGTTTACTTGCAATGAGAATCATACCTCCCAGCTGTAGTGTAATCACACCCTGTGGTTTATTTCCACCACCGGTTAGCTATCCTTATGGAGAAAACAGCAGCTTCAGTTCAAACCCCCTCCTGGTGTCTCTTGAGGGGGTTTGAAGAAGAGATTAATCTCTCATTGAAGGTGACAGAAGGAAAAAGGAATCCCATAAGATGGGGAAGAGGGGTAAAATGGAAAGAACGGTAGAGGGAGAATGCAAGCAGAAGGGATATGACATCAGCTGCCAACCCCATTGTCAGGAAAATTCTCTTGCAGAATGTTTCAGATGTTTGTGACTATGCACATAAATGGTGCTGGGGACTGTGTAACAGAAGTGAGCCTCAGCCATGGGGACTGGGATGAACAAGGCAGGTTGTGTGGAGGGGAGCGAGAGAAAGGGTTATAGGAGAATGAGGAGATGATGCAGTTTAAAATGGCCCGGCTGCTTGTTCAACATAAATTTATGAAATCAGCCATGCTAACATTCTTTCTGTTGTAAAATCTAAACTTGGCACCTGTCAATAACCTAGTCCCAGATTTGGACCTTAGCGTCCAAAATATGGGGGTTAGCATGAAAACCTCCAAGCTTAGTTACCAGCTGGGACCTGGTAAGCTGCCACCACCCAAAAAATTAGAGTGTTTTGGGGCACTCTGGTCCCCACAAAAACCTTCCCTGGGGACCCCAAGACCCAAATCCCTTGAGTCTCACAACAAAGGGAAATAAACCTTTTCCCTTCCCGCCCCCCCCCCCCCCAGATGTTCCTGGAGAGATACACAGACACAAGCTCCATGAATCTAAACAGAGGGAGTCCACCCTCTCTAATTCCAGTCCTGGAAACAAAAGCACTTCCCTCTTCACCCAGAGGGAATGCAAAGTCAGGCTAGTAAATTTAACACACACAGATCTCCCCCGACTTCTTCCTCCCACCAATTCCCTGGTGAGCTGCAGACCCAATTCCCTGGAGTTCCTCATTAAAGAAAAACTCCAACAGGTCTTAAAAGAAAGAAAAATACATACAAATGGTCTCTCTGTATTAAGGTGACAAATACAGGGTCAATTGCTTAAAAGAAATATGAATAAACAGCCTTATTAAAAAAGAATACAATTTAAAGCACTCCAGCAACTATAGACATGTAAATACAAAACAAAAACCCAACTTTGTACTCATAACTTGGAAACATAAGATTAGAAAGCAGGAAATAGAAAAATCCTCATAGCTGAGAGAGATTCAGGCGACAGAAGACAAAGAACCCAGACACAAACTTCCCTCCACACAGAGTTGAAAAAATCCGGTTTCCTGATTGGTCCTCTGGTCAGGTGCTTCAGATTACTTTTTTTTCCAGGTGAAAGAGACATTAACCCTTAGCTATCTGTTTATGACAGCTGTCATAACTCTAGTCCCAGATTTGGACCTTAGCGTCCAAAATATGGGGGTTAGCATGAAAACCTCCAAGCTTAGTTACCAGCTTGGACCTGGTACTTGCTGCCACCACCCAAAAAATTAGAGTGTTTTGGGGCACTCTGGTCCCCCCGAAACCTTTCCCTGGGGACCCCAAGACCCAAACCCTTGAGTCTCACAACAATGGGAAATAAATCTTTTCCTTCCCCCCTCCAGATGCTCCTGGAGAGATACACAGACACAAGCTCTGTGAATCTAAACAGAGGGAGTCCACCCTCTGTAATTCCAATCCTGGAAACAAAAGCACTTTCCTCTTCACCCAGAGGGAATGCAAAGTCTGGCGAACAAATCCAACACACACAGATCTCCCTCTGACTTCTTCCTTCCACCAATTCCTTGGTGAGTACAGACTCAATTTCCCTGAAGTTTTCCAGTAAAGAAAAAACTCCAACAGGTCTCAAAAAGAAAGCTTTATATAAAAAAAAAGAAAGAAAAATACATACAAATGGTCTCTCTGTATTAAGGTGACAAATACAGGGTCAATTGCTTAAAAGAATATTGAATAAACAGCCTTATTCAAAAAGAATACAAATCAAAGCACTCCAGCAACTATAGACATGTAAATACATGATCTCTGTACTCACAACTTGGAAACAGAAGATTAGTGAGCAGGAAATAGAAATCACTCCTCATAGCTGAGAGAAAAGCAGGCAGACAGACAAAGATTCAGACACAAACTTCCCTCCACCCTGAGTTGAAAAAAAAATTCTGTTTCCTGATTGGTACTCTGGTCAGGTGCTTCAGGTGAAAGAGACATTAACCCTTAGCTATCTGTTTATGACACGCCCCCCAAATTGCAGACAGTGGGGAAGCTCACTGGCGGCGATTTTCTTCTAGAACTTTAAAATAAACAGATTAATACAACACATGCACCTTTACATATACCACTAAATATATAACTAACAGACTTTTACATTTTAAGAACACTTTTTAACTACTGGATTTTGGGAAACTCTCACGGGAGAGTGCATCCGCTACTTTGTTAGAAGCTCCTGTGATGTGCTTGTCATAACTTTAGTCCCAGATTTGGACCTTAGAGTCCAAAATATGGAGGTTAGCATGAAAACCTCCAAGCTTAGTTACCAGCTTGGACCTGGTGCTTGCTGCCACCACCCAAAAAATTAGAGTGTTTTGGGGCCCTCTGGTCCCCCTGAAAAACCTTCCCTGGGGACCCCAAGACCCAAATCCCTTGAGTCTCACAACAAAGGGAAATAATCCTTTTTCCCTTCCCCCCTCCAGGTGCTCCTGGAGAGATACACAGACACAAGCTCTGTGAATCCAAACAGAGTGACTCCCCCTCTCCGTTTCCAGTCCTGGAAACAAAAGCACTTTCCTCTTCACCCAGAGGGAATGCAAAATCAGGCTAGCAAATCCAACACACACAGATCTCCCCCTGATTTCTTCCTCCCACCAATTCCCTGGTGAGTACAGACTCAATTTCCCTGAAATTTCCCAGAAAAGAAAACTCCAACAGGTCTCAGAAAGAAAGCTTTATATAAAAAGAAAGAAAATACATACAAATGGTCTCTCTGTATTAAGGTGACAAAATACAGGGTCAATTGCTTAGAAGAAACATTGAATAAACAGCCTTATTCAAAAAGAATACAAAGCAAAGCACTCCAGCACTTATATTCATGCAAATACCAAAGAAAAGAAACCATATAACTTACTATCTGATCTCTTTGTCCTTACACTTAGAAACAGAAGACTAGAAAGCAGAAACTACTTCTCCAAAGCTCAGAGAAAAGCAGGCAGACAGGAAAAAAAAAACTCAGACACAAACTTCCCTCCACCCAGAGTTGAAAAAAATTCGGTTTCCTGATTGGTCCTCTGGTCAGGTGCTTCAGGTGAAAGAGACATTAACCCTTAGCTATCTGTTTATGACTGTGCTGAATTTCAAAATTAAAATCTTGGAGAGCTAAACTTCAACGAAGAAGTTTCTTGTTGTTCCCCTTGGCAGTATGGAGCCACTTTAGTGCAGCATGGTCAGTTTGTAGTTGGAACCGCCGTCCCCAAACATATGGGCGTAGCTTTCCCAGGGCGTACACAATGGCATAGCATTCCTTTTCACTGACTGACCAGTGACTTTCCCTCTCAGACAGTTTCTTGCTGAGAAACACGACAGGATGGAAGTTGTGATTTATTGCTTCCTGCATGAGCACTGCTCCTATATCACGTTCAGATGCATTTGTGGTTACTAGGAATGGCTTGTCAAAGTCCGGGGCCCTGAGCACAGGGTCAGACATGAGCATTGCCTTAAGCTGGGTAAAGGCCTTTTGACACTCATCAGTCCACTTAACTGCATTTGGTTGAGTCTTTTTGGTCAGGTCGGTCAGTGGGGCAGCGATTTGGCTGTAGTGTGGTACAAATCGCCTGTAGTATCCGGCCAAGCCTAAGAAGGATTGGACCTGCTTCTTGGACTGTGGGACAGGCCACTTTTGGATAGCATCCACCTTGGCCTGTAGGGGGTTTATGGTTCCTTGACCCACCTGGTGCCCCAGGTAAGTTACTCTGTTTTGGCCTATTTAACACTTTTTGGCCTTAACAGTTAGTCCGGCCTGCCTGATGCACTCAAAGATCTTTTCCAGGTGTAGTAGGTGTTCGGGCCAGGAGTCTGAAAAAATGGCCACATCATTGAGGTAGGCAACTGCAAATTCTCCTAGTCCAGCTAGTAGACCATTTACCAGCCTCTGGAAGGTGGCGGGTGCATTTCGAAGGCCGAAAGGAAGGACATTGAATTCATACACCCCCGCATGGGTGACGAATGCTGAACTCTCCTTGGCAGGTTCATCTAGCGGTACTTGCCAGTACCCCTTGGTTAAGTCTATGGTAGAGATCAACTGGGCATGTCCCAACTTCTTCAATAGCTCATCGATACGTGGCATTGGATAGTTGTCCGGACGAGTTACCGCATTTAGCTTACGGTAGTTCACGCAAAAGCGTATTTCCCCATCTGGTTTGGGTACCAGAACCACTGGAGATGCCCATGCACTGGTAGATGAGCGGATTATACCCATCTGTAGCATGTTTTGGATTTCCCGTTCTATAGCAGCTTGGGCATGAGGAGACACCTGGTAGGGTGGGGTTCTGATTGGGTGAGCATTACCTGTATCAATGGAGTGGTATACCCGTTCAGTCCGTCCTGGGGTGGCTGAGAACAATGGGGCGAAGCTAGTGCACAGCTCCTTGATTTGTCACCACTGCAGACGTTCCAGGGTGGTTGAGAGGTTCACCTCTTCCACGCCACCGTCTTTTTTTCTGTCGTAGTAGACACCGTCAGGCCACTCAGCATCATCTCCCTGGACTGTAAACTGACAAACCTGTAAGTCTCTGGAATAGAAAGGCTTGAGAGAATTAACATGGTACACTTTAGGCTTTAGTGAGGAATTGGGAAATGCTATGAGGTAGTTTACAGTTCCCAGGCGCTCTTGGACCGTGAATGGCCCTTCCCATGATGCTTCCATCTTATGGGCCTGTTGCGCCTTCAAGACCATAACCTGGTCTCCTACCTTGAAGGAACGTTCTCTGGCATGTCTGTCATACCAGGCCTTTTGCTCTTCCTGAGCATCCTTTAGGTTCTTTCTAGCAAGGGCTAAAGAGTGTCGGAGGGTGCTTTGTAGGTTGCTTACAAAGTCCCGAATGTTAGTTCCTGGAGAAGGCGTAAACCCCTCCCATTGCTGCTTCACCAATTGTAATGGCCCCTTAACCTCGTGACCATACACAAGTTCAAACGGTGAAAACCCTAAACTGGGATGTGGTACAGCCCTGTAGGCAAACAGCAACTGCTGCAACACTAGGTCCCAATTATTGGAGTATTCGTTGACGAATTTACGTATCATGGCCCCCAAAGTTCCATTAAATCTTTCCACCAGGCCATTGGTTTGATGGTAGTACGGGGTGGCAACCAAGTGATTCACCCCATGAGTTTCCCACAGTTTTTGCATAGTCCCTGCCAGGAAATTAGATCCTGAATCTGTAAGGATGTTGGAGGGCCAACCTACCCTGGCAAAGATGTCTGTTAGGGCCAGGCACACAGTGTTAGCCCTGGTGTTGCCTAGAGCTACTGCTTCCAGCCATCGGGTAGCAAAGTCCACTAAAGTCAGTACGTACTGCTTTCCTTTGGGTGTCTTTTTTGGGAAAGGACCCAGAATATCCACAGCTACTCGCTGAAATGGGACCTTAATTATGGGGAGTGGCTGGAGAGGGGCCTTGACCTGGTCTTGAGGCTTACCCACTTTTTGGCATACCTCACAAGACCGAACATACTTGGCAACTCCCTTGCCCATCCCCTCCCAGTGCAAGGACTTCCCCAACCGGTCCTTGGTTCTGTTCACCCCAGCATGGCCACTGGGATGATCATGGGCCAAGCTTAAGAGCTTCCCCCGGTACTTAGTTGGAACCACCAACTGTTTTTGCGGCTGCCATTCTTCCCAGTGTCCACCAGAAAGAATCTCCTTGTATAAAAGTCCTTGGTCTATAACAAACCGGGATTGATTAGAAGAGCTGAGAGGCGGTGGGGTGCTCCATGCCACCGCCCACGCTTTCTGAAGGCTGTCATCTGCTTCCTGCTCAGTCTGGAACTGTTCCCTTGAGGCTGGGGTTACCAGTTCTTCCTCAGACTGTGGACTTGGGCTTAGTCCCTCTGGAAGCGATGTAGATGATGGGGTTGTTTCCGTTGCTGGTGAACCACTCTCCGCTGGTGCACCTGAGGGTATTTCAGGCTCTGGCTGAGCCTTTTGGGTATGGCTGTCTGTTGTTTCTGTCAGTTCTGGCTTGCTGGCGCCCTCTGGCGTTGAGTTTGAAGATGTAGTTGCACTTGCTGGTGCTGGTTGCTGTTCCAGTTCCGGGCCTGGGACTGGAGGTGCTGTGGCGGTTTCAGTGGTTAGCATGGTATCCGGGTCCACTACCTCTGTCTGGGTCTCTGGTAACACAGACGGGGTGTCTGTGGACGGCTCAGGAACAGGAATGGGTCTGGAAGCTTGCCTGGTTTGGCTACGTGTAACCATTCCCACTCTCTTGGCCCGCTTCACCTGGCTGGCCAAGTCTTCCCCCAGTAGCATGGGGATAGGATAATTGTCATAGACTGCAAAAGTCCACATTCCTGACCAGCCTTTGTACTGGACAGGCAGTTCAGCTGTAGGCAAGTCTACAGCTTGTGACATGAAGGGGTAAATTGTCACTTTGGCCTTTGGGTTGATGAATTTGGGGTCAACGAAGGATTGGTGGATAGCTGACACTTGTGCCCCCGTGTCTCTCCACGCAGTAACCTTCTTTCCGTCCACTCTCAAATTTTCCCTTCGCTCCAAGGGTATTTGAGAGGCATCCGGGCCTGGGGATCTTTGGTGTGACGGTGGTGTAATGAATTGCACTCGCATGGTGTTCTTGGGACAGTTGGCCTTGATATGTCCCAGTTCATTACACTTAAAGCATCTTCCATCTGATGGGTCAGTGGGCCGAGGTGAGTTACTGGAGACTGGTGAGGTGGAAGAATAGGGCGTCTGTGGCTTTACTTGGGTTGTGTGTGGGGTCTTTGGCTGTTCTCGGTTGTAGGGTTTATGGTTGGTGTGCCCTCTGGGGTATTCGTTTCCCTTGATCGTAGCTTTTTTGCTTTCTGCCACTTCCATCCATCTGGCTCCAATCTCCCCCGCCTCAGCGAGATTTTGGGGTTTTCCATCTTGTATGTACCGTGTGATGTCCTCAGGAACACCATCCAAGAACTGCTCCATTTGTATGAGGAGGTGCAGTTCTTCCAAGGTTTTAACATTGTGTCCTGATATCCAGGCCTCATAATTTTTCCCAACGTAGTAGGCGTGGTTGGGAAATGACACCTCTGGTTTCCACTTTTGGGTTCTGAAACGCCGACGGGCATGATCCGGGGTGATCCCCATTCTGTATCTGGCCTTGGTTTGAAAAAGTTTATAGTTCATGTTCTCCTTAGGCATTTCAGCTGCCACCTCTGTTAAAGGTCCACTGAGCTGTGGCCTCAATTCTACCATGTACTGGTCTTCGGGGATGCTGTACCCAAGACAGGCTCTTTCAAAATTTTCCAAGAAGGCCTCGGTGTCATCACCTGCCTTGTAGGTGGGAAATTTCCTGTGCTGTGGAACGATAATTGGCGCAGGGTTGTTAGGGTTGGCTGTGTTTTGCTTAGCCTTTTCTAATTCCATGGCCTGTCGGTGGGCTTCCCTCTGGAGTTCCATCTCTTTTTGTTGTTTTTCCATGTCTCGGCGGTGGGCTACCTCTTCTTCTTGTAGTTTTCTGTGGTGGGCTGCATTTTTGGCTTCTTCTTGTTTTTGTGGCCTTTCCATCTCTTGTTTGTGAGTTGCCTCATCTCTGGTCATCTGTGCTCTGAGCAGTTCCATCAGTTTTTCCATTGCCTCGAGCTGTACTGCCTCTGGTTTTCGTGACATCGTGTTTTCTTGTGTTGGGGTGCCCTCAGGTGTTTATTGTCTGAACTGCAGGCTCTCTGTTGCCTCCTGAAGTCTGCCTAGCAACAGTGCTTATTTCCCTTTCTTCCTCTAGTGTAAACTAGAAAAACCACTTTATTTGCATGTATATAGTGCTGGTATTTGCCTCCTAATGGGAGTGCTATTGTGTCACAAAATACTCTTTTGTCACAGTTTAATGGCTCCTTGCTTAATATGCAAGCCAGAAACTTGCCAGAGAGAGCAGAAAAAAAAATTCTCTCTGGTTCCCTTTTAAAACCAAACTGTTTCTCTCTGCTAAAAAGCCCCTAGCAGAGAAAAGAAAAATATAATATTCCTACTGGCTTCTGGATTCTATCTCACCACTGCACACCATGTCAAACCTTTAGTCCCAGATTTGGACCTTAGCGTCCAAAATATGGGGGTTAGCATGAAAACCTCCAAGCTTAGTTACCAGCTTGGACCTGGTACTTGCTGCCACCACCCAAAAAATTAGAGTGTTTTGGGGCACTCTGGTCTCTCCGAAACCCTTCCCTGGGGACCCCAAGACCCAAACCCTTGAGTCTCACAACAACGGGAAATAAATCTTTTCCCTTCCCCCCTCCAGGTGCTCCTGGAGAGATACACAGACACAAGCTCTGTGAATCTAAACAGAGGGAGTCCACCCTCTGTAATTCCAATCCTGGAAACAAAAGCACTTTCCTCTTCACCCAGAGGGAATGCAAAGTCAGGCGAACAAATCCAACACACACAGATCTCCCTCTGACTTCTTCCTCCCACCAATTCCTTGGTGAGTACAGACTCAATTTCCCTGAAGTTTTCCAGTAAAGAAAAAACTCCAACAGGTCTCAAAAAGAAAGCTTTATATAAAAAAAAAGAAAGAAAAATACATACAAATGGTCTCTCTGTATTAAGGTGACAAATACAGGGTCAATTGCTTAAAAGAATATTGAATAAACAGCCTTATTCAAAAAGAATACAAATCAAAGCACTCCAGCAACTATAGACATGTAAATACATGATCTCTGTACTCACAACTTGGAAACAGAAGATTAGAGAGCAGGAAATAGAAATCACTCCTCATAGCTGAGAGAAAAGCAGGCAGACAGACAAAGACTCAGACACAAACTTCCCTCCACCCAGAGTTGAAAAAAAATCCTGTTTCCTGATTGGTCCTCTGGTCAGGTGCTTCAGGTGAAAGAGACATTAACCCTTAGCTATCTGTTCAGCACCATTAAGTATTCCCAATTTACAATACAAAAATTAAAAAGTGGCTGCTGAGTCACAAAATGCTGCTCAAAGGGCAGCTTGGTTTCTGGGAGATGGGATCCAAATAGTTCAGGGATATTTTAAATAGGCAGCTAGTAAGTATAAGTGAATATTGAAACTGCTAGTGGGGAAAAAGGCAAAACCTACCTTTTTTTGTCTATTCTTTTTTTTTCTTTTTTAGGAGCTATATTTTTATAGCTAAGCGCTATATTGTATAACCAAAGGAAAAGACATGATAGGCAAAAGATGTCGAAATTTGCATTAAAAGGCTTCATTTGCCTGAAGTGTAACAATAGCCTACTAGTGTGCATGCTCTTATTGCTTTGTTGGGCAAAAAATAAAATTTGCAAACTGACAACAGGAAGATGTTAAATGATAGTTTAATTCTTTCATTTCTATTAAGCAGTGCTGTCTAGTTAACAAGGTAAGTGTGCAGAATTTGACCCTGATGGACTCCCCTTCTGGGTGAAGAGAAAGAAACTCCTGTTTATTAACATGTTTGGTTGTCGCAATCAGCAGCACCTCTGTTTTGACAAACATTTGGAAAGGTACACACCAATTACTTGCCATGCAAGGAATTAAGTGCAGAAACAAGTTGGGGAGAATAAACATGGATTATATTTTCTTCTCTCCCCATCCACACCCACCAAAAACAAACATCAAAACTTACTTGCAAGTGTCTTCGATTCTGCAAACTAAATGCTGGAAACAGGATTTATAAGTCCTTGGATCTAATACCCAGTTGTTCACCTCTCTTCTGTAGATATGGGGCCCGCTTCAGTTCATCTGGTTGCCCTTTTGACTGGCCATTGGCCAAAATTTGGGGCTTTGCAGGATGGTTTCTCATATGGAGGAGAAAACCATGTCGTGGAGTCAGATTTTCCTACTTGGTTTATCCTTAAAATGTATTCTAGTCTCTTGTCTTTGCTGGCCAGTGGTTGGAACTAACAGCACCCAGGCACTTCGATTTCCTCCCTCCCACAAGGAGTTTCAGGTAAGGAATCCTTGCCAGTTCCAAGAACTAGCTATTCTGAGCATCAGCTCCTTTCCAGGGGCTCACAGACTCTGAGCCAAATGCATACTGCTTCCTTCCATAGACCACACACATGAGTTTTGACTGTTTAATTCCAGGCTTTGTTACGGCTCCCACCCCCTAAGTTTGACACCTAGGAAACCTGTTAGATGCACATACTTTTGCTTTGAACCGCATGTGCTTTCTAGGTGGGGCTCTTGGCCTCCAGGAAGTCTACAATCCCTCTTCATCCATGTTCCTTACTGGTGCGCTACTGTATGTGTGTACAATTATAGAATGCATCATTTCCTCTTCAAATGGAGCATGTTCAATCATGTAAAATATTGCCTTTTAATATCACTGTCAAACTTGAGAAGGAAGGAAAAACAAATTTTTTGGGAGGTACTCCGAGGTGGAAAGACAGAGATGCTCTACTGCAGAGGTGGGCAAACTATGGCCCGCGGGACCATCCTGCCCAGCCCCTGAGCTCCTGCCTTGGGAGGTTAGTCCCTGGCCCCACCCTTGCTTCCCCCCCCTTCCCCGCAGCCTCAGCTCGCCCCACTGCAGGCGCAATGCTCTGGGCAGTGGGGTTGTGAGCTCTTGCCGGGCAGCACAACTGCAGAGCCGCGACCTGATCCAGTGCTCTGTGCTGTGCAGTGGCGTGGCTGGCTCCAGCCAGGTGGCGCGGCTGGCTGTCCTGGTGCTCTGGGTGGGTGGCTGTAGGGCTGCCAGCCACCGGTGCTCCAGGCACCACGATAAGGGGACAGGGAGCAGGGGGGTTTGGATAGAGGACGGGGAGTTTGGGGTGGTGGGCGGGGGTGTGGATAGGGATCAGGGTGGTCAGAGGACAGGAAACGGGTTGAATGGGGGCAGGAGTCCCCTGGGGGAAGTCAGGAAGGGGGTTGGATGGGGTAGCGGGGGGCAGTCAGGGGCAGAGGTTCCAGGGTTGATCATGGAACAGGGAGGAAGGGGTGGTGGGAAGGGGCAGGAGTCCCGGTGGGGGGCAGTCAGGAAAGAGAGCAGGGGTTGGATGGGGCAGCGGGGGGCAGTCAGGGGCAAGGATTCCAGGGGGCAGTGAGGAGATGGGGAACAGGGGGGTTGGATGGAGTGAGAAGCAGGAGGGGTCGGATAGTGGGCAAGGTCCGGGGCATGCCTGGCTGTTTGCAGAGGCCCAGCCTCCCCTAACCAGCCCTTCATACAATTTCGGAAACCAGATGCAGCCCTCAGGCCAAAAAGTTTGCCCACCCCTGCTCTCCAGTGTGTAATCCCCAGGCACTTTTCCTTTCCCAGTACCAATCCCACTTCAGGGTTTTATATTTTAAAACTGTATGTAAGGTAGAACTTCTGTCTGATAGGAGAGGGGCAGCAGTTCTCTAGTAAGTGTGAGGTGTGTGTCAGGACTATTGCTAACGCACTAGAAATGTCACATTTTGATAGCTGTCAACATCTCCTTTTTTTGTTAGCAGACAATTTCAATATTGTCCTGTTTTCTATATAATCACCAGCTTTAAGTTTTTAAAAGGCTTTCTTAGTTTTTCTTCTTCCATTAAAAAGTTAGTTTATTTTTCTTAATTTTCCAGTGCATCTGGTATTTGCCTAAAGTTTCAGCTGAAAATGTCTTAGTGGGTAATATATCTGTCGTTACAGACGTTTTAAAATCATAAATCAGGTCGTGTGTCACCTGCCGCCACCCCCCTACTCCCCACACACATCATGGGATCAGCTTAAAAATCATGAGGTTTTTTTCCCCCCAATATACACTTTGGGTTCTTATTTATCTTGTGAGTATTGAGGCTGTGGTCTTTTACTGGGCCTGGGTTCCTTCACTGGGGTGTGCTAAGGCCCTGGTCTGAAGAACTTCACTGGGGTTTGCTGGGATCTGGGATTCTTCATGGGGTCTCTTACTGGAATGTGCTGGGTTCCTCACTAGGCTCTGGAGTTCTGCATTGAGGCAGGATGGACTCCCCTTCCTGAGCAGCTGTCTTCTCTCAAGTGTGGGGAACCGGCAGGTACTGCTCAGCAGCTGCTGAAGCAGCATCTATTTCCTTAATTTCTGCCAGGCAGGGAATGAACTTGTCAAGAGCCTCTCCTGCAGCTACCTAAAAGCAGTGGCTCCAGTTCTGGCAGTACTTCATTTGCTGGCAGCTGATGGGGAAAGCAGCTGCCTGCGTTTAGTGTCTTCTGTTGATCTTAGGCAGCTGAACAGCGGCAGTTTTGCACCACTGGCTCTAACTGAAAAGAATATAAAGTGAGCACTGTACACTCTCTGTTTTGTAGTTGAAATCAATATATTTGAAAAAGTAGAAAAACGTCCAAAAAGATTTAATAAGCAAAAGAATCCCAATTGAAATTTAACAGTGCAATTAATCACGATTAATTTTTGAGTTAATTGTGTGAGTTAATTGTGATTAATCAACAGCCCTAGTAAACACCTTTCTCCTTTTCCAAAGGTACTAATGAAAATAATTAGACAAATTAACAACTATGAGGGTCTCATTCAGTGTTCAGTAAGGAATTACCAAGTATAATAATACACAGTTGAAAAAAAATCAAAAGCTGAAAAACATTCACAAACCAGTGTAGGTTGCTAAGTTGTTACTATCTTGCAGCACTTACAGTAATAAGTAGAGGGCTTCTGTCTGGTGAAGACCTGGCTTACTTCCTCCGAGGAGCTGGTTTGTTGACTCCTAAGAAGCAGAATGAATCTCGAATCTTTTAAAGACTGCAAGTCTTCTTGAGGATACACAATGAACAGATCACAACCCTGAAACGAGGTTCTCCTTCAGTCTTGGCAAAGATGTTTTTCTACTTTTTCAAATATATTGATTTCAATTACAGAACAAAAAACAAAGTGTACAGTGCTCACTTTATATTATTTTTATTACAAATATTTGCACTGTAAAAATGATAAAATAAATAGTATTTTTCAATTCACCTCATACAAGTATTGTAGTGCAATCTCTTTATTGTGAAAGTGCAACTTACAAATCTAGGGTTTTTGTTACAAAGCTCCACTCAAAAACAAAAGAATGTAAAACTTTAGAGGCTACAAGTCCACTCAGTCCTACTTCTTGTTCACCCAGACTCTAAGAGAAGCAAGTTTCATTTACATTTATGGGAGATACTCCTGCCTGCTTCTTAATTACAAAGTCACCTGAAAGTGAGAACAGAAATTCTGCAGAGAAACATCCAAAAATATTTAATAAATTCTATTGTTTAACAGTGCAATTAATCA
Organism: Gopherus evgoodei; assembly: GCF_007399415.2. Classification (NCBI taxonomy): domain Eukaryota; kingdom Metazoa; phylum Chordata; order Testudines; family Testudinidae; genus Gopherus; species Gopherus evgoodei. Next base: position 212,059,532 of record NC_044324.1, on the reverse strand, counting down.
CGATTAATTTTTTAATTGCTTGACAGCCCTAGTGTTTACAGATTTGGTAACTAGTTATGAAGGAAGATTAGCTTTAAACAGCAACTGCTGTTGCTCAAGGTTCATCTCTTGAGAATGGAAGTAGGGATATTTCAGTAATAGAGCAAGAAATAACTTCATTACACTTGAAGCGGATGGTAAATCCTTCACTGATTTGATTTAATTAACATAATATATACACTCACATTGTTGTTTTGCATAATAACATGAAGTCTGAGAACCTGTTGGCCTGTTCTTACTGAGCTCCAGAGAATATTTTATTTCAGTATGCCAGATTTCATATCTTGAAGACAACATACATTTCTCGCTGACATAAGGAATCTAGGACTAGGTTCATCAACTGCTAGGGATTCTGGCTAAGTGGTTCTCCGGTTGAACAAACCACTGTGTGCAGACAGTGACCATTAGTGCGCTAAAAGCAGAAACAAAGATGAAATGGAAGGGAGCTGTTTGTGGCAGCAGGGCTTGATTCTGTGGAGTCTTAGCTGAAGTTTCTGCAAGTGACTTACGTGTGTTCAGTTTTTGACACCTTTTCTCAAGGTAAGCAGGAATTATGTACATCTTGTAAACTGGTTATAGAAGTAGAAAATACCCTGAGACTGTCATCAATCCTCCTCCATTAGGAAACCAACTAACTACAAAGCCCCGAAGTCTAATGCTGGGCAAAGGAGCAACAACACTTATAATGGGTAATATTTAACAGGAGAAAATGAATAGACTTATTGTCTTTGTCATCTTTTTGTTGAGTGCTTTGAGGTCTGAATGAGACTTACTGTTTTCCAAGCTTTTTCATTGCTGTTAAACATCCTTCTGTGAAAAGGCAGTAAGTGAAAAAGCTGTAACATTATCTTTTGTAAAAGCACAAAAGCTGCATTTAACAGGTGAATTTGTTGAAAACTGAACTAAGGCATTACTATTCTGCAGATAAAATAAAATTCTTTTAAGGTTTAAATATGAATAACTATTTCCTTTAAAATGTCTTTTTCTTACATAACTCTTAAGTCCAGAAAAAGAGATCAGCTCATAAGACGAAAGTGTTGTAGTTGAGTTTTCTGGTTAACTTTCCAAAAAAAGCCTGTTTGTTGAGACAAAGGAGTTCAGCCAAGAGGTAACATGGTAGTTCACTGCTAAAGTACCTGGCACTCAAATAAAAATAGAAAGATTCATTAATATGTCCTGCTGTTACCTATTTCAAGCACCAGTTCATTATGTTTTGTGAAGCATAGCCAGGAAAAAAAAAAATTAAAAGCCATAGTGGGATGATTATTTTCTTGTGAATAGCTCTGTGTGCTAGACAAATGATAAAATGTAATTTCATTTTCCTTCTAGGACACTATTAATGTCAGTTCTATAATTTATAATTTGTGATCCAATGATAGGCTCCTGCAGCATGTAGGATAGCTGAACTGTAGGGAATAGTGAGACACTTAAAACAGCCTTTCACGGGTTGATAAGCATAGCATTAAAAGACTGACTAAGCTCCTGCCACTAAGGCCTGGTCTACACTAGGCGTTTAAACCAATTTTAGCAGCGTTAAACTGATTTAGCGCTGTACCGGTCCACACTACGAGGCCCTTTATATCGATAGAAAGGGCTCTTTAAATCGGTTTCTGTACTCCTCCCCGACGAGAGGAGTAGCGCTAAAATCAGTATTACCGTATCGGATTAGGGTTAGTGTGGCCACAAATCGACGGCATTGGCCTCCGGGTGGTATCCCACAGTGCACCACTGTGACTGCTCTGGACAGCAATCTGAACTCGGATGCAGTGGCCAGGTAAAGAGGAAAAGCCCCGCGAAATTTTGATTTTCATTTCCTGTTTACCCAGCGTGGAGCTCTGATCAGCACGGGTGGCGATGCAGTCCCAAATCCAAAAAGAGCTCCAGCATGGACCATACGGGAGATACTGGATCTGATCGCTGTATGGGGAAACAAATCTGTTCTATCAAAGCTCTGTTACAGAAAACGAAATGCCAAAGCATTTGAAAAAAAAATCTGCAGGCTACACAGTGCTGCGTGACAAGTGTAACGGGAAGCCAGAGACTCAAATGGACGCTCATGGAGGGAGGGAGGGGGTACTGAGGACTCCAGCTATCCCACAGTCCCCAGCAGTCTCCGAAAAGTATTTGCATTCTTGACTGAGCTCCCAATGCCTGTAGGTTCAAAAACATTGTCCGGCGTGGTTCAGGGAATAGCTCGTCAATTTACTCTCCCCCCCCCACATGAAAGAAAAGGGAAAGAAATCATTTCTTGACTTCTTTCAATGTCACCCTATGTCTACTGAATGCTGCTAGTAGACGCGATGCTGCCGCAGTGAAGAGCAGTATCCGCTCCTCTCCTCTCCCCTCCCCGGTGGCAGACGGTGCAGTAGGACTGCTAGCCGTCCTTCTTATCAACCCGTGAGTGCTCCTGGCTGGCTTCAGGCGAGGCTGGCCGTGGGTGCCTGGGTGAAAATAGGAATGATTCTCGGTCATTCCCAGTAGATGGGACAGAACGGCTGATAACTGTCCTCACCATAGCAACTAGAGGCTGAGTTCCATCAGCCCCCACCCTTTCCTGTGTAAAGAAAAGATTCTGTCCTGCCTGGACTGTCATAGCAGCGCATGCTGGGCTCCTCTCCCCCGCACCACTTAATGTCCTGCCTGTAGTGTCATAGCAGTGGGAGGCTGCCTCCCCCTCATTTTATCTCACTAATAAGTCACTATTTCTTATTCCTGCATTCTTTATAACTTCATGACACAAATGGGGGGGACGCTCCCATGGTAGCCCAGGAAGGTTGGGGGAGGAGTGAAGCAACGGGTGGGGTTGTTGCAGTGGCACCCCCTGTGAATGGCATGTAGCTCATCATTTCTGCGGGATTTGAAAGGGAGCAGCTGTGCTCTCTGATACACTGGTTTTCTAGTACACTTGCCCCATATTCTAGGCAGGACTGACTCTATTTTTAGAAACCATAAAGGAGGGATTGACTCGGGATTGAGTCATTACCAGTTTTGCCTTTGTGCCCCCGGCCGATCTCAGCCAGGGGCACCCATGATAGCAGCAGTCAGTACAGAAGGACAGATAACCATCATCTCATTGCCAATTTACACCGACAGCAGACGGTACAGAACGACTGATAACCGTCTCTGCTATCATGCAAAAGCAAATGAATACTGCTGTGTAGTGCTGGAGCATCGCCTCTGTCTGCGGCATCCAGTACACATACGGTGACTGTAAAAAAAAAAAAAAAAAAAAAAGCTGAACGGGCTCCATGGTTGCCATGCTATGGCGTCTGCCAGGGCAATCCAGGGAAAAAGGGCACGAAATGATTGTCTGCCGTTGCTTTCCCGGAGGAAGGAATGACTGACGACATTTACCCAGAACCACCCGCGACAATGATTTTTGCCCCATAGGCACTGGGCTCTCAACCCAGAATTCTAAGGGGCGGGAGAGACTGCGGGAGCTATGGGATAGCTACGGAATAACTAACCACAGTGCAACGCTCTGGACATCGACGCTAGCCTCAGACCATGGATGCACACCGCCGAATTAATGTGCTTAGTGTGGCCACATGCACTCGACTTTATACAATCTATTTCATAAAACCGGTTTATGTAAAATCAGAATAATCCCATAGTGTAGCCATACCGTTACACAAACTTGCCACATGTAACTTCAAGTCATTCTTTATTTGGCTCACTAGGAAATTCAAAATTAGGTATGTTTCTTACGCTAGTAGCAGTATAGAACCATGCAGGACTTTTTTCCTTCAGTTCAGAAGCTAGTGACATCAGAAGTGAATTGCTGTATTTTGTCATTTTTGGTTCTCTTCATTCAGTTTTTTTAACAGGGAAGGGGCTAGACATTAAGTTCTATGGACCTATTGTATTAATTTCCAGTCAAGTTTTTTTTTTTTTTTAAGATTCCCGTGTGCATCAAATTTATTATCTTTAGCTAGTTTCCTGCTAGTGAACAGTATCTTGAGCCAGGATGCACGATGTTCTTTAGAAGTTTGCAGTGAAGCCAAAGAATAACAGTCAACAATTTTTAAAAAACCTGCTGGTACTATGGGTGTGACCTTGAATTTTATTTACTGGTCCCTGTCACTTGCTACAGATCCATCACCTAAATTAATATCCTTGTTTATATGACAGTTATCAGCAACCAACTCCAGTGGGTACTAGTTGTAACTTACTTTGCAAAAGAAAGCACAACATTCATCTTTATAATAGGACAATAGTTAAATATTTGAGATTATCATCAGTCTGATACTCAACCTCATAGACTTTAGGGTCAGAAGGGACCAATATGATCATCTAGTCTGATCTCCTACACAATGCAGGCCACAAAATCCTACCCATCCACTTCTATAACAAACCCCTAACCTATGTCTGAGTTATTGAAGTCTTCAATTGTGGTTTGAAGACCTCAAGCTGCAGAGAATCCACCAGCAAGTGACCCATGCCCCACGCTGCAGAGGAAGGCGAAAAACCTCCAGGGCCTCTGCCAATCTGCCCCGGAGGAAAATTCCTTCCCGACCCCAAATATGGCGATCAGCTAAACCCTGAGCATGTGGGCAAGACTCACCAGCCAGCACTCAGGAAAGAATTCTCTGCAGTAACTCAGATCCCATCCCATCTAACATCCCATCACAGACCACTGGGCATACTTACCTGCTGATAATCAAAGATCAATTGCCAAAATTAAGCTAGCCCATCATACCATCCCTTCCATAAACTTATCAAGCTTAGTCTTGAAGCCAGATATGTCTTTTGCCCCCACTACTCCCCTTGGAAGGCTGTTCCAGAACTTCACTCCTCTAATGGTTAGAAACGTTCATCTAATTTCAAGTCTAAACTTCCTAGTGTCCAGTTTATACCTATTTGTTCTTGTGTCTACATTGGTACTAAGCTTAAATAATTCCTCTTGATAACCTATTGATAGTGCTGTATGGATTTTCTTGGGTTTGAGTAAGACCTTGAACAATGTCCTGGTGACAGTTGCCCTAGGTACAAAACCACAATTGAAAACAAAAGTCAGTTGTCTGAGACAAATGTACAGATGAATTAAATGTGTTGGTGGCTTAAATTATGCAAAAATGTCATATTGACATACTTTGCAATATCTCTTTTGCTGAAAGTGGCATTGATACAATCAGATCTGTGCACTACCAGTGTGAGTGAACACTATGTAGCATTACATTTATGTAATCTAGTTATCTTAAATGCATTACTACTTAATACACTTTTGTTTACACATAGTTTAGTGCAGGGGTTGGCAGTCTTTCAGAATTAGTGTGCGGAGTCTTCATTTATTTACTCTAATTTAAGGTTTCGAGTGCCAGTAATACATTTTAACGTTTTTAGAAGGTATCTTTCTATAAGTCTATAATGTATAACTAAACTATTGTTGTACGTAAAGTAAATAGAGATTTTAAAATGTTTAAGAAGCTTCATTTAAAACTAAATTAAAATGCAGAGCCCCCTGGACCAGTAGCCAGGATCTGGGCTGTGTGAGTGCCACTGAAAATCAGCTCGAGTGCCACCTTCGGCATGTGTGCCATAGGTTACCTACCCCTGGTTTAGTGTAAAAGGTGAAGCAGTAGTGACACCTGTAGGTTGTCTCAGTTTTTTGGTTGCTTAAGACAGAGAGCCATACCTAGTCATTTTAGCACCCGGGGCGAGTAAGCATATATGTGCCCCATAGAGGTGATGTGTGTTTGGGGGGGATACATGGGGTCACATACTCTGCCCAGATTGCTGCCTTCCATTTAGCACAGAGGTTTTCAAACTATGGGGGCACACCTCACAGTTTGAAAACCATTGGCTCCTAACAGGAGGCGATGGTTTTCAGTGGATCAGAAGCTGGAGGGAGCTGCCCAGCCCCCTCAGGCCTCTGGCTCTCTGCTGTGGGAGTTGGGGTGCTGGCTTACTGGCTGGAAGCCCTCCCTGCCCTGAGCCAAGCCTCCTCTGCATAGCTGGGTCCCCAGGCAGGGTGGGGAACACAGCTCCGAGCTGTGCTGCATAGCCGGGTCCCCAGGCAGGGCGAGGAGCTCGGAGCTGTGCCCCTGACAGGCTCTTGCCTCTCCCTTGAAGGAGACTGACACCAGCACACGATGCCCAGTAGAGCCCAGCTGCCAGAAGCAGAGCTGCAAGGGTCTTGGGGAGCATCTCATGGCAAGTGGGCTCTGTACGCAGGGGCCAGCTCAATGGGGCATCACAGCTGGCACCAGGCTCCTTCAGGGGAGAGGCAATAGTGTGACGGGGCATACCATGGAGTGTGCAGAGGCAATCCAGCTTGGGCAGCAGGGCAGGGAGGGCTGCCCTGCAGCCAGACAGCACCTTGCTCCCACAGCATGGAGAGCCAGGAGCCCAAGTAGGCTGGGCGATTCCCACTAGCTTCCGATCGACTGGCATCTGGCAGTTCAGGTTTGGAAGAAGTATAGAATTTGCCAAAATTTGCCTTTGGGACATGCTCAAAATAGCTTGTTAGATACTTTAGTTGTTTTCTGAATATACTCACACACTTTCATAAAGCACTTTGAGAATCAAACATGAATAATCATTTTGTATATTGAAAATATTAAGAAACCAATAGCATGCAAGAGTCCTAATGCCGTCACTTGCTGTTCCCACTAAACAACGCTGTCTTCACCAAGCCAAGGATATAATATAGGAATGCTGATCCCTCAGCATTCTGTTGTTGTCCAGTATAACCTACTGGCAAAGTAGATGTTGTCCACCTCTAGTGGGTTGGGCTCCCACGGGATAATAGCAGTAGTAGGCTATCAGCTAGTGACATTCCTGAAGTATGAAAACGTCAGTGGAAAATAATCAGCTGTTTTGTAACTCTCCAGAATTATTTTAGACTCTATCTTTAAAGGGAAGACTTCAAAGGAGCATGTTGCTGCTTTAGATGAGTTGAAGAGCTTTTCTGAATCATCTTGTGGATCTCAGCCCAGCCCCTGCTGCCTCAAACTATCACTTAATACAATTCCTCACAATGCTGAATCATAAAGCAACCACCTGTGTTAGCTAACGGGGGTTGAATTCCATCCCAGCTGCTTTCCTTTAAAGAGTCAGAAGCAGTTATCCTCAGGAGAACAAGTAAACCTAGTGGGGCAGCGCTGCTCCATCGCCAGTCAAGATGCTTCAGTTTCACAATCAGCCTGAAAAAGTCCGAAGTTATGTACCAGCACCAGGCCACCAGCATCACGAGCCCCATGATCCCATCAACACAATTGACAGCAAACCCTCAACTCGTTCAGGAAATTCTGCTGCCTGGGTAGCATACTTTCCAGCAATGCCAGATTGTATGATAAGATCATTCAGTACTTGGCAGAGGCCAGTTTGGCATTTGGCAGGCACACCAACAGGCTCTGGAGGTGGTGTGGAGTCTGCCACAGAATTAAGATAAAAATCTATTGTGCTGTTGTACTCACCTCACTCCTTTATGGCTGTGAGACATGGATACTCTACCAACATCACATCAAGCAGCTGGAGAGCTTCCATCTTTGCTACTTAAGATCCATGTGCAACATCAAGTGGCAGGACAGGATCCCCAATACTGACGTCCATGGGAGGTGGCAAATCCCCATCTAGAGCATGCTCATCAGCGCTCAACTTTACTTGTTGGACATGTGTACTGAAAGCAGTGCTGTACAGCCAGCTGAGCACAGGAATGCATTTTAAGGTCGACACATCTTTAGACACCTTGAGGGCCATCCTCAGAGAATTCAAGATAGACCTTAGAACCTGGGAGCTTGTTGCACTGGACAGATTCAGATGGAGAGGTCTGTGTCATGAGGCCATGCCCACTCTTAAGGAGCGGTATGTGAGATCTCTGCAGGAGAAGAGAGCATATCTTAAGACCAGTGCCTCAAACCTTTTTCCCAACAATGACTACACTTGAAAGATATGCAGTCACATTTGCAAATCCAAGATCGGATTTGCTTCTCACATGAGAATCCATGGAAACAAACCCAGAACTCATGTCCATGCTAGCTGAATGCTTATCCACTGAAGTGACGGGAGAATCCAACAGTCATTGATCAAAAGTGAAGATTGTGGTCTAAGGACTGTGGGATGAACGTTTGGAAGGGAGATAGCTATGTGCATTGAAAAATGGATTTAGATAATGGCTGGATGTGTATGGCTCTTGAACAAATACCAGCACCATCCATCCCCTAAATGCTTGTCAGAGTTTTTCACTGATGATGTCAACAAATTCTGAACTTTGTTCTTACAAATGTTTATGGCTCTAGATGGTGCTTCTCCCAAAGTTTGAATAAGCAAAGAGTTGCTTTGTCTTCAGACTGAAGCTCCTGGTCTAAAGCAGAGCTAATGAGATTATATTTTTTTGGTCACCTGCATAGTAGAAGAAATATCAACTCTTCAAGCACAAATCAAAGCAAAACTAAGTACTGCAAGGATTGGTAAATAGGTTGAAAGGAAAGTGTGCCAAATGTGCCAGAATCTTACACATTTCTCTCATTATTCCCACTAAATCTTCCCTTTAGCTTTTTGTAATGAAGGATTTAATTTCATTGAGGTTTGAAAATGCCTTCTCATTAAATTGTCAGTTTGACAGTTCAGTTTCACTTATGACTTGATGTGGGCTTGAATCCAAGCCCAAAGAGGAATAACTACTATAATGCGCTGAAAACTTACTCTAAAAATGTCATCTTAGTACTGTAATTATGACACAAACTCCCACAGTACAGGAATGAACATATGTTTGGTTTACTGTTTAAAACATGACTTAACGTATGTACTGATAAATTACTGACAGATCTGGCAGCTGCCTTTTATACTCTAAAACTGAGATGAACTGGCAACATATATAATCAGAAGGCACAATGAGTTTCCCCCCTCCTACTCTAAGTTTACAAAAAATGTTTAAACTGTAAGTGTGTAAAGCCTAATGGGCATGTAATCTCTTGCCCTTAGTGATTTAGACCATTTGGACCATATCTGGTTGCTACCTGCAGTTTTAGATTTATTCACAATCATTGCCCATCAACAGCTCAAGCACCTTGGGCCCTACAGATAGGGGATGGCTCCAGGAAGTGTTGCCTCTCCCTGGAGGAGCCCGGTGCCAGCTGGCAAAAGTGCACTGGGGCACGGCTTGAATCTGTGCCACCTGCCCTGCCTGGGGAGCCCCCGGCCATGCAGAGGCGGTCCAGCTTGGGAGAAAGGGCAAGGAGCGCTGCCAGGTAGGCAGCCAGCCAGCACCCCAGCTCCCACAGTGCAGAAAGCAAGGGGCCTGAGCACGCCATGTGGCTCCCACCAGCTTCTGATCTGTTGGTTCCTGGCAGGAGACAACGGTTTTCAAACTGTGAGGCATGTTGCCACTGTTTGAAAACCTCTGTGCTAAATGGAAGGCAGAAATCTGGGGGTGGGGGCACGTGACTCCATGTGCCCCCCTACACTGCTCCATTTTTTCACCCCCACTGTTTTGTGCCCTGGGTGGCTGGTCCGCTTGCTCCGCACTGGTTACACCCTGATGTAATGATGGGGTTCTATGTGCCCAGGGTGTCTGGGCTAATTGTATGACCCTTGCAAACTAATCGTATTTGTTTTTTATGATGGACTTGTTTAGGCTTTTCTTAGGCTTTCTTTTTGTATCATTTCTTTTATCCTTGTTTGCTTCTTACCTAAAGGCTGGAGTTCATGTAGCTGTTCTAGTAGTTAAGAGGAGCTTTATTAACTAATGCTGCAATTAAGATTCCCCTCATTGTCCCACCCCCTTCCCCAGCATGTATGTTTTTGGTTGTGTGTGTGATTTGTTGCTTTTTGTGCCATGGCTGTTACCAAATAGACATACATGAAAACAAATTCTAAAAATGTTTACATACAGAGTTTTTTCTCAACGTATTCAGATATGGAATCATAAAAATGTAGGGCTGGAAAGGACTTCCAGAGATCAAGTCCAACCCCTGTGTTTAGGTTTACTTGGTCCTATCTCCAATGTTTCTGACAGTATTTTGTCCAACCTTTTCTTAAAAACCTCCAGTGATGGGGATTCCACAATTTCCCTTGGAAGCCTATTCCAAAACTTGACTTCCCTTATATTTACAAAGTTTTTCCCTAATAGCTAACCTAAATCTCACTTGTCACAGATTAAGCCCATTTTACTACTTGTCCTACTTTTGGTGGACAGGAACAATTGGTCACCACCCTCTTTACAACAGCCCTTAACATATTTGAAAACGGTTATTAGGTCCCTGCTTAGCCTTTTTTTTTTTAAAAAAATTTTTTTGAAGACTTTCCCCAGTATTTTTAACCTTTCCTCATGGGTCAGGTTTTCTAAACCTTGCATTGTTTTTGATGCTGTCCTCTGGACACTTTCCAGTATGTCCACATTTTTCCAACAAAAAAAAAATGTGGCACCCAGAATTGAACCCTGTACTCCAGTGGAGGCTTCACCAGTGCTGAGTAGGTGAGACAAATACCTCCAATGTCTTTCTTATGACACTCCTGTTAATACACCTCAGAAAGACATTAGCTGTTTTCTCGACTACATAATTGACTCCTAAGCCATTTTGTGATCCACTGTAACCCCAAGACTATTTTTAGCAGCACTACCACCTAGCCAGTTCTTACCTATTATTGTAATTGTGCATTTCATTTTTTTTCCTTCTTAAGTGTAGTGCTTTGCATTTGTCTCTATTGAATTCCATTTCTTTGGATTGCAGACCAATTCTCCAATTGTTAAGGTCATTTTGAATTCTAATTCTGTTCTGTAAGTGCTTTCAACTCCTCACAGCCTGGTGTCATTTGCAGATTTCATAAGCATACTCTCCACTCCATTATCTAAGTCATTAATGAAAATATTGATTAGTCTGGGATCCAGGAGAACCCTCTGAGGGACCCTGCTAGAAATACCCTCCCAGTCTGACAGTAAACCATTGATAACTGTCTTTAAGTATGTTTTTTCAACCAATTATGCACCCGCCTCTCAGTAATCTTATCATCTTTCCCTAGCTTGCTTATGAGAATGTCATTTGGGACTGTGAAGCCTTATTAAAATATTTCCTCTCAACTCCCCCCTCACCCCAATCCACTAGGTCAATAGCCCTGTCAAAGAAGGAAATTAGGTTGGTTTGGCCTGATTTATTTTTGACATTCATTCTGGCTATTCTGTATAACCTATTATCCTTTAGGTGCTTACAAATTGACTAATAATTTATTGACATTTAAGGGGCTTTGTTTTTAAGCAAAAACTTCCAAAACATAAGTTAGTGTAATTAGTACAGTAGCTATCAAGAGCTTGTGTCCCTTTTTGGGCTATCAGTGCCCTCTAGGGGTAAAACTGAAAATTGTCAAAACTACATTTTCTCAAGAATAACCACATAGTTAAGGTTAAGATTTAGTCAGTTATTTTTAGTAAAAGTCACTGACAGGTCTGGGGTAACAAAATTTGACCCATTGGTGACTTTTACTGAAAATAATGAGGAGAGAGAGAGAGTGGGAGGGGGAGGAATGATACCTGGATCCCCATAGAGATGGGGAGGGGGCTGACAGTCCCAGCCCCACTGCCATGGGGGGAAAAGGAGGGCACAGTTCTGGCTCCAGCCCCTGCCAAGGCTGCAGGGTGGGGGCACACGAGTGGCTCCAGCTGCAGGGGCTGTGCGCACAGATGATAATTAGATATTATGTTAAGCTGACAGTGGTAGTGTAATGGAATCCTTTACTGAATCTTGTCTCCATGTTTTAAACTTCTAATGCAAGATGTTACAATTGTTCATATTCTGATCATTCATAATTTCCCCCCTTTTTTGGTTTGCAGATGAAAACACTAAGGAAGCTTTGCAGGTGAAGAAAAGTCTGAGTGAGAAGGTTTCTCTCTACAGAGGTGACATTACATTGCTTGAGATTGATGCTATAGTTAATGCAGGTAAGTAATCTTTTAATGTGGTTATATTTAGAAACTTGCAGTATTATTTACAGTTCTGGAGGAAAAAAGATATATAACATGACTACATTATCTGGAAACCATAACACATAGAAACTGCTGCTCATAAAGTTTGCAATCTGTGTACAGCAGATAATTCCATTCTGTGTGCCATTATTGTTAAGACTTTTGTAAAAGCACAAACTATGCATTGGGTGTACGATATAAGATCACTCATCTCTATTTTTTTATTAATTTGGAGAATTTGCACTTTGTGGCAAAACACTAAAATTAGATGTTAGAGATTAGACTACTGTAATATGATGTACCTGAGGCTGAAGAATGCAGCAGGTGATTTATTTTAAAAGTATTTCACTGGGAGATGAGAATTTTGGGAACTGCATTAACTTCTTGCTGAGTTTTATATATACCTTAAAGTTTTGGTGTTAACACATAAAGTCCTGAATGGCTCACTTGAGGGACCATCTATCTCCCTATACTGTACTGCCAGGTTGCATTCAACAGAGACTCTGGAGCTGTTTTGAGAGAGGGAGCTGCTAGCAGCACATTCTCCATGAAAGAAGGCCCTATTACTTAGGCATTCATTCCCCTCCATGGTAGGAAATAGCCAGAATGTCTTGACCTTTGGTGGCCTTTGTACTGTGCCAACAATTTGTTTAGGCATTTGGAGAGAGTTGTGGAACTATTTTTCACAGTGGAGTATCTTTGTTGTAGTTATTGGGTGTAACAGACGTAATTTAAGAGCGCTGAGTTACTTGGAAGTTGTTCTTGTGGTATTGTCTATTTAAATGTTGCAGGAATACACAGAGCCCGACAAAAGTTTTTGTATTGTATAAAGAAATAACATTAGGGGTTTTTTTTGTTAGCATTAAGTCTTTTTTAAAATTTAACCTCACAAAAAATGTTGTGGGAGCAGGTTGGATTCTCATAAAGATTTAAAACAGCTGATATGGAAGGAGCTAAATGAAAGAAGAAAGAATGTATTAATCCAAGGTATTGAATATCTGTAAAATACTTATGCAAATAATTATGACAAAGTGTGAATTATACTGAATGGCAAAGTGTTGTTAAATTTTAGTAGACTATTTTAAATAGATAGTGTCTGTGAAAAACATGTTGATGTTTCTCAATGCTGTTTCTTACATACAGTGCATAAAATTTTAAATCATGAGGGGAGGGGAAGAATTATTTTTGGTTTATTTCTTTCCAGATCCCAATCTGTGGTGTTACTCCAAGCATTGCAGCTAAATGCAAGGTGGAACAATTGCTAAACAATCTGTTTAATTGTTAGGTTGAACTAGCAGAATTTCCTGAACTAGCAGAATTTCATTAGAATTTGTGACTCTATGGGAAAAAATCCATGAAACCATGTTGCATTAAACTTGCAATTGTTAGTTGAGCTGTAAATACAATTTTGTTTTTAATCCTGTATTTTACTATTGAAGCCATGGGTGGCAGGTAAAGCCTCCCCTGGGGGAGGCTAGCTGCTGCTCTCAGCCCCCCGGCATGGCCACAGCCGGGATGGACGGGAGTGAGTGCTGAGAGCTCAGTCAGGGTCATGGAAGTGGGGGAGAGGCCAGGACTGAGAGCTTGAGACTGCAGTGGAACCCCTCCTCTGCCCCTTTCTGCCCCCTCAGCCCTGAGATGGGAAAAACTCTGTGCCCCTGCCATGGCCCCGGGCCGCAGCAGGAAGCCAGAGCTCCTCTAGCCACAGGGCCATGGCAGGGGAAGATGTTTCCAGGAGTCTCAAATTGGCTAGTGCTCATGGGCCTGTGTCACTGCACTGTCCCTCTCCTGTTAGCATGAGGTTGGCAGAGGCTTAGGCTCCCCAAGCCTCCATTACTCGCCGCCCATGGCTGAAGCAACATTAATGGCTCCTTGTTATTTAGGACATGCAGTTTATCTCAATGCAACAAAACATTCTGTTCATTATCTTGCTCTGTCTCTGTTATATTTAGAAGTAGGTAACTTGGAGGGAAGCTGTTTTTCTACTTCCTTCACATGGGCACAAGATGATATACATTGGCGTTCCATTTGTATTTTACTTGGTCTTTACTGAAACCCTCAGAATAACTGAGTAATGCTTGAAAAGGAAGCTGCCAGATATGGTGTTTTTGTTCTTATAATTTGTATCTCTCTTGCTTGGAGACAAAAGACTGCAGCTGGCTGAATTTTTTTGACTCTTTTTCATAAAGGCTTTTTATCATTTTGAGGGAAATTTTTTTTTGCAACTTTAAAATTTTATGGTCTTCAATTAAATTGGATAAATATTTGTGTTTTTCTTTGTTTTTTGGCTTACCAGTTTTCCTCCCTCCACACCTTTCCCTATCTTCCTTGCCTTTCATGCCCCCTTTTTGTTATAAAGGGGAGGGGAAATGAGACAGGTTGACTGGTGTGGAAGAAAGAAACAGGAGGGGGAACCGAAGAAATCAGAGAAACTTTAAACCAAAATTGTTCTGAATAAGAGAAAAATGACTTCCTTTTGAAACCTGCAGAATGAAAATGAATTTGCAATTTGGATTTTTTTTGTGAATCACTTTTTTTTCGCAACCAGGTCTGCTAAAAACCCAGTCTACTCCTATCATTTTCCTTCCCAAAACTTGCGATGATTATTTCTCATCTAAGAAACTGCAACATGATTACAATCTGAAAGATAAAGTATTTACACTCAACCATTGCTAATAAAAATATAAGAAAACTGTCATAGTAATGTAAAGGAAATGTTAAAATCTTTCTCCCTGGATAATACTTCACTAGCAATTACCAGGGCTTTGTGTATTCTGTGGTCACAGATTTTTGGAAAGTGATGGTGCAGTAAATTCTAATTTTTTTTCAGTTTTTTTTTTTTCAAAAAAAGTTTCTAACCCTTATGATTGCAGTAAAAAGCTTCTCTTTTCTACTTTATTCACATTTAAATAATTTGAGGGCTGGAGAAAATGCCTTGAAGTGAGACACACAAAGAGCTCTCTATCTGTTGAGTTTATCAAAAAGAAGATTGAAGTGACGTAATTAGTATAAAAGTTCCTTCATAGTCATGGAGAGGTAAGACCACCTCTAAAGGGCTCTTTAATCTAGTGGAGAAAATCATAACAAGAACCTATTGCTGGAAGCTGAAGCCAGACAAATACAAATTAAAAATAAGACACAGATTGTTAACAGTGGGGTGGTTACCATTGGAACAAACTACCAAGGACTGTCTTTTTTGATGCCATCAGATGAAGACTGATGCCTTTCTGGAAGCTGTGTTATCCAAACACAAGCTGTACTTTAGGATTATAGGGTTCAGAATAACTGGATAGATTAAATTTAATGGCCTATGATATAGAGGAGGTCAGAGTAGATGATCTAACTGTCCCTTCTGGCCATAGACACTATGAATCTATAAAAAGGTGCAGCTTTGCTGTCCTGAGACTGTAGGCAGCCTGAAAATGTTTGGAAGCTGTATATTGTTCTGTTTAATCTTAAGGAGTTTAGCTCTGAAACCTAATAAATTTTAAAACTTCACTGCTGATTATAATGAGCAATGATATCCAGGTGATGTCCCACAGTTCCAAATTTTCTTTCTCTTTTCCCCACGTATCGAGTCTTCTTTACACATTTCTCCCTAGCAAATTTTATGTTGCAGATCTATATTGTCAGTACTAAAATATTTTGCAATTTCAAAACTGGAACTGAAAGGAGAGCATGAAATAAACTGAATTAATACAATTTATTTGTTCTTTTTTCCACATTTATTTTATTGAAAATCTTAATTTGAATTAAGCTGCCACAGAGTTTCCACTCTGCTGCCACAGTTTGCCATAGAATTTGCTACAGAAAACATATGTTGTAGGATCAATCCAGGTGGACTATATTACATCATGAAGTTAATTTAGAAGTTTAGGAAACAGAAACAAACCAAACCAACGATCATGTCTCAGCTTATGTGAAAAGTGCCGCATGCTATTCTAGTGTAGGATACTCATTCACTTGGCAAAACTGTGCCAATGTTTTAAGAAAAAACAGACCAAAAAAAAAATTAAAACCTAAGAATAGTGATCTGGAAATAAAACCTAAAATATTCAGTGACAGGGAATGTGGAAACAGCCAGGTGAAGCAATAGGAACCCCTTTAGTAGTGTCACTCACTTGCTTTTTGTTGAGAACTCTCCTTAAGACTAATTGGAGAAAAATTTTAAATATCATCACTTAATTGTTGAAGTAGTTCTGACTGATACTGGCCATATGGCCAATTGCCTGTAGCTTTAACTCCAGCCTGTAGAGTTGCTGGATAATGTATGCTGCCAGTAAGGGCTGTCAGCTTGTCTCACCCCACCATCTAGTCTGTGTGGCCTCAATTTCGCAGCGGGCTGAGCACCTTGACCCTTGATCCTTCAAAGCATTAAGCACCTATTTTACTTTAAGCACCAGTAGCCCCTGTGAAGTGAAGCATGTGCTGTTTGCTGGATTGAGGGCAAAATGCTCAGCATCTTTCAAGATCAAGCCTTTTATCTCTGTGAGCAGAATGTAAACTTCATCCCTTCCTCACTCCATGTATGTAAGAGTCCCTGCCTGTGTCTCCTTCCTTTCTGCCCTCTCATCTGAAAATAGGAGCATTTTAAAATAGAGCCACAACACAGAAAAGCATTTCCTCTGTGAACTCTCTGCAGCCCTTTCTGATCCATTGGTGGAATTACAAGCACTGGCAAAGTGACTGTATTCAAAGGCTGGTGATTTATCATCCAGTCACACCATATGCTTTTAAGAGTGTGAGAAAAATCTGGCAGCTTTTCGCCAGATCGCTTTCCCAATGAAGTTCAGGGAAGAAAATGTTTTTGATATTCATTTACACAAAAGTTCTAAGTTTAAGTGATTAAGTCAAAATTTCTTTGTGCCTGGACATGGGAAAACTGTAGCTTTTTTTCACTTTTTCTAGTTTACAGATTAAAGGTTTTTAATCACATACAGTAGAACCTCAGAGTTGTGAATACCAGAATTATGAACTGACAGGTAAACCACACACCTCATTTGGAACCAGAAGTACACAATCAGGCAGCAGCAGAGGCTGAAAAAAAAAAAAAAAAGGCAAATAAAGTATAGTATGGTGTTAAGTGTAAACGACTGGGGAAAAAAAAGATTTGACAAGGTAAGGAAAATATTTCTATGCTTGTTTCATTTAAATGAAGATGGTTAAAAACGCCATTTTTCTTCTGCATAGTAAAGTTTCAAACCTGTGTTTGAAAGAATAACCATAACGTTTTGTTCAGAGTTACGAATAACCTCCATTCCCCAGGTGTTTGTAACTCCTGAGGTTCTACTGTACATGGACTTTTTGTATTTTATTTAAGTGTAATCACAAAAGATGTTACGAGTGTTCAAAAGTGTTCTAAAATGCTTTTGCCTGCAAAAAACTTCAATATAAACAGATGCTCAGTTTAACCTTAGTTAAACAAGGAAATCTGTTCTCACTCTCATTATCTCTATTTGAGTTCTCTTGTGTATATTTACTTTTATATGTTCCATTGTTTATTAAAGGAGTCACAAAAGTTGATGAGGCTACAAAATCGAATTAACCATTTGAATACTGTCCAACATATGAGTTACTCGGGGCCAAACTCAAAAGAAGTTGTATTCATGTTCATGAAGTGCCAGCCCTAAAAAACACTACTGAAAACAGAAATGAGAATGGTGTGCTGTAATTTACCTGTACTGTTGACAGTTTCCACATTGTATTTTCCCTAAGTGTTCAGACAGCAGAGTGGTGAGTATAACATCTAGGCTGGGTTATTCTGAAACTAATGTAAATGGCAGTAAATTTTTCTGTTCTTGAGTTTGGTAGTTCACTATGCATTTTGCAGTCATGTTTCCTTCTTGAATTTCTGGCAAACAAATTAGATCACTTCAAAGCTGAAGTTTTTCATTGAAAATAACTCATTTCTTAACATGTAAATTAATGTGTTTCTTTGCACTGTGGTATAGAATTGTTTTCATGTGCTTTTGTGCTATCAAAAGAGCCAGGCAGGCATTCTAGATTTTAGTCAACACTGGTGATTGAGCAGAGGCTCCCCTTTGATGTGGACACAGCAGCAAAATGAGGACAGATGCATGCCTGGAATTAAGCAGCAGGCCCAATTTTTATTAAACTGTAACAGAAGGGAGAGCCACTGTTCCCTGTCCCCCATACTCTCCTATACCAGGCATTTAATTGGTTACAGTTTTGCCAACCCAGGGGTGGGTAAACCTTTTGGCCCAAGGGCCACATCTGGGTGGGGAAATTGCATGCAGGGCCATGAATGTAGGGCTGGGGGAGGGATTGTGGGGTATGGGAGGGGGTGAGATGTGCAGGAAGGGGCTCAGAGCAAGGGGATGGGGGCAGGAGGGGTGTGGGCTGTATAAGGGGGCTCAGGCAGGGGCTTGGGGTGAACGGAGGGGTGCGGGAATGGGCTCAGGGCAGGGGGTTAGGGTGCAGGAGGGGTGTGGCAGGAGGGGCTCGGGGTGTGGGCTCCAGCCCAGCAGAGCGCTGCTTATCTTGAGTAGCTCCGGGCTGGCAACGGTGCACAGTGGGGCTAAGGCAGGCTCCCTGCCTGCCTGCCCTGGCCCTGCTCCATGCCATACCACTCCTCTCCCAGAAGCGTCCAGCACCACGTCCTTGCGGCTCCTGGGGGAGTGGGGGCAGAGGGCTCTGTGCACTATCCTCACCTGTGGGTACCTCCCCTGAAGCTCCCATTGGCCGTGGTTCCCGTTCCTGCCCAATGGGAGCTGCAGGGGGTGGTTCCTGCAGGTAAGGGCAGCGCGCTGAGCCTTCTGCCCCCCACCCCCGAGGGGCCACAAGGACATGGTACTGGCTGCTTCTGGGAGCGGTGCAGGGCTCATGGTGTCACAGGGGTGGCAATCCCATGGGCTGGATCCAAAGCCCTGACCGGCTGCATCCAGCCCGCAGGCTGCAGTTTGTCCACCCTTGATATAACCCATGACTGGCACCAGGATTACAGGGCTCTTGGCCATACAACCTATACCACAGGATTCAGTTCTGAGTCCGTGCACCCTCATCTCTGCCCAGGATGCAGTCCTTGGGCCATGAAGGCCACAGTTTCTTACCTCAGCCCATGAGGCCCAAGGCCCAAAATCCCAGGTCTTTTACTGCTGGGAACCATACATTTTATTCTCTTAACTGTACTGGAAACTGGCCCCTGAGAGTGCAGCGACTAGCTTGATCACTGCCTGCACCTGACTACATGGCCTGGTACCACAATTCCCGTCCAGTCCAGTTCCATCACATCCTGTAGCAATCTCAGCACCTCCATCTGCCAAATGTACACCATCATCTCTGAAAACATCCGGCTGATGATAACCGATGGTCCTGTGCCTCATCAGTAAAAAGAACAGGAGTACTAGTGGCACCTTAGAGACTAACCAGTTTATTTGAGCATAAGCTTTAGTGGGCTACAGCCCACTTCATCGGATGCATAGACAGGAACATATAGTAAGGAGATATATACACACGTACAGAGGACATGAAAAGGTGGGTGTTGCCCTACCAACTCTAAGAGGCTAATTAAGATGAGCAATTATCAACAAGAGCAAAACAACTTTTGTAGTGATAATCAAGATGGCTCATCACACACACTGAATCTATTTCCCCATGTTCAGTATCCTCACACCTTCTTGTCAAACTGTCTGAAAAGGGCAACTCCCACCTTTTCATGTGCTCTCTATGTGTGTGTATATATATATCTCCTTACTTCAAGTGTCCAGGAATATCTTGGTGGCCTCTCAATTGGAGGCAAACTGCTTTGGCCCTGACACCCAGCTGAGCTCCAGTTGCAGTCCTGCCTGCCCTTTTGTGGGCATAATGCAGTATATAGTACCTGGAAATCCAGATGTTGCATACACTTTGAGTAGCTTCTGAAATAAAAAAGCACATGGATTAGTTATGTTTTGTCTGTTCCTTAGTGCGGAAGTAAGTCCTGTAATGCATTGATTTCCAGTACCCTGTTGCCTGCACCTACCATGGGCCTGCCCCTCCTGCAGCCTCTGACATAGCTGCCCCGATCCTGAAAGAATTGGTACCAATTTTTTTTTGGGGGGGTGGGGCAAGTAGTGCAAGGTTTTTCCTCAATACTGCACTGAATTGGGGTATCTTATCAGGCAGCTGCCATCATGGTGTATGAACAATAATGCCAGTTGCACTGTATTTTTAGAAAGGCTCTTATTGCCTTTACAGGGTGCAAGCTCCTATTTGCATATTCCTTCAACACCACATAACCCCCCTTTTCCTTCTGGTCTGTTTTCAAGTCCCTTAAGGGCAGGGACACTGCTCCTGCAGATAGGTCCTAGCACGTGTTAAATGTTACAGACATGCACCTATCTGCTGCTGCCATAACCACCAGTTCGTTCATTCTAAAAGCACCAAAGAAAGCAACAACAAATGTTCCCTCAATTAAAATGGCCTCCCTCCCACAGCTGCATAGCCTGTACTAACCCTGTCATGGTTTCCAGTGTTACAGGTAACCTGTTGTCTCTTGGGTGCCCGCCCCTCCTGGACCACCCTTCTAAGAGTTTCTGCACTCTGAAATGCTCACGTTCATCTGGGAAACCTATCAGCCTACTCCGGTAGGGCTGACCAGAGACAGGGAAGGGAGCCAAATCATGGCACCCTGTGTGTATTATGGGCCACCCATGCTCAAGCCCTTCCTGTGCCCTAAATTACCTGAATTCTGAAAGGCTGGCCTTCTAGGCCCTCATAGTCCATGGGGCAGCAGAGTCCTCTACTAGTCCTACAGATGTCTTGGGCCAAGGTTCCAGAGTTATTGAGGCATCACCTGTGGATCCTTGCTAGTGAATCGAGTGAATTTCCAGAAACTGTCAGCCTGAAATTGAGAGAGAACATCGGCAACACCCTTAGCCACTTTGGGGACATGTACTGCGTAAAAAAGGATGTTAAAACGCAAGTAGTTTAAAACAAAAACCCTCACCAGCCTTGGTTCCTGAGCAGTCTTAGCCAACTTACTTACTTAGGTCTAGTTACAAAAGTGACCACAGTTTGTCTTGTCAGAAATGTACTTTTCTGAAAGTTTGCTTCCCAAATAGTGAGTGCCTCTCACGTAGGGAAAAAATTCAACGAAGGTGATACCTGGTAATGCTCTGAGCCCCCCAGCTTTCTGGCCACCTATGTGCACACCACTCTCCTTGAATGTAAACCCCCAAACCTGTGCCTCCTTAGGTGTCAGACTGTTCCTGCAGCTCAGTTTTGAGCCACCAGTCCAAATGCTATATTGAAACTCCATTAAGCACTTCCAGGAATCTTTCCCACACTTCTGTCTTCTTTCATCCCCCTTGTCATTCTAATGAAGTGGTGGGATTCTTCCACTGCAGAGGAGGCAGTAGCCAGATAGAAACAAAATGCTGGACCAAGAGCCAATATCTGGCATGCAAAGTTTAGGTGTCCCATGCCCAGCTATAGTTCTCTTAGAGTAATTTTCTTTGCCCCTTTGAGAGCCTGCAGCAGTTCCCTGACTGATTCCGACTTCTCTGTTGGTAACCTAGAAACACCCTGACTTGTGGCCAGTTTGATGCCTAGTACATTAAACTTTGGGTAGGGCCTTCTGTTTTTTCCAGGGAAAAGGGGATCCTGAGGTGCTCAGTTAGGTTCTGAAATGCCTGTAGCACGAACTCTTGGTTGTCTGTTTCTAACCTTCCTGCAAATAAGTCATTGAGGCAGACCAGTCTCACGCCCCATTGCCCACTTCAGCATGGAGCTGAATCATTCAAAAGCAGCACATGACACTGAGCACCCCTTGCACGTGGCTATCAAAATAGTAATGGCCCTCTAACCTGCTTGGATTTCACTTTAAGTCCCTGGGATGCACTGGAAGCAACCAGAATGCAGACTTCGTGTCACATTTTGCCAACAATTCCCCATGGACACATTTCCTAACCATGGCTACTGCAGCATCAAATGACAAATATCTCACTGAACACAGCTGGGGGGGTCAGAATGGTCATTTGCTAATGAGCCCCGGGGGTAGGACAGGTGATGGATCAGCCTTGTCTTCCCCTTTTGCCTTCTGCAAATCTGGCATTGGAATTGCCTCCCGCTCTCCCTGCTGCTACCTGGACCTGTCCTCTAATAGTATTTGTAGATCTGGCTGTATGTTCCTATTAGACTCCTGTTAATAAAACTGTCAGGAGAGTAATATTAAGATCTCCAGTATACTGCAATGCCTCAGAAAAAAATGCAAATAGTGTTGAAGCTTCCTGCGATATTTTAATCTTGTCAGATCTCAGTCTAAATCAGGGGTGGGCAAACTTTTTGGGCCGAGGGCCACATCTGGGTGGGGAAATGTGTATGCAGGGCTGGGGCAGGGGATTGGGGTGTGAGAGGGAGTGCGGGGTTTGGGAGGGAGTGCAATATGCAGGAAGGGGCTCAGGGCAGGGGAATGGGGCAGAGGAGGGGTGCAGGGTGTATGAGGGGGCTGAGGGCAGGGGGTTGGGGTGCAGGAGGGATGTGGAGTGCAGGAGGGGGCTTGGGGAAGGGGTGCAGGAGGGGTGTGGACTGCGGGAGGAGGCTCAGGGCAGGGCGTTGGGGTGCATAGGGGTGCAGCAGGGAGCTCAGGGCAGGGAGTTGGGGGGCAGGAAGGGTGTGAGGTGTACGAGAGGGCTCGGCAGGGAGTTGGAGGCAGGAGGGGTGCATGGTGCAGGCAGGGAGCTTAGGGCAGGGAGTTGGGGGTGGGGTGCAGGAGGGGTTCGGGCTCCGGGGTGGCAGCGGCATGCACCGGGGCCAGGGCAGGCTCCCTGCATACCTGCTCCGCCCCCGCTGCTCCAGGAAGCGCTGTGGCCCCTGGGGGAGGGGGGCCAGAGGTCTCCACGTGTGCTGCCCTTGCTGTGCCTCCAGGAACCCCCCCCACACCTCCCATTGGCCATGGTTTCCCATTCCCAGCCAATGAGAGCTGCGGGGGGTGGTGCCTGGAAGCAAAGACCTGGGGGCTGCAGGGATGGTGGGCTAGCTGTTGCTGAGAGCAGTGCAGGGCCCGTATTGCCACTGGGGGCAATCCCTTAGGCCGGATCCAGCCCACGGGCCGTAGTTTTCCCACTCCTGGTCTAAATGGAGTCACCCTAGGCCAGTACTTAAGTGAGAGACTCAAGGACCACTTGGAGTATTTGAATGATAATGGTGATTAAATAGTAATAATCCACTCTTTTTAATTAGTAGTGACTCAGACTGTTAAAAGCCACTGGTGACACTACTATGTGTTTTTGGTTGAGATGTGAAACCAAGATACTGATCATTTGAGGTCATTAAAGATCTTCTGGAGCTTTCTATTAGATTAGTGTGTTAAAATTTCAAGTGGGTTTTGTCTTCAACCTGGGTTCATTATTTGTAGTCTACTCCAGTTTCCCCCATAGATGTAGATAGCCAGCTTCTGCAGGTACCTTCCAAGGAATATAGGAATAACTCAACAACCTGGAGAAATAGTTATGTTGGATAGCTTTGTCCTAATTTTTATGCCTCTTGACTTTAACTGAAACATAGTTTCTTCTCTCAAACATCCACATTTTGTATTTATAGCTGGATGGTCAAAGATGACAAGTAGCTGGGTTTTTTTTGTTCCCCCCATTAGCCCTGGATAAATTAACAGGAAGATAGGACTGATATAATTTTCTTCAAAGCTCAGTTGCAAAAGATGATTTACTCAGGACTAACAGCCATTTGGTTATACTGTACTGAAGTCTTCTGTGCTCTCATAACAAATGTATGTAGAATCTTGATGTACTGGCATGGTCAGTATAACTTGAGATTACTTCAGGAGATGTGGGTGTTGAATTCCTAGGCTTTCAGTATTGGAGGTACTTCACTCTTTAAGCAGCAGTTCATATTAGCTGGCCCCAGGTTAATGAATAGCAAGCCATCTCTGTGCCATCTTGGGTGATCAGAGAGCATGTATTGAGAGGATTTAAACATTGTCCTCATTTAGGGTCTCAGATTGTGGGAGAGAAGCAGAATGAAAAAATAAGAAATTGCTGTTCTATATTTTTCTTTGATGTTGGGAAGATCTGCAGAGTACACTTGGTAAGTTTACAAAAAGTTAAGTTCTTGTATAGCTTCTTGAAAACACTGAAGCCTGAAACCCTCTATCTACAGAACATAGTGCATGTTCATTAGTGTGACGCTATAAGCATCTGGATGTCCTGATAATAGTGCCAACAGTGTTACTTGCCTGTTAATAACTGGCTTGAGTTATTCACATACAGTTAATTTGCTACCCATATTAGTGTAAACTGGAGTTATTTCTAAGTATGTGTCTATACTGCAATATAAGCCTAGTAGGACCCTAGGTTTGTTAATCTAGACTTTGAGCATCTACACTCATTTGTAACCCTGGGTTAGGAGTAGTTGAACCATGGATCCCAGCCTAGAACTCCAGTGTCTACCCTCAATTATGCAGACCTGAATACAGCCACCCATATCCCAGACTTCCTAGCACCTTCTCAAAATGTGGTTGCTCTAGCCCTTTGTTTGTGGTGCACTGTGGCAAAACTTGACTGTTCACCAAACTTGACTTGTCCAGAGCAAAGAAAATTGGCCCGTGGAATTGTGGGATACTTTTGGCAGGCTCACAGAGCATGAGTGCAGTGGACCTGGAGCTTGAAGCCTGGGTCCTGCTGTGACCCTCCACCACCTTGGGGTCCTGGAACCCTAGGTTTAAGCCCTGGGTTACTGTGATTGGTGTGTTGACTGAAGGTGTGTTAGGTTTGAGCTTGAGTTTAAATCCCGGGCTTACACTGCATACCCTAATTGTCCCAAACTTGGGAAAAGGTCAGAATATTAAGAAAGAGTTTTTTCCATTTAAGCAAATGGACAGAGAGTGCAATAAATCAGATGTATTTATTTCACTGAGAAGTTAATAACGTACTAAAGAATCGGCAGTAAAAAACTTTAGTGGTTAAAATAATACTCATCTCCCTTTGTATTTTGTCTAATTTCCTTTAATGCTCACATGGTACTTGAGTTTACATTCACTGCCACTTCACAGCATTCTTACTGTCCACTCAAAGGATTTCCTCTTCACTGTATTGTGACATTGACATAGGCGGCAGGTTTGTATAATTTTTAGTGGTGCCCAAAATGGTGGTGCTCCCCTCCCCCTGCTCCTGCCCTGTAAGCTGATATAAAATGAAGTTACAAGGCCTCGGTACCACAAGATTACAGGGGTCAATTAAAAGTGGAAAGTCAGAAGCAGCACTTGCCTGCTTCAATATACGGTATTATATTTTGTTTCACCTGTTGTGACAAAGTGGGAATGTTCTTAATGTTTTCTCTGAATACTGTGTGGGTGCCTCAATTTCCCCTGCAAGGTGCCAACTGAAGGTGTTGGGGATAAAGAGATCAGGTGGCCTCCTTGTCCAGAAGAGAGACAGAAGGCTAGAGGAGGGAGTGTCAGTTTGGAGCTGGCTGGGGAAATGGGGATCGGCCCAGAACTTGGGTCTGGGCTTCCCACCCCCCAAGATGGACCTGACTGAGAAGTCCTGTTTTCTGTAGCTACAAGCTCTGTTTTAGATTGTGATCCTGTCGTCTAATAAACCTTCTGTTTTACCAGCAGGCTGAGAGTCACGTCTGATTGCAGACTTGGGGTGCAGGGATCTCTGGTTGCCCCAGGACCTGCCTGGGCAGACTCTCTGCGGAAAGCGCACAGTGTGGAAGGGCATGCTGAATGCTCTGAGGTCAGACCCAGGAAGGTGTAAGCTTCTTGCCCTGGAGACAGTATGCTCAGAGAGAGGAGGATCCCCCGGAGTCCTGACTGGCTTTGTATGGAGTAGTTCCAAAGCATCCTAGCATCCCCTTCCACACCATGCTCTTCCCAGAAGTCTGCACAGGCACTGACACTCCCTCCTCTGGCCTTTGTCTTTTCCAGGCATTAGGAGGCCACCTGATCTCTTTGTTCTCCAATACCTTCAGTGGGCACCTTGCAGGAGAGCGGCCCAGGCCATCAGTTGCCCGGAGACAGGGTTTCGGCTCTAGAACAATCACACAACCTTATCCCACCATCTAGATCCTTGAGAAATGCCTGGGGGAAACTGAGGCACCCACACAGTATTCAGAGAAAACATTAAGAACGTTCCCACTTTCTAATACCTGTATACGACTAGGGTGTAAAATAATCAAGTATTGTGCTAAACACAATGATACTCCGAACTGACTGCCAAATTTAAGTTGCATGTTTTTCCCCTCAAGTGAGGGCTCTGGGGTGGGGCTGGAGATGAGGGGTTCACAGTGCAGGAGGGTGCTCAGGGTTGGGGTGTTAGGGGCGCAGGCTCTGGGGTGGGGCAGGACTGGGGATGAGGAACTTGGGGTGCAGGCAGGCTGCCCCAGGGTTAGGACCAGAGAAGACTCCTCCCCCCCCACTTACTGGCAGCAGCTAGCTCCAGGGGAGGGACCCCTCCTGTCCTCCCTCCCCTCCCGGCAGCACACTCACTCTGCACCACGGTCACTGCACATGCTCCTAGGGACTCTTTCAGGTCCAGAAAGCCCACTCGCTTCCGCTATGATGGGTACCGGGGTGGGGGGGGTATCCATCATGTGTAGCCTCCCCTGCTGCTGCCCCTCACCATAGCCTCACTGGGGATGGGGGATGGGACTGCCCCTTGCCCAGCATGGATCAGGAGTAGGGGCTGCGGAGGGAGGGGATGGATCACAGGGTCAAACCTCACCGAAGCCCCAGCAGCTGCTCAGATGAGTGAACTACACCCCAGATGTCCATCTCCTGGCCGGAACCCCCCTTGGCATCTCTTCCAGGTGGGTGCCGGGGGGCGGGAGAGAGAGCTTCCAAGCACGTGCGTGCCTCCTCCCCCCTCCTCTCTCCCTATCCTCCTCCCCCTCCCCTGATGCTCCAACAGGCTAACGGCCGCTGATCTCTATAGCCTTAGGCAGAAGCAGCTGCAGGCAGCCGGCAGCACAAGCAGGGGAGAGAGGCACTGGCTTTTGTTTTTTTTCCGAGGCAGGGGAGGGGGGATGCTCCAAGGTGGGGAGGCAGGGCCCTCTCCAGGCAGGACCAGGGGAGAAACCCAGCTCCAAATATTGGTGGAGCACAGCCCCCAGCCTTGAATATTCCTGTTGCTCGAGCACCTCGAGCCCATATAACCTGCCGCCACTGGACATTGATGCTCCTTGAGAGCTCGACAGGGATTCAGGAATCTGTCAAGTGCTTGGTCAGTAGTATTAGTAAAATGAGGGTGGCTCTGACATGGGGGTACTATTTCCCTGTTGGGTTTTACAACACTTACTGTCAGTGTACTGGTACAAGGAAGAGGATGATCTTGGCTAGGTCAGCATGCTGTATGTATGTCTTCAAGACGTGCACTGTAGCTAGTTTTCAGACAATTGAAAAAGTGCCATGATTTGAATTACTTTCTTGGCTAAGTCCCTATACCCATTGTCTGAAGCAAAGGATAGTCAGCATTTTCTGGAGTCTAACACATTTATCCTTGCTTATTGCATAAATTGATCCTGCTTTTTGAGGGAGTTAATTAGATTGCATTTATGAAGTAAAATCAGAATTTCACATTAAAAAGACCATACATTTATTTTAAAAACAGATACACTTTCAAAATTGGAAAATAACTTTTTTCCCCTGAAAGTTTTTCTCTTCATGACTGTTACTTCAGAACTGATTTTAAGTATCCTACTAGTGCAACAGTAGTGTCTTCCTTACGGTTGTTCTCATGTTTCATAATTGTATGGAACAGCAGATCTACTGCTTGATTTTTTTCCCCTGCTGCTTCTGTCGACCTTGAGGTATAATCTGATTCACTTTGTTAAATTTTAATTTTATGAAGCATTGCATCCCTTTGCCGTGCCCAAAATTAAACTTCAAGGGAGAGGTATTTTTTTACAGATTAAAAGTGTGAACTGCATATATTATCTCTGAATTATGCCCAAGCGAATGTGTAAGTATAGAAATGTTGACTGGCTGAACTACACCTCCCCATATAAACAGCTTGTTAATGTGCAATCAGTCACTGAAGTTTCCTTGAACTTGATGCTTAATGAACTGGTGGGGAAGAGGCTGAATTCTAATCCAGAATGGATCTGACAGTCTATCAGGCAATTTCACTGATTGCTAATCCATTTCATTTGGTGTTTTAATTTATCACATAGAATTTTCATCTGGTAGCTTTGGAGGTGGAAATTAATTCAGAAGCATGCCCTGTAACAGTGAGCTGAGCCGGCCTGCCTAACTATTCTTAGAGTATTTAAGAGTGAACGATTTTGAATCTGCAGAATGTGATCTTCTCAAATAAGGTGACATTTATGCACATACCACTTTCTCCATAAACATTTTGCTGAATTTGCATTTAGATGGTAAAAGTATCAATAGAATCAATATTAAAACAAACAGTTTCTGTATGTTAACACCACAAGCCATATAGAATAGACTGACAAGCAGTGGATTTAATTTAGTGTCCTGGATAAGGTTTCCTAAGCTACAAACTAACAACTAACTTGATATTGATACAAAAAAGGAATGTAAACCCTTTTTTAGTATCAGAAGTGGAAACAACAGAACATATGAAATAATACTAAATTGCTTGTAGGGTTTTCCCCTCATGAGTACTTTCATATATTTAGATGGCTTGCAGGCAGTTACTTAACTGAGGCTTTCCTTACATTGCATGTCTTGTAGTGGTGTAGCCTACACTGGTTTGTAAAATTCTCAATAAAATGCTGGTTTTACTGAAGTCAATGACAGAATTATCATGAATTTAAGTAGTGCTGGGATTTCACTCCTAATTTAAATGAGCTGCACTGGTGTAAAAAGTGACTTACATCAGTTGGGCTTACTATATTTTGAAATTTGTGTAGCTGCACTGGTGTGCAGGGAAACCCATACAAGCCCAAATACACTAGTCAATTTAAAAAGACCATTTCAGTGTAAATAGTTGAGAGGATATTGCTGTTCCCTATCTTCATAGTATGTGTGAATAAGTTAAGGTATTTTGTAGAAAATAGTAAAAGCGTTGCTGATGGGTGGTGGACATGGTTTAAAACGATTCAGAGGACAGATGCAAGTTTTGTTTTGTCTGACATGATCTATAATGAAGAGAGATTAAATTGCATTTCAATTTAAGAAAAGTGAACTAATAGTTTAATATGACAAGAACTGAAGCATGCAACAGGAAAAAACATCATACAGAGACTTGACAGAGCATCATCTTAGCTGGTATCTTTGCCAGAAAGTAATTGCTCTGAGAATGTGACAAGGGATAAAGTGTGGGAGATTAGAGTCACCAAGGAATGTACTGCAACAATTCATAATACTGAAAATATAACTGGTAGCAAGTAATTTAGAAATAAGGAACCAGAGGAGAAGATCAGCAAGATTAGTGTAACCACGGACATACAAGGTGAGATAAAAGTTTAATTCTCAAATCTTACAGCACCTTGAAAAAAGATGTACACTACAGTTCATGAGAAATGAACTTTGCATAGAAAAATAAAGAGCTTATTGATTGAACAGTTATCAGTAAAGTCTCAATTTTTTTGCTGGTGACAACATCGTGAACAGTATTCTAAGGTAAGCAAAACTGGATTGCACTCTAAATGGGAGAGACTAAATTAGCACTAGGGTGGGATCCTGGCTCTTCTCTACCAATCCCCACTGTTGCCTTTTGTATGAAACCACAGCACAACTTCAGTATAGTGAAGGCATTTAGCTTAAACAGCAAATAAAGAATTTTACTCTTTGTATTGCAATAGATTTCTCATAAAATCTCTTAAAAATAAGTTCATTAACTTGGCAAGAAAATTGACTGTATATTGAAATTTAAATTGTAAAATGAAGTAATGTTCCACATGCTAATGATTTTTAACAGTTTGGATTGACAACTCCAGATCAAACTTTTCCTTTTTCTTTTGGTCCATGTTGTGAATCATGAGTAATGTCTCCATCTGTTTGTATTCTAGCTATTGTGACTGTGCATGACATTCTAATTACTCTTATCAGAGCTTTTTTACCTCTTTGTTTTCTTACTAAACTTTTGCATCTATATCTTGTGGCACTGAATTCCACATTAGTTATGCAGTCTGTAAGATTTTATGAGGTAGCTATAGAGTCTGGTCTCACTGATCCGATCATTGCAGAACAACATTATACAGATATCCGTGCTGACATATATGAAACTGTTCTTCTGGACAACAGCATGCATGCAATGTTGAGCTCCCTTTCACACATAGTCTATAAAGAAGTGAAATTGTGACTAGTTAGTTCAAAGTTGAGAAATCAATTTGGATTTAAAAAGCAAGAAAGTTCATTTTCCACGAAGTGGGCTGTAGCCCACAAAAGCTTATGCTCAAATAAATTTGTTAGTCTCTAAGGTGCCACAAGTACTCCTGTTCTTTTTGTGGATATAGACTAACACGGCTGCTACTCTGAAACCTATAGTTTTCCATCTTGCAATCCTTCTCTGACCTCATTGCTTTGACCATGTCCATCCACTTTGCATCTTTCCACTGGCTCCCTCTTTTCTATTGCATTAAACATAAGCTACTTGTCTTCACTTGGAATGCCCTTTACAACCTCTCTGTTTGTCACAGTTCAAGGCAATTACACCTATGCGCCCCCTTTGTGGTCCATCAGGGACACTCACTTTAGGCTCCCAGCTTCTCAGCTGCCAGTTGTCTTGGTCAGAGACCCATATCTTTCTCCCCTCCTCACCAGGCTTTTAAAAAGCTGCACAGTTCCCTGCCCTACTTTATGATATTCCCCAGCAAGCCAGACTGCTTAAACAGGCCGGCATCTGAGTGTAGCTTTCTCTTGGAAGGCTGTGAACAGCTGTAATTGCCAGCAGGTGTAAGTTACCACCTAGCCCTTGATACGCAAGTATATTTATTCTTAAGGTGAAACCATTAGAGAAAACAACATATGAAAAACAATAATAGTTCATATATGCATATGAAAAGCTTACCAGAGATTTGCTGAAAAAGAAAGAAGGACCTGAGTCAGTTTAATCTGAGTCTATTTATCCGTAAGTCTTTTCTTTGTCTATTGGTCTCTGAAGAATCCAGTGTGAAGCAGTTATATGTGAGCCTCTCAAGG
The DNA here is from genome assembly GCF_007399415.2 of Gopherus evgoodei. Classification (NCBI taxonomy): domain Eukaryota; kingdom Metazoa; phylum Chordata; order Testudines; family Testudinidae; genus Gopherus; species Gopherus evgoodei. The sequence continues at coordinate 212,028,528 of NC_044324.1, read as the reverse complement.
TGGTGGTACTGCTCTGGAGGTGTTACAACCTGAGTTAATTTGCCTAATTACCTCCCACTGTTCTTAATTTCTGGAGTAGTTGTGGTCAACTTTCTCCATGGAATTACTCGCTTCTCCTTCTCCATAACATTAAACATAAGCTACTTGTCTCTACTTTCAAGATGTTGACTCCTGCCTCCAATTTGGCTTGTGATGCCAGCCCCCATCACCCACTTGTTACATTTTCAAACAAGCACTTTTGCACTTTCTTTCATGCTGCCCCGGCACATCATCCTCAAGGCTACCTCATTATCTTCCTTCAAATCCCTTCTTAAAACTCTTCTTTGCTGCAGTGCCTACAGGAACTTTGACGTTGGTATACTGAGACATTGTTTACCATGCTGACCAGTATTGTCTTAGTTTCCTTATAGTGCCCTGTTGCTGTATTCATCTGTTATTTCTTGTCTTATATTTAGTATTTTTGGGGGGGCAGGGACAGTCTTTTTGTTTGTTTGTTTTTTACAGGGTTTAGCACAGTGGGGTCATGGTCCAGGACTAGGACTCCTAGGTGCTATCGTAATAAAAATAATTATAGTCATACTAGTAGTTAATGAGTAACTGGATAAAAAATCTATTGGACTATAGAGGAGAGCTGACAAAAGGCAATATCTGAAATGATTTTAAGTTGTGAGATCTTGCGGCCTGCCAGGATTATAAGTGAATGCAATATAGTGTAGGAAAGCTGCTCCCCTTTGTTTTTGTTCTCTCCTCCTCCATCTCCCGTTACAAAAAAACAAAAAAGAAACAACAAACAGAAAACAACAACAAAACCTGATATGTTCTCCCTTTAGATTTACTGAGCCCTGATTGTCGTTCAGTTTGAACATGGAAACAGGAACTGTGGATGGCAGCGTCAGCATGGGTCTCAAACAGCTGCTCAGACTTAACTAGAAATACAAGTTTCTAGTGATGTAGCACATTTGTATTTAATACCGGCAGGCTAGGAGATGACACATCACATCATCTTGCCTTTGGGATTCCCAACTTTCCAGTGGTATCCATCAGTCAATTTATCCCTGGGTGGTTTGTGAGTGATTGGACCTGAAAATGATTACTGATGCTTCAGAGTAGCAGTGGTTTTTTGGCACTGCTGCAGGACTTAACAGAGCAGTTGGCAGACCTAAGACAGTCTAATTATTTGTCCTGTATGCTATAATACACATTGGATTCTTTCTTTCCATTTCTATCTGCTTTTTATTAAAAAGTAACATATCATTCTGGGATTGAAAAAGTACTCTCCACAGAGGTAAGTACGCCCAAAGCTGTCAGGACATGCATGATTTTCTGTTTTTTTCTTTCTATTTTTTTCCGTCTTGCTACTTGCACCATATTTGTACAAAACATGGTAAGGATTAAATTACTTTTAAAACGTTTCTAACTATATATTGACTGGGTACTGGATCCTTGCATGATATTGGGGAAAGGGAAATGTGGCAGGGCAGGAATATACTAAGGGATGCAATGGGCTAGGAGGAATATAAACTGGCAGTAGAACTGGATGTCTCGCAACTTATCTTGCAATTGGGGGCTTCAGGGGGATACAGGAAGAGAAATTGGATAGAAAGGAAGTGTTAAGAATGTTGATGTGTCTTGCTGTCCAGGCTGCTAAGCTGTTACAGCTGCTCAATGCTTCTGTTCTTGGAGCTCTGGCATTATCATCACGAGCAGAGAGTACAACCTGTTAATTCAGCAGACCTTGCTGCTACTCATAAAGAAAGACCACAGGCTTGGTTCTGTGGGGAGGCACTTGGCCAGGTTTACTGCCCTCAAGGCAGTACTAACATCCTGTAGGAGCTATGGATACACTAACACATGAGTACCCCGTAGCAAGGAGCCTCTCAGCCAGCAATGCGAATTTCTGCTATCCCCTCAGCCACACAAACAGTTAAGGCGAGGTACCCCGATATTTATAGACTGAGGCAAACAACTTATGTACCACCTTAACGTAAGGTCTGTTTATGGTGAGCTTTTCTTTGAGTCTTACCTATCAGAGGAATTTGACTTAAACTTTTGGTGCTCAGTCAGAAAAGTTGGAGTCTTGCAAACAGAAATTGTAATAGAGTTAAGGTTAAAGTTATGTTTCACTGGTGTTCAGCTAACATCCAGAAAAGATGATGATAATAATTAGAGATATACCTATCTCCAAGAGCTGGAAGAGACCTCAGAAGGTCATCAAGTCCAGCCTCCTGCCTTCACTAACAGGACCCAGTACTGATTTTTGCACCAGATCCCTAAGTGGCCCTCCTCAAGGATTGAGCTCACAACCCTGGGTTTACCAGGCCAATGCTCAAACCACTGAGCTATCCCTTCCCCCTAAAGATGGTCCTCTAAGTTAAGTTACAATGACAATTAACTAGAAGGTTATAAAATCCCAGTTCCTATTCTGTTATCATTGCTAGTCATCTCCAATTTGTAAATATTTTTGCAAAGTTTTCTGAAATGCTAGTCACTTACAAATATATCTTCAGGTTCATATGCCATATAAGTAATTATAGATAGGCTTAGGAGGATTAGATTTTTATTAGTAAATATCGGTAAACATCAGTTTCACAGTATGCACACTAATGAATGAAAAAATGTCAATAATCAAAATTTATAGATAGGCAAAGAAAGAAGAATGCTTTTTGAGAACTTTTTAGAATCAAAATCCAGTGATTTCAACTTTGGAATTGGACTTGTTGCAAAAGGACTAGTGAATGAATAGTAAAGACTGGTGTGATTTGATGATTTAAGGATATTTACTTTGTGTTCTTTGACATATGATGTTGACATGTTGTTTGAATGAATTATAAAGCTGTAACTGTTTGAATCTCAACATCTACTGTAATCAAATAATTGTTTAAGTCCCCCATAATTTCCAACAAATGTGAAATTTAAATGCATGATTTTGTGCAACTGAAAACTTAAAATTGATATATTTAAGAATATTAAAAATAAACATCTATATTATCAATTGAAATTATTAAAAAAATGCATAAAAATTGATTTTTTTGCCAAACCTAATCAAGCCTGTTCACCTAATTGAACTGAAGTCTCATTTTCTTCCCACGTCAAAGGATTTTTCAGTCATTTGGCATATCCTGGAAAATTTGAGTGCTTAACTTTCTCATCTTTCTGACTTTAGTGCTTTTAGAAACATTAATTTATGGGGCCAAATAGCTCAGTAGCTACTGCAATAGTGTTGCACTCCTGTAAATATGGATTTTCATAAAGTAGTGAGAAATAGAATATTGTGGAACAGTCTTACAAGGGAAGTGGTGGATGCAACTGTAACACCAACAGATCCTGGTCATCGGTGGGCGGGATTGAACCTGGGGTCTCTGGAGCTTAGCGCATGACCCTCTAACACATGAGCTAAAAGCCAACTGGCTCTTGGCTAAGGCTGTAGAGCAGACTCATTTTATCTCTCTCTCTTTTTCTTTCTCGCTAGATGGTCTCAGTACCACTAGATGGGACAGAAGACCACACCCAGGAGGCGGGTGGGTTACACTACATCCCTATAGCCATGTCAATTAAGATATAACTTTTAGATAATGTTTTCACCTCTTAGAGTGAATGCAGTGGTCTCTGAGCCTTGGGCTTAATTCACTTTGAATTTAGGTTTACCATTAATTTAAAATAAAATAACTAAAATAAACAAGAAGGAAAAAGGGATTATATACATTTATCAATATGAGAAACTAAATTAGAGAAGGTAACTTCAGTTATATTCATTATACAGTACTACTTGTACAAAACATCATGATGTCTTAAGTTCAGCTGCAGGGGCAGATCAAGCAGTTATCTGTAGAAAGGTATAAGTATCTCTCTCAGGGCTTGTCTACGGCTTTTTTTTTGCACTTCTAACTACCGGTATATTAGTTTAGTAATGAGTGTAGACAGGTAGCACGTATATTGTATAAACTTTGTGTTCTCCTGGCTGTGTTTCAGGTGAGTCTCATCATGGTTGCTTCATGTTTGTAAGTGAAGTGTCATTCTTCCTGATTCTGAGGTTTTCCTTTTGGCTTTCATATGGTGGCTACCAGGTTGTTTCAGTACTACATTGATAGAATGTCTCGATTCAGACAAGTGGAGTAAGAACACTTTATGGCACAACTCAGTACATCGATGGTAGTCTGGAGAGTACAATTTATTTTATTTTTTCAAACCCTGGTTTTAAAAAACTGAACTTGTTCATCATCAACCTAAAATCTGGAATCAATTCTCAAATTCTGGAAACAATTAATTGGAAGCAGAGTCCATTTATCCTGTATTTTATAGCTGTCAGTGTCAACAGCAGGATTACAGAAGGGGATCTTGGAGTAGCTGTTGATAGTTTCCAGTCAGCATTCAAAGAAAATACCATAAAGTTGTTCATTAAGTGAAGATTGAATGCACACAGAAAACATTGTAAATAGTATTTGGAAGATTGTGAATAACTTTTAAACAAAAGCTAGGTTGTAAATCTACTGATGTTCTTAGACAGACTTCCCTGCTTTGTTGCTCTTAATTATATTTATGCTTCTGTACTCTGGCACACGTGTCTAAACACATTTCCCTTCTTCCAGAGACAATTTCTCAGTTTCGATAATATGTTTGTAATATTTTAGATTATGGATTTTTTTGTCTAAATATTTTAGATATTTCAGAATCTTTAGAGCTTGAGAAGAATGACAGCATCTCACTTTGCTCCCAAACAGTTCAGAATCTTGCTAGCAGTCAAGGGATTTCCAAAGCTAGCAGCTTCCCAGCCCTTAGATTAATACTTGACTAGTCCTCAGTTGCTGGTGAAACAAAACTGTGTAATGGTACAGGTATTGGAATCAGCGTATAAAATATCTATTCCTTGGATACTTATAAGGCTTTCTCTCTGTAAGGCAGTATCTTCTCCCCGTAACCCCATCTGAGTCAAGTAAAGATATACAAACCCTTACCTTGCTTGACTCTGTTCTCTCTTTAACTGAGGCAGCATCCCAATGTATAGCTGTCATCATCTAATCCTTAACCTAAGTTCCATAGGCTCTCTAGCCTGTAGAGGGGTGATAATGGTTCCCCTTACAACACTCCTCCTAGGCCAATAAAACAAACCGGGGTGGACAAAATGTTATCCTGATAGCGGTCTTCCTTGGTAAATAATGCTGAAATAGCGCTCACTTATGTCCAAAGTGGTACAGGCATTAGGAGCCAGCCCTTGCAGCAGACATACTTCTGAATCCTGGTCAATCAACCTGGTCCTGTGGCTGGCTTACTACAAAAGCAACTTTTCCTCTCTTGGTATTGACACCTCCTCATCAATTATTGAGCATAGACCACATCCACCCTGACTGAATTGGTCTTGTTAACACCGGTTCTCCACTTGTAGGGTAACTCCCTTCTTTTTATGTATCAGTATATTTATGCCTGCATCTGTAATTTTCACTCCATGCATTTGAAGAAGTGGGTTTTTGTTTTGTTTTTTTTACCCACGAAAGCTTATGCCCAAACAAATCTATTAGTCTTTAAGGTGCCACCGGATTCCTCGTTGTTTTAGTAATGTCAGTTGCCTTATTACAAACTACATTTTTGCTTCTCTTCTATATTAAAACTATTCTGTTTTTCAAAGTTATACTTTAAACTAAAATGTAAATCTTATTAAAGTAACTTCACACATTATGATTGGTCATTCAAAATGTTCTTGTACAACCACATCCTAGTTTTCTTATCTGCCATATTTTAGAATGCCTCCTCCTGTTGTCCTGAGGTAATTACGGTACTCCTGTTTATTTGAAAGATATGTCTTATGCCTCATATCATTTATAGACAGAAAACTAATAATAATGTTCTCCACCCTTCAAAAGCTTGTGCCTTATGGAAATTTCAGAAGTGGTAAACATGCACACCATGTCTCAAACGCATGAACTGAAATTGTCTTCCAAGTTCTGATGAAAATATTTCTTAAATAGTTTATAGACTTTTTTTTGTAGTCCAAGTATACTTTACTTTATAGTGATACCATTATGAATCATAGAATCATAGGACTGTAAGGGGCCTCCTGAGGTCGTCTAGTCCAGTCCCCTGCACTCATGGCAGGACTAGGTATTATCTAGACAATTCCTGACATTTGTCTAAGCTGCTCTTAAAAATCTCCCATGATGGAGATTCCACAACCACAATTTATTCCAGTGCTTAACCACTCTGACATTTAGGAAGCTTTTCCTGATGTCCAACCTTAACCTCCCTTCCTGCAATTTAAGCCCATTGCTTCTTGTTCTAGCCTCAGAAGTTAAGAACAACAATTTTTCTCCCTCTTCCTTGTAACAACCATTTGTGTACTTGAAAACTGTTATCATGTGCCCTCAGTCTTCTCAAATATGTTGTTGTAGATGGTGTGAAATATACCTTTGTTTGTCTTGAAGGAAGAACAATGCAAAGCTTAAGCTATGACAAAAAGTGACCAGTTCTTACTCTTGACAAGTCAAAGATGGAGACTAAAAAAGAATAATTGGAAGTAACTATTTTAGTACTATAGTGTCTCAAGCATAACTCTCCTACATGTGGGGGAAAAAATCATTGTCACTCAACAGACCAAGGACAAGAGAGTTCTCTGTAAGGAAACAATCAGTAACCTTGAGGAAGAAAAACAGCTGCTGAAGAATTGATGGCTGCAACAATCCTACCTCCCCCTCTGCCTCTTTTTCCTTCAGTTTCATGTTTGGCAAGTGTACTTTGAGAAACTGATGTGTCCGTAATAGCAGGATCGCCATCATAAGACTTCCCCAATTGTCGTCAGCCTCCTTTGTTCAGAAGTGATTAGTTATTGATAGTGCAGTTTATTTTTGTTTTTAAATCTAGTACAACACCCCAGAGTTTAACAGACAACCACCTGGATCATGCTATGTAGTTTTATAAGTTTTATGGCCAGCTTTGCTTTTAATTTACACTTGAAAATATTGACTATTTGGAAAACTCAGACAGTATGTTAACTATTTTAAAATAAATTGAAGTATATGGTAAAAATTGTTATATTCAAATAACCATTTTGAGCTCCAACAATGAAGTACTATTTATAGTGCTGAGATTACCAGTGTGCTATCATGACTACTTATGTAGGAAAGATTAAAATTAGGCCCTGAAGCTACCAAGAGTACCGTGAGTGCTTAAATTTATACACATGAATAGTCTCATTTACTTCAATAGGGCTATTTAACGTGTATAGTTAGTTACCTTCATAAGGTTTTGCAGAACTGATGTGTTAAATGGCCATGTTCACTTGGGGTACTGAAAGTGGTTTTTCACCAGACTGTTTCTGTATTTCTAATGAAAATAAGTATATACTAATTTTTGTTTTTCTTTTGTTTAAAACATTTCTGTCATCGTTGTAGTTAAAACTGAAATCATAGAATCATAGACTTTAAGGTCAGAAGAGACCATTATGATCATCTAGTCTGACCTGCACAATGCAGGCCACAGAATCTTACCCACCCACTCCTGTAACAAAACCCTAACCTATGTCTGAGGGTATGTCTACATCTACAATTTTGCAGCGCTGGTTGGTACAGCTGTATTAGTACAGCTATATAGGGCCAGCGCTGCAGAGTAGTCACACTAACAGCAACCAGCGCCGCAAGTGGTGTTAGATGTGGCCACACTGCAGCGCTGTTGGGCGGCTTCAAGGGGGGTTAGGGGAACGCGAGAGCAAACCGCGGGGAAGCAGGTCTCCTTCCCAGCGGTTTGCTCCGGTGTTTTTTGAACCCCCGTGCAAGCAGATCTCCTTCCCCGCGGTGTGCTGTCGCGTTCCCCGAACCCCCGTGCAAGCAGGTCTCCTTCCCAGCGGTTTGCTCCGGTGTTTTTTGAACCCCCGTGCAAGCAGATCTCCTTCCCCGCGGTGTGCTGTCGCGTTCCCCGAACCCCCCTGCAAACCGCGGGGAAGGAGATCTGCTTGCACGGGGGTTCAAAAAACACCGGAGCAAACCGCTGGGAAGGAGACCTGCTTGCAGGGGGGTTCGGGGAACACCGGAGCAAACCGCTGGGAAGGAGACCTGCTTGCACGGGGGTTCGGGGAACGCGAGAACAAACCGCGGGGAAGGAGACCTGCTTCCCCGCGGTTTGCTCTCGCGTTCCCCGAACCCCCCTGCAAACCGTGTGGAAGGAGACCTGCTTGATTACCAGAGAGGCTTCCTCTGGTTTGCTGGGATACCTGTTTATTCCACGGAGGTCAAGAAAAACACTGGTGAGTGTTTACACCTGATGACCAGCGCTGGATCACCAGCGCTGGATCCTCTACACCCGAGTTTCAACGGGTGTACGGCCAGCGCTGCAAACAGGGAGTTGCAGCGCTGGTGATGCCCTGCAGATGTGTACACCTCCTAAGTTGCAGCGCTATAACTCCCTCACCAGCGCTGCAACTTTGTGGTGTAGACAAGGCCTCAGTTACTGAAGTCCCCAAATCGTGGTTTAAAGACCTCAAAGTGCAGAGAATCCTCCAGCAAGTGAGCTGTGCCCCACCCTGCAGAGGAAGGCGAAAAACCTACAGAGCCTCTGCCAGTCTGCCCTGGAGGAAAATTCCTTCCCAATCCCAAATATGGTGATCAGCTAAACCCTGAGCATGTGGGCAAGACTCAACAGCCAGCACCCAGGAAAGAATTCTCTGTAGTAACTCAGATCCCACCCAATCTAACATCCCATCACAGGCCATTGGGCATATTTACCGCTAATAGTCAAAGATCAATTAATTGCCAAAATTAGGCTGTCTCATCATACCATGCCCTCCATAAATTTATCAAGTTTAGATAAACTTAGATAATCAGTGTGCTGCCTGTACTGAAAGGCAATGAAGTGTACCTACATCTAGGCTTTATTAACCAATATCCATCTATTTGCATGTTTTCAACAAGCTATCTGCATAAATAATAGTACAACGATCCATTGTCCTTTGATAAATAGTGATCATAGTAGTCATGCATTTGATGTCCTGAAGGTTCTGACACCAGAAATAAATGTTAAGAATTTATTCCTGCTTCAGACTCTAACAGTTGCTTCTGTGGAGTGTTATAATTACCATGGATTGTTGTACAAGCTGACACATTACAAAATGGTGATCACTCTACATTGGTGTTCAGAAATAAATGAGTTTTATGGGGTTTTAAAAATAATTTTAAAGCAAAACTAGCTAACAATAAAGAGACAAGTAGTCCATGCATCGACTGATGGAGAAGGTGAAGGGAAACAGATCTGAACTTTGTGGAAGACTTGAAATATATCAATTTTTAATCCTAAGGATTTTGTTTTTAGTTTGTCTTGAAACTATGAACATGAGTTTGCAACAACTTGTTTCCATTTTTTAAAGTGTTTGACATTGTCAAACTGTCTAGGCTACAAATTTGTTTTTCAAGAAGGGAGGATTTTTCCCAAACCTAGTACTGATGATTTATAGAGTGCTCAAAAGGGTGATAGGCACTGTTCAGAACAGTCATGGTCCATGCCACAAAAAACTCAGTCTTTATATAGCTGTTACCTGATCAGTTAAAAGACAAACAGAAACATAGGGACTGGGGAAAGAGGAGACAAGTATATCAGAGGTAAGCTTAATGCTCCTCTGTGTACGCACATATCTCAAACGTACTGTGTTTTTTGTTTTGTAAACTGAAGTGATATGAGTAAAGGAAGAAGACAGATGTATGTGGACATAAAGGAAAGAGGAGAGGAAAGACGGAGTGAAGGGAAATGGAATACTGGGAAAAGACAAGAGTTAGAGTAAAGGAGTAGGACGGCAAGTGCAAGAGACCTAGTTAAATTGACTTGATGGGATGGAGTTATTGAAATGAATCAAACAGCAGCATAGACAGATCATTTGATGGCTAAGGCAACATGAACAGAAAATTCTGAGGGAGTATTATCTGGTGAATTGAATCCTAGAGGAAGTGGCAAAAAAGTACTGTGGGATTCTTGCCACGGAGGTTATGTAAGGAGATGACAGGAAGTAGCACGCTTTGAAGATGAGTTATTGGAGACTGTCACCTGAGTAGGAATTTGTGGGATTTGGCCCACAGTGAGAATAGCCTGTATATCTCACCACAGAGACATATTTAAACAACACCCTAATGTCAGTAGGTAGTTTTATTTAACTTCTCTCTTAGAAATTCCCAAACTGTATTATGCAAGTGAAATAGAAAGTGTAAAAAAAAAAAAAAAGTCAGTCTACCTTTTGCACTTTGCACAACTTGGACTGTGAAAGTAAACAGTAGGAAGTAAAATCAAGTTTCAATACTTTGTAGTTAATAATCAAACTTACTGTTAGTAACACGTGCAAGGGCACTTGATTAAAATAATATTTAAAGTGAGAGTATACGGAAGAGGAGAATCTTAGTATTTGACAGTTTGAAATATTTTCAGATGCTGTGTATATTCATTTTTGCTGAAGTTATGGAGGGGTTCCGTTTCATGTTAAGTTTCTATTTCTCAAAGTTAGTATGCTTTTTACTCCATAAGGCATGTGTAGTATAGAAAATTCCTTGTGAAAATCTCATTGTTCCGAGTAGAACTTGGAATCTTGAAACATGTTAGTACCTAGGGCTTCTGTGCAATTCTGTTTTGTTCAGGTTGTTATGCAGAAGTAATTACTGTGGTATCTGAGCGCAGACACGGCCTTTACTTATATTCAGTTATTGGCAAAAGGTTGATAAATGTAAAAAGATACATTAATATCAACAACTGTAATGTAGTTCCTGGTCTAACAGAATGGCAAACATGGTATAATATTGAGTCTGAGTTACATCTGGCATTTATATTACATTAAGTGTAAAGGCATGCGAACCCAATTCATTATTTCTTCATGTAAAGAGTTCATTTTGGCTAATAGCAAATAATCGCTCAATATTTTATACATGTGGGTATAGTTTAAATGACTGTAGTTATTTTTAGAACTATTCATCCTTACCTGATTGCATCCTTAATTTTTATTTTAAATGGTGCCACAGTTGGCATGTTTCTGTCACTAGGGTGTGCTCTAATTCCATAAATCCACGCTCTTTCTACATGGACTAGCTGCAGCTGAATCTCTTGACTGCTTTTTCTGCAGCTTAGCCACTATGAATTTTTCAGCAGGTTGCTTTGCTGTCACCTGGGCAACTGACTGAGTTCCCATGTTATTTTCTTTGTGTGTTACACCATGCTTCCCTGCTCTCTGGTGTACTCATGTGAATGAATGAGAGTCTCTGGCTTGTTAGCCGAGTACCCAAATACCCCAGAAGAGTACCATGTTGTCAAGCATTATAATGTTACCATTGCCTCCTTTATTTCACTAAACAAGAAGCCAGTATGAGATTGCCAAACTGATGGCTTTTTAAGATTTGATATCAACAGCATTTAATTTAACTTCGCCACTCCTTACAGACGCTGTGCACCAATGTTTACAGAGTCATACTTTTGAGCTTTGTGATAAATGTGGAAGGAAGCACAGCCTAAGCTAACTATACATGAAGGGGAAAAAATACAGAAGACCAGTTACTGTGTTGTAATGTGTTAATTTGCTTTCACGAAAATCTATGCTCTGTTACTCCATAATATTTTTTTAAATGCAGCTTTTGTTTGTAAATCTCTCCCTGCAAGTTTTTTTCCCAATATAGTTGTAGAAGAGAAAATCATTTCACTCTTAGAGTTTTGCTGTAAATGCTAGAAAAAAGTTCTAAGTTGACTTAGGATTGTTGGTTTGTTATAGGAAGAGAGAAATTATGTATGTAGCTGGAGCAAAAACCAGAATTGTAAAACTGTACTTAAAAGAACTTTTAATCATTTCCATTATCTTAACTGAAATAGAATAATCTTTTGATGAAACTTGCACTTATGGAGCTGTGAAATGTAGAGGGGAAATCCCTATTTCTTTTCTGGAAAAAGATTGTGGTTGACAGCTTTGCTCCTCAGGCACAATGTAACTGTATCTCATAAGGATAAGCTAGACTGTGCAGGAGACAAAGCTTTCTTGGGGCCTAGTTTGAGACTGTGGAAAGAACTCCCACAGGAAATAGGGACCACTGGGATTGTCACCACCTTCTGCTCCAAGCGCAAGACACATCTTTGACCTGTCTTGCTTAACTTAAAGAGAGATACACACACAGTCTCTCTCTCTCTAACTATATACACAATTCTCTTGGGAAGAAGATAAGAGACAAAGAACCACCTGTGACCGATATTAAACCATATCGCTTAAAGCACTACTGGAAGGCACTCAAATAATACGGTGATAAGGGCAGATAAGATCCTATGTTGAAAAGGATTAGAAGCACTCATTTTTCAAAATCAAGCTACTAACAAGCAAAAGTGTTTTTTTTTATTTTTACATCAGCAACGTATTTTATTTTGCTATTCCAGTATTAACCTTCTTAATTTATTCTTTGAATTAAAGTGGACAGGCTGTCTGTTGGATCTTTGCAGAGGTCTGTGGGTAGTATGGGCTGGATATAAGATAGCCAGGGAAATGACTTAAATTAGTTTGCTGAGGAGTTTATTTTGCCTGATAAATTTGACCCTCATGCAAATAGAAGTTGTCTAACTACCTTGTATCTACATTAAGCATGCAGATAACAACTGTCCTTTGTTAGATAAAGTGGTCAAATCACTGACCAGAAGAATCCCTAAGTGGGGTTAGTGTTTTATGGCAACATGATAACATTGTTCAGTGTGGAAATAGTTACAGCTCCTTATATGTCTGGAATTTGTGCCTGATGGTAGTTTTCCTGGCTAGTAGAATAACAAGCTAAAAGGAAAGCATCTGAAAAGAGGTCTAGTAGTTTAATTCTACTCATTTAGAAGTTGGAGATATTTGGACTAATGTATTTAATTGAACACTATGAATATAGTATTGGCATACAAACTTTTAAAATGTAAAAATCACTTTTCAGGTCAGCGAGGAATGAGCAAGCTCCATTAATGTTTTTAATTTCTGAACGATATGTGAAAATTGTAAAATTCCTTGAAGTTAGCAAATGAAACATGCCTAGGAAGAAATTAAAATAATTACATTGCAATGCTTCACTAGTGATAGAGAGCATTCTGGTATAAAATTATTTGGATGGAAGCCAAAGCCAAATTTGGCTCCACATTAAGCTAAGCTATTTCTTGAAGCTCAAGTAATTTAGGTTATGTCTTACTGTGGTCCAAGGTCTTTTAGCTGTTGTTTGATCTAAATTAATCTTTTCCTCAGTAATAGTTGAAAATATATAATTGTCAATATCTTTATAAAAAATAGTACCTAAGAAACCTTTTAAAAAGTTCCTTATTTGCATATAGATTTGTGTGTATGTCTATATAAATAATACTTATGTAAGAAACAGGTAGTGGTGCTAAATTGTGGAGCTATAGAGGAATGGGTTACCTAGGGAGATGGTGGAATCTCCTTCCTTTGAAGTTTTTAAGGCCAGGCTTGACAAAGCCCTGGCAGGGATGATTTAGTTGGGAATTGGTCCTGCTTTGAGCAGGGGGTTGGACTAGATCACCTCCTGAGGTCCCTTCCAACCCTGATATTCTATGATTCTGTGATAGATTATATAGATAGATATAGATATAGGTAGATAGATAGTTAATGTATTATTCACCTTAAAATGCTTCACATGTTCTCTGGCCACTATTTTATCTTCCTGGGATTTGAATGTTACAAAACCTTAAGCAACCTCAACTCCCTCCCAAAATGAAGAATTTTTTTTCTCTGTCATCCCTGAAATAACACATTTTAACGCTGTGTCATTTTCTGGCTGAACAAAAGCTGTCTTAGGTCATCTTGAGAAGCCTGTGTCTTTCCCTTTGTGCTGTCTACAGTTTGACTCATGGTGACTAAGATAACTCTTAACATATAAAGGGATACAAAAAATAGTCCCAATAAAATCTTTAAAAATCTCTCTAAAACATTGTCAACTTGCCCCTGTAACATGCATCAGATGTAGAATATGTCATCATGTAGAGTGGGCTAAAGTTTTTTGGCATGCATTTCAGATGAACTGCCTAAATGAGTCATGGCTTAGCCACTCATGAGTACTACAACCATTGCAACCCATCACTAGAGATACCATTTTACTACACCACACCACAATGCTATTTCCTCCCCCACCATTACCTTTTCACATACTATAATTTATAAACACATTCTGAATAATTATAAATATTGGAAATCTATACTAGTCATTAGTAGCAGGACATTAAGGACGAACAAAAGTATTGCAGTTTCATAAGACATGTTTAGTAATTATCAAGCGTTTACCTAATATCAGTAAAGTATACAAATGTCCACAGAGAATACAATTTTTGTCATCACATTATTTATATATATTTAGATGAGTATGTGTTAATAAACATACATGTATTATAATGGCAAAAATGGTACTCTTTCAAATCTTGCACTCTAGTGATTGTGGTTTTCAAGCAGCTGAAACTCATATTATACTTACTGGCTTTCTTCAGTGTCTGACCAGGAGCAGCATGAGTCTTAGAATAGCTAAAGAAAAAAACAAAAAAACCCTGCAGACAGTACAAGGAAATTATTGAAAAGCACAGCAAGAGAGTTGCATTTTATTGCCCTTGTTTTGGTATAAAAAAAGAGGTCCCGACTGATTGTGGTCATTAAGGGGCTCATGACTCCTCATAAAAGTAGGATGTTAAGCGTGGTATATTGGCTTACTTCCAGCTCGGATAATTGCTTAATTAATTTCCCTTGCAGTTTCACTTAGATACATTATTCTTCCTCACTTCCTGTCTTAAACTGTCTTAAGTCTTGCAATATCACACCTTAGATATCAAGGGGTGTTTTGGTTATGTGATCTTTCTTAACAGTCTGAATTAAAATTTGCAAACTGCTATGAGGAGAGATTTTCAAAGCCACAAGTGGGAGTTAGGTGCCGAGTTGACCGTCAGTGTTTTTTCAAATCTCCCCATTGAACTTCTTTGGTTAAAGGTGCTGTATAGGTGCAAACATCATAATTTTGTGTCTTCCTCCATTGTGGGATTTTGGCTTTTTGGGCAACCATTAAGATATTCTTAAGTCATTCCCAATTATTATTCACATTTTTTTCATTAAATTCTTCTTCCCAGCTGATTTGGTTCATAATTGTTTTCACCTATGAGAAATTGGCCTTATTAAAGCACCAGATATATCTATTACTTTATTCTGCTTGCACATTGTAAGTCGAAATAGTTATTATCTGATTAATGTTCACATAATTGTTTGTGTATTACCATACTGAAATATCTCCTTATCTGCTGCCTAGGAGTAACATTTTCTATATAGCTTCTACAAGAAGCTTCTTCAATGTGAATTATAGTACTTGCCATTTGTAAATGCATAGTTCTTGGCTATGCTTGGCTATGCTTGGTGAGTTGCTGTGTAGTTTATTCATTTACTTTGGCAGGAACTTTAAATCTGTCCTTTAGTTTTCCTCTTTTCTTCCTCTCCTCTGCTTGCGTTAACTCCTAAATTGTTCTGCTGTGGATGCCACAGGCAGTCATGCTTACAAGTCAGTTGATGAAGAAGAGGCTATCCTAGCTTAATGAATTCAGGCAATGTTACAAATATTATTTGATCAGATTATTAGAGACTTCTTACAAAAGCCTGCCATGAGGGGCTGATTGAGAAGCTTTAAACTTTCAGAGAGAAAGGTGGGAGATAGTTCTGATACAAGTGACACCTGATAGATTTTGAATGGGGAAAAGCTGGAGACTGTTATAGCATTCTGGTATGCAGTGAATTCTGCCTGTCTCTCTCTGTTTCCTTTCCCTTTTCTTTTTCACTCTTCACTTCTCCTCTTCATCAAACATTGTACTTATTAAAGTTTTCTTTCATGTTCTTTAACTTGCTTCCTCTCTACCTTGTTGCCCAGTCTGATTTCCTTTCCTTATCATTTTTCAAAAAAAGTGTACCAGATGGTGATGGTATCTCTTACAATAGAACAGAGAGAGGAGGGGCTGCCCAATCCTGTGCTTAGTGATTATCTATTTATTCCTGAAATGTGGCAGGAATATCAGGGTAATGTGTGAAAATCACACCCTTTGTGGATTTTTTGCACTGACAGCTTTTCACTGATTTGGGTTACAATATTGCTTTCTATACAAGAATACTAATTACATTGTGTAAGTGCTAATTAGAGGCATTGTGTCTAGAAGTTTCTGCAGAAGATGTATTGACAAAATAATTCTTAAAATGTATCTCAATTAAAAAAAAGTGGTATTTTACATATTACACAGTCTGTTCATATAATGTCTACCTACTCTAAAACTCCTGCAACAGCTTGGGAAACCAATATATTTGCTTTTGTCAACCACTTCCTTATATCAATATTAATTAGTACAGCACATGAGGGTATGCAGCTCTGTAGTCTTTTAAAGAAAAGATATCTTAAGAGCTAGAATTTTTCAGTTTTTCTGAATAGGCATCTGCAGCTATTGAAACTGAACTAATTGGCTTTCTCCAAGGTAATCTACTTTTTCCCTTGTCTCTCTCCCAGGACTTACTCATTTCCGCTCTTCCCCATGCTCCCCCGAGATCATCAAGCACTTAAGGTTAATTCTGCATAAAGCTATCTAGCCTCCCCTTTTCCCTCCCCCCCATCCAGATGAGGGACCTAGAACAAACTATTGTAAAAATTTTCTGTGTATTTTTTTGTGGGAGAATGTAAGCACCTAAAGTAGTTTGGCAATTGATTAAAATATATTTATGCAGTCTTTTTTTTCTTTCATCAAACTGTTGCGATGAACCCCTAGTTCTATGATCTCAGAGGGAAAAATTACAATCCATTTTTTTTCCTGCTTTAGTTTTAGTTACTTACCATGAACATATTTGGCAGGTTATCATAACCTTAGTCCCAGATCTGGACCTTAGCGTCCAAAATATGGGGGTTAGCATGAAAACCTCCAAGCTTAGTTACCAGCTTGGACCTGGTACTTGCTGCCACCACCCAAAAAATTAGAGTGTTTTGGGGCACTCTGGTCCCCCTGAAAAACCTTCCCTGGGGACCCCAAGACCCAAATCCCTTGAGTCTCACAACAAAGGGAAATAATTCTTTTTCCCTTCCCCCCTCCAGGTGCTCCTGGAGAGATACACAGACACAAGCTCTGTGAATCCAAACAGAGTGACTCCCCCTCTCCGTTCCCAGTCCTGGAAACAAAAAGGACTTTCCTATTCACCCAGAGGGAATGCAAAATCAGGCTAGCAAATCCAACGCACACAGATTTCCCCTGATTTCTTCCTCCCACCAATTCCCTGGTGAGTACAGACTCAATTTCCCTGAAGTAAAGAAAAACTCCAACAGGTCTTAAAAGAAAGCTTTATATAAAAAGAAAGAAAAAATACATACAAATGGTCTCTCTGTATTAAGGTGACACAACACAGGGTCGATTGCTTAAAAGAATATTGAATAAACAGCCTTATTCAAAAAGAATACAAATCAAAGCACTCCAGCACTTATATTCATGCAAATACCAAAGAAAAGAAACCATATAACTTACTATCTGATCTCTTTGTCCTTGCACTTAGAAACAGAAGACTAGAAAGTAGAAACTACTTCTCCAAAGCTCAGAGAAAGCAGGCAGGCAGAAAACAAAGACCTCAGACACAAAATTCCCTCCACCCAAAGTTGAAAAAAATCCGGTTTCCTGATTGGTCCTCTGGTCAGGTGCTTCAGGTGAAAGAGACATTAACCCTTAGCTATCTGTTTATGACACAGGTATTTAAACTAATTTTGAAAATCTTGTTGCTGTGATTAGTGTTCATCATTTGTTTTATATTATCTTTGGACCATGTTTGATCACTTCATACATCCAAGGCTGCTTCACTGCTTCACTACCTACTCTGGTGAGATGAAGATCTTGAGAACCCATTCATCATACCTTTCTTTATGTCAAGCTATTTTTCTTTGTTGAGGGAAGGTTATATGTCAGAAGGGAAATAGATAATTGTGTCATACAGAAATGTTTTTTTCCCAACAGCAGTGTTATTTTCTTAAGTATTTAATATTAAACTTCTTTGTTGTACAGCCATTTGTATGCATTTTTGTATTTAATGTAACCATGTGATTCTAAGTATGTCTACATATCGGTATCGGTGTTTCCTTGAGAGAATGATACGATTTCAGGTAGCAAATATATCTTTTTAGCTCTTCAAAAATATATTTCAGTAAGCACATTATGACAATATTAATATTTTCCAGGGTCCCAAGACAGCTTTGATGGTTCAGAATTTAGGAGGTAGTAATCAGAAGGAAGTTTACCAGAAATAACTAGGTCAAAATATTAATGTTGACTTATGGATTCTTTGTAATTTAGAAATAGATATATCAATATTTATCTTTTTTCTGCATTCCATAGCAGGGTTTGAATTTGAGAGTGTTACTAGGCCATCAATTACTGCACCATGAAAATATGTTTTTAAAGGGCCTATTTCTGCATCGTTGAAGTCAATGGAAATTGTCATTGACTTGCCCCTGCTACTGGTTAGTTCTCTGGCTGGCGATTGATGCTATTGCTGGTTGTAGGTTGAGGGCGACCTGGGGCTCTGCTGCAGCCGCTGGTCCTGGACCGCTGATCCAGGGCAGCACCAGGGACCAGCTGCAGGGGGCTACCAGAGCAGTAGCCGGTGCGGCTGGCCCCTGGGCTTCCCCAGCTGCTGGTATGGTCCTGCGGTCAGCCGCACCAGCTGCAAAATTCACAGAGGTTATGGAAAGTCATGGAGGCCGTGAGGTCGCAGCCTTACTGATTAAGAGAACTGTAGTAGAACCCCAGAGTTACGAACATGGGAGTTATGAACTAATTGGTCAAGCACACACCTCCTTTGGAACCAGAACTACACAATCAGGAGCAGCGGAGACAAAGGGAAATACAGTACAGTATTGTGTTAAACATAAACTACTAAAAAAGATGGTTTAAAAGCAAGATTTTTCTTCTCAATAGTAAAGTTTCAAAGTTGTGTTAAGTCAATGTTCATTTGTAAACATTTGAAAGAACAATCGTGACATTTCATTCAGAATTATGAACAACTTCCATTCCCAAGGTGTTTGTAAGTCTTTGGTTCTACTATATATAGACATCCCATTTATCAATGACTAGAACTTTAATACATTAACTCATTTCACTGGCCTGGATTTGATTTGATGATTTGAGGGTAGGTGAGTGCATACATACAGCTATCACCGTTCTCTGTGGGGACTGGTTCCTCTTATTCCTGCAGCAATTTAACCTGCTTTTCAAAACAGGAACATAATAGAATGCCATTGAGTGTTGTTTTCAAAAACAGAAGGGCTTTATTTCTCATTAAGCACTAAATAATTATAGTGAACTATCTTCTGTGAGAATGAGTAGGGTAATATATTTGTTGCTGAACATTCTAAAGCTTATAACTCCAAAAAAGAATAATAAGACAGAGGGGGGTCTATCAGTGGCTAATGTGGGAAGTTAGAGACCGTGCCTAAAATTGTATTCCTGTTTGTGATTTTTTTGGACATTATGCCTGGCTCTCAAGATTAAATTATGAATTCAGTGGAAATAGAACTTCAGAGGGTTCCTGAATGGTAATGTCATGATTTAGAATGACATGGTTTGTTTAATCACTGAGGTTTGCCTCTTAAGTGCAGGACTAAAAGTACATAGTCTCATTTTTTCAGACGCTTACATTTGTAATACCCTGAAATGAGTCTGTTCTCTACCTACCTTGGGTGCTTCATATTTACCCTGTGTGATACTATCTAATTAATACCAGCTATGTGCATTTTCCACTATGCTTTAATAGTGTACTATATACCAGTTGTCTCAGTATCTCTTAAGAGTATTACAGTCAACTACTGAATATTCAGTTCAGAGATGCTAAATGTGTGCATTTTTTAATTTACCCGTGGTAATACACATCCTATCCCATATTTTACTAGCCCTTGGAGGAAAAAATCATAGAATTTTCCAGTTCTCAACCAGACACCTGACCTACTGTGCCTCATTCAGTGCTAGTTTCCTACAACCATCAATCCTGTTATAATATAACTAGTCTCCGCAGACTAATCAATACATTGTAAACAAGAAAAAACCATAGATCTAGTAAGAAAGAAGAAAAGAGGAGGTGTGGTAACACCTCTTGTTCCCTGCTAACTTTTGTAATACCTCAGACACCAAAACCTTTACATTAATTCATGTTGTCTGCAAGACAAAGAGGGAAATTTTTAAAGGTACTGAGAGTTAGGAATCCAAATCCCATTGACTTTAAAGGAGTTGCAGGGCTCAATGCACCTTTGAAAATCAACCAAAATCTCACCATGCTTATGGCACGCTGCAAGTCTTTTCCCTTTAAGAAAACTTTTTCAGCATAAATGGAGTCCTTAGTGAAGGGAAGAGGAAGAACAGAAAACCACACAAGCTCCACTAGGGCTGTGTCTATCTGATTGACGTGGAAGTAGTTATATACTATAGCCGTTGAAAAACTTAGATAACTAGACAGAGGGAAGGAGACTAATTAGTTTATGTCTGCAGGCTAGCTGACAAAGGCTTATATAACGGGTGGAATAATCAGATAAAGGAGCATGTTGTGGGGGGGGCCAGTGTTTATAAGTACTTTGCTTTAAGGATCATAGTTCTTGATGATGACAAAAAAAATCTGTTTAGAGCTTTTTTTAAACAGATCATACCAATGTATAATCTCTTCAAATGGCGAAATGTCAGTTTAGTGGGAGAACATTGTATATAAGATTTTTGTGGTTCCACATCTTACTAAATAATTACAACTTTGGTATCCACGGATCTGGTACTTGAGAGACTGGAATCTGTTGATTAGGGCCTGATTCAGCTTACGTTGACTTTTATGGTGCAGATTCCAGCCTTTAATCCTCATTGGGTGAGATTTTCAAAGGCACAAATGGGAATTGAGTGCTTAATTGCCCTTTGTGCCGTTGAAAGCATTCTCATTGGTCTCTAAAAATGAGTTTATTTCTTATGCTGCCTTCTAAACGCCTGACAGTGGCAAAAACTGGATTGGTCCTATAGAAATTTTGGAAGAGAGCTTAAGTATATAGTCAGTTCAGTGTGTCATTACTGTACCCTGAAAGAATGGATTGTCAAATGTCTTCTTTAATACAGTAAAATTAAGTTCAAGGTGAAAGTACTGAATTATTGCCTTTTTGATTTATTGGTGAAATAGATCACAGAGATAAAACTAAAGTTCCAGGTTCTCAAAGTACTTTGTTATTCTGTAAAATAAAATAATGTAACTGATAACACAAAGGCTTTGCAATAGTAATTTTGTAGCTTTCAGTTAATGTTAGATGTAAAGAAAACAAAATAGCTTTTGCTTACTCTCAGCAGAACATAATTGGGCCCCTGAAACCTGAAAAGATGCATAGCCAGAATTCTGCACCAGAGATAAAATTAAGCCACTGAATATGCTGCCATTGAGCAAGTTCCAAAAGCTCTAGATATTTAACCTTTCACTTTGCGTTTGGTTGCAACTGTTTGTCTGACATGGAGTTTACAAGTATGGAGTGTAGTTGTAGCTATGTCAGTCTCGAGATATTGGAGAAACAAGGTGGGTGAGGTAATATCTTTTGTTGGAGTTCTGTGTGGCTTGTCTTTATCACCAACAGAAGTTAGTTCAGTAAAAGATATTGCCTCACCCATTTCGCTTCTCTAATGTAGTTAGTAGTAATTAATACTTATCATATTAGTTAGCTGCAAAGACCATGTGTGTATAATCAAAAGGATTGCAAAAGGGTATTAGTGTAGCCAAATGATGTCATTGATAAAAACAGAATTATCTGTTTGGCATCATATGATTTTTTTACATGCATATTACCAAATGTTTGGAAAAAGTGACATGTAGTACTAGTGATTTACAGTGCTCGTTCCTTGCATGGTTTAACCACAGGTTTCAGCTAGTTCAAGGAGGCATCAATGTATCTGAAAAGTTTTGACTAGAGTCTGATATCTGTCTTCATGGCCACTGTGAATTAATATCTTCAACTGCTAAGGGAGGAGCATTAAGAAAAACAAAGGTAATTTTGGCAAAGGTTATGCTGTTAGTGTGCAGAGACCACTGCCTGTCATGCTGACTAATATTGTCTCATAGTTTTTGTACTTCTCTGTCTCTCTGTATCCATCAGCTGTCTCTTATGCTTAGATTGTAAGTTCATTGGAGCAGAGAACACAGAATCATAGAATATCATGGTTGGAAGGGACCTCAGGAAATCATCTAGTCCAACCCCCTGCTCAAAGCAGGACCAATCCCCAACTAAATCTTTCCAGCCAGGGCTTTGTCAAGCCTGACCTTAAAAACCCCTAAGGGAGGAGATTCCACCATTTCCCTAGGTAACCCATTCCAGTGCTTCACCACCCTCCTAATGAAAAGGTTTTTCCTAATGTCCAACCTAAACCTCCCCGATGGCAACTTGAGACCGTTACTTCTTGTTCTGTCATCTGCTACCACTGACAACAGGCTAGATCAGGGGTAGGCAACCTATGGCATGGGTGCCAAAGGCGGCACACAAGTTGATTTTCAGTGGCACTCACACTGCCTTGGTCCTGGCCACCAGTCCAGGGGGTCTGCATTTTAATTTAATTTTAAATGAAGCTTCTTAAACATTCTGAAACCTTATTTTCTTTACATACAACAATAGTTTAGTTATATATTATAGACTTATAGAAAGATACCTTCTAAAAAGGTTAAAATGTATTATTGGCACGCGAAACCTTAAATTAAAGTGAATAAACAAAGACTCGGCACACCACTTCTGAAAGGTTGCTGACCCCTGGTCTAGATCCATCCTCTCTGGAACTCCCTTTTAGGTAGTTGAAAGCAGCTATCAAATCCCCCCTCATTCTTCTTTTCTGCAGACTAAACAATCCCAGTTCTGTCAGCCTCCCCTCATAAGTCACATGTTCTAGCCCTCTAATCATTTTTGTTGCCCTCCTCTGGACTCATTCCAGTTTCTGCACATCCTTCTTGTAGTATGGGGCCCAAAACTGAGCACATTACTCTAGAAGAGGCCTTATCAATTTTGAATAGAGGAGAATGATTACGTTCCTCGATCTGCTGGCAGTGCCCCTACTTATACAGCCCAAAATGCCATTTGCCTTCTTGGCAACAAGGGCACACTGTCGACTCATATCCAGCTTCTCATCCACTGTAACCCCTAGGTCCTTTTCTGCAGAACTGCTGCCTAGCCATTTGGTCCCTAGTCTGTAGCACTACATGGGATTCTTCCGTCCTAAGTGCAGGACTCTACACTTGTCCTTGTTGAACCTCATCAGGTTTCTTTTGGCTCAATCCTCTAATTTGTCTAGGTCCCTCTGTATCCTATCACTGCCCTCCAGTGTATCTACCACTCCTCCCAGTTTAGTGTCATCTGCAAACTTGCTAAGAGTGGAGTTCACGCCATCCTCCATCATCTTTTTGTTCCATTTCTACAGTGCCTACCACAGTGTCAAGGTGGTCCTTGACTATGCACCAAGGTAATAAAAATAAAAAGTAACTTTATTTTTTTATATGAGCATGGTGTATTGTGAGAGGAAGTGGTGAGGAAGATAAAAATCAATAACTAAAAAATAAAAAAAACCCAATTTTTAATTTAAATTGTTTTTTAAATATAAATTAAATACAGGTTTATTTTTAAAAAATAAACCTATTTACAATTACATTTGAAATGGGAAACCTGTTAAGCTCTAAACTTCTGTAATATATTAAAATAAATTAAATAAAAAAAAATCTTAACTAGTACATGTTTGCTATCATGTTTTAAAGAAAGTCAAGCCACTGAAATGGTAGAAGTCACTGGCTAAGCACCTGGAACCAGAATTTGCTGACATACTAAACCTAGTCTCTTCTGGAGGTTCAGAGAGAATATTTTATTTCATTTTAGTTTATTCAACCAGTTCATTTCAATGACTGGTTGATTCAAAGTTAAGAAATTGATTGGGAGTTGGAAAAGCAAGACAGTTTGTTTTTCCTCTTCTAATCTATGAATAAAAACGAGGCACAAGAGGAGTAGATCTACTAACTCTAAAAGCTTGATTGACATGGTCACCACAAATGACTGCATTACACCTTTAAGCGGGCTGTGTCAGGCTTACCGGGGGAGTGGAAATAACACCTTACGGCCAAGAGGAGGAGCGAAGTTCAGAAGCTGCTGCAAAAAAGGGGGAATGGGTCAGCGTGGCAAGGCTGACTCATCCCCAGTAACAGGAAGGGCTGGGGAGTTCAAAAGGGACAAGCATGGTAGGAGAAGCACCTTTTCCCAGGACCAGGTGGAGCAGCAGCAGGGATCACAGGTCTTCAAGAGCCGCTTTGATTTATATCAATCCATCCTGGGAAGTGGTAATCTTGTTTCTAAGACTTAAATTTTGTTTATTTTTCTTAGAAATATTTGAAAATGCTTGAATGATACTTAGTCCTTCTGAAGTGTTGGCCCTTTTCTGTTTGTTTTTCTACTTAGTAATGGGTGAAGATAACAGGTAGCATCTGAATTGTAAAGTGCTGTCAGTCGTAAGTTTTGACATCAAATGATGTGAGCATACAGAATAACAACTTTTTTATTTTCCACTTCAGGCATGTTTTTTTTATTTGGTTTAAGGCTATTGACTTAAAAGGAACTCAGTGAACATTTATTCCCAAACTTCCAAAATTTGTGTCTATATCTACATGTGCAATTCCCTGACTTTTATCTAGCTTGGTGCTTATTTGATCTTTATAATCATAGCAGCTTCCAGTTATTCATGGATTTAGCATCACAATGCCCTTGTGAGGTAAGGAAGTACTGTTCCCCTCCTTTTTTAAAACATTTTTTTATTTACAGATGTGTAATAGAGAGATTAAATGACTTGTCTGGGATAGGAGGAGTATTTTAACAACCTGCAAAGTTGCACTCGTAGTTATAATAATAAGCTATATCATCATATTCTTACCTCCATCTCTGCCTTATATTGCTCGTTACTCATAATATAAGCTGATCTGTAACTACTTTGTTAACAGAGAATGTGACAGAAAGTTATTAAAGAGTAAAAATTCTGAAAGCCTCCAGATAATTAAAATGCATAAAAAACAAGTAACAGATGGCAAGCAAGTTTTTGAATTAAACCAAATACTTTTAAAATAACCTTAACATCTAATGTTTTTGTGCAGTTAGTTTACAGACATAGCAGACTGCACTGGAATTCATGGTAGAGTAGTTCTCTTGGAAGAGCCAAAAATGTAGTTTTGGAGAATATATTGAAGAATGATTTTTAGCTACTTTTATCATTTTAGCATGATGGTGTCATTAAACAGGAAAAACCCGTCTCTGATTGCTTTATATACTTTAGTCAGCAATTCTATATAGATTCCTATGCATGATTGACAAAGAATGAGAATGAGTTGGTTAGTTTATAATAGTGTTCAGCTTTCTGACAGGGGCTTTAAAGAAGAATCAGAATATAGTATATATTAACTTACTCTGGGTTTTGCACACAAATGTAAATGAATATTAATATGTATATGAGGGAATCTGCTTTCCCACTCTTAATAACATAGAAAAATCTTTGTAAATTCTCCTCAAATCAAGTGATTTTTCTGAAATATTTATATACTAAATGCCAAAATGTGTTAAATCAGCATTACATTTGAGAAAAAGAAAAGAATTCAAGAAATGCAAAAGATATGGAAACATCAAAGGTGTTGCAAGAGCATAAGCTGTGCTCTTTATATTGCCAGTCCTACAAACTTCCTTCAGACTCCTTCTTCAAACTTTAGACTTCCCCATGTCCTGGTATAAGCTGCCTTTCTGAACCAGTTACCTTTAATTTGGCAGTTAAAGGACAGGCAATGAACTCACATTCCTGTAGATTAAATCTCATGGATTAACAAAATATGTTTGGCTTTGAAGAAAGTACTTGAAACAACAGAGGAACTTAATTCCAGCGGTTTTATACTTGGCACTTATGTTAAGAGCTAAGGGGAAATTGCTACTGATGATGGGTGAGGCCCCTTTTTGAACAGCTTTCAAGATAACAACTTGTGGCCTTAGTCTAGCTATAGAATTCATGGCTAATTGTTCAGATATTTCGGTGGTATTACCATGTTATCTTTGGAGATCTGGGAACTTGACGGCATGACAACAAGAAGTTTCATTACAAGGTGGCCTCCATGTTTGAGAAGGCCCTAGATACAATGTTGAAAAATCTGTCTTGGTTCTTTCCGGTCTAGGGGACTAGAATAAAGGCCTTAGTTATTGTTGTCATATACAAAGCAAAAGAGCTAAATTCCTGCATGGAAAAATGTATCATACCATGAAGACTGTTTTTGTAGCGTTCCATACCTGTAAGAACATGAGTCTAAAGAGTTCCTGCTGTTGTATCCAAACATGCAGCTCTCAAAGGTGAATATCTAAGCTTGAATCTCTTTTGTTTCTATTCCAAGAGTAAAAGTATTGATTAGTGGTCCTTGGAGAGAGTTTGTCTAGAAAAAGATTTCTCAGTTTTTTTGTAGTGTAGGCAATATTGTAATATTAATAATAACTTGGTCCTCCATCCTCTTATTTATGATCAAGGGGCCACAAAAGAAATTTCTTACATATAAAGTAATATAGATTTCTAGCAACCGGAAACAGAGGAGCTGCTATCTTGTGAGTTAACAGCTTTCTCTGCACCAGCAGCAAATGTTCCATGGGTCATCAGAGTTGAGAACTTTTGTTCTGTGTCATGCTATAGAATTAATTTCTGTGTTCACTTTTTTCTTTTTTTAAGAGTCACTCATCATGAAGAAAATTCAGAAGTCAGTCACTATGGGCTTTGAGATTTATTTCATCCACTCTTGTGGCAAATCCTAGGCATCAGCACAGTTGTAAAGAAAAGAGCTTAGGGAAGGGGTCCCTGTTTGAACTCTCTCAAAAATCTAATAAATTTCAGCCTATACTGCATTTGATGAAACTCAGCAATTAAGTTCAGCTCAGTTTATAAACGTGTAATGAATGTTTTCATCTTAACAAGAGTTATGGAATTATTTAAAATTTGGGGTTAGCACCCGAGAAATTGGGCATGTATTCATTTTCAGTTGCTGTTGTTTTTTATACAGACAGAAAGCTAGGAAGCTATGCAATAATTGATGCACATTCTGTTTTTGTGTCACACCTGTGTGATTGAAGTCCACTAAACTTGTATAATTTCCATGACTGGTACTTTGAAATGTGGAGACATTGTGCTAGCTTGAAAGGATAGTGTTTTCTTTTTTGATTAGTTGAAACAAAGCACACATACTGAGTGATTTTTTTTGAATAGGTTATTTATTTAGCCCAGCAGTATTTTAAAAAAAATCATCTTAGTAGTACCACTGGGTCAGGTATAGGACAAATTCTAGAACTTCAGTATAATTAAAGATTGCTGTGAAGGTTATTAGGAATTTTCTAGAATTCTAACTGAACTTTTGCAAGTAAAGAATCGAGGACATGATTCAGGTTTATAACAATGAATGTGTTCTGGTAAATAAAATTCTTGTTAACTATGTAAATATTCTTGAAGAGACGCCAGAATTATTCGCAAAATGGGCATTTATGTAGTTTGTTGAGCTGTTACCTTTAAACTATTTTATTACTTAATCTCATAGTTCATTAGACAACAGTAGCCTGTAGAGCGTAAACTCATGAAAATTACGTCCTCTCTCGATGTGGAGGAAGATATGCAAAACTTTTTGCTCCGTAGTTATGAATTGTGCAAACTGGTTTATAGAAAACACACAAGTTTATTAACTACAAAGGATAGATTTTTAAGTGATTATAAGGGATAGCAAACAGATCAAAGCAGATTACTGAGTAAATAAAGCAAACTTAGAAACTAAATACACTAAATAAACTGGCTACAAGTAATAATTTCTCTCCCTAAATGTTGTTTTAAGCAGATTGCAGATATTCTTGAAGATAAACTGCTCTTGCTTGCAGCTTAGAACTCCAGATATTCCTTTCACAGACCAGACACCTTCTAGCCTGGCTCCAGTCCTTTCTTTCTCAGATCAGTCTTAGGTGTCTTCAGCAGTTATCGTGGGCGAGGAGTGAAGTGAACTGACCTAGATTAACTCACTTCCCTGCCTTGAATAAGATTTACACATGGTGGGAATCCTTTGTTTCCCAGTTTGTTCCCCACCCCCTATTTGTGGAAAAATACTAATAAGCCAAGATGGAGTCCAGTACTAAGTGACATGATCACATGACCCTGCAGTGTCAAAGCAGCATCCCAGGAAACATCTCAGGAAGGTGGGAGATTAGCATCTTCAAAGTCCTGTTGTTTTCCCTAATGGCCCATTGACTAACCAGCCAGACTGATTGCATTCCCCAGGTGCGTTCCCCAGGTGCAAACACTTTTGTAATTGATACATAGTCTGTATTCCTAACTTCAGATATAGAAATGATATATGCATTCAAATAGGATAATCATATTCAGTAAATCATAACCTTTCCAGTGATACCTCATATGACCCATCTTGCATAAAATAATCTTAATTATTCCATATTCATATCATAACAATATTTCTGTGAAGAATATGGGGAGTAGCATCACAGTACTATAGTAAATAAAATAATGAATTCACATTGCTGTGGCTCTTTTGGGTAATGCTGATTGCTAATTTGGCACCTGAACCGCTTTTGGTCTGAGTATCACTGACGTAGTGTGATCTTCTGTATAACACAGGCCATAGAACTTCCTCAAACTAATTCCTAGAGTAGATCGTTTAGAAAAACTTCCAATCCTGATTTAAAAACTGTTGGTGATGGAGAATCCACTATGATCATAGATAAATTGCTCTAGTGGTTAATTACTTTCACTGTTTAAAAACTTATGTCTTACTGCCAGGATAAGTGTAGGAGACTGAAGTATTAATATATGTTTTGCTGTCATGTCCAACTGTAATATATATTTGTGAATTATATATAAGTAATATTTTATCGGCAGTGCTTTTAAAACAAATTAGTTTTGTATGAATTGGGGATCTTCCACTTTTTAAGCTTAGAAAGAAACTCAGTTAACAGTGCTGTCGATGCTTGGTTACTGATCTAGGTGTCTGCCTCAATTTATATTATCTAATTTATTTCAACATAGATTTTAATATCTTTTCTTGCAACAAGCCCACCCAGTATGCATGCCTGCCATTTACCTACATTATTAGACTGAACTTGGTGATTAGAGCCAGGTACTCTAGAGTGCTAATCCTTGTTTTACCACTGACTCACTCTGAACAGGTTTCAAGTTGGGCAAGTCCCTTAACATGTTTGCCACAGTTTCCCCGTCTATGAAGTGGCATAATATTTACCTGCAACCTCATAGATGTGTAATGAAGGCTGTTTTGTAGTTGAATACGTGGTAAGAAAGTGAAACTCTTCAGTGCTAACTTTTTTTTTTTTTAATAATGGTGATGAGTTTGGAGCTAGATTGAACATAGGAGATGACTTGTCCCCTAAGGATATTAAAATATAAATTAGGCAAAAGACTGCCACATATTGAACCAGGATGACCTAAATGCAACAGGGCAACAGAGAGTCCAATCACCTGTTTTGGGATCAGGAAGTTTTTCCTGTTAGGCCAAATTGGCAAAGATCTGGGCGGAATTTTGCCTTCCTCACAGTGTCATGGAGGCACAGTTGGCTTGAAAGGAGTAGGACCTGAACGTTTAATATTAGGCAAGGTAAGACTGTTTAGCTTGGCACAACTTGTGGCTGGTGTCCAAAGGTTATGCCAACTACCAAAGGTAATCGAGACCCCGAATTTCGTAGGTAGCCCTGGTGCCTACAGGAGAACGGGAGACTGAAATTGTCACGGACGAGTTCCTTCCCTTGGTAACTCCTGCCCCACCCCCACCCCTATCCCTGAGGAGAAAAAATTCAGAAGTGAGCTGAGTTCTAGGGATCGGCTGAGGAGGGTCTACCCTAAGTTATTGGTTATATGGGTGGGAGCCCTGTAACCTTGCACTGGAACCAGTTAAATGCCTGGTATATATGTGTGTGCATAGTGCCTTTTCCCAGTGAAATTGCAGCATGCCTCTAAAATCCATCCTTGTGTCTGTTCATTTGCCTTGCTGTCCTCATCAAGTATTTGTTGTACATTTTAATGTTGGTTAGTTTACTTTTAATAGGCCATTGATCATAGTAACTAAAAATGACCTGGAGATAATCGGGATTTTAAACACTGAATTAATTAGTGTGCTTAAAAGAAAAACTGAGACTAAGGGAAACTTTGTTTTGCATTAATTATAGAACCTTCAGTAAAAAGCTTCAGCAAGAAGATTTAAAGATACAATTTTAATTTAAGAATTTCTGAATAATGAAGTAATACTAAACATTTCAGGAGAAGTCGTAAAAGTGAATAGAATTAAAAGAAATCTCTGCTCATTCGTTATTTCTCCTTTTAATGACCGTTGGAGGGCTATAGATGTAGACTACTATTCTGGGATCACTGTTATTTGGCATGAATCTTGTTTCAAAATGTCAAGGCGTCAGGAAAGCTGGTATTAGGCTAATAAAGTAATTGGTTAAGCATCTTGTAAGCTCCTGAGTATCAACTGTGAATTAAACAATTAAATTATACGAAATCTTTCTTAAAATAACAATGATAAACTGGAGTTGCAGTTCAATATGTATCAGTAACTTGGATAAAAATATTTACAGAAATAAATTATAAAAAACAAAGCCTGCAAAAAACAAAGCAGCATAAACTCAGGAATTCAGTGTTAAGGTTAAATTAAAAACAAAACAAAACGAAAAAAAAACCAAATAAAATGCCAACATGTTAAGATATGGGAATACATAGCATCCAAACAACTTTAACCTGGCAGTGGCTCCAGGTCATAATCATACAGTTATGATTATTGGATAATGATATTTGTAGTCCGAGATTAGATTAAACTGAAATGTTAGATTTGAGGTTTTTTTCCTCATCGTGTCACCAACTCAGTTCTGAAACAGGACACTTTCTGGAGCTGGCTTCTCCTCCTGACTATCTGTTAATCAGTGAGGTGCAGCCAGTTTTTCACCACTCCCATAGTTCCCCAGCGGAAATATTTAAAAAAGTTTCCACCTACTTTAATTCTCCAGTGTTGGCAGCAGATCTTCTAAGAATTTCCTGTATCCTTATGAGAGACTGATCTCTGCTGAAGAATTTAAAGAAAGGTGCCCTGTTGTTCTGGTCAAGAGGTTGGCCCAACCTTGTAGATTCATAGGTTCCATGGAAGATTTACCACAACCCCTTGGTAAGCTATTCTAATAGTTAATTACTGTCACTGATACAAATTTATGCCTTATTTTCAGTCTGAATTTGGCTAGTTTAAACTTCCAGCCATTGGATTGTGTTGTCTCTTTCTGTACTAGACTGAAAAGCGCATTATTGAATATTTGTCCCCCATGTAGGTGCTTATCAACCATAATCAAGTCACCTCTTAACCTTGTCTTTATTAAGCTAAATAGAAAGAAAGAGCTTCTTGAGTCTACCACTGTAAGTCATGTATTCCAATCCTTTAATCATTTTCATGGCTCTTCACCGAACCCTCTCGGATTTATCAACAGCCTTCTTGAATTATGGACATCAGAAGTGACAGTATTCCAGTAGCAGTTGCACCTGTGCCAAATATAGAGGTAAAAGAGCCTCTGTACTTGGGTGACCAGATAGCAACTGTGAAAAAGCACAGCACTGTCCCTATACAAACAGGACATCTGGTCACCCTACTCTGTACTCCTGTTGCCTCCACAACAAAAGCAACCAGAAGGAGAATAAACATCCTGCTTTAGTGTTCCAGTATATGGTGAAAATGAGACCAAGGGGACTTCACACTCCCCCAGTGGCCCATGGGTAACATACCCCCACCATTATCCCCAGCAGCAGAGTCTGAATATAGCTGATCTGCATTACAAACAGTGACTGTGAAATGTTTTCACTGCGGCTTTGTAGAATACCAAAGTGCAGATTAGCAAGGTTCTATTTCATTACAGCAGGCACTATTGGCAAGCTACAGGCTAAGCCCTGTACTCATTAGAAATGGATGATTTCACGTAATCCTTAGTGTAAAATTGAACACTAACTGTTAGCATCAGCTTTCTTTTTAACGTTGCCCTAGAATTCAAATGATCATCAACTAGGCAAAGAGCAGCATGAAAACTCCATTACATTTCGAAAAAGTTCTGCCAAATGCCCCAGAAAGCAAGGTTAAAAGGGATATTCAGCATACTATTTACTTTAATCTCACCCTATCCCCTTTCAGTTCCATAATGTCCAGATTTGCTGTCCCTGTTCAATGAGGCATCCTAACAGGCACTATGATGACAATGTCAAACCCGCCATTTTACAGGGATGTTGCCTGTATATAGTCTAATGCTCCTGGTGTTTTGCAAAGCAATTTTTAAAATGTGTGTGAAACTTAATTGTATAGCGTATGGGGAAATGAAAAGCTTTGCTAAGCTGTACAGTATACTCAAAAAAAGAACATACCTTAGGGCTTATATACATGAGAAGTTAAGCCAAATTAATGGAAGTGCATTAATTAAAGCACATTAAACCTCTGTGAGGATGCTCTCATTAAGAAGTAAAGTGGCCTTGAAAAAGGGCTATAGCAGGGTCTATATAGAGCAGGTAGAGCGTAACACATGAGATCTCTACAGTTCACACCCCCATAGTCTGTACTGAGGTGCCATGTGGAGTAGCCGTTCATGAATTAAGGTGAAGTGAACTAAAGCCACTTTTCTTCTGAATGAGAGTGTCCACATAAGGGTTTAATGTGCTTTAATTAATGCAATTAAAATTCACATTTTCAGTTAATTCAGCTTAACTCTCTGTATGGACAAGCCCTAAGTATGATTACTGTAGGATAGTTCCATGCTGCAGTACAATTCTATGGAGGTCATATTTGGTGTTGCACACAGTAAATGTTGGTAGGTCTGGACTTGAAGGGAGGGGGTGCTGAGGAGGAGAAGAAAGGAGGAATTCGTTAGACAGGGTAACCGATTTGGTGGATGGGGGAAATCAGTGGACATAATATGCCTGGACTTCAGCAAGGCTTTTGACAGTCCCATATGATGTATGATAAGAAGCTGGAGAAATGCAGGCTCCACAAAACTACCATTAAGTGGATACATAATTGGTTAAACAACTGCAAACAAAGCGCAACTGTTAGAGAGGTGATGTCAGGTTGGAGGGAGGTCTCAAGTGAGCTTCCACAGTGATTTTTTTCCGGGTCCGGTGTTGTTTAACATCTTTATTAATGACCTGGAGGTAGATATAGACAGCACACTGATCAAGTTTTCAGATGACCTAAAGCTGGGGACAGGGTGGCCAGTGATTCAGAGGATAGAGCTGAAATTCAGAGGGATCTTCATAAATTGGAGAACTGGGCTATAGACAACAAAATGAAATTCAAGAAAGACAAATGTAAGGTGCTACACTTGGGGAAGAAAAACCAAATGCACAAATACAGAATGGGGGAAAACTGGCTTGGCAGCAGCACTGTGGAGAAGGATCTGGAAGTTGAGGTCCATCACAACCTCAACATGAGTCACCAATGTGATGCTGCTGCAAAAAAAGTAAACACAATTTTAGGTTGCATTAACAGAGGCATAGTATGCAAGTCATGGGAGGTGATAGAACTGCTTTACCTGGCACTGGTTAGGCCTCAGCTGGAGTACTGTGTCCAGTTTTGGTCACTGCTGTATAGAAAGGATGTAGAGAAACGTGAAAGGATCCAAAGGTGAGCGACAAAGATGATCAAAGGGATGGAATGCAAGCCCTGAGAGCAAAGGCTGAAGGAACTGGGCATGTTTAGTTTGGAAAAGAGGAGATTAAGGGGGGTTTATGATAGTGGTCTTCACATACTTGAAAGGCTGCCTTGAAAAAAAATATGGAGAAAAGTTGTTCTCTTTTACCACAGCAGGCAGGACAAGAGGCAATGGCTTCAAACTGTAGCACAGTAGATTTAGTTTAAAATGTCAGGAAAAACTTCCTAACTGTTAGAAGAGTAGGACAACGGAACAGATTGCATAGGGAGATTGTGGAACCTTCTTCACTGAAGGTTTTCAAAACAAGACTGGATAGTCATCTCTCCTGGATGGTTTAAACACAATAAATCCTGCATCTTGGCAGGGGGTTAGAGGTTTGTGACTTTTCTCAGCCTAGTCAAGGCAGAGGTAATATTTCCTCCAGGAGTCTAAAGTCTCTAGCTGACAGTCAGTTGGAGGGACAAACTCTTAACTTGTAAAGATTTTCTTCACAGCCATGAGGCTACAACCATTGTTTTTAAAAAATGAAAGCTTAGATTCTTCAGCAGAACTCTGTATCAAAAGTGGATTTTGTTGCTAATTCTGTAGCTGTGGTACTTGCAGAATATGTGGGACTCTGTTTGAAGGTGTTTAAAACCATTAGTAAGGTGGGCATGGGTCATCGTGGATAGGGCCCTGCCAAATTCATGGTCAATTTTGATCAATTTCATCGTCAAAGGTATTTAAAATTAGTCAATGTCATGTTTTCAACTGTTTATATTTGAAATTTCAGGATGTTGCAACATTGGGGTCTCAACCCAAAAGGTAGCCAGAAGTGGGTCTAATCTCCTCTCCCCCCTCAGCTGCCATGCAAGGGAACAACAAATCCTGTCTTTCCCCAGCCCAGCAGGGACTCACAGCTAGGAGCTCCCTGGCTAGAGCACTTCCAGGAGCAGGGTAGACAAATACGCTGCTACTTCCCTGCTGGTAAGCAGTAGGTCAGGCATGGGCGGAGCAAATGATTGCCATGCACGAGGTATGTGTACCAGCACACGGGAGTGCCAGGGAGAGGTTAATGAAACTGAGGTATGAAGAGCTGTAAAACCTGCTTAAAAAGTCATGTGTGTTATAGAAAAACAAAAGTTAATTCCTGTTTTGTGTTTTAAACTTTCTGCTCTGTCATGTTGCACATGCAGGCAGGAACAACAAGCAGAGGGAAGTGCCTCTGTAAAGATAACTCTAACATGACAGAGATAATGACCCTTTTCAAAACAGTAGCCGGTGTGATGGCTTCCTTAAAAATGCTACACATTGTTTTTATAATATTTCCAATAAAGAACTATACGCTGCCTTATCTTCAGAATGGCAGATAAGATTGAGATATTGAAATGTAAATCTTTTTCTAAGGGTTTAACAGTTGAAATCATAGAAGGAAAAGTTTTAGGACCAGTCTGTGCCTTTTTTATTGTCTTATAAAATGTTGTCTAAATATTTTCTGTTCACTTTCATGGACACCCCAGTTTTCTTTAGCATTGGAACAATAGTACTGTTTTGCTTATTAAAATACCATTGCAAGATATTGTGAATAAACTGTTTTGCTTGAGGAGGAAAATATGTTAACAAACACAGCAGTATGTTGGATTAAGCCAGATGTACAAATGTGCGCGTTGAGTGCACATGTAGAATTTCAGTTGAGCTGTTAATGAGATTCTGACAGGCAAGAAAACAAGATGGTTTATACTTTTTAGTCACTTTTGTTAAGCTCCATTATTTAGTTGGAAAACATTTAATACAATGTATTTGAGACATACATAATGTATGATGGTTCTTTGTTTTTTCCAGTTACATTATTTTTTCCTTTTCATTCCATTTAATGCATTACAACTGTTTAACAGCTCTCTCTTTTCCAGTATTGTGTGTGCTCTAAGTCAGATATGTAGGATCTGGAACTCATGTAACAAATGAATCCTGTTTGCTAGTTTTTGCATGTTCTTTGTGCTATTATGCTCCAGTGACATCGTTACTAATACAGTACTTTTCTTTTGTGATTCTACCAAAAATTCATATTGGATATGTTGACCAGATCTATCTTTGCTTAAAATGTATTTATTGCCAATCCACTAAGGATGCTGAAAATTCATAAAAAAAATATATATATTTTCCAAAGTGAGGTAGAATGAGATTTTCTAAAGTACCTAAGTGAGGTAGGCACTGCCACAAATTTGATTGAGGGCCCCCTTTCAGCAGCCCACCAGCCAACTGTGAGGGAAGTCCAATCTTGTGTGTCCCTGGGTCCCCCATTGTTTTAAGTCTCTGAGGCTTGAAGGGAGTGCAGCCGCTGCCCCAGTCTGGGAGTCTCTAAGAACACTTTGAATGCAGATCCTGTCCTAATATTCCCTTCTGAGAGCTGGAACCTGCTGTTCAGATGCCTGACCCCTCTGGGTGTGGGGCTGACTTTTCATACTCCGACATACTTAAACACAGCTAGAACACAACTCCACAGACGTGAAGATTTTGGTTTACAGGTTAACTCTCTCTGGAGGCACATACTAGTTGTGAAGCATATTACATGGAGAGACAGGTGTTGCTCAGATTAACACATTATTGCTCCTTTACTTAATCATATGAAGTACAAGACAGTATAGATCATTTAGAAAATGACAAACCTCCTAAACACAAAGCCCTTTCCTTGGGTGGTGTTGGAGACTATCTATGTCCAGGAAGGCAGGCAGGGTTTCCCTGCATCATGCAGTGTTAATGATGGGTAGCTTCTTCTTCATGGACTTCTCTTCCCCACCTCCTGTGACTTTGCCCAATGCTTCCAGTTCCTGTGTGGGTTCTCTTGTTTTATGTGCCCCCTTCCAACACCTACCTTCCTTTGTTCTCTCTTGGTAACTTCCCACTGGTCTTTATAAAAACAAAAACGCTCAGAAGAGGAAGTATTGGGATGCTGTTACTCTTTCACGTAATCTTTGTGTGGTCAAAGTACCTTAAATACTTCCCTGTTGTGTGCAATCTGCTCTTCAGACTGGTAAGACTTTGCGGATACATACAGTGGCATTCATGATAAGTGATTTCACGATACGATTTCATTATTTCAGCCAGAATTCATATGTCTGTCTAGATTGCCAGTTTATCACAGCATATAAACCATTTCAAATTATTTTAACTGGTGTTTAAGAAGCTAATGGAAGCAAAGTTGGTGATGGTGGGATTGATTGAAAATGGACCATAAAGAAATGAGAGAAAAAGAATGCAGGTATCAGATACTGTAAGTGCAGCACTAGAAGATCCATGCTTTTCCCAGCAAACTGTGGTCCAGGAGATGCATGTTTCTGTGCAACAATAAAATAGAAACAACTCCCCATCTCCACAGGAGTTTAACGTAGAAAAAGAAAAGCATGCAAATACAAGCAACAAAGAGTCCTGTGGCACCTTGTAGACTAACACGTATCAGAGCATAAACTTTCGTGGGTGAATATCCACTTTGTCTGACGTATTCACCCATGAAAGCTTATGCTCCAATATGTCTGTTAGTCTGTAAGGTGCCAAGGACTCTGTTGCTTTTTACAGATCCAGACTAACACGGCTACCCCTCTGATGCATGCAGATATAAGTATGTCCTAAAGATGAACATACTGTCTTATGGAGTGATGTTGATTGTGACAATTTGGCACTTAACTGAATTTTAATACATAAAGGACATATTGTAACCTTTTTCTTTGGGCAAACATCCCAATGATGGTAGTGGAAGATATAATGAGGGTTAAGTATTATTAAAGTATTGTGGCAGTAGAATCACTCTTGTTAAGGCTGATCTGGGATTCCCAATATAAAATGGGTGGGAAAGATGTCCATTTTGAGTTAGAGGATCAATTTGTTATTGTGGTTCATGATCTTCTTGAATTTTCTATGCCAGTTTGTGGTGAAAAAATAAGATAGGGGTTAGTTATGACTTAAAAAATAAAAAAACCTGCTATGTGGCTAAAACTTTTCTAATGTCGAACATTTTCTTTGGATCCCTTTTTAATGCAGAGCAGTTTCAGATCTGAAAGTTTTGTGTGATTCTGTCTTTTAAATAGTTATTTGACATTTAAAAGTTACTGACTGTAAATGGCAGCATTCAAATGTTGCTGATCAAGATCCGCAAAGTTAATTTTGACCTAAGGTTACAGTAAAGAAGTTAATTCGACACAATGCTGCTGAAGACACAAGCTATAGTGACAGTGTTGACATAATTCAAACTATGACAGAGTGTTTAGGATAATATATGGTATCAGATACATTCTTTACCATATTACATGACTTCAGAAGGTGCATTTGTAACCTACCCTAACAGGGTGGCTTGTTATCCCTCAGTAGAGGCTAGATCAGGGGTTCTCAGACTTTTGTACTGGTTACCCCTTTCACACAGCAAGCCTCTGAGTGCGACCCCCCCTTATTCATTAAAAACACTTTTTAATATATTTAGTACCATTATAAATACTGGAGGCAAAGCAGGGTTTGTGGTGGAGAGTGACAGCTCGCAACCCTCCATGTAATAACCTGAGGGGTCCTGACCTCCAGTTTGAGAACCCCTGGGCTAGATCATAGTGGTTTGAGTTTGCTCTTATTGCTTTTGATCTGATTCTTTGGCTGAAACACTAGAGGGCTCCAACTTTAAGACCAGAGCTCTGATGTACACCAACCCAATGTTAAATAAAAACAAACCTTTGGAAATTAACAATGACAAAACAAAATAAATCCTTGAAGTCATGGATCTAAGTAGCTGCAAGAAAAGTCAACCTTCACGTTGCTTACTATGCTGTTAAGACCCTACAAGAGACATCTGTTTCCATTTCCAACAAATACCGTAGAACAGGGGTGGGCAAACTTTTTGGCATGACGGACCACATCAGGGTACGGAAATTGTATGGCGGGCCATGAATGCTCATGAAATTGGGGATTGGCTTGCAGGAGGGGGTGAGAGCTCCTGCTGGGGGTTGGGGCCAGGGATAAGGGGTTTGGAGTGCAGGAGGGTGTTGTGGGCTTGGCATGGAGCAAAGGGGTTCGGTGTATGGGAGGGGGCTCTGGGCTGAGGCAGGGGGTTGGGGTGTGGGAGGGGGTATGGAGTGCAGGAGGGTGTTGTGGGCTTGGCATGGAGCAAAGGGGTTCGGTGTATGGGAGGGGGCTCTGGGCTGAGGCAGGGGGTTGGGGTGTGGGAGGGGGTATGGGCTCTGGGCTGGGGGTGCAGGTTCCAGGGTGGGGCCAGAAATGAGAGATTCAGGGTGCAGGAGGGGGCTCTGGGCTGGGGCGGGGGGCATGCGAGCTCTGAGGTGGGGCTGGGGATGTGGGATTTGTGGTGCACGAGGGTGCTCTGGGCTGAGGCGGAGGGATTCGGAGGGCAGGAATGGAATCAGGGCTGGGCCAGGGCATGTGGAGCCCCTTGGCTGTACCTGCATGTAGGAACAGGAGTGGGGACAGGCCGTTGCTTCTGGGAGCTGCGTGGAGCCACGGCATGCGTGGAGTGGGGCAAGCCCCTGACCCCGCTCACCAGCTGGAGCGCTGGAAGGGGGCAAGCTGCCAACCCCACTCCCTGGCAGGAGCTCGAGGGCCAGATTAAAAGGTCTGATGGGCCAGATGCGGCCTGGGGGCCATAGTTTGCCCACTGTGCCATAGAACAATATATACCCCAATTTCATCCAACTCACTGTCATCCAAAACCTGAGTAGTGACCTCCGAAATGTTAAAGCAGAATAATTTTCCAAATGGATAGACTGTGTGACAGTCAGATTTGCCAATCTGTTGGTATTAGAGAGTATGAGGGAACCTCTGACGTGCATGACAGCAAGTTGGATGAAGTTGGAATATGTTTTTTTGTTTTTGTAGGTATTTGTATATGTTTTGGCGATGGGAGTTGTCTCTTGGAGTGTAGGGTAAACAGCACTGTAGGTGATGTTTGTCTTAACAGTCCTAAATTTATTCTTTAGCCATAATTAAAAATGGCATTCAGTCTTCTCCTCACACTCAGGATGTAGAGGAACCTAGAGCTAAATGCACAGAGGTTGACTAAGAGAGGAATTTGTGGTTGGACACAGATTTACTAATATTTGAAGAAAATGATGTAGAGGAGTTATCATATGAGAATATGACAGGAAGAAATAGGATGAAATTAAGAGGAAAAACATCAACTCAATATCCAGAAAGTCTTTGTTTATATGGTCTCCTGAGGGAAAAGGGTGAAAACATCATTAGCAATCTAATTTAAAAGAACTAAAATAAAACGATACAATAGGAGCCAATCCCAAACAGATGCTTGGGTTACCTAACAGATCCATTCCATTTTAACTTGTATATTTCTGAAATTCACCACAATGTGTATATACGTAAGATATTTGCATTCCCTGCATTTAGAAATAAGTTATTTGTAGTACTTATTCACAATATACATATTCATACTCTATTCGAAGTACAGTGTGTCACAATAAAGTGCCATTTTAGTTGTTGTAAAAGAAGAAATGCAAATTACAACCGTCAGAGCAGATTGTTGTTTTATTTCATTGATTGACTCTGCCCATCACCTTGATTTAGTAATCATGAAAGTGTACTGGCTTTTTTATTCTTCCTGAAGGATGCTCTTTTTGGCACATTTTTTTATTTTGAACACACCAGTAGTGTTGCTCACCAGTTTATATTGGCATTTATGTAGCTCTTTTGGTGGCTGGGTAAGAGTGTTATACGATGACTTGTGTTGTATACAGTGCTTAACTTAAAACACATCAATTTTTCCTTCTTACTCTAGGGAATACCTTGTACATATCGAGATAAAGTTGGTTAGATAGTTAACACACTCTCTAATGCAATAAGCTGCTTTTAAGGACAACCAGACTACATAACTTGAGGCCTTCAAGTGAGAGAGAACTCAGACCTAGCCAATAATAATTCATGCTGAGAAAACTTAGCTCAAGAGATCATGCTCATGGACTTTCCTGAGTTAGAGAGAGTGAGGGAATGTTGTGCAATCTAATACATACTGAGTTACCTGATAGACACCAAATAGGTACTGTCAATACTATGTGTGGGTCAACTGAGTTTCCTAACTACAAAGAATCTTATTACCATAATTTATTCTAAAGACTCTGTTTTGACACGCATGTTGGCCTTTCTGTAGCCTGAGGGGAGCTGCAAGAAGAATAACTAACATGACTTCAAACATGTTATTCTGCTTCTTAATAAACATTAAGTAGACTTTTCAGTCATGTTACGTTAAATTTGATTCAACTAACACACTGAAAAATGCAGCTCTTTTTCAGCTGCCAATTACACTCTGAGATTTCCGTATACCTGCAGACTTCTATTTGTATAATTAATTCTGTACTATGTCTACCAGTTTTTTTCTCTTTTAATATAGAGATTTCAAAACAAATAATAAACAAAATGAAACACAACAAAACAAAAAGTCACCTTCAGAGTCAGAACTTGTAACTGTTCTTCATTAGTGAAATTTGTTAACAAAATAATCATTCCAAGTAGGAGGCAAGGGACAGGAAATGAATATATTTCATCATGATTTTGTTGTGTTATAGTGAGAAAGTACTATGATTCAAAGCACTGAAATGATTGGGGACAAATCACTAATATTTTTAGTCTTAAATATTTAGATTAGTAACAGAAATGAATATAAACTAAAACCTTGGCAGTCTTTCCTAAATAGAGGATGTTTGTGACTTCCATTCTCAAGTTCTTCAATGCTGTTAATGTTAAAATGCCTGAGAATATGAATTAAATTGATTTGGGTATTTTAAATGGCCTGCTTGGGTGGATGTTGGATGTTTTGATATCTGCACTATAGCTTTCTCATTGACCTAAATAAACAGATGGACTTCAATGAGTAGGGCCCTACCAAATTCACGGCCATGAAAAAATGCATCACGGATCGTGAAATCCGGTGTCCCCCATGAAATCTGTGTAATATAGGGTAAAAGCACACAAAAGGCCAGATTTCACAGGGGACACCAGCATTTCTCAAATTAGGGGTCCTGACCTAAAAGGGAGTTGCGGGGGGGTCACAAGGTTATTTTAGGAGGGGAGGTTACAGTATTGCCACCCTCAGTTCTGTGTTGCCTTCAGAGCTGGGCAGCCGGAGAACGGTGACTATTAGCCAGGCACCCAGCCCTGAAGGTAGTGCCCTGCCAGCAGCAGCACAGAAGTAAGGGTGGCAATACCATACCATGCCACTTTTACTTCTGCACTGCTGCTTTCAGAGCTGGACGGTTGGAGAGCGGCGGCTGCTGATGGCTCAGCTCTGCAGGAAGCGGTGCAGAAGTAAGGGTGACAGTTCCAGCCCATCCCATCCTTACTTCTATGCTGCTGTTTGCGGTGGCTCTGCCTTCATAGCTGGGCTCCTGACCAGCAGACGCTGCTCTCCAGCTGCCCTAGTCTGAAGGCAATGCCGACGCCAGCAGCAGCACAAAAGTAATGGTAGCAGTACTGCAACCCCTCTACAGTAACCTTGCAACACTCCCCCCCGACCTTTTTGGATCAGGACGCCTACAATTACAACACCATGACATTTCAGATTTAAATAGCTGAAATCATGAAATTTACTATTTTTAAAATCCTATGACTGTGAAATTGACCAAAATGATTGTGAATTTGGTAGGACCTTTTCAATGAGTATTTGAAGAATAAAGCAGAGGATCTTCTTTTCTTTGAGTCTCAGTATATGGAGAGAATTTATTTCTGATTGGTCATGCCATCCTTAACTAATTATTCACTTCTGAGGTTTTATAACGGGTCAGCAACCTTCGACATGCAGCTCATTAGGGTAGTCTGCTGGCGGACCATGAGACATTTGTTTACATTGATTGTCCACAGACATGGCCCCCTGCAGCTCCCATGGTTCACCGTTCCCAGCCAATGGGAGCTGCAGGAAGCATCGGCCAGCATATTCTTGCGTCCCGTGCTGCTTCTCGCAGCTCCCATTGTCCAGGAATGGTGAACTGTGGCCACTGGGAGCTGCGGGGAGCCGTGGCTGCAGACAGTCAAGGCAAATAAAATGTCTCCCAGCCCATCAGTGAATTACACTGATGGGCCGTTTGCCAAAGGTTGCCAACCCGTTTTATAATCTTGTAGGAATATCTGATTCTTCAGGGATAATATTTCTAATCTCCCTAATATTTTTAGTGACAGATGGTGCTAAATGTTTTATGGATATACTTTAGTCATTAAGTCTTCAGTTTTGCTACACTTGCTCTTGTGTTGGCCAAGTCTTTAATTGACTTCTTTATGCACTTTTTAGTTCAGTAGCATGCATAAAACCTATTTTATCCCAGTTGAAATATGCTAAACTTCATGCAGAAGCAAAATTAAACACTGGGTTTAAATAATGAACTAGTTTTTTCACACTTTCTACTTTATTCTTTAGTATATAAACTGTGATAGGTGAATATTGTGAACAGAATTCATAGTGCTGAAACACAAATACAGTTGGTTTGAAATTTATGCAGAATACTTTACAGTGGACACTGTTTCTGTTAGTATCACATATGTAGCCTGTTTTTAGCAAAGCAATAATTGCCATTTGTCAACAAAATTAAGTTTGCAATATATTTTACTATTTGTTCTGAAGAGCTGCTTCTCTCATTATGAACTTTTTTTGGGGGATTGCTGAGCAAAATGTCAGATATTTAAAATTTTCCTTAGACTAGTGTTGTGCTTTAAATCTGGCATTCACTAGGTTATATTGCTGCATTTCTCTTTCCTCGAGATATCAGTTCTGACTCTTAGGAGTCTTGAAGTGCTTTAATTTTTCCAAGCAGGTCTTCTTGACACGGTGTTGAAGATGGTTTCATCCTATCTGCATTAGGCTTTGATACTGATGAAACTGCACTTATTGTTGATAATGGAGACAGACAAGTCTGGAAAAGAGAAGAATGGGGTTCACAGTTAACACTGTGCTGAGACAGTGTGCATTTCTCTTCGGATGCAAACTTAGTAACAATTCACAACCGGTGAATTTCCACTGGGTGCAGCAGTGGTGGAAACAGTAGAGTAGACAGTAATTGGGTAGGGCTCACATGTCTTTGGGTTTTTTTGTTTTTGTTTTGTTTTTGGTAGACAGCACTGAGCCCTCAGTGTGCTGCAGCTGATGGTATCACCTACAAAATATGTCAAAATAGATGTGGCCCTGGGATTAAATCCTGACCTTTCCTTTATTGCTATGAGAAATCCTCCTAAAGCAGGAATTGTCACGCATCTCATCAGGGTAATCCACTAGCGGGCCACGAGACATTTTTTTTACATTGACTGTCCACAGGGATGGCCCCCTGCAGCTCCCAGTCACTGCGGTTTGCCGTTCCTGGCCAATGGGACCTGCAGGAAGCAGCGGCCAGCACATCCCTGCGGAATGTGCCACTTTCCGCAGGTCCCATTGGCCAGGAACGGTGAACCGCGGCCACTGGAGCTGCTGGGGGCAGTGCCTGTGGACTGTCAATGTAAACAAACTGTCTCGCGACCTACCAGCGGATTACCCTGATGGGTCGCGTGCCGAAGGTTGCTGACCCCTGTCCTAAAACCAAACTATGC
The DNA here is from genome assembly GCF_007399415.2 of Gopherus evgoodei. Taxonomy (NCBI): domain Eukaryota; kingdom Metazoa; phylum Chordata; order Testudines; family Testudinidae; genus Gopherus; species Gopherus evgoodei. Next base: position 211,984,267 of record NC_044324.1, on the reverse strand, counting down.
CGGGGGAAATAGCATTGAAGAGCGCATGTGAGGAATATGAAACTTCCTGGGCTAAAGAGCTTCACTTTGCCAGGTTTCCCTCTGCTCCCTGTGTGTCACTGCATAGTAGAGATTTAGGGTTGGGCTCAATGGATCTGACATTACACGGATCCACTAGCTATACTGCCAATGTAGCCAGTCCCCACCACCTGCTACTCTTTCACAGACACCATAGAACAGGGTTTCTCAAACTTCATTGCATTGTGACCCCCTCTGACAACAAAAATTACTACATGACCCTGGGCAGGGAGACTGAAGCCTAAGCCCCGCTGCCCTGGGCAGTGAGGCCAAACTCAAAGTCTGAGCTCCGCTGCCCGGAGATGGGGGCTGAGGTCGAAGCTGAAGATTGAGGGCTTCAGCTCTGGGCAGGGGGGGCTGTAACCTGAGCCCCGCCACCCAGGGCTGAAGCCCTCGGGTTTCAGCTTCAGCCCTAGGCAGTGGGGTTCTGACTTCAGCCCCAGGCCCTAGCAAGTCTAATGCCAGCCCTGGTGATACCCTTTGAGGTCCCGACCCACAGTTTGAGAACTGCTGCTATAGAGTGGAAGTTCAAGTGGGATGTAGGCTAGTTGCTTCTTTAGAATACATTGGCATTGCTAAGCTGCAATGATCTGGGCTGGGGAAGATTCCTTTCCTCACAGTCAGAGATACTCTTGATCAAAACAAGCCAGCTGCATGCTGGTCCAAAATTTGAGCCTTCAGTAGTTCACACATTCCTCTTTTTTTGGATTATTTATCTGTAGTTTCAGGGAGTCAGTGTTGCCTCAGTTATGTTAATTTCAAAGCTGGAGGGTTAACTTTGCAGACTAAAGGCTAAAGACTACTTTTGTTAATATAACAAACTAGTGAGGTGAAGATCTCCCCTTCTCCCTTTCCAGAAAAACTTCCTGTACTATCATATTCTGCTTATGCACTTGTAGAAGTAGTGTTAGCAATGTTAGCTATCCTTCCTACAAGCCATTTTGTGTTCAACTTCAAAACAATTGTGTAATCAGATACAATTGTCATGGCTACGTTGACTGAAATTACAGCAATAATCATACTTGATTTTCAGAAATTTTTTAGTTTTCAAACATTAACGCTAGCAAAGAAAAGTTATATCTACAGATTTTCCTAATTCCCTAAGATTACCAAATTTGCACAGTTACTACATTCCTTAAATCAGATGCAAAGCATGCAGTATTATCAGTAAACCATATACAAGATACACTGTGCTCATAGTTTTGAGGCTTAATGAGCTAAGCTAATTGCATCAAGTCATAGCTAACCATGTAATCAGAAAACAGTTTTTTTTTTCTGTTTTACAAGATACACTGTGCTTTTAGTTCTCAGATTTAATATGCTCATATAATTGGACAATGTCGTAGTTCAGCAAGTAATCTGAAAACATTTTCCTGCATTTTCTACTGTGAGCAGTGTTAGATAAGTGTGTAACTTCCTTCTCTCTACCTGATTGAATGTTATCCTTTGTGTTTGGTTTGGCTGGCCCTTGCAGAAGGCTTTGCTATCTTTTAATAACTGCATCATCACACAGTATCCTGAGGTTTCAGTTGTACACTGATTTTGAAATAGTACATGCAGAAAAAAGGAAATTTGTGAACAACAAAATGAACAGCAGTTCCTCTTTTGTTTTCTATATTTCTGTTTAAATGAGTCAAAGGCAAAGCATGTTATTCTACAGTGTGGTATTGTAACTGCAGCATATACACAATATAGCATTATCTCTCTGCCTTACTGACTTCTCATCCTGTACATTGAATGAGGCTGGGCTCCTGCAGAATAAATAGTGTGTGATAGATAGCTAAAGATTATACAATAATTCATATGACCAAGGGAGCCAAATTAAGGTGATACATGAAACCTTTATTCTGATATTTTCTATCTTTTGATCCTTGACTTCTCAGCCTTAATATTTTTAATGCAGATTTTTATATGCTACTTCAGTTTTTTTTAACCTAGGAAACCCCCAGAAATTCCATTGTGGGGAGCTGTATAGACTCCTAAATGGATTATTAGCATAGTTTGAATGCAGAATCTCAAGATCTATAGCACAGATATTTAATGTTGGAATCAAAGAAATAAGTAGTGATAATAATATGCTGTTATCTTCTAAGTGGGCCAGGTATTACAAAGGGATGTGAGACACATTGCTAGACGATGGAGGAATGTTAGTAAACCAAAACCTTGGATTCTGTTCATGGCTCTTGAGGGAAGTGTGGTCTAGTGATTCCAGATATTACAGCCAGGCACATATATTTGGCATATTCATTCTGAAAGGCATTGTGACAAAGCGGGTGAGATTTGGGTCTAGCATATTAGCAAACTGAGGAACAATTCTAGGATCAGTTCTGGCCCCTTGCTCCAGTAGAATGAATTGAGTAGAATTTCATCTGCGGAAACTCATCCAGTGCACAAGCAGCATAGAACTGCATATTCATGTGTATCATAGGGCTACCTGAACTCTGAAGTATTCCCAGACCCAACTGGCCTGAGCCATGACACTCTCAATCCGAAGATACAGCATAGCCGTGCATGATGTTTATGCCACCAGCCCTATCCTTTGTTTCATTTTTGTAAAGAAAAATCTTTATTGAAAAATGACAGGAAATCTAGCATGTGCATAAGATATATATGAATCCCTGAGGTATTAGTCTCAATAAATAGCGATAGTCTGTGAAAACTGAAGGTTTGGTCCTTATATTTATTTCAGAAAATGTCTTGTATTCATAGAAATTGTAATGCCTTCAAATAGTACAGAAGGGAGTGGACTCGTGTTTTAATGAAAAAACAATGAGGAATCCTTGTGGCACCTTAGAGACTAAGCAGCAAAGAATCCTGTGGCACCTTATAGACTAACAGACGTTTTGGAGCATGAGCTTTCGTGGGTGAATACCCACTTCCTCAGATTTCACCCACGAAAGCTCATGCTCCAAAACGTCTGTTAGTCTATAAGGTGCCACAGGATTCTTTGCTGCTTTTACAGATCCAGACTAACACGGCTACCCTCTGATACTTAGAGACTAACAAATTTATTTGGGTATAAGCTTTCATGGGCTAAAACCCACTTCCATCAGATGAATGGAGTGGAAAATGCAGTAGGGAGATATAAATACACAGCATATGAAAAGATGGGATTCACCTTACCAAGTGGGGGAGGTCAGTGCTAACGAGCCATTCAATTAAGGTGGAAGTGGGCTATTCTCAACAGTTGACAAGAAGGGGTGGTAATCACTTTTATAGTGCTAATGAGGCCAATTAAAATAAGGTGGCCCATTTCAAACGGTTGACAAGAAGGTGTGAGTATCAGCAGCAGGAAATTAGTTTTTGTAGAGGCCCATCCATTCCCAGTTTTTATTCAGGCCTAATTTGATGGTGTCCAGTTTGCAAATTAATTCCCGTTCTGCTGTTTCTCATTGGAGTCTGTTTTTGAAGTTTTTTGTTGAAGAATGGCCACTTTTAAGTTTGTTATTGCATGTCCAGGGAGATTGAAGTGTTCTCCTATTGGTTTTTGAATGTTATAATTCTTGATGTCAGATTAGGGTCCATTTATTCTTTTGCGTAGAGCCTGTCTGGTTTGGCCAGTGTACATGGCAGAGGGGCATTGCTGGCACATGATGACATTCACATTGGTAGATGTGCAGGTGAATGAGCCCCTGATGGTGTGGCTGACGTGGTTACGTCCTATGATGGTGTCCCTTGAATAGATGTGTGGACAGAGTTGGCACCGGTGTGTTTATTGCAGGGTTTGGTTACTGGGTTAGTGCTTTTGTTGTGTGGTGTGTAGTTGCTGGTGAGTATTTGCTTTAGGTCGGGCGGCTGTCTGTAAGTGAGGACTGGCCTGTTTCCCAAGGTCTGTGAGAGTGAGGGATTGTCCTTCTGGATAGGTTGTAGACCCTTGATGATGTGCTGGAGAGGTTTTAGCTGGGGGCTGTAGGTGATGGCTAGTGACATTCTGTAACTTTCTTTGTTCGGCCTGTCCTGTAGTAGGTGACTTCTGGGTACCCTTCTGGCTCTGTCAATCTGTTTCTTCACTTCACCAGGTGGGTATTGTAGTTCTGCAGTTTTGGTTTATGATTAACGAATTTGTTGATTTTTATAATAAGTGAAGAATGAAATCCAGTACAATTAAAGAAATACTTAGTATTGTAATCTGTAAAATAACATTTCTCTGTAAATAAACTTTCTACCTGGAAAGACTGGAATGAGTGATTTTTACTTTTTATCCTTTCTCTGTAAGGGAAATGTATTTAGTAGGGAAAACAGCATATTGTAATAAATAGCCAAGCCTTATTTATCAGCATGTGGTTTTCTTGTCTGTGAACACAAGAATGAAAACAATTACCATTATAAACATTATTCCAGCTAAGATATAATTTGATGACCAGCAATCAAGAACAATGTTTTACTGAATGCTGATTAATTAAATGTTTTTACATCTTCAATTTACAAAAAAACAGCAATACTTGTCATTAGAAAATTATTTAAATTTTTGATCACATTAATCCATTTGTTGAACATATATTTACTAACAAGCTAAAACTTTAAGGTTGGGAGAAATTTTTTTTGATTTTGCACCTGTATATCCTTGTCTTTGTTAGTTCAAAAAAAACTGTATTAGTTAAGATTATTCTTCTGTTTCCCTTGTTTGAAGAGGCATCTGCAGCATATTTGTCAGTGTTCATGTGCTGCAAAACAGATACCTGATACCTCATCTAATTAGAAATAATGCTGCACTTGCCATAATGCTTCAGAACTACTTGATTGGATCTGATTCCCTGGGTCTGAGCTACAGATGTTAATTTACAGTCTTCCATCTGCTTATTATTAGTATTTCTGTCAAGTTGCAGGTCAAAATTATAACTTGCTTGCTGTCAATAGTATGTTAGCATTTTTAACACTATTTATATACTCCAACCTGGGTGCTTTTCTGTAATTACAATCTAGTTTGCATTTTTGTCTCAGAAGAGATACAGGGTGAAACAAACGTAGTATGTGTCACAGATCAGGGCAGTTGCACCTGGATTTTGCCTCAGTGGTCCAGGTAAGGGGGTTGGATCATGGGGTGGGGATGGGGAGAGTATGGGGGCCCTGGGCTGGGAGGTGGGGCCTTCCTCCCCTCTGTCCCACCATGCCAGTAAGAAATGGATTTCACTTGCACCACTGCCTGCTTGCTTTCTCTTCAGAAACAGTTAATGTGAGATTGTTGTAGCTTATAACGGTAGCACAGTTCTTTCTATGCAGTCCTGTTTTATTCTTAAATTAAAAAGCATTACAGAAAAAACATATTAAAACAATAAAACAACCTATACATATGTTAATAAGCTTAGCAGAATTAACCCAAGCCCTAACATAGATTCTGGCAGGAGCAGTCCTTCAATCCCCCAGCCAAGAGAAGTCCTTGTAGTTACCAGTTCATGACAGCTTCAGTTCAGAACAAGTACTCTCATAAAATGTTTAGTTCACCCTTTATATGGTTCAGGGATCTTTAATCTGTAAGCAGTTAATTAGTATATAATGGGTCTCTCTCTCTCGCAATGGCTGTCTTCAAAAGGCTTTGGAAGGGAGAATTTGCTTTCTCCTCTTCCCAAGATGCTTCTTAGGAAATCTACTTCACATACACTGTTCCAAAAAGACCTCTGAATTTCCTAATATCTTCCAAGATTGCATTATCCTTGTCTTCCTATTTAAAAAGGTCCATACAATCGCCTTACAATCGCCAAACATTGGCATTTCTAACACAATGAACTCAGAAGATGTTAAACTTAATTGAATAAATTTTAACTTAATTCAATGAAGTTTGTTCAGGATATAACAGGATACTCTCCATCTGTTTAAAAAAACTGTTTGACATGTTTAGTGAAGTATGAAGCAGCCCTTCATAATAGTACATCCTGTCCTCAGAATAAGTGCTAGTATATCTTTCTTCCTTATACCTCACAAAATTGTTGAACCTCTCCTTTGATGGTGTGATCACAGTCCAGTGAAGTCAGTAGGCTTTGGATCAGGCCCTACGTGCAAAACGCAAGTCAACAAGTGATTTCCACAAAGGTCTCCTATGTGTCATGAAGATTATTGCTGAGGTTATTCTCCTGTGAAGTACTGTCCGATCAATATTAGCCTTTAAGCCCTTGAGAGAATCTTACTTACATCAATCAAATTGGAAGTGTAGTACGCAGAGGGTAAAACTTACTTGGTTTTAGTAACTACAGTCTGATCAATCAGTATCTCAAAACAGTATCTCAAGATGTAGCATCTTATAATGGGATTGCATCTAGATATTGATTCTAAACTAGCTGTGTACATAATTAAACTTTATTGCTGACATTTATTTCATATTTTTATTGTTTTAAAATGTATTTATTTTTCTCTTCATCTGTCTTTATGAAATAATTTTTAAAATAACAGCCATATTAATGCATAACAATTTTTAAAACAAAATGTCAAAGCTGTTCTTAAAACTACATGGACATTTTAATAAATTAAATCATTTTGTCACTAACATTAATATCTTGGTCTTCTAAAGGATTCATTCCCGTGCCTGGTGTCAGGAATCAGAGGGGTAGCCGTGTTAGTCTGTATCCACAAAAAGAGCTCTCTTCTCCTCATGTGTCAGTATATTTGTGCCTGCACCTGCAATTTTCACTCCATGCATCTGAAGAATGGGTTTTTTACCCACAAAAGCTTATGCCCAAATAAATGTTAGTCTTTTTAAGATGCCACCTGATTCTTCGTTGTTTTAAAGGACTCATTTAACATGTTAGCACAAATATTTTGATTTGTTTTTCTGACTTGTGTTCAGTCCCAGCCATTTCCACCAGGGTGAGCCTTTCCTCCTGCTTTTTCGTGCTTTCCTCCATACTGCCCCTTAGATCTCCTTCCTGCAGTAATCCATAAAGCAGAACTGTATCATTCTTCAAATACTTGCTCAAGCCTGCTTGTACTGGGGTGCCTACTGTAGATTGTTAACTAATGATGACCATTCAAGTGTCCAGTAGGGACTACTGATATTACTGCAGATGCCAGAAGAGACCTTGATGATTTGTGTAAATTCTTCAGAGCAGAGATTGTTTCTTAGTATCTGTTATTACAGTGCTCAGTAGAATGGGAATATAAATTATACATGTGGCTGTCTACATAACTATGCTTTCCTCTCACTGCTACTCTTCTCTTCATTCCTCTACGTGCTCTACTTTTTAATTGCACGTACTTACTATGTCTTTTCTTAATTTAAATTTTTTTGCAGTGTTGTTGTGGCTTTGTTGGTCACAGGATGTTAGAGAGACGAGGTGGGTGAGATAGTATCTTTTCCACCAACAGAAGTTGGCTCCATAAGAGAGAGAGGCTTTTGAGCTTACTGAGAGCTGTTTTCCAGATATGAAGGAGAATTCTGTGTAAATCTCGAGAGATTCTCTTTCACCAACAGAAGTTGGTCCAATAAAAGATATTACCTCACCCAACCTATATCTCTTAATTTGATTTTAAGTTCTTCAAGACAGGGACTGATAGTGTTAGTATGGTGCAAACTGCAAAAGCAAAATGGTGTCCTAATCCTGACTGGCATGGGGCTGATTTAAATTCTGCCAAGGGCTCCACATATCACATAATAGGCCACGTCCACACTACAGAGTAAAATCGAAATTAATAAAATCGATTTTATAAAACAGATTTTATAAAATCGATTTTACGCGTCCACACTAGGGCACATTACTTCGGTGGTGTGCGTCCATGGTCCCAGGCTACCATCTATTTCCGAAGCAGTGCACTCTGGGTAGCTCAGTAAAAGAATGGGACCAATAACTTCGATTTCTGTCCACACTAACCCTAAATCGATTTAGTAATATCGATTTTAGGGTTACTCCTTTCGTTTAGCTGGAGTACAGAAATCGATTTTAAGACCCTTTAAAATCGATTTTAAGTGCCTTGTAGTGTGGACGGGTACAGCGTTAAATCGATTTAACGCTGTTTAAATCGATTTAACGCTGTAGTGTGGACCTGGCCATAGAGGTTGCAGGGATGCCCTGATTCAATGTGTGTCCCAGCTTCCCACTTTTCAGGCTCCACTGTTGGTCTGCAAGCCCCATAACAGGGCAGAATGCATCCATTTCATGCATAGTCAGTGTAAAACGGTGAAAATTAGTATTTATATGGTAATTACAGCTTGCCATATAGCCAGCTCTAAAATTATGTAATTCATATATGCAAAGTGTTATACTGCTGTTGAGCGGCTGCTCAAAGAATCCAATGTGTTTTATTACTTTTTCCCCATTTTTTTTTTATAACCAGCAGGTGACACTTTTTATAAAATTGTTTTTTGTCTTAGGGAGGAGCCAACTTCAATGTAACAAACTTTTCTGAAAGTAGTTCAATTTCTATAACTTATAAATGAAGAAAATGGTCAATAAAATATACATTATAATATGTGTATATTAGGGCTGTCACATGATTGGAAAAATTAATCACACAGTTAAACAATAATAGAATACCATTTATTTAAATACTTCTTGATGTTTTCTACATTTTCAAATACATTGATTTCAATTACAACACAGAATACAAAGTGTACCGTGCTCACTTTATTTTTGATTACAGATATTTGTGTTTGTAACGGTTCCGCCTCACCACTGTGGTTCCTCCTGCTGGTAGTTCTGGGAATTAGCTCAGTCTTTTCGCAGGGCGCCCTTTTCCGGTGGCGTCTCGCCTGCTGTCACGTTATCTCCAGACCCGCAACATCTCAAGGATTGCGGCATCTTCTTCAGGACACAGTCCTGCAGCTGTGCCCCATAACGTTCTCCCCCCATTCCGGGGGAACAGCAGTTCTCTGTCCAGCCACTCGCCTCTGTGGCTGACTGCAGCCCAAGGTTCTAGCCACTGCCTCAGCCCTTCACTGGCAGCCCTTCACTGGCCACTGCCCTCAGTGGCAATTGGGGGCATGGGATAGCGGGAGAGAGACCCAGGGACCTACTAGGGGGCAGCAACACGCTGCGTCTCCGTCAACCCCCACCATCCATTTCCCTGGACCACTTCCCCATAGCCCTAGCACCTTCTCTGACCCTGCATCCGGGCTTCAATCTTTCAGCCAGTCAGGCTGGAGCTTCTTCTTGCTCCCCTGATCTGGCCCAGCACTGCTCTGTCCAGGATGCTGGTGGTTCCCTCAGCCCTTCAGGGACACAGTCCTTTCTCGCTGGGCCCCAAGAGGGAACTGACTCCTCTGCCCTGCAGCTCTTTATATATGAGCCTGCCCTTCCCTGACTGGCTGCTCCTTGTCTGCTGTGCTGCCTCCCCAGGGCTGTTTTTAACCCTTTCTCCACCAGTGTGGGGCAAATGCCCCATCACAGTGCTGTAATAAACACAAGAAATAGTATTTTTCAATTCACCTCATACAAGTACTATAATGCAATCTCTCTGTATCATGAAAGTTGAACTTACAAATGTAGAATTATGTACAAAATATAACTGCATTCAAAAATAAACCTATGTAAAACTTTAGAGCTACAAGTCCACTCAGTCCTACTTCTCTTTCAGCCAGTCACTCAGACAAACAAGCTTGTTTACATTTTCAGGAGCAAATGCTTCCCGTTTCTTGTTTCCAGTGTCACCTGAAAATGAGAACAGGTGTTCACATGGCACTATTGTAGCCGGCTGTGACGGGTTGGATCACAGAAACTCTCTTGGGAGCTGCCACCTGATATGCCAAGACGACTTCTACTCCTGCTTTCCCTGCCAGCTCAGGACTCCAGCACCCTGTCTGCTGAATCAGACACACCCGTCTGCTCCAACAAAGACCCAGGGTCTGAATTACTTACCCCAAAGCTGCAGGTTTACCTGAAAGCAGCTATGTCATAAACAGATGGTTAAGGGTTAATGTCTCTTTTATCTGTAAAGGGTTAAGAAGCTCAGTAAACCTGGCTGACACCTGACCAAAGGACCAATACGGGGACAAGATACTTTCAAATCTTGGTGGAGGGAAGTCTTTGTTTGTGCTTTTTGTTTTGTTCGTTGTTCGCTCTTGGGACTAAGAGGGACCAGACGTATACCCAGGTTCTCCCAGTCTTTCTGAATCAGTCTTTCATGTTTCAAAATTGTAAGTAATAGCCAGGCAAGGCAGATTAGACTTATTTTTGTTTTCTCAACTTGTAAATGTTTCTTTTTGCTGGAAGGATTTTTACCTCTGTTTGCTGTAAGTTTGAATCTAAGGCTGTGGCAGAGGGGTCCCTCTGGTCTATATGAATCTGAGTACCCTGTAAAGCATTTTCCATCCTGAATTTACAGAGATTATTTTTACTTTTTTTCTTTAATTAAAAGCTTTCTTTTTAAGAATCTGATTGATTTTCCTTGTTTTAAGATCCAAGGAGTTTGGATCGGTGTGAAGCCTCTCAAGGCAACCCAGGGAGGGGAAAGTCTGGGGGGAAAGGAGGGCGAATGGTTAATTTCTCCTTGTTTTAAGATCCAAGGGGTTTGGATCTTTGTTCTCCAGGGAAGATTTTGGGGGAATAGAAAGTGTGCCAGACACTAAATTCTGGCTGGTGGCAGTGTACCAGATCTAAGCTAGTAATTAAGCTTAGAAGTGTTCATGCAGGTCCCCACTTTTTGTACTCTAAAGTTCAAAGTGGGGAAAAAAAACCTTGACAAGCTAACATAAGTGTTTCTATCTTTAACATTCAGATGCCCAACTACCAATGCGGTCTAAACCCAAATAAATCCATTTTACCCTGTATAAAGCTTATACAGGATAAACTCATAAATTGTTTGCCCTCTATAACACTGATAGAGAGATATGCACAGTTGTTTGCTCCCCCAGGGATTAATACATACTCTGAGTTAACTAATAAGTAAGAAGTGATTTTATTAAATACAGAAAGTAGGATTTAAGTGGTTCCAAGTAATAACAGACAGAACAAAGTAAGTCACCAAGCAAAATAAAATAAAATGCATAAATCTATGTCTAATCATACTGAATACAGATAAGATCCTCACCAGTTCCAGAATGCTCCCTTTTACAGACTATTCTCCTTTTAGCCTGGGTCCAACAATCACTCACACGCCTTGCAGTCACTGCCTTTTGTTCCAGTTTCTTCCAAGTATCTTGGGGGGTGGAGATGCTCTCTCTTTAGCCAGCTGAAGACCAAATGGAGGGGTCTCCCAGGGGTTTAAATAGACTTTCTCTTGTGGGTGGAGACCCCCTCCTCACTCCTATGCAAAGTCCAGCTCCAGGATGGAGTTCTGGAGTCACCTGGGCAAGTCACATGTCCATGCATGACTCACAGTCTTTACAGGCAGAAGCCATTGTCCACATGGTACCTTGTATATGTCCAGGAAGACTTCTTATGTGGATTGGAGCATTCCAAGATGCATTGTTCCCCAAGTGTTTCCTGATCGGGTACTTAAGCTTGCAAATTCCTTCCTAAAGAAGCTGACCAAATGCCTCACAAAGCTTACTTAGAAATCAAGCAAGTATACAGCTAATATTCTTAACCTCAAGTACAAAATGATATTTGTGTACAAATAGAATGAATAGATATAGTAGACCATAACCTTTACAGAGATATGTTACATGGCACAGGCAGCAGAAAACATATTCCAGTTATGTCATTATGGGGTACAGCATCACACTGGCATCGCAAGACATTTATGTTCCAGACACGCTAAAGGGTGTCCATTCTAGAGGAAATGCATCCATGCTGATTACGGGTTCTGCTAGATAACAATCCAAAGAAGTGCAGACCACATGTTCATTTTCATCATCTGAATCAGAAGCCACCACCAAAAGGTTGATTTTCTTTTTTGGCAGTTTGGGTTCTATAGTTTCCGCATCACAGTATTGCTCTTTTCAGACTTCTGAAAGCATGCTCCACGCCCTGTCTAGATCAGATTTTGGAAGGCACTTCAGATTCTTAAACCTTGGGTTGAGTGCTATAGCCATCTTTAGAAATCTCACATTGGTATTTTCTTTGCATTTTTTCAAATCTGGTGTGAAAATGTTCTTAAAACGAACATGTGCTGAGTCATCATCCAAGACTGCTATAACATGAAATACATGGCAGAATGTGGATAAAACAGAGCAGGAGACATACTATTCTCCCCCAAAGAGTTCAATGAAAATTTTATTAATGCTTTAATTTTTTAATGAGCATCCTCAGCATGGAAGCATGTCCTCTGAAACACGAAGGGGCATATGAATATTTAGCATATCTGGCATGTAAATATCTTGCAATTCCCGCTACAAAAGTGCCATGCAAATGCCTGTTCTCACTTTCACGATTAATAAGAAGCGGGCAGCATTATCTCTCGTAAATGTAAACAAACTTGTTTGTCTTAACAAGTGGCAGAATAAGAAGTAGGACTGAGTGGTCTTGTAGGCTCTACAGTTTTACATTGTTTTGTTTTTGAGTGCAGTTATGTAAAAAAAATCTACATTTACAAATTGCACTTTCACGGTAAAGTGATTGCATTATGGTACTTGTATGAGGTGAATTGACAAGTACTATTTCTTTTGTTTGTCTATTCAAATATTTGTTTGTCTATTCAAATATTTGCAATCAAAAATAATAATATAAAGTGAACACTGTACGCTTTGTATTCTGTGTTGAAATTGAAATCAATCTATTTGAAAATTTAGAAAAACATGCAAAAATATTTAATAAATTTCAATTGGTATTCTGTTGTTTAACAGTGTGATTTATCGGGTTTAATTTTTTTGAATTAATTGCATGAGTTAACTGTGATTAATTGGCAGCCTGAGTGTATATGTATATATATATATGTAAACTTATGGAACATACTTTGACATTTTTCATTTAACTTCCAGATTGTATACAATATTTTTAATTTGAAAACCGGGTTGTCACTGCTGTCTGTTTCAGTGCTAGATACTTCCCTTTCACTCACTTCTTTTTTCTTGGCTAGTCATTTGTCGTAATGCCCTGTCTCGATTTTTTTTTTTTGAGAGAGAAGCTAAATGACTCCATATGGAGTTTACACTCTACTTGTACGTGAAGACATCCACATTATGCTTTTTTTTTTTAAATGGAAAATAGTTTTCTACTGAGAACCTCAATTGTCTTTTTGCTCTAAGTCTCCAGTTGCATTTTTTAAACAATATTCTACTTTTGCACCATTACATCAGCTTAATAATTCATATACTTGAATGCTACAAACATTTAGGTAAAATGCTTTTCCTTCTATTAAAATATTTCAGCTCCTGGTGTTAATATGCAAATTAGATAATAGAGTAGGTATTTTTTCTTCACTAATTTAAAAAGAAAAGAGTACAGTGGTAATATGTCATCAGATGTTGGCTGTGTGTGTGTTCTCTCTGTGTGCCGTCCCAGTTCTGAGCAGGTAGCTGGCACAGCAGACCTCAAGCAAAGCACCCAATAACCACAAGCTCCATTAAGGTACAAAGGCACCTGGCTAGGTTTATTGTCAACGGAGCACGGTACTAGTATCTGCAGACTCTACCGACCCATTAGTACATGTATGCCCATAACAATGGACCAGCTCAGTAAATGGCGGGACTTTCTGTTTTTTCCCCCATAGGCCAGGCAGAGACTCCCTTTGAGGCTTCGTTTTATACGCCAATAAAAACAAGTTACACATTGCTCCTCTGACGTGGTTAGTTACTGTCCTCTGATGTGGGTTGTTACCACGCATTACCTTGTACATGTTGGTTTGATCAAAACATCTCTATCTATCACACTGTCATCCTGACCTTATCTTTGAGATGGGTCAGGATGTTCCTGTTAAACTACTCTACAGCCAAAATGCTTCTGAAATAAATGTCATCCAACTTTACTAATTCTGGGTCACTGAGAACGAAAATGATGCTTAAAATTGTTGATTGGCTCTAGTTTTCAAGATATGCTATTGGGTCAGTATATACGACCCTTGTGTGGCCTAGTGGCCAGAGTTAATGTGGCTGACCTCCTGTGCTGGGCTCCGTGGCCTAGTGGTCAGAGTCAGTATGGCTGCCCTCCCTTATAGGGCTGTGAGGCCTAGTGGCCAGAATCAATATGGCTGCTCTCTTAGTCAGGGCTCTGTGACCTAGTGGCCAGTGGGGAAGTGGGCTGCCACCCACGGTAGGGGGACGTGGATCCTCCCTACTCCACCTGGTCCCCACCTAGGGTCCTGATAGCAGCGAATGGATTCATCATTAGGTCAGCAGGGATCCATCCAAAACATACTGCCTTTGTCCCAGTTCCACAGCCAGACCAACGTCTAATTCCCCTGGATTACCTCCTACCCTATCTTCTAACATTGTTATCCACATGTCTTCCGTGCCTCTGAGATTGTCATCTTGTGAATGTCCTGGCGACTCCATCCCCTCTTGGGCTTCTGTGGGCAGCTAGGTGTCCCCATGTGTCTTGGCACGCTTGGCCTCTGTGATCTGGGGCTCCAGCAGCACTAGGGAGGGAGCCCACAGTGTGCGTCCACTCTCCTCGGTGGTCCACCGTGACTGAGCTGGGCTGCTCCCTTTTATGCTGGTGCTCTCATTTGAGCATTCCTAGCAGTAGCAAGGGAGCATATCTTCTTCTGCCCAAAATATGGAATTAAACCCTTCTCCAGTGTGGGGCTTTGACACCCGATCACACTATCTGTTGGATCATATGTAAGCAGTATTTCAGAGACAGTCTTGAGGTGAAAGAATAGCATATTGATTGTTAAAATGCATTGTGTTAGTGTGGTTTTCTATGAAGTACAAAATCTACAAATATTTTCTATAGCTGCTTTGTTTTTTAAATACCATTTTCTTCTCTATCTCTTGTTTTGTCTGTTGAATACACCTACTGTAGTACCTGTGTGTGTTGTTTTTTAAATAGTCTCTGTTCCAGCCCTCAAAGATTCGAAAGTATATACAGAAGTTTCTTGACATTAGCAAATAAAGCTGCAGCATCTATTTTTGTCTTGTTATGATGAGTGGGTAGCAGTTGAGGGAAGAGCTGTTCTGTTATCTTGTATAATTTAAAAAAAAATAACCACCATAAAAAATAATAATAGGAGCCATAATAACCAAGCAACATCATAGAAATATAACTGCTAAATATTTCAGACACAATGAGAAAACAATTAAGGATTGCAAAATACTAGTAGTCATAATGCTGTTATTATTCATATATATAATTATGTGGAAATAGCATCAGTGCCAGATATTTCTGCACAGTCACATTGTGATGAAAAGATGTATTCTGTACATTGAGAGAGAGTGTGTCTTTCATCTTGCTTGTACAAGCTAGGTCCAGTCAGATATCTTGTCAGTAAAAAATAAAAAAAACTTGCTGTGGGAAGTCTGTTTCAAAAACAAGAAACTAGGGACACACATACCAGCATGAGGTTTGTGCCCTGTTTTGTAACAGTCTGCCCTGAGGTTGGTACTCACATTCTTGGTACTGTGGACAGCTTGACAATATGAACAGGGTTGATGATTTGTTTCTCATTCTTGTATGGGAATGAGAGGTACTACTGAACCTCGCTAATTCCTGGTCCTTCCGCCCACCAAAAACTAGACATCTTATCTCTAAACTGTGGCTCACAATTTTAATCCCTGTTCCACAAAATGGTCAAACAAATGATCCAAAGTTTCATACCCCACAAACCTTTGGCTGTAAAGAATCACAGGAAGAAAATATGGGAGATTTTGGGGTGCTGGTGGGCACTGATGGAAATTTTGGTTGCTAGACTTGGGACAGGGACCTGCTGGTGTTTGGTGTGGGTGTGTACTGCTGGGAGTACTTCTCTCTTGCCCAATTGCTTCAAGAGAGTATAGCTTTTAGCATTGTCATTTTCCTTGCCCCAGAATGGAAAACCGTGTGTGCTTTGGGGAGGATGAGAGCTCCCCCATGAATGGGAAAAAGGCAAGAGGGTGCAGGCAGGAACAGGCTCTTTGTAGCAACAGCATGGGGGAGGGGCCAAGATGCTCTATTTCATTCCTTTCACTGGCTCCTGGGGGATTCTGCCAGTCTTTTTCTCAGTGGCTGTGTAATTTTTTTTTAAATAATTGGAAATATACCTATCTCCTAGAATGGACCTTGAATCCAGCCTCCTGCCTTCACTAGCAGGACCAAGTATTGATTATTGCCCCAGATCCCTAAGTGACCCCCTCAAGAACTGAACTCACAACCCTTGGTTTAGCAGGCCAATGCTTAAACCACTGAGCTATCTCTCCCCATATTACTGGGCCCCCCTAATGCTTTGAGAAACACAGATGTAGAGGCCTTTTCAGCCTTCAGGAAGATCTATGCTCATTGTAAAGTGATATGACTTGTTCTGTAAATTGCCTACTGAATTGTTAAATTATTGCAGTTGTGTTAATCTAAGTAATTTTTCTTCTCCCAATATCGCAATTGATTTTTGGGTGATTTGATCAATGATTATACGTAATTAATGCCAAACAAGTGTCTTAGGTTTATGGATGGTTATAGCTAGAGCAGAATTCTCAACCCTGAGAGTCCAGATGCAAGATGACCTTTTTTTTTTAAGTGAAAAAAAGACCCAACCAACCTTGGTTATGTTTGAGAAACCCAGATCCTTGGTTATGTTTGAGAAACACAGCTGAGGGGCCAAGGGGTGAAGGTGGCTTGTGCACTTCCCCCACCTAACCAGAGCTAGGTGTCTTGTCCTTCAGCAGAGCTTGGCAGCTCTCAGTTTGTCTTGTAAAATTAACTCCTGGAGTCTTTGAGGACCTAAAAATGATTTACTTTCCTGTTACAAACATGTTTTCTGTGGTCAAGAAAAAATGATATGTGGTAACGTACTTATTAATGAAATCAATGAATGTTTAGACAAGACTGAAATTATCAAACTGTGCTGGTGTAATGTTGAAAGTGGGTCTACTTTCCTGGTTTTTCATCTTTTATCAATATCTGGGTTAAAAAGGGTATATAAGTCTTTATAGAGTAGTGGAATGTAAATGCACAGTCAAGTGGTGTGGGTGGGTGTTGGTGTATAAGAAAAAATTCTAAATACTTTTAATCCACCAGTTAAACTTTTCTATGATCTTTGAAACCTTTGCTACAGTTAATTTTTCCTCAGCTATTGACACTGAGATAGTGCAAAGTAAGAAAATATAACTTGTGAGGTTCCAGAAATGCTAGAAATGTTTCAGTAATGCTGCAGAGTCTGAACTGCAAAAGAATTACTTGGGGCCAAAATCTTTGATCAGACAGATGTGCACAGTTCCCTTCGACTTCCGAGGGAGCTGTGGTCAGGGATGTGAGACTACAATTTATGGTAACTTTGTTTTTATTTTGGTGCCTAGTGGGTTTTTATTTAATCACTGCATAAATTATAAGTAAAGCTATGATTATGTCACGGAATCCGTGACTTCCATTGACCTCTGTGACATTTTCTCTCGGGCTGGAGCTTCCAGCCAGTTCCTTTCCCCTCTCCCCCCTCCACCCACCCGCAGCTCCCAGCCATGGTGGGGGACGCGGGAGCCACAGCAGCAATGGGTGCTGAACCCGCCGCCTCATTTTGTCAGGGATTTTTTTAATGAAAGTGAGGGACAGGTCATGGGCTTCTGTGAATTTTTATTTATTGCCCGTGATCTGTTCATGACTTTTACTAAAAATATTCCTGACAAAAACTTAGCCTTAATTATAGGTTATGGGTACAACTACACTGCAGCTGGGAGGCGTAATTCACCTACATACACATACTAGCTGTCGTCAAGTTGGGATTCCTAAAAATAGCAATGTTGCCGTGTTGGATTGGGCTAACTGCCTGAGTACATACATGAGATCTCAGACAGGATTGTAATCAGACAGCTAGCCTAAGCTGCCACCCATCCTGCCATGGCCACACTGCTATTTTTAGCTGTCTAGTTAATCAGTGCTAGCATGTGTATGTCTGCCTGAGCTGGAAATTATACATCCCAGCTGCAAAGTAGACACATCCGTGATGCTTTCTTGTGGTGCCCAAAACTGTAGGTCACCTTGTTACCTCCCGTCTCCAGCATAAAGGAGTTTAGCTTGTGATGGGTAGTTGTCAGCTCTTGTACGCTGCCAGCCTTTCAGCCATTCAAACAATCTCCTCAGGATTCTGCCAGTCGCATTTTGCTTTGCTGGTTAATGTTAGGTGCACTCTAATCCACAAACCTTCCTTGGAGAGTTCTTCCCTTTAGCATCCAGCCTGCCACTGGGCACTCACGGGAACTAGCAGGTAAGCTGTCCCCAAAGAGAGAGTGGAACCAACATTGGGAAGGTTACAACTCAGGATCAGGTCTTTTAAAAAAAAGAAAAAGCGCTGTGGCCTATCTATAATGGTAACAAATATATGATTATTAACAAAGAGCAGATTGAAGCGGGTATTGCGTAAGCCTAATGAAAACAGAAATGATTACAAGTAAAACAAAAGTATAACATGCTTTCTAGAGAATAAGGCTTAATTTAATAGGCTGCATCCTTGTCTAAAGCAGTTTCTCACCCTCAAAGTCCTTCTGCAGAGCTTGCTAGTTTTCAGTTAATAATGGATCCATTCCTTCATGAATCACCCACTCTGCCCCAAGTGTTCCTTAGTGAAATGGAAAAGGAAATGTCCTTTGCTTCTCCTTATATTCCTCACAGTTTAAGTATAGAAATTAGAAGTACTTTGAATGAGGCAGTAAATGGAGTGTTCAGGTCAGACCTCTGGTATTGTTTGATTTGATACGTGCCAGCCATGGTCTTTGTCAAGAAGGTACAACAGTTTTCATTGTGTTTTTTAATAGTTTCTTGCATTGCTTGTTCTTCTGGAAAGTGAGTTGAGCATTTCAGTGGTTTGGCTATTTAACTTAATCTTCTGGAGTACTGAAAAGTTTAAACAACAGAACTTTTTGAGAGAAGTCTTACTGATTTCAGTAATGACATTGTCAGCCAGGATCTCTGGGTGATGATGTTTCTATAACTGTCTAAAATAGATATTTTTTATCAACTTTTTATCTCAATCCTAAAATAGTAGATAAACTATGAAAATCTGAGAAATTGTTGAATGCATGAGAAGTATTGGAAAGGAAAACATATAGGAAAATATCCCTATGTAAATTATAGAATAATAAGTACCATCATACTTGTTGTCTTAAATGTATTTATAACATTTGGGTTTGAAAATTCCACTTGGCAACTTTTCATTGGTGAGTGAATTTTCAATGTTTGAAGAAACTGTAAACTACCAATTTTTGCAGAATTTAACTTAAGGTGGGAAGAAAACCATAGGAAGCCCTTATGGCTGTAAAGAGTCTCCAAACCTCAGGTCAGTGTTATCTTCCAGAATCTGAGAATAAAGAGCTTCAGTGTGTCTGATTCAGCTTCGAGCAGGGGGTCTCAAACTCAGTTTATCTTAAGGCCAGTGCCAGTCCTCAAATCCTTCCAGCAGGCCAATAATATCACTGAAGATGGTGTTCAGAAAATAAAATGTTTATATTGTATTTTTTATTTTGAATTTCTTAGAAATAGTAAAACTATCATACAACTTTCTTCGCCTGCCAGAGTTTTTAGTGTTTCCCAGACACCTGGCAGCACTTCAGTTCTGTTAGTGTGTTGATGTTTCGCCTCAGTGACCGAGCAGTTGAAACCTTCAGGATTGCAGCAAGATGCGCATCAGGTAGTTGTGTTCGGTCTTTTGACTTGTTTATATTCATATGGAAAAAAGTGACTCTGCCTTCATGGCTGACTCTGCCCGGCAGCTAATTATGCTGCCCCCATGGCTGACTCTGCCCGACAACTAGTGATGGTATCTCTGTCCCACTCCTTCAGCCAGTGGGAGCTGCGGGGAGTGGCACCTGCAGCAGACATTGCTGGCAACGTGTCTGCATACGTCTCACCTCCATGGGCCAGAGTGGGGAGATTCTCGAGCCGCAGGTGGCCTCCGGGTCGGGACTTTGAGACCCCTGGCTTACAGCTTTTCCAAGTAGCAGCAGAATGAAATTGATGAAATTGATCAGTTTCATTGCTATTTTCTACTGTGCAATAGAAAAGATCATGTCAGCTTCACACTGCTGGATGCCCCTCTTTTTATATTATAGTCTAGGTAGTAATTTTAGTCACCTGACTTGTAGGTAGCAGGTAAAATTGTCAAGCAGTATTTGAATGCACACAACAAAAACTATTGCGTTGCAGTTCTTTAGTATTTCATTTTGGTTAAAGAATCCTAGTAATGAGGCGGGGGGCGGAGAGAGAGAGAAGATTTTGATTAACATAACTTATTTTATTATTAAAATTACTATGTAATATATACATAAAAAGAATTTCTCCAACATTTCTAAATAGGGTTTAGCTGCTTCAGATACATTGACAAATATTGCTTTACATTATTCCCTAATACCAGAAACCTTGATGCCAAGGAGATTCTAGTAATTCACACTCCCAGAACTGAACAGACACAAAGTACAACTGTTGTTTTTTTCAGACCAATGAAACAATCAGAGTAATACTGAAGAGGAAGTTTCATTGTTTCAAACTTGACTGAGGATGTCCTTGAAGCAAAACTATTTGGCATAGTTTTGATGCTGGTCTCTGTCAAAGAACTTTTACGTTCTCAGTGTTCTCAGGAAGATCTTGTTACAACAACTAAAGAAATCAATATAACACAGTGTATAGGTAGTCTATACAAGCCCACACAGGGCATAGTGTGGCACTGTAGGTGTCCCCCACTTCAGTTTCCCATGATTGTGGTGTCAGTAGTTCACTTTAACAGCCATAATGGAAAGGAGAAGCCAACACACACTAACAAATTAGCATGTCCTTTTTTGTTAAATAAGGCTTCAGTACAGGAGTAGTTCAAATAAAAAGTTCATAGCATTCTCACCTCAGAACCCTGGTTCAGCTCCCAAACTTAAATCCCCAAACAAACCTTTTAGTTATGCTAGTATCCTAGAGCCAGAAAGGAAACAACCATCAGTCAGTACTGTCTATATGTTGGTATTTGTCTTCAATTATATAACATGCAGTGCTTCATTTTGAGCATGGCTATAAAGTGGGCACTAACATACTTTTGCTGTTTTGCTCTCCAGTGTTCAAAAGGAATAGAATTTCCTCCAGTAAGCTCCAGATGTAAAAATAATTCTTAATGTGATTGCTAGATCCAACAGAACTATGTAAGTGTTTTGGTCTGATTTTACGTACAGTGAAACTTGTGTTAAGTGACCAGTTGTAGGGCTAGGAAACACAGGTTGCTTAGTAAAAGCGGTATTTTCACTAAAGGTCAAACAAAATTATATTGGAAACCTTGTGGATACGATTAAAATGGGTCATGGCAGTTGGTTGCCTGTTAGAGGTGGTCCCCTATGTATATATCAAAGGATTTAATTTAATAATGGCAGGAATTTTATGATATTTATTTCCTGAAATCTGGAAACATGATACATATACCAAATGTTCTACAGCTTTCAGTTTGCAAACATTTTACTGAAGTTCGTAAAAGATTAAAAGTGGTCATTTAAGTTGAATTACTGTTTTACATCTTTGAACAGAGAATAAAGTCAAAAAAGTTGTTTCTGTAATACAAATGCCTCCATGTTTTTTTTTGGTTTTGAGACAGCTAATTAGAGTGATATAAAACTATTCTTTTCATTGTACTCCCATAACCCCATAGCTGTAATGAGCTCCATACGGGCATAGCCTGGGGGCCACATGGAGCACCACTGAACTGAACGGACGTGTCCAAACATAACTCCTTACGTGACTGTAGCCTACATCTGTAAAATCTTCATCCTGCTCATTGGATGGGAATATCTCTACATTCACTTCCATAAAGTCTTGTTTTTTAAAAAAGTAATGTGCATTCCACGATTTAATGGGGAAACTTTCATAGTTATGACAGAGAAAATTATTTGATTTGAGAATGTAACAGCAAAGCATTTTTCTTAAGAGATTGTGGAGTTGTAATTGGGGTTCATGAAAGAGTATATGAGACTTAACAGCAGTAAATCACCTGTCCAAATGCAGCCTTGGTGGATAGTGATTGAAGGTTAATATTTGACTGCTTTTTCTGCGGACAGTTTGAAACAAATTGTTGGTTCTGTCTAGCTCCTTATGTACAGGTGTCCCTTTCATACCCCCCTCCCACTGAAAATAGCACTTTTGACATTTTTGTTGGTAGTCTCTGAAGAAATGTCCAAGATTTCAGTATTGCCAGCCGCAAGAGATCAAAAATCGTGCCAGACCCTCCCCTAAAATCATGAAATTAAAAAAAAAATTACATTGTTTATTGATCTGTCTTTTTTGAGTTTTGAACTTACCCTGTTCATCCCCAGTGTGTGCATGATAGCTAGTGTTGCCCGCCCTTCCAAATTTATTGGGTAAAGTGATTTTGGGCCCAACTGCAGAAGCTCTCACCCCCACATCTACCTATCCCGTGACAAGCATTGAATTCTTTCCCTCAGCCTCCAAATCAGTCCTGTCCCCCTTCCTATTATCCATCACGCAGGACTCAAGAGACAATGCTAGAGTTGGATGAATTATCCTCCAATATTTATTTAGATAGACTCCAATCCCACCTCCTGTTTCAAGGCTTATGAGTCACCAAGAATGGAATGCACATGTGCAACCACTCAAAGAAAGAACGGTTCCTAACTCTTGTTCTTTGAGATGTGTTGCACGTGTCCCTTCCACGACCCACCTTCCTATCCCTTTACATTAATGTTCTGGAAAGAAGAAACAGAGGGGGGCTGGGGTCAGCTCTGACCTTGAAACCTGCACACAATGGCATGTGGCAGCAGGAGGTACTTGAGCCATCTGACAAGTACCACTGCAGGAAAAAGTTTCTGACCACTGTGTGCTAAGTCCACAGACACCAAGAGTGGAATGGACACGTATAACGCATTCCAAAGAACAACAGTTATGGAACAGGTTAGTAACTTTTTTTTTCATGGTATAACAGGACATTAAAATATAATGCATTTAGGAAGACCTATAGGTGGTGTTTATTCAGATGACTTTCCAGGCCTAAAGCTGTTACAGTGAAAGAACCATTGAAAAAATGGAATATGAAGAGGACTGCTTTATTAAAAGTCTAATTAATGTGCTTTTGCTACTAGGGACAAGGTAGGTGAGGTAATCTCTCTTTTATTGGACCAGCTTCTGTTGGTGGAAGATACAAGCTTTGGAGCTACACAGCGCTATTCTATGAACAACTCATGCTACTAGAAAGTTGTATTATGAGGAAAGCTTAAATTAATTTAGAAACCGATGATATTTCTTAGGAACCAAGAAGCATGCTGTAGTCTATGACTGAGACTGTCAGGGGATAGCTTCCCAAGGGGACAGGGACAGCTCAGTGGTTTGAGCATTGGCCTGCTAAACCCATAGTTGTGAGTTCAATCCTTGAGGGGGCCGTTTAGGGAACTGGGGTAAAAATCTGTCTCAGGAGTGGTCCTGCTTTGAGCCAGGGGTTGGATTAGATGACCTTCTGAGTTCCCTTCCAACCCTAATCATCTATGATTCTTTGTCTCAACTGTTTTTATTCCTATAGGGGCACTTCCCTTCCTGTTTGTTCTTCAGACACTGTTTATAACTCTTCTTGGCTATCTCCAACTGGTTAATTTAAAAATGCCTCAGCTATTTAGCGTACATAACTCATACTGTCTTGGTTTGAAATGATGCCATCTAATCCCCTTAAATCCTCTGTGTCTGATGCTCTTGAGAGGAGAGATAATCATCTTCTCTTTTTTCTATAGTAGGGTCAGTCTGTGTATTTCAAGACATTCTTCACACTCACACATTCATGCTTACTTGGCTTGCATGAGTCATGGAGAGATCATATTTCTCGGTGTAGTTAAGGAGTGATTTGTTCTTTCAGTTCCAAAGTCTCTGTTGGTTTCATTTTCCTGAGACATAAATTGAAGAAAGAAAATCACAGGAAAAAAATTCTATGTGTTACAACCTTCTGAGTATATAACAGAAGCTGAAAAACCCATTCATGAATTGTCAGTCTATATTCTCCTTGTTCTCTTTACTACCACTGGTTAGGGATTTTTGATGATAATTTTCATCAGAAAATATTAATTAATCAAAACAAACTTTTCACAAAAACAAATCTGTTTCAATTAAACCTTCATTGGGAAGGTTTCTCAGGCATATGATGGACATGTGTGAAACAGATAGACCCCAGACTAGCCAACAGGTGGTTAGGGCACTTGTCTGGTTATCCACTTCATAGCAGGGACTTGAACCTGCCTCTTCTACATGTAAGGCAAATATCCTTAGCATTGAGCTAGAGAGTCAATTTTTCTATCAATCTTTTGTTGGAGTTCTTTCACTGTATGTACTTATTGGACCAGAGAAAGAGACAGATATTGACTTTGTAGCCAGATGGTTTAGACCATTCACCTGGCATGTGGGAGACCCTGGTTGAAGTCCCTACCAGTTTTGTGTTTGTTCCAAAGCATAATTATTTACCTTTCTAAAATGTTTAAGGATTTATTCATGGAAAGTACTGGATTGAGACTATAAGTACATGAATTCCTCCATCCTAGACCATGCACAGAATGGGTAATATGGAGAAGGTTGCTCTCTGACTTTTGTCTCTGTGCCTCAGTTGAGTATTTGCACAGAAATGAATTTTCTGTGCAGAATTTTTCCCGTCCCCCAGAATGAGCTGTAGGCTGCCACTAGGGGCTGCTGGACTCGATAGAGCCCAGTTTCCAAATAGAGTATACTGCTAGGGGGAGACAGAGGGAGCTGGAGGGTTCTGGGTAACTGCTATGCCCAGGGCACCCTGAAGGAAGGAGGCAGAACCGTGCAGGAAATTCCACATAAGCCTGGGACCCAGCATCCCTCTCCCTCTGAATCCCTGGGTTCTGGGTGGAGGTGGTGCGAGTGTCGGGGGGGGAGGGGAGAGTGTGGGAGAATGGCCTCCTGGGGTGAGGGGGCAGAGAAACATGGACTAGGTTGTCTACTCCTGCAGGAATTTTTTGTGTCTATATTGTTAGACATAGTTGCTGACAGGTAGTTCAAAATAAACAAAAACAATTGAAAATCATGTGGTTATTATAGTGTTATTTTGACAAATAAAATATGCAGAATTTTAAAATATTGTGTGCAGCATATTTGATTTTTGGTACAGAATTTCCCTAGGAGTAAAAGTTGGAATCTTTGGGTCTTGACCAACTAAGTTGGTTCTCTGCCTGGGTATAATAGGGACACTGTATTGTTGGTGTTGGCAGGCTTCTTCTCCAGCAATAGATGGAGATGAAATGTCCATGTCAATTCCTTTAGAATCATTATCCTATTCACTGTTTATTATAAGCTGTGATGGGTTTGGTCACAGAGACCCCTTTGGGACTGTTACCTGATGTGCCCATCTTCTCTGCCAGGTTGGACCTCCATAACCCTACCTTGTTGAGCCAGACACGCAAGCCTGCTGCCCCACAGACCAGGGATATGAACCACGCCCCCAAAGCTGCAGACTTAACTGAAAACAGCTTAGCAAGTGCTCCTGTCTTCAGCACCCAGGCACCCAGTTCCCAATGGGATCCAAACCCCAAATAAGTTTGTTTTACACTGTATAAAGCTTATGCAGGGTAAACTCATAAATTGTCCGCCCTCTATAACACTGATAGAGAGATTTGCACAGCTGTTTGCTCCCCCAGGTATTAATTACTTACTCTGGGTTAATTAATAAACAAAAGTGATTTTATTAAGTATAAAAAGTAGGATTTAAGTGGTTTTAAGTAATAATGGACAGAACAAAGTAAGTCACCAAGTAAAATAAAGCAAAAACGTGCAAGTCTAAGCCTAATACATTAAGAAGCTGAATACAGGTAAGTCTCACCCTCAGAGATGTTCCAATAAGCTTTTTTCACAGACTAGACTTCTTCTTAGTCTGGGCCCAATCCTTTCCCCGGTACAGTCCTTGATCCAGCTCAGATGGTAACTGTACAGGAAGGCTTACAAGTAAACAGAGCCACCTATAACCAACTGTCCTTGTTAATGGGGGCCTTCAAGATTCCAAACCACCATTAATGGCCCACACTTTGCATAACTACAGTAGGACCTCAGAATTGTATTTCATAGTCCTAATTTCAGATACAAAAATGATACGTTAATACAAATAGGATGAACACACTCAGTAGATTATAAGCTTTGTAATGATACCTTAGAAGAGACCTGTTGAATAAAGCATATTCCAGTTACGTGATATTTACACTTACAAACATATTTCCATAAACATATGGAGTACAATGTCATAGTGGTATTTATGTGACTGCAATTCCCTATTAAGAACATAAGGAGTTACTCTTGAGTTGCTTTGGGCTTGTTTCCTGAGAGATGCTAGGAGGATGGTGAGAATCAACAAGTGGTTTCCTCAAAGGCTCTTAAATGAGGGTTCCACAGGGTTCTCTTCTGTCACACTTCCTGTTCATCCTGTATATTCGTAGTATACAAACCTGCATTTATGTACACAAATCATCATTTGCACAATCAAATTGGGTAATTGTATATACAGTATGTGCTAAGTTCAAGGTGTCAAGTCGATGCTGTTTTCAGACATAAAGATTTATGAACAACTGTTTTAAGCCTAGAAAATTCCTCTGACAAATGTAGGGTAGCTGGGATTTTTACTCTTACCTACATCCATTCAGGACAGGATACTACCTTGCACATTTTTTGAGAGAAGGCTAAAATGTGTAATATATGTACTTCAAAGCTCTCCTAGCAAGGCCACAGTGGTATAATTAACTTTTGAGGTCTGTTTTCTCAAGTTCTGTGGTGGAAATGGTGTAGCATGATAGGGATGTAATGTGAACAAGATGATGGGGTGGGATGGGATGGGATAAGCTCCTGACACATAACTGGGACTGCTTGATATTTACCAATGATCAGCAAAGAGTTGAGTGAGGAAGGCATATAAAAGTGTTTCATCACTAGTGAGGATGATCTTTGCCTTTTTGAGTCCTTTTCTTCTCTTTTTTTTTCTTCTGCCACCCCATGAGTTTGGGATCAAGCCTGCCCTGAAATCACTGGGCGGCAGGAAGTGGAACAGCCTGGCCGCAACCCGCTCCGCTTCACTGGCTCGTGCTTGGGGGCGGTTTCCTCCCTGACCCCCAAGCCTGCTCCTGACACCCACAAACCTTGGGAGCACCCCTACCCGCCCCCACCACAGAGGCCTGGGGCCTGCCTCCTCAACTCCCCCGGGAGGGAAGGGGGAGGCTGTGTAGGGCACCACAATGTCTAGGGATGGCCCTGATCTGACATGTGGTGTGCCAGCACTGAAACACCAAGTGGCTTAAATGAAGTAGGGAGGACTTGAGAGGGGTCAAGATAGCAGCCGCTTCTCTCTCAAGCTCCACTGCCACAAAATGGTAGAGTAATGACGGTAGTGTGATGTTCTCCTTTCAAGATCAGCTCAGTATGCTGCCACCATCAGTTGTGGCAACTAAGATGAAAGAAGAAGAGGTGGAACCCTTTAACTTTCTCTTCCCCTCCCTGTATTGGGAGGAGGAAGAGAGTTCTGACTGTGAGCTGTTTGAAATATTAATGTTACTTGACTCAGTCTAGGTAATCAAAATGTGAAGATTATATGCATTACATTTGAATTTATATGTTCACATGTATATTTTCATATGAACATTCTTACAGATTTTG
Organism: Gopherus evgoodei; assembly: GCF_007399415.2. Lineage (NCBI taxonomy): Eukaryota > Metazoa > Chordata > Testudines > Testudinidae > Gopherus > Gopherus evgoodei. The sequence continues at coordinate 211,956,677 of NC_044324.1, read as the reverse complement.
TTTTACAACGGTTGTTTTGCAGTATAGTTTAGTTGGTCACAGGGTTTTCTGATATTGACATTTTTGGGAGATAATTAATCAGATCAAAGGGATTCATCTAAACTGCTGGGCTATTTAAGTCTTCAAAGAGTTTTAGATTGTTGTAAATAGTCCAAAACATTTTTTTAAAAGTAAAACTCATATAAGAGGGTTTTCTTGGAGCAGTTTTAGATCCATCCTTGCCAGAAGCATGAGAATGAGGCTAGGCCACTATGGTTAATTGCCTCAGATATTTGTACTGACAAAAGCTTTCAGTATAATTAGGATTTTTTGAAAACCGCTTCCATGAATCTGAGTTAAATTTGACATAATGCCCCTGGCATGTGATTTAAGGGCTCTCTGAAGTAAGTTGCCTATTTAAAGCTGAGTTTCACTTCACTGATTAAATAGTTCTGTTACAACATTAAATGAATCTAGTCTTGGATATTGTATTTAAGTGAGATACCGTTAGTGAGGGTTTTGGTCTTAGATTTGTCTTGCTGGTTTGTGACACTAAATAGCAGAAACATGCATACTGCTCATAAAGGCTAAGTTCACAATTCTGGGGCCTTAAAATATTGCTTTTCTGAGGTATATAATCTGAATGAGAGAGAGAATTTGCAGGGGCAATAATCAAATGTGTTACCGCGTTAAAGTTTATCATTCCTCTTCTACTGTTTTATATTCTCTAATTTTTGATCATCTTGTTGCTATTTTTTTTGTTCTTAAATATTGGGAGCTGCTTTGTTTCCTTCTGTCACCAGGTGCTGCTTGTTAATCTTTTTAGAAACAGATAAAAAGCCTTGTGTAAGAGAGAATATCTAACATACTTGTAACTGAAATTTTCTAATACTTCTCTTCATCTTACATGAAAGGGCGTCAAAATGGATTGTCAGAAAAGGAGTCTGGGGCCTCAGGAGAATGTATGAGGAAAAATTCTTTGACATATTCAGAGTAGAACACATTTACAAAATACATGTCACTCTCCTTATTTTATAATGTTTGGCAACCCACAGTTAGGGAGTTGCATGGAATCTGGAATTTGAGTATTTAGACTGGAAGCAATGTACAGTAGTTTTACGTAACCAAGCTTTTTTTTTTTTTTGTTGGTTTCTTTTAAGGCAAATATTTTGATTGCTTAAATTACTGCTATTGTAGTACTTTGTTTAAAGATAAATTCTAGCCAGATAAATAGCTCTCAATATGCATCAATTTTTATTTTGATGTGAAAAAAAGTCGATGTTAGTAAGCACTGCAGTTAGTCACTCTGAAATCAGACTCGTCTACTTGGTACTTGATAGAGTGATAGTTTAAAATCTACATTGTATGTTTCACTTATTGGAGCTAGGCTTTCCTTAAGTGACCTTGGGTCAAACTCTAATCACATAATATTGAATACTAAATCTTCTGAAAAAAAATATTTCTCTCTACTTATGTCAAATATGAAACATTTAGTGACAGAGGGAGAAGAAATTGAAAATCAGATATTAAATCACATCCATTGTTATTAAACAGTGGCTTTAAACGGTGCACTGGCTTCCTTAGCTATTTACATTTTAAACACAGAGGCCACATACATTGCATCGTTTGTAGTCGCTTGATGATGTAAATTTCCTTTGAGAATATTAAACTCCTTCTGTGTTCTCTTTTTGACTAAGCAGCATCATTGCACCAAAAGAAATATTCTTTATCATAACATGAAACGTAATTGTTTGATATGTTCACTGTTGATTAATTTTCTCTGGGCATCAAACTTTCAGTTATGATTTGCTCAAGAGGAGTGTAGAATTTAGGCCTATATCCATAAAGGGATTTTAGGCATTTCAACTTTAGATATTACAGTGCCTAACTTTTTGGTACCTAGCCACACAATGTCATCCACAGACCCTGAGTTAGGCACCTAAACTCCCTATACAATGCAGGAGAGAGAGAGGCATCTAAGAGTGGATTCTTCAGAAGCCAGCAAACTGAGAACTACCTAAGCTACCTAACAGCAGAGGAGTGTGCCCTAAGCCCTGCCACTTTCATGGAGTTAGGCTCATCACTCCAGGCTGGAGGGAGGCACCTGTATCTGCTTGGAATCCACAGCCAGTATCTCTGTCCTGGAGTCGGGTGCCATTGAAAGAATGGTGGCACACCTAACTCCATGCAAAATAGCTTGGGGTAAGAGATGGAGGAAACCTCCATTGTAATCATCAGCCCAGTGGTTTAGGCGCTCACTCAGGAGGCAGGTGAACTGGATTCTGTTTCCCCCCCCCCCTTTGACTGATGAGGAAAAGGGATTTGAACATACGTTTCCCATCTCTTAGGTGACTGCCTGAATCTCCAGACTATAGAGTCATTCTTACTCTGTCTCTGGCTCATTACATATTCAATTACTTGTATGCAGTGGAGTGATTTGAGAGAGACCCACATCACACTATCTCACAGTACAGTAGTGAGGGCACTGAGAGGTGAGAAATCCATGGTCAAATCCCTTCTCCTCATCAGACGGGTTGGGGAAGGGGAGAGGGTATTGAACCAGGGTATCCCACGTCCCAGGTGAGTCCCTAATGACTGGGCTAAAGCTTATAAGGGAGCATTTCTACACCTCCTTGTGCCCCAGTATTTTGTGAGGAGTTTGGTGTGTTTCCACGTTGGGCCTGAAGGTGAGCTAGATGGGGGCACACCTATCTTCACCTGGTTTGAGGATTTCACTGGGGTTTAGGCATAACGTGTATCTGGGTGCCTACTCTGAGGCATTGTACACATGCCCAGTATCAAAAATGTGTGCACTTGTGGGATTCTTAGGGCAAAAATTTAGATGCTGAGGGATTTTAGGCAGAGTTACTAAGTGGGAGCTCAACAGGGATTTTGAGGATCTCTCGTGCCTAAAAAGTGGAAGTTAAGCAAAGACCTACTATAGATCTGGGCCTTTAGTTTTAAGATTGCAATATTGCAATTCATTGCAGGCAGATTGCTGAGACTGCATGGTGTTCTATTGACTTCAGTAGGGCTTTACATGGGTATAGCTGTCCACCCTTGCATAAGGAATTGCAGAGTCAGGGTCCAAGTATGTAGAGATGTAATTTTGAGGCATGCAACTGTTTTGCGGGGGGAGGCATCTGAATTAAATAAGTTCTTTTGATTCTGTTGCTAACTCTTTTTGCAACTCTTTTTTGAGTTGCACAATACTTGAGTGATGATTAAAGTTATTAAAATGAATTATGTAATATTTAAACAAAATAGAGCAGTCTGTTCCTTCTCACATCCTAGTGAATAGGCGTAATTTTATTAGAATAAAGACACTGGATGTGTCTTCCTCTAGTCCACTGTGACGTGATGAATTTCATTTTAAAAACAAAAACTCCTTTCTGCTGCCTTTGTGGCTACTATCCTGGGTTAGAAAAACCCAGGCTCTTCTGTTATCAAAACAAGTATTACTTTTTAAACTTGACAGTACAGTTCTAGGGTTATACTCTACCTCTGTGAACATAGGAAGCAATTGAACACAGTCTTTTACCGTAACACTTCTCACATTTGGCTCAGATCTACAAAATAACTTTTAACTTGCTATGTCAGCTCTGTCTTTCTTTTGTCCTCCTTCCCTCTGCCTCATTCCCTTTCCTTTCTGTCCTAATGATGTTCTTATTCCTCCATCACCAATAGATTTTTATTCCCTTACTTTCTGTTAATCTTATGCTTGCTTTCCTCTGCAGTTTCTCTCATTTTCTACCTCCCAAATTATTTTAATCGCTCTTTTCCGTCTTCCCTTCTTTAGCCATTGTCTTTCCACTCCTCTCCCTCAAAACAAGCAAACAAAAACACTTGTACTAAGCTCTGACTGCCATCACCGCTCTTAGTCACTCTCTCTTGCCCATCCTCTAACCTGAGACCTGCTCCCATCCTCTTTCATAGGCCACATGCTTTCAAGTTGATAGCCCTAAACATGGCTTCCGTCTTGCTTTTTCTGGTCCCCACCTGCATCTCCTGCTGTCATTTCAATGGCCTAAGAGGGAGGGGATGTAAATGAGATTAGAATGAGCCCCAGCTCAACCTCCTTCCTTTGGCTCATTCAAAGAGGACCAGGAAAGAGCAGAGCTGGGGACTAGGCTTTACAAGACTCTACATAACATCGAGCCAATGACCATTTTACAAGACTTCCTATGTGCAACTAGCTGAAACACAGGCATGAAGAGGTATCACTTTGGATCCCCAATTTGAAACTTAGTCCTCCACCTTGCCTTTCTGTAACTTTGAAACAATTTTAAAAAATCTTTAATTTTAGGAAACATTTAATATGCAACTCTGTAAAGATGTGCTTTATTAAATGCTATGAAGATGGCCTTTAGATAAATGCTTTCATTTGAAAAAGACAAAGTCACAACAGGAATTTAACTTTTTGTGAATGTAAATCTATATGTGATAATTTCAGTGTCATGTTATATTATATCAGCCCTCCAGAAGACATCCAGCACGTTGTTAGCCAGAAAATTATCTTGGAGGATAGGGAAGCTTGACTTTCTTCCTATAGCTAAGTTCCAGTGGTGCTTCTGAGCACTGTTGTGCTCCCAACACTTGCTTTGTATGTTTTAACTTCCATAATACAAGCACATGAATGGCTCTTTTGTCTTCATTTGTATCTGTAAATATGTTATCGTGACCACCAGAGGTTAAGTCCATGACTCTTCTTTGGAACTTCTTCAGCTTAGGTCATGCATAGAGGGAAGTAGTATAGTATCTGCCCTTCTATGTACTGACTTCAGGCTCTGTGAAATTCTTTCAGTTCAGAATCTAGGTCTGCCCTGCGACGAGTAGCTCCGATATTGTATTGTTGCTGTTCACGCTCGATTTTTAAGTAAATCTTTAAAGGGAGGTTTTCCGGCAGTCATCAGACTTCAGCAGTAACAGTTTGGTGTAAAAGCAGCAAAGAGTCCTGTGACACCTTACAGACTAACAGACGTATTGGAGCACAAGCTTTCGTGGGTGAATACCCACTTCGTCGTATGCGTGCCACAGGACTCTTTGCCGCTCTTACAGATCCAGGCTAACACGACTACCCCTCTGATAGTTTGGCGTAAGAGATGGTAATCCTCTCTTTCGAGATCTGCCAGGAGTCAACCATGGAGCTGGGGTAAATGGATGTGAATTCACTCAAACCTCCGCAAATTTCAAGATTCCATCTCCATTTCTCCCTCCCTGTGAAATCCTGTGGTAATTTCTCATTTGCAAAAGATATTCCAAGTGAGATTTCAGGTGTCAGTGTCCCAGAATGATGTACACTAGGTTGTCTTTGGTGAATAATATTAATTGTATGGTTATCTCCATGGTATTTAAAGTATATTTTTAAATGGAACATTAAAACCAATTAAAAAAAAACTTCTTAATGTTAATATATAATTTTGAACTAAATAAATTGACATTGTCAGACTATCTATTTTAGAAGCCCCCATGAAAATAAATGTGGTTCTACCCAGTTATTGCAGACTTTATTCAAAAGAAATAAATTAGTAAAATGATTGTGTTGCAAAAAGAAAATAGTTGTGTTAAATTTGCACTGTAATAACTGTTGAAAGTAAAGCCTGTACCATAAGAGTATATATGTAGTGTAGACCTAGTGGAAGACAAATATCTTTCCTTTAGGCTTGCACAAAAACTATTCAGTGAGGCCGTTATAAAGATGATTGATAGTTTTTTTCCTTTAAATTTTAACACCTGCTTGCAAGATCCCAATATGATAGATGTAGACAGTTGTTTTAAATGTAAGTTCTGTAGCGCTGAATTTAACAAATGTAAGACTTGATAGTTTCCTCAAAACATGAGGATTCTGAGCTACAGACATCTAGGTTTCTGAAACTGGTTCAAATAAGGACAGATGAGCTAGTATTTTGGAAGGAAACAAGCTGTAGTTTGGTTTAATATTAAACAAATTATATAATGAAAAAACAGCTTGGGAACGCTGTGCCCAGCCAATCCAATGTTCTCATACAGAGCCATGTACCTCCTCAAGACCTCATAGACCAAAAGAATGATTTTGTCATTTAGGAAATGTTACATTTACTCTGCCCTCCAACCATATTTGTGCATTCCGTGCACACCTGTGACCTGATATAACACGAATTTGGATATAACGCGGTAAAGAAGTGCTCCAGGAGGGCAGAGCTGCACGCTCTGGCGGATCAAAGCAAGTTCAATATAACGCGGTTACACCTGTAATGCGGTAAGATTTTTTGGCTCCTGAGGGCAGCGTTATGTTGGGGTAGAGGTCTGTATACCTAGAGCTTAGTGCTTTGAGTGGATTGCTGACATTCAGGATGTTATCCTTCACTTCTCTGACAGACCCTAAGGACATGCTGAATCCTGTTTAAAATGGAATGTGATGGCAACTTTCCTCAGTTATGCTGCTCTGGGTGAACCCAAAGTATCAGCAAAAGCTATGATTGTTGTCCAGCACTTGTTGTCCAGAAACTGAGTGAAGTAACTTTGCCCATAAATTTGGGTGTGTGGGGATAAAGACCCTACTGAAACACCGGGAGGCTTATAGGACTCACTCACTTGGGCATTGACTCTTCTTGGGCCAGATTCCCCCTTGAGCTCCTCTGTGTTTTGACAGCAGCAGCCTTTGGCTAATGCTTTGAGCTCTTTTTTTGCCTGTAAATCTCTTTATTCTTTCTCTTCCCTCTCTCTGGGTTAGCCTTTACATTAAGGCATTGCAGTATATAGGATTCCTAGACAGATTGAAAAAGTTACAAATCATTGTCTGGAGTATGGAAATATATCTTGCACCTGCTGATGACTTGATTTCTATAGTCCCGACACCTGTTTGTAATGACTCTTTGAGATAACCAAAGACATGGTACTAGAAACCTATAATGGTATCTCTTTGGCTTCGAGTTCAAGTCTTAATCTGATATGATTTTTTTCCCCTTAATGTTACCTTTTAAAAATATAATATTTGTGTTAGTTTGTGTTTCACATAAATAGCTGAAGCTAAACCAACCTGAGGCCGTGCTTTGTAAGACTGATAACATCAGGGCAGAAAGGAAAGAGCATGAAAAACCTGTTTGTCTGTTTCCTGTTACGGTGAGGAATGGAAATAGGAACCTAAGAGTTAGGCATCAGTGCCAAGACTACAGAAATCATATTAATGGGTGAAAATTTGTATTTATGGGCAAAATACAACTCCTTCAAAGTAGGATTATTATATAATGGAAGAGTCACGATTTTTAGCAATTTTGGTATAAATTGCACAGGTCTAATTAACTGAAAAGGTTTTCTGATAAATACAATCCCTCAATTTTCATTCTGGCTTCTTAGTAATACTTTAATTGATGTATGCTATCCTCTTTTAAGTAATTGCATGTTAAATAATCACATGTTTATTGCACTTCTTTCCTAGTAAAATTGCAGCGTTGTATTCAGCAACAATAAATCAACAGCATCCAGAATAAAAAAGAATACATATTTTGTTACATTTACTGGAACTTGAATTCATCAATAAAATATTTTTTGCCAAAAGCAGTCTCGGTAGTGGTTATCCATATAATTGTTGTATTCAAAGGATAACCACAGTGCCAAGTGTAAAGAATTTATGAAATGAATGTAATCTTGCTTTCAAGAAAGGGTTTTGTTAACGATTTGAATTGTAAAGCGGTTGGAAAATGAATCATCAGTTTCTGAATTAAATTTGTTTGCCCCATGAAATTTTGAAGAGAATAAATCTTTGCATTAGTATTGCTTCAGTAATGTAGTGCTGTAAATGCATCTTATTTCTTTGAATGTACAAACAAATTCTAACATACGAAAGATTTAATTCACTGAATTTGGCAATGATAAATGCATGCTTTGTGTCTTTCTCTGTAAGTAGAACAGAATGTTCATGATACGAAGTAAAAGGGTAAACTAGATTTTAAAGAGCAGTGTATGAGTTCATTTAAAAAAAATGATGCTGACATTGGATGCAGTGTTGTTTGTTGAGCCACATAGGGAAAAAGTAATAAATGTATGTTGCTATTTTACAATCATATATCATTGAACAAAAATGTACATATTAAACAGCCTTATTTTTTATATATTCCATATCAATTGTACTTCCACAAAACCTCTGCCACCTCTCTCCCATTAAATCAGCTTCTTAGTAACATCATAAAAACCATCAAGCCCCAGCATCTGCTTTACTAACTTTGTATTTAGACGCTTGTTTTTAATTTAACTAATATGACTTCTGATGCCACTGTCTACGCGATGTATTAAAGATTCTTTGTTAATGTAATGGTGGCAAATCTGATGCAGATCTATCAGGAATTTTTTGGGATGTTTTTGTTCTGGACCTTTAATTAGTTCTTATTAGTGTGCAAAGGAAGTAATATAATAATATTAATAACACAAAAATTCTTTCACATTACTGTAATGGTCAACTACAAAACCTGGAAAAAAATCAAAACTGAAAGCATCTCTTCCATTAATGTACCGTTTCATATTGTAGCACGTGCAATGTGGTCAACTACTAACAAGTGTTCCTAATTATGTAGTTTTAAATCAGATCTACACTATTAATTGTCTCCCCTTTTAGGATGTTTTCTTCTTCAAGAGTATTATGAGAAAATACAAACTCATATGACAGAACAGACAAGTTAGCAATATAACGGTGCCAAAATGTCAAATCTCCTTAATTGAATATAATGACTTGACTCTGTGCATCATGCACTTCTAAGCACAGTATCTTTTTTTGGTGTGACTAAGTGTTTGGTAGGACAAAAGCTTGACATGTATTATTTTGTAGTGTTGAGCAAATTACTATATGTAAGATGACTTTGGATATGGAAGTGTTTTAAAAGGTTACTGTGAGGAGTCTTACTGAACTTTCTAAGATTAATTGCTTAATCATTTCTGGTTTCAGAGTAGCTGCCTTGTCAGTCTGTATCTGCAAAAAGAACAGGAGTACTTGTGGCACCTTAGCGACTAACAAATTTATGTGAGCATAAGCTTTTGTGAGCTACAGCCCACTTCATCAGATGCATAGTATGGACACACAGTAAGAAGGTATATATATATATATACATACAGAGAACATGGAAAGGTGGAGGTTGCCATAACAACTCTAAGAGGCTAGTTAATTAAGATGAGCTATTATCAGCAGAAAAAAAACTTTTGTAGTGATAATCAAGATGGCCCATTTCAGACAGTTGACAAAAAGGTATGAGGATACTTAACAGGGGGAAATAGATTCAGTTTGTGTAATGACCCAGCCACTCCCAGTCTCTATTCAAGCCAAAGTTAATGGTAACTAGTTTGCATGTTAATTCGAGTTCAGCGGTTTCTCATTGGAGTCTGTTTTTGAAGCTTTTCTGTTGCAGAATTGCCACCTTTAAGTCTGTTACTGAGTGACCAGAGAGGTTGAAGTGTTCTCTTACTGGTTTTTGAATGTTTGTTATGTTATGTTATTTTTTGTTTTTTTTTTAAGGCTACTAATTTTAATTTTAAAACTTTGTTTTGAGAAATGAGTGGAAGACTCTGTAAAAGCATGTACACTTCCATTTTTTATTCCAGTAACTTAAATGTTAGGTTTAAAATCAGCTGTCAAACTGATATTGCAGACTTAACACCTGCACCCGTTATAACAGGCTTATAATGGTAACCTTCAAAATCCCTGTACTCTAACAACCTTATGCATAGCTTTAATTAGTCAGGCCCTCAATTCTCTCTTTGGAGGAAGGGATTTCTGCACAACAGCCTTAACTTGGTTTCTTTCATTACTGTGTCAAATGTAAATGGATACAAAGGATATAAAATAGCAATTGGAATATTCAATCAGTCTTCCATTTCTCATTAATATTCTTTCAGCAGGCAGCTTCCTCCCAAACTAAAATCAACTGTCCAGAAGACCAGAATCAAGGCTATTAATCTTTACATATTTATTGTGTGCCTTGGTTCATCAGAGGGCGTTTTCTCCAGAGAGATGCTTGACTCTTCCTCTTGCAGCCTGGCTGTTTGCTGTGTCAGCAGTTCATACCACTAGATGCTGACTACAGTTTTGACTCCGCCCATAAACTATATTTTGCACCCACAGAGCTGAAATCTGTGCTCTTTATGCTTTTGTATTTATGTACTTAGTTCTGCCATAAGCCACTCAAGAGGCTTGGTTTGAAAGATCCACTAGCAGGGGTCAGACAGGGATTCCACCCAGTATATTCTGGGAGGGATTTTAATCACTGGTAGAGGTGCTTGGCTGGCTGGTTCTTTCTTACATGCTCATGATCTAATTGATTGCCATATGTCAGGTCACAAAGGAATTTTCCCCTAGGCTGGGTTTTCCTTGGCCTTGGGGCTTTTGTCTTCCTCTGCAGTGTGTGGATGCGGGTCACTTGTCAGGATTATCTGAGTATATCTCACTTTATTATTTCCCTGCCATTGGGAGGTTCTCAGGCACTGATGCACTTTCGTCCCTCCTATTCTCTGCCTGTAGCGCATAATAGTCTAGTCTCTTGTGGGTTGTAATACTTTGGACTCATTTCAGTGGTTGGGTTTAATGTGCAAGTGCTGGGTGGCCTATAGTAGAGAGGAGGTCAGATCTACACATAAAATGCTGCATTGGCGCAGCTGTGCCACTGTAACGCTTTAATGAGGATGCTCTACACCTGAGATAGTCCAATTATTTTTTGTCAAGGTCCAAATTTCTTGGTCAAGGTGTAGACTAAGTCCAGAACCCTATCCAACTTCTCTCGCCCCCAATTACTCCTTAAGCTCCCTGATCGGCTGCCAGTTCCCCACCCGCCCGGCCCAGAGAATAGGGTGACCTTATTTCCCTAAACTGAAAACAGGACGCACAGGTTGACCTAGTGTTGCTGCTTGCCCCCCTCCAATATTCCTCCATGCCCCCAGTTGAGCCAAGTGGGGGCATGAGGAATGGATATGGGCTGGGATCTGGGCAGCAAAGTAGGGTGTGTGTGTTTGAGTACTTTTGAGCTTGAAGCCAGGAGGTGAAGCTATTGGATGATGATCCAACTAGTGATGTGATGTCCCTTTCGGGCTGGGATAGCAGAGGGACCAATTAGACTCCAGATAGCAACCCTGGGGAGATGGAGAGGAGGCCAGGATGTGGCAGAAGCAGAGGCAAAGAAGGGGAGGGAAAGAGGCTGCTTGGGGCAGGGAGGCTGGAAAGGGCTCGAGCAACTGGCCCTGAAAGACGGAGAATGCAGAGGACAAAAGGCTTGGTTGGGTTCCGGGGACTGTTCGGGGGTGAGGGGCACTAGGCTGGGGTGGCGGAGGCTCCAGGAAGGCAATACTGTGCTAGATGCCCCAGCATAAGTGCTGTGGGACCCTATCAGGCACTTACCAGCGAGGTTGTCTGGTTGGGTCCAGGGCCCACAAGTCGCAGCTCCATGGCCCAGACAATCCCCTTACTGAATGAGGGAGGCAACCTAGTGACAGAGGATGTGGAAAAAGCTAATATACTCAATGCTTTTTTTGCCTCTGTCTTCACGAATAAAGTTAGCTCCCAGACTACTGCACTGGTCAGCACAGCATGGGGAGGAGGTGACCAGCCTTCTGTGGAGAAAGAAGTGGTTCGGGCCTATTTAGAAAAGCTGGACGAGCACAAGTCCATGCGGCTGGATGCGCTGCATCCGAGGGTGCTGAAGGAGTTGGCGGATGTTATTGCAGAGCCATTGGCCATTATCTTTGAAAACTCATGGCGGTCTGGGGAGGTCCTGGATGACTGGAAAAAGGCTAATATAGTGCCCATCTGTAAAAAAGGGAAGGAGGAGGATCCAGGGAACTACAGACCAGTCAGCCTCACCTCAGTCCCTGGAAAAATCATAGAGGTGGTCCTCAAGGAATCAATTCTGAAGCACTTAGAGGAGAAAAAAGTGATCAGGAAGAGTCAGCATGGATTCACCAATTGCCTTCTATGACGAGATAACTGACCCTGTGGATGAGGGGAAAGCAGTGGATGTGTTATTCCTTGACTTTAGCTAATCTTTTTTCATACGGTCTCCCACAGTATTCTTGCCAGCAAGTTAAAGAGGTATGGGCTGGATGAATGGACTATAAGGTGGATAGAAAGCTGGCTAGATCATCGGGCTCAACAGCTAGTGATCAACGGCTCCATGTATAGTTGGCAGCCGGTATCAAGCCGAGTGCCCCAAGAGTTGGTCCTGGGGCCGGTTTTGTTCAATATCTTCATTAATGGTCTAGAGGATGACATGGACTGCACCCTCAGCAAGTTTGCAGATGACACTAAACTGGGAGGAGTGGTAGATATGCTGGAGGGTAAGGATAGCATACAGAGGGACCTAGACAAATTAGAGGATTGAGCCAAAAGAAATCTGATGAGGTTCAACAAGGACAAGTGTAGAGTCCTGCGCTTAAGTTGGAAGAATCCCATGTACTGCTACAGACTAGGGACCGAATGTATAGGCAGCAGTTCTGCAGAAAAGGACGTAGGGGTTACAGTGGACAAGATGCTGAATATGAGTCAACAGTGTGCTCTTGTTGCCAAGAAGGCTAATGGCATTTTGGGCTGTATAAATAGGGGCACTGCCAGCAGATCGAGGAACATAATCAAAGGCCAATTTTCTGAGCAAGTTATTCTGATTGCTGACTTGGCTGCCGTCTTTCTCAAGTGGTTGCGGTACGTTAATGACCTATTCAATGTCACATTGAGGTAAACTGGGTTTGGATCATGCTCCAGGCATTGAGGAAAACATTTAACTCGTGGCTTGTGCTGGCATTATGCAAATGAAATACTCTAGAAAGCATCGTGGAAAAGTTTGGCTGCACGCCCCATTGACTACAAGAGTCTGCCATGGGCTTCATATCATCATTCAAGACCTTCTCAATTTCTGAGAAGGACTGATCCTGGTAGCTGTAGCAGATGTCATCAACACAGATAAACTTGTGAGAGAGTGTAGCTGGCAGGTTGTTGATGTACACATTGAACAGTATCAGTGAAAGAACTGAGCCTGGAGAATGGCTGTTGATCTGACACTTCCAAGAGCTACAGCAGTTGTCCATGTATACTCTAAACTTCCTGTTTTGAAGAAACTAACACTTAACATTAAACTTCACACACAGTTTCACTAAGGATAATTTAACTAAGTGCAATCTACAACTAATTAAGAGGTAGCAGTGTTACCTTTTAAAGTTTGTAAAATGTTTTGGGATGTAGGAATTTGTCTCCTTCACGGAACTTTTAGTCATAATTTAGATACATTATTAAAAAATAACTTTTCAAAGCTATGTGGTATAATTAAATACCAGACAAAACCTCCCCACAACAAAAATAAGCTAACCATTTTCAAGTTTGATTGAGGTGATCCCAGCAGTCGAATCCATACGGGATGTGTCTTGGTATAGGAACTTAATTCCAGTTAAGGGAAACATGAGAGGGAGAGAAGTATGATAAGTTTGATATTCCTGAAGTGCTGAATATTTGCCTCTAGTTGATAAATTTGAGGCGCTGAAACCCCTTCTTGCTGGTAGTAAGGAAAATTCTCTCTCTGCCCCAGGGCTTTCATGGTCACCAGGAGAGATATCTCCTTCACTCTACTCCTTGCATCTGCAACCATGGTCTTGGTGGTGTGACCTGAGTAACTTTTGCCACCTGCTAGGTATTTCTTATTTTTCAGTTGAAAGAATGCTCTCCTCTTCAACACAACTGTCCCACGCCCTGTTCCCCAACCCCCAAATGCCCACAATTAATTGTTTTTTTCCCCCATTTTTGTAATCGTCATCTTATCTGAAGAGTTCTGGTTTCTAAATCCTCTTGTATATTTTAGAAGAATACAGTTATTGAAGATTTTTCTGTGTGTTGCATGCATTGAAATCTTAATGATAATATTTTAATAATCTGTTAACAGAAATGCCAAACATTCTGGGCTGTTTTCTTTTGTTATTACATTTTCGTACCCACATTCTATGTTAACTTATGCTAATATTGATAAAACAGATGAGAAAATATTAATACTGATTAGTTTTCTTCCTTCTTAGGAATGCATTAAAGCAACACAATCTATCCAATGCCAATGTGCCACTTCAGTTAGCCTCCATCCTCTTCATAGAGGAATATGATATGCCCATGTCTTTCTGCAATGGATGTTTACTCCAGAACCAAACATTAGCTCATTTCAGCACTGCATAGTACTTTGTGTGACAGTTTGAGTACAATGTTAATACTATTCTTGCCTTTCTATGGTAGTCATTTTTTCCTGTGCACAAACTTCAGCAGAATAACTGGAAAGTTCTTTTCACTCAAACTTTGAATATTAATATGACACTGGCTGAAGGAATTGGTAACAATGTAGGCTTTAATAATACTGGCAGTCATAAGCATTGAAGTGTAGCTTGCAATATCTTTAGTAGAGATGAAAATTGTGTCACAGCACAATGGTGAAGTAGAATTGAAGAGCAAATTTGCCAAGTTTTATTATCTACCTGACAAGTCCCTTTAGTTCATTCTGCTAGAATATATCTGTCTTTCAAGGCAAGAATATGCAAGTTTCTGTCTAATTTCCCTGTTCAATATTATTTTTTTCTTATTAATTCAGACAACTATTTTTTTAAAAACAACACTAAACATCATTTTTAGAAGCCAGCTGAACATAGTCTGTCACTACAGTACATATTTTAACATATTTTAGTCTGATGTACAGATGTTAAAATGGATGCAAGACAGTGATTATGTAGCTTTTACTTGCACAGTGATAAAAATAATTTATCCTTTTATATAAGCATTTTACATACTTAAGTATGTCTATATGTTGTCCATCTAGGTGAGTGTTTGCAGGAAGGGGTTCCTTTGAGGTTATTATATGTACTTTCAATATATTTCATTAAAGTTGTATTGCTCATCTCAATTAATACTTTCTATTGGTGTTGTCTAGCTTGTGTGTGCAGTTTACTTGGTAGCTCTTATTTAACATTAACTTGTGTCTTGTATTGAAAAATTTCCCACCAGAGGTTCAGTTTAAAGATTGGGAAGTAGTCAGGTGATTTCCTATCTACAGTAGCTTGATATGAGAAATTCCTGATGTTTAAAAGTGATCTTTTACACTGATTTTTCTCACCCTTTCTAGTAACAGGACAATTTGGTACTGTTTGTTGGCATCTGTTATAAAATTTGCTATTAGTTTCAAAGTAAAAAAATAATGGGTGCTATTCTGTGTGGTATTTAAAATATTTTGGTGAATATTTGTATTTATGAAATTTGAGGAATTAACAACATAAATAGAAATTGAAACATTTTAATAGTACACTTCTACCTCAATATAACGCTGTCCTTGGGAGCCAAAAAATCTTACCGTGTTATAGGTGGAACCGTGTTATATTGAACTTGCTTTGATCCACCGAAGTGTGCAGCCCTGCCCCACGGAGCACTGCTTTACCGCGTTATATCCAAATTTGTGTTATATTAGGTGGCATTATATTGAGGTAGCGGTGTATTGGAAAACTAGGTTACAATGCAGACTTCTAAGGTAATGGTTTTTAGTGTTAATTAAGAAAATCTGTGGACCAAATCCTGCCTGTCTTCTTCTAAGAAGTAGTCCCTTTGTAATGAATGGGATCATTTACCTGAAAAAAGTTGAGCAGGATTTGGTTTTACGCTTATGAAAGTGGTAAGAAACTAATCTAACTGAATCTTAGCTGAGAGTATATGCTATGGTAGACTGTAGTGAAATGAGTTAAATGCTGACTGTAAAAGGTATTTGCATGATCAAATTGAAACTAACTTCCCATAGGACCTTTGAGATAGACTAATACTTCATCTACTAAAACATCGAGCAGTGTTAATGATATCCTACTCTGATTATTGGAACATAATTGTGCCTTTGACAAATCTGAGAATCTCAATTTCAACCAAATATGGTCACACCAAAAGTTAGTTATTTTGGATATAATTTCTGTTCTGTCTGCACAACATATTTACTTCTCAGAGAAATATGTAAATTCCCTATTGAATATTATGTGGTATCCAGTTTTGGGCGCCAAATTTCAGAAAAATTGTGGACAAACTGGAGAAAGTCCACAGAAGAGCAACAAAAATGATTAAAGGTCTAGAAAACATGACCTATGAGGGAAGAGTGAAAAAAATTAGGTTTGTTTAGCCTGGAGAACAGAAGACTGGCGGGGGGCATGATAATAATTTTCAGGTATGTAAAAAGGTTGTTATAAGGAGGAGGAAGAAAAATTGTTTTTCTTAATCTCTGAGGACAGGACAAGAAGCAATGGGCTTAAATTGCAGCAAAGGAGCTTTAGGTTGGACATTACGAAAAAAATTCCTAACTGTCAGGGTGGTTAAGCACTGGAATAAATTGCCTAGAGAGGTGGTGGAATCTCCATCATTAGGGATTTTTAAGAGCAGGTTGGACAAACACCTGTCAGGGATTGTCTGGATAATACTTAGTCCTGCCTTAAGTGCAGGGGACTGGACTAGATGCCTCTTGAGGTCCTTTCCAGTTCTATGATTCTATGATTCTATCAAATAAGTTCAGTAGAGGACAAATGTCCAATGGTGTAGCATATCTGATTTGCCCCATAATTTATAAACTACTACCATGCTCCCTATAAAATGAGTATTATTCAGTTGAGTAGGTTGCTAAACTAGGAGACTGGGATTATATTCTGAGCTTTGCCACTGACTTGCTCTGTGACATTGCACAAGTCATGTAAACTTTTTGGGTGAAATAATGGCTCCATTTAAATGAATGGCAAACTCCAATTGACTTATGTGGAACTGGGATTTCATCCCTCTGTATCTGTTTCCCTCCTGGTTGAATGATGATGATACTTCCCTTCCTTTGTAAAGTGCTTTGAGATCTAAAGATAGAAAAATTCTACAGTAGAACTTCGATTATAAGATCATCCATCTTGCAAAGGACTAGTTTCCAAAGGGGGTAGGGGGCAGGGGAATCACATAACAAAATAATGTCAATGAACAAGATGATATTCCTTATGTTCTGGTGCCTTTGATGAATTGGAAATTGCCTAGCAGTGCTTTGAAAGAGAAGAACAAGTGATCCAGTACACCATACTGCAACTAATGCGCCACACTTACTGTGATTTTGAGATGTTCACTTTTGCAAACTTTTCCACTTTATGAGCTCCTCAAACTCAATTACCTTGTAAAATAGGGGGTCTACTCTATATAACTGCTAAACATCAGCATCGTTGTTGTTTTACCACCACACTGTTGAAAGAAAATAATTAAATAAGGCTATTGCTTTTGGTTGGTTCAGAGATTTCTTATTACAATTACTGTCATTTTAAACCTGTGTTTTAAAGAATGAAGTCCATGGCTTTTACAGATTTTTAAGACTTTTTTTATTCACTTTTCATGCTATTTGCACTTTTTATTTTTTCCCGTTTGTCAATAATTTTTCCTCTGTTCCCCACACAGGACAGCTTTTTACAGAGGTGCTCATAATGTAAATACTATGACACTGGCTATTCTTAAATTGCTTTTCCTTCTTCTGGCAGATATTTATTTGACGAATCTCCCAGCTAAACCCTTAAAGGTCAGCTTTAGAACAAATATTCTCTGATTGTGACTTTGGAAAGATAGAAATTCTCTATCCTATGTGCTTATTTTTACCTCAGAGCCTATTTCTAGTATTCTTTTTCATTTTCCAATCTACAGAAAATAGATTATTTCCACTCATTTCACAGCTGGTAAAACTGTGGATGGAGGCAGGAAGTTTGCAGATATTCAGTGTTTGACTAGTTAGAATTTCAAGAAAGATGTTAATTGATATGGCACCTGGGACTGGAACTATCAACTGATTTCCCATAGGGCTTCTAAACAGTCATTGACTGATGACTTTAGGTTAGTACTGACCTGAGTCTGATGTGAACGAGCAATACAGAAGGGAAAATTCTGTATCTGATTGCTAATTACTTGAATCATCCAGGTCTTCGTTATTTTTCTTGTTAAAATGCTGCTTTTGGATTAAATGAGAGTATTGATGTGACATAAAACAATGTAAGTATCCACTTCATCATTTCTGGAAATTCCTATTTTACATAGGGTCCTTTAATTAGTATAAATATAATTTTTCATTGTTGACAATATAGCTCTGTTTTCCTTCACTTTATTTATTGCATAAGTTTTCTGTTTTTCTTTCTATTTCTCTTCCTTTTTACAGGGTATCAGTTCCCATAGCAGCCCTTAATGTGGTAGATAAATATCAGCATCATTGCTGAAACACCATCAAAGAGTGCCAACAACTATTCTACAATGTGGGAGTTGGCATAAGACACATGGACTCCAATACATTGCTAATGGCTGGTGAAAGTAGCAGGCTAGACTCCCAGCTATATTAAACTGCCACTAATACTGCCTTGTGTACTGTTATAATCAAGATTTGGGGATACAAGGTGTTCTCTTGGGACCATTTGTTTCAAAGTTTTTGTTTTCAGTGTTGTTATATGCAGAAGTTACAAACAATCTTTAGAACATATTTTTGCTAACACACAGATCAACTAAAAGCAGATTACAGTAATAAACAAAATATATAGCAAGTGGCTGGAAATTGGTACATTTCTTTTTAACTACTGATATGTGCCTACTGAAGTTCAGGGTTGTGGGGGAACGGTGTCTATGTGTGTGTTTGAGAGAGAGAGACTAGTACAGTTACAGAGAAACTGCTTTGTGGACAGGACAAAAACGTTTTCTTGATGCATTAGTAGGCAAAGATATCTATTGTTGTCATGGTTTTGAAGAAATACAGACTAAGTGCTGTTAAGACTGCATATTGGTGATAGTTACTGATCTTTGTTGGTGTAATAGCATTAGCTTGGTCATTAGTATTACAAGGAAATGTGACCTACTTCTGATAGCTTACCATTTTTATAGACAATAGGAACTACTGACTTGGCTCTTCAATTTTTTGGCTTTCAGTGCAAGCTTCGTTAGAAAAATATTCTGTGTTGCCTATATGACTATGTAATCAAAATGAGTATCATTATGTAGATGATTTATACACTGTGTTCTGTTAAAGAGCATACTGTAGATTGAATAATATCAAAAGTTCTATAGTACTGTAGGCACTTCCTAACTTGCATTAGAATTTGGAAGCAAGACTTTCTTTAGATGCCTTTGGGTAAATGAATGCTTTCAAATTGCCTTTTAGGGTTAGTATCTCCTTGAAGATCAGATTGTTGAAAACCTTTTGCATGGCAGTTATAACTCTCATGTTGGGAGAACTTCTTAATGGGATCTCCTCTTCCCTAAGGAGGCACAATACTTAAACCGTTTTGCCTTTAGCTAAATAAATTGTATGTGAAATATTCATGAATATGCATTTTTACTCTTCACAGCAAACTCTGGGACTTAGAATTAAATCCTCACAAAGTTCATTCTTTATCTTAATTATCGGGGGAAATAAACACCTTCAAATAAAACTCCATATGTATGATCTTTCTTTCTACATCCACCTTAGCAATGAGTCTCTTTGAAATGATAACTTATGTTTGCTAGAAAATGGTTTAACTTTTTGAGACTTCAAGGCCTTTGCCGAAGAGGCACTTTTGAAATGAACAATGTTCAATAAAAAGTACGGTATGATCAGTGCACTGAAATATGTTACCTACAAAGAAAATTGGAGACAGTAAAAGTGAATTTTTATATATTTTCTGTGTGCATGCACCAGCTCTCATTTGACTGCATGCTTATGTTGTTAGACTTATAAACTGGAGTGGGGGAGAGATATAAAATTAGCCCTTTAACAAGGATTGCACATCACAGTAGCCCAACAGGTATGAGGTTCTCTGTAGTGGAAATAGAGGTTAAATTATTATTGTTTACCTCTTTGTATGAGACTTAATTCAACTCTCATTGGAGTCAATGGGCGACTTTAATGAGAACTGGATCTGGTCCATAATTTTGATTAAATAGAAGAAAACAAAATTATGACACAATAGTGCTCGCATTTGGATAACCATAACCAGTTGGGAAGCAGCTGTTCAAAATACCTGGGTATGACCACATCTATCATATCTCTTCGTTCTATACTCTGGAAACCCCTACGAAGTCTGAGCATAATTAGAATGAAGCCAGGATGAAGCTCTAATTACAGTAGAACCTCAGAGTTACGGACAACTCCAGAATGGAGGCTGTTCATAACTCTGAAATGTTCGTAACTCTGAACAAAGCGCTGTTTGGGCTCCAGATCCAGCAGCTGAGCTCTCTGCTCAGTGCCTGCACGAGTGTGTGTCTCTGCCGCGGCCTGACTGGTTTCTTCCACTTTCACATGGTGTCCAGTTGACCAGTCAGTCCGTAACTCTGGTGTTTGTATCTTTGAGGTTCTACTGTGCTCTTCTTAAATGAGTAGAAATAATCAAGAACTGAAAAAAAAGGTTAGAAATCTAATCCACAAGTGGAAATATTAGTATCTTAGTAGCCAGCACATCAGTGACATGATTTTGTTGCTGTAACTTTTATCTTCTGTGCCTCCAACTCATCCATTTAATTTTATTATGTTGTGTCTGATTTAGATTGTAAGATATTTAGGCCAGGGACTTTGCTATATATATGGTAGGAAATGGAATATTTTAGCATTTTAGGGGCTAAACAAATAAGATTCTAGTTCAGTGACTCTGATCTACAAACTTTTCCTTGACTCTAGATATTGTTTCATGGAGTTCAAATGGATGTCTTTGCCAAACCTAAGTGCTTTTTAAAGTGTATCTAAAATGCTGCTAAGTAACTCTGGAAGAATATCTGACGCTGAGGCCAACATATCAAAGTTCAGCTGGCTGGTGTTCAGAGCCAGGGAAATTGGCGACAGCTCTGCCTTGCTTTGCTTTCACCAGACTTTCAGCAGCTTTAAGCTTTTGCAGTTGCTTGTACTCAGCTATGTTCGCCGTGCCTGCCTTTCTTTAGTGGGTGCTATGGGTGTCTGAATGGAGCATTGAGGGGAGGGACGAATGGAGCATTTCTGATATCTACGCTGCCCCCCTCTCCGTCCTCTGCCAGATGTTTAACAAGTTGAGGGTACTTTGCTAACTTCATCTCTCTAGTAGTTTCATGGAAGCCATCTCCTAATTCCCTCTGCCTGGCACCTTAAAAAGAACTTTTCTCTTTGGTAACAGGGCTGTATGCTCCTTTCTGCTGCCAGAGGGAGTCCGGGGGCTTACTTTTAAAAATCATAACAAACGGTAAGGTTTACTTTTACCAAAGGCAAATGGTCTCCAAAATTTCCTGGATACAAATATACATATACATGTGGGCTGTTTTTCCTATTTGGGAGGAAATAGGGACTAAATTGTGCTCTGTGCTGTGACAGCTGGGATTGAGCCCTGACCCCCAGGTCCTTTTGATGGCAGAAGGGGCAGTTAGCCCAGCTGCTGAAAAGGTTTTCTGAAGAATATGACCTTACCTTTGTAGTTTTTATTTTTAAGGTTAAAAACCTACCCAAACCCACTGTACGTATCTGTCTATCTCATAGCAGGGTATTACTTAGATATAAATTCTACTGATTTGCACTGTGAGGTTTGGGGGGCAGGGGAACAGACAGTGGAGATTCAGTGTTCCTTGAAGGCAGTTATTGATCAGTTAGGCTATCATTTATGTTCTGAGGTTCCAATAAAATAGGATTTGGACAGGCAGTGAGCAGGTAAGACATAGGGAATGAAAAGACCTGGGAATTTTAAAATGGGGATATAAGAACTGGAGAGTATTTTAGAATATTTTTTGAAAAACAGTTATGGAATACAGGAGATACGTTTAGTGTTTTTTTAGTGTAGGAACCAGGAGAGGTGGAACAAAGGGGAAGAATTTAAAATGCAATGGGGTCATAAAGAGCACCTGAAACAAAAATAACTTTTAAAATTTTAGTATGAATACCTGAGTTGTAACACACTAGCACATCTTCTAGACATATGTAATGAAATTAGTCAAAATATGACAAAAGCATAAGCAATGCACTAATAAAAGGCTTGTTCAGACGTAAATTGAATTGTGCATGTTTGATTTCTGATAAGAGGTTAGAGGTACACTCAGCTGAAAATTCATTGTGGGAAGATTGACGGTATCCTCTCGTGAATTAAAAAATGTGTATTTTTTCCTGTGCCTTTTGTGTATTATGTTTTAATCTAAAGTACAGTATAGTTTATTAAGAGAAAACACATTGTTATCTATGGACTAGAAAAATGGTTACCATATGTAAATAAATCAGACTGGATGTGCGGTATAAGAACATAATTATGTAAAAGTAGGAGATTTTCTGTTGTAGCACCATAATATTTTGTGGAACTTCTTGATTGTCTTCAACTTATTTGGTTTGACATAGATACCCGAAAGGCCCAGCAGGAAAACCACACGGCTTGAGCAATTATACCCTTATATAGGAAGCATCAGAACAGGGAAATCCGGGTTGTGAGTTACAACTTCCCATTCATTTTTTCCTCCTGGGAGAAAACATATATCATGTAAACATCTCCTCCTTTCTCAGCATTGTAGAAAAGTTCCTTTTAAAGTAATGCTATGTCTATTACTCAGTAGTCCTAGTAGTAGTAACAAAAAATACTTAGCTCTTACACATTTTTTACCCCTATATTTCAAAGCATGGGATGAAGAAAAATTGGAATCTTTTAACCCTATTTTACCACAGGTAAGAGTCCCTGGATGGTACCACCTCCACAAAACCCTATTCATGGTTTGGATCAGCAAGTAGCAGTAGTCAAAGTATATCTTCGCAGGTTGGTCTCCAGTGCCAAGGAAGTTGTTTGCCTGGTCTTGCTGGAAGAGCCACTACCTAACCCAATGTAGTCATTCAGCTTTATTAAGGTGTTGGGTAGGCAGGGGCTCACTGAGGTCCACTCATCTCTGCTGTTGTCCTCTGCACTTGCTCTTGCACCAAAGTCCTCTGTGATGGCTCTTGTAGAGGTGTTTTCTGTCCATCTCTTACAGGAAAATCCATAAACTGTTGTATCTTTTGCCATGAAGTCCCTTGTGTTATCTCTCACCGCAAAGTCTCCTCTGGAGGGGACCTGAGAACACTTAGGGCCAAAGTCTTTTGGGGCCTTGAGAATCCCCGTATATATGTGTGTGATCCCAGGAGAGCAGTTTTAAGAGCACCATTGTTACGCTTGCTGGCTTTGGACATTTGTTGCCCTGTCTCTAAGGACAAGCTCATGGCAGCTTGATCCTCCAGATCATGTGCTAGCACTTCTTTGAAAGGCAGGTATCCCTCTAACCTGAATTTGAATGTGAATGTGCTGCAAGGGCCCATGTCTTAGACTCTGCCGGCCTCTTTATTTTCTGGAATGGGCGATTTAGTAAGAATTTGACCATTCCTGATACACCCAGCATTTTTCCACTCAGACTTTTCAAGCAGTGCCTGGAGATGGTCTGTGGCCTCACTGTCTTTTCACAGTGTTTGTGCCAATCTCTGCCCTGATAACCCTATATTTAGAGCCTTGCAAATCTGGGTATATCCGCTTGATATCTTCAGATATGGATACAGTTGTATTGTTTACCATTTTTGCAGATTGTCAATCAGATGCAGATCCAGAATATTTATCTGCACAGGGCTCTAGAGCAGTGGTTCTCAACTGGGGACCCGTGGCCTCCCAGAGTACCGTGGTTTCAGGGGAACTGCCACGGGGCTGAAGTCCAGAGCCACAGCATCACCCATGGGGTTGAAGCTGTGGGGTTGAAGCCCACGAACCCCCTGAAACCAGCTCACAGCCCTTGCAGCGGGCCATGGACTCCTGGTTGAGAACTGCTACTCTAGAGCTGTGGTTTTCAACCTGCGATACGCAGGCCACTTGCGGCCCAGTCATCACAGAGCTGCGGCCCATGTGACATCCTCAGGGTCATACAGGTAATATTGGATGCGGCATAATACATAACACAATGGTAAACAGGTTGAGAACCACTGCAGAGGGTGCTGGTGTGGATGAGTATGCAGATACATATAAAAGGTGAAGTGCGGATCATGGGTGGGATACAATTTATGCGGATCAGATGCAATCCAAATTTTTGTATCTGCTCAAGGCTCTACCTATGTTCTCCTTCCTCCATCCATTAGAGTTCCTCTGTTTCTCATTGAAACAAACCCACGTGATAGCTTGGCGGACACCTGGTTGGATTCACACTTTGCTGTTTGTGATGTACCCTCTTGGGTAGCTCTACGTGTGATACATCCTTGCCTTTCCCATGGTTCAACATGCATTCAGTCCATCCGTTTCTTCCGACTATACACCACTTCTTGCCCTAGTTCAGAGGCACTTTTCTTGCAACAGCCTGTGAAAGGATAAATAACATCTCCCAAATGTCATCTTAGTGTCTGAAAATGCATTTTTAATACTTGCAAAAAGCACAAATAGAGACAAAAATACAACTCACTTTATAGTTTTTCTAAACAAATGTTATTGAACTGAATCCATAGCACTGAATCAGTTAAGAACTGGTTATGTTGTAAAATTTAGTCTTCGGAAGACTAAAGTGTTCTCAGCCACAGATGGAAAATAGGAAGGACAGAGGTGCCACCAGTGGCAGGAAATTGGTTGAGTCAGATGGCCTAAAATGATCACAGCGGACAACCCTTGCTTGATGTTGCTGAGGAAGGCAAAAAAATCTACAAGATCTTGGCCAACCTGACCCAAAGGAAAATTCCTTCCTGATCCCAAATGTAGTGGTCATTTTAACCTTGAGCACAAGAGCAAAAGTTACACAGCTGAACATCTAGAACTGTATGATTTACTGAACTGCGTCATACTGTTTGTCCCATCCCATCGAGTCTAGTGTCCGACCTCTAACTGTGGCCAATATCCAATGTTTGAGAGGAAGATGTGAGGGGGAGAAACAAGTCATATGGCCAATTTTGAATTAGAAAAGTTTTCTTCCTGGCCCCTGTTCTGGCAATTGGCTGAAACCCGAGATTAGAGTGTATTTATTATCTTATCTACAGAGAGACCTGTATGAACATTTGGTAGCAAAACGGAGGTTAATTTCTGTTTGTGGAAATGAGGGATTGTGCCACCTTTATTCACCTTGAGTAGTACCTTGATCAGCGAGTAATGCCATTCACACAGCACATGCTGTCGAATCACTACTCAGCCACAGGAAGGGTGTCACATGCAAATGTGCACAAGGCGTATTGGTCACAATCTGCCCTTTTGTCCATTTGGGGGAAGCAGTTACTCACCATGGTGAGTTCTTTGTCACACATGCAGTGCTAATGGTGTATGTGGTTCTATACGGCAGTGAGAGTAAGGGATTCACAATCTAGCCGTAAGTAAGAAAATAACCTCAATCTTTGCTTCTCTGCAGAGTGTGTCTGTGTGTAAGGTAGACTCTGAACTGCCTCATGGGCTTCCCTGATGGTCTGTAATGTCTGGCTGTTGTTCTTTCTCTTTCACATTCTTTTTCTTCATTCTCTTCTCTTTTTTTTTCTTTTCTCTCCATCACACTTTCTCTCTGTGCATGGATCATGGATGCTTTATGTACTCTGGGACCTCTTCTTTCCAGAGGAATGTCATTATTAAAGCTAAAACATGTCCCTGTAGCTTGGTGCTGATCCTGCCAGAGCCTCTCCTTCTCACGGCCTGCGCCTCAGAGTCCAGGGGCATGAAATGCAGTAATGGAAAGATAACGCTATCCTCAATGTGACACCCTGCTGATACTGGACAAATCTGAAACAGGCACAAAAGATCGTCCTGAGAATTTCAGAGAAGAAAAAATGCCAGAAGAAATTAGCAGGAAGGAAAGAGGGCTGAAAAAGAAACTTTACGATGAGGCGATACTGATTTCCATTAGACCCAAACCCTGGAACCACAGGCACACAAACAGGGATGTTGGACATTTGAATTTAAAATTTGCTGGTCAACTCCCATCTGTGATGTGAGCTCAGGAAGATCTTGAAGCCTTCCCATTCCCAAACTGAGGGGGAGAAGGTGCAGGACAGCTAGAGAGTGGACTGTCATCCGTACTATCCCCTTTTTAGTACATTCAAGAAACACACTGGACTTACCTATGTGCGGGAGATTATGTAGTTTGGTGAGGGTTTCCTTTCATGTTGTAACATTATCACTGTATTATCTAGTAGAGATGGACATGAAACAAAACTACGGATCCCCAGCAGCCCCTGTCTTTAGGGGAAAAGGCGAGTTTGTCTGGATCCAAACTTTTCAGTTGGGGCCCATTTCTAATAGCTGGTAAAGCCATGGCAGAGCTGGGGAAGCAGAGATGGTTCTCAGAAGTACGCATATCTCTGATGTCATGGAGAGCAAGCCAGACTCTTGCCTGGTGGATACTTGTAGACAATGTTTGAAGCTCTGTATCTCCTTCCCCTTTGCCATTTGTGCCAGATTTCAGGGTCACTAGGGATAATCCGTGCCACCCCCTCTGTTTGGACTCACTCTTTATATATTAGGGTTAAAATTCATCCTCAGGAGTTTGCATGCCCCTGTGTATGCCCAGCTTTATCCATTCCAAGAGACACCTCTCTAGTATTGTTAGAATGGCATTTTTAGCTTGTGCTGTATCCCAGGTGCTCTCACTCAAAATAGTTTTAACGAGTACAGAGAGAAGTGTTAACATTGTGGGAGCAAAGCAGAGATTCCTTTTCTTTCCATGGCATGGCGAGGGATTGTGCCTCCCTTTTCTCCTTAAATAGTACCTTACTCTGCAAGTACTGCCATTCCCGTCAACAGCACCTGCTGTGGAGTATGGTATTACTAGCCGGAGTAAGGATTGCAAATGCTGACCTTTGCACACCATAGCAGAGAGGTTCATAAACACATGCGCTTGACATGTCCCTCCCCAAATGGACAAAGGGCAGTACTGTGGTGAGTACTTTCTTACACAAGCAGTCCCACTGTATGTTGATTAGCTTATTGGGATTTTTACTTTATTACTATATTAGTTTAGCTTAGTGGGAGGCCATAAGTGGGGGGGGGGAACCCACAAGCAGGAGAGAGAGACAGACTCAGGATAAGCTCCTTTTCTGCAAATACTTGTGGGTTGTTAAGAGACAATGCCTGTACAGGAAAAGGCCTATGCACACTGCGTATCCAAAGAACTGTGTCAGGTATAAAAAGAAACACTGTCTCATGAAGGAGGAGTTGTTCGAGGCAACTAGACTCAGAGACTGACACTTGCTGGGGATGTCTGTGGAATTTAAACCTGCCCTTGGTCATCATCAGGTGGTAATAAACCTTTAGGGAAAATAAACATGTATAGACAGTTGTAAAATCATTTTTTCTCCAACAGTTGTTCCAGCTGTTAAAATAAACGATACTTTGGTTTGGAGAAAGCTGTCTTGTTATTGTATTACACCACTGATTGCAGGCATCTGAAGGGAAGAGCCACAAGTACTGAACCCAGTCAGAACTCTGGGGTAAAGATGGTTGATATGCAGGGTACTGTAGGCCATGGTCTGGTGTAAGAGTGGGAAATTGTAGGTTTCCATCCTGGGATAGGTAAAAGCATGAGACCTAACAGCTGATGGGAGGTGCATTCAGAGAGACTAGAAAAGGAAGAGAGGTGCAGCTAGCCCTCTAACTAAGACAGGGATCTTGTAGTTAAAACTTATGATTAAGCATGAGGTGGAAAGGAGATCTAGACTCTATTCCTGGCACTGAATTGCTATATGACCCTGGGCAAGTCACTTAAGTAAAACATTCCTAACTAAAATTGTGATGTTTATCTGTATCACAAAAGTGATGAGAAAATTGTGTAAACGCTCACATATCTGGTGAGTAAAAGGTATTGTGGAAATATGCTGTGGTGAAACCCAGAGGAAAAAGAACGTAAACAATTTTTATTTAAAATCAAAATTATGGCCCACATGAAGAGTAGCTTGAGTTACTAGCATGAAGAACCTTTTATGTTCTCTGTTTCTCAGACCCAGTAACGAAATGTTGGTTTCTCTTTATGTTCCATTTCTTTCAAATAAGGTTGTAATTAAAAAATAACGTTAATGAAATGTGAATTAGCGCCCCACTAGCTGTCTGCCACTCACCGATTCAGACTGAGGACGAAGCTCAAGGAATTTATTTAAAATTAACTATTAGTGCGTTGCTTCAATTTATATCTTGGATTGATTAACTGAGGACAAAGTTAAGAGGTTCTGTTAACTTTCTTGCTCTTATACTGAACTGAAAATTATAAAATTAAATGAATTCATTTTAAATATGGTTCCTTAATCACCATCGCAAATTAAAGAAAAGCAGCAATGTCCAGATGATATGGAGGCATCAGGCACTGTGAGTTTTAATTAATATTTAATTTATTGAATTAAACAATATATTTTAAAGATTTAATTAAACTTGAAGTAATTTGAATTAAGATGCTGTCTTTTTTGTATAATGGGTGTAAAGTGCAATACATTGACAGATGACCATCGTATTTTTTTTGGAAAGTATGCATTGCAAGCTATTTTGTGATTTAGTTAAACTTTTCTCATAAATTAGCATATTTAGATTATAAAAATACTCCAGTTCTGGATACTGAATCCCTTAGTTCTTACTGGTTGACTTGTAGTTCTTCTCTCTTTTGTAAGGAACTCTAGGGAACAATAAATTAGCTGTCAGGTGGAAAAGAGAAGCAGCAGTTAAATCTTTCCGAACAACAGATTTTTCTGAGTACACCATGCTTAAATCCACCAGGCTTTTCAAGTTTTTCCCTTTTTCCTGAGCTTATTTATTCAACTTCAGAAACAGACAAAGTTACCTTTTCTTAAACTTTTCTACTCTGTGGTTTGAACCCCATATAGCTTACATTAAAATCAATAGAGAGACTCCATTCAAATTTGGTGGGAATTGGACCATGTCTCCGAGTTAGAGCAAAATTACTTTTTTCCTCTTCTCAGTGCATAATATGTCCACAATGGAAATAAACCCTTCTATATCTTAGCTTTACTGTGCCTTCTGATTTTCATTGAGTTGATAAAACCCAGGTAACATCAGGACTTAAATGAGATTAATCTGCCGAGCAATATGCTAAATTCCTTTTGGTATAATGTAATTCCCCCTTTCTGTCCATTTATGAGTCTTAAAATGTTCTGTTATGAACTATCTTCTATACAATGACTATGGGAGTTTTATATTGGAGCAAGTTCAGGTCCTGAGTGCATTCCGTGTAACATATAATGAATGTATTTCAGTTTCTATTTTTTCTTCATTTTAATTGGCTGAGACAAACTTATGATAAACATGAAGCAATCACATACAATTTGTTTGCCTCACAAAAGTCCTGTATCTGGAAACCTGAGGCTGCTAGAAATTATTTCTCCTTCAACAGTGTGATTGTTCATAATCTTGTGACACAATGAATTTGTTCTTCAGGACAAACTGCTAAATATGCATAGATGAGGATGTGTGTGGAGACTTAACATGCTTTCCACTAGAGAACTGGCTATAGATAAGTATGGGATTCTAGTTTACTTAGGTGCACAGGAGGGATTTTCAGAAGCACTCAGTGTTGACTTAACTTTTCTTCCGTTGGAGTAAATAGGAAGTTTACTACAGACTTCAGTGGGAGAAAAGTTAGGCCAACACTGAAGGCTTTTGAAAAATCTCACCCATAATAATAATAATCAGAGTTATGTTTTGTACATGTACTTAATATATTATTAATTATGGGTGCTTTTATGGTACTTTATATGTAGAATTTAACCAGGAAAAAGATTAACTAATTTGAAAATAGTGTAGTGAATTAACATAGGTATGCTAACTTAACCTGTACTTGTTTTTATTTTTAATTCGGTTTTGTTATTTTTCTGTTTTATTTACAAATTTTGCTGTCTGCACTATGTACACAGAATGATGGAGCAACATATGAAGAAAAATTAAGTGGAGTTATATCCTCTGCAATTAAAAAAAAAATTAAATAGCACAGTGGCTCGTGAATAATTTCTCTATGGAGAGAAATAAATGGTACAACAATTGTATGGAGTTTCAAAAGTGATTTTGAGAACAGCTTGGAATCCAGAGTTTAGCATTCTAATTATAATTTTTTCACAGACTTGCAATAAGAGTCTGGATAGACTTACCTTGATTTTGAATGGCACAACTTGTTGTTTTTGTGTTCATGGTGAGCAGCATGTAAAATGTTTCATGTTACTAGCTAATAATTTTGAATAGAAAACTTGACAGGCGTGCATGGAGTTTAATATTTTACAGCAATGTTTTGGGTGGAAATAGCCTACAGCTAGCTCTTAACATATTTCTTGCATATTGTACTGGCAGTCTGTATTGCTGCTATGGTTATGCTCAAAAGTTAAAATGCTCTTTTAAGCATAAACTCTCTTTTAAAGCTGATTTTGATCGATCATTAGTGAAGGAGCAAAATGTCTTGTAAAATTTGTTTAAAAAGCCTCTCAATTTTCAAAAACACTTCTAGACATTGAAAGGGAACATTTGGTATTGTTAATTTGTTAGTTTTAAGCTTTTTTTTTTGCAGATATCCCGTTTATTAATAAACTTTCCATAGTGTCTTAGTTTTCATGTAAAATAACTGCGTTAATTAATTTTATTTGCTAAGATAGTTGTAAGAAATATAGCTTTTAGTCAGTACAACAGCTACATTTTCTTAAAAATTTTACAATGCTACATTTTTTGTGGAAGGACCTGTGATTTCCATGTAGTGCACAATAATGCAACAAGTATTAAACAGTAATCCACCCTTTCACCTTTTGTAAATATAGGTGTAGTCAGATGAAGGTGGGGTACCTCACCGCCTGGGTCCGGAGAGGGCCAGTCCACCTCACCTGGTCTCTGGACCTCACTTGCTGGGGACGGGGGGGGAGTCAGCGAGGTCAATCAAAGTATGGCTCAAGCCTGCACTCAGGTGGAGCTGCAAATAGTCAAACAGCCTAGGCTCTGGTTCAGAGTGGGGCAGTAAACAAAGTCTCTCCGCTCTGCCTGTACCTCAGCAAGCCCAGGCTCTGGTTCAGAGTGGGATGGGAACCAAAGTAACTCAGCTCCCACCTGAACTCAGGAAGGGCTGCAAACAAAGTCAGTTAACTCAGGCTTTCCTTCGGCTAGTCTGAGGTAGGGGTTGACTGCCAGCCACTGCTTGGGTGACAGGGGAATGCAGGCCCTCCCACTTTCCTGTGTCCCAGACCAGGGCTCTAAGGATGGCAGAGGGGTCTGTTACCGTGTCAGCGGGGATCCAAGCGGCAACACACTGACTCACCCTCTGCCAGTGTTGCAGCCAGACATGGGTCTACTACCCCTGAGCCACTTCCACGCTCCCCCTACAAGGGCACCTGCTGGTCCAGTGAGGTACGCTGATCGGCGGGGGCCTAAGTTGCCAGCAGAAGAGCTGCCAGGGTTGGGCCAGCCGATGGTCTGGGCCAGCTGGCTGTCTCCTGCAGGGTCTGGTCATCCAGAGGGCCAGGTGGTCTGAGCCAGTTGTCTACTTCCTGTGGGGCCAGTTCGTCCAGGATTCCGGGTAGTCCTGGCCAGTCGTCTGCTTTCCCTGGGGTCAGGTCAGTCCAGGGCCCAGGCAGTCCGATCAATGATCTGCACTCTGCGGACCTGCTGCTGTCTCTCAGTGCAAGTGCTCAGGGGATGTGTCTGTCCCCTACAGTGGCTGGACCCCTACTGAGCTTCCTGGCCATGCCTTTATAATTCCGGCTCTGCTGCTTGGCTTCTGGGGGCAAAGGTGGGGGTAGGGCTCTGCCCACAAGGGGGTAGAGCCACCCTTTTCCTCTGTGTCTCAGGAGGGACGGTCCACCTCACAATAGGTCAAATCTGGTTTAGGCCATGAGAGAATAAGAGCTGAACAGTCTTAGCCTAGTTCCTAGTGGATGTTCATTGATCAAATACCTTTCTATCTCGTTCCAACCGTTTTGGGGAGAATTGGCAGTTAGCCTTTAGCAGTTGGCAAAGGTCCTGGACTGAGGGAGTTAATCTCAGAGCTGAATTTAGGCACAACACCTTCACCTTCCAAGATAGAGAAATAGCAAGATAGAGTTGTCAGCTGTCCTGAGATTTGTGGAACCATGTCAATTTATATATCTGCCTGCCCCCTGAAAGCCAAGCTTGTGTGACTTTTAAGTCCTGAATTTATGTTGATTACTCAGGTTGCCATTTTATCTTCCTCTGTGAGGGGTCTATCATGACATTTTTCCTTAAATTTTATGATGATTACCACAAATGTAAAACAAAATAAATCTTCAGAGTTGGGTAGTCTGACCTACCTGAACAATTATTGCATCTAAAAGTTACTATTTGAGTAGAAGATGGTGTCACGCTGTCTGGAGTGGCTCTCAGCTGTGAGTGCCCATCTCAGGGCAGACTGTCAGGAAATAGGGCAGTCACCCCAAACTGATGGTGTATTCTATAATTAGATTTCACCAAGCCAGTACCAAATGTGAACTTCTGGATCACTGTACCAGTCTTGCCATGGAGTCACAGACAATCCCCTTAGCCTCTCCAGTCTATCTTGCCACACAGACAAACTGAACTTTATGATAAAATGTCACTTAAACCAAAATCACACCACATGAGATTCCTCCGAGTCCCAAGAGACCAGTCGAGACCAGTCACTTATCCTAGATCAATTGGTAAGCAGATCTTAAACCAGAGACAATGCTGGCAGCCAGTTCTGTAGTTAAGTAACTATAGGTTTATTAGCTAAGAAAAAAGAATGAGAGGTAAAACATATGTACAGGTAAATCACCATCTATATTTACAAATAGTAGCAGAGATGTAGTAATCTGCCAGTTTTCCTAAAGTCTCTCCGAACTACCCAGAATAGCTCTGGGGATGTCCATCTTCTCATGCAGATATTCTGCCCTGTTAGAATACAAACAGTTCAGAGATGAGAGATCTTTCTTTGAATCCATATTTATAATAACTTCACACAGAAACCAAGCTGACAGTGTCTCTGCCCACGTAGGCTTCTCCTTTCATGATGAGGAGTGAGGAATTGCAACCATCTTACATGATGGCCACTTGCATTGAAATTAGCATTTTCTGTTAAAGTTTGCTTAAGTCCTTAATTAGTATTTCACAAAATTTCTTTGATGGTTTATTTAGTTACTTGGGTATACACAATGTAAATGTTTGCTATTACATTATAAAGGAACAGATACATGAGAACAATACAAGTAACATTTCACTAGTTTTAAACATCTGAATACACACTTAAACATTTAATACTTTGATCTACGCTAAAACACAAGTGAATTGGAATAGGGTTCTGATCTGAGCTGGCACCTGGTTTGCCAGCATCACAGATGGTATTTGCTTTCATGATAAATTCAGTGACAAAATAAGTTAACAGAGAGTTAAGATTGGTTGGTTGGTGGTGTGTTATCCCCTTGCAGAACATTGAATTGAGCAACTCAAACTTCTGAAAACTAGGAGATGTACAATTAAGTTTGCCAATGCAGCTAAACTCTGCTCTTTTTCAGCAATGCCCCAGTGCTCCCCATCAACACACATACCTTTACTTTGCCAGAACTAGAGTTGCTGAAATGCTCAAGCTCATCATCTCTTTTTACAACCCATTCACTCTCACCCACAGGATTCCATCTGACACTATTAAAGGACAAAAAAAAAAAAAAAAAAAGTTGTCTATGCTGCCTTCCCTCTGTTTCTCTGGAGCTGGTGATAGCCAGTAGGAACTATCTGAATACACTTCAGATGCATTCAGTGTATTAGGTGTTCAATGCATCTACCCCCAAGGGGTTGAAAACCGAACACCCTTGCCCCGCCTCTTTCCCGAGGCCCTACCCTTGCCTGCCCCCCCCCCACTCACTCTAGCTCCCCTCTCTCCATTGCTTGCTCTCCCCCACCCTCTCTCATGTGCTCATTTTCACTGTAATGCCCAAACAGGCATATTTATTGTTTTGACAGATGTATTATGCTAAGTTCAGGTTTTATTTGTTACAGGACACTAGAGCTGGCAGCAAAATAGTCAAAAAGGGTAATTAAAAAAAAAAAATTCCAAAAGTTTTCATGATTCTTTCCTGCCCCTCTTCCCATTTTTCTTAACCAGCTCCATGTTTTTTGTTCACTAAAGTTATTGTGTAATTTTATGTGTGGAATTAGGACCACACGTAATCACAGCTGCAATGGGTCCATTAAAGGCCCACTCTGAAGCCCAAATACAAATCCGCAGAGCACAACCACAGAAATGCACCTGTGCAGATACCTATAAAAATAAATCTGTAGAAACTGACTCCCACACCAACATGCAGATACATGCATGTATTCATGTGTACACATATTGTATGCCCTAACACACATGCTTCCTTATTATTATTACAGTTGTTGTTTTGTGCCTAGAGACCACCCCAACTAAGATCAGGACTGCAGGGTGGTAGGTGCTGGACATACACATAAAAAGAGAGTGTCTGCAACAAAGAGTTTATAATGTAGCTAGACAAAGGTGGGGAGAAATGTATGATACACTGGCTCTTCTGCAATTACTAGTCGACAACATTCACTTTTTAAGAAACAATAAATTTCTTTTAGAGTTCCCATCTCTTTTAAAACTTGTTATGAAATGAATACACACATATTTTGTCATCAATCTTTTTGTGCGCAAGCCAGCAAAAATAATAAAAGTCAAAGAATTAGACTGCAAATTTTTTCACACAGGTATACGCAATTGCGGCAATACACACATCTCCCTACACAAAGACACACAGTCTCTTACACACATACAATGCATGTATGTACACACTTGCCTAAACAGACACTTTTTCATACACTTTTCCAGGGGCTGCCTAAATCAATCAGCCAGGAAGGGAGGAGATGGGCTGGTGGGGAAAAGATGGGGGAGTTGTGGGAGTGGAGGAGAGAGGATGAGGAGGGAAAGAGGCCAAGGATGAGAGCAGGGTGAGGGTGAGAGGGGGCAGTGAAGGAGAGAGGAGGGCATGTGGGGTGTGTGTGGAGTGGATGGTCATTTCGATGGCGTGGGTTCGAATCCCACCGCTACCACCATGTTATAACCTTAGTCCCAGATTTGGACCTTAGCGTCCAAAATATGGGGGTTAGCATGAAAACCTCCAAGCTTAGTTACCAGCTTGGACCTGGTACTTGCTGCCACCACCCAAAAATTTAGAGTGTTTTGGGGCACTCTGGTCCCCCTGAAGAACCTTCCCTGGGGACCCCAAGACCCAAATCCCTTGAGTCTCACAGCAAAGGGAAATAATCCTTTTTTCCCTTCCCCCCTCCAGGTACTCCTGGAGAGATACCCAGACACAAGCTCTGTGAAACTACACAGAGTGGCTTCCCTTCTCTGTTCCCAGTCCTGGAACAAAAAGTACTTTCCTCTTCACCCAGAGGGAATGCAAAATCAGGCTAGCCAATTCAACACACACACAGATCTCCCCGATCTCTTCCTCCCACCAATTCCCTGGTGAGTACAGACTCAATTTCCCTGAAGTAAAGAAAAACTCCAACAGGTCTTAAAAGAAAGTTTTATATAAAAAAGAAAGAAAAAATACAAATGTTCTCTCTGTATTAAGATGATACAATACAGGGTCAATTGCTTAAAAGAATATTGAATAAACAGCCTTATTCAAAAAGAATACAAATCAAAGCACACCAGCACTTATATTCATGCAAATACCAAAGAAAAGAAACCATATAACTTACTATCTGATCTCTTTGTCCTTACACTTAGAAACAGAAGACTAGAAAGTAGAAACTACTTCTCCAAAGCTCAGAGACAGCAGGCAGAGAGAAAACAAAGACCTCAGACACACAATTCCCTCCACCCAAAGTTGAAAAAATCCGGTTTCCTGATTGGTTCTCTGGTCAGGTGTTTCAGGTGAAAGAGACATTAACCCTTAGCTATCTGTTTATGACAGAAGGCTACAGGTGCAGGAGGATGTGGGGGGCACAAGGGTGTATAGGGACATAATGGGAGTGCAGCAGTGTATGGAGATGAATGGGGCTCGGGTGTAGGGGGTGAGGGACAGGGGAGTGGTGGCCCTGGAAGGTGGAGAGGATGGGTGGGAGTGCGCTGTAAGAGGTACAGGGCTGCGATGGTTAGGTGTGGGGGGCAGGATGGGATAGGACAGGGGAGGTTGGGTGGGGAGTGGGACGGGGAGGGATGTAGTGAGCGGGAGATACGCAGGATGGTTGGGTGGAGACAGATGCAGTGAGGAGGGGATGGGGGTGACAGGATACACGCTGCAGCTTGAGTCCAGCCACAGAAGGAGCGTGAGGAGAAGAGAGCCGGGCAGCAGCAGGAGAAGCGTGTGGCATGTGACCCCTCAATAGCTGCCTACTGAGCACTCATGAGTGGGGCTAGTTACTCCCCTGCTCTGACCCAGCCAATGGTAGGTGCACCTGCGGGTAGGGAGTGGTGGAGGGCAGCATGAGGACCCACCCTGGCAGCCCCTAAGGCTAGGAGGTGGACATGCCAGCTGCTTCCAGACCCAGGAGCTTTGGCACTAGCAGGGAGTCTGTAAACCCCGCTGCGGTGCCACAAACTGGATGTTCAATGGCCCGGTCACTGGTGCTGACTGGAGTCATCAGGATTCCTTTTCAACCAGGTGTTCCACTCCAAAACCAGACACCTGGTCACCCTAACCTACAATGGTAGAGACAGTAATTGGGCTTATAACCCAACTCACTTCCAATGCTTGGAGTGAATGGCAACTATGGTACAGTGGAATAGTTAGTGTTGGGGTGCAGGTTGGCTGGGATGCACTGGCAGAGCTCAGGGTGAAGGAGAGTTGGGGTCCACTGGGCCACTGGCGTAGCTCGGGCTGCAGGGAGGCTGGGGTGCACTGGAGTTGCTGGGGGGTTGGAATCAGGGGTGAAAGTAACTTAAGGGACTTACCAGTATGCAGGGCAGCCGAGGTCTTTGGCAAGGTGTGGGGGTGGGAAGCGGCTCTGGGCCCCCGGAAGGGCAAAACCTTGGGTGAGAGGGGCAGGGCCTTGGACATAACTGGCGGGGCCCAGACTTCCTCAGCCAGCCCTTCAGTACTGCCCGGCCTGTGCTGCCTGGGGCTCCGGCGGCAATTTAAAGGGCCAGGGGCTCCTGGCCACTGCTACTGCTCCAGTCGGAGCCCTGGGCCCTTTAAATTGCCATCGGAGCCCCAGGGCTCTGGTGGCGATTTAAAGGGCCAGGGCCTCCAGCTGCTGCCAGGAGCTCTGGGCCCTTTTAAATCGCCAGGCCCGAGAGCAGCTGCCCCCCTCTCCCCCATCAGTGGCCCTGCCGATATGGTCGGCTTTTCTTACTGGTACCCCGTACTGGACCAGACCAGCTTACTTTCACCTCTGGTTGGAGTGTACAGTGGTTAAGTTGCACTGACAGAGTCGTGAGTTGCAGGGAGTTGAGGGGCACTGGCTGAGCTGGTGGGTGCATGGGGGGATGCAGAAAGGTATTTTTGTAATTGTCTGTTTTCTTCCTTGCTTCTGTGAAGAAAGTGCTCCAAATAACATGAGTTGTCACCTGCATTTGTCCCTTTTCCGCAATTCAGTGCTTCGGGTGGTGGCTCAAGGCAACAAGCAAGTGCAGTTCTACATAAGCCAGGCAGAGTCAGGAGAAGTGGTAGCATAACAGAGACAGCAGTTTCAAGAGAGAATCCCTTCTCTTCTGGTGAAATTCCATCCCTCCTCACTTCCTGAATTCATGTTCAGCACACTATGCGGAGGGTAGTTCGTGCTGGAGTTTGCAGTGCTTTGGCTGATTCACGAGGGCTTGTTCTGCTTGACTTGGCTGTTTCTTCATCTTCAGAAATGCAGAGCTGGGAGTGGAGGAACTGGATGTAGGCAGTGGAGAGAGAACAGGTGGCAGCAGCAGGGTGGAATAGCATATTCAGTGGCAGGATTGTGAAACTACTCTGAAAGGAGCAGCTCAGTTTGAAATTCAGTTGACAAGAGCAGCTGTAAAAATGTCTCCACATTCTGATACTTGTTAATTTCTTGCACATTGGGCAAGCTGCCCACACTTTAAAGGTACGGGAGCTGGTACTTTCAGCATCCTGTAACAGCTCCATCTTGCCCTCTGTCTGGCTTGTGTCCCTGAACATCTTAGAAAAATTGCTGCCGTTCGAGCCTGTGTATGTGTGTGCTTACATGAGTTTTCAAGATATGTAGGCCAAATAATGGAGGGCAGGATTGGACCCTACAAGCAAACTATTTCTGTTTTATTATGCATTCCTTTAATCTTTAAGCAGCAGCTTTTTCTTCACTTCTGCCAGTACCATTGTAGGGAGTTGTACAAGAAAATTTAAAGTCAGGACACATTTTTTTTCACAGAGTAATTTGTTAAAATGACAATAAAGTATGTGAAGTTATATGTATTTGACTTGATATCAAGCTTTAATGTTATGACACTGATGAAAAATAATAGAAACAAGCAATTACTTCCTAAGAAATAACCATACTCTGCTAATAGCCTTTCCTGATAAGTATTTTGCCACTAACATCAGTACACTGCCCACCTTCTGATGCAGTTCTACATAATCCCAAAACAGGAGTTTGACAGTGAAAAGATATGATGAGGTACACACTCTGTTAAATATACTTTAAATTAATTTGGGGGATTATACAGAGGGATGGAACTCATCTATTTCATTACCTTGCAGAGAGAGAAAATCACATTGGACAATCTGTTTATAAATTTAAAAAAAACAGTTTTTGATGAGAAGATAAAATTGTGCTATATACAGCCATAGGTGTTCTATATATCTTATTCAGGAGTAGCATAAATCCTGCATGAAATTGAAGAAAAAATTACATAGTCAGTGAATTTCCTGTCAAAATGTGCTGATTGTGGCAGCTTGCCCAGAGCTAAACTCATTGTAATAAAAACTCCTGGACTGGAACATGGTGCCGTTTGTTATTCGCCTCCTGAATTGTTTTTGTAGTATATAAACCCAAAGCAAACAGCTGTCAGTTTGAAAACCGCTGAAGAGCCCTGTCGCTAGGCATTGCTGAGCTCTCTTGCTTCCATTCTTTGAAGAGCATGTCAGCTGGGTCCTGGCAACTAGCAGTGGAGGCTGGGTTTTAAGAAGCTGAAAGCATTGGATTAGAACAGCTTACATCTTTTGACTTTGTACTGAATCATTGGATTGAAATCACTTTGATAGATGCTTTTTGAGGATTTGGTGGGGGTTTTGAGGTCCATGGAATTATATGTTGGATTTCTTGCCCTTTAGTTTTGGACTTATCCTAGCAGCTAGTTTTAAGTGGCAGTAGGGCCATAAAACCTAGACTTACCATATCAGCAGGAGTTCCTGAAAAAATGAACAGGAGTTGGGATGTAGCTATTAAGTAAATCTCACCAAAAGAAATACACCTTTACAAATCAAATTATGGGATAACTTCAGGAGCTAGCTGTAGTTTCCTGCATGTGCAGCCTCATATGTCTTGTCTCAATATCCAAGGAATAGCACAGCTGGGTTGATGATGAAATTAATTTTTCCTTTCATTAAAATAAGTATTTTACATGCAACATAATGTAGAATACTTGTTTTTCAGCTAGGATCTTGGTTAAAACTTAACTCCCCCCATCTCTAATATTCTAAGAGTGAAAATGGCAAAGCAGTTTTATTATTTTCTTAATCTTAGTCTAAAATGTGTATGCTAATAAAGCTAGTGATTGATTACACAGAAAAATTAAAGATTTTGAAAATTTTAATTACTGTATATACTCAATCATAAGCTGATTCATTTATAACAGGGGTCTCAAACTCAATGTACCTTAGGGCCAGTGCCAGTCCTCAAATCCTCCCAGTGGGCCAATAATATCACTGAAGATGGTGTTCAGAAAAAAAAAATGTATATTGTATTTTTTATTTTGAATTTCTTAGAAACAATAAAACTGTCATACAACTTTATACAGTTCTTCGCCTGCCAGAGAGTTTTTAGTGTTTGCCAGACACCTGGCAACATTTCAGTTCTGTCAGTTTGTTGATGTTTGGCTGCAGTGACTGAGCAGTTGAAACTATCAGGATTGCAGCAAAGTGTGTTCGGTATTTTGATTTGTTTATATTCAAAACGACGCTGCCTCCATGGTTGACTCTGCCCGGTGACTAGTGATGGTATCTCTGTCCCACTCCCCCAGCCAATGGGAGCTGCAGAGGCAGTGCCTGCAGCAGACAGAGACAGCATCATGGCAACATGCCTCTCTCCTCCGCGGGCCCCAGTGGGGAGGTTCTCAGGTTGCAGATGGCCTATGGGCTGGGACTTTGAGACCTCTGGTTTATAAGCCCCCCCCCCCACCAATGGATAAGTACAAATGGCAAATTTTTATGACCCATTCATAAGCCAACCCTATAATTCAGGGGTCGGAAAACTTTGGCTCCCAGCCCATCTGGATAAGCTGCTGGCAGGCTGAGACGGTATGTTTACCTTGAGTGTCTGCAGGCACGGTGGTAAACCTAAGTAAACAAAATGTCCTAGTCATCCAGCGGCTTATCCTGATAGGCCTGGAGAGCAACTGGTGGGGAAATTTTTTTTGAGGGGAAACCTGAGGGTCAGGGGAATAATCCCTATGATCAACCCCCAGATGATCCCACCCCTAACCCGGGACTTCCCCAATGACCCCTCCCTGCACCATCCCGAGCCTGGGATTCTCATTCTCTCCTCATCCCATCCCTTCCCACCCTACCTGGGGCGGGCCAGGGAAGGATGTCTCTGGCCCAGCTGGAGCTGGTCCAGCAGGCTGGGCAGCATGGCCAGAGCCTGCCAGCCCTGGAGCTGCAGCTGCTTCAGAGGCTGGAGAGAGAGCAGTGTGGCCAGAAAAGGAGAAACTCTGGCCCCACCTCTTCCCTTCTGGCTCTGCTGGCTGTGCTGCCTCTCCTTGCCCCCTCTGTTGGGAGGGGAGGACTGTGAACCACCTCTCCCCCTCTCTATGCCCGTTCATATGTCGACCCCCTTCTCTGATGCTTCCCTTTTTTACTAAAAAAAATTTGGCTTATGAATACTGTAGGTTGTAAGTTCTATTAATTGCTGCAACATCACTGATATCTTTGGCTGAGATGCCTGGTGGCTGCTTGGAAACTGCTGGGAGCTGCCTGGACTCCAGGTGTGGAGTTCACAACCAGGGCCCCTCCTGCAGCAGGGAACCAAGAGCCGAGGGGGCAGCTGGGTTCCTGGCGGCAGGGAGCTGAGAGCCCAGAGAGCAGTCAGGTTGCGAGCAGGGAGCTGCCTGTGGAGCTGAGAGCCTGGGCTCTCAGCCGCCCCTTTGCCCCACACTGCCCCACTTACTCCTGGTGAGTACCAACAACAAAAGGCGGGTAGTATGGACATACAACTACTGCAGTAATGCAGTAATTACTGTCATGATTGTAAGTCGACCTAACGTAAGGTCAACAAATTGATTTACACCAATTTAGGGCATGTCTACACTAGAAATGTAACATATACTCTGATGAGCTGGAACATCAGAGTATATGGAACCCTCCCTGTTCCCCATCTCCTGACCGCCCCCCAGAACCTCTCCCCCATCCAGCCTATCCAGCCACCCTGACTGCCCCCCAGGATCCTCCGCTTCCTTACCTAACCCCCCCGCGCCCCACCCCCTCACCGGCAGCAGGAGCTCACAGCCATGACACCTGGCCAGAGCCTGCTGCGCTCCCCACACTGCCCAGCGGAATACCAAGTGTACAGTGCTCACTTTATATTATTTTTGGTTACAAATATTTGCACTATAAAAAAGATAATCTTTTTTGGTTTTGTTTTCAATTCACCTCAGACACGTATTGTAGTGCAATCTCTTTATCATGAAAGTGAAACTTACAAATGTAGAATTTCTTTTACATAACACTCCAGAATAAAACAATGTGAAATTTTAGAGCAGTGTTTTTCAAATGTTTTGTGCTGGTGATTCCATTTGGACTTAAAAAATATTGTGACCCCCCCCACATACAAAAAAATGTGATTCCCTATCTTCAGCTCCATGCTGCTTGGGCCTCGGCCCCCCTTGGGGTGGGGTGGGGTTCTGGCTTTCAGTCCCCCTTGGGCCAGGGGGCTCCAGCCTTTAGCCCCCTGTGGAGCTCCGATCTTCAGCTCCCTGCTGCCTCTTGGGCTTGGGACTTCAGCCCACCCCTGGGTCTCCAGCCCTTAGTCCTTCTCAGGTCACAGGGCTCTGGGGCTCCAGACTGGCACAGGGCTAGGAGGCTCCAGCCCCCCTGCTGCTTATGGAGTGTGATTAATGTGTTAAAGAAATTAACACATTACTCATGCTGTGAATTAATCCTTAATTGACAGACCTACTGCAAAGTGAAAGATCAGCTGAAAGTGACAGAGGAGGAGTAAGACCTGGAGATAGGTTGTTGACTACGAGCTGCCAATGGGATGCAGCTGTGAAAAAGGCTAATTCAATCCTAGGATGCATCAGGCAAGGTATTTCCAGTAGAGATAGGGAAATGTTATTACCATTGTACAAGGCACTGGTGAGACCTCATCTGAAATACTGGATGCAGTTCTGGTCTCCCGTGTTTAACAAAGATGATTTCAGTCACAGCTATCTTGGAGTCACAGCACACCTGATTGATGCTGCATGGACACTGCAGTCATTTGCTTTAATAGTAATGCATACTGAAAGGAGACAATATGCTGAAATGTGTAGAGCGTTTCTTGGGTGTTGCAAAAGTATGGAATATTCAAGAAAAGGTAACAGTACTAACAGTTGGATCAAAACTGCTATTAATTGCGATAAATTTGTTTGAGTTAATCTGTGAGTTAACTCCAATTAATTGACAGCTCTAAAATCTGCTGTACTGTTGTTTAAACCCACTGCCTCTTGTCCTGCTCTCTGTGGCAAAAGAGAACAACTTTTCTCCATCTTTTTTATGGCAGCTGTGCAGGTATTTGAAGACTGCTATCATGTCCTCCCTTAATCTCCTCTTTTCCAAACTCAACATACCCAGTTCCTTCAGCCTTTGCTCATATGGCTTTCATTCCATCCCTTTGGTCATCCTTGTTGTTCACCTCCAGATCCTTTCCAGTTTCTCTACATCCTTTCTATACGGCAGTGACCAAAATTGGATACAGTCCTCTAGCTGGGGCCTAACTAGTGCTGAGTAGAGCGGTACTATCACCTCTCATGACTTGCATGCTGTGCCTCTGTTAATGCAACCCAAATTTGCATTTGCTTTTTTTGCAACAGCATTATATTGTTGAGGTTGTGGTCCATCACGGCTCCCAGATCCTTCTCAGCAGTGCTGCTGTCAAACCAGTTATCGCCCCATTCTATAATTCGTGCATTAGGTTTTTCTTCCTTAAGTGTAGCACCTTACAATTGTATTTGTTGAATTTCATTTTGTTGTCTATAGCTCAGTTCTCCAATTTATCAAGATCCCTTTGAATTTGAGTTCTATTCTCCAAAGTTTTTGCAAACCCCCTTCCTCCTCCCACCCTCCCCTCAGCTTTTGTCATCTGCAGATTTCATCAGTATGCTCTCTATTCCTACATCTAGGTCATTAATAAGGATGTTAAACAAGACCAAAGTTGCACTAGTGTAAAAAAATTGATCTACTTAAACTGGTGCAAATTGATTGTAATACCAGTGCACCTCGTCTAATATAAACAGGCCCTTACACTTAATTCCTATGTGCCAAACTCAGCAGTAATGGGGTTCATGAGAA
This sequence comes from Gopherus evgoodei, assembly GCF_007399415.2. Lineage (NCBI taxonomy): Eukaryota > Metazoa > Chordata > Testudines > Testudinidae > Gopherus > Gopherus evgoodei. The sequence goes on along the minus strand of NC_044324.1, from coordinate 211,913,163 downwards.
AAGGTGGTTGAACAGGTAAACTAATTTGTTGAAAAGTGTGAGCATATCAGTGAGTTTAAGAGAGTCAGTGTCTTTATAATCTACATGTTAAGGAGATAGGCAGGATGTGTAAATTATATGTGTTTAGACTCCTGGGCGCACTTCAGACTCTAGACTGGATTTAGAGGAGAGTCTTTGTGCTGAGTAAAACTTGAAAGCATTAAAAACAGCATTAGATGTATCTCATTTTTTTTTAAAGCTACATATGTATCTAGAACTTTTTGGTTACACAGTAGATGCGGATTGTATCTGGTAGGCATATCTATTAGTTGGGATTAGAGTTAGAAAATTGCATGCAATTTATTTGATTCTGATAGCATTTTTACATTCTCATTAATTTAAATAACATTTAAAAATTATGCATAAAGTTAGGATTCCCCTGAGACATCTGTGAATGCTGAATCCTATATTTGATGATTAAACAACATCAAGCAGCCTCTCTCTTGATTTTAGCAGCTCTAATTATTTAAAGGTTCAGATGCCTAGAAGACTTCAGAAATTGAAACGAAAACATGAGTTGTCATTTAACTCTTAAGGTTTTTTCTGTAGTCATTGTTCTCTTTTATATAATAAAAAAAACACATAAAACTTTGTAACTATTTTTCTCTTTAGTAATAGTTGTGTTTAATGGAACATATTTATTCCTGTGCAGATAATCCTATTTAAACCATATTTTGTCCTGGCCCTCTGCACAGAATTGAATCTTGCCCAGTATGATTGCTTTGAACTAGTGAGGTCTTAATTGGTCCTAGCAAGAAGATTATCTTTTTAGTGCTTGTTTGTTAGCATTCTTCTTACTGAGCAGGGTTGTAGGTTTGTATTTCACAAAAGCCTCATATTACTGTTGTCATAAACAGATGGTTAAGGGTTACTGTCGGTTTTACCTGTAAAGGGTTAAGAAGCTCAGTGAACCTGGCTGACACCTGACCAGAGGACCAGTGGGGGGACAAGATACTTTCAAATCTTGGTGGAGGGAAGTCTTTGTTTGTGCTGTTTTTTTTGTTTGTTGTTCACTCTTGGGGCTAAGAGGGACCAGACGTACACCCAGATTTTCCCAATCTTTCTGAATCAGTCTTCCACGTTTCAAAATTGTTAAGTATAGCCAGGCAAGGCGGATTAGTCTTATGTTTGTTTTCTTAACTTGTAAATGTGTCTTTTTGCTGGAAGGATTTTTACCTCTGTTTGCTGTAACTTTGAATCTCAGGCTAGGGCGGGGGAGTCCCTCTAGTCTATATGAATCTGAGTACCCTGTAAAGCATTTTCCATCCTGATTTTACAGAGATAATTTTTACCTTTTCTTTCTTTAATTAAAAGCTTTCTTTTTAAGAACCTGATTGATTTTTTCTTTGTTTTAGAATCCAAGGGACTGAGTCTAAACTCACCAGGAATTGGTGGGGGGGAAAGGAAGGGAATGGTTAATTCCTCTTTGTTTTAAGATCCAAGGAGTTTTGATCTGTGTAGCCTCTCAAGGCAACTCAGGGAGGGGAGAGTCTAGGAGGGGAGAAAGAGGGGGATGGTTAATTTCTCCTTGTTTTAAGACCCAAGGGGTTTGGGTCTTGGGTTCCCCAGGGAAGGTTTTGGGGGAACAGAAGTGTGCCAGACACAGACTTCTGGCTGGTGGCAGCGTTATCAGATCTAAGCTAGGAATTAAGCTTAGAAGGGTCCATGCAGGTCCCCCACATTTTTACTCTAAAGTTCAAAGTGGGGCAAAAAACCTTGACAGCTGTAATATAGCATGAGGAGATCCTGTGCTTTTATTCCGATATACTATCAGTCTAAGAAAACATAAAAGGACTGTAAAAGAGTGGTTCTGTGAATTAACATGTTGGTATTTTACTGCCGAGGATCTTAGCGGAAACACATTTCAGGTGTAGTGTACAATGGATATTTGCTTACGACATGAAATCTGCATGCTTTGGGACCAGGCAATTCATGTATCAGGGAAGACTTGGTACGGCAATATCAATGATATTACCAGATGGGATTATGATACATGAGCAAGATCATATAATTACCGGTACAGAGCAAGACCACCACAGTTTACCAAGCTTCAATTATCCTGAGGCTCTTGAAAAAGGAGAGACAGAGTAGCATGTATAATTTCTTTGCTTTGACAAAGAGTTGGTAAGTTTCAGCTCACAACTGACGATCATAAGAACTGCCAAAGCAGAACAGAACAATTATCCATCTTTTTACATCAATTTTGTTGAAGTGTTTTGTTTCAGTACGTTAGGAGTAGTACTTATTCTGTAAATTTACACTACATTGATGTAAGCAGTTCTGTGTAACCTGATGTCCTATCTCAAATGCTAGCTAAATGCGTGCAGTACTTTTTGTGATCTAACTACAACTTGTGCATTTAGCTGAGATCCACATGCTCACTTTGTTTCCTATCCATATTTGGGGGGAAACATGATCTGAGGAATTGAGCTAATAAAAATATATATACTTATCTTTTAATCTCAAGTGTGCATTTGTTAAAGTGACTGCAAGATTGTAGGTCTAAAATTTGATATACTGTGATATAGTTATAATATTGGATTGCATTGCTTGTGTACCTAGTTAAAACAAAATGGCTGCTATTCTAACTGCAGGGACGTAATAAATTAAAAAATAAAAGTTTTTGTAAGAAACAAAGTTTTGTAGAAACAATGTAGGAAATTCCATCAGGATCAGATCAGAAATCTAGTCCAGTGGTTCTCAAAGTAGGGCCACCAATTGTTCAGGGAAAGCCCCTGGCAGGTCGGGCCAGTTTGTTTACCTGCTGTGTCTGCAGGTTCAGCCGATCGCAGCACCCATTGACCTGGAGCGGTGAACTGCGGCCACTGGGAGCTGCGATCAGCCGAAGCTGTGGACATGACAGGTAAACAAACTGGCCCGGCCCGCTAGGGGCTTTCCTTGAACAAGCGGCGGCCCTAGTTTGAGAACCACTGGACTAGTCTCTTCCATGTAGCATCCTCTCTCTGATAGTGGCCAAAGCCAGTTGCTTCCAAAGAAAGAAGCTTTGCAGTAGGTAGTTGTGGGATAATTTTATCTCCAGGGAAAGCTTCCTCTTCATCTTAAATAGAGGTAGGCTTATGCCCTGCAGTTTTTGTTGTTCTTCTGCTCTCTGCTTAGGAGTAGTTAAACAAAGATTATTTCCAGGGGTGATGAAGCAACGGATGATATGAGTGCCCAAAGACATTTTGAGATAAGGCTGAGTTTGTCATTTAAGTATGAAATATCCAGGACAATTTTAGCACCATTCCAAATACAGAAAGCAAGGCTGAAATTAATAAATCAAGAAAGACCATATTGTCATAGAGAAACAATTTATGTTGTTTATGTAAAAGTTTATGTCCAACTTTGGTCACAGTAAATATACAAAACCAGCTTCTTCTTACTTAGCAATTAAGCTCGATGTGTGTATTCAGGGTCATGTCTTCTTTACCTGAACAACAAAATAAGGTTTTATTCCTTTTGTTCCTTCTACTACCAAGTTGCCTGTACAGCAATGGCAGAATCCGTTCTAATTAGTGCATTACCAATAGGATTGTTTACTGTGTTCCAAATGCAGAATATTTTGCTGCTGGTCATGTTAAAGCCAGAAGAAACCCAACAGTTTTAAGATTTGAGGTTGAGATTGCAGTGTTGTTAGCTAGTAAGAAACACTATGTAAGTGAAGCTAATTAGTTTTGGAAGTCATTGAGACCAAATGAATATGGTTCCTACCATGCCAATGATCCAGAGTTAATGTTCCTGGTTACAACAACATCATAGGCATTTAGGAATAGTATTATAGTAGAAGTTTAAAATTTATTTCTATATAGATATATAATATAAAATGATATAAATGTTAATTAGCATAGGGCCAAATCCTGTGGGATCCCACTGGAAAAACATCTATGAGATGAAGATTCTCTGATTACAATTACATTTTCAAACCTATTAGCTAGTTTTTAATCTATTTAATGTGTACCATGTTAATTTTATATTATACTAGTTTTTTAATCAAAATGTACCCGGTCACCTTCATCAACCAAATTTGTAATCTATCAAAAAAATATTGGGTTAGTTTGGCAGGAGTTGTTTTCCATAACACCATGTTGATTATTAATAGAGTCCTGTATCAGTCACGCCATTATCTTTCTTGGAATTAACATCAGGCTGACAGGACTTAATTACTCAGGTCACCCCATTTACCCATTTTAAAAAATGGTATATTAGCTTTCTTTCAGTCCTCTGGAACTTCCCCAGTGCTCCAAGACTTATTGAAAATCAACATTAAAGGTCCAGATAGCTCTTCAGCCAGATCTTTTAAAACTTGTGCAGGCAAGTTATGTGGATCCGCTGACTTAAAAATGTCTAACTTTGTTAGCTTCTGTTTATCATGCTCCAGAGATACTAGTGCAGTGGAAAGAGAGTTACATCATCATCTGGTGAGACTATATCATCAGTTTTTTCCCCCAATTCAAAACAGAAATATTTATGTACTTTTGCCTTCTCTGAATTATTCTGCAGGGTGTCAGAGATAGCTGAGTATACAGGTGTAGCGGTCTGTTAAAAAGTATATTTTTGAGTTGTTTAAGCGTGTCTGGGAGATGGAATATAAATTTTAGAATAAAGCATAGTAATTGAAGTTTGTGCATTTTAAAATAAATCTCAGTATTTGCCAAGTGAACAACACTTTAATATACAGCATATTCAAAAGAGTGAATTTTTCACCATTGCTTCCTAGCTGCACACACATTGATGTAAATCCAGATGCTCTACATTGTCTTCCGTGGAGAGCAGAATTTGCCCCACTAAATTTATATACCATGGGCCAACTCACGTATTAATGAGTTACATGCACATTGTCCTCTTCCCAAATGGCAGCTTTCTATATTCCTTCTTCTGGACTCATCAGTGGAATCATTAGCAGAGTCTAGGATCTGGATTTGTGGGTAAGTTAGAGGGGGATAGTACAAGGTATCTGCAGACAAATTTAGCGTGCAGTTATATTTAACTGTTCTGTGGCACCCACCTCAAGCTGTGTTCTCTTTACCACAATATCAGTAGCCTGCAAAGTCCCTGAAATCAATTGGAGTTTTGCTATCAGGGACCTGGGGTAATGGCAGAAGGACACACAACCTTTGTACCAATGATTCTGAACTCCACTGGGTCTCAGAGAATCAGGGATTCTGCAGGACACATAATAAATATGCTTTTTCCGTAAAGGAACAAGCCCACACTATTCATTGAAAAATGGAGAGAACTCCTCAACAGGGAAACTTTCAGAATTTTCTGTGCCGACTTGTTTGTGGAGGGGAGGGAATGGGTGTTGTACAAAGGCATAGCCTGGCCCTGTATATCTGCAGTCAGACTTCAGTTTTCTAGATTTGAGTTTGTGGCAATAAATAGTTTGTTTAGCATAGCACATAGAAATCAGGAAATAACTGGTCAGTGTGCCTTTTGTGGTATTAGTTTGTGACCAAATTGAAACAATAAGTTGTTCCGGAAGAGAAGGCAATGTGATTCTAGTGATCATCATGGTGAAGCACAGTGGTTCTCCTTCTTCACTGCTGAAAAGGAAGTGAACTCCCAGTGGTGTGAAGGCATTGTGAGGCTGACAGATTGGGGAGATGTATACCAGGCTACAACTTGAAATCAAGATGAAAGGAAATACTGTAACACATTTTATTGTAAGCCTTAGGTGTGTCTGAAAAGTTAGAAGGGTGGAGTTGACTGGGAGGAGGAACAGATTTGTCTATTGAACCAATCAAACCTTACCTTCATTGTAATTTTTTTGGCTTCTTCCAGCCATTGTTAAGGGAAAATCTGTATAAGTTTTAAGGCTTCTGGGTAAATGGTCAACCAGTGGGAGTGTAAGAGAGAGAAATATGTTACGTCTGGAAATTGATCAATTTGCAAGAATAACACATCTGTAGAGGTGGGCCTCTTACTCCAGACTGGGTTTCAGTAGCAAAAACAGAAGTCACATTTTTATCAATTGAGCATTGTATTGCATTCCAAGTGCGCTGCTGTTACAAAAACATTCTTAAAAGTGATGAATTTTACTTTCTGTGCATTCTTCCTCTCTGCAGAAATGCCATCCAAAAGATATATTTAGGCACTTGAATGTCTATTTTGAAAGTCTCTAAACTCATACTGTGCTTTACCTTATATTGTTCTTCTGCTCCATCTCTGTAGCTCCAGTTAATTAATGTCTAAAAATTTTTTATAATTGAGTACATTCTTGTATTTGACAGAGATAACAGACTATGTCTTGCCTACCTTCTGTCATTAATATCATAGTTATTGAGTTAAGTGACATCCTGTTTTCAAAGTGATTAAAAAAAAATCCCAGCCAAACACTGTGGCACTCTGCTTGACAAAGAAGCAGTTGAAGTTCGTGACCTGGAAAGTAATTGCCTCCTATTGGATTTGTTACTAGTGCACAGCCTCCATTTGTAATTTTTTAACTGCTTTTTTTGCACATCAGTTAGGAAAAGCAAAACACATTGTTCTGTACTTATTTTTACATTTTATTCAGCAATAAGACCAATGTTTTTCATACTTAAGTATGTATGAAAAAATTGTTACCAATTTATTTTTAAAAGCTGAATACACATAGCATTGGATCAAGGCACATACAAGACTGGCCAAAGGGCGTACAATGCACTTTGGTTTTCATTTGCAAAAATAAATGATTATGGCAACAAAAAAGAGTGGCGTGGGTTAAAACATTAAATACTTCACAATTCAAAAGGAATTGTTATCTTACAAATGTATTATTGTTTGCAGAAATTTGTGACAGTAATGGGCAGTATTCCTGACTGTAGCGGAAGTATATTTAGGTTTGGAAGGATTAGGATTGGAAGGATTTGTATTTTATTGGTAAATGTCGTTAAATGTTGATTTGGCCATACACAAACGGATGAAAAATATTGCCATTGATGATCATCAAAATTTACAGACAGGCAAAGTAAGAAAAATGCTGCTTGAGAACTTAATTTGATTTAAGGATATTGTACTCTGTATATTTAAATGTTTTAATCTGAATGTCTAAAGTCATTAAATAATTGCCTGACCCCTCGGCCCCTCCATTGTTTGACACATACCCTAAAATTTCCTGGAACCATGAAATTTAAATGAATAAAAATCATAAAAATGCTTAGAATCCATAATTTTGCACAACTGTGAAAATTTAAATAGATATAAATTGAAAAAATGTTAAAAAATTGAGATTTTCTGTTGAAATTATAAAAAAAAATCAAATTCTGCCAAGTCCTAAGTATATTTAATACACTTGTAGTCTGTAGTTTTTTATATGCTTTAGAAGTAAGAATTTTATTTCCATATTTAGCAATTGTACAATTAACCATTTACCATCATGTCTCAAAACTGGTTGAAGCTTTATTTTAGTTTTGTTCATAATGATATGTTTTCTAATGTGTGGAACTATTAGCATATTTTCTTTCAAGTGCAGGTACTAAAATTTTCCCTCAGATTGCTATGATCAGCTATCATCGTGTTCTCCATAATATATAGACTTCCAGATTTTTGAGAAATAGAAGTTAAATGTGCCCTTTGGCTTGTGGTGGTAGTGTATTCTTGAAGCCTTGTGAGGAGTTTCATTAATTGCCTAGGTCTCAAACTTTTGCTTTCATGTCAACAGCTTCAGTTTCATGCAGATGACAAATTGGCTTCATTTCACTGTTGTTAAAATGGATATATCCAGACAGCTGATATTGCCCATTACCACGCACATTTTTGTTTATTGAGTATTGTCGTGGTTTACAGATAGACCCAACATTATAGTTCTAAGAATTTTTGCAACCACTTTTTCATCTCTTCTGTCTGCCAGGTTTAATATTTTATTAATACCAAAGTGAAAAATGGCCTGTGCTTATACTTACAAGGATCTTAAATGAATGCAAAGTCCTGATTGTTCAACACAGCAAGAAAATTCACTTTCACAGTCAACAAGTCATCTTACTCAGTAGAACACAAAAGTTAAATGGGCTGTAACTTCAATATTAGCAAGGAAAATACAGTACAAATTACTAAAAAGTACTAAAATAGAGAATTGTGGTCAGGTATCCCCACTGCATTAATTGCAGGAGTAACCTGAAATTGGAAACTTTTAATAAAAAGTTCTTAAATATAAATTATATGGCAAATGTACAGTACATTGCTTTTTCAGTCTTTTAATCCAGTGTTTTGCAGTAGAACATCAACCTTTATAGTCACTCTTTCTTGTCCATTATTTCCTTCAGTATCATGAATGTGAATGATCTGAATCTGGTATACCACTGTCTCTGTAGCTTCTGTTACTGCTGCTTTCACTGTGGTTGTTTTTATACAGACTGATTCCATTAGGTGGGAATATGGTATGTATTACAAACTCCTCCTTGGACACTTGGTCATTATTTATTGGTATCATCTGAAAAGAAGTCTCCCTGATTTCTAAGATGGAGTTGTCCTTCTTAGTTCCAGCTTCAGCATAATCATCTTTTCTCCTCCGTCCTTTGCTGTATGCACAGTTCCTTGAAAACAAGGATCCATTTCTGTGAACATACCAGCACACTAACGCAAGCAGTGCAATAGCTACTAGTGCTACCACACCACCTATGATGGCAGCCAAAGGTAAATTTGAATTTTTGTAAGGTTCTTTCTCTTGCTCTCGGTTTAGGGTTGTTGTAGGATTGTACATTTTAAGAGGCGCTGTTTCAGTCTCTATACAAACAGGGGTTTCATCAGACAGATAGATGTTGCTGGTTTCCATGGGAACCATACATACACGGTATGGTGACTCTGGCTCAAGGGCTGTAAGTAGGTAGTCACTCCTATCTCCTGTAACTATTGTTTCAGTTATAGATCCAAAGGCAGGGCTGTGACCCATTTTTAGCCAGCTCAGTCTTAAAGCAGTCATTGGTAGTGCAACTTTCCAAGAAATATGAATGCTCTCGGTGCTTACAGATTTCACAATGATTGTAATGATTTTCCGTACTGGACTTGCTGTGGTTCTGTAGTTTCTGTTTAGATGGGGAGTCTTTATGTCTGACTGTTTGGTCACAGAAACTGGCCAGTGCCCTTGGGCAGGGTATAATGTGTTTGGTATTGCAGTAGTAATTTGGATAGTGCTTACAGTATTATCATCCTTACAATCAAATAGCTCTGTGCTGAGGTCCTTGATAGCCATTCCACGCACTTTCTCTGGTGCTTGACACATCAGTCCACGTACATTAACTTTTAAAGGCAATGATTGAAGCCAGTCACGGACCCATTTCATTTTGCATCCACAGTACCATGGGTTGTTACGAAGAAACAATTGAGTTATGTTGTCCAGGTCATCAAAGATACTCTGAGGTAAATTGCTTAGATTGTTATTGGACATATCTAGTCGATACAACTGCCTTAGGTCAGAGAAAGCATTAGGTGGTACACGATTTATATGATTTTCTTGAAGATAAAGCTTTCTTAGGTTTGTGCCTGGCAAATTTATGGGAGCAGCTGTAAGGGAATTGCGGATCAATGACAGTTCTGTTAGATTGAGTAGATTTATGAAGACTTTGTCTCCTAATCCATGATTGTTTAAAAGATTTCCATCTAAAACGAGACGTTTTAGATTTGTAAGATCTTGAAGAGACACCTCTGAAATTGTGGAAATACGATTATCATCCAAGCGCAGCTCTTCTATCGTTTTAGGCAGACCCCAGGGAATGGTGCTAAGGTGATTTCGAGAGAGAAAAAGTAGTCTGAGATAGATGTTGTCCCGGAAAGCTCCATCTTCAATACTAACAGCAGAAACTGAATTATCATCCAAATGCAATTCTTCCAGATAAGGAATTTGTGAAAGTGAATCATAAGTAATGGTCCTTATGTTATTTTCCTGCAAATGCAGTTCTTTAACATACTTAGGGAGATTGGTAGGGAATTCATCTAAACTGTTGTGATACAAGTATATTCTCTCTACCCTGAGCAAGTTTTTCAGGTCTGAAGGAATCCCAGCGTTATTTATTTGATTGTTCTGAAGGTAGAGGGTGGTAGCATCCTGTGGAATTCCTGTAGGAATGGATGTCAATTCACGATCATTACAATAAATGAAACCTGCATCACAGCGACACACCGATGGGCATGATTTGGCACTGACAGAATGAGGTGCCATTTTAAGCAACAGCCCTATCTTAGTCCAAATTAGGAAGATATTCCAAGTTACACTGATCATGGTCAGGAACAATGAGATTTGTACACAGTCTAGTTTTCTGGTCTTCAACAACCTGGAAAAAAGAACAATATTATCCAGATTACTAGTCAAGGAACTGCAATGAAAAAACCACTTTCAAATTACCGAAGACATCTGAAATGTGTAGTTGTATTGTGAACTTTGAGTTTTAGCTGAACTGAAGAACAGTTTAATTTCATTTCTTACACTAATTGTGCTTAGTTTGGTTTATAGGTTTAGTATTATACAGTAACTTGAATATAACCCAACTATGTTTGATTTGTACATTACCTTCTAACAAATACTACACATTCTATGTGTAAAGAAAAGAGAGAGTTTCTTCTCAGATTACTTCATTCCCATCTAAGGCCACGTCCAGACTAGGGTATTAAAATCTATTTTAGATACGCAACTTCAGCTACGTGAATAACGTAGCTGAAGTCGAATTTCTAAAATCGAGGTACTCACCCGTCCAGACGGCGTGGCATTGATGTCCGCGGCTCTCCATGTCAATTCCGGAACTCAGTTCGGGTTGATGGAGTTCTGGAATCAATGTAAGCGTGCTCGGGGATCGATACATCGCGTCCAGACTAGACGCGATATATCGATCCCCGAGCAATCGATTTTAACCCGCCGATGCCACGGGTTAGTCTGGACATGGGCTTAGTATTTATTCATCTTGGAAGCTCACTTCAAGACAAAATCTTGTCTAAATTTTACATTCAGATCAGTTGGGTGATATATATAGGTCCCTTAGGCCAGGTCTACACTAAGGGAGAAAGTCGACCTAAGCTACGCAATTTGATTTACGTTAGTAGCATGACTCATTGATGTAGCTTAGATCTACTTACTGCAGGGTCCACACTACGCTATGTCGATGGGAGACACTCTCCCATTGACTCTCCTTATTCTTCTCATTCCGGTGGAGTACCAGAGTCAACAGGAGAGTGATCTGCGGTCAATTTGGTGGGTCTTCACTAGACCCACTAAATTGGCCTCCAGTAGATCGATCTCCACAGTGTCGATCCACCGGTAAGTGGAGACAAGCCCTTAGAGAATAACAAAACCCTTCCTAAATAACAGTTCCAAAAGTTCTGAAGAGTCCTAAATTACCTTTTAAATAATCAGTGTGTGAACAAAAGAGAAGTGACCAAATACAGCCTCCTCAGTCTTTGATCTGCCTCATGTTGTTGTAATCAATCATGTTATTGCCCTTGATATGTTAAAAAAAAAAAAAAAAGTAATGTTCAAAAGTGTGAGACCCAAGGAGCTGGTATGTAGCTTGGGAGTGGTTTACATAACCGCTAGGACTATACTTTTCCAGGTGATTGGATGGAATATTTCATTACATGCTTAATTTAGTGTTTAAATATTTGTCATTCTCAAAAGTCTCCTAACTAAGCAGTATGCCAATAAGCGACTATTTGACAGGTTTACTGACATTTTCACATTTTATTAATTCAGAGTGTGCAGTGTAGACGCTATACATGAACTGTTGGGATTAGAACTAGATTCTGGTAATATTTGTTTGTACATTCTACTCAAGCAATTAATATTTTTATAAATTCTAGGACAACATAATTCAGTTATCATTGTAATTAGGATGCTGAAAATTTCTAACATCACCTATGCATTATATGATGTCATGATCTCCTCTCTTGCAGATTTATTTATTAATGGCATTTTATTCTCTCAAACTAAAGAAACCCCCACATTATTATTGATCTTACCTTATTTAAAAGGATGAGTAAACTTTCTGCTTGCAGAAATCCAATAAACAATTTTTTTACTGAGGAGAATGACTTCTGGAGTCTTATGGTTTATTCCATGCAGCTGGTTTTCCTTGACTGTGTTTACTCAAGTGATTGTTGTTGGTAGTAGATGCTTTATGACTAGTTCCACCGTATTCAGTGAACATTCCAACAAAGGTTTATCATGGTACATAAGCACACCAGGTTGTGGAGAAGAAAAGCTTCAACTTCCTGTCACGATGCAGGAGTGAGATTTCTATTTTGTTCTTCAAAGTCTGTGCATGAAGAGTCTCTTTTGTTTTGCGTAAGCCCTTAACAGAAATTGATTTCCTTGTATTTCTTACAAACTCTGCTGTATAGCGTAGTAGTCAAAGCTAGTAACTTCAGCTCCACATGATGGAAATAATTCATTATGTTGCAACTTGAATGATAGCCTCTTCAGAAGGTCCAAGAAAAAAAAAAAGGGAGGTTCTGTCCCAAATTATCCAAGTATAAACTTCGTACAGTAGCTACATTCTGACAAATCCACACCTGCTGTGAAAGAACGGCTTCCAACTTTCACTTCTGAACACTTGCTCAAAATTTCCAATGCAGAAAATATTTCCTCATGCTCTATAACCATATGAGTTATTTTACAATAGATTGTTTTTCTTTAATTCATTTAATATTCTTCTGAAGAAACAGGAACATGCTAATTCCTTCTTTAAAAAAACCACTCCTCTTATAAAGTGTCCTTTAAGCTGTTAATTTCCTGCGAAAGTAAACAGATTTTAAATGAATAACAACAATGGACACTTGCATACAAATAAATGCTGAACTGTTTTCTTTATACAATTTGAGCTACATTTATTATTTACATAACCAATATATCTTGTTACCTTAGTATGTTGGTAATTCAGCAAAATGGGTGGAATAGCTAACAGATATTCTGTTGTCTCATTTCACATTTATTGGGATTTTTCTTTAGCTATTTTGTTATATTAGTCTCAGCATGATAGTAATTGAAATCAGCTTTAATCAACAGACTGTAAAGAAATCGTGACATGTATTCCATTTGTTTACAAATAGAAGTCCAGTCTCATTGAACACTTTGCATACTACTGCTGTCTCGGTTTTCATTCTTGCTAAACTGAGGGAACAGGTTAATCCTCTTCTTGGTTTTAAACATAAAATATGAGAAATACTGTTGAGTAGTTACTGTATGACAGATGGAAAGGCTGGGTCTAAGTACTGTTAAAATTTTACCTCAATAACAGATACAGTATTTTCAAATTGTGTGAATGCTTAGACTTCTGCATTATTTCATCCTATAAGGATGGAGAGATGTTCATGGTTATGGTGTGAGTTCTGTATAATATATATTAAAATATACAATATCGTTAAAACTTTAAGCTATTTTATTACATCTGAAGTATCTTGCCATGAGGTAATTATTTAGAATCAGTGCTATGCTGTAATAATACAATTACGATGCTACTTTACTGCAGTTTCAAACATGCTAGGTGCTAGGGAGTAAGGAATGTTATATCTAAAGAAACAACGTTTGGTCTGGCTGTACAGATTTCATGATGGAAGCATAATATCAGATTGTTTTAGACTGTATTTTTCTGCTGGAATCTTATCTCTACTGTGAAGGGTCAAGGGTCATCTGGTCAGATGCTTAAGAGTACATGGACTATAAGTCCATGTAGAAAATGGAAATACTTCACCCTGAAATTTAAGAAATAATAATGCTGTAACTGCAGTTTGCTTCTCCACTTAGTAATGACATGGATTCCAAAAAGCTGAGCATCTGCTTCAAAATTAAAATGTATGTAGAATAATGGCTGCTCAGGTCCCCATTTTAAGAAGCTGAGGGAAAGTAGAGCTGCTTCTAGTCTACCATAAAATATTAGATCCAATCAGAGATTTGGTTAATTATTGTACGTATTAACATTTTTTTTAAAGGGCAGATATATTCATTTTGACTTTTGAATCTTGAAAGTGGAATGGTACGCGCCTGATTCTATCTGTTAACCTATGTAAATCAAGAGCATCTCCACTGTAGACGTTGGTGGTAAACCATTGTAAATATGTATTCATTTATTTTCTGAAATCTAACTATGGACACTATCCTGAAGTATTCGCATAGGAGTAATGCAAATGTCCACTGAGGAGTAGAGTTATGTTAATAATTGTAGTTTTAATTCTCGGTGTTTCCTTTCCCTCCTTGTTTCAGCAGTAATGAAAATATTGACTTAAACTGACAAATGTGGCTGTTGTTTGCAGTGTTGTTGTAACTGTGTTAGTCCCAGGATATTAGAGACAAAAAGTGGGTGAGGTAATATCTTTTATTGGACCAACTTCTTCTGAAGAGCTCTGTCTCTTTCACAGACAGAAGTTGGTCCAGTAAAAGATATTAGATCACCCTGGGTCTCTGAATGTGCCTCACCCACCTTGTCTCTCTAAATGTGGCTATTGTTAGAGTAACAGTTAGAAATGTTTTTATTTTTTAACTTAATGCAGTACGTTAAATAAAATGGTAATATGTGAGTACATTTTGGAAAAATAAAATATAGAATTGCTTATGTTTCTTATGGCATTACTAACTCGTATTGCAAGTTGTTTTGTAAACTGGAAAATAAATATAAAAAATCCCAAAGAATCTTTCAGCTCAAATAATGCCTGTAAATATTTTGTTCTATATAGCTTCTGTGGCTTGTATTCCTAAATTTGTAATATAGTTAATTATCTAATCTATATAAAAATGAAATCCCCCTGGCTCTCACATGATATGGTACGGAAAAGTAGTTTTAAAAAATGGTGGCATATACTGAAAGGCAGGGGGAAGGGCAGGCAGAGAAAGGAATAAAAGCTTGTTTTAAAGTGCTTTTGAAGTCTGTACTAATTGAAACTCTTAATAAAAGATAGCAGATAATTGCTTTTAATTAGAACTTTTAATGGTAAATATAGTGCTAAGGTTAAACTGTAAAAATGTGTATCAATTAGTTTCTAAACATTTACTCCTAAGAAAGAGGGGGGAAAAAAGTTCCAAATTGTGTGGAGAAAGACGATAAATGTATTTGTTTTACCTTTTCAAATTCTAAACTGTTTCCTCTTTGCTTCATTTGACATGCAAACGCTCGTTTATTGCCTCTATTGTACTACTGGCAATGTAGGATTAAACTGAAAACCCTAAAGCTCATTAAGTTCCTGGAATTCTTTATCCCTTCTCTGGAAATTACATCAAAACAAAAGAGAGGGAAAAATACAGGTCTCTTTGGAGAAAAAGACACTGTTTCAAATATGTGGATTAAGTTTATACCTCCCTCCTCCCTTTACTTAAACTGAGAACAGTTTTCTTCAGGATTTGATTGTGTTTGATATCTTGCATTTCCCTTTTACATCTGAAGCTATAGCTGAAAACAGTGTTTTTGCATATCAAAGGCTGCAGTGATCTGTCTACATAGAAGAGGGGAATTCTGCTGCCATGGCTCAGACTTCCCTCTTTTTGAACTGTCTCTACATATTCCCTGACATCAAGTCATTGTAGCCTGGCCTGCAGGATTAAAAGAAAAATGACCCCCACTGGTACAGACACTGTGGCCAGGTTTCCACAACATCAAATTGGGAGGTTTCATGGACCCATGGTTTTGAAAGAAGCTATTAATTTTGGGGGGTTGGGAGGGGGAACTCTTAAGAGAAAAGAGGGAAAGTTTAAAATACAAGCTTTATAAATAAATTTTTCTTCTTAATGCATAAATCAGTCTCTGGTAACAAAAGTAATTTATCTGAACAATTATGAATGGAAGTTTTAAGTACACTTAGTACTAAACTGAATTTTTTCATAGCCCTTGCTAGGATAGCAAACTTTCTCTTTTATTGAGACACTATTATCTGTGCATATGTAATACAGCTATTGATAATGTATGAGAAGCCTTCCGTGTACTTATTCCAACAATGAAGCTTCACTGGGGCAAACAAATTGCTCAGAGATCTCATTTTAAAATATTCAAAGTAACTTGCATTATATAAAAAAAATGTCTTGTGTCACGACACTTTCATCTATGAAAGGGAAACATCAAACTTGAAGTCTGTATTATAAATAGGTGCACTTTTTTCTGTAGACAGGCAAAAAGAATAAAGGTATATTAAAATGATGCTGGAACATTGTCAAATGCTAACTTTAAAAAAAAAAACCAAAAAAACATACAACTTTCTTCCAAACTTTGCTAAAAGTTTGCATAAAATCTAGAATTGTTTTATTTCCTGTTAAGCTTGACTTCAATTTAGGTTGCCAAATGCTCCCCTGCCCCTATTTTTTTATTTTATTTTAACCCTGTACCATGAAAGCCTATGATTTATTTTCTCCCTAATATCTAAAACAATGGTTTGATAATTTGATAAGCAGTATTTTTAGGCTATAAATGTAACCAGGATGACAAGACATATAGAATTAACTCAGCGTTTGAGTACAAATTTGATAGTTCAAAACATTTAAATTTCACAGTATCATTTCATTTACTTTATATTCCACCATTCTAAATAAATGTAATTTGAAATGGATAGCAAAAGAAAAAATGTGTTTAATGTAACTTGTTTTTTATTTGTAAAAGTTATTGAGTTGTCCATTGTATATGTGTCCAATTTAGAAACTTGGGTTAAATAGCTAGTTTACAAAGGCCTTACTTGCTCTTAAAAAGCTTGAAGAAGTTTTTTAAAAGTGCACATAGTACTCAACTGTATATAAAACAAAGTGTAGGCATTGTTTTCTTGAATGTTCTACTCAGACTTAGTTAACAGCGACAGCAAAATGCTTTCTAAGCACCCTGTCTAGTAATTGAAATTTCCAGGATCATCATATTTCAGGAAGGTGCCCCATTCTTTTGTTTAATGTTAGGCAAGCAGAAGGACCTCTAACTATTCTCATGAGGGCCAAAGAATTTAAGGTTTTGCTGAAGTGCAAGTATGATTTTTGTTTGGGTTCTGTCTTTTCCCGTTGAATAAGGTTTTTCTTTGGCTTATGGAAAATCAATTTTAAATGCTGAAAAGAATTTATTCTCTCCCCCCCCCCCACCTTCCCCAGGGCTGACAGTGAATGAACCTGAGACTGCTTCATGTACTTCTGTTTGTAAAACTAAATCAAGTTTCTTGAAAACAAAAATTAAATTTCATGGAGAGTATATTAGCTTTAACTTGACTGGAAATGGATAATGATTATAAGGATTACTTTCTGCCTCTTTTGCATGGCATAAAGTAGTAGCAAAATCAGTATTCATTGGTGGAAGAAAAGTGGCATAAGAAATATTTGTTTTCAGTTAATATTCTCTGAATTTTTTTTGTGGCTAGTATTTTTGCTACTATTTACTTAAATCAGAAATGCAAATTTGCTGCTGTTAGCTTGAAAAGTTCAGAGTTCGGTAGAAGTGTACTTATTTGAAATAAACTTATGTGCTTTACTTCTACAGCTTTGATATGGTAAATTTGAAAACAGAAATAAAATAGCACTCAGGAGGGGTGGGAGTTGTACTCTCTGGCCTTAACCTAATATGCCTTCTAGGTTTTCTTTTCAAAGTTGCTGCTAAGGTAACTTGTCTACATGTGAAGTGAAGGAAGAGAGAACAAATGCTGTCATTGTCTCCCAATAAAACCAATTTTTTCCCTTGTTAAATTTAAGTGGAATACTATCTGGAAGGGGTTTAACAAATGCCTAGCTCTGAAGTTGAGGTATAACAAGAGGCTATGTATATACTAAATACTGTTTAGCTCATAGATAAGCTTCAATGTTTTGTTTCTTTTCCACTTAGGAATAGTTGTTGATCGTCTTAGTTGTTTGGTTTGGTAGCTATTGACTGATTAAAGTGCTCTCCAATATATAAAATGAACTTGGTGAAAATGTTCAAGTAATTATGCGATCAGATTTATCAGCCCTTAATGAAGGGGGCATGGTTTGTGGTACATAATGTCTTCTTTACTAAAAGCTTAATTCAGGATACCAGTCTACTGTGATCATTTCAGCTACTTATCAAAATAAGTGTACATGCTTGCTTATGTTAATGTTGCTTAGGCAGTCTTGAAAATGATATCTGCAGTCTTCTGTTGTGAAGGAATTATTGAGTAAAAACTTCAGAAATATTAGCTATTAACATAAATGTGTCCCGCTAGAAAGTGAAAAAGATGTCCTTCTACCAGTTGAAGGCATTAAAAATTGTTGTAATGAAAATGTGTGCAAACTGTAATACAACAATAATTTAGTTGGGTAGACATCACTGCCTTAAATCATCAGTTTCAACTAAAACAGTTCATTGCAAAGATATTATAAAAAAATAAATGAATCAGGGAGACATCTTTATTTGTTCTTGCTGTAAAAATAACACATTGTTTTTCTGAAGATTAAGGCTTGCTGTGAGTTTACTACAGAGTTTTTGCCCACTGGGGGGTGGTACACACTACAAAAAGTCTGCTTTTAAGAGCCACAAGTCAGATGTTTTTTGCTGCTGTCCAGTTTTCTCTGCTTTAATTACAACAAAGCCTCCTGTTGAGAAAAACAGTGGAGGCCTCCAAGGGAAAAAAAAAATCAGTCTTTGAAAGATTTTACTGAACTTTACTTCCCATGTTCATTTAATTAATCGTGGTGTTTTAGCTGGTCATTCTCAGAGAGAATGTTAGTAGAACTAAATAGTACAAATTTAAGAAAATGTAAGAGATCAATTTAATATTTTATAAATGGGGCCTGTGACCAGGGGTGATCACAGTTCCTGGGGAAGGGTACGTCACAGAATAGAGGGAATATATGCCTGTTAGAAGAAGAATAAAATTTTGAGGAAAAACTGAAATTCTCATTAATAGAATTAACACAATTGCTATATAGAACCAACTATCTATATTTTCAGTTAATTGGCTTTTTATAAACCAGGACTGTATGGTAGCTAGAAACTTCTGAATCTGAAATAGTTTAAACAAAGGTGAGGGCTTTTAAACTAAAGAGTGGTGAAAGGTTTTTGGAAGAAATTAAATTAACCTTAAATTTTTCAGGTTGAGAGGAAAAAACAAAAAAAAAAAAATTCACCTACCAAGTGAGTCAGTTAGGAGGTGACATATATTGACAAGAAAAATACATATGGATCTTTGTTTTTTAGAGCAGACAATTGTTTTTCTCTTTACTTAAATTGATGTTTGCATGTTTCATCTTGCCACAAAGAAAGGTTCATTAAGACTCCATATCCTGAGGCAGTAGATGGCAAGCCTAACTGGAATTTCTATCTGTTTGGGCAGTACAGTCTAGCAAAGAAAATGGGGCTAAAGATAATTAATAGCTTATTAAAGTCAGAGAGCTGCAAAATTTTAACCATTTTTTTAAACATGGTCTCATTTAACCACTGAGAATTTATGGTAGAAAAGGAATATCCACATTTGTTTTATTTCCAAGAGATAATTAGGGAACAGACCTTGCATCCTGAAATCAGTGTGACAATTTCTTTGTAAGAGCAACTTGAATTGTGGAATGATTCTGCGTTTTACTAGTATTGATGTATAGAAAGTGTTTAATAGTACATTGTGAACTGACCAGAATTAATGCCTTAAAAAAGGGAGAGAAGTGACTTTTATGTTCAAACCAAATTAGTAATCTATGACTAACAATACCCTTCATTAATTAGTTAATTATATGCATTCATTGTCATTGTAATACATTTGTAACACTCTAGCAACTTTGCCTTGATGTGTCAGAGATGTGCTCAATCAAATTATTTGCCGTCAGAGAGTAAAAGTCTAC
This sequence comes from Gopherus evgoodei, assembly GCF_007399415.2. NCBI lineage: Eukaryota > Metazoa > Chordata > Testudines > Testudinidae > Gopherus > Gopherus evgoodei. The sequence goes on along the minus strand of NC_044324.1, from coordinate 211,893,431 downwards.
TTTAAATAAAATATCTAAAATACAAAGAGCATCCTCTTTCCACAGTTTGTTTGGTTTTTGCCCATGCTTCAGTCTTAGAGAAATGTTAGCTGAATCAGAAAAATATATTTGCATGATAAAATCTCCTCCGGATGTTAAAACAACTTGCTTCTATGTAATAGCATATATTATGCACTCTTGGAAAAATGGAAAGTAAAATTAATAACTTACTGAGTAACATGGGAAAACATAGAGCAAAGTTTATAAAAGCTAGACATATCGGGTCCATAGAAAGGAGTATCAGGCAACTGTCATTTTTCCTTTCTTTTTGTTTTTAATGTGGTTTCTAAGAAAACCAGGGCCTGTTGCATTCTTTCTTAACATGCGTGCAACCATTTTGTTCAACACATAACCCCACTGGGGATTTTATGTGATGCATGCAACATTTTGTGGGGCGGTTTTTAAACTGAAAAATACTTTTTCACATTGTGAATACATACAGTCATGGAGAAAAACTATTTTAAAATGAATGGCTAAACTGCATACAGTGTAACACCAGAAGGATTTTTAAAAATTACTGAATATAACAATCTGGTCCCTTTGCACTGCCCTAAAGCTTAGCTTCGATAGTCTGTCTCACTAGATTTATTGAATTACTATGCAGATCACATACTTCATTTGTCTAAGCAATGAAATTTGGCATTATATTGGGGAAGGAATATATTTTTAAACCATATTCTCTCTCTACTGAATTAAACAGTTAAAACTCAAATATCTTGTTTCAGAATTACAGACGTAGGATAGTAATGCAGGCTTTAAAATCTAGGTGTAGCTGTTTGTTTATCCTTCACAAAAAATTGCTAAGTATACAGAAGCAGATCTAGCTGTGAGCAAGATATTTGTTCCTTATGTACTGAATACTCATGTGCTGAAGGATCATTGATTTCCTTTCACAGCTGTAAAAACGACTATTAAGGGGATCATACCACACATGCAGTACTGGCCAGACTTGGAAAATACGATTTTTTTAAATTTTATTTTAGTGAGGTATCTATAGTGTATATTCTAGTATTTTATTAGAGCAAAATAGTAGAGCCTTCAGCTTAGCAATGTTTGCAAAGATTGATGCTAGTATGCCGATTGAAACTTGATTGCTAAATATGAACCATGTTTTAAATGAACTTCTTATATTTGTACAGCACTGTAGAAGTGCATCATAACTTTGCATTTATCATCTTCATACTGATCTCTAATAGTAAAATTTTGCCTTGTTGCACGTGAAAAATTCCCAGTGGGGAAGTAAAATATAAAACTTTTGAGGAAATTAGGAGAAATCAATGAAAACGCTTACCTGCAAGGTGAGAAAAAGAATTCCTATTTACAGTGCAGCAACAGCCGTTATTCCACTTCGAATGGTTATGCGAAGTAATAAAAGCCCTTATTTCAGGTCCAGTAACAAAAAGCAAGAGCAGCTAATAGCAGCTATGGTGTGAGCTTATACTGTGTCAGATCACTTCTCCTACGCTGCAAAGGAGTGAGAGAAGGAAAGCATTCCAGTTACGTGCACACAGCCCACCTCAAAGTCTGAAGTTAAAGCTGCACCTAGCAGTGGTTGAATAAAGAGCTGATGTCATAAGTGGGCAGGTCTTATCTTGGCTCTTGTTTAGTGAGTATCTGGATGAGCAGACGCACAAGGAATGTGCATTACCAACACTAGAGGGAGTAGAAGGCAACGACAGCACAATCTGCCAAACCTGAAATCTTGGGCAGTACTATTAGGTTTATAACCAACCTGATAAATACTAACACTTCTAAGATTTATTAAAGTCAAGTGCCTTTTAAAATTATTATGCCTGCAGAATATGATTTATAACTGTACAGAAAGAGTGGGTGAATCTCTTATTTTGGTAGATATGCCTTTTCAGAAGAAAATGGGAAACTGTTCTTAATGGAAACAAATGTTACATTTGTAAATGAGATGTAATTACATAATGAAAGACAACTGCATCTTTGAGTCTAAATGAGTAAAAATAAAATAAAATGTCAACGTAATTTTTACATAGTCAAATAACATAAACTTCCGAGAAACTGTTCAGTATTCAAGATCTGTAGCTTTAAAGTAAAACATTTATGAATAATTTTTATTTCCCTTTTATAATCTGTTTCATTTGTGACTAAAAAAATTACTAAAAATATTACTGGAATCTCATTTGAGACATGACTTTTTTTTTACTTTGAGGAGAATGTATTGTAGATTTGGATTTGTAGAGAATCAGGGAGAGCTTTGAAATAGTTAATTGCTCAAAAAAGGTTTTTGTATGTATTAGCTAGTGTAAACAAATGCTATACTTCATGAAATAAGGTGAAGATCTCAGAAGGAAAGTCATTCCTATGTAGAAACAAATTTGATGTTTGACTGTGCTGGTTTCATTCAAAAACTGTGGGCATGAAGTAATTCATTTGATGAACAATAAACAACTGCAGGGACCCTTGGGAGGTCATGTTGACATAAGAATCATAAGAGATTATTCATCTCTAGCTTTGAATAATGTTTCCTTAAAAGCATTAGCATTGCAAAGTCCATATTAAATTAGTAAAGGCATAATTGTTTTTCTTATTATCTTCTAAAACACCTATTTGAGATGCTTATTTTAGTTCTTAGGAAAGTCAGATGAGGACAAATAAGGCATTGTGAATATTCATATCTTTTTAATTCACTTATAAGTAACATCATTTAGAAAATAAATTTGCTTAATAATTTCTTCCTACATAGTTTCCTTTTACTAGTAGTTTATTAACTTGCACAAGTGCTATTTGATTTAGCATAGTTGACATTTTCCATTGTCTTTTTAAAATTCCCTCAAAATATTTGTTTCTTTGAGGTCAGTCAATTGCTGTCTCCCATAAGTATTTGATTATATTCTCTTCATTAAGTTTATCTTGTCTGTATGCTTGTTGATACAGCAGTTTGACCCTGGTATTCATCAGTAAGACTAGGTGATATCAAAGTAGAAGGCAAGCTCATGATAAGGGCTATGTTCACCTCAATTGTTCAATGATTGCACTTTTTGTGGCATCAGAGGACAGCAAGGCCAAGCTCCATTAAGTTTGCAAGGGATCTGGATTTCTTTAAGTCTAAGGCTTATGGAAACCACTAGGAACACAAGAAATTATCAACTTGATACTTAAATTGCTTAAATAAGGTCTAACTGTAGAACTGAACTTTCTAGTTGTTTATTATTTTCCTGAAACGAAGATGTTCATTTACTTCATGCTAATTTTTTTAATCTTCAAAATTCACCTTTTGTAAATATGAACTTCCCATTTAAATATATTTTTCATTACCAATATTTGCAGTATCTGATTTTGATGTGGTTGAAACATCACAATGGTACATGTTCCATTTTTCTTTAAATATGGGGGTGAGGGGAAGTCCTAATGGAAATGTTCTTTTAAGGGAACAAGAATTTTCTCCTACATTTCCTGAATTCCAGTACTCATTTGAATATATTAAAAATTTGCTTTGTTAAATATACAATGGACTATAACTTTATGAATAAAAACAGAAAAGAGTTGAGATAATTACATATTTAAAATATTTTTAGACATTCATCTAGACAGTTCACCAATTTTTCTCTAGGCAGATTTATTTGTTCAAAGTCAGCAAATTCCCCAACAAAATAACAGGTAAAAACTGTCTAATGCTAATTTTAACAGTTAATAAAATCTCTTCCTAGTGTGCTAAATGCATTGGGCTTTGCCCTGGGAAGAGCTACTTGTGGCCTCCTATGCTCATCAGTCATACTAACATATATTGAACATATATATAACTTATATATATATATATGTTAACATATACACCTCTACCTTGATATAATGCTGTCCTTGGGAGCCAAAAAATCTTACCGTGTTATAAGTGAAACCGTGTTATATTGAACTTGCTTTGATTCATTGGAGTGCGCAGCCCCGCTCCCCCGAAGCACTGCTTTACTGCGTTATATCCAAATTCGTGTTATATCGGGTGGCGTTATATCGAGATAGCGGTGTATATATATGCAGGCATTGTATTGCAGCATGCCTCTGTTCAGTTGTCATGCAAAACAAGACTATTGAATATGGTAATTCAGGGTAGATTTTGAATTCTGAGTATTCTAAAAGTGTTTCTTAAAACTCAAGATTCCATTAAGATTAGGAAAGCGTCTTTAAAACATGTTGTATTCCTATAGTCTCTGAAGTCTAGCCCAGTTTTATCAATCAACAGGTTGTGGTGCATGTTACAGCACATCAATACTATATTTTAATATGTACCTTTGGGATGTTCATAAAAGATATGGAGTGCCCATTTTATCTTTTAGCCTGTGAAGTCTGGCCAACTATGGAAAATAGTAGTAGAAATTGGAGTAAATCTTCCTGAACAATTCCAAAGGGTATTTGAGAAATAATTAGAAATAATTTTACCAGCTCACAGCTGCCTAAGAATACTGAAACTTTTTTAAAAAATGCTATAATTAACTTATTTTTATTACTATCTTTTTATTGGGACTTCTTAAATTTGTTATTTAAGAACACTTCAAATTCTTTACACAGCAAACTTGTAGCTTAGCAACTTGACTGTTAATTTTTAAAATGCAAAAACTGAAGACCTTGATCTGGAACTCTATTAATGGTAGTGGAGCTGCTCATCTGAGGAAAAGGCATATGCGTTGCAAATATATGAAAATTTAGAAGTGTAATGAGTTATAATTTAATGTCTTTCTAAGTTAATAGTCTAAGATAGTGGGGAAAATGGTCTCTTAACCTATACTTAATGTATAAAAATCCTTGTGACAAGGAGATTAGAAATTAAACCTTTTGACATATCTATAGGGAAATTACTTTTTGGAAGATGTGTGTTAATACTGTTAAGGCCCAAAAATCTAGGAGGCTTTTGAGGCTAACAGTCATAAATTCAGAATACTTTTGTTATACACTGTTCATAACACATTATGTCACACAAGTGCATAGTTCATAACATATATGCATGTATTACATACATGGTTCTCCGATCTGTCATCTCATCTTGATCTTTCTGAATTACCACCAAGTAAGGTATACTATCAAGTCAAAGTGATAACTGTGTATTTTTAACATCCTGCGTGTACTGATGGTGATTGCAATTCCAGAAATTGCCCTTGACTAAAGGCTGATTTCAGCATGTTCTATGTGATTTCCTATGCATTTTGCATTGGGAATGAAATAGTTATTCCAGAAGGACATGGTGGGCAAGGTAATATCTTGAATTGGACCAACTTCGATTAGGGTGAGAGAGAAAGACAAGCTTTTGAAGTCAGTCCAATAAAATATATTACCTCACCCGTCTTGTCTCTCTATTATGCTGGGACCGACAGGACTACAAACTACATTGCATACAATTCCAGAAATAGTTTTCCAGCAGGAGGAAACAGACTGCAGGAGAAAACGGAATCATTTAATGTTTAGGAGCTTCCCACAAGTGGCACTCACTTGCTCAGTACTGCTCTCAGTGGCAGATTAGCCACTGGGACAACAGGGCCTGTGCACAGGGGCCCTGGCCAATACGGTGCAGGGGGAGTCCCTGCACCCTGAGAGAGCTCCTCGGCAGGAGTGCTGGGAAAGGGGGGCGGGGACTGCAGGCAGAAGGGTTGGGGAGAGGCTCCCATTTGCTCTGGCCCAGGGCCCCACAAACCCCTAATCCACCTTTTACTATTCTTTCAGAAACTCAATGAACTGATGTGAAATGGGGTGTTAGTGGAGTTGAGCTTATTGAAAGATGTCCCTAATTAACAGATCAGCTTTAAAGGCATGTTGGAGCAATTTCCAGAGTAGCTTTCCCCAATTTAAAACCCGGAATACACTAATTTGTAGTGAAACTGAAGGAAAGAAAAGCAACAGTTTAAGTTGCAATTTACCAGAAGAATGTCACAATGGTAATGAATAATATACGTAGGTATTGCTTCAGAAACAAAATTGTTTTGCAGTTTATAAGCCTATAATATGTTAAATGAATTTTACTTCAAATTATGTGAATTGTTTTAAAATATAGTTTGGAAATAATGAGTCCCTCAAAAGTAAGGAAATGGCTAAATTTTGCATTCAGTTTCAGCTTTGTATATATGGAGTAACCCCACTGAAGTCAGCGCAGCAGCTCTAGATTTCAGAATGTGGCCTGTAGTGCAGAAGATAATCTATAGTGGAGATGATAAAATAAGAGTGAAGAAGACTCTTAACCATATGTGCATTTTCCTGACAGAGTAACTTATTGGATATAATTGTCTTGAGTTTAAATACTCCTTTATGTTTGTTTAAAAGCCCGAAGAATAACCACCACAGCTGTCTTTTTATTTTCTCCCTCCTCCCCCCTCTGTCTTCTAGTTTCCTTAATAGCCCTGGAGAAAGGCCTCATCAATTCAGAGGTGCCCCTGATGTAATCCTGTCCTTCTCTTCTTCTTCCCTAAGGCCAGTCAGAAAATAAACAGTGGCTGCTTATCAGATGATACCCTATTGACAAAGAAACAAGCTCATTGACTGGCTAAATAAAAGCAGAAAACGTACCACTAAAATATAAATGGTAGGATTGATTTTTTTTTTACATCAAACATACTAGGGTTGATAATGGCCTTTTTCATTGAGAATACAATGAATAAAACATGATAAAACAATGGAATGGTTTTCTTCAAATAGTAGTTGTTACAAAATAAATGGTCCCATAATTGCCCCAGTCCTGAGCTTTGTATTAGAGACTTAATAAATCACTCATAAATATATCTTATGTTTATTTAATGTATAAATAACTTATCAGTGTCTTAGACAGCTTGTTCAATATACAACGTGAACAAATTAAAATAAACATAATACAGTTAAGAGTCTGTTCCCTGAGTTAGGGCTTGTCTACACTGACAGTAAATCAGAGTGCACTAGGGAACTTTTAGCGTGTAGTAGAAGGGCCCAGATGGACAGTTATTGTGAGGCATGCTACAGAAATGCAGCTTTACACCCCTGCTTGCCACCTACTGACTGTTCGTCTAGTCAAGCCCTCAGATAGCTTGGCTTCTCATTTTCTTGCTCCAGTGGTTTTGTGTTTGGAACGGATATAAACTTGCATCCTTCAGGTTGTAAACCAATCTCTAATTAAAAGGGATTAGAGAGAAACTTCTCCTGGGGGCAGATAACTTCATAATTGTGACTAGAGGGTTTTTGCACGTTCCTCTGAAGCAACTGTTACTGGTCAGAGGCAGAATATTGGACAAGATGGACTTCTGGTCTGATCTGGTGTGGCGTTTTTATATTCCTAGTCAGTTTCACTTTTATTCTGTTCTCGACCTATTTACTATTGTGGGCCACATATAGGGTTGCCAACTTTCTATTTGCACAAAACCGAACACCCTTGCTCCACCCCCATCCCACTCCACCTCCAAGGCCCCACCCCTTCTCACTGCATTCTCCCCCCCTTGTTCTGTCTCCCCACCCTCACTCACTCATTTTCACCAGGTTGACTCAGGGGGTTGGTGTGTGGGTGCGTGATGGTGCAAACTCTGGGAGGCACTGGGGATCAGGGATTTGGGGTGCAGGAGAGTGCTCTGGGCTGGCACTGAGGGGTTCAAGGGCAGGAGGGGGATCAGGGCTGGGGCAGGCGGTTGGGGCATGGGGGGGTGAGGGCTGTGTCTGGGGGTGTGGGCTCTGGGGTGGGATGGGATGGGGATGAGGGTGCTCCGAACTGGGACCAAGGGGTTTGGAGGAGGCAGGGGGTTGGCGTGCAGGAGGTCCAGGGGTGCAGCCTACAGGGGGTGCTTACCTCAGGCAGCTCCCAGAAGCAATGGCATGTCCCCCCTCTGGCTCCTCTGTGGAGGCAAGGCCAGGTAACTCTGCATGCTGTTCCCAGCCAAGGGGAGTTGCAGAGCTGGCGCTTGGGGCGGAGGCAGCGCGCGGAACCACCTGGCTGCCCCTACGCCTAGGAGACGGAGGGGGAACGTGCTGCTGCTTCCGGGAGCCACGGCAGGTAGGGAGCCTGCTTTAGCCCCGCTGCGAAGCCGACCAGACTTTTAATGACCCAGTCAGCAGTGCTGACTGGAGTCTCCAGGGTCCCTTTTTGACCAGTCATTCTGGACACCTGGTCACCCTAGCCACTTATGCGGCCCACAGTGTGTTATGTGGGTTGCCTCCAATTCTACCTGTATGGCCCTGAAGATGTTACATGGACTGCAGCTCTATACTGATTGGGCCACAAGAAGCCCATGGGCTGCAAGTTGAGAACCACTGTTCTAGATAATCTGGCTTTCAGGTTTTCATGTCCTAGCACAGTGCTGCAATATTTGATTTTCACTTACTTAGAAGAATGCTCAGATGAACACAAATGATTTCCCTTGGTGTGTAAAAATGTCTTCAACACCTTTGTCCTGTCTTGTTGTTTTGTGAAAGGATTGACATTTGGGGCCAAATTTGACCCAACAGTGACTCTCTTAAACTTTATTTATATATATATATGTGTGTGTGTCTGTGTATACACTTCTACCGCAATATATTGTGACCCGATATAACACAAATTTGGACATAACGCAGTAAAGCAGCATTCCCGGGGGGCGGGGGCTGCGCACTCTGGTAGATCAAAGCAAGTTCGATATAACGCGGTTTCACCTATAACATAGTAAGATTTTTTTGGCTCTCGAGGACAGCGTTATATCAAGGTAGAGGTGTATTAAAAAAAAAAAGGCAAAAAAGCTACCTGAATTAGTATGTTACTAATAGATGCTGTTCACTTGCCATATATATTGGATACACTTCTGGACAGATCAAAAATGGTGCTCTTCATAGTGGCAATGAAGTTTAGTCTTGTGTTTGTTTTTTTTTTTAACTGAAAAATTGTTTTAACTGAAGCTTTTAATTTGCCATGAACTATAAACCCCATCTCATTGGTATATAAATCCTGAAACACATTCTGGTGGGTTCAACTTACTAAAAACAGAAACCTAGCATGAAAGTGTTGGCACACACCCCAGCTGAAAACTGATAGAGAGAAGCTGAGAGAATTGTCACAACTGAGTGTACAACTTGTCTTCTTACTTTAGCACAATCATATCTTTAAAAAAAAATGAAATCTCAACCAATAAAGAAAACCTCTCTCTCTATTATTGTTGTGTTTGTTAGTTGTCAATTTTTGCTATACAGATAGATATAAAAATCTACTTTATTCTTTCCTGTACAATTTAAAAAATGGGTATAGGAGGAAAAAAACCTATTGTAACTCTATATTCTTCTATGTGAACAAGTTACGTTCAGTTTGGACCATTCCAGCGTGATCATTACAGGTTTAAAATGAGCCAACTCTCTAGAATCTGCATAGCCAAAATTGACATCCTGTGAACTGCTTTAATGGCTCTGCATGTGTGCCTTTTAGAAACATGCAAACTTTTAAGCCCCAGGAGTTTTTTCACTGTTCACAGGTTTTGTGTGAAACTGTTTCTCTGTGTGTGAAGACAAAACTTGAAGTAGGATATATCTCCTGGAAACATAGAAGTTATAAGTCTGAATGACAGGCAGTGGCAGCATGTGCAAGAGATCCTTGCTGGCTTGAAGACTATATTTATTTTACTTTTGCCATACCATGCTCTTCCAAAAGCAGCTGTAAAAGCAGCATTGCCTCCTGGATAGCTACGGTCTTCCACCATTACTATGGTAAATGTACTTAGGGAATGGTGTTTACTCTCAAAAGAATTTGTTCTAGGCTATATCTTGTGTGATATATAAGTTCCACAGAAGGAACTGCCAAATTTCGGGTGATTTCTTTAGGCTGTGATATTACTACAAAACAGTTGTCATTTTATATGCTTTCTGTACTTCTGTAACTCAAATTCAGTTTTCAGGTAATCTATAATAATTTCTATTTCAAATTTTTTTTTATAAAATTTACTTAATTTAGGAAATTGCTACTAAGCCTACGTAATTGCTTCCTTGTATTGCAAATGTTCATAGGGATTTCAGTATGTCTAGTTAATGCTTTCTAGAAGGTGTTGTGTTGGTAAAGAGACAGACAGCACATCTTTAATCTAACTTCAGACTGGCAGCCATCTTTTTCTTAATGGCTACCAATATTTCCCTCTCCTGACATGATGTTTACACTGCTTGACATTTAAAGCAATGATAACACTATTTTAAAACTATTGCCAAATTCCACAGTAATGCTATTCACCCTGCTGAAGCACTGGGTTTGCTATAAAAGAATAAAAAAACAAAATAGAATACTGTTAAAAGACACAGACTATAACTAAACCCCAACTCCCAACAATTTTGCAAGCACTGTCACACATGAAGATGGCATTAATGGCTTTTTTTAAAGATCTGAAAGGAATGGTGAAGATTGACCATTACTTGCCTCTAAGGCCATCCCTGGAAAAACTTGCTTGCCTACCAATTTGACATCAGGAAGTGTCATGAGAAAGAGTGGAGCCTGGGATGTACAGTAAACTGACAGCAGGTCCCCCAGGTGTAGGATCTCAGTACATAAAGGCGCTATATGTCAGAAAAGCAAACTTGTATGTCAGTCATTGTTCTGTGAGCAGCTAATGGAAAGCAGGTGTAAAATGATTATGAATGATCACTCCAGGACAGAACACGTTTCTGCATTTTGAATTTGCTGCATGCAAGAGTCCTGCCAAGATAAAGGGAGTTACCATAGTCAAACCCTGAGATAACTTGTACAGAGAAGAAAACACCAAGCTCTGTATAGCAAGGATTGTCAGCAGCTGCTGTCCCAGAGAAGTGGATTGTCATTCCAATAAGACACTGTCCTTGCTGTGGAGTCATGCAAGTTTCATTGTCTTTTCCTGAAAACTTTGTGAATGCATTGAAATTCCTCACAATTCTGTAAAAATATCTTTTTTTCTCTACTACTGATTACCATTTTGTCATACACATGATGTCTTCAACAGAAACGTGGTGGAATTATAATTGTGACTTGAGTACAGGTATTGAAGGATATGTGCTGTTCAGGAAAAACAAATAAAGATAAGGCAGTGGAATAGCATTATATGTTAATGATGAGGCTGATTGGATGGAATGAATAGAGTGGGAAAAAAACCACATCTGTTCTGATAAAAATCGTTTTGAGGAAGAAGGCTACCAGAAGCTCTCCTGGGATATTGTTTGGGGTGTGCTATAGACTTTCAGGATCCAACTGGATATGGATGGAGACCTCTTTAATATTTTTAATTAAATAAAAACTACTGGGATTTGTGTGATTGTGGGAGACTTTAACTTCCCAGATATAGATTGGAGGACAAGTGCTACTAATAATAGTAGGGCCCAGATTTTTCTGGATGTGTTAACTGACAGATTTCTTCACCAAACAGTTGCTGAACCAACAAGAGGTGGTGCCATTTTAGATATAGTACTGGTGAGTAGTGAGGATCTCATCGAAGAGCTGGTTGTAGGAGACAAGGTTGGTTTGAGTGATCATGAGCGAATTCAGTTTAAACTAAATGAAAAGATAAACAAAAATAGGTCTGCAAATAGGATCCTTGATTTCAAAAGAGCTATCTTTTAAAAAATTAAGGGAATTAGGGTAGTGGACTGGACTGATGAAGTCAAGGATATGAATGTGGAGGAGGCTTTACTTTAAGTCAAAGTTGCAGAAACTGTCCAAAGCCTGCATCCCAACCAAGGGGAAAAATATCATAGGTAAGGGTTGCAGATTAAACTGAATGAACAAGCATCTCAAAACAGGTTAAGATAAGAGAAAGCCAAAAGCCTACAAGGAATGGAAGATGGGATGGATGAGCAAAGAAAGCTACCTCTTGGAAGTCAGAACGTGTTGGGAAAAAAAGTGAAAACTTCCAAAAGCCAAACAGAGTTGGATCTTGCAAGGGAAATTAAAATCAATAGTAAAAGGTTTTATAGCTATATAAATAAAAAGAAAACAAGGAAAGAAGTGGGACTGCTAAACACTGAGGGTAGCGTGGAGATTAAAGATAATCTAGGCATGGCCCAACAACTAAACAAACTCTTTGCCGGAATTTTTAATAAAGGTAACAAGGAGCTTCTGGGTAGTCGCAGGGTGGCTAATGGAAATAAGGATATGGAAGTAGAAATTACCATGTCTGAGGTGGAAGTCCAACTGAAACAGTGCAATAAGACCAAATTGCGGAGGCCCAGGTAATCTTCATTCAAGAACATTAAAGGAACTTGGACATGAAATTACAAGCACAATAGTAAGGATTTTTTAAGGAATCCATAAACCCTTGGGTTGTAGAGAAAGTAGTTACGACATAGAGATAAATGGCAATTGGGATAAAGGATCTTAGGGGTACTGGCAGGGTGGCTAATGGAAATGAGAATATGGATGTAGAAATTACCACATCCGAGATGGAAGTCAAACTGAAACAGCTTAATGGGACTAAATTGGGAGGAGGGGGCTGATAATCTTCATCCAAGATATTAAAGAAACTGGCACATGAAATTACAAGCCCAATAGCAAGAATTTTTAATGAATCTGTAAATTTGGGGGTCATTCCCTCTGACAGGAGGATTGCTAATATTGTACCCATTTTTAAGAAAAGGAAGACAGCTTCTGGGAAACTACAGGCTTGTTAGTTTAACTTCGTTTGTATGCAAGATTTTAGGACAAATTTTGAAAGAGAAAAAGGCACAGAGGTAAACAGTAATTGGGATAAAATACAACATGATTTGACAAAAGGTAGATCATGCCAGACCAATCTGATCTTTATTTGAAAAGATGACTGATGTTTTAGACAAAGGAAATGCAATAGATCTAATCTACCTGGATTTTGGTAAGGCGTTTGATATAGTTCCACATGGGGATTATTAGTTTAATTGGAGACAATGGGGATTAATATGAGAGTTGAAAGGTTGAGAAGGAACAGATTAAAGGGGGGACTACAATGGGCCATACTGAAAGGTGAACTGTCAGGCTGAAAGAGAGGTTACTAGTGGCGTCCCTTAGGGATGGTTTTTGAGACTGACCTTCATTAACATTTTTCTTAATGACCTTAACACAAAAATTCAGATTGTGCTAATAAAATTTGTGGATGACAAAGTTGGGAGGTATTGCCAATGCGGAGGAGGACCAGAATATCATAAAAGATCAGGGTGACCTTGAAAACTGGAGTAATAGAAAAAGGATGAAATTTAATAATGAAAATTGCAAGCTCATGCATTTAGGCAGCAAAAATTCTTGTTAATATCAGCTGGGGATTTATCAGTTGGAAACAACAGAGGAGGAGAAAGACATGGCTGTAGTGGTTGATCACAGGATGACTATGAGCTGCCAACGTGATGCAGCTATGAAAAAGGTTAATGCAATCCTAACATGCATCAGGCAAGGTATTTCCAGTGGAGATAGGGAAGTGTTGATACTATTATACAAGGCACTGGTGAGAACTAATCTGGAATACTGTGTGCAATTCTGGTCGTCCATATTTAAGAAAGATGAATTCAAATTGGAACAGGTGCAGAGAAGGGCTATCTACTAGGATGATCGGAGGAATGGAAAACCTACCTTATGAGAGGAGACACAAAGAACTTGGCTTGTTTTGCCTAACAAAACCAAGGCTGAGGGGAGATATGATTGCCCTTATAAATACATCAGAAGCATAAGTGCCAGGGAAGGAAACAAGTTGTTTAAATTAGGTGCCAATGCTGACACAAGAACAAATGGATAAAAACTGTCCTCAGAATAAGTTTAGGCTTGAAATTAGATGACTGTTTCTAACCATGAGAGGAGTGAAGCGAGTAGTAAATATCCCCGGTGGCTGGTGATGGGATACTAGATGGGGAGGGCTCTGAGTTATTTCAGATTGTTTCCTGGTGTCTGGCTGTTGGGTCTTGCTGAAATGCTCTGGGTCTAACTGATCACCATATTTGGGGTCGGGAAGGCATTTTCCCCTGGGTCAGATTGGCAGAGACTTGGGTTTTTTTTTTGCTGCCTTCTGCAGTGTGGGACATGGCTCACTTGCAGGTTTAAATTAGTGCAAATGGTGCATTCTCTGTAATTTAAAGTCTTTAAATCATTACTTGAGGACTTCAGTAGCTGAGCCAGAGGGTATGGATCTGTTACGGGGGGGTGGAGACGATTCTATGGCCTGCAACGTGTCGGAAGTTGGACTAGATGATCATGATGGTCCCGTCTGGCCTTAAAGTTTATGGGTCTATGATTACACCCTTCTTTTTAAAAAAGCTCAGGTCTCCTTCCAACCTTTTTTGTTTTATGCATCATGAACTGAATTCTCCGAAGGTTCTTTGAAATGACTATGTTGCAAGTTTAGCAAGTAGTAGTGTGTTGTTTATATTATAAAACCAGAATCATTTGGATGTTCGTTCTTCTACCATCTGACATCTCTGCTTAAATGGTGTGACTGCTACAGACTGGGAAGATTGAATGCCGAGGGTTATGCATTGTCCTGTTAAGTGTCTATCTCACTAGATACAGGGGGTTGGACTAGATGACCTCCTGAGGTCCCTTCCAACCCTGATATTCTATGATTCTATGATTCATTGCTCAGTTGAAAGGATAATGAAAAGATTTTTATGGTTCCAAGAATTATCTTTATAATAGCAAAATTACTTTCCTCCTAATCCAAACATGCTGGGCTCTTGTCATCATTTCCAAACAATTCGCCTTCATGTTGAGACTAACTTGAAACACTTCAACCCTGAAGATACAAAAAAATTTTAGAAAGTTAAGTGACTGAAAACAAGGTCTTACAATAGAAAGTGTAGCATAATCTTAACTACAGCATTTGCTACTGCTTCTAGTATAATATGACATGATTAAGCACTGAATTTAAATTAACTTTAAAAAGAAGATGCTTAGTTTCATGCCGGCAGCACACACAATTGGTGACAAAAAAGTTCTGTACCAGATTTTTCTATCCTTCTTTTCACAGAGGAAGAAAGATGTACATAGACTCTTTGTATTTCTGGGAGAGGAAATGTAGCACAATAGGCTGTTGAAGGGAAGCAATTCCCATAATCAGTTTTCTGTACTACTTATTACCAACTGGTCAGAACTAGATTTTAATTAAATTTTAAGGGATAAAGGACAATAGTGTGTGCTAAGGATGGAGAGTCAGCTTAAACTTTGAATTTCCTGGCTTTCATTGGTTTCTGTCGCTACCTCAGTGTTATTTAAATGTAGGATTTTAGATGTGATTTCCTTTCATGGACGGTTATAACTGTATTTTGTTTTTAGAGTCATTCAGATAGTTCCTTTTTGATTTAGAGAACAAATTATTTATTCAATAATAGACCACAAGGATGTTGGCTCTGTTAAATCCCCACTGAGTGCCATGATCAGTAGACCTTCAGAATGGTAATCAGGCATATGTTGTTGCTGATTTCTGGATGTTTTAAATTAAACCTTTGATATGTATTTAGTTTGAAGTGTACATCACTGTGTGTACCTACAGATTTTATTTTAATAACTGAGTGGTTCATAGCTACAGAGGTTTGTATAAGATTCATTTTCATAGATCATACATCTGAAGGCCAAGACCATTATGATCTCTCTAATTTGACCTTGTATATAATGTAGTTCAAAGAACTGCCTCCCATAGTTTCTCTGCGTCCATAATGTATTTGTCCTTTTACCTTTTAGAAAGATGAAGTGATGGAGAATTCTCCACATCCTTAGGAAAGATGTTCTAATAGTTAATTATTCTCACTGTTACAAATGGGTCCTTTATTTCTAGTCTGAATTTGTCTAGCTTCTGTTTCTGACCCTTTACTCTCAATATCAGTTTTCTGCTAGATGAAAGAACTGTCTGCTATCAGAACTCTTAGAATGTAGCTACTGGTAGACTGTGGTCAAATCACTTCTTAATAGTCTCTTGGATAAAATCAATTGATTGAAGTTCTTAAGTCTCTCACTATAAGGCACTAAATCTCAAATCCTTGTTGGTTTCTTCTGAATTCGTTCTAATCTACCAACATCCTTTTTGAAGTATGGACACCAGAGCTGGACGCAGTGTTCTAGTAATATCTCACTTGTGTATTCAGAAGTAATACTAACACCCACTTCCTATTTGGAATTCCCTATATTGTACAGCCAAGGAACACTTTTGTCTTAGTTACAGCATCTGATGGAGAGCTCATTTTCAGCTCATATATCCTGACCCCAAAGTCCTTTTCAGGGTAACTGCTTTGCAGGGTACAATTGCCATTTTATACATGCAAGCTATGTTCTTTGTTCTTATATTTAATGACCTTGTATTTGGCTCTGTTAAAACTCTTCTGTTTAAGTGAACCTCCCTTAACAACTGATCCAGATTGTTTTGTATAACTGATCTGACCACACCATTGCTTACCACTCCACCCATTTTTGTATAATGTGCAAATGTTACCCTCAAAGATATTATACTTTCTTCCTAATCATTGATGAAGGGACTGAATAGCAGTGGTCTGAGAACAGGTACCTGCAGAACCCCACTAGGAACACGCCTGTTGAATGTCACTTTTTGAGATCTATTAGTTAGCCAGTTTTTAATCAGTTTAGTATGGGCTACATTTATTTTTGTATAGTGCTATTTTGTATCAGAATGTCATGTGAGACTAAATCACATTAATTACAGAAGTCTATTATGTCAACAGTTAACTTAGGATTTTTTTTATAAAAAAAGAAAACTAAAGCTGTTTTAATTATTTATGATGTCCCTTTAGAAGCCCACACTCATACCTTAACACATTTTGTTTTGTACCAACAGTGTCCTTGTTTCTTCCCCTGCGGTAAGAATGACACTTGTTAGTTAATGTATGCTACCATAGGAACCGGAAATGTTATTTTTGGAGTTACTCAAAAAGTAATCTCTTCCTTTAGAGAATAATGTAATAGATAAACAAAACTTCATTAAAACATCTTTACATCTTTAGAATTTAAAGAACTTTCAGTACCCACTAACAATTTGGGGCCTAACTACCACTGGATGGTATCTTGAAAATTAAAATTGACACCTTTTTTATTTTTTAATTTGAAGAATATTTGTCTCTAGACTAAGATTTGAGACTAAGACTTCGTATGGTTAATTGTAATGCAGAGCAAGTTATTACTGGCTAAATTATGAACCATTTGAAAATAGAGGCTTCTGCTGGCACATCTTTAAAGTGCACATTTCTTACACAGTTATGCATTGTGAAGCAAGTAATACTAATCTTCATAATTATTAAGGTTGTAAATAATTGGAATAAGAATTGGCATAGGGTTTTGTTAGGGCATGTTCCTGTCTCTTATTTTTTCTTTCTCATTCAAAATATATGCTGCTCTTCCACAGACTGTTCCAAATAAATATATAAACCTTATTCATTACTGCACAACTAGATGAAGTCTCTAAAAGGGAAGGATAGGTAACAGTAGACAGTTTTATAAAATGCAGTCCCACAAATATATTTACATATTCTTCCTAAATATATCTCCAAAAAACCTTGAATTGAGACTAGAAATGATGATTTTGTGAAAATAAGACTTTAGGTTTAAATGTTGAAATATGAAATGGAATGTAACCAGAGATTCTCTGCTTTTTAAAATGTGCATATACAGTAAATAGATGGTGGGAAGTTTGCTAAATAGTTTTTGACTATTTAACATATTCTACGCACATTGCTTTACTCTTCAGAGATTTGTTTTGTTGTTATTAAACACCAAAAAGCTCAATAAAGTATGTTTTTAATTTTAACAGATAAAAATTATTTCAGCCAGTCTTGCTTATCATATAACAATAAAGCATTAGCGCAATTGGTCTGCTGACCTTAATTCCCTGGAAACTGTCACATTTCTTCTTTATTCCTTTGTCCATTCTAACAATGTGACCCAAAATACTACAGAGCTTTAAAGTTTCTCAGCATTGTAAGGTCAAGCTTTGGTCACCATAGTTACAGTTTAGATCTGTGGGTCAAGGGTCAAATAGATTAATGATGTCAGACACATTTTTAAATGGTTCTAACACTACTTCACCATGCGGTAAGCAGCTGAGCATATTTGATATGACAAAGGCCTTCTTAAGTCTTGCTAATAGGAGGATCTTTGGAGATATCTGCTAGAAAATCTTTTCTATTGTGCAAGACTGTTCAATATTGAGCAATGGTGGGCATCAGCAGTGGGCCATTTCAATTCAAATTGTCTGAAGTAGATTGCAAAGACTGGCTAAATGGCTTACACTACCACTGCCCCTTTCTTCCTGTTTATCTGATTCCTTTGTCCAGTATTCATTCCATTTGGCTAAAAGCCACAAAAAGGGCAGAAAACAGTAAGCTGGAGGAATATATTAAAGTACCTGATAAAATACTTGCTCTTTCATAGCCATAGTATGACATCAAAGCAAGGAATAACGAGGTTTAGATTGCTTTTTTGTAACTTTAAGAACCTTTTATCCATATATGTAGTGCTCAAAATATGTTTGCAAACATACTTAGGTTCTCTGTGTAGGTATTAACTGTCTTTTCATAAGAAAAATTGGAATACAATTCCCCTCATGGATAGCAATTTAAAAAAAATATATAATTATATTAAATTACATATAGAAACATACCTACACGCACCTATGTTGAAAATACTTTGTTTTGTAGGTTAAAATGTCCACACAAATGAGGAGCTGAAAATTACGTTACAGCTTCATTTATGTTTTTTTTTTTTTTAAATAAAATAGCTGCCTTACCATAACTACAAGATAAATACTGCAAAGCCCGGATAAATGGCTTACACTACCACTGCCTGATCATTGTATATGTGGATTCTGCAGCAAGCTAAAGATTTCATGACTGTAAAGATTAAATGGAAAAATCTGTTAAAACATGTTTTTATTTAGGAAAATATGTAAATAAATAACAGTTGCGTCATTTTAATCGTGTAAACCTGTTTTTAATTCTATTCACCTGATCCTGTCAAGAAGCATATCAGCAATGCATTGTTTCAGCTGAGAGGGAGGGAACCGAGCACTTTGGAAGGTTGAAGGTGTTTGATATATAATTAATACTATTGAAGGGTGCGGGGGAGTGTCAGGGTTTGTGATGGTGGTGGTAAGGGAAGGATAGGGTCTGCAGAGGGAGGATCAGTTGCCTGTGATTTTTTTTTTACATGACGTTTAAGTGAGTGACAGAATTCTATGTCATGCCCCTTTCAAATCAATGAAAACTGTTGCAATGTAGAAATTTGGAAACAAGCTAGTTAGCAATAAAAATTAAATGTTGAAGTGTTTCTCACTTCTTAGAAACATTGGTTCAGCAAACAAATACAGTATTACTCTGAGTCATGTTTATGAGATAGTAAATCGATAGTTAACTACATTAAAGAAAAAATCCCAAATATTAACATGCTGCATCTGCCTTAACGGTATGTATAGGGAGTTACCAAAACAAAATATATCTATTTTATCTATCGCTAGTATTTATAAGGTACTATTATTTTGATTCTGATACATCATAAGGTTAAACCAAAATGTTGAGATTTCCTTAACATAATATCAAGAGAAAATGTAGTTACACAGTTCGATTTAGATACTGGTTTTCATTTTGGCTGTTTGAATGTTTCCATTATAGTTCTAAGAGGGAAGAAGGGAGCCTCTACTTTTTCATCCCTTCGTTTTCTGCACAGTAGGATGCATTACAGCTTGTTTCTTTACAGCTGTCTGAATAATTTGGCCTAGAGTAAAGTTCCCTCCTATCCATGGAATGTTAATATAGTACTTGACAACTGCCTCACCTGCCACCTCCAACCTTCTAGCCTTTTTACCCATATTGCTTCATTCCTCTCTGTGAAAATCCTCTGTTGTTGTGGGCATTTTTTTTTTCAGATTTAGAAGTTAGTGAGTTTCAATCCTCCATTGTACACATGCATTCTTGCGATTTTACCAGAGTTGGTGACTCTTGTACATGAACTAGATTCGTGTGTGAGAAAGATTGAATTTCATTTGAATCAAGAGTTACAGCAAAGGCCCTCAAGTCTGTCCATCTCAACAAAATCACAAACATGGTTCTTTAAAACTTAGTAAGGTCTGACTACCAAGTAAAAAAGTAAACTGGCATATAAAGGAGCGATATCCAGATGAATGATATCCTTCAATATTGTATCTGAGCATGTGGTATACAAACAGAAAGAAAGAATCACTAAAAAGTTCAGGCACATTCAGCATTTGCCAGCGTAAAAAAGGAAAGCAGTTGCATCCAACATGAAATGTTGCTTAGTCACTATATAAGTGGGACCTTACTACTTCCTGTGCTATACTCCTGGGACAGCTGACATTTGTACTTTTTCCATCCCAAAAGAGTGAGAGTTTTTTCTTCACAGTATCACACCTTCAATGTAAATATCTTAGGTGGCACCAACTGTTTCTCTTGTTTCCCTACACATGTACATAAATTTCAGTATCCAGCTAACTATAAAACACCAAAATAAAATACTTCTTCACACAGCAAGTGCTCAGCCTGTAGCATATGTTTTCACAGGAGGGTTTCGAGATAAATGCCATAAGTGGAGTTTAAATAGGACATGATAATGTTATGATCAATAATAACACTTAATACTCCTATAACACTTTGTGTTTATGAAGCACTTTTAATTGTAAACATTAACTAATTCTCAAGATGTGCCTTTGAGGTGGGTAATACAAGTGCTCTCTGCTCTCTGTTTTATGGTTGAGAAATTGAAACCCTGGAACTTTAAATTGCATGAAAGATTGTAGCAGAGCTGGAATTGAAAACCCAAGAGCTCTTGGCTTCTAGAGTCGTACTGAATCTATTAGATTAGACAATCTTTAATAACATTTATCGTTATGCCTACTAAGACCAATCAAATTTCACGCGCAGGGCAATCTTTGATCACTGGAAGAATTGTAAAAGACTTTGTACCCATATATATAAATGGTTACAGGCAGTAAGGTGTTTATGTATTGCTCTGAATCACCAGATTAAGTATCCTCGGATACATCTGGTGAGGTTTTTCCAATAGAGACAGGGAAGTGTAAGTACCATTATATAAGGCACCGGTGAGACCTCATCTGGAATACTGTGTATAGTTTTGGTCTCTCATGTTTAAGAAAGCTGAATTCAAACTGGAACAGGTGCAGAGAAGGGCCACTAGGATGGTCCAAGTAATGGAAAACCTATTTTATGAGAGGAAGCTCAAAGATCTTGGCTTGTACAGCCTAACCAAAAGAAAGCTGAGGGGAGATGATTGCTCTCTATAAATACATCAGAGGGATAAATACCAGGGAGAGAGAGGAGCTATTTAAGTTAAGCACCAATGTGGACCCAAAATTTAAACTGGCCATCAACATGTTTAGTCTTGAAATTAGGTGAGGGTTTCTTACCATCAGAGGAGTGAAGTTCTAGAGTAGTCTTCCAAGGGGAGCAGTGGGGGCAAAATACCTAACTGCCTTCAGGACTGAGCTTGATACATTTATGTCGGGGATAGTATGATGGGACTGCCTACAATGGCATGTGGCCCATTGACGACTACCAGTAGCAAAAATCTCCAGTGGTTGGAGATGGGACAGTAGATAGGGAGGGCCCTGAGTTACTGCAGAATGTTCTTTCACAGGTGTCTGCCTGGTGGGTTTTGCCCACATGCTCAGAGTCTAACTGATCACCATATTTGGAGTTGGGAAGGAATTGACAGAGACCCTGGGGCTTTTCGCCATCCTCTGCAGCATGGGGCACAGGTCACTTGCAGGCTTAAACTAGTATAAATGGTGAATTCTCTGTAACTTATCTATAAACCGTGATTTGAGGACTTCGGTAACTCAGTCACCAGTTGTGGGACTATTACAGGAGTGGGTGGATATGGTTCTGTGGCCTGCAATGTGCAGGAAGTCAGACAAGATGATCACGAAGGTTGCTTCTGAGCTTAAAGTCTATGAGTCTATGAGAATCTTGTGGGAGTATGGATATCAAGGTTGGAAAAAGTAATTATAGCTGTTCAGATGTGGCAAATCTGAAAAGGAAAGAAAAATGCATTATAGTGAATGTTGGTTGCAAATCTCTATAGTAAAAGATACATAAAGATAAGCTTATAACCTCTTTTTGATTCTCATAATTAATGCTGTATGTTTATCAAAGTCATGATTTCAGTGTCAGAAAATTGTGACTTTCAGAATATTCTAATACAAGATCATGGTCTTTGTCACTCTAGGAATTTATACTAATTTGGCTCCACATGAATTCAACGTAGAGGGGTATGGTTGAGTAATCTATAAATTCGAGTTTTTCAACTCAGTAGTTTAGGAAAAGATGAACATCTTTAATGAAAAGATGATATACTAGCAAATGTTTTTAAAATTGTTAACTATGTTTAATATGTTTATTAGTATTTGGCTATCTTTTGGCTATATTTTAAAACTATTAGTGACTTATTTAACATTTCTAATGGTAGATAATCATTATTAACTTTAATATTAATTAAAATAGCAAACAAACAGTTTGTTTAATTAGCGCTAAGATTGCTTAAGGGCCATATCCTTCTACTGAAATCACTAAAAGAAAGGAAATCTTGCTAAGTTAGGTTAATGAGGTTGCTTAAGGCAACCTTAATTCATGTGCCTTGACATACGCAAGCATCACTATAACCACACACACACACTGATGGATTCCTCACTTCTGCAAGAACTTATCCTCACATCCAGGACAACCACACTGCAAACACAAAATTCTTGTCAATCAAACTCAAATACACAATTTTAACTCGTATCTCAGCTAAATAGATATATTTTCCATATAAGTAAAGAGTGATCTATTATTTATTAATGGGAAAGTATAGGGTCAGCGTTACAAAGTTGTTTGTTGAGTTAAATTTTTATCCTGCGTGCATCTTGACTCCACTTTCATACATTACTGTCCACCCTTGCTCCTGTCCCTCCCATAGGAGGCATAAAGTATGTACACCTATTTGGGAGGAGAATAGAGGTCAGTGAGGAGTTGCAGGCCTTAAACGAGTAGGATGGTTCATGTACAAATAGGGAGTAAAGAGGGTGGTTGACTTTGAGAGGACCAAGCATTGGGGCTAGGATTAGAGGAGCCTAACATCCGTGCAATCCCTGGATGCTGATGGCTCAGAGTTGAGACAGCAGTGCCAGGAAGAGTTCCTTAACATCTGATAGCTTGGTGCATAGTCTCATCGTTCTCCTTGTCTCCTTCCTGCTACTTTACACTAAGCCTTCTTCCCTTCTCATGGGACATCTGTGCTGCCACCTTCTGTCAATCTCCCCAAAAGTCTCTGTTTCTCTTGCTGCCCTTCATCATCTCACCCCAGGAAATTATGTGTGTGCGTGTATGTTTATGAAATTTGGTGTTGGTAGGTTTTTTTATAGGGAAAACCAAATAACAAATAACCTCAGGACAGTGTTTGAGAAAGAGAGAACTAAGAATGTTTCCTCTTTCAAAATTACTAAATGCCTTACGAAAAATAACATTAAATTCAAATATCCTAACAAGATTTATTTTATTTCATGGAATTTAAAGATGAAATGTGATCAATCAAGTGTGAGATTAAAGATGTTAGTGTAGCTTTAATTTGAAATCTCAGTGCATCTTTAAGTATAGCATTACTACCAATATCTCTATTGTTTACCATTATTTTTCTCTTTTTATCTTTCATTTTCTCTTTTTTCTCTTTTTCTCTTTCATTTGTTGCATGGCAAAAAGCTATGATTTTCCCTCTATTTTACGTGACTGGCAACTAGCTTAGCTCATAACTTATATAAACCTTTCACCGTTGGGGATGAACATTTGCATGCTAGGTCTGTACTCAGAGGTGAATTTGGAAAGTTAGATGGGAAAATAGTTCTGTTTGTTTGAGTACGCAGCTCAATACAACAGGGTTGATGTTGGGTTTTTACTTTATACTTTTTCCTTTAGCAGTTACATAAAACATTTTTTTGATTCAGTGACAGTTGCCCGAATAAAAAAAAAAATGTCTCCACCTTCTGGAGGAAAGAAGCATGATTTACGTGATGTGGGAACTTGTAATATTAAAATATACTTACAAGCTTAAATTCTCCCTCAGCTGATTTTTAAACATGAAGTTTATATGAAAAATGTCATGACTGATCTGATTGTCTGCCACAAGAAATAGTCTGGCAGAGTAGATGTAATTTGTGTACAACAATGAGACAAGTGCTTAAGGGTAGAAAGCACTACAGCTTTTATAACAGAAAGCCACAAACCTAATGCATACTATTTGTTTACTTCAGCCGTGGATGGTTTTTTACAAAGGCCAGAACCCTAAACTGCTGTATTAATTAAACTGTAGATTGTTGTGCACCAACATTTAGGTAACATATTTAACTTAATTCCAGTTTCAGAGCTTCTGTTTTTTAAGTATCTGAAGCTCCTTTTTCCCCAGGAGTCACACTTAAAATACTGTGGGATCCTATCAGTAGCCATACAACCTATTTGCACAATATATATCTATGGAATATAGGTGGTAGGATGGAAGAAATGCTCTTTATCTACTCCTATGTTTCTGCTCTTATGAAGAGTGTCAAAAATAAATCAGAAATTGTAACACTAGGACTGGAAGAGATTTAGAAGTTGTGAATTTGGTGCAGGGTTATGGCATAACAATTTCATTATACATTCATTAAACTGTAAGCTAACTATGAAATATCATTTTGTGCTGTCAGTACAGAAAAAAATGTTTTGATGTAGAAGCAAAACAGTCACTAAATTGACTTTTTTCCTAGATAGAAACTAAGATATAGTAATCGTTTTAAAGAAAGCTTGAAGTGCAAAATGGATAAGCACAACTTAATTTAGTAGTTCATCTATATCCTTGCAGATGATATACTGAATTGTTCTGATTGTACCCCATCACATTTCAGCTTCACTATTTCATTGCTGTTTATATTAATGTCCATTAATTTATGATGTTTTGATTGAAAGTTTAACATGGGTCATGAAAATTACTTTTATCATTTCTTGATTCTAGAATAAGTGTCAACATTGGGCTATTCTGTTTCAGTAATGAATTAGCTTTAATCCACAGTAATGTAATCCTTAAAACCTATATGTCAAAGATAGAATTTTGACTTTGAGAATGCGCTTTTACATGAAAGTATATGTTAAAGTTTTTTAATTTTATATTTTATTTGCTGATTTTAATAAACATGTAACAGAGCATAGAGTGTTGGGTAGATCACCATTTATTCATTGAACTCAGCAATTATATTACAGGTGTTTTTGCTTTTGTTATGTCAGATACATTTGTTCCACTTTAAAATAAATATATGCAAGTGCAGCAATAAATCTATAAATGTAATAAGGTATGAAAACTTGCTTCTTCCATGTACACGTTAACGTTAAGAATTTGAAGACCATACTCCAGTCTTTAAAATTAGCCGTGATTAAAATAATCTAATGGTCTGAGAATGTAATATGCCTATATATGTTTAGCCCTGCTGAGTAATGCATATGGAAACTTCTCATAAAGCTTGGTTGATAACGTTTTCATCCTTTGAAAGGTTACCACCAAAAATATCTGACATGACTCTGATTTCCAATAATAGTGTGTAATTATGAAGGTCTGTTTAGTCACCAACATATATAAATCACTAGTATGTTGATGGAAAAATAGAGCTTTATGTTTGGCAGTTCTACGTGTAAATCCTGAATCTGTGATTGGTAGACTGGATGCCAAAGCTTACTACGAATTTTTTTTAATCTGGTTTAAAGCTATATTTATGATTTGCTGAGTTCAGAGCTACAGTATTCAAGCTAGTTAGAGGTGGCGGACTTCAAAGGATGTAGGAAAGGGAAGGGGGAGGCATTTATTTAATGCCAAAAGAAAGACGTACACTTCTAATTTATATAATAAGGAAGACTGAGAGGTACAGCAACAAAAGGTGAATAAACTGTTGTAAATTTGCAGTGAGCTGTTAAAGAGCTATTACATTCCATTCTAGAAGCAAAATGAGTTAATGAGAATTAAGGGTAATAAAAAGGGATTTTTTTGAAGCGTGCAAGAAAATAATACAGAAAATAAGCCCATAATTAAACAAACATAGGGACACCAAATCAACAATGATTAATACACAGCTGCACTACTTAATTGTTCTTTAGTACTTAGCACTTACATAGTACTTAAAAAAACCCCAAACCCTCCCCCAATAAAACCCTGCCTTTCACAGTACCTTAGTTATTTGAGTGTATTTTATTCTTGTTTTACAGGTGGAGAAATTGAGAAGCACAGAGGTTGGGAATTGCCCAGGGCTAAGGGAGTCAGTAGTAGAGCCAAGATTGTAATTTACTTTAATCAGTGTTTATTGAAAATAGTAAAGGAGGGTATGGACCATGAGAAAGTAATGAAGACCATGTCAGTATAGTTCCTTCTTGGTCTGGGCAGTAACTGAACTCCTTTACACGTTCCCAAATAGTGTTTTCCAGGGTTTGCCACATCATGCTGGTGACTGCTGATGGACCCCTGGGGCGGACAGCAGTGGCATCAGCTGGTCCAATAACTTGCTTCTCTTTCCATGCCAATGCAGACTCGCCCCGTCACTGGACCCTGGTTGCCAACACTCAGGGTCACTAGAATATAAGAAAAACAACCTGGGCCCACAGATCCATACCACCACCTCCATGGCTGGTCTTCCAACATCTGGAATGAAATCACAACACATTAATGTTGACTTACCAGCCAAGGTTGCACACACGTATTGTATGCTTCCAAATGCCAGTGCCCAATTGTCAGAATTGCCTCTGGCCCCATACCCAGCTGTACCACTGCTGTTGTGGCCCCTGGTTGCAGATGAGTGGGAACCAAATTCCGTGGGGGCAGAACCAAGCTCACAGCCTTTCTGGAAAATAACAAATGCTCCTCAGGCTTCTTCATCAGTCATTGACCATCGCACGTTTAATATCCCTGATTGTCCCTGAGGGTGTACATCACACAGTTCCAAGCCGCTACACACACACACACACACACACACACACACACACACACACTCTCTCTCTCTCTCTCCCCCTCTCTCTCTCTGCCCCTGCAGAACCCAGGCATTAGCTCGCTGATCCCAAAAGCACCAAAATTGCTTTTAGGAATGCTGCTCTGAGCAAGGCAGCGTAGATTCCTGAGAATGTTAACTGTGATGTGCCCCACATGACTGCTGCATGGGGCCATTGCAATACAACCACCCTGCCAGACACCTTTGAGTGAAAACTGCTGGGTGGATATGGATAACTGTGTAGCCATTGACAAATGTAATAGCCAGGAGGTGATTCCAAGATTTCTGAGGGTGTCAGTTGACAGATTGCCCATGAGGCCACGTACTGCACCACCCGCTGCTCTGTAATGGGCCATTCGGTGACCAGCCTTCCCGCTCTTGTAATTGCTTGAATTTGTTAAAACTTGTCTCATAGCTCTGCTATGTGAATGGAGGCAGTGGATCTCCAGGCTATGTGGCTAACCATCCTGCCTCCCATCCCCGCCCTCACCCTGGTTTCATGTAGCTAGTGGCATCCACTTAGGTTCTTGGCTGGCTCCTGGTGCCAGCTTCTGAAACCCGTTATGTAAAAGTGAGGCAAGGCATCTGCCAGGCCGGTATAAACACAGGAAAGGTAATAAAGTAATGGATACTATCCTGGATGTGGACCAAGCCCCAGGAGAAAAACCTGCATGTTACGTACAAGCCATTGTATGAAGGGCCCTGCTATCCTGTTTCTTTTTTTTTTAAACACATCACCCAACCATGCTCCCAATTTATAATGTGTTTGTTTGACAGCAGCTTACATACCCCATCCATGCCCAGGACGTCTGGTGTTTTTGTTTGACAGTGTATTGTTTATAGTCCCCATAAATAGAATCCTAAAGCCATGGTAATCTGCTCCCATCTGCTTTATTAAGGTACTTCTAAATGAGCACCCTTAACATCTCCAGCTGAACTGGAAGTAGTGCCCTTGCCAACTTGTAGGTGGCACTTGATTTAACTCCTATTCTGGTTCCCCCGGGACCCTTTTAGTGTTGCCAATTTTGGTTAGACGTATCCCTGGAGATTTAATTACATGACGTATCTTTTAATTAAAGATTAAACTTTAATTTCTGGAGACTCCAGGCCAACCGTGGAGGGCAACCGTGGAGGGCAACTCTAGACCCTTTCCTTACCGCAGTGGCCTGAACATGCTGCATGCACCCCAAAATCTGCAAACATGCCTGCTCTCATGGATGCCTGCACCTTCCCGAAGCCTGCACCCAATGCCATATGTATCTGTTGCTGCACAGACACATCTCTGCTTTCTTCATTGCCCTCAGGTCTTGTACTCAGCTGAGACAAACACCAGTGCTCTAGGCAATCCTGTATACTTTGAAAACTCCAAATGCTGTGAAGACAACCTTAGAAACAACAGCCTTAACCACTTGCATGAAAATTCCTGCCAACCAGGGTAGAAGTTGGCTTCCCTTGGAGTCCCCCAAACCATGAACCTGGGGAGGAGAGGGGGCTGCCTTTGTTAATGAAACAGAAACCCCCAGGCTCATGCGCCCCTGTCCAAGCACCAGCCCCATGCCCCAGTTGCATGGCCACTACTCCTGACTGCTTGCCACTGACCTGACACCACCACCACATAGGCCCTGTGCATCCTTTGAATCCCCTCCTCCCTTTTTTTTTTCCAGTGCTAGTGCTGAGCCTGACAGAAAAGGGAGAAGTGAAAATTCCCTGGATCTGCCCTGCCCGCCCCAAACAAAAACCTGAAGCCAGCTCCTAACCCAATTATCACAACTCAGTTACTATTGGGGGCGGGGGGCATTTTGCTGTCTCCCTCCCTCCTTCTCCTTCTACCTATACCCCAGGATAGTATGTCTCTTAGAGCAGACTAAGTAGGTAACTCCCCCTCCCTTTTTGGCACCACTAATGTGCTCCTGCCTATCTCTGCATGGACGGAGGGAAAGGAGGCTACCTCTCCCTCTTGGTCTCCCTCTTCACTGCTCTCTGTCCTGCCTCCACAGGGAGCCAAGCTGAGCAAAATTGCCCCCCACTGTTCCCTGCCCTTAGCAGGGAAAACTTAAGGGAGGCTTCAGGTACAGAACTGCCCCTTTTAAACCCTGCATTCCCAGCGGATGAGTCAGCGACCATGCTGACCCTTTTGCAGCAGTTTTCATCTCTCTTCTGCCCCCGCCCCAATCATAAAGCACTGCCATCTAGTAAAGCTATATTTAAGGTCCTGTGAAATAATGGAACAGCTTTTCAAAGGAAAAA
Organism: Gopherus evgoodei; assembly: GCF_007399415.2. Lineage (NCBI taxonomy): Eukaryota > Metazoa > Chordata > Testudines > Testudinidae > Gopherus > Gopherus evgoodei. Next base: position 211,864,260 of record NC_044324.1, on the reverse strand, counting down.
CTAGTAGCAATGGAGATTGGAGCCATAAGCAATAAGCAACACAGTGTTATCAAGAACAAATCATTCCAGAAAAACTTAATCGCTGTTTGATATTATTATTGGGAAAAGGGAACACAATAGACAGAATATAACTTTACTCTTTTGTGTCACACTAAATATTATCTGAAAAATGAATTCAGATTCGGTAGTTTTCAATGGTTTGAAAACTGTCTGAAGAATCATAAGCAGAATAACAAAAGATAGTGCATTAAACTGTAAATAGGTTTCCAGTTGGGTGTTATAGAGATCACAGCAATCTGGAAGGGGGAATAATCTGCACATTTATTCAGTTTGCAGGTAATTGAGAGGTGTTCAAAACACAAAAAAGTATAGAGAAATAATACAAAGAGAGGTAAAGAGATTTTTGAAAACTAAACAGGAAGAAACAAAACTGGTTTTCATCCTCCAAAAGTACAAGTTAGTAGCTGTAGAAAAAACTATCTGAAACCTAGTGAGAAGTGGGCAGAACCAGGGAAGTAGTAATGCTAAAACGGACCTAGGGTTGGTAGTGGACAGTAAACTGGATAAGAGAACCTCTACAGTGTAGCCAAACTTTGAAGGACTCAACATTTCAACAGCAATGTCCCTGTGCAACATTGTGAAGACCCCATTAAATAAACCTGACAACTTCTTGCCGCAAGAACACAAAGACTAATTATCCATGTGCTCTTCCAGGCAGCTGGATCCTCTATTCTATATATCTCTGTCCATTAGGTCTAGGAGGCCAGTGAGTGCAACCACTGCTGTACTAGACTTGTGAGTCGTGGTCCCATTCGCATGAAAACTCATGAAAGATACACAGGGAAAGAGGGGACCTGATGCTGATGGGCGTGATGCAAGATGAGATGCATGGCAAATGCAGTCCCCATTGGGACAGAAGCCCCTATTCCTAACCCCATTCATTTTTAGTACACTTTCATTGTTTTAGATTGAAATTAAAGGGACACGGGAATTACAAGCTTAAGTTAAGAACTAAAACTGTGGCTAACATCAATTATGTTTTAGTATTATAAGAGAAGAAAAATATTTGGAGTCACAGATAATTAAAAAATAGCAAAAAGAAATCTTTCCCAATTCAGGGTCTTAATTGGAGCCTGTAAAAATGACTTTGGGAGAAGAGTTACCCCTTCACTATTGTTTTGCATTTTCAAAGACGTTGGAGATAAATCACTTTTAATCTTATATTTACTTTGCAACCAGCTAACACATAGAACTATGTTTTTTCATTAGTGGTATTATTGGTTCTGTGTGCTAAAACACTGACCAAGATCCTTTAGTCAGAACAGATGTGTTTGCCAAGTGAAAGCTAAAAAAAAAAAATCATCTCTCTAAACAAAACATGACAGTTAAAGTTCCTTTTTGCCCCAAGGTAAACATTGGTGAAGCAGATTGTAGAGAAATTAAAAAGTAAAGCAGAGGAGGGTGTTCTTTCCATTAATTTTCCCTCTTTACATTTCCTTGCATTTCATAGATTTTCATCCCTTAATTAGAAGTGCAGTCATTTGTATATACTGAAGGATAGAAAACTAATACAGTGGACTTACTTTCTCTTACTAAAATGGACTCATTTTATACTCATCTTTTAGTCAATGTTCTGACAGAGCATTCCTCAACTAGCATATGCTGACATTGGAAAAAGAAGAGCTTTTCCAGTCCAAGGCTGTGTTTAGAAGGGTCTTCAAGAAAGTCTAAGGAGTAGGACTACGAGGCATGTTAGACCTCATTCCCATCGCTGTGTGCGCAGCTACCCACAGCCTTCTCCATTTCAGCTTTGCCACAGTAATTGAAGGGTTGCTTTTTAACAGTACGAGGTATACTATGCTATATGGCAATTTGATTTTTTTTTATCACGATAACCGTGATCTTTAAAGAAAAATGTGTGTTCCTTTCAGATTGGCTATGAGATACAAAGAACATCACCTTTACATTGCTAATTCAAAACAGTTACCATATGATAACTATTTTGCGATTTATGTGAAATGAATTCATGGTCTGGTTGGTGCTTATGGGAGAGAGATTCCCATTACACTAAATAGCAAACCACAGGCGGCGCTAATGAGCACCCATTTGGGTAACTTGGTATAGAAGCTGAGGATCAAATGCATAAGGAAACTGCACAGTTATCTCACTGCTAGATAGGATCCCTCCTGGGCATATTTGACGCACACGGTGAGATGAATATAGTTGAACTGCTCAATAATAGCAATCATAATGTAATTAAATTTAACATCCTTGTAGGGGAAAATACCAAAGAAACCCAACACTGTAGCATTTAACTTCAAATAGGAGAACTACACAAAAACGAGGACGCTAGCTGAATGGATATTAAAAGGAACAGTCATGAGTGAAATGCCTGCAAGCAGCATGGGAACTTTTTAAAAACGCTATAATAGAGGCTCAAACTCTATTCCCCAAATAGAAAAAACAAACAAACAGTGAGATGCCACCATGGCTAAACAGAGTAAAAGAGACAGTTACAGACCAAGACATCTTTTAAAAATTGGAAATCGATTCCTACACTTGAAAATAGAAGGGAACATAAACTCTGGCAAATCAAGTTTAAAAGTATAATGAGGGAGGCCAAAAAAGAATCTGAAGAGTAACAAGCAAAAAATACAAACACTACCAGTAATTTTTTAAGTGCATCAGAAGCAGGAAGCCTGCCAAACAGCAGGGTTGCTGGGCAATCGAGGTGCTAAAGGAGCTCTCTAGAAAGATAGGGCCATTGTGGAGAAGCTAAATGAATTTTTTGCATTGGTCCTCACTATGAAGAATGTGAGGGAGATTTCCACATCTAAACTATTTTTAGGTAACAAATATGAGGAACTGTCCCAGTTTGAGGTATCAGTAGAGGCGGTTTTGGAACACATTGATAAATTAAACAATAATAAGTCACCAGGACCAGATGGTATTTACCCAAGAGTTTTGGAGTAACTGAGATATGAAATTGCAGATCTACTAATGGTGATATGTAACCTATCACTTAAATCAGCTCTGTACCAGAGGAGGCAGACCACCTCTTCTCATCCCCCACTCCATGCCCTCCCCCAAGGCTCTCTGTCCTGCCCCACCTCTTCCTGCCCCCACTCCGCCCCCTCCCTGAATGCACCCTCCCTGAGTGCGAACAGGTGATCAGCAGGTGGCTGGTGGGAGCTCACTGTTTTTTTTCTTGATAGGAAGTGGAGTTAATTTTATTTCCCCATACTCACAATTATTCTTGGAGCCAGGATTAAAATGTGTTTCGCCATGTTGTTGATATGAATTCAAGATTAAAAAAAGGCATATATCATTTCCATTATATGTTAATATTTAACTGGTTCTGTAGATTTTACGTACCGGTGTAAAATAAATGAAAGTTCTCTTCTGAAAGACTCTGCTCTCAATCTTAGTATATAAATTGCAGAGGCTGTATATATTCTTGTAATAAAGATTGTAAAATACTTTTAACAAAGTAGCAAAGAATCCTGTGGTACCTTATAGACTAACAGACGTTTTGGAGCATGAGCTTTCGTGGGTGAATACCCACTTCGTCAGATGCATGTAGTGGAAATTTCCAGGGGCAGGTATATATATATGCAGGCAAGCTAGAGATAGTGAGGTAGTTCAGTCAGGGAGGATGAGGCCCTGTTCTAGCAGTTGAGGTGTGAAAACCAAGGGAGGAGAAACAAGCCATTCACAGTCTTTGTTTAATCCTGAGCTGATGGTGTCAAATTTGCAGATGAACTGAAGCTCAGCAGTTTCTCTTTGAAGTCTGGTCCTGAAGTTTTTTTTGCTGCAGGATGGCCATCTTAAGGTCTGCTATAGTGTGGCCAGGGAGGTTGAAGTGTTCTCCTACAGGTTTTTGTATATTGCCATTCTTAATATCTGATTTGTGTCCATTTATCCTTTTCCGTAGCGACTGTCCAGTTTGGCCGATGTACATAGCAGAGGGGCATTGCTGGCTTATGATGGCGTATATTACATTGGTGGACATGCAGGTGAATGAACCTCAGCCTGGACCAATCTACTGCAAGACAAACCCAAGAAAGAAACCAACAGGACTCCACTGGCCATCACATACAGTCCCCAGCTAAAACCTCTCCAATGCATCATCAGGGATCTACAGTCCATCCTGGACAATGATCCCACACTTTCACAGGCCTTGGGTGGCAGGCCAGTCCTTGCCCACAGGCAACCTGCCAACCTGAAGCATATTCTCACCAGCAACTGCACACTGCACCATAGTAACTCTAGCTCAGGAACCAATCCATGCAACAAACCTCGATGCCAACTCTGCCCACATATCTACACCAGCGACACCATCACAGGACCTAACCAGATCAGCCACACCATCACCGGTTCATTCACCTGCATGTCCACCAATGTAATATACGCCATCATATGCCAGCAATGCCCCTCTGCTATGTACATCGGCCAAACTGGACAGTCGCTACGGAAAAGGATAAACGGACACAAATCAGATATTAGGAATGGCAATATACAAAAACCTGTAGGAGAACACTTCAACCTCCCTGGCCACACTATAGCAGACCTTAAGGTGGCCATCCTGCAGCAAAAAAAACTTCAGGACCAGACTTCAAAGAGAAACTGCTGAGCTTCAGTTCATCTGCAAATTTGACACCATCAGCTCAGGATTAAACAAAGACTGTGAATGGCTTGCCAATTACAAAACCAGTTTCTCCTCCCTTGGTTTTCACACCTCAACTGCTAGAACAGGGCCTCATCCTCCCTGATTGAACTAACTCACTATCTCTAGCTTGCCTGCATATATATATACCTGCCCCTGGAAATTTCCACTACATGCATCTGACGAAGTGGGTATTCACCCACGAAAGCTCATGCTCCAAAACATCTGTTAGTCTATAAGGTGCCACAGGATTCTTTGCTGCTTTTTCAGATCCAGACTAACACGGCTACCCCTCTGATACTTTTAACAAAGTGTTTTTCAGATAATCTACTTAATTGTGCTGTTTTTTCTTCAAGAAGAGTGTAAAATTACATGATCCAGCTACTTCTAAAAATATATGTACTATATGAGACAAACTGCCAAGTTATCTGTATTTAGGCTTAAGAATAAAAAAATAATCTAAGTAGAATAACTTTCTTTCTTTATTGGCCTACAGAGATAAGTGTTAAGCCTTTCCAACAATGTACTCTTTGAATCGATATAACAACATAATAGATCTGCCCAAACCAAATGTTTTTTTTCTTATAGTGAAATACACTGTTTATTTGTTCTTGATATTACACCATGGATTGAAATGATTTTATTGAAAAAAGAAAAATACATTTATAAAGTTTTCTGGTTTAAATTTTTTTTTATTTTGGGTTTATCTTAAAAGTTAATATTATTGAAAATATGTTCAGAATGTATTTAATCTATTGTCTATTCATTTAAAGAATGGTCTGAATCTAGTTCTGAATCAATTCATATCAAACCTATATTTTACCAGGCTAACATTTTTTAGAAAACAGGAGCAAGAGTTCCTTTAATATGTGTGATCCATAGAGATTACTTTTGATTGAAGTACCTGACCAGTAATAAAATACATTGTAACTTCATTTAATAATCCATTTTCATAAGGAATCCTGGACTGTGAATTTTGGGCATGAGTTGAATGAAAGCCATGATTGTATTGGGAAGAAAATAAGAAGTCTGAGGCTCTCAGCTTGTCAGAGTACTTCTTAACACCAGTGATTCTTTTCTCTTCATATGAATAGTTTGGTTTCCATATGTTTGTTAGTGTTAATGTTATAATATTTTTGGCATAATTTTATGTAATCCCTAAAAGAGATAAAATCTTCTTGAAAACCACAATTATTTCCTCCTTATATAGTTCAAAGAATTTCTTTTTACTGTTGTACGTTTCCTTTTATCTGTAGAACTCTCACATGTACATATTTTCTTCCTTTGAGTTATGAATCATACTTTCAATCTTAAATTGATATGTTTCTTTGAAGTTGAAACAAAATTATTAAACTGGAGTTAGTTACAATATTTTGAAGCTGCTGTATGTGATTGTCATTACACTGCTTAGTGCCTGACTTTGCCTCAGGCTACTAACCCTAGCTAGTTAGTAATTCCTTAAAAATTCCCTGATCCAAAGTTGTTGCTGTTATAATTTGTTTTGGATTGAAATGAAGGTGACATTTTCCTTAGATGTAGCATCTTCTTCCTATAATGCCACAGGAACAATTGGTTACAGTAGTACTGTAGTTTTACAATGTACATCTAAAGAATTATTTTTGATATAGTAGCCAATTAGACTTATTGTTTGTTCTGTCAGCGATTCATTTTAGTGAACGGATTACAGATCTTTTCTGCATGATCCATACGTAGCACCTCAGATGTTACTATATTTTCTGTGTGTGTGTGTGTTTACACACGTACACACTCTGGCTAGACTGTCACGTACTGAATTCTCTGTCTTTCTCTCTCTCTCTCTCTCTCTCTCTCACACACACAAAATATATACAGAGTACAAAAACAGAAAAAACAGAAACAAGTTTGCAAGACCAGAAATTTTGTTCCAAGTTCATGATGCTGCAAGGAAAGAAAAATATACATAATTAATCCTAACCAACAGAAATACAGTGCAACACCAAATGAAATGGTATACAATATTGTATATAATTTTATGGCTGATTTATAAACAACTTGTATAAAACTCTGACAAGAAGGGATTTTCTTTGTCAAAAATGCTTACGTCACAAAACTCCTCCCCTTCAACTTGGGGACCAGGTATCTGATCTGGAATCTGAGATTTTCTGCATGGTTGGAATCTACAAAGAAATCTCTATTAAAAAGCAGTACAATTACAATGTTATATTAATGATAAATAGAAACAAGAGCATCAGGTTTTACAAAATGCCCCCTCCCATGTCAAATACAGCTCTCACGTCTTCAGCTATAGAGGTCCCTCTGGCAGCCAAACCAGTCCAGACATCCTGTGCCGTATGAAGCCCAGCTTGATGGAGGCAGAGAGATGGATGGAGCAAAAGGATATGATGTTGCATTGGTCCTCTGTTCCACACTGGGGCCACCATCAATTTCACAGAGCAGTTCTGCAGCATTCCCATGGGCCAGAGAGGAAAGATGCTTCCCCCAAACCCGCTCATATGCTCAACTATTCAGGGTAATGGTAGGGCTGCGGATTTGGTCCTCAGTTACTCAAATCTGCATCTTCTTGAATCACTCTGAATTTCAGTGGTATTGCTTACGTAAAGTTAAGCATGTGCATAGAGCTGTGTAGGATTAAGGGCTTGTTTACAGAATCGTGTAGACAAATCTACATGTAAATCTATCCCTCACTCACTGTCCTTTTGGACAAGGCTGCCACATGCTAAAAATTCCTTAGTGCGCTTTGATCTACCCTGCTTTGAAATGGGAGAAGATCAAAGTGCACTACGGAACTTTGAGTGCACAGCAGCAAGTTCCACATGATCCTTAATGTTCATGGCAACCTAGTGTAGATTTACACCCTAGCAGTAGATTTACACCCTAGCTCTCCATGAACTCCATGCTCATCTACACTTGAAATGCTGCAGTGGAACAGCAGCACGTCAGTGAAGACACTACCTACGCTGAGGGGAGGGTTCTCTCGTTCGGCATAGATAATCCGCCTTCCTGAGAGGCAGTTACTAGGTCAGTGGAAGATTTCTTCCATTGACCTTAGACTGTCTACAGTGGGAGTTAGGTTGGCTTAGCTATGCCACTTAGGGGTGTGGATTTGTAGTAGTTGGGTTGACGTAACTTGTTAGTGTAGGACCCACCCTGAGTGTTCATGCAGATAAGCCCTAAGTGTTTAGCAGTGATTAGAAAGATTTTTCAACACTTTTGTTGCAGCTAATAATACTTTGAAAAGAGGATGTCAAGCCAGGAATATGAAAACGATAGTATTTTGTAACGGAGATGTACATTTACAAACTTCTGTTAAGTGCAGTTCAGGATTCTGGTCTCTCCTCATTCTCTTTGAAATGCAAAATTCACAAGTTTCTAAGTCTAGACCTATTTTCAAGAAATTCTGATGAATATTATTGAAGTGCCATTCCTTTTTTCTGTTGTTTGATTCTTCAGTGTCAAGTTTTTTGTTTCTGGACCTTCGTATATGAAAATATTTTTGTAGTTGTTTTATAGATTCCTCTACTTGGCTAACTCTTTGAATAAAACCATTTCAGCATCCATCATAAAATCAAATTATATAAAGTAAACAACAAGAGAGATTTACCTTCCAAAATTCCAGTGCCACCATAGTGAGGGGTATGTGGGTGAGGAGAAGTGCTGCAAATAGTAACTGTATCTGTAGACCTCATAACTTTTTTTTTGGTCCAAATCCATCCTTAAATATTAGTTTAGAGGCTTGTGATTGCATAGTTTGTCAGAGACATCCTTTTCCTTAGAGTAAGGCAGATTAACAATATTTAAGAAATAATCACCCAAAAGGAAGCTTTATCTTTGTTCCAGAAACATTGTTTGTTAAAAGCCCACTGATTATTTAAACCACAAACAGTAAAACACACCACCATTTTTACCCTGCCAGGGAAACCTTTGTGTGATTCACTAAAACCTCCCACACCAAGCCAATGACCTAGAAAAGCATCATTAGGGAAAATCCATCCTAGCACAAGGAAACTGCCAGTAATGGTAAAATATTAATATTATTAATCAACTCCTCACTCAGTCATTGAAATACAGAACAAAGAAGACTCTGTCTTCCCTTAGTTGTATACTTAGTATAGTCTTATACTTCTAGACTGAGGATGCAATGTCGGTCAAGGCAGACCCCAGGAGCAGCCAAACATACAATACTATGGTACTGCAGCAACCGATGCACAATAAATAACTGAACATATAGATAACATTTCTCAATAATGTTAGGGGGCTTATTCCTTCACCTTCTCACTTCCCTGGTCCTTCTCGCATGAACAGAGAGCAGCAATACCCGAAGTCCAAAGGCACAAACAATTCGATGTTTATTGGGGTGAACTTCCAGCAAGCATGATTCCAGTTTCCTTCCTAAGTGTCCCCCTTCCCAGCTCTGACACCACAGAGCCTTGCCTGTGTCCCTGTTCCCATCCCCTGTTCCCATTTCCCCCTTTCGCAAAACATGATCCCTGTTCCCCCAGTCCCTGTTCCCATTTCCCCTCCCCCCTTCTGATTGACTGCAGACTATATAATAAAACCTGTGTTTTGCTTAGCTATTCCTTAACCAATCATTTTGCTGAAATTTAACCAATCCTAACATACTGTAACATGGTTATTTAACCAATTATATTCCACCACCTTCATTGGTTTACACCCAACAAAATTAATTATACAGCAGACAGAAACAATTACAGAACCAGACAGAGAGCATGCAAACAAACATACAAAACAATACAGAAGTGAGTATTTTACAACTACATCTATACAGACATAAGGGTTCTCCAGCTGTGTCTATTGATAAGTGAGTTCTTGCCAGACAGGATGCTATTAAACTAAGTTTCCTTTTACATCTTCTAGGCTCTTCCTTTTCTCTGGAGGTGATAGGAATATCAGGACAGGATTGTATTCCTAATACCCAGGCTAGTTTGGAATGTGAGGATGTGACCATATACTTCCCAGCTTATGGCTACCTAATTACATCTTAGCTGAAGGCCTTAGCTTGTCACAGTAAGAGACGGCCATTACACAGACAGTGATTTTGATTCATTCTTTTATACCTCTATAACTTGCTAAGTGATAAGAATATACCTAAATTCTTAAAGTATAGACCTTGGCAGACAGGTCTGAATATCTGTATCCTAACAAATAACAGTGGTTGTTTTGTAGCACCATCAGTAGGGACTGGCATAGGATATTATTGTATTGTATCCTTGTATTAAACTATAAAGAATTAAAATTTTAGAATGATATAATGAAAGCAATTAGTTCAAAGTAAATATGATGTTACATTGACATATTGGATGTATTTTTCTCTGTTTATCATGTACATAAGAATGGCTGTACCGGGTCAGACCAAAGGTCCATCTAGCCCAGCATCTGTCTACCGACAGTGGCCAATGCCAGGTGTCCCAGAGGGAGTGAACCTAACAGGCAATGATCAAGTGATCTCTCTCCTGCCATCTATCTCCATCCTCTGACAAATAGAGGCTAGGGACCATTCTTTACCCATCCTGGCTAATGTAATTGTGAAGTATGCATTATGCGCTTAGCTCCCAAACTCATTTTGCATTATGATATATATTATATAGGGAATCATTGTAGATAATTAAAATAAAGCTTATTTTGGGAACTATAATATTTTATGATGCAATTAGGTATTAGGTAGGTGAGGAAAATATTTTGTTAAAATCAGAATGAATATGATGTGAAGATAATATATCAAGATTACTAATACAAGCTAATTATTTACAACAGTGTTTTTAATGTTATTTAGATTGCTGTCCAATAGTTACATGAAATTTTAAAGTACATACACAACATAAAAGCAATACAGATTCTAATTAAGTCATGTCTTGGGTACTCAAGCTTTGGAGTAAATGCTAGAACTGAAATTTATTAATTTGGAGACCAAGCAGAACTCACTTAGTTTGAGGGTTTGATTCAACACTCAGACTGATTTGCTAAGGTCTTCAAACATTTTTGAGGAAAATTGGGCTTGTATCAAGTGAAAAAGCCCATTTGTGGGTTTGATTCAAAACCACGTGGACGTTTCTGTTTCAGCTGAGATTCAGATTTCAAACCCTAATTTCAAACCGAGATTCAACTCCCCAAACTCCAAATGAACCCTGGGGTAGAAGGACACTAACAAATGGCTACAGAAAATAAAACTAATTGACGAAAAGAGCTGAATTTCTCACAGCTCTTACATGACTGTGGAGGGGCCAGACACAATTGCAGTGCTTATGCTCCCTGAGCACAAGCACAGCCACTGACTATGAGGGTACGTTTGCACTACAGGATTATTCCAATTTTACATAAACCAGTTTTGTAAAATAGATTGTATAAAGTCGAGTGCATGTGGCCACACAAAGCACAATAATTCGGTGGTGTGCGTCCATGGTCCGAGGCTAGCGTCGATTTCTGGAGCGATGCACTGTGGGTAGCTATCCCGTAGCTATCCCATAGTTCCCGCAGTCTCCCCCGCCCATTGGAATTCTGGGTTGAGATCCCAGTGCATGATGGTGCAAAAACAGTGTCGCGGGTGATTCTGGGTAAATGTCGTCACTCAGTCCTTCCTCCATGAAAGCAATGGCAGACAATCATTTCGCCCCCTTTTTCCCTGGATTGCCCTGGCAGACGCCATAGCATGGCAACCATGGAGCCCATTTTGCCTTTTGTCACTGTCACCATATGTGTACTGGGTGCCGCTGACAGAGGTGGTACTGCAGTGCTACAGAGCAGCATTCATTTGCCTTTGCAAGGTAGCAGAAGTGGTTACGATCCCTATTGCATTGTCTGTTGTTGTAATTTGGCGATGAGATGACAGTTATCAATCATTTTGTACCGTTTGCAATTGGGAATTGGTGATGACGGTTATCAAGCATTTTGTACCATCTGCTGCTGTCATGGGTGTTCCTGGCTGGCCTCGCTGAGGTCGGCCAGGGGCGCATGGACAAAAAAGGGAATGACTCCCTGGGTCATTCCCTTCTTTATGTTTTGTCTAAAAATAGAATCAGTACTGCCTAGAATATGGGGCAAGTCTACTAGAGAGCCAGAGAGCACAGCCGCTGCAGGTCAGAGCCCCAGAGATCCCGCAGAAATGATGAGCTGCATCCCATTCTAGGGGGTGCCCCTGCAACAACCCCACCCATTGCTTCCCTCCTCCCACACCCCTCCTGGGCTACTATGTTAGTGTCCCCCCATTTGTGTGATGAAGTAATAAAGAATGCAGGAATAAGAAACACTGGCTTTTTAGCGAGATAAAGTGAGGGGGAGGCAGCCTCCAGCTGCTATGATAGTCCAGGCAGGACTTTAAAGGGTGGGGGGGAGAGGAACACAGCCTCCCGCTGCTGTGATAGTCCAGGGAGTACAGAATCTTTTCTTTAGACACGAAAGGGTGGGGGGGCAGGTTGATGGAGCTCAGGCTCCAGCTGCTATGATGAAGACGGTTACCCAGCATTTTGTACCGTCTGCCAGGAATGAAAGGGAGTCATTCCCATTTTTACCCAAGCGCCCCCGGCCGACCTCACCAAGGCCAGCCAGGAGCACTCACGGGATGATGACGAGGACAGCTATCAGTCATTTTGTACTGTACCATCTGCCACCGGGGAAGGGAGGGGAGAGGATGTTGCTGTTTAGCACTGCAGCACCCCGTCTACTAGCAGCATCCAGTAGACATACGGTGACATTGAAAAGTGGTGAGAAACGATTTTTTCCCTTTTCTTTGAGGGGAGGGAGGGGGGTAAATTGACGACATATTCCCTGAACTACTGGCGACAATGTTTTCGAACCTTCAGGCATTGGGAGCTCAGCCAAGAATGCAAATGCTTTTTGGAGACTGCAGGAACTATGGGATAGCTTGAGTCCTCAGTCCCCCCTCCCTCCCTCCATGACCATCCATTCGATTCTTTGGCTTTCCGTTACGCTTGTCACACAGCACTGTGCTGTGGACTCTGTATCATAGCCTGGAGATTTTTTCAAATGCTTTGTCATTTCGTCTTCTGTAACGGAGCTCTGATAGAACAGATTTGTCTCCTCATACAGCGATCAGATCCAGTATCTCCTGTACGGTCCATGCTGGAGCTCTTTTTGGATTTGGAACTGCATGGCCTCCTGTGCTGATCAGAGCTCCATGCTGGGCAAACATGAAATGAAATTCAAAAGTTCGCGGAGCTTTTCCTATCTACCTGGCCAGTGCATCCGAGTTCAGATTGCTTTCCAGAGCGATTACAATGGTGCACTGTGGGATACTGCCCGGAGGCCAATACCATCGATTTGCAGCCGCACTAACTCTAATCCGACATGGCAATACCGATTTCAGTGCTACTCCTCTCGTCAGGGAGGAGTACAGAAACCAATTTAAAGAGCCCTTTATTTCGATATTAAGGGCCTCATTGTGTGGACAGGTGCAGGGTTAAATCGGTTTAACGCTGCTAAATTCGGTTTAAACGCGTAGTGTAGACCAGGCCTGAGACGGGAAACCCTTGCCATGTTAAACAGCTGAACTGAAGTGGAGTTTGGGGGAGGGGAACACACATTGCATCTTTTCAAGGGTTTGCGGAACTGCTACTTAAGTGAATGGAGCCCATCAGAATGCCTCCAGGACCCCTTTGTGCTCTTCTCCCACAGTTGAAATCAGTAGCTTAAAACCACTGTCTCGCTTTGAAAATGCAGTTCTGTTCTGAAAAGTGATTATGTAAAAATGACGCCTTCCTACTCAACAGATCTACTGCATGAAAGTAGCTAGAATTCATATCTGGTGACTTCAATGACAATTTCTATTATCGGAGGTAATGCATGAGCAGGAAAGAGCACAGCTTACTTGTCAGGTTGAAGGCTGTTTTTGCAGTGCTGGTAGTTAAGAACAAACATATTTTACTTCTAAAGTGAGCATACTTGATGCTTAAGATCAATGAGAGACAATAGACAAAACTCCGCAATTCCAGAGGGCCAGTCCCATGTCACAGTAGAACCAATCTTAAATAACTAATAAGCCCTCCAAAAACAGTCTGTATACCCAGAAAAACTGCGCCCTATTCCAATAGAGTGCTACATAAACCTGCATCATCTTGGCCTCTTTGCCACACATGAGATGAAATGTGGGGACATAGTGGCACTGATGTCCTTGTGTAGTTTATTTCCAGGCTAATTAACATCAACTAACCGGAGAGACATTAAAAGAAGCTGTATTTCTGGCATAGAGTTCTGCAGTGAAACTCAGCAGGAAGATAGATTCATAGATTCTAGGGTCAGAAGGGACCAATGTGATCATCTAGTCCGACCCCCTGCACAAAGCAGGCCACAGAACCCTACCAATCCACTTCTATAACAAACCCCTAACCTATGCCTGAGTTATTGAAGTCTTCAAATTGTGGTCTGAAGACCTCAAGCTGCAGAGAATCCACCAGCAAGTGACCCATGCCCCACGGTGCAGGGAAAGGCGAAAAACCTCCAGGGCCTCTGCCAATCTGCCCTGGAGGAAAATTCCTTTCCGACCCCAAATATGGCGATCAGCTAAACGCTGAGCATGTGGGCAAGACTCACCAGCCAGCACTCAGGAAAGAATTCTCTGCAGTAACTCAGATCCCATCCCATCCAACATCCCGTCACCAACCACTGGGCATACTTATCTGGCGATAATCAAAGATCAATTGCCAAAATTAGGCTCTCTCATCATCCCATCCCTTCCATAAACTTATCAAGCTTAATCTTAAAGCCAGATATGTCTTTTGCCCCCACTACTCCTCTTGGAAGGCTGTTCCAGAACAGATGAGAGGCCATGTGCGTTTAAGTGTGTGCCCTTGCCCTGGAAACAGCAATGAAGAAAGGTTAGAGAATCACCTTTCCCCTCTACTCTCTGATTAGGGGAAACTGGCATGTCAGTGGCATTATGATGCAAGTTGAAGGTTTCCCTTGATCCTGATTCAGGTAGCTCATGTACACATGCTCTCCTCCCTCCTTAAGTAGCTTCACAACTCCTGGGGGCAATCCAGAACTCAACTCAATCTCAACTGCTAGCAGAGGACCTCATCCTCCCTGATTGAACTAACCTCGTTGTCTTCATACTGATTCTTGCCTGCATATTTATACCTGCCTCTGGAAATTTCCATTACATGCGTCTGACAAAGTGGGTATTCACCCACAAAAGCTTATGCTCCAATACATCTGTTAGTCTTCAAAGTGCCACAGGATTCTCTGTTAAAATTAAATAAGACATTAGTTTTATAATTGTTATTCCTTTAGATTTAAATATCTTCACCTTTAAATATCTACTAGCATCACTACAGGCAATCTAAGTGGTCTTATTCATTATATGGCGATCTCTCTGATTCTGGTGTTATAACATCATATTTGCTTGAATTTAAATCCTTTAATTAAGTACATTGTGTTTGAAGATCACGATTTTTCACTGAGTTGCAGCCTTTTGCAAATGGGCTGGGTTTTCATTACAGTAAGTTCCTGCTTTGGATGCAAAGACTTACGTCATATTCACCAGCTGCTGCTCTATCTTAGTGGGCAGCTTGCCAGTACCAAGGATTTGCTGGGCTATTCTTTGTCCCATCAGTTGTTTTAAAACCTTTAACTGAAGAAACATCCTCACGTGTTGTCCTTCTGGAACTCAATACCTGTTAACATCCATGCTCAGTTTCTATGTATATTGAAATTGCAACTGTAAGTCAACATCTTCAAACACATTCTAGTTAGCCCTTATTTCAGGAATTCTCGTTGAAATCTCTTCTGCATTGCTTTATAAATAAATTTGTGAAAAGAGGTTTATAAATGTATTTCTATTTTAAATGAATATTTTTGTTGTTGCAAGCCACCAACCTGTTAGTGACTTAGATTTCAAGGTAAATTGACTACAGGGAAGTGGTAGCTTCCCAGTGACTCTGCTCCAGGCAGTGGATATGTTTTCTCTGGTCACATTCTCTTAAGAGAATGATAGTCCAGAGTGCTGGTGTAAAAGCCTAGAAACTGTGTTCATTAGTTATTGAAACCGTGTTCTGACTGGCTTGTTGGACAAGTGTGGTGATACATTGGTATCCCATATCACAATGGTTTATAGCTATAGAATTCCAAATGGTGCTTCAGACAGGAGCTGGTGTCACAAATCCATTCTTTACGAGACCAGATCATCTTAGGGTACGTCTACAGTGCCATCAGAGGTGTGACAGTAGCATGTGTAGACATTCCCAAGCTAGATTTGATCTAGCTAGCTCAAATAGCAGCAAAATCATGGCACAGCACAGGCTGACAACTTAAGTACATGTGCAAGGTCCCAGGTGAGATGCTGCCCATGCTGGCACACTGAGCAACATGGGTAGACTGCAGAGGAAGCGAAAATGTCTCTTGGAAGCAGTGCCTGGACTCAGGGCTAGGGACTCGGCGTCAGTGCTACTCTGCTCCAGCCCGGCCACTGTACTCCATCAGCGGTACAAAAGCTGGCTGCTTTAACCAAACAAGGCTGAACAGTGTGCTGGTTTTGGAGTTCTCTGAGCAGATCTGTGAAGTGAGATTAACACTTCTGAGGCCAGTGGTTGCCAATAAGATTTGTTCTGCAAGTGTGGGGAAGAAAGGCTGCTGGCTTCGGGAAGAGATGAAAGATCGATTCTAAATGTCTTTTCCTTCTTCCCACAGATGCCCTTTAGATGGAATTTTATGGGCCTCTGGCCACATTAACTCTCACTTATTTTTTTTTCAGGATTAGAATGTGTCAGATAAGCACAGGCCTGATCTAAGGATGGTGTGTGGTGCTGCAGTCACCCCAGGATAGTGTCTCAAGAAGGCACAATCTCTGTCCAGCATCCAGCAGCATAGTATGGAAGGTGCACCATACTTCTGTGTAGTCCAGCCTGATTCCTGCAGGTACTGATGACCAACTTCGCTGCACCAGGGGTCATGGGAAATAGGAGAGAGAAGTATAGTCCGTGGAATCTTAGGAGTTAGTTAAAAGTCAAAATAATGTTTCTTAATTACTTCCTTTATATAAATGTGCAGGCAGATTCTTCTTAGAGAAGGTGATTTTTGTGGTGGAAAGAAGCATTGCAACAGCCTCTTAATTTTTTTTTTCAAATGGTTCGTAAAAAAAAATAAATGTGAAATTAAGCCATAGTCAGTAGCCATACATCACAATAGGGTGTGCATCAATAGGTTAGTTTTGTAGGTCCTGGGCAAATGGGAAAAGAGGATAAAGGCTTTAATCTAGAAGTCCATTAATATCTTGCTGATGTGCACCTATTTAGCTTATTTCTTTACTGCAGCAGTGTCCTAAACCTTTGGGTGTTGAATCTGGATTAGACTTCAAGACAGCAGATGCAGCCAAAACGTTAAAGAAATCCTAATTTAGCCTAAAACGTTTCATTCTGCTTATATTTGTCAAAAAGGACATTAGTCTACAGATAAAACCTTTTAGTTCCTCAAAATGTGGGGGTATTTAAATCAGGGAATTGAGCGTGGATGTATTTGAAAAGATACTTTTAAAATATTATCACAAATAGGAGAACTAAAGTTTTTCAGGTCCCCTGTGTGTACTGTTACATATGGAGGACTACAGAATATATCGAGGTTTCCTTTTGTTTTTTCTTTGAATTAAACAGTAAGTCTGCCTATATAATGATGTACGAGCTGACAGATGTTTGAATGATAGGAAAAAAGGTTATTGTGTTTGGCACTTTGAGAGATGAGACATAATATTTAGCAATGAATCCTGCTTTTAAAATAAAGTATTCCTATCTACAGGGTGTTCTTTTCTCTTGTCAAGTGCTGTGTTTCATTTTATAAATGACATGATGTTACTAAAATGGCTGGTGTTTTTATTGGTATGCTCTTGAAGTGGAAAACACGGGAAATTGTCTGGATTCATTTAGCTGGCCTACTCACTGATTCAAAAGATTGCATAAATGCGCATTTACTTATTGGCTCATCTTGCTAAAAAACTGGCATTACTATGCAACTGAAGGATGTTCTCTGATGAGAGAGAGAAAATATACTTTCTACAAGCTATTGAAAGAGAAGTTAATTTCAGCATTACCCTGGTGTATGCCACTTTAAAAGACCTCATGAAAATCAACTTGCTGATTTTAACTTAAGAGCTGAGACCAGTTAGAGCTAAGTGTCCTTGTTCCTACCCTTCCCCCAGCAGAAGTAGGAAGTCTTGCATACAACGGATGTACAAATTTGAGCTATTAAGTCAATTCTCATTAAACTACTAGCATATGGTTATTTAGGACTAAGATTTAGGATCAGATGGTGAATGCAGACTGCTAGAAGCATCTATTTCAGATTTAAATTTTATCTCAAGGACCTCGAAGCAAAATTTGGTTTTGTAAATGCTCATCACTGTGCATTACATTATTTTTCATCTGGGCAGTCAACGCTTAATCCTGATTCTGGAGAGAATTCTCCTTGGTGCATCTCACTTTGTATTTATTCAGCCCTGACCATTTAGGTTTGAATTGGCAGTTGAACAGATGAAAAATGTACTTTTGTGATGGTATGACAGAGTGATGGGCTGGGACTCCTGAGCCAGCCCTCTGTCACGTCAGCTCCAATTAAGAGAGGTAAATTGGAGCTGGCAAGAGAAACCTGTGCCTGATTGGCAAAGAGGAAACAGCTGCCAGCTTAATTAGCCTGGGGCTGCATGAAAGCCTCAGAGAAAGGAAGCCAGAGAGTGGAAGGAGAGGGGTAGCTCTTCCCTCCTGGCTGCAGAGATTGAGAGACCTTTAATGCTGAAACCCCCAAGCTGTATCCTGTAAATAAACTGCAGTGGCGATTGCTGAATCTGAGGGTCTCTGGGGGTTTTTTGGAGCAGAGCAGAGGCAGAAACAAAAGTGGCCCTGCTACAGATGGGCTGACCATCTTTTCATACAGTTTAATATCAGGGGTCATTTTAGCTCAAGTTGAGGTCACAAGTTTCCTGTTTAGGTGCATGCAAATCATTTTCAGTTTTCCGTAAAAACTCATGCCTGTTTCAGACATAGTACACAGTTGGTGTACCATTCTTATGATGATGTGGCTCCTGAATGTCCTCTTCTGTACATCATCCTCATAGGTCATGTTAGCATGCAGATGATGTGTATCAGATTAAAAATTACTGTGTAAGGGTGACCAAATGTAGCTTATGCTAGCTTTTAATTGAGCTGGTTTAGGTTCCAGAGCAGTGAAGCTGTAGAAGGGTGCAAGTAATTATCAAGGATTTCAGGTGGGCTTGTACAGTCCGTCCTGAAGCATGTGCTGCTGCTGCTTCACTGCTCCAGGACCAGCATAGGTATACTAAAGGTTTTCTTTCCACAATAGTGTCTGTGTCATCTCATCCAGCTGATATGTTCTAACTGGTGGAGAGTTTGAGGAACCTTGCTGTCACAGCCTGAAAGCAGTCTCTAATATTTCTCTGAAAAACAATAATGTATTTTATCGCAAATGAGATTGATTGATTGGCTCCAAATTGGATTGACTGAACCCATGGAATCTTATCGTTGTGTGGGTGGTCCAAATGCTACGTCACCTCTGGTTGACTTTTGATCAGTTCTAATCACTAGGGTCCCAAACATTCTGAAGGAGCTTCATGCTACCACTTGTGAGTTGGTTCCATGCCTCTCATGACTTGTAGAATCAAGGGAGGGAGAACCACGTCTGCTGTTGGTATAGACTGTTGAATGCTTCCTCTCAGAAGAGTGATATAACAGTGTCTCAAACATGTGGTAGTTAGGCCTGCCCTGAAGAAACTCTTTCTTGACATTGCTGATTTCACTCTTGTCTTGTCTAAACATGCCCTTTTAGTTAATATTATTCAGAAAGCGGTAGTAAGGCAATTTGGGCAGTATATAGAATCCTTAGACTTGTTTAATCCCTATTAATCAAGCCTCATGCGTGTATGAGGCTTAGAAGCTGTTCTCCTCTTCTTGGTTGATGACCTTCTCTTATTCATAAATAAATGTCAGCTGCTAATTCTTTTAGACACCTCCAGCAACCTTTGTTGACTCACCTGCAGACTGTATTCCAAGATTGTTCCGTGCAAAAGTGCATATTGGTGCACGAAAGGTATTCTCGATAATACAAAAAAAAAAGCCTGTGAACTTTAACAAAAATATAGACTTATAAGTTATTTTACTTCTGGCATCAGACTGTGAGCAAAACACCAATAATTTTGTAGGAGTTGATTTTTCACACTTAAAATGTTTCTTGCATTCTGAAAGATTCTACCAATTTGAGGAATGCAATGATCCTAGCGATAGCTCCCAAAACAGAAGAGATCATTGAAGTGTGACTCTGTAATTGCTGTGAGCATCACAGAGATAATAGGAACTGATACGAAGTGAACTGGAGTAGCAGGTGCTCAGCACCTCTCAGCAGACTAGCCAGATTTAAGAAAAGACCTATGAGGTTGTCTAGTACACCTCCTTCCAATGTAGGACAATTCTGTGGTGCGTAAATATCTCAAGTGAAAGAGATGCCTTCGTTGGGAAGATTTTCCTATATTTTTTTAATAATAATAAATAATAAAACCTAGCTCTTACCTAGTGCTAAAGTTGCCTCTTTAAAATTTCATCTCAGTAGCTCTAAGCCTACCTTTTTGGACTGCCCTGAAACATTTCTTCACCATTCTTACTGTTTAACCATTCAGATATTTGACGACAACCACTATGCCCCACCATCATCCTTGGTAGTCTGCAATAACTCTGCATATTCATTAATTTTAGTCATTCCTGCAAAATTTTGCTTGAGCCTTATAATCATCTTCACTGATGTTCACTGTCATCCCTCAGTGTGTCTGTATCTTCCTGGCATTGTGATACTGAGAACAGAATACATTATTCTAGGTGCAGCTGGTCTTCTGCTTTGCGATAACCTCTTCTCTTCTTGATTTCCTCACTAGCAGAGGATTGTTTTCTGTTTCATTAGATTTGATTAAATATTTTCTAAGAACAATACAATAGAGAATAACATTGACTGTTTCTCTTTGTGATTATTGTGAGTGGTCAGTGTGTCATATTTTAAGTATATCAGTAACAAATAAATCATCAATATGCAGGCCCCTCTGCTACCTACTTGTCCAAGGACCTGATTGTAATATAAAATATTTAATCCACTAGTTAAATGTCTGCAATAAAAAGCAGCTTGGAAAGTCTCCTCCTCCTCCAAAGTTGGTGGCAATGTGTTCTCAGGGTTAATCTGGGACATAGATAATGACTGCTAGTCGCAGTCTGTAGCTTCAAAATGTGCACCTTGCCTTTGTATACTTCAGAGGCCCTGGGAACATGAACATGTCATTCAGAATTGGTTTCCTAATTTGTACAACGCATTGCTGCTGTGCCAGTGTGCTAGGTCATGGCTGTATATTTTGATATTATATGATTCATTATAGATAATATATAGATTCATTAACACCAAAGAAGACAAATTATCTTCATTGTGTTGGTGTCACTTTATTTTTTATTTTTATTTTATTGTGGATATTAAGTTAAAATGCTAGTTTCAATGGCTATTCTTTTTAAAATATGCATAAGCTAAATTATTTAATGTAACTTTAGAAATATAATAGAATCTTATTAGTATTGTCTAAATGAGTTATCTGATTATACTTTGCTAGTAATAAAGAAAGATTTGTGGCTGAGTTAATGTGGAAGGAATAAATCAAGGCTTAGCTATAAGAATCGGTTCTCTGTGAATGGTGTTAAAAACCCTGGCCATACAGGTTTTATAAAATAGTTTTGGTAAAGTTATATTCCCCTTTGAATAGGAATATTCCCTTTTGCTTATGAATTTAAAAAAAATGAAAGAAGGCTTTGACTTTTCATGTTTGCAGAACTAAATGTTAGAAAGCATAACTGTGTGGAACAGAATTTCAAATTATAAATTTCAGAATTCAGAAATTAAGGTTACTGTAATATGGTGTGATAGTGTTAAACATTAGTATGCAAATACAGTAAAAATGTAAGACTGTAAATATTTAAACTGCAATATATTGGCTTTGAATAGTTAGTCGTTTCTTTTTGCTTGTGCTTTCTTTAAGCTACCCTGCTCCATGGCTGTAGCACCACAAGTTGTGTTCCTTTTAGCCTCACATGTTCAGCAGGGTTGGGTCTCACCAGTACTACGATGGGAAACTTTAGGAAATCTCAAGTTCTCAGCAAGGGATGATGGTGATTTAGTAGATGTCACTCATTTCTTAAGGGGTATTATCTTCCAGCTGAGATGTAAAACCGCGGTATTGACTGCTTGTGGTAATTGAAGATGCCCTGTCAAGGGTAAAGTTGTAAGTAGTGGTAGTTGAAGCAACTTCTGCCAGAGTTACAGTGGGGTCCACGATATTAGAAATACTAAGTTTGACATGTCATTCACATGTGAGTCATGAAAGTGAAGGATGATATGGTGTTATGAGACTATATGTTGTGGATAATGAGGGGCCTGCACCATAAGCTTTGTACAGAGTCATAGTGTCTCAAAATGCTGGTGCTTTTGTACTTTGATAAAACGGCATTACTGTAATGATTTAATCATCTACAGTGCATTTCTGAAATATCACTAGTAACAACTGTACAAAAAAACCCAGGTGAGGATGTTAAGCTAAATTTTGTTTTTTTCTTGTTACCATTCAAGGTGAAGATTGATGCCATAATTAATGCATTCTTCTTGATCAATCTGGGTATAGTCATTCAGCATAAAGCATGAGGTGCTCAATTTAAGCTTTTTATGCAGGGAATGATTGCTTCCCAGTATGCTGAATAGGGCTGTTTCTGAACTGCGACTCTATCTAATCAGCAGAGGGTGGGCTGTCTTCACATGAGTTCATGAAAACACATTTTCATAAGGATTCTCTGATGATGAGTATCCAACCTGAACTTTCTTACACAGTATCGTATGCATAGCTGTTAAGATATTCTGAAATGGATGTACATTATTAACGGTACATATATAGGATTGTGATACTAAACATATTCATGATGAATTCTTGAAATGGTAAGTTATCTCTCTCTCAAAGTATACCTATGCTGAGCAAACTGCAGCCGATGGCAAATCCATTTTACTGCTATCCAAAAAAGTCTTGTGACCAATCAATCAAGTTCACATTTATAAGATGTCAATAGTGCAGAGTACCCAGGCACTGTGTATAATCAGTAGTAAGATAAATACGATACACTACCTGAATGGCTAAGTCAGGTAAATTTAGGCATGTGCATCTGAGGTTCTAGCAAATAAAGGAATCTAGCTCTATAAGAGGGGCTGACAGTGTGTGGTACAAATGCATGTGATTGATTGTGTGATTCAAGAATCACACCTGTAAAACGTGTGAAAAAATGAATTAAACGGTTAAAGCACCTTTCTGGAAAAGGAACCAGACCATGAAAAATCTTTTGGCAACTAACATTTATTTATAAAGCTGGCATTTTACACGTGAATAGTGCTTTTTATCCTGAATGATTGCAAAGGGCTTCAATTACTACCGAAATGCAGCCACTTCTGGGGATAGATGTGGCAGCTATTTAACAGTGTACAGCCACGCTGCACAACAATTGAGGAGATACCGTCACAGTGGTGGGAGCATAAGCTTACATATATTAGCTAAGCCTACACTTGGGAGGCTTATTTTTAAACGTTAAAGTAATGAGATAGCAAACAAACAGAAATAGACGAACTGCCTTCCAATATCTACAGGTAGTTTACTGTGCACTAGTCACAGTTGGTGACCCTTAAATAGTGCAACTTCTTTTGAGCAGACAGCACAAAATGGATTTTGATCAATATAAAAATCAAACAATTTGCGTGTGGGGAAAAGTCTATTTCCCTTTTGTTAACCCTTGAACTGCCAGTTAATTACCTTTTGCAATTTAATTTCTAGCCTTTTAGGTTGACTGACAAGGACAGCAAAGATGCAAAGAGGAAAGAAAAAGTTGTATGTGATGTTTCCTTCTAGAGCTCGAACATTGAATTGAATCTGCTATTGATTAAGGATGAATAAGTTCTGAATCCCTTGCACTAGTTCATGGTGAGTTCAGTTAGGGGGTGGCCATGGGCAGATATGCAGGAGTGGTCTGAATTCCCAATACATGATGTTCCTTTCAGTATAGTTTTACATAGAGTTGTATAATTGTCTTCACTGTATTAAAAACAAGGTGTCTGCGATGGGGTCTAGAATTCCTTCAGGACTCATCTGTCAGTGGAAGTTACAAGACCAAAGTCGAATTGTGTTGTTCTTAGTGCACACTCAGATCATAAGGAAACAGTATGGTATGCTATGTACATTAGCAGCTATTCAATCTGCAGTACAGATCCATCTTACAAAATGCAGTTAGCCATAGACTGTATTTTAATAATAATTTGAACCCAAAGCTACTTTAAAGTCCATATGATGCATATATTGTGAATATTTAATAGCAATAGCATACTTATCTGTGTTATGTCTCCTTGACACTGAAAATGTAGTAAACATTTCTAATGAGAATTCACTGCTCGTGAGCATTAACAGCTGTTTTTAAATCAAGATTACAACTTTATTATATATATTTATTTTAGAAGGAGGGGACCAAAATGAGCCATGTGTGGAATAAAGCATAACTTGCAAAGTTTTATTTAAAATATAGTGCAAGTGTATGCAAGAATGTCCTTTTTAAAAAAGAACTTATTTTTCTAAATTAATACAGACAAACAAACAAATACCAAAAAAAAAATAAATCCATCCAGGTACAGAAATTATAAGCCCTTGATTTGTAATGGAAACCAAGAAGCACTTTTCAAGATAAATAAAAATCATGATGCTGCTAGATGCAGGATAGATTACAATGATTTCAAAGTAAGGTTTTTAAAGCACCAAAAATCAGACACACAAAAATCAAAAATAGGGCTTTTAAGTAGACAGAGTATACAAGTAAATAATAATAATAGTAGATATGCACATATACCCATATGGATGAGACTGGCAGAAAGATTTTTAAAACTATTGGAAGATCATTAGAAACTGAGTATAGGTCTCTCATTGTTAGTAAAATTGAAGTTCCTGTTTGCTTTATGCTACTGAATTCTGCTAACCACAAATAAGAGTGACAGATCAGATTTGCCCCACAGTAATAGTCACAGTCGAAGTCTCAAGAAGAGAGGAAAATTGCCAGGTGCAAAAATAAGTGTTGAATTCTACAGAATCCCGGGTGCACCATGTGTGTTCCATTCATAGAATTCACACGTCTTACCACAAACCTACCACATCTGCCAGAGACAGGGCTATCCACATAAGGGCAATTTTATCCTCTTCTAGGGAAAACCTATAGGAAGTGGTGGGAAAAGGGAGTATTCAAGGACCAGGAGTAATTCAGAGGGCCTCATTCTTCATATATGCTGCTACCTTAATATATGCCTACGACTACATCCAGCTGTCATGTGTGTCTGTATTTAAATCGTAAGCTCTTTAGGTATGTCTACGCTGCAATTAAACACCCATAGCTGGCCCATTCTAGCTGACGGGCTCCCGGGGCTTGGGCTTGCGGGGCTCTTTAAAAGCAGCAAAGAATCCTGTGGCACCTTATAGACTAACAGACGTTTTGGAGCATGAGTTTTCGTGGGTGAATACCCACTTCGTCAGATGCATGTAGTGGAAATTTCCAGGGGAAGGTATATATATGCAGGCAAGCTAGAGATAGTGAGGTAGTTCAATCAGGGAGGATGAGGCCCTGTTCTAGCAGTTGAGGTGTGAAAACCAACAGAGGAGAAACTGGTTTTGTAATTGACAAGCCATTCACAGTCTTTGTTTAATCCTGAGCTGATGGTGTCAAATTTGCCGATGAACTGAAGCTCAGCAGTTTCTCTTTGAAGTCTGGTCCTGAAGTTTTTTTGCTGCAGGATGGCCACCTTAAGGTCTGCAATAGTGTGGCCAGGGAGGTTGAAGTGTTCTCCTACAGGTTTTTGTATATTGCCATTCCTAATATCTGATTTGTGTCCGTTTATCCTTTTCCGTAGCGACTGTCCAGTTTGGCCGATGTACATAGCAGAGGGGTATTGCTGGCATGTGATGGCGTATATTACATTGGTGGACATGCAGGTGAATGAACCTCAGCCTGGACCAATCTACACGGGAGGTCCACTTCCTAGACACCACGGTGCAAATAAGTGATGGTCACATTAACACCACCCTATACCGAAAACTTACCGACCGCTATGCCTACCTTCATGCCTCCAGTTTCCATCCTGGGCACATCACATGATCCATTGTCTACAGCCAAGCACTGAGGTACAACTGCATCTGCTCTAACCCCTCGGACAGAGACTAACACCTACAAAATCTCCACCTGGCATTCTCAAAACAACAATACCCGCACGAGGAAATAAGGAAACAGATCAACAGAGCCAGACGTGTATCCAGAAGCCTCCTACTGCAAGACAAACCCAAGAAAGTAACCAACAGGACTCCACTGGCCATCACATACAGTCCCCAGCTAAAACCTCTCCAACACATCATCAGGGATCTACAACCCATCCTGGACAATGATCCCACACTTTCACAGGCCTTGGGTGGCAGGCCAGTCCTCGCCCACAGGCAACCTGCCAACCTGAAACACATTCTCACCAGTAACTGCACACCGCACGATAGTAACTCTAGCTCAGGAACCAATCCATGCAACAAACCTCGATGCCAACTCTGCCCACATATCTACACCAGCGACACCATCACAGGACCTAACCAGGTCAGCCACACCATCACCGGTTCATTCACCTGCATGTCCACCAATGTAATATACGCCATCATATGCCAGCAATGCCCCTCTGCCATGTACATCGGCGAAACTGGACAGTCACTACAGAAAAGGATAAACGGACACAAATCAGATACTAGGAATGGCAATATACAAAAACCTGTAGGAGAACACTTCAACCTCCCTGGCCACACTATAGCAGACCTTAAGGTGGCCATCCTGCAGCAAAAAAACTTCAGGACCAGACTTCAAAGAGAAACTGCTGAGCTTCAGTTCATCGGCAAATTTGACACCATCAGCTCAGGATTAAACAAAGACTGTGAATGGCTTGTCCTTTACAAAACCAGTTTCTCCTCTGTTGATTTTCACACCTCACCTGCTAGAACAGGGCCTCATCCTCCCTGACTGAACTACCTTATTATCTCTAGCTTGCCTGAATATATATACCTTCCCCTGGAAATTTCCACTACATGCATCTGATGAAGTGGGTATTCACCCACGAAAGCTCATGCTCCAAAATGTCTGTTAGTCTATAAGGTGCCACAGGATTCTTTGCTGCTTTTACAGATCCAGACTAACACGGCTAGCCCTCTGATACAGGGCTCTTTAGTTATGGTGTAGACATTTGGGCTCAGGTTGTAGTGTGGGCTCTGGAACCTGCAAGTGGAGACGGTCTAGACTGTCTTTTACTTCTTTTGTACAGGACCCAACACACTGGGACCTTCATCTTGAGTGGTTCCTCTGGGTGCTACTGTCTTGCAAATACTAAGTAATAGTTAATGTTAGGGGATGGGAGAGACCATGAAAGACTTGAGAATTAGGAACCAAAACTCCATGCATGTTCTGTTCTGTGCTATTTGGATACCTTTAATGCAAATAGTGCTATCTAAATGGAAATCTATTTATTGCCCGAAGTTATATATTGTAACAATATATAACAGGCAACAAGGATGTCTCTTTCTATAATCCACCTTGTCAGCTGGCATAGCAGAAAGAAATACAGTATACTAGCTTTCACTGAAAATGTTTAATAAAATCTGAACTCCTCCCAGCTTTTTAAAAAGCAGTCTGTCTCTTCAGTACCATTTAAAAAGTAATGAAATGCCAAGTGGCTTAAATAGCAAATTCTGGCAGACTACATAATGTCCTTTTTGTTATAGACATTATTTTTAATTATAAGAGATTGGATGGTGTTGACTACTTATATTGTGATAGTTGATCTTAAGTGTCTTTAAATTGTGTGAATCATGTTAATCTTTTTGAAACCTATTATAAAACACAGTAAAGTTTAATAATCCTGCCTTTCTTATTTTGTAGCTGCATCATAATTTTTAGCATAGCAACGAACTGACTGTTGATCTGACAATTTTATGAAAATGTTTGTAAAGTAATAACTTAATGTTATGCAGGTTAGTCTATAATCTCAAATGTGATTTAGGATGAAGTGTTAAGAAGCTGTTTTGTAAATTGACAGAACTCACTACCTAATGCATTGAAGTACAGATGGAAAGAAATACCAAAGTGGGTTAATAGAAGTGTAATAGCTGATCCTTAGACCAGACTGCAATATCTTTAAAGTGTATGCACATTAGATCTGTGGAACTCTTATCTAGAGACTACATGGCAGTATTGTCACTTACATGAAAATTATCTTATTGACGGATAATATTCTATTCATGACACTCTAATTCCTGATTGCCATGGACACAAATAGGTCATGAATAGGGTTCCATTATTAGGGGAAACTAGCTTCAGCACAGAAAAGTCAGTAATGCTTTCTCCAGTCTGCAGGTTTGAAGACAGAACTCACATAGTCAGTAGCTGGCTTGGGTATAGGCTGTTCCTGCTGTGGAGCCAGGGCCGGCGCTAGGCACCAGTGGCGGAAGCATGTGCCTGGGGCGGCATTCCATCCATTCTTGGGGAGGCACAGTCCGGGCAGCTTTTCTTTTTTCACTATAGCAGTTCGGGCAGTAGTCTGAGCAGCTTAATATTTTTTTCTTTTTTTTTTCACTTGAGGCAGCAAAAATGGTAGAGCCAGCCCTGTGAGGAGCATGCCAGTTTTGTTTTGCTTCCCATCTACAAGCAGTTGGACAAATCTCCCTTCTTCAGAGCTTTCAGATCTTTGGACTTAAAACTTTTCTAAACTAAAACAAAACCTAGAAGTTGAATTTCTTGTTTAACATGGTCTTATTGGTACCAGACTTTTTGGCTAGCTTTTGGGGGTGAGTTCCTGCCTTCCCTTTCTTCAGTACATGCCCCGTTGTGCTCCTGCTTGGTCCCAACATGACAATTAAATAGGCTGAGGGGAAATCTAAAGGGAAATCCTGCTCCTCCTCCACCTTTTTTCCTAGGTAGCGTGCATGGGTAATGAGTTAAGATGATATGGCCAGTAGAAAGACTCCACAAATGTGCATGCTTTCTGTTTCTATCTCACAGGCACCCATACCCACTGCTCAAGGAATTGTGTAGGCTTCCTTTCCCTGAGCCATAGTAATCCAGTTGTAGGGGGGCCTATGACAGTTGTAGCAAAAATACATCCTTTTCCAATGGAGGAGCAAGAGGAAACAACTCAGCCTGATTCCTCCAAGGGAAAATCGCTAGCACCAAGCAGCTTCAGCCAATTTTCCATAGTTGTCAAGAGACCACATCAAATATGCCCTATTTTTAGGGGATTCGCCAGCAAATTCTCTATCTCCCAGTGAGGTTTCCCCATCCAAATTATCTGTGGCATACAGGGATGGATGTTGGATCCTTCAAACAGTTCCAATCCTCCCCCACTGCCTTCAACCAGTTGACAGCAATTCCCATCAATAACTGCCTGCAAATTCCATCCATTGTGGGCATAAAGTTCCCAAGGAAGCTGCATCAGGCAGGTATCAGCAGCTCTCCCCCAAAGACTTGCCTTTAAGCATCTTGACTGGAGTTGGGCATGTGGAAATAGAGCAAGAACTGACAGGGATTTGAATGCAAACAGTCACCTCTGTTAGCAAGAGTCAGGCTAGCTGTAACCCTAATAACATATGAGATTTGTAGAAGTGAGGATTGTGTGAGGCGAGTGGGAAAGAACTGTGTGAGAAATTGTTGTGACCTTGTGTCGATAATGTGGAATGTAGACTAGAGTCTAAATAGAAGTGAGAAAAATAAGATATCAAGATGAGTTATATATAAACAAAATGCAGCTGTTGCTTATTATTGTATATAACAAAAGGTATAAATGCTGTAATTGTTTACCTGTAGAGAGACCTGCCTAGGAGGGGGAAACCCTGTGTTCTAGCGTACTCTCTCCCTCTGTGCAATTGCTTGAGAAATAAAGTATCTGACTTTGCTGCACCCAACCAGAAAGTGAGAACTGAGTTTTTCTTCAACAGGCAGAAATTTTCTGACTGAACATTTTTCTGTAAGAAAATGCCGATTGGTGGAAAGCAAAATTTTTCTTTAAAATGTGTCGATTTCAACAAGATTTTGTTTAGAAGAAAAATCGTAACATTCCATTTTGACCATTTCTGAACAGAACACTTTGATTTTCTGTTTTGAAACAACTTTGTTCCAATTTTTGTTTTATTTTATAAAAAAACAATTAAAAAGGTCAAATTCAGAACAGAACACGATGTTTCAATTGACCCAAAATTATATTGCCTAGAATTTTTGTTTTGCATCTAATTTTGATTTTTTTTTGTATTAGTTTTGTTGTGATTTGCTCCATTTCTGAATAGAATTTTATTTGGAAATTGCAAGATTTCCCATGAAACAGAAAATCTAGTTCCTGCCTATCTCTAGTCTTGGAAACAGGATCAAAGAAGTAGTAGCTCTTCAGGTCGGGGTGTAACATACACGTTTATAGCGAGGCAAGCAGCTGTTAATTGGGTAATATGGCTAGAATCTTTTGGCAATGGGTTGTGGTAGTTACTGGGGTATAGTATGGGGTGTTGTAATATGTCTTATCTGTTGTAGACAACTCCAACAACTTCTGTTTAGGCACTTAGGTAAGTGGCTGGATTTTCAAAGGGACTTGGCTCCCATTTAGAGACCTAAATAAAGTGGTGAAAGTTTCCAAAGTGCTAAGCACTTGACATTTCACAGGGAGAGCAATTGAGAATTGCTGAGTTCTGGGCAATTTTGAAAATCTGTTTTGCCGGGTTCTGGTGGTGGTTTGATGCTAGCAATATTTAAGGCCATTTTATCAGTTCTGGTTCACAAAGTTGCAGCTTATGCCAGTGTTTCATAATTGTCATAACAACAATAGCAGCAGCAACAATGGTAGTTATTCATCAGTCTCTTTATCAGTTTCTGGCCGAACAAGCTGTGTATTGCGCTGAACCTATTGAAGGATTTAGTTTGCCATATCAATTTACTCTTTTTCATAGCATGGTGGGCTTGGTCCAGCGGTAATGCTAGCTCTGACTTTTGCACTCTACACAAAATTTCTGCTGATTAGCTTTCTTAGTGTTTGCCCAATATTGGAATCATGATAATGTCCTTGATTGGGCCATTACAGGTATGTCTACACTGCAAAAACCCAAAACCAAACCCACACGCTGATGCAGCAACTCTCAGAGCCAGGATGAACTGACTCAGGATCACGGAGCTTGTGCCACAGGGCTAAAAATAACAGGGTAGACATTCCTGCTTGGGCTGGAGTCCAGGCTCAGAGATCCACCCTCCTTGCCAGGTTTCAGAACTCGGCTGCAGACTTTCTTCTGCCTGTTCTAGTATGTAACCATGTGATGGCTTTACTATTTCAAATGTTTCATTTTATACAGGGCCGGCTCTAGCAATTTCACTGCCCCAAGCACGGTGGTACGCCACGGGGGGGCGCTCTGCTGCTCGCTGGTCCCGCGGCTCCGGTGGACTTCCCGCAGGCGTTTCTGCAGATGGTCAGCTGGTCCCGTGGCTCTGGTGGAGCTGCCGCAGGCGTTTCTGCGGAGGGTCCGATGGTCCCGCAGCTCCAGTGGAGCTGCCGCACTGTGGACTGGAGCTGGCCCTGATTTTATATATTTGCCAAGATAGTGAAAAAGAATTAAAGCACAATTTGAAGACACTGTAACAGAGTGCCTGTCCCTTTAAGGGCCTTGGGCCAGCCAATCAGCCATGGTAACAATTAGGCCCAGCTGGGAAGGGAGTAAATGATTATAATAGTCAGCAAGTGGCTCAACTGATGGAGGGTTGCAGGGAGAAAGTGCAGAAAGGGACAGTCTCTTGCAGAAGGAAGCCCTGGGTGCTGTGGCTGGGTGGAAAGCCCCAGCTGGAAGTTGTGTTTTTCCTTTTGTGAGTTTATGGTCATTTGAACAACAAATTAAGCCCAGAACTACCGATTAAATTGATGTGGCTGCTATTCCCCCCAGGCTGGTGAGGAAGTAAGCCACCTGACAGACACACATCACAGCTACTTAAAGGCCTATGTATCATGCCTCACTGTAAAAAAATATATACTGCATCAGGCAGGAACAGGAAGGTTTATCAAAAAAGTTAGAGAGGCTCATGAATGTCAAAAGCAGTTATGAGGTATGTAGATTTTATTCAGTAATTTCTACTGTCATTAAGAGAAGGGTACCATTATTTTCCTTTCTCCTTGGATTCATTGTTGTAAGAATGAGATCACAGCTTAGTAATACCAATTTAGCAGCTAGCATTGCAGGGAAGAAAGTAAAGTGGAAAATAAATTGCTTGGGTTTACCTGCATTTTCTATGATCAGGAAGATTTATTAGTATTCTGGACGAATATTGGGAGAATTTATATGGTTGTATGTGATTTAACAGTGCAAAATTCTTGCAATCTGTATAAGCAATTCACTGTGGATCATGAAGTGCAATAAAAATTCATCGTGTGGTTCTCTTTTTCCCAAGTGCAGCTTTATCTATTGAAATGTCTTGCATAGTTAATGTGGTGTTAATACTGTGCAAAATGCACAATCCTTTTAAGTATTGCCATTTTCCTTTGGAGACTCATATGTATCCATAGGTTGTGGGCTGTTTATGCATTTTTGCAAAATATTTAACGCTTTATGAGTTGTTCATCCCTGGCCTATTGTTCATTTTGTTATTATTGCAGACAACTTGTGATTAAAAGTGGCTTTTGTAAAAGCAATAAATCATGACAAAACCTTATGTCAAACAATGCATTCTTGAGGTATGCCAGTGCCCCATGACCACACGAATATGCTTCCATATTAACTTTTTTGATATCAACTGCCTATTGCAAAATATCTGAAGGTTGCACAAAAATAATGGTAGAAAACTTTTTTTTTTAATTGAAAAGAAAACCTCACCTACCCTAAGTACTCAG
Source organism: Gopherus evgoodei (assembly GCF_007399415.2). Classification (NCBI taxonomy): domain Eukaryota; kingdom Metazoa; phylum Chordata; order Testudines; family Testudinidae; genus Gopherus; species Gopherus evgoodei. Next base: position 211,831,613 of record NC_044324.1, on the reverse strand, counting down.
TCCTGATGACATCAAACCAGACTACCACAAGGTAAAATCCCAACTGCTATTATGAAAGCCACCCACCGAAAAAAGGGATCAATTCTTTACTGGTCTAAAGAATGGAGAAGAGGATGGTTCTTAACACTTGTTAAGATATGAGGGAAACTCTGTAGGCTTACAGAAATGAGTCTGAATATGTCTACTTGAACTCTAGAGAACCCACTCAGTTTCTGAGAATACAATCCTCTGACACCCCTCCCAAATGCTTAATCTCCCCCGTTTACCACTGAGCAGGCTCTGCAAGGATGATTAGGTATAGGCAAGAGGTACTCACCATTTCATTGGTGAAGAGACCTGGATTATATTACTCTTCCAACTCAATGCAAGAATGTTCATTCAATATATTAAGTGAACAAATTCCTCACCAATTTTCTCTCTGTACTGGTCTTGTTGAATAGTCTCCTTGAATGGAATGTCACATAAGAGGACATCTGTATGGCTTTTATGAGTGCTCTGATTGGCACCTATATGCCATGGTGATTTAACAATGATAAAAGTGACATCTTGATGACCTAGAAATCTAACTCCAGTACAAAAAGGCAGCCAGGGAAGGGAAGAGTCCTGTGACTAGTTTTCACCCATGCTCCACAGTGGACTGTGAGTGAAATGACTTCAAGTTGCAGTGTAGTCAGCGTTCAGCTGAGTTTTGGTTTTGCATTTTGTGGCTGGAACCCAAAATAGCACCTAAAGATTTTTTGGTTTGGTACTTGCTAGTGGGGGAAAAATGATATTGGTCAATATTAAACAAATGAACACAGCAATTATAGCTGCCCAGAAACAAAGAATTTCATATTGTGAAAAATGTTGGAGGTTTCCACATTTATTTCTGTTCTGATGCAGAATGAAACAGAGACTTTTTGAAAGTTTTCGTGTGTGTTGCAGTGCAGGTGGGGGGAACCCAAGATTGAGATGAAGAACTACTCACTCCAGGATAACCAATAGCTGGATGTTTAGCACTCAGCTGGGATATGGGAGACCCAGAGTCAAGTCCTTGCTCCAAAGCAGGAAGAGCAGGGTGTTAAACACTTCCCAGGTGAGTGACCTAACCACCAAGCTATTGGCTGTTCAAGGATGTATTGGTGTCTCTCTTTGTTTTACTGAAGAAACATTCCAGACAAAAGTTTTGTTGAAACTAACACATTTCTGCAAAAAGTTTTGGGTTTGACAAATTGGCATTTTGCAGTGAAAAAATACTTCGCTGAAAAGTTCCTAACCAAGTCTAATTAAAAAAAAAACCATCTTGCTTTGCTAATTTCAGGTGAACACAAAAGGTAACATTTAAAATTGGTGGATTGTGGCAGTCAGTGAAACACCAGAAGAGTGAGCCATTTTGAGATAGATAGTCCATGCAATATCTGTTTAGCCTAGAAATGAACTTGGCGGCCACAGCATAATGTAAGAATATTGAGGTATTCCCAGACAAAGAGCTGCACTCCGAAGTTAGCATTCCCACTCAGTAATTCCACTGCTGAGATTCTTTTATCAGCAGTATTTCTTATGTGATTCTTTGTAGAACAGTCAGCCCAGTCAGTGAAGTAGAAAACTTAAAATTAAATTACTTACATATCCAAAAGTCTTGGTGATGCAGGAGAATGTGCCCCTTTGCAACTTAGCCTGACTAATATGACCTTCATTTAGAAAGCACAAAAATAACCAACACAAAAACAAATCTGGAGAATGGCACTACATTGTTGTCAACTTTTTGTTATGAGACTCCAGTGGAACTGAAAAAGTTTATCTGAAACTAGTATAACTCCTTTCTCTTGTTCTCATTTCCTTCTGGGAATTCAAAATTGCCCATTAGGCTGGTTAGACTGTGAAAGTTAGCTTGACTAACAAGACTTCTTAAATAATTACCTATTATTTAATGTATTTTTAATTGCAAACCATCATTAGAGTGTTTTCCCTTTACAGGAGAATCCAGAAGGAACAAATTACCAGTGGCAGGTAGTTGATCTTTTAACCTTACATATCATATGAAGATGCCAGCAAGGTTTATACTCCATAAACCTGGAACACCCTTCAGGGTTTCTTTTATATATATTTTAAAAACCCCACAACACACACATACTGAAAATCAATATATGTAAATTGTTTATAAGTTCTAATTAAACTATAGATTCATCACTATAAAATGCATGAAAAAGGATAATTCTCTGTTAAGTTACTTATAGAAATATATAATATGACATGATCTTCTGTTTAATCTGTATTCTGCATGTCCCATATTTAAAATGATTTTTTTTTTCAGTAGGATTCTTTGGTAGTAGATTAAATAGCACTAAAGCCTTCCATATGTGATTTTGAATACACTTCCTCAGTGTGGGGAAAAAATAACAAGAATGGCGGTAATTTAATTAATTAATATTTCATTTGGAATTAATTACAAACAAAATGAAAATTAGACTAGCAGAGGCCAAATATGAATCAACCTGACCAGCAGGGCAGATAAAAGTCCTGTTTTGCGATGACTTGTTTTTTAAATATTTTTTTTTGACAAATCCATCCATTGTGAGCTCATCAAAATAAGATCTTACTGAAATAAGGGCTTTAGCTGGAATCCCCAATTCTACAAGAGACCTTAGCATTTTTTTGTTTAAGATTGCCTGAAATATCTTTGAACCTAAATAAAAAGCAGTAAAATATACTACAGATATAGTTTATGCTGATAAGATTCGTGGACTCTTTCCTGGAAATATGACTCAATTCTTATCCTTCTCTCACTGAAGTTGTGCACTTTTGTAGATTCTTTAAGTGTTGTTTATTGTTACTGCACCTCAAATGTTTGGTGCTTTAACAACAAATAGAATGAGGATGGCCTCTATCCCTGAAACGCTTTCAGTTTAGTAGAGATAAGTCAAAGCATAAGGCTTCAGTACAAGCAAGAGATGGTGTTAAGAGATCTGATGAGGTGTTTGTCATATGCTCCTTTGGAAAAGGAGTGTCTTATTTACAAGCGGCCAATGCTATTCAGTGAAATTCATCCTAGAAAGAAGAAAGTTCTTTTCTTTTCGTATCAAGTTTTAGGCTAGGATTTTTGAAATTGACAAACAATTTTGTGTGCTGCAGTTTTTGGGTTCTCAACTTACTGACACACTTCTGGAGCCTGATTTTCAAAAATTACTGTGTTCACAACCTTTGAAAATCAAGCGCTTTTAAGGTGTTTCATGTTGGGCATCCAAAATCACTTGTCATTTTTGAAGATCATGGCCTGAAGCCAGTGCTGGTGCAAGGATATTTTGTGCCCTAGGCGAAACTTCCACTTTGCGCCCCCCTCCAATATCCAGCCCCCACCTTCCTACAGCCAAGGTCCCCCCAGGGGCCTAGATGTTCACAAAGTCCAGGAGGTACGGGGGGGGGCTGCAAAGAGGGGGGTTGTATGGGATTGTTGCAGAGGATGGAGGTGGCCAAGAGGTGGAGGGGTTGGGGGTGTAGTGGCAGGGAAGACATTGCACAGAGGCAAAAAGGGCTTGTTGCAGGGGGTGCAGTGGCAGGGAGGGAGTGGCACAAGGGAGAAGTGAGCAGGAGGGGGTTGTTGCAAGGGGCTGGCAGCCAGGGGTGTGTCTGTGCCCAGGGTTGTTGCAGGGGGGTGAAGGTGGCAGGGAGGGGTTTGCACAAGGGAGGAGATGGCAGGCAGGGGGGCAGGATCCCGAGGTTGATGCAGGGGTGAAGGTGACCGTGACTGGCTCAGGGGGTTGCCGGGTGGAGGTTGCCCAGAGGGAAAAGTGGCAGGACAGGGTGAGTTGTTGGGGCGGGGGGTGCACAGGGGAGAAGGTAACTGGTTGGTGGGTGTTGGAGGGGGTGGTGCTGGGTGAGGGAGGAGTGCCTGAGTTGCTCCCACATACGCCATTATCCAGGCCAGAGACTGGACCTGCCCACCCCCCGGTGCTCCGCGGGCCTGTGCGGCTCCCCGTGGCCCGGCTAGGTACCTTGCAGGTGGAGTACACACTCAGCTTCTCCGCCCGAAGAGCACAGCACAGCTGCACCTTCTTCCCCGTGCCACGGGCTGAGCCGGACTTCCCGCCACCCCGGAGGTCTCAGCGGCGGCACAGACAGCCAGCCCTCCGAGACTGCTGCTGCCACTGCCGCCACTGAGAGACCCGGGGGCGGCAGGGAGCTCGGCTCGGCTCTCGGCGCGGGGAAGAAGGTTCAGCTACTAGCACTAGACTCTCCCCTGCCCCACTCCGTCGCTGGCTGCTTCCCTGGGGAGAGGGACTGGCCACGCCACGGGTGGCTCCTCTGGATCTGGGCGGTGGGGAGCAGCAGCAGCCTTGTGCTCCTCTGTTTAAAAAAAATTGAGGGGGCACACTTTTTGCCGCCCCCAACCACTTGGCACCCTAGGTGGCCGCCTAGTTCGTCTAGTGGTTGCACTGGCCCTGCCTGAAGCTTCAGGAGTTTAGGAAGGATTAATGAAAAACAGCGTTTAATGAGAGCTTTGCAAGAGATGAAAAGACACTTTGTAAACAAGAAGAATTAGAAGCAGCAAATAAAATGGGTAGTATCATGAAAACATTAAACTGACAGTGAGAGAATGAGACAAGATTGGAAAGGAGCATATAGAGTAAGAGGGAAAACATAAGAAAATGAGACCAGAGCCTGACCCTGTCTATTTATCTAGTCTCATCACTCCCTTCTCTCATACACATATATGCAGATGCACACCAGGAGCCTGAACATGATAAATAATATTCAGGAAGCCAGGTACAGGATTTTGGTAGGCAGTTATGTGGCTGAAGCAGTAAGAGTCGAGATGACCTTAATAGACCTTAATCAGTTTTGCAAGCCCCAAATATTATGAAATCATTAATCAGGCCCCCATAATTCACAAAATTGGCTTAAAATGAGATTTTAAAAAGTAATTTTTAGGGATTCTTCTAATTTGCCTTTTGGATTTTAAATCTTTATGGTGCACTCAGGTCATATTTTCAAGCTTTTTTTCTGCAAACATAAGGGAAATAATCTTACCGTTTTGATTAAATGTAAGTTAAATTTTTGTCCTAATCACATGGCTCTAGCCACTGGGGCTTTAAGAAAAATCACCACATATTGCAAAACTTATGATAAAATTGTAAGCATTGGCACCACTGTCTTTTAGATAGACATGGAGGGAGGACAGGTGAGAGGACAGAGAGGTCAAAGTTAAGATAACCAGTGTAGGATAATCAAGATGCGGACAAGAGTTTTAGCAGTGAGGACACCGAGGAAAGCCTGGGCTTCGGTGAGCTTATGGAAGAAATAGTAATGAAAAGCCTGGATATGGAGTTGGAGGTGTGTGTGTGTGTGTGTGTGTGTGTGTGTGTGTGTGTGTGTGTGTGTGTGTTTTTTTCAAGAGGAGCCCACCATGACCCCAAAGTTGTGAACTTGGCAGATGAGGAGGTATTGATGGCACTGCAGAAGTAAGGTAGTGGAGAAAGATTAGCAGGAAAGATGAGAAGTTCAACTGATTTTGAGATGAAAGCAGATCATAGGAGATCTTTCAGGGATTGTCTACATTCTTAAAAAATACTGTAGTGTTTGAACATAGCTGTGAAAAATCAAGTTAGCTTACACGATGCTGGCCACAACTTTGCAATCAGAGCAGACCAGGAATAATGCTGATTAGCAGACATGAGGTAGACATGTGCTGATTAGCAGACATGAGGTAGACATGGTTGATAACCTCCAAGAGGAGAGAGTTACAGATGAGAAGGCGTGTATGAGAAGTTGAAGGAAAGCAAGTGGTAACAACCTGGGCAATTAAGGCATGAAATAGTATTCAGAGCTCACTCACTATGGATGGTGTAGTTAACCTCCTTTTGCCAGTATTTTACTGTAATGGTAATGGTCACTGTGTTTTGGTTGAAGGAAGCTGGCACTATAGTTGCATTCAGAAGATTTAGATGGTTGTAACCATTAATATTTTTACCCTCCTTTTTACCCTCTCTTTTGGCAAAATATGAAACCATTAAGTTGTATAAAACTTGCAGTTTCTGACAGAGGAAGAGCAGTGACTCATATATTCAATCTGACAGGCATTTTTTATTTTTTTGTGGGGATCAGAAAGTTGGGGGGTAATTAAAAATAAAATTAAAAAGAAATCCCATTTACAGTGGATACATTGCATAACGTTTGTAACAATAAAATATAATATATTCTCTGAGGAGAAGAGTATTGCAAATGATTTTCTGATTGATGGTTGCTTGTAGAAATGGGTGATAAGAAGGATTACAATATATTTTATATTTTAATTGCAATTTGTAGAGCTCAAGCTTACAGAAAAATGATCATGATGGAAACACAAATAATGAGGTCTTTCAAAAACAAGCTCTGCAAAGGCAACAGTGTTAACAATTTTACCATTGTTTGATTATGCGAGTACAGTTTTCTATACAAAATAAAAGCTGCTGAAATGAAATTGCCAGAATCATGAATCAGTTCTATGAATAATAATCCTCAACACACATAGAAGCCTTAGAAAATATCCAGTTATAAAATATGTTTATTTTCTGGTAGTGGGTGTTGACTGATTTTAATTAGACCTTGTGTAAGATGATGGTGTGCATGTTTTCCATACCCTATACTGAAATTTAGAACCATGGGAATTGCTTATGAACAAAGGTAAAGCTTTTTATTTCCACTGTGTCAGTCGTAAGACCTTTGCATGATAACATCTCAGCTATGATATTGTTGTTCTGACTGTTCTAAAATTCCAGAAACCAAACTCCTATTGAACTCAATAGAAGTTGTATGGTAGCTTGCTCTAAAAATCTGGCCTCCTGGATTTAGGTGACAAGCTTTAGGCATCTACATTTAAAATTGTGGAAATCTAATTTGATGTATAATAAAGAATGCATACCAAAGTAATCATTTATTATTCCACTCATTTAAAATGTCACTCTAGGTTTTGGCTTGTTTCCCCCTCACATTACTGTGGACGTGGCAGGTGGTACAGACCCTTAAGGTCCCACAGTAAGGCTGTTATGATTGAGGTACTTCCAAATCCCATTTTCCTAATGAAAGGAAGGGACGTCTACCTGGGAGGTGAGAAGCTATATCTGAGGGCTTGTCTACATCAGAAAGTTGCAGCGCTGGTGAGGGAGTTACAGCGCTGCAACTTTGAAGGTGTACACATCTGCAGGGCACCACCAGCGCTGCAACTCCCTGTTTGCAGCGCTGGCCGTACTCCCGTTTTGTCTCGGGTGTAGAGGATCCAGCGCTGGTGATCCAGCGCTGGTAATCCAATGTAGACAGTTACCAGCGCTTTTCTTGACCTCCGTGGAAGGAGGAAGCCTCTGGTAATCAAGCTGGTTTCCTTTCCCGGTTTGCTCTCTCGGTCCCGGAGCCACCCAGCAAACCGCAGGGAAGGAGACCTGCTTGCTCGGGGTTCCGGGACCGAGAGAGCAAACCGGGAAAGGAGACCAGCTTCGCCGCAGTTTGCTCTCGCGTTCCCGGAGCCACCCAGCAAACCGCAGGGAAGGAGACCTGCTTGCTCGGGGTTCCGGGACCGAGAGAGCAAACCGGGAACGCCGCGGTTTGCTCTCTCGGTCCCGGAGCCACCCAGCAAACCGCAGGGAAGGAGACCTGCTTGCTCGGGGTTCCGGGACCGAGAGAGCAAACCGCGGCGAAGCTGGTTTCCTTTCCCGGTTTGCTCTCTCGGTCCCGGAACCCCGAGCAAGCAGGTCTCCTTCCCTGCGGTTTGCTGGGTGGCTCCGGGACCGAGAGAGCAAACCGCGGCGTTCCCGGTTTGCTCTCTCGGTCCCGGAACCCCGAGCAAGCAGGTCTCCTTCCCTGCGGTTTGCTGGGTGGCTCCGGGACCGAGAGAGCAAACCGCGGCGTTCCCGGTTTGCTCTCTCGGTCCCGGAACCCCGAGCAAGCAGGTCTCCTTCCCTGCGGTTTGCTGGCTGGCTCCGGGACCGAGAGAGCAAACCGCGGGGAAGCTGGTTTCCTTTCCCGGTTTGCTCTCTCGTCCCGGAACCCCCCTTGAAGCCGCCCAACAGCGCTGCAGTGTGGCCACATCTAACACCACTTGCAGCGCTGGTTGCTGTAAGTGTGGCCACTCTGCAGCGCTGGCCCTATACAGCTGTACTAATACAGCTGTAACAACCAGCGCTGCAAAATTTTAGATGTAGACATGGCCTGAGAGGAGTTCCCTCAGAAATTCAACAGAAGAAGGAAGGACAGCTACTGCTAATTTGAAAAAGCATGTAAACAGTGGGCAGTCTCTAAGGAAGGCTGCTGATGCTGCTAGGATGCTACTTTCCACTCCCTGGAAGATTTTTATAAATGGTATGGAGTTTTGCTTTTCTTGTTTTGTGTTATGAGCCTTGCTTGAATAAGCAGCCCAAAGAACCAAAAGCCTTTATGAAGAGACTTTGCTTTGTTTTCACTATCTAAAATAAATAACCAGGCCCTTTCCCCAAAAGATATTTTTTTCCTGCGCCTGAAAGGGTCTCCTGTGTTTGTGAGAAAGACCTTGGAACTGAGTTCAATCACCTAACTATTTCCCACTCAGTCTGATCTACTCATCGTCTGACTTTTTGATGAAGAGGGATCAGCATCTACTAAGTTAAATAGGTGTTAACCTTTTCAGCCTTTAAAGGACTAGAATGTGGCATTCACAACTTTTAACTCATGATTTTGAGGGCCAATGATCTCCATATAGGTCGTTCTCTCCAGATACAGCATCAACTAACAATGGGCCTATCTTTCTTCACAGTTACTTAACCTTGTTCTATATAAATTAGTCTGTGTCATTGCCACTTGCAACTCCATTTCACGTGAGGAAGGTGGATCTTCATGTGCCTAATACAAATGAGCACTGACTAAAGGTTTTAGCTGGTCCAAGGATTTCTCTTCCAACTTCCTGAATGGTAAAAAATGTCTAATTGTTAACCTTGCCCTGGGTGTAGAAGCTTAATAGACAAACTTACTAGACAAACTGAAGTAAGTGTGTACTGGGTAGAATTTTTGACAAGAACGTTGTCAGTTTTGGGGGTAGAGAGCGGTGAAGCATGTGTAGATTTCTGCTGAGCAGATACCTGATCGTCATGAATTCATTCTTGTTCACTGCACTTGTCCTGCTTACTGTAGCTGACATATCTTTAAGTAGAAGAGAATTTCAGTTTAAGGTAAATCCATATCCTATATTTGCATGACTTGCAATGTAAGTATAATGGTGCTTTTATTGTAGGTGGGGAATAGGAGATTGCATCATGAAAGAAAATGACTTATCAGTAATTTGTCTTGTTGTCTCCTCTTCACTAGTATACTTCTCTCCACTCTTACCTTTATTCAGCTGCAAGATATTTGCTCTGATTACCTTTCCTACATTCTGCTTCCTGGTGGGCAGAGTCATACAAGATGTATGAAGTTCAATGCATTGTTATTGTAGGGTGAGGAAGAGAAGAAGGCTGACAAAAATTACTGGTAAGCAATATTATTGTGGAGAGACTAAAGCCTAGTAGATAACATAAAATGTTCATTACCCTGGGCAGCAAAATACCACACAGAACAAATAGATGCTAAATGCCATGTGAACTCTAATACTGCATTCTCCGTCATGTTCTGGTTAATCACTGAGAATTTAGATTGCAGTGGGAAGCTGGAGTTACTGCACAACATTCTGTGGTATGCCTGTCAGTGTCTTGAAAGGTATGCCAAGAGGAATGCCACATGTCATGAAATGTTCCGAGTCATTCGTATTTGTATAAGCAATTTCCATTTTACAGTGTTCTCTCTCATGTGACATTTTGGAACCAGTATGTTGCATGGAAAGTACTTTAGCTTGTTTTTGTGTTATTACATATCGCTTAGATAAATTATTAAATGAAGGATCATATACATATTATATGTATTAGGATAAAGTTAGTTAAGCTGTATGCTTTTATTAATAACATATGTAGTCATAATTAATTTATTGGTTGGTTGACTCAAAGAACTGAATGTAGTCACACAAATCTATATAAATGCCCTGAGGCTGGTGTATCTCAGAGTGTCTAGGATACACTGCTTCAACAGTAATCAGTGGATGTTTTGATGCTAGATCCCCTTCCATATACCTGAGAGGGGGATGCTGACATGCTATCTTCCAAAAGGGCCCTGGAGGCTCTAGAATACACTGGGTTTGCCAAATTCCCAGGCATGGTGCAGGGACCATTTGTTTCACCTGATCTTTGAGGTGAGTTTGTGGAGATTGAAGGAACTGGCCAGCTTATTGGAGTGGTATTATTTATACTTGGAGCTTAGGGTTGCCAACTTCGTAATATTTAAAAACGAGACACTCCAGCAGGAGTGCTGGAATCGCCCCTGCCCCTCCACTTCCCCCCAGGCCCCACCCCTGCTCCACCTTTTCCCCTAAGGCCTCTTTCCTGCACTGCCCCTTTCCCCTGAGGTAGGGTTGCCAACTTTCTAACTGCACAAAACTGAACATCCTTGCCCTGCCCTTTCCAACTCTTTCTGAGGCCCTGTCTCCAGCTCACTCCATCTCCCCTCCCCCCATCGCTCGGTCTCCCCTACCCTCACTCACTCACACTGGACTGGGGCAAGGGGTTGGGGTGCAGGAGGGGCTGAGGGCTCCGACTGGGAGTGTGGCCAGGGATGAGGGGTTTGGGTTGCAGGAGGGGGTTTAGGGCTAGGGCAGGGGATTAGGGTGCTGGAGGGAGTGTGGACTTGGGCTGGGGGTGTGGGCTCTGGGGTGGGGCTGGGGATGAGATATTTGGGATGCAGATCAGGGTTCTGACCTGGGGCAAGGGGTTGGTGTGCAGGAAGGGGTGTGGGTTCCAGCTAGGGATGTGGGCTTTGGGGTACAGATGGGGATGAGGGGTTTGGGGTGTAGGAGGGGGCTCAGGCCTGGGGCAGGGGGTTGTTTGTGGGAGGGGGTGTGGGCTCCGGGAAGGAATTTGGGGGGGGAGGAGGTTCCAAGCTGGGGCAGAGGGTTGGGGTGTGGGTTCCAGCTAGAGGTTCGGGCACTGAGGTGAAGCCAGGGATGAGTGAGGAGGGGGGCTCTGGGCTGGGGCAAGGGGTTGGGGTGTGGAAGAGGGTTCAGGGTGCGGACTCTCACTGGATGGCGCTTACCTCAGGCTGCCTCCGGAAGGGGCCGACATGTCTGGCTCCTCGGCGGAGCAGTCAGGGGGCTCTGCGTGCTGCCTGTGCCCTCAGGCCCTGCCTCAGTAGCTCCCATTGCCAGTAGTTCCTGGCCAATGGGAGCTGCGGAGCTGGTGCTCATGGCAGGGGCAGCATGCGGAGCCGCCCTTGTTCCTGCACCTAGGAATTGGACATGCTGGCGCTTCCTGGAGCCATGCGCAGCCAGGGCAGGCAGGGAGCCTGCCTTAGACCCACTGTGCTGCTGACTGGACTTTTAACGGCCCAGTTAGCAGTGCTCAGGGCTGGCTCCAGGCACCAGCACAGCAGGCTGGTGTTTGGGGCAGCCCATGGAAGGGGGATGCACATCCGGATCTTCGTCAGCAATTGTGCGGCGAGTCCCTCAGTCTCTCTCGGAGAGAAGGACTGCTGCTAAAGAATGAAGCAGCGTGGTAGAGCAGTCGCCGAAGTGCCATCGATTGTGGCTTTTTTTTTTTCCTTCGCCACTTGTGGTGGCAAAAAAGCTGGAGCCGGCCCTGGCAGTGCTGACTGGAGCCATCAAGGTCCCTTTTCAACTGGGTGTTCTGGTCAAAAAACTGAGCAATCCTATTCTGAGGCCCCATCTCCATTTACAACTCTTTCGCCTTCCCTCTGTCACTCACTGCTCCTCCCCCCCGCCCCACGCATGGATCGGGATGTACTTGCCTGCAGAGCTGGGGCTGGGAGCTGCAGCTGCGTGATGTAGGTAGGAGGTGGCTCTGTCTGAGTAGAGGCTGGTGCAGTTGATGACTCTGCACCTCCCCCACCTGCAGTAACTGGACTAAGGGTGTCCGGTTAGTAGATCTGACCGGACACCATCAGGTCCCCTTTTTGACAGGCCTTTCTGGTCGAAAACGGACCTCTGGCAATCCTATGGACTGCTGCTTGGTAGAAGGGGTGAGCTGATTGAAATTCGTATTTGAATAATTGACTGGGCACTTAGTCTGTTTATTGCTCTAAATCAAAGGAAAATATGTAAAAATGAATTAGTGCTAGATTCTGCATTTGAATACCTGCTGCTACTGATAAATACTCCTTTACCCTTTCAGCTTTTTGCTGCAGCCTTCTGTATACTCAGCATTTATTCTATTTCAGGACTGGAATTACTTACAGCATGGTTTCTAGGTCTACCTTTCCCAAACGGCAGTATACACACGCAAACTAACTTTGTGGCCTAAACCACCACTATCTAACCACACCCAACTACCAAGCCCATTATCACAGATGTGGAGGTCATTAGAATGTGATGAATGACATATTTTGATGGATAGCAGAATATTGGCAGATAATGATTTTAATCTAGAGGCCCCAAGTATATCACTAATTCCAAGTTTCAGTATGTAGTTTTCAGGGCAAATGTTAGTTATTGTGGTCTACGCTCTTAAATGAAAATGTCTGATAAATGCCAAACAAATGAGGATAAGTCAGGCTTCAATGTAAACAATTACTTTTCTTTTTAGCTCTAATTGAAAACTGGTCATTTGCTCTATGGTAGCTAAAATCTGATTAGAATACAGGATTTTGTTTTATTTGCTGTTCATTATCTGCCATGGCTTTCACAAACAAGTATTCCAGAACAAGGGGGAAATGAATAAAGTTAATATGAAAAGAGACTAATTCTCTTACATGAAATTTTAGTATAACTATATCAAGGATAGTAGTTAAATTACTGTACTATGGTGATTTGTTAAGTACTAAAGTACTATGAAAGCTACATTGTAATACTTTTATTTTCTGCAGGTTGATTAAATTGCTCAACCTAGGAGAGCAGTTTTTCTCTAATTGCAGAAACAATGAGTATTCATTGTCCAATTCAGATAGTTTGTGTTTATAGTAATGTAAGCCTTTTGATAAATTTGAATGACCATAGTCTGTGATGAGTTCGACCTTTTGCATATATTTATTCTGAATTTTGACTTGAAAAATATAGTGAAATTTAATTTTTATATTGCAAAACGGAAGAAAGTATTACTTATTTTTGGTTATCTTTGTGACAATTTATTCTCCAAGTTTGCAATAATAATAGTGAAATCCCATGTCATATGTTGCTGTGCAGGCTCATAATTAAATCTCCAGCATTTGGAACAAAACTGGGGACCAGCTTTAAATAATCTATGTGGTATCCACTAAAGCCTATTAAGGATTTTGTTCTTGAGCAAGATGATATATAATTCATATTCTTAAAAGCAAACAGCCACTCTTCAGTCAAGATACTTATCCAATCCCATGTAACCATGCTCTTAAGTCTGGGACTATCAGATAAGAGGTACACTCCTAGTTAGCAGCCATTTTCCCTCTTCTGGAGATGTTTGTGCAAAGTTCAAATTCCAGATTAATTTGCTCTGTCTCCTAAATTGTATGTACTGAGAATCATTCCTAAGAAATGGTTCTGACATATTAAGAGTAATTGACTTCTTATTGATTGTACTTGTATTTACTTGAGGCATTGGGGAAGAAGATTCCATTATCAAATGTGGGTATAGCCAGGGCCAGTTCTGGGGGCAGGCAAGCAAGTCTGTGATGCTGTGATGCCCCTCTTTTTCCCTTGCACCGATTGGTCAGCCATTTTTGCTTCACTGACTGGGATTTTTTTTTTGGTTTAGCCATTTGGGATGGGGGGTACCAAAACATTTTTTGCCTTGGCTGGCAAAAAAGGCTGGGCTGCTTTTGGGTATGGCTTAGATAAAGTATGTTTTACACTTGTTAATTGGATGCTTCTTTATATTTCTGCATTATCTTTAAAATGTCGACATTAGTTATTAGAAATTGTACATGCTAAAAGAGAGAGTAAAGTGTGACACTCCAGTGAAAGCCAGTGTTGTCAACTCTTGCATTTTTGTCAGGAGTCCCATGAGGTTGAGATTTTTTAAAAACCCGCAAACAAAAATCCTCTCACCAGATTCCTTGCTTGAAAATGCATGAAATTTCCTGTATTCAAAATGGCCACCATTTCCTATTACTTTTATGGAGCTAAACCCAAACTACTCTCAGCCAATATGGTCACCATTCCTTATAGGCTTTGCATGTGAAAATGAGACTGCCCTTCATAAAGATGGTGCTCTCTCTCATTGTTTTCAGTTAGTCTGAATTTAGGCTGCCTGCAGAGAAAATGGCCACTATGGTTAGTGGGCTGCACAGAAAACTGTGGAGACAGCTGGGGGAAGCAGAGGGAGACTAAGGGAAGTGTGGAGTGTAGGAAGCAAACTCTTAGGGAAGCAGGAAAATGTGGGGTAGAGGAGAAGAAGGAGAATGAAGGAGTTTCAGAAAATAGGGGATTACAGAGAGAAAATGTAAGGAGTATCATACTGTAGAGGGAAAGTGATGGAGAATGTGGAGGGAGCTGAATGTAGCAGGTGAGTTGGAGACCAGAGACGGTGGGATAGCAAAGAAGGAGGTGGAGTGTGAGTTGGGAAGGAGACTGGCCCAGGAAGGGGAAGGAGCTGGAGGGTGATGAGAGATGGGGATGGCGAGAGCTACAGTTGTACCACTCCAGCTGTTATGAGAGGGCAAGGGAAGTTTGCCTGTGAGAAGCAAAGGGGGAAGCCTACTTTTTTTTTTGCATTTGTGTTTAAGGTTGAATTTTGACCCTGAAGTCATCACTAGGGTGTCCATTCATGCATTCGCAGAATATTGGACTTACCAGTACTTTCCGGAATGTGTTGAGCCTACCCTTTCCGGCATGACCTTGCATGCATAGTATGCATAAAGTCCTGCCACATGGAGGATGCCATTTTGAAGAATGTGCTGCTCCACCCCCTCTGGTGGTCTCAGTACTGGATGGGGGACAAACCCTCCAAAAAGGACTACAAATGGCCTGCCTAATCCTCACAGACACACACTTCGGCATCCCTCTAAATGCTCAAAGCCCAGAAGGTATGCTGTTGGCCACCTTTGCTTCTGACAGCAGTGTCCCATTCTGATACTCTGCCAAACAGTAGGAGGTTGGCTTCCAGTGGAGAAGAATTCAATGGCATCGAGTGCGAGTGTATGTGTATGTGTATCTTTCTTTGCTTACACAAATATACCAGCCATGAAATAAGATGGTCTAACAGCATTCTGGGCAGTCTCTTCCTTCAGGAAACTCAGGCCAGTACCAATTCCTAGTTCTTCTTTGAATGATTGCACATGTCCATTCCACTGTAGGGGTGTGTGTGTCCTTGTGCACAGTTTTTGGAGATTTTCATCTCAGCAGTACCCACCAGGGCAGCCTGAGTATGCACTGGTACCTCGTGCCACTGCATGCAGGTATAAAGGGCCCTGCTGCCCCCAACCCTCCTCAGTTGTTTCCTACCACCAATGACAGCGGTTGGAGCTGTGATTTTTGCGTTTCAAAAAATTTCCCCTCACTTTCTTGTGTACATAGTTCCTGTCACGTTAGTTTAGCTTAGAATAGTGTTTTTGTGCATAGTTACTAATTAGAATAAGTTTAGTCTAGTTCTTAGTGTAGACCATTCTCCAGTGCCTGTTTGGGTACTGGTTCTGATACCAGACTCATGCTATGCTCCCTTGTCTTCAAGGCTTGTCATGTCTTTGGCAAGCCAACACCATCAACTACCCCTACCCTAGCTGCCTGAAATGTCAGGGGGAAACCCATGTAGGTGACAAATGTCACAGTTGTAGAGGGTTCAAGCCCCATTCCAAATAGGACAGGGCAGACAGACTCAAACATTTGCTCATGGAGTCTGTGCTTCGCCCTTCATCAAAACCTTTGAACAGATACTGAGCACAATTGAGTCAGTCAGGTGTGCTCCACCCACTTTGAATCTTCAGGCAATTAGTAATGAAGAAAAAGCTTTGTAAATCCTCAAAGACTCAGTGCTGTGAAGTTAAAGATCTCCCGGCAAGGCACTGGGTGCTGCAGAGGATGCTGAAGGGTACTAGAAGAGGCACCCCAAGGCACAACCTCCCTGCAAAGAGGGATTGCTGACTTCAGGGTCTAGGAAGGCCCATTGAGACCAATCCCAGGACCAGCACAAGTCCCAGTAGCACAGGGTCAAGAGCCATCTACACTAGAAGCATCCAAGACAGCTCAGGAACTACTGAACTTGTTGGTACCAGTTTCACCTGTGAGACAAGATGCCTGCATGGCAGTGGGAGTGATTGTGTTGAATGCTCTAGCATCGGTGCACTAGTCTGTATCAGTGGCTGCTACAGTTGTAGCATCTCAGGTGATTCCGTTGAGGGAAAAGCCTGCAATGATCTCGCTATTGCCTCTGTTGCCAAATTTGCAGCTGGGCTCCCCAGCACCATCAAGATCAGCTCCCCTATGGCCAGAGGAAGCGGACTCGTCCTCCTCTTCAGATTCTGAGATCGGATCTTATGCTTCTAGGCCAGAGCAACCCCAGTGGGATGTCAACCCACCTTGGTCCTGATCTCAACCTAAAGGTTGATGGCTGGTGCAAGCTGGGTGCCACCACCATACTAGTGGCTATTCTGGAGCCTTGGCCTTTCCCCCATGCTCTACAGCATCTAGTAGACACCAGGGAACTGGGCACCATTCCTCCTCTGCTGGTACCAGTACCAGTACCAGTCCCGTACAAGGGGAATTGGTTACTTGGAAATCTCCTGTGCAGGAATTGGATGAGGGTCATCCTCAACAACCACTGAACTCTTCCTCTTCATTGCTGAATGAGGTGGTAGTTGCAAAGCCTACTTCGCTCCCACCAGATGACTTCAGAGCCCAATGGGACTTTGGCCTTTGGCTCTCAATATCCAGCCAGAGGAGGTGCAAGAAAAGTCTCAGATTGGTGGACATTTTGACCTTTGCTGGATCCTCTAAGGTAGCTTTTCCTAAAAACGAGGCCATCCTATAGCCCATCAAGAGCATCTGGCAGACCCCATTCTCCCTTCCTCCCACGGCTAAAACAGTGGAAAGGAGATGTTATATCTCTTCCCAGCGTTATGAACATTTTTATAATTACCTGCCTCCAGGTTCCCTGTTAGTGTCTGCTCCAAACAAAAAGGAGAGTCAGGAACATCAGATCTCAACACTGAAGGGAAAGGGAGCAAAGAAGCTAGACCTCTTTATAAGGAAAATTTATTCTACAGGAGGATTTCAACTGAGAATCGTGAATCAACAGGCTCTGCTTGGTTGGTATGATTTTTAACCCATGGCAAAGAATCCTGAAGTGAAAGGACAAACTTCCTGATGAGGTTAAGTTCACTGCCCTGGTTGATGAGGGCAGATTAGTGGCCAGGTCAGACCTACAGCGAGCCTGGATGTGGTGGATTCGACAGCTCGTATTATGACTTCTGCCATTTCCATGCAGCATTCATCTTGGCTGCAATCATCGCATTTGACCCCGGAGGTGCAGCAAACCCTACAAGACCTCCTGTTTGAAGGCCCTTTGCTCTTCTCTCAGAAGATGTGTGAAAGACATCATAGCCTTAAGGACTCAAGAGGGATGCTTGAGTCGCTGGGGATTTATGCACCACTGATGAAGACAACGCTTTTCCACTCACAACTGTCCCAGCAGTTCCATCTGTTTATGCCTAGTAGCCAAGATCTTTCTAGAAAGAGGGGCAGAGATATAAGAGATGGCCTACTTCTCCCTCCTCCTTCACAGAGCCCACCTCATCCAGGCAGTTTCATTCCTCAAAGCATTCATTTTGACCTGTTGGTTGAGAACAGCCTACTGCTTCCCAGTGTACTGTCATTCACTTCCCCTTCTTTTGCCTATTGTCTGTCTTGCTTCCTAAGTGATCAGTCCTGTATCACCATGGGTCCTAAGCATGATGGAACTGGATTACACCCTCCACTTTACTTTTATCCCCCCTTTCTACCTCTCTTCCCCATCCCTCCTCAGGGACCACTCTCAGGAGAGCATGATACTTCAGGAGATCCAGTCTCTCCTTCTTGGGGGGCCATAGAGAAAGTTCCCATGCTTTTCTGCAGAAAGGGATTCTATTCCTAATAGTTCCTAATCCTGAAGGCAAAGGGAAGTGGCTATTTTAGATCTAAAGCAACTGAACAAACTTCTGAAGAAAATGACATTTCAGATGGTTACTCTTGTTTCTGTTATTCCTCCTTAGAGACCAGGGACTGCTATACTGCTCTTGATTTAAAGGATAATTACTTTCATGTGGCAATTCATCGCAGCCACAGAAAGTTCCTCAGATTCATTATCAACAATTCATACTACCAATTTGCAGTTCTCCCCTTGCATGGTTATGAAATGAATGGCAGTCGTGAGGGCTTTCCTGTAGAGGTCAGGAATCCATGAGTTCCCTTACTTAGATGACTGGCTAATAAGGACCCGATCCACAACTCAAATGCTCTCCAGCATAGCCACTATCCAATCAGCCTTTTGCGTGCTAGCTCTCCTAATCAGTAGAGAAAAGTCTGTCCTAATCAGAGAATAGAATCATAGAAGATTAGGGTTGAAGAGACCTCCGGAGATCATCTAGTCAAAACCCCTTGCTCAAAGCAGGACCAACCCCAGCTAAATCATCCCAGCCAGGACTTTGTCAAGCCAGGCCTTTAAAATCTCTAACAATGGAGATTCTGTCATCTCACTAGGTAACCCATTCCAGTGCTTCACCACCCTCCTAGTGAAATAGTTTTTCCTAATATCCAGCCTCCCGCACTGCAACTTGAGACCATTGCTCCTTGTTCTGCCATCTGCCACCACTGAGAGCAGCCTAGCTCCATCCTCTTTGGAACCCTCTTCAGGTACTTGAAGGCTGCTATCAAATCCCCCCTCATTGTTCTCTTCTGCAGACTAAGTAAACCCAGTTCCCTCAGCCTCTCCTCGTAAGTCATGCGCCCCAGCCCCCTGATGATTTTTGTTGCTCTCCGCTGGACTCTCTCCAATTGGTCCACATCCTTTCTGTAGCAGGGGGCCAAAACTGGACATAGTACTCCAGATATGGCATCACCAGTGCAAAATAGAGGGAAATAATCACTTCCCTCGATCTGCTGACAATGCTCCTACTAATGCAACCTAATATGCTGTTAGCCTTCTTGGCGACAAGGGCACACTGTTCACTCATATCCAGCTTCTCGTCCATTGTAATCCCCAGGTCCTTTTCTGCAGAACTGCTGCTTAGCCAGTCAGTCCCCCGCGTGTAACAGTGCATGGGATTCTTCCGTCCTCAGTGCAAGACTCTGCACTTGTCCTTGTTGAACCTCATCAGATTTCTTTTGGTCCAGTCCTCCAATTTGTCTAGGTCATTCTGGACCCCATCCCTACCTTCCAGCATATCTACCTCTCCCCCCAGCTTAGTGGCATCCACGAACATGCTGAGGGTGAAATCTATCCATCATCCAGATCATTAATGAAGATGTTGAACAAAACCAGCCTGTAGATGGGCAGACTCACCCCTGCGGCACCTCCTGCTGGTGACTCTGGGAATTAGCTCTGTCCAGTGACGTACCCCCTCCTGGTGGTGTCCCGTCCGTCGTTCTGCCCTCGGTTGGCGTCTCTGGACCCGCATTGCTCCCTGCTCGGCGGCGTCCTCTTCGAGGCCACTGCCCTTCAGCAGTGCCCCTCAGTCCATCCACATGCCCTTCCGGGGGTTGATGATCAGCAGTCCTACATCCCAGTCACCATGTCCAACCACACCCTCTGAGTGCAATCCCTCTTATCAGGGATCTGGCGTAGTATAATGGCCACTCCCTACAGCCAATGGCTGAGTGTACTGCAAGGGAGAAAGGGGGGATCCAGACCCACCCTCTACTCTGGGTCCCGTCCCAGAGACCCTCTGGCGGCAGCCTCGCTGTCCTCCTCCTCTCCCCCCATCTGTCTGCTTCCCTGGGCCGCTTCTGCTATGGCCCCTTGCATCCGCTAGGCCCTTCCCTTCAGGGCCTGCAGCCTGGCAGGCTACGGGCTAGAGCTCCCTAGCCTCCCCAATCCTGGCCAGCACTGCACTAACTGCAGTGCTAGTCTCCCACCCTTGGAGACTGACCTTCCCCTCTCGAAGGCCTGGGACAGACTGACTGCTCCCTTCCTGGGCAGCCTTCTTATAGGCCTGAGCCTGGCCCTGATTGGCTGTCTCCAAACTGGGCCCTGATTGGCTCACAATAAGCTCTTCTTTAATTGGCTCCCTGTCTGTGCAGGCACCCTGGCCTGCCACAGCCCACACTCTCCAGGAGTGGGGCAGCTGCCCCACTACATAGCCCCAGGACCGACCCCTGGGGCACTCTGCTTGATGCCAGCTGCCAACTAGACATCAAGCTGTTGATCAGTACCCATTGAGCCCTATGATCTAGCCAGCTTTCTATCCACTGTTGCCCATTCCTGGAACCAGCCAGGAAATAACCACAGACAAAGGGTGAACTCAAGCAGCACTGAGGCTTGATTTATAGCTTTTCTTATTTGTGCAGTTATACTTACACAAACACCCCTCATTCATGCTGGCAGGCTGCAGGCGCAGATGTTGGTTTTGATTTCACAGGTACTGGGGCTGGCCAGACCATAGCTGCCTGGAGATAGGCGCAGGAGGGCTCTACTACTTCGGGTCCGGTCCTGAGTTTCACGTGCTGTTACATTTCCTTGTTAGTACCCCCATCCTGGCCTCCCATCTCGAGATTTATACCTTCACCACGATAATACCATGGTTCCATAAAAGGCGATGTTTGCGTCTTTGCTTTGCCATTGGCTGTCACTTTCACTATCTCACTCATTCCTTACATTGATGGATTACATGTTCATAAGCATGAAGACAATTGGTAATATAGAACACTGTAGCTTTAAGCAAGCATCTAACATGCTTTTTGCCGAGGCTTGTGGTTCTTGTAACAGGAAACTGTGCAAGCTGTACTCGAAGGGCAAATGGGGGAGCGGGCACGGAAGAGGGCCAGGTCTAACTAAATCCACCTTATAGTCCATTCATCCAATCCATATGTCTGTATGCCAGTTCAGAGAATAGAGTTTACTGAGGAAGTACTAGACTTCACACAAGCCAGAGCATTCCTGCTGCAAAAGAGGTTTGAGCCATTGCAGATCATTGCTCTAGATCTAAAGATACATGCTCTCTCTGTGGTTTGAAAGTGACTTATAGGGCACACGGCAGCATGCACCTAATGGTTCAGCACACCAGATTGCACTTCAGGGAGCTGCAGGGTTGGCTTTCCTCAGTATGCTCTATAGCCCGCCATCATATGGACCAGTAGTTCAGGTACCAGCTCAAGTCTTGTCCTGCCTAGACTTGTGGATAGACTCATCGAATGTTTGCACAGGAGTTCCCATTTCTCCTCAGCAGCTTCTCACCTCAGTTGCAGATGCATTGGATCTAGGTTGGCGAGCTCACTTAGGGCCCTATTAGACTGAGGGGTTTTGGTTGTCCCAGGACCTTGCTCTGCATAGAACTATCAGTGAATTTTGGACCACCCGTTTGGCTTGTATGGCATTCTTTCGGCATATTAGGGGGCAATTTGTTGGCTGTTGTGTTGTCTGAGCACTGTGTTTTATGTAAACAGATGGGAGAGAGCCTGGTCAACGAAGTTATGCCAAGAGGTGGTATCACTTTGGAACTTTTGTGTAGCCAGGTACATCAGTTTCAAAGTGGCCTACTTTCCAGGGGTTCAGACCAGCCTAGGAGACTGCTTGAGCAGATCACTTGCAGGCCACCACAGATGGTCCCTTCATCCGGATGTGTCCAAAGCCAGTTTCCAAAGGTGAGATATTCCTGAATTGGACCTGTTTGCAACAAAAGAAAACAAGAAATGTGATTTTTTTTCTTTTTTTTTTTGTTCTCCGGAGGGTCACAGCTTGGCATCACCGTCAGATGCTTTCCTTCTGAATTGGTCAAAGGACTTGTTGTATGCCTTCCCTCCAGTTCTACTTCTGCCCAAGGTCTTGTCCAAAATAACATCTTACTACTAGCCCCCACGTGGCCTGGCTAACGTGGATTCTTGTTGCTATTAGCCCTGTTGGTCAGAATCCTATTCCGCTGCCAAGGGATGCAGATGTGATCTTCCAGGACAAGGGCCACCTCCTCCATCCTAATCTACAGGTCCTCCATCTGACAGTGTAGATGCTATGTGGCTCATTTCCTTGTAACATCTTTGCTCTAAAGGAGTACAAGAAATTCTCCTTAAGAGCAGAAAGCCTTCACTCAGGTCTACTTACATTGCAAAAAGGAAGAGATTCTCCCCAGGGAGAAGCATTGACTCTAATCAAAGCATTGACTCTAATCAAAGCTCAAGACAGGAGCAAACTCTCCTACTGTTTACAAAATTCACTCTCTCCCCAGGCTGCTTTTACCCACACAAATTTGCATAAACTATCAACAAGAGAGCATGTCTTTGCAAGGGTCAAACATTGCTCCCATGCTAAGAAAAAGAGCTTGAAAGGCTGTGTTTTTACAGTGCCACCTGGTGATGTCTGCCATAACAATATTTTTCTTTCATCAATCTCATGATTTTTAAGACAATTTCATTACTTTTGGGTGTCTGACCCATGAGCTTATAAATAGGATTGACACCCATCTGAGTTTTACACAGACAGTCCGGTTTTTGGCTTCTGCATCCGGGTGCCATTTAGGGTTGCCAGCTGCCCAGTTTTCAGGGACCTGGCAACCCTAAGTGGAACTCGAACCAAAGTTGAGTTATGTAGGGCATGGTGGGAGGCGCCGGGTCATTAACCTACATCAGCACCTGCTCAGCTGGGGCCATCTCCTACCTGCAGGCAGGCAGGCTCCTATCTGCAGGTGCGGAGAGAAGCGAGTGCTGGAAGCGAGGACTTCGGGGGAAGAGGTGGAGCAGGGATGAGGCTTTTGGGGGAGAAGTAGAGGAGGGGCAGGGGTGGGGCTGGGAGAGGAGGCGGACAAGAGGAGGGGCCACGAGGGAAGAAGTGGAGCCGGGGTGGGGCCTCAAGGGCAATAGGTGGAGCCAGGGCGGGGCCTTGGGGGTCCAGTTACCAGCAATTAGAAAGGTGGCAACCCTGCTTATAATGCTTGAGGTTAGCAGTACTAGACAACATGTACCGACATGGGACTAGCTATATTGGATTAGCCTAAAATATCCATCTGTTCCAATATTCTATTGGTCGCTTGTTCAGATGCTGAGAGGCAGGAAGAACAGAAGTTTCTGTTCTATAGTCTTTGTGCCATTCATTATTTCAGATCAACAGTTAATTAATTAATCAATTAAACATCAAAGTAAACGCTGTGTAGCAGGCTTGTGTACATAACCTACTTCATTTTAATAGTGTAGTTATGTACTGCAAACATTCCAAAGACCTACTGATCCTCAGCACCAAAACAGAACATTGCTACTAATAAATAAGATTGTCAGTAGAAAATAAATGCAACCTAAGTAGTACTAATAAATTGTCAAGCTTAGCATAATGTTGATTGGGAACAATTCAAAGAGTGTGTGATTTCTTCATTCTTTGATCAGTTAAAATCATGCATAATGTAAAAGTACAACTAACAGTGAGCTTATACAAGCTGATTTAAACTTATATTTATGGCTGTGAAAAACTGATCTTTGAATCAGTCCCTGATGAGATTCCACTTAGCTATAACAGCATCCTGTGAGTGTTCCAGTTTTCCCTTTGCATCTGGTCCTTATTTATGCTAAGGGCTCATTTAAATTCCTAATGTGGATTTGTTGCTTAAATACATTACCGTATTTTACCGTACATTACCGTGAAAAGATGTTGTTTATTTTACCATATATGTATGTACTGTTGTGAAAATGTGTGTATAAACTTTTCCTGCTTTCGGTTAGAGGTATGTTTAGTACTTTGAAAATGACCCTTTCAGTCATGTACTACTAGCGCAGGACATATAAACAAAAGCCACAACAGACCCAGTTGAAGTATGAGGTACCCTGCTCCGGGTATTTTTCAGGGTAGCTATTTTTCAGCAATAGACACAATATACTAACTGAAAAATTTTCAGCAATATACTAACTGAAAATTGTATGCAGATAGTTCTTCATCGAGTAGGTGCAGACATGTATTCCACTTAGGTGTGTATGCACGCCCAGCATGGTAGAGCCAGAGAAATTTGCCTAGCAGTACCTCTAGAGGGATGGTGCTCATTCCTCATAGCTGTAGCCCCTCCCCTAGCTACATGAGGTAGCACGGCCCCTACCCTCCCTCAGTTCCTTTTTACTGACTGGAGCCAAAGCTCTGTGTGGTCTTAGGCACATAACCTCTCAACTAGGTTAGTTTTTTCCTTGTTGTGTATAGTTAGTAGTACCCTGTAGTGTTAGAGTAGCATTAATTGTAGTAATGTGTTTCCCTCAGTGATGTCTTCACTGGGGTTTAAACATTGTCTTTCATATGAGAGAGCGATCCCCTCACACGATGCTTGCTCTGTCTAAGCAAGGCCCATGTCAAAGAGCATTGCACACTCTGCAGATTGTTGAAGAAATGGACTGATGTGGCTCAACACCCTTTCCCTGAAGCAGCACCTGCTTGAACAGGCCATAAAACCAGCTCTGGTACTGAGGTCCTTGTATGATTGGAGATCACCCTTGGGTTCCAAGAGGTCTAACGCTTCATGTTCTAGAGCAGGCACCTCTCAAAAAAAAAAAAAAATTGGAGAAGCCCTGTCTACTGTGCCAAGAAAAAGGTTGCATAAGGCCAATTGAGACCACTCCAAGTCTTGGAGTGACTTTCACCTCCCCCGGGAAAAGCATGGATGAGCAACTAGTTGGTGCCGGTGTAATGGATGGCACAGGTATTTCTAACCCTTCCCCAACACCGAGTAGGGAGATTAGAAACCCTGTATCACTGAGTCCAGTTCAAGCCTCCAGGCATTCATTGAATCTGGTACTGACGAGGGAGATGCCGGTACCGACTGTTTCCATGTCGACAGCGTAAGCTACAGAGCTCTTCTTTCTTTTGGTCCCAACCTCTCTTTTTGTCCAGGACACTGTCAGGGCTGTCATCTAAAGCTCTGTTGATTTGAACAAGCCTGAAATCTTGGATCTGCTGGCACTGCACCCTGATGTTCTCCTTCCACAGGTTGTGGAAGCAGGACTGGTACAGGGATTGATATAGGGACCTTGGTATCAGGAATCTCCCTGGCACAGCTGCAGTCATCACTGCAAATGCTTCTGTAGCAGCTTTCACCACCCTCAATGTTGATAGCATCATACACTCCAGTACTGTTGCTCACTTCAGGACTGACAGCTTCTGGCACCAGCATGCTCAGTACCAAGGCACCACTTCCATCGGCAACATCACTTCTTGCCTTGTTCTGGGCAACGGATAAGTCAGATGGGCAAGTATCTTCTGGCCTCACTCTTCCCATATCTCCAGGATTCCAAGGCTCCTCTGTGTTTGAGTCAGGGTTATCATCCCCCTATGCTCCATCGCCTGACCAGCATTGGGGTTTCTTGATGGACCATTATTGGTACTGGGATTGGTGTGCTCAGGACAGAGGCCCCTGACCCAGCACCTACTGGCCACCTATGCCTTATCTGTGTCAGTGGCCTCCATGGAAGCCATAGAACGGCCCTTGGTCATGGAGGTCCTGCTCTTCATCTCACTCAAAGTCGAGATTGCTGGCCAGGTCTGTGGTGGTGACCGTGATCTGCTGCAGGCCCAGGCACAAGCAGTCCTCCTCCCTGCAGAGCCTCCAGTGTCGTGTTGTCTGCGCCTGTCAGCCCAGAACAGGATCTGGCTTTGGCTTAGTTAAAGGCCTCATCTGCCTCTCCGCATGATTCTGTGCTGCCTGGCTCATCCTTCCCTTTGGTAGCAGAGGATTTTTAAGTTGTACCAAGACCTTTTGCAGCATGTAGCTGCTTTCCTCAGTATCCAAATAAATTCTTGCAAGAGAATACTTTGCTTGCTTGACTATGGGTCTCATTCTAAACTCCAGGAAGTCAATCTTGGTTCCCACTCAGAAAATTGAGTTCACTGGGGCCCTGTTAGAGTCCATGATATTGAAAGTGTTTCTTCTGACCAACCATTTTCAGACAATATATCACCTTTGCCTCAGTCTGTAGCCTCAGACTTCCACCACAGTTTGGACATGTCTGAGGTTTTTGGGCCACATGTCCTCTTGCATGCAGGTGGTTCAGTTTGCAAGGCTGAACCTTCACCTCCTTCAAAGAACCACAGTTCAGTAATAACCATTTCCTTTTAGCTTATAGCTCTTCAAACTGTAACTGAATGCATATCCCCAAGTATACCTTGCGTTTGATTACATCAGGTTAATAAGGCTTCAAATCTGTCTGGTATTAGACTGGCTTACATCTAATTTAGCTCTTAAAAAAATCTCATTTGTGGACATAAAGAGTTTTGTTTTATTCCTAATCTTTCAAAATATGTCCCAAATGTGAACAGTATTATGAATTTTACCATTATGATGGCCTTTGTTCCTTCTAGTAATCTTAAGTAATGTTTTAAATCAAAGTACATTAATTCTTTTATGCATTTTTTTAAATTTGTAGACAACAATTGCAAATGTCACTACAATTAATACAAAAATGTTCAAAGCAGCTCATCATTAATAATTCAATATGCATAAGATGAAAGAAGGCTCTTAATAAAGATGCCTATATAACTGATTAAAGATTTGTAAAACACTGTTTATATCTTGTGGAAATAATGCCACATTCCTGTTCTGCATGGTGGCTCTTACCTGGTCCTCTTTAAATTTGTTGTTTATTGTGGCCTCTTGATCCCTATTTCTTGAAAGGTTTGCTTTCTGAACCTAATCTTGATAAATAGCTTAAATCTTAATGAGAACAGCAATATGGAGTCATTCTTCCCATGTACTGGTGTGACGTTCCAGTCTATATACTTTTATAAAAATATGCTAATGAGTGAATATAATGTGACTGGAATATGCTTCATGCAAAGGTCTCATAAGGTATCATTACAAAGCTTATAGTCTACTGAGTGTGATAATCCTATTTGTATAAATGTACCACTCTTGTATCTAAAACTAGAAATATGAAATATAACTCTGAAGGCCTACTATAATTATGCAAAGGTGGTCCATTAATGGTGGTTTGGAATCTTGATGACACCCATTAACCAGGACAGTTGACTGCAGATGGCTGTCTTTTACCTGTAAGTCTTTCTGTATATGTGTGTGCTGGCAAGCGGGTAATGAAGTCATGCAGTGACATGTGATCATGTCACCTGAACTGGAATACATCTTTAACATGGTGTCTTTCCATTGAGAAGGAGGGGGTGGGAAGCCAGAGAGGGACAAAGGATTCCCGCCTTATGTAAAAGATATATAAAGGGATGGAACAGAACAAAGGTGAGAGAGGAGCCATCCTGAAGAATCCCCTAGCTACCAGCTGAGCTGGAACAAGAGCTGTGCCAGGGGAAAGAATTGTGCCCAGGCCTGGAAGGTGTCCAGTCTGAGGAAAAAACTTACTGAAGCATCTCTGAGGGTGAGATTATCTGTATTCAGTTTGATTAGACATAGATTTGCGCGTTTTATTTTATTTTGTTTGGTGACTTACTTTGTTCTGTCTGTTACTACTTGGAATCACTTAAATCCCACTTTCTGTATTTAATAAAATCACTTTTTACTTATTAATTAACTCAGAGCATGTATTCATACCTGAGGGAGGAAACAACTGTGCATATCTCTCTATCAGTGTTATAGGGGGTGAACAATTTATGAGTTTACCCTGCATAAGCTTTATACTGGGTAAAACAGATTTATTTGGGTTTAGACCTCATTGGGTTTTGGGCATCTGAGTGTTAAAGACAAGAACATTTCTGTTAGCTGCTTTCAGGAAAATCTGCAGCTTTGGGGCAAGTAGTTCAGACCCTGGTTCTTTGTTGGAGCAGACGGGAGTGTCTGGCTCAGCAGGACAGGGTGCTGGAGTCCTGAGTCGGCAGGGAAAGCAGGGGTAGAAGTAGTCTTGTCACATCAGGTGGCAGCTCCCAAGAGGGTTTCTGTGATCCAACCCGTCACAACTGGGAACTCCTAACCTGCACTGTCACCTAGTGCTTGGCTTGGATGACTATTGTACGGAATTGCTGTCTTCATCAAACTCATTTTCCTATTGAGTGAAATAAAACTTCATGAGGGGCCACTTCAGGAAGCTTGTAGAAGTGGACACAGCTTCCATTCCACTGGTCTTTCTTCTACCCAGCCTCTTCCTTCCACTGTAGTCCTAGACCATAACCAGAAGCATGTCCCAGATAGGGGTCAGAGAATACATTACATTTCAATAGCCTCCCTTCTAACAAAGACCACCTGGGACCTGAAACTGTAAGAGAACTTTCCTCATTCCACCCTCATGGTGTTATTTCATCTGTGGTCTGGTCTGCTGCAGTAACACAGTCCATATGGCTTGACTGCAGTGGTGGCAAGCGTCAGGATATCTGAGGGGTCTCCAGACAGTCATTTGCAGCTGAGTTGCCACTTCGTGAAGAAGGGGCTATGGAAATTTTGGCCACCGTTGTGGTAACTGGGCCTACGAATTTATCCTAATTGTGAGCTCAATTGTGCAAACTCACTAAAAGTTCATAAAATGTCACAATAATCTAGCTTAACAAATATTGATAGGCAAAGGTGCAAAAAAGGGGGCAGCCAGACAGACTTAGTAGAAACAAAAAGGCCTATTGATATAACTCAAGGACTCTGTTTAAATTATCCTTGGTAAACAAGAGATGTGTGGGACTGGAAATCAATGAACCAGAATTGATGGGTCAGAAATTAAGCCTAATTGGTGAATAAAATAACCACTTCATTTTTGGATCCTTAAAAAAGGAGTCTGTGAGAGGACAATTGTTGAAATAGGCAGAAGTAAAAGCTGGCTGTGAACAACAGCTGTCTGTGAGATGGATGAACAGAAAAGGAGTAAGCTTCACCTTCATGGCTGCCATCTCCACTCTCTCCCGGGATCTGGGGATCTACCATGACACTGTTGGGTTGTTGTCATCCTAATCCTGAGAGGTGTCCTAACCAAGCCAGAGAGAGAGAGAGAGGAATCTAGATGACATCATTGCCTCAATGTCCTTTGGCTCTGTTTCAATTTCAACCACCACCTATGATGTGAGACTGAGTCAGCACCTGCCTATGTGTCCCTTTTCTTTCCAACTTTTTCTTAGTTTTCCTATCCCTATCCCTTTGTGTTCTGTCTAAAAAGCAGTGATCCTGATTTTCTGTGATTAAAAAAAACCCAAATTCTCTGCTAAAAATCCATACAAATCCCTGTTTTTTGTGCCATTAAAATGAAATATTGAACTTTAGTTTCCCTAGCCTCAGTATATATAGGTATCAGTCAGCTGGATACAATGTTTTATTGATATATTTACAATTTTTAGGTTGACAGCATGAGCCCCGTCACCTAGGGCTCACTGCTCAAGCACCTCCCATTCTCCTGATTATCCAAATTTTTGATTATTTGATCTGGCTCCTGTCCCAATTAGATCAGATAATCAGAGTTCCACTGTACGTTTAGTTGTTCACAAAATGTAAAAACTAATGATTCTCTGTAAAACAAACAAACAAAAAAACCCACCACAAATTCAGTGTGTTTCTGTGGCAAATGGATTTCTAGGATCCCTGCTAATAAGAACCTGGCTTAGCTGGCCAATATGGTATATTTTGCAATACTGCTGTAAGCCTGTGACCAGAGAAGCAACTAAACCAATGTCTGGAGAGGTCGCGTACCCCATGGAAGGGAACTTTGTTGATACCATGAGTGTTGGATACTCATGCATCATGAAGGCAAATTAATGAACCCCACTTCCAAACTTTCCTGCCTCTCAACTCATCTTTGATTACGAATAACAATGAAAGAGTCTGAAAATGACTCTAAAGCCCAGGGGTGCTAGGGCAGTAACCTAGGATATGAGAGATCCAACTCCAATCCCTGCTTCAATGACTATTTATATACAGTGGAACAACTTTAACATGAAAGACACCAAGACCAGAATATCCCATAGGCCAGTGGCTAGGGCCCTCTCTGGTAAAGTGGGAAACCCAAGTTCAAATCCCTTCAGAACAGGGAGATTGGGGAATGGAACCTGGGTCTCCCCTATCCCAGGTGACCTACCCACTGGGCTAAATATGATAAGGAGGGCTCCTCTCCTCTGGCCTTTTTGTGACTGCAGTGTGACAAATTGAAATGTTTTCATAATGTTGAAACTGTTTTGTTTAGACATTATTCAAACATTTGGATTTTGTGGTTCTGCCTAAACGGTTCAGCAAACTCTATACAAATTCATGAATAGTTTCAGGTCAGCCAAAACTGCATTTTTCAACAAATGGTTTATTTTTGCCCATCTCTAAGCAGTAGCCTGAGGGCAGCAGCTTGGGATCTGGCTGAGAAGGAAAAATCCAGAGGTCGGACAGCTTGAGAGCTGGGACAGAAAAGCTGAAAGTCGAGCAGAGTTGCCAGGGGGCCAGCAGTAGTTGCAGTGGGGGGATACAGGTCAGTGGTCTGCTGTCAGGAAGATACTAGAGAGAGGTATGGGACACAGTTGCCTGTATACCCGGTACTGATCTGCCAATAGGAAAGAATTAGAAACTATTTTTTTTCTTTTGTTGTACTTCTTGAAGAGTTGGGTATTTTCACCTTGCATCTATTGCAGCACTAGTAAAAGAAACTTCCACTAGTCTTTACTTTTGTACTGTCAAAACAATTACTAAGCAGTAACAGGAAATCTAAGGACTTATAGTCAATTTTGGGAAAGGTTGAATCCCTCACTATCTGTTGTGCTTTGTAATGGTCAAGCAGTCAAGGGTCTTCCTCATGAGTATGCTGCAACCTCTACCTTAGGAACCAAAATAAAATCAGTAATGTAAAGTTTAAACCAGAACTCTTTTTATGTATTACATGACAGATGGCTCCTATAGACTAAGCATGCAGTTTCTGAATGTTTCTGGATTGTGTGAGAATTCAAGGGACAACATCATAGGCCCTAACTACATCAGCCACCCCATCAGGGGCTCGTTCGTCAGCACATCTACCAATGTGATGTATGCCATCATGTGCCAGCAATGCCCCTCTGCCATGTACATTGGCCAAACCGGACAGTCTCTATGCAAAAGAATAAATGGACACAAATCTGACATCAAGAATGACAAGGTTCAAAATCCAGTTGGAGAACACTTCAATCTCCCTAGACACTCAATAACAGACTTAAAAGTGGCAATTCTTCAACAAAAAAACTTCAAAAACAAACTCCAATGAGAAACTGCAGAACTGGAATTAATTTTCAAACTGGACACTATCAAATTAGGCTTGAATAAAGACTGAGAGTGGCTAGGTCACTACAAAAACTAATTTCCCCCCTGCTGACATTCATGCCAACTGTTTGAAATAGGCCACCTTGTTTAAACTGAACACATTAGTACTACAAAAGTGATTTTCCTCCCTTCTTGTCAACTGTTGAGAATAGCCCACTTCCACCTTAGTTGAATTGGCTCGTTAGCACTGACCCCCCACTTGGTAAGGCAACTCCCATCTTTTCATGCGCTGTGTATTTATAACTCTCCTGTATTTTCCACGCCATGCATCTGATGGAAGTAGGTTTTAGCCCATGAAAGCTTATGCCCAAATAAATTTGTTAGTCTCTAAGGTGCAACAAGGACACCTCATTGTTTTTTCAAAATGGGATAGGCATTCTTGTAATTACATGATTAATTTTAAATAAACAGCACTTCAATATACTACACGATCAATACTTAAGTAGATGTTAGAGGGGTGTGGTGTTTAGATGTTGTTTGTGATTATTAGAACTGGGAGCACTGGCTAGGAGTCTGAAAGGACAGGAAACAGGAAGGAGGGTGGAGGAGTTGAGGAGGCAGAGTGAGAGTTACAGAGGGAGCAGCAGCACCTCGGTAAAGAGGTTTCCACTTTAAAAATAAAGTCCTGTTGATGTTTGTTAGTACCTTGCCTGGTTGATACAACAAAGGGCTAAAATTGTATGTAAACTCCAGTCTACTAGAGAGCTGTCATAACAATCATTACTATAAAAATGAAAATTACTTAGCTGTAAATCTTGTTTTCTAAAGGTGTATAATAGCTGTGATACCTCCACTCTTATGCCTCCACCTCCTTTGCAGGATTAAGGGATTTCTGTTTTTGTATATGTACTCTTTGATATCTTCAGCTTTTGCTATTAAAAACAACGGGTCCTTGAGACACTAGAAACTGTCCATGTTCCACACAGTTCATCCTGCTCAGGCATTGGCTGACAGCCAGACAGTCCTATGTGACTCCCTTAGGTCATATGCGTGGAGCTCCAGGCCAAGAATGGGCATCTTTCACAACTACCAATGCTGAAGAACAAGAAATATAGGTTATTCTACTTAACAGTTCTTTCAGTCCATCAATGGTTCAGTTTATTTTTAAATGTGATAATAGGTCACCTACTATTGACTTCAGCACAGATTGTCTCAGATTTCCGCTACATATACAGTGAAAATTGAAATTACATTTTCTTCTGCAATATAGAACTGAAGTGCACTGTGATTAATTTCTTATATTACTCCTTTAAAGTGGAATAAGCTTCCACATGATCTTATAATGAACAGAATTTTGTTCCTTTAAAGTTTAATTGCAAAACTGTAATACTGAGCATTTCAGATGATGGTGTTAGTAACAGTTGACAATGGATTTTTGTATGTTTATTTGGTTTCAAGAATGCTGGTTCTTGCCACAATTGGAGGTGTATTTTGGAGTGCATCATTGGTGATTAGGTATCTGAAGAAACCAGTTTCTTCGTCTGGGACAGACCTGGTACACATTGCAATGTTTTTGGACTGCTGAGAGGATATCCCACCGGTGTGCAGGACTGAACTTGTCTATAAAACCTTGCAGGAACAGTTGCAGGTTCTCTTTAACCAGTGATATTTTTTTTTTTTGGAAATGTGATAGGTTCCTCACAGATGTAGATTGACAGGTCTTTGCCATAAAGATTTTACAATCTAAATTGAAAAGATAGGCAGTGACAGAGGACAGGAACATACCTCTTACAATACTGAGGTGAAGTCTGGCAGGCATCTTGTCACAATTCTCCCCCTTCTCTTTATGTGCTTCCTCTTGATCTCTGTCCCCTATCCTGTCCTAGGTCCCTATCTTCCTGCCCCAATTCCCAGTCATACACCTTAGACTGGAAAGATTCTTATCATGAGGGAGATAAGCAATAAAAGCGAAGAGCCATTCAAGATGTGCTATTAATAGTCCCACATTCCTGGAATATCTAAAGAATATCTAAATCCTGGTCCCACTGGAGTTTTGTTATTCACTTCAGTTGGGCCAGAATTTCACCCAAAGAATCTGCAAAGAGTGGAGGAGAAGGGATATCCTAGCCTCTTCTGCTCCTGACTCCCAGTCCTGGTGGTTGCACTGTAGCTCCTTCTATTGATCCGCTGCTGCTTCCATGTGGCCGAAGGGGAGGACTTTCCAGTGCTCTGCAAGTGTGGCAGGGGGAGGATCACCCCCTTCCTACCTCAAGATGTTATGCTGATGCGGGTAGTGTTGGATGAGTTTATGATAGGTAGTTTTATTTGAGAAAAACCCAGAAATATTAACTGCTTTGTTGATTGAGGCATGCCCTTTGCGCTGTCTGATGGTTTTTAACATGATTGGTGTAATTTTAGTATTTAAAATTTAAAATTTGGTATGTTTGATCAGAAATTGTGCATAGTCCACTGCCCTGGGATAAATATGGGGTATTGCCACTTTGCACATTTGTCTGTGGAGGCAGGAGAAGGGGTTGTAATATTGTAGATGAGCCATTCCCTTCAGGGAAGAGCTATAATATCCTCTAGAAGGGTGAGGCACCCATGCAAGAAGATGATCTATTTCTCTACACTAAAAAGTGCCCTTTAAAGATTCTTGGCTTCACACATACTTTATTTATAATTGGGTGCAAGTTAATACTATGAGCTGTTGGAACCTTATATTGGATAACCACTTGTTGTTAAGACTGTTAAATATTTCCCCAATCAATTTGTGGTCTGTCCTTTAATGAAGTTCTGCATATCTTGTCATTACATTCTATTCACAAGGTGGCATCTGCTGTAGTGTTTGTTTTTGTTTTGTTTTTAATTGTAAATGTTAAGCGTTTTGTGAGCAGGATTTGTTAAAATTTTGTTTTGCATTTCACTAAATTTCATCCTTGAAATAAGGATCTCTCTGATTTTTTTTGTCTTTGTGAATAAAAGCTTC
Organism: Gopherus evgoodei; assembly: GCF_007399415.2. NCBI lineage: Eukaryota > Metazoa > Chordata > Testudines > Testudinidae > Gopherus > Gopherus evgoodei. Next base: position 211,797,412 of record NC_044324.1, on the reverse strand, counting down.
TCTTTTTCATGATATAAATTAGATAATCTACAGCTGTCCTGATGAAGTAACAGCAACAAAATAAATCATGTTTAAGGCCCTAATTATGTGTTTTCACATACTGTAGTAGTGACTGAATTTGTCTGCCGATGGCACCAGTGTATGCCTTAGGGCAATCAGTTTTCCATTTTTTTTTCTTAATAAGCCAGAATTTCTCCCTGCAAGATCAACTTTTTTCTCAGATCAAATTTGGGTAGTCTTAGTGGATTGTAAACCAGGCGTTTAAACAGGATTACTGGGATTAGTTAACCTGATAAAGAGAAAATATAAAGAAGACTTGACTGAGGTGTCCAAAATTATGAAAAGTATAATAAACTAATTAGTTCCTCTTTTTTTTTACTTAGACAAAAAGACAAAGATTTATTAGATTAAAATAATGTCTGGTGATTTTAGAACATATAAAAGGAAATCCTGTTTTCCACATTTTTTAATTGAAATGTGAAATTCATTGCAGCAAGAGGTGAGAGTAACATACTTTGGCAGAATTATTAAAAAAGGGCTGGATAACTTTGACCAGTAATAACACTTTGGTCTGTAAATTGAAATGAAGGAAATCTGTATAATCCTTACCCTGGAATTGATGTTACTGTTAATATAACAAGCATGTTTAGGTAACTCCTCACTTTTGTATCTGGGTGCACTTTACATAGTTTGAAATGCAAGGTTTTCCTTTCACTCAGATAACTTTTTGGAGGGTAGTAGTAAGGGGTTCAGTTTTCCATCTCTCATCCTCCATTTCAGGGATTCTTGCTTCTCTCCCCCACCCTGGACAGTTTATTTTGACTCTCCTCTTCCTTCTGCTACATCTCCAGTTTGTGTTTCTGGGTGTCTTGTGTTACAGACACACACACTCTCACCTCATATCTTCCACCTTCTGCAGCCCTCCGGTCTTCCTGCCTCATCCTAAACTTCTATAGCACTTTCAGTTTTAGCGCTGTGGCAAGGGGAGCATGGCTTTCCACTCTGTTTCCCTGCGTCACATGCACACAGAGTTCTGCTACATCTGAGGCTTCAATATATCCCTAGCAGTAGTGAGCAGGCATTCAAAGAGGCGGAGTGCAGCGTCTTGGGTTCAGCCAGTGAGAAAAGCATTTGAAAGTAGGGAGTGGCTTGGAAGCTACTCCATTTCTCAAGCATTCTACCTAACAGGTGGTTGGCAGAGTGCTGAGTATGAACAGTGCCAAAGTCACCTGCTTATCAGGGCAGGATCTACCTATCCAAAGACAGAGAGGAAGATGCAAGCCCTATAACAGTGGAACGAATTCAAATGCCTAGAAATAGGCCTGGGTTGTCTTTCCTGGTTTGTAGATTACTTTTTCTGCTTTGGTCATTGTGAAAACGCTTCAGTCGTCTGGTTTTGAGTGTAAGAATTTGACCATATTCTCAAATGTTTCCTCCTCAAATGTTACATCATAATTATACTTGAATAACTCAGTGCATTACTCCCCTTCAGTTCTTGCACTGCGGTGCCTAGTCTATCTCCTGCTCTGTTGTTCTAACAATTGAACTGATTGGAGCTGAATTTAGACACATAGGGAGCTTCGCTTGATTGCACAAGGCAGCATAGAGGAAAGTATAGTGCCTATTATGCCATTATACAATTCACGGGTAAACTCATCTTGTTTGGTGCATTCCCAGTCTTGAGAGGCTTAATAGCTAAATTAATTTCCTAGTGGGATATGAATCGATTGAAGGAAGCGCCTTAATCATTAATTGAGGTGAAATTAATGTGTATTTTAATATCAAGGAGAGACTGACTGAAGCTGATGCTTTGGGAGGAGTAAAGATCCATATAAAACTCCTGGAAGATCTCATAATTCCAAGATAAAGTCATAGGTATCTTTCCCCTTCCATCTATAATCTTAAGTAAAACTCTGCAGGCTCTTAATCCATAGGGTAGACGTTTTCTAGCCTTTTAAGAACATTACCATAAGCCCACTGTATTTATTCATTTATCTATTGGAATTTCTCTGGCATGCAACACCAGAGCAAATGTGTCTCATGTTTACCATAGAAATAAGAGACAGAAAGATACATGCTTGATCTTCTAGTCTATCTACCTGCCAATTCAGGAAATGGATTTATGGCACAACACTTACTTATAACTAGTCATTCCAATTTAACAGTCCTCTCAGCCATCTGCTCTGCAATTTAGTTACAGAATATGAGGTAACTGTAGTTGTTTTCCAACAGAGAATAAGATTTCTCTGTGTACCACATGGTTTGTATGTTTTTTTTCTTTCCACTTAGAGAGGAAGCATGGCCTTGTGAGTCTGGTTTTGTCTGTGCCACCTGCTACTCTTCAAACAGGACTACCTTAAGGAGAACTAGGAACTTTTTAGTTCACATCTGCAGCATCCGCATGGGGGAGTTACAGTGAAGCACTTCGGTGCACTCTTCTATGTAGACCGCCCTTAGTCTGAACTGTGGGGCAGCGAGTGTAGACAAGCCCTATGTTAGCTGTGACGTGCTATTACATGGACAGCAATCATATTAGGCAGGAGGGAGAGTTTTAGTTTTTTAATGCATTGAGGTTTCTTGTTTTTGCAAGTTACAAATCATAGTAGTTTTATGATTTTTAAAAATTAATATAGATACTCAGATGAAACATACTGTAGAAGTGAGAAGTAAAAAGTGTTATCAGGGACAAAGTAAATTATTTTAATGGTAGAAAGCTGAGACATCAATGTCTTCAATGACTGTTATTTTCCCAAGTCAGAAATTTTGGCATATTGGATCATGGTCAAGTCTGGAAAAAGTACTTAATACAGACACATTTTTTATATTAAAAAAAATCAGATTTGTTTTTAAATTGCCAGATGGAATGAGAGATCTTGCTCGTTGAGATGGAGACTTTTTCAGATATTTCCCAAGACTTACGAAGAGCATTAATGTGAAGTCTGAAAGGATGTGTCAGTGGAGCAGAGTATGAAAATTTAAGGAAACTAGAGTCAACATATTGGCTGCTTAGTGAGGAGTTACAACTGAAAGAGGGAATTCTGTTGTAATGGCAATGTAGTAACATGTAGCAGTTTATTGTTAAGATAAGTTGGATCATTAGAACTAGAAAACATGTTAGTTATCCGCTTATTAGCCTTCATGATGACACCTAGTGACTAGCAGTGTTTGTTTACTGTGCACAAACACAAGTAACGGCATCATTGTGTTTAGTGGATCTTGTTAGTAGATCCCGATAGCTCCATACAGAGGCTGGGTGCAACCGGCTGCCTAGAGAGAGTTGAACAACTGGCATACCTGGGAGGCTGTGAATTTACATAATACATAATACAGAGAAAAATTCATGGTTCATTGTGATCCTAATCTCCATGTATAACTCCAAATAAAATTTTTTTGGCTATCTGCAGTGTGTTTGGGAGAGAAATGAGTGGCCACAGATGTATCATGTTCTTTCGTAGTACACTTTCTTGCTATGTGTTCAATTCCTATTACAATTTTGAGCAAAGATGAATAAAAGGGGGGAAAAAGCGTAGATACTGTGAGGATGGACATTTTAAAAGAACATAAGAAATGGAAAAGTAGGGGCAAAGTTCACAGAGGTAATATCACTTTCAGAATTCTAGGAATACATAAGTCTATGTTTAAAGATCTTCAGTCAAACTGCTTCTTTCTCCAACTCGACTTGAGAAACTGCTTTTCTCAATGTCTTAACCTCACCAACATATTTCAATTCTTCAGGGAAAATTGCTCCCTCTAGCAATGTGGTCTATGTCAGTCAAAAAGCTGGGGATTGGAGTCTTTTTGTCTCTGTAGACAAAGGGCAGCCATTTTAAAACTTACTACATTCCAAAGGAGCATCTGCTCAAGAGACCATAGGGAAGCCAATGTGTTATCCATGGGCACACTTCCCCACTCAAGTGCCATAAGCAGTTAGTCAACCTAAGGATAATGTACACAGTCAATACTTACAAACAGCATGAAAAACAGACAATATAACGGTTCCCCAATATGTAGACAATACAGGTTCAGCATGAGAGTTATTGAAAAACCCCATGGACAAAATAGCTGCAGGTAGGAAAGATGAAAAACAGCCTGATTGAGAGAGGCATTGTCCAACACCATTTGAAATGGTGTGATTTCTGCTAGGCTGTTGTCACTTTCTTCTCTTATGTATTTGAAAGTATCTATAAGCTTTCATAGCAGTTTGATTGGTTGTGATCTTCCTTATATTTAAAGCTTCTGAAAATTTCTTTAAGTTTCAAGGCATGTGAGAAAAAAGTCTAAGCAATAGAGAAAAGACAGTGGCTGGATATTTCTCTTTTTCTAGCATATTTGGGGAGTGGGGGTTCTTCAAGTGATGTTCCCTGTGTGTATTCTACACGTGTACACATGTGCAACATGCGGCTGAGTCTGGAGCTTTTCCGTAACCAGTGCCAGTTGGTCTGCACACGCATGGTAGATCTCATCATGCTCCAAACAGAGAGTATAAAGGGCAGTGCAGGCCAACAACTTTCCAGTTCCTTCTTACAGCCTCATGGCCTGAATCCTCTCTATCTGCTTTATCTTCCTCTATTTTTAATGCCTGTAAATACAATTTGTAAATAGGTTTTTGTACTTTTTGTAGTTTAGGCTTAGTGTTTGTAGTGTTTTTCTATTAGTGTAGTTAGATTAGTTCTTCTTGCCCCAGATAGCTTCTCTCAGTGGAGAGGGATGATGCCAAGAGTCTTGGAGTTCAAGAACTGTGTCTCCTGTCCCCATTCCTTCTCCATTAGCGATGAACTCCAGCTCTGCCTTTATTGCTTTGGTGAGGCTCACATCTCCACCGAGTGCAGTATCTGCTGCTTCTTCCCTCTCCAAATGCATGAGGGAAGAGAGCTCAGTCTATGGAAACACTTCGTGGAGCAGTCTGAGGCTCTTCTTGAATGCAAGCTGGGAAGACCGCTCTCCCCTTCCCCCCGCCAAACTGCCAGCAGCACCCCTCTGAGCACAAGCTCCGGAGAAGAGGCTAAAACTCTTAAGCCTAAAAAACCTACTCACAGGAGTAGGGGACATGACTATGGACATAAGGACAGATCCCCCATCCAGATCTGCTCTAAGAAAAAGGATCCTTCCCCATCTCGGTCAAGGTGAATCTTCACATGTGGATCCTAAGGAGTTTAGAATGCAGAAACCTACTATTCAAGAAGGAGAAGCACAAAGGAAGAAGAATCTGATGGTACCAATTCCAGCTCCATCACAGAAGCCGAAAGATCAGTACCCACTAATTGGTGGCCACTAGCCCTGTCTGTGTGTTCTGTGCTGGGACACCATTTAATGGTTCCCACATACTCTGTGTGATATTCTCTGATTCTTAGACCATCAGATACCCCAGATACCCCGGTACCCTCTTCAAGAACTCCCCAAATACTGGGAAAGACTGAAATGTTTACCTCGCTGGAAGATATTTGCCCTCTTTCCTACCCACAGTCTCCTCTTTTATTGGGCCTGGCTTTCCTTACAGACATTCCTATGCCCTGAAGAAACCATCTTGCAAAGAAGACAATCCTCTCTCATTGCATCCACAACTCAGAACATCTTTCCAGCACTACTGCTAGTAGAGCAGGTGCGTATTATTTCACTGAGTGAATCTGATGCTCCAGATGAGCCTTCCCTCTGTCCGTGTCCCCCCCTTCCCCAGCTCCACCCCCACCTTGAGGGAGATAAGCCTGGACAGAAAGCACAGGAGATTTTAGAATCATCTGTCTCCTTCAGAATATGGCTACCCAGGAGACCACTGGTATTCTTCTGCCTCTTGTGCCCGTATCCCAAAAAAGGCTGAAAAACAACATTTCACACATAGTTTTGATTCACTTATCCAGTGTCCAAATCTTTAGCGGTGCAAGCAGCAACAGACAGGTCAGCATACAGTACCCTAAGACTGTCCCAAATGACAAAGGCACTACATGCCTCGACTTTTTGGGGAGGGAAAATATTTTCATTGGCTAGTCTCCAATTCAGAGTTGCTAACTATCGGGGGCTGATAACAAAATACGATTTGCCAGAAGCTGGGAATGGGCAACTGGATGGATCACTTGATGATAACCTGTCTGTTCATTTCCTTTGGGGCACCTGCCATTGGCCACTGTCAGAGGACAGGACACTGGGCTTGATGGACCTTTGGTCTGACCCATGGCCATTTTTATGAATTATTAAAAACTTCTAGACTTTAAAGACAAACTTCATTGAGGAAAACAGGCTGGTGGCCAAAACATCACTCCAAGTGGCAGTAGACACAGCTGACAGCGCCTGCGGAGCCATCGCCACAGCGATAGTCATGAGGTGCGAATCATGGTTTAAATCTTCAAAGTACCCTAGGGATGTCCAGAATGCCACCATTTCCTTTGAGTCTAACCTCGTTAATTAAAAGACTGATGAATCTCTACACTCTCTTAAATACTCTGGGATAATGTTCCATTCCCTGGGCATTTACACTCCAACCCCCAAAGAGGAAACATCATAAGCAATCCTATAGCCCAGACCTCCCATTCAGGCATTTTATTATCAGTGCCCTTATGAATTCCTACACAGAAAACAAAAGGTTCAAAGGCTCAAATATGCTGCTTCTACCTGTATGATCACTACTCAATAACTGAAGAAACTGTAAGAAACTATAATAGACAGAAGATGCTAATTATTTGCTGTTTGGACAATTTTAAAGCATTTTATGCTCATAAGGCCTGCCTCTGTCTATTTGGAGGAGATTGTTATTCAGTATCAAAAATCTCTCTCCGTGGTGGCTCCTAAAACACTGCAACAACATATGGTCCATATTTCTGAATTTGTAGCAAAGCCACTTTACAAGTTAGATATCTTCCCTTCAACTGTAGGCTTCAATTTCTTAAAGCATTGTTTGCTAAATGGGACATCTGAACGTTGCCCATTATTACTTCACTGTTGAAAATACTTTTTAGAGTTTTGTTCTTTCTTCACAAGATAGCACAGATTTTTTTATTAAATATTTGGAAGGCATTTGTTAAAACAGATCTGTTCCTTTTCTTGAAATCAAAGATTACACCTCTGTTTCCAGACTACTGAAAATGAAATAGTAACCAGATCTTACATTCTAGTTTACAGACCTACATAACAGAAAAATAAAATACAGGAAGGTGTTTGTAAGTGAAGTGGATTTTGTGAGATTCAGGAGTGGATAACTTGTAGTTTTTAAAAGCTAAAAGCTAGGTCTTGATTATAAAAGTGAAAAATTGTTCACTTAAATTCCTTCACATTCCAGTTGTCGGGTCTGATATCTTTGCCATATTTGTAAGAATAATTCACTCATTTCTTTTGATAATATTTTTTAAAGTGCTTTTTGTAACTACAAGTAGAACTCAGACCAACTCTTAACTCATTGCATGGCAGTTTATAAACAGTTGTCAAAATCAACAACAATGAATTAGATTACTATAGTTTTTTGATAGCTATATGAGTATCTTAACAAAACATACAAGTGATCCAAAGTACAGTGTCAAGAGTTGTCTCTGGAACACATAACACATTGTCCTCTTTCTTCTATCTTGAAAATTCTTCGTTTGCTTTCAGTTTCAGCACAGATACATTTTAAAATTGCCTTGTTGTTGACCTGGAAGGCCTTACATGATTGAACAAAACATGAATCACCACAGAAAATGGATGAAATCTAAATCTGGATCCTTTGCTTATAGCACCCTTAAATCTGTGTTGTAGCTTGTTCGTGTGTCTGTTAAAATGAGATTATTTCCTGATTTTGCATTTCTTATATGTTTGTCATTAACACTGAAATGAGTATAAAAAGCAAGTTGCACTTAAATTGCATGCCATCATAATCTATGGAGTGACCTGTAAAGCAGGGAAATATTATACACTTCTATACATACCAGCCATTCTGATCGCCCTTGCCTCGCCTCTCTTCCCTTCCTAATCTTTCCCTATTTGACTTCATTTTTAAGGGCTGCAACTTGTCCAGATAATCTCCCCTCTTGCTCATCGGTGATGAGATCATCCCCAAGAATCAGGCTTCCACTGGCATATAGAGCATGAGAAATGATCCATTCTTTGCAGTTTCTTCTCTTCTGAGAGTAGAAGTCTGTTCCACATATGGCTGAGAACAATAACAGCTAATCAGTGTGAAGGATGGAACTCCTGTTCTGACAGGATCCTGTCTGAAAATCTGTTTTGCAGGATGGTTGGGGCTGATGGTTTCTAAGACCTTGATCAACATCATCCTTGAAAACAAGTTTTCATGGTTTTTAAGTTACACTTTTTGCTATGGTTGATTTATTTTTCACACCGAGAAGCAACCGTGGTAACATGAAGGCTCAGAGTATCACGTGGCTCAGATCTCAGTAGTATCAGTTACCACCATTTCTGGTTATTCAGTATATACAGAAATGTTCAATACATACTTTAACTCAAACTATTGTTCATGTGTTTATGGTTAGTTACTACATGTTAGACAGTTTAATCTATTGTTAAATTTCTTTTACTCTACTTCAAATTGGTTTACAATGTTAGGCAGAACCTTTGGCATTTTGCTTATTTTATTTGGAAGGTGTTTATCTAGCACAGTGTAAACATTAGGCTGTGCCAAATTGATGGGTGTGTTCTTGTCTGTATATTGTTTTCAGAGCTGTCACTTGTGATGACTGCTGTCTTGTCTATGTATAATGCTTCCATCGTATTTTCTGTGTTTTGACTTTTATTCTTGATATCAGATTTCAGTTAGTCCTTCCTTACAATTACTAAGCTTCAAAAATGTAATGTATGCCAATATATGGGTGATTTTTCTTTCTTAAAAGCACATTGTGAATGAAGCTGGTAATGAAGTGAAAGTAGGACACTTGAAAAATTTGTCAATTATTGTTTCATGCAGAGTATGATAAAGACAATCCTTTTGTCAGCCACAACTATGCCTGAAAATATTATTTAATATATTGCACTGTTTTAAAAAACATCTTTTTGTCTCATCAAACTACGGAACCCCCTTAAGAAGCTTGAAATCCGAAGTAACACCCATTTTATGTGAAAAGACAGGAAACGTAGGTTAAAATCTGCTCTGTGCCACCCTAGAAAATTTAGGAGGATTGGACCCGCTTGATATTAAGTCACCATATTTTATGTGTGTGGAAGTAACATAGGCCCATCAAGCCATGACCAGTGAGTCCAGGTAGAGAATACTCTTTTAAATGCATAATACTTACGAGACATCCCAGTAGATATTATTAAACTTAAACCGGAACAGATAAACTGATTTGTAGATTATGCCTTTAGAATCTGGGGAAAAAAAGTGATGTGTAGAAAAATCAAGTTTATCTGACTTTATCTCCCATTCTACTCCCATAGTTAATGCAAATCTCAGAAAAACAAGACTGCCAGATTTTTGGACTCATCAGATCGTGCTTGAAGAAGATACCTTGTTTCATGGAGATAACTATAAATCTTAGGGCACTTTTTACAAACAGTAATAGGGTATAGCAAACATCTTTTCCAATATTTAGAGCTGAGGCCCTTCTGTTGTACCTGTGACTGTAAGAGAGGGAGACTTGGATTCCTAACACGTGTAGAAGGCTTAAACCAGTGGTCCCCAACCTTTTTTGTCTGGCGGGTGCCAGACGGCAAGCCACGGAGGACCATGGCCGCGGACAAGAATCCGCTGAAATTCTGCCAACGAGTGGAAACATCAATAGGTGTCGCTGCGGAAATGCCACCGACAAGCAGCATCATAGCCGAAATACTGCCGAAAATCAGCGGCATTTTGGCGGCGCTGCCTGTGGATGACGCAGCTTGTCGGCAGCATTTTGGCAGATACTCGTCCACTGGCTAGTATGTGGACACACTTAGACGCCCTGGTGGGTGCCATGGCGCCTGCGGGTACTGTGTTGGGGACACCTGGCTTAAACCTTTGGTCCTGCTAGGCATGGAGGAGGATTGTATATGGAATATGTTCTGCTCTCAATTATTTGTGTTTAAAAATATTCAAACATAGCAGACTTCAGAAGGTAGTTTTCCCAAGCAGATGAACAAATCATCCAGAGCATTTATTTAACTCAGATGGGCATATTTAAATCTGTGAAAGAAATTTTAAACAGTAAGTGACTCTCAGTCTTAACTAAAGCAGAGGTGCTGCTCTGCTATAATACAAAAATGTATTTAACCACCCGAGGTTAATGATCAGTAAATAAAAGTGAATCAGTTAACAGATAGAGAGATTGCAGCTATTGGTGTGAATACCTTTATCAGTGGTGGCAGTACCCCAAAATCATTCTGTTTGGGGGAAAAAGTTGAGACCAATCCTTAAAGCAATGACTGACCTCACATATGTGATAGTGTGGTGTGAGAGAGTTATGTATTATTTGTATTAAAAGTAATGCTTGGCTGCTCCAAACTGAGATCAGAGCCTAGCACTCTGCAAGCACGTATGCACTGCCATTATGGAAACATCACAAAAATAACAGTAGTAATGACTAAGGCTAAGATTTTGTCACAGATATTTTTAGGAAAAGTCACAGACAGGTCATGGGCAAAAAGGAAAAATTCACAGAATCTGTGACCTGTCTGTGACTTTTACTAAAAATATCTGAGACAAAATGGAGATCTGTGGGACCCCACACCACCTGAAGTGGGGCAGCTGCACGAGGGCTAGGAGATGCCTTCAGCAACTGGGGATTGTGGGGTATCCTTGCTGCCTGAAGCTTCGGGGGGTTCCCACTGCCTGTGGGGCCTGGGTGCCTCCCGTGTCAGCTGGGAGCTGTAGGGTAACCCTCCTGGCCACAGCCCCATGGACCCCCACCATTCAGGAACTTGGGGGTTCCCCCACTGCCCGTGGTGGCTAGGAGCTCCGGGGGCTGCCAGAGGCAGTGGGGGTACCCTGCAGCTCCTGCACCATGGTTGACAGGGAACCCTGCAGCTCCCGACCACTGCAAGCTGAAGTCACGGAGGTTGCTGGAAGTCACGGAATCTTTGACTTCCATAACTTCCGTGACTAAAGTGTAGCCTTAGCAATAACTGATGAATCTCAAAACATTTGGATAAGCAGTAAAAATTCAGATTATCTATTAATAATAGCGTGAGATGATTAGTAGTATTCTCGCTTAACAGATGAGAAAACGAAAGCACAGTCAGAAGTGACGTAGTCAAGATCACATAGAAAAAAATTATGCTGCACCATAGAGCCCTGGAGGCACCAGCCACAATGCAGAGCTGTGCACATAGTCCACATTCAGTATTGAGTAACTTTTTAAGGGCCATATTCACACGTTATATAGGTTTCTAAGGAAACAGATAGGTGCCTAGCACTATTAACAAAAGTGCTTAAGTGAGTTAGGCACTGTAAGTCAATGGGAGTTAGGTGCCTAGCTGACTTAAGTGCTTTTGTAAATCCCACACTAGGCACTTATCTGTATTAGGCACTTAAATACCTTTGTGTAAATCTGATCCTGAGTCTACTACTGAAACTTTATTTCCCCCCCTTCTGGTTAGAATGGAGTGGTATGGAAAGCATTTCCTGTAAAGTTGCACTATAATAGTGCTAATCCGTAGTCAACTGTATATTATTTATCAAATATATTTCAGAATTACTTAGGTTTTTATTGTACCACCAACAGTATCTTGGCCAAAAACATTTTAGTGTGTGTGTAAGGCAAAGTTGCTTGCTCACAGTTCTGCTTTGTTCTCTCTTGCTTTTTTTGAGAACTGATCAAACAAAATACAAAACATGTACAAGGAAAGGTGGCTACCTGTTTCATAAATTACTGTTACCCTACTCACCAGCAGTATTCTGTGAAGTCTTCTTAATGAAATAAACATGGTGTCCCTGGAGATGGAATATCTTGCATCTCACACCATCGTCAAGTATAAAGATATCTCCTTAAATAAATTTCACAATTAAAAAAAGTATCTGTCAACTCAAGTATTTATTTTTTATATGAAAACAAGATCAAACATCTGCTACCTAAGTCAGACAATATCAAATTGACTTTTAAAGTATGTTTTTTGTTATGCTGACAGATGCATGGCTTCATGACACAGATGCCAATTTAAAAGTTACCCGTGCTGTTAATGCTTTGCAAAGAGATGGTCCCAAAGAAATTACATTTTTACAATTTTGTCAAATGAGTATTACACACACACGCATGTAACCAATGCTATTCAGCTATGTGATTAACAATGCCAAAGCATGTTCTCTCAAGACATCACAAAAAAAATAATATTCTAGTCATTTATGGTTGCTAAATTCAACTGAATTGACAGCAGATGATAAAAGCTTCACTGTCAGTAAATATGTCCATTTAAAAAATCAGCTTTTTTTCACTTTTTAATTGATTTGGCTGTAATATTAAAAGGATTTTTGTGAATATTGTGACAGACCTAGGCCAGTGGGATGCAGGAGTCTGGTGGAGGGCAAATATACTGGTCACTGGCTGAGTAGTTTTCTGTTCCCTGAGTGACCAGAGCAGCAGGGTCTGCACTAGAGTAGTCAGGAACTTGCTAGAACCAATTAAGGCAGACAGGCTGATTAGAACACCTGCAGCCAATCAAGGCAGGCTAATCAGGGCACCTGGGTTTTAAAAGGAGCTCACTCCAGTCAGGGATGGGGGAGTCAGAGGAGAGGAAGTGTGTGTGAGGAGCTGGGAGCAAGAGACACAAGGAGCTGAGACTGAGAGGTTGTGCTGCTGGAGGACTAAGGAGTACAAGCGTTATCAGATACCAGGAGGAAGATCCTGTGGTGAGGATAAAGAAGGTGTTTGGAGGAGGTCTTGGGGAAGTAGCCCAGGAAGGTGTAGCTGTCACACAGCTGTTACAAGAGGCACTATAGACAGCTGCAAATCCATAGGGCCCTGGGCTGGAACCCAGAGAAGAGGGTGGCCCGGGTTCCCCCCAAACCTCCCAACTCCTGATCAGACACAGGAGGAGTTGATCCAGACTGTGGAGGAGATCACTGAGGTGAGCAAATCTGCCAATAAGTGCAGGACCCACCAAGGTAGAGGAGGAACTTTGTCACAATATTCAGATATTTAAATTAATTTGCTTCAGCCAAATTAACTATTTTTTTAAAAATTATTTTCCACAAGAATTCAAGAGGTCCAAAATATGCATAGAAAGTGAAATTTGAAGGGAATTTCAGGATTTGTTGCAGAAGTTCTGTGCTTATTCAGTCAGGGAGCACAAACAATGCCATGTGACTTCCCTAAGTAAGGCAGATCAAATTTAAAATGTTAAGTTCCATCCATATTTGTAAAATATATTAATACTAATATTAATAATAATGAATATATTTTGACAACTTGAGATCTCCTTGCTGATAATCTACAGCCAGAAAGAGACTACTTTTGCTCAAATTGTTTTCTCCAAATTATTTGCATGTCTGTGTTTTCTATGTTTTGGGAGGAATGCTGGTGTTTAGCGTGAAGGCCAATTGCATTGGTCAGAACAGGCATGCACCAATGGGACTTGTTCTGTTGTCCTGTAATTGCTGATCATTTATTTCTTGAGCATGGAATAAAGGCACAGTCCTGTGGGGTGCTGACCATTTTCAACTCCCATCAATTTCAGAGGACCATTAAGGCCTTAAGCACCTCACTGGTACTTGGTCCAAAACCCAGTGGGCAGACTTGTGTTTTTTTATGTGAAGGATTATTCCTTAGGGATTAATCTGAGTCTAGGAAACTCTCTTTTTACTTCTGATGTGATGGTACCAAATCTAAAACTCAGGAGCTGAAAGCTATATTACCTCTTCAGGACCAAAATCTGCAGTCTGCACCCAGGCAAATTCCCACTGACTTCAATGGGAGTTTGCTAGTAAGGAATGCAGGATCATGTTCTACCAGCATTTGTACATTGTTGACATTTTTACAAATAAGCGCCTACAGTACAGGCTGCCTGAATTGTGTGCTAGAGAGACAAGGTGAGATACGATCTTTTATTGGACCAACTTTTGTTGGTGAGAGAGACAAGCCTTTGAGCCGCACAGAGCTCTTCTTCAGGCAATTTGTGTGCTGTCACTTGGCTTGATATAAATGGGCACACATTTAAAGGCATATTTCTAGGTGTGCATTATAACTAGATTTTGAACATGAAAACTGGAGAACTTGCTGTGGGCTGGAGATTGCACAGAGCAGTTTTAGCAAGGGTCAGGGAAGTGGACTCAGAAGGGTAGCTTTGGGAGGGAATGAGGAACAGCTCTCACTGTCTCTTCCCACAGTTTCTCATATACCTTATCTCCCTATTATCTCTCTCATTGCAGAAGCAGAGTCTTTCTTCTTCTCCTCAGATCTGGTTAGAATTCCTGTGCTCAGCTGTGGATGAGGGGATGAAGACAAGAATCATGGCTGCTGGCCCAGGCTGGATCAGTATCTGACTGCAGATGATGGTTGTGTGTACCAGTAGGTCCTAGGCTCAGTGAACTTCTGACTGGGTGTGTGACAGGAATGTCTCCAAGTCTCATGCAGGGTCTGGTGGTTTTATAGGTTGGAAAAGGCAGGCAGAGTGGCAAAATGTTAGCATTCTGTTTGGGGCAAGAGTCCTTAAGGTGCTGTCAGTGTCCTGAAAGGCAAAAACAGTAAAATAGAACAATGTTAATGAGTTACTACAGTAATTCTAAGAGTTGTATTTGATTGTGATACATTGTGGCCAAAATCTTTGTTTAAGATGGTTGTTACTATTGTATTTTTATAATGCTAACTAGTGTGCTATGTTTTAATAAGTTCTACAACTATTTGAAAGATGAAAATTGTCAAGGAAGGAGGGGAATTTAATATCATCTAAGCAGATGAAAATGTTAGCTGGATATCCTAGGAAACTTTCTAACAGTGAGGTTTATAAGATCTTCGGCAATTCTCCCAAGAGAAGTGTTTGAAGCTCTGGAACTTGAGTTCATTAAAACGAGAATGGACAAAGCGCTCTAATACACTTCAGAAAATAATACTGCATTGCAGAACGATAGTGTTAGATGATATGTTAGGGGCTTTTCTCTTGTTTTCAGCTTGTCTGATTTTACAGTTGTGCTTGTTTCCGCTTATACATGTATTGATGAATGTTATTGCAGTGAGAGTTGATATTGATTATTAAAGTAGTTTGGAAGCTGCTAAAAAAGTAAAGGTTACGTCAGCTGTTTGCATTTCATGGAATTCTTTAAGTCATACTTTTCTTAGGTATTGCACTGAAATTCAGTGAACATAGGAGGTGGTAAAAATATGTGGATCAAAGCCTCTTGCTACTCTTTGCAATATATGTCATTTTATCTTTGCAAAGCAACTTGTTGTATAGGGCTACAGTTGTGTTACCTGCTAGCATTTTTCAGATGATACCCATGAGTCTAAGGGATTCTTGCTGTGGTATGATAACAGTAAATAACAATAACAGAACATTTTTTTTTAACAGGGCATTTGTGTTAGTTACTAAATACACTATTTTATGAAAAATGTAGCTTGGCAATTGTGACACTGCCTCTGTCGAGTCAGGGAGAGCTGGCCGCTGATGGTATGACTGAAAGAAGATATAAGAGATGTACAAGAGTACCCAAAAGAGAAAAGAAGTAATGAAAAAGCAAACTAAATAGACAGTGTACAATATGAATTATTTAGGTTGTTAAAATAAATCATCAGCAAAACCTACCGTATGGATTTGTGCTATGTCAGAATTCATAATTTGGTGATCATAAATTATTCCTACTAGTCCAGCAGTCATGGTTGCTATAGACATAGTTTCTTTCAAATAGTAAAGCTCAGATACTAGAAAGAGATGCATGCAATACAACATATATTATATGCATCCGCATAGCCGGGGGGCTTATCTATATAGGGGCATTCAGGAAAATTAATCCAAATTAACTAAAGGGGTGAATATAAAATAGATTAGCTAAATTGCAATAAATCCCTGTGTGGACACTCTAATTCAGAATTAGGGCTACATGGTCCCACAATATGGATTAGAGGGATGTGAACTGTAGCATACACTAATGGGTTGCGCTATAACTGTCCCATGTAGACCCTGCTACTGTAAACTAAAAGGTACCTAGTTCATGTTAATGTAATCCTGGTTGAAATGGGACTATATTAACACAAACTAGGTATCTTTTAGTTTGCACTAGCAGGGTCTATATATGAGGCAGTTACAGGACATCACTTGAGTGCGTGCTGTAGCAGCTCACACCCTTGTAATCTGCACTGCGGGGCCATGTACATAAATCCCCAAAATGGCCGCACTTCACTTAGCTTAATTCACTCCCAAAGAAACCATGTGAAAAGCAGCTTCGCTTTGGAAGTGAATTAAACTGAGCCAAATTAAGCCCACTTTAATTCTGAATCAGAGTTTCTGTGTATGGTTTTAATGCAGTTTAACTAATCCACTTTAAATTCACATAAAAATTAATTCAGATTAATTTTCCTGAATATCCTTGTGTAGACAAGCCCTTTGGTTCTGAAGGAAGGAAAGTTTTACAATCTCACTCTTCCTTTGCTCATCAGTAAGGTATGAAGGTCGGAGAAGAGTGCTCGGGCCTCTTCCCATTGATTAAATAATTAAGTAGAGTTTGAATCTTTATTTCCATCTTTTCATCCAATTTTTTGTGCTAAGGGAACTTGCATTTCCCATGCAATTGTAGGATGAGTACTTCACTGAAGGGGGCAAGCCTATCAGCTTACCATTTCCCCATTCTTGTGCCCAAGTTGTGGAGGGACAATGAGTGGCTGCAGCCACACCAGCTCAGTTTGAACAGCTGTTTTGAATAGCCTTATTCTGCAAACTACTGCTGTGCATAATTTACCCTTTATGACTTGGACAGACAGCTGAATAGATACAGTAGAGCAGCATGTAAATATACTGGGTGAAATCATGACCCCATTGAAATTGATGTGAAAACTCCCATGGATTGTAATGGGACTAGCGTTTCATTTACTGTGTTTTTACAGATGTCTGATTAGAGGATAATTTGCTTTTCACTAATTTTCATCCACAAAGGCCCTGTCATACAGGCCCAGGAGAACTGGTCACAGAGGGCACCAAAGCCCATTTGCTGATCTCTAAACTGGCAAGGGATTTAGCGCCTTTATTTGGTTGTCATAAAGGAATGTTGCATGGACAATTATACAATTTCAGAAGTTTATGCAGTTTAAAAGTATTACTATTTGCATACATTATTGTTAATTAAATTAATCTACAGGCCAAGAATTGTGGCATGATATTTTACAAATAAAGATTTTGAGAATAATTTAGGTAAACATCTTTGGACAAACAGATAAAAATAGAGTGAAAACCAGTAACTTTGTTTTTGTTTTAATAGAATGTACATTCTATAATATGAATAATCAGTTTCAACAATTTTACACTATAAATATACATTTGTACCTTATAAATAAATACTTTCCCCTTCTGTTTCATTTCATATTTAAATTTAATGCTAATTATTCTCCTTTTGCTTTTCCTAGCTAATTCCAGTCTTCTTGGAGGTGGAGGGGGTAAGTCTTTGTTTAACATTCTCCTTACTCTCAAAAACACTATGTATGCGCCGAACGAAAACAATATTCAAGTAATGCCGATAACCACAATCGCCACAGATCATCTTGTTTATGTACAATAAGTTCCAAATGTAAAACTACCTGAATGGAAAGAAAACCAGGTGAGCTTTTTATCCTTTACATACAGCCAGGAGGTTGTGAGCATTCCTTTCAGATATGGACCTCGTAAATGTCACCAATTGTCACCTCAAGCTTAGGCTGCTGTGCTGTGCTCTGTTTGGACCACACCTTAGAGTAATTCAGAAACCAAAGTTGGGGTATCTGAAGTTGTACTGCTAAACTTAGGTGTATCTTTAAGTTATTTCAAGGGCATCTGTGGCCCATGGATAAACATTCAAGAAACTATAGCAGTTGTAATTAATAAAATTATGTTCATACATTTTTACCTCAGCTGTTCACCCCGTATCTGTGAGATAGTGCAGCAGAATAACGCTTTATTTCTAATCTTTTCTTTTTGTTGTTTTACTTCGGTGTGAACTCTTAAAATTGTGAGCTAGTGAGGCACAAGCTTGTGTAGTGCATGACAGAGTTGCTTCCAATATTGTGCAGAAACACCATATTTTTCCCCTTTTAATACATGAAATCATTTTGCTTTTCATGTATTACTGTAGCCTTAAGATCTTACAGGAGTTAACAGTTGAAAAAAATCATACAGGGTTAAGTTTCAGCATTTCTCTTGCTCTCTCTCTTTTCTGGAGGAGGAGTGGGGGGAAAGGCTCCAAGCTAGAAATTTCACAATACAGTAGCTGTAGGGATAGCTATTAATCTTTCCTGACTAGAGTTAAAAGGATCTGATGGTCACAGCCTACATATGCAATTGGAAAGGAAAGGATTCAGTAAAAAGATTGCTGTTGCTTTTGAGACTCAGAATGATAAAGCTTTGTTTGCACAACCTGAACAGTGTAAGCAACCATCATTCCTGATCCATGAAGAGTGGATTCTCATGTGAAAAAGTGCTTCAAAACTACATTGAGAGGGAGTTAGAAACATGAACAGATTTTTAGTCCAAATATAGATCAGAATGTAAACCTACAATGAAGTGTTCTCTAATAATTTTCTGGCCAAGTTAATCTGTTTCTATTTCTTCGACGTGGTTTGTGATGCAGCAAATTTGGTTTTATTATTTGTATTACTCTAGTGCCTTGTGTCCTGCCCAAGGTAATCCCTCAACAGTGATTGATGTATAAAAGATGAGCTTACTATACCATCTCTTAAGTATTTATTCCCATTTGATAACTTTAAAAGTCAGTGCAAATACTCAAATTTCAGTCAGGTTTCCAGAGAAATGGTTATTGTAGAAAAGTTTTAGTTATTGACTTTCTGCAGTATTTATTCAGCTGGACTGTACTTCAGAAGTTGGATAATTGTTACTGTGGCACCACAGAATGTAGCTTGTCCTCTTGGCACAGTCTAACAGACAGGAAGATGACCAGTCTTCAACTGGGATTCAGAGCAACCATCTCTGCTTTTCCAATTTGATTCCTGCTTGACTCAAAGCCATATGCAGAAAGGTGACCTTTGCTACCACATCTTGATGCCATTTTTGTTTCTTAACCCAGAAGGTGAAAGGCACTTGCTCCAAAAAGGCAGACCCTGCTCTGGAATCTAAAATAGACCTGAAAGGAAGTGAGGAAATTGGTTAGTAAAACTTCAGAAATTCAAAATGGAATCCCTCAGAACCACCATAAATCAAGGCGTTTTCCTGGTATTGGTGGATCTGAGGACACCCAGCTACAAATCCCCATCACTTACTCTCTCTAAATGTACCTAGGGCTTGTGCTGAACAATGGTCTTTCTAATAAGCTCTTCTCCATTCAGCCTGGAATTAGACCTGAGAATGTTGGTAAAGGTCAAGTTGCTCACATAGGGTACGTCTACACTATGGGATTATTCCAATTTTACATAAACCGATTTTATAAAACAGATTGTATAAAGTCGAGTGCATGCGGCCACGCTAAGCACATTAATTCGGCGGTGTGTGTCCATGGTCCGAGGCTAGCGTCGATTTCCGGAGCGTTGCACTGTGGGTAGCTATTCCATAGCTATCCCGTAGTTCCCACAGTCTCCCCCGCCCCTTAGAATTCTGGGTTGAGAGCCCAGTGGCTGATGGGGCAAAAATCATTGTCGCGGGTGGTTCTGGGTAAATGTCGTCAGTCATTCCTTCCTCCGGGAAAGCAACGGCAGACAATCATTTCGCGCCCTTTTTCCCTGGATTGCCCTGGCAGACGCCATAGCACGGCAACCACGGAGCCCTTTCAGCTTCTTTTTTTTACAGTCACCGTATGTGTACTGGATGCCGCGGACAGAGGCGATACTCCAGTGCTACACAGCAGCATTCATTTGCTTTTGCATGATAGCAGAGATAGTTACCAGTCGTTCTGTACCGTCTGCTGCCAGTGTAATTTGGCAATGAGATGATGGTTATCTGTCCTTCTGTGCTGTCTGCTGCTATCATGGGTGCCCCTGGCTGAGATCGGCCGGGGGCGCAAAAGCAAAACTGGGAATGACTCCCCGAGTCAATCCCTCCTTTATGGTTTCTAAAAATAGAGTCAGTCCTGCCTAGAATTTTGGGACAAGTGTACTAGAGAAGCAGTGTATCAGAGTACAGCTACTCTGTGTCAGATCCCGCAGAAATGATGAGCTACATGCCATTCACAGGGGGTGCCCCTGCAACAACCCCACCCATTGCTTCCCACCTCCCCCAACCCTCCTGGGCTACCGTGGCAGTGTCCCCCCCATTTGTGTCATGAAGTAATAAAGAATGCAGGAATAAGAAACACTGAGTTTTTAGTGCCATAAAATGAGGGAGAGGCAGCCTCCCACTGCTATGATAGTCCAGGCAGTACAGAATCTTTTCTTTTCACATGAAAGGGAGGGGGCTGATTGAAGCTCAGTCCCCAGTTGCTATGATGAAGACGGTTACCAGCTGTTCTGTACCATCTGCTGGGAATGACCGAGAATCATTCCTATTTTCACCCAGGCGCCCCCAGCCAGCCTCGCCTGAAGCCAGCCAGGAGCACTCACGGGTTGATAAGAAGGACGGTTACCAGTCCTACTGCACCGTCTGCCACCGGGGAGGGGAGAGGAGAGGAGCGGATACTGCTCTTCACTGCGGCAGCATCGCGTCTACTAGCAGCATTCAGTAGACATAGGGTGACACTGAAAGAAGTCAAGAAATGATTTCTTTCCCTTTTCTTTCATGTGGGGGGGGGAGAGTAAATTGACGAGCTATTCCCTGAACCACGCCGGACAATGTGTTTGAACCTACAGGCACTGGGAGCTCAGTCAAGAATGCAAATACTTTTCGGAGACTGCTGGGGACTGTTGGATAGCTGGAGTCCTCAGTACCCCCTCCCTCCCTCCATGAGCATCCATTTGAGTCTCTGGCTTCCCGTTACACTTGTCACGCAGCACTGTGTAGCCTGTAGATTTTTTTTTTCAAACGCTTTGGCATTTCGTCTTCTGTAACGGAGCTTTGATAGAACAGATTTGTCTCCTCATACAGCGATCAGATTCAGTATCTCCCGTATGGTCCATGCTGGAGCTCTTTTTGGATTTGGGACTGCGTTGCCACCCGTGCTGATCAGAGCTCCACGCTGGGTAAACAGGAAATGAAAATCAAAATTTCGCGGGGCTTTTCCTGTTTACCTGGCCACTGCATCTGAGCTGAGATTGCTGTCCAGAGCGGTCACAGTGGAGCACTGTGGGATACCGCCCGGAGGCCAATACCGTCGATTTGCGGCCACACTAACCCTAATCCGATATGGTAATACCGATTTTAGCGCTACTCCTCTCGGGGAGGAGTACAGAAACCGATTTAAAGAGCCCTTTATATTGATATAAAGGGCCTCGTAGTGTGGACGGGTACAGCGTTAAATCGGTTTAACGCTGCTAAAATTGGTTTAAACGTGTAGTGTAGACCAGGCCATAGTGACACTCTCTCAAATGGGTTTGTGACATTCCTTCTCTAGGTGACTAGTTTATTTGGCCACTCTCAGGACTGGCCACCCAAATGGTACAGGAGTCACTAGCTTTGTTCAGTTTACTAGGTCTCACAGCAAACAAACAAGGAGCATCCTGGCTCCTGACTTCTCTTTATCCAACCAGAATACATAGTGCAAGGGTCAGCAGCAACCTTTCAGCAGTGGTGTGCCGAGTCTTCAGTTATTCACTCTAATTTAAGGTTTTGTGTGCCAGTAATACATTTAAACATTTTTAGAAGGTTTCTTTCTATAAGTCTATAATATATAACTAAACTATTGTTGTATGTAAAGTAAATAAGGTTTTTAAAATGTTTAAGAAGCTTAATTTAAAATTAAATTAAAATGCATAGCCCCCCCGGACTGGTGGCCAGGACTCGGGCAGAGTGAGTTCCAGTGAAAATCAGCTCGTGTGCTGACTTCGGCACACGTGCCAGAGATTGCCTACCCCTGACACAGTGCCTTGGATAAGAGTCTATCAGGGCGAGGAGTAAACGTGGATCCTTGCTGAACACAGGAAGTATGGTCTCCAATGGAAAGACAGTTTCCTATAAACACCCTTGAGCTGTAGGCAACAAGGTTAGCTGCCGTACTGCTAAGAAGGCTACAATGGGGAAAAAAATTATCCTCAAAAGTCCAGTCATGACAGTAGTCATGTACCTGAACCATCGAGGTAGCAAAACAAAAAAACAAAACCTCTCAACTTGCTCATGTTTTTCTGGGTATAGGTGGATCTCCTCTCAGTAAGGTTCTGTTTATTCCAGCTCCACTTCACTGTACAGTGGATGGGCTTAGGCTCTCCAAGTTTCTCCTAGCAAAGCTGCAATAATGGGAAAGTCCTTTTTGTAGACCTGCTTGCAGTGAAATTCAGTTCCAAGTGCTTCCTCTTTCATGTGACATTTTCACAACACCATGAAATGTCTTGTGTCTCAGAAAATGTTACCCATTCTAACATCTAGATTTCTTTTCTAAAATCTTTCTAGCATTGAACTCATAATAATTGTAATTAGATTGTGTGAAGAACCCTGATTTCATCTTCCTAAATTTTATAATGATCTATTAGAAAGAACTTTTTAAATAATTCTTTGGAGAAGAGTTAATGGACCAAGTTTTTGATAAACATGTTAGCAAGCTTGTCCTTTGGTTCAAGTGCCAGTGGCTTTGCATCACTTCCAGATACTTTTGGGCCATAAGAGACAACCAAATTTTAAGTCAGTCATCTGACTGGTTTATCTAAGTATAATTGGGTTTCTTAGAGCCAAACTGATTGTTCTTTGATTCCAATTTTAAATCTCCTGTGTAAATTTTTATGACTGAATGAAGAAATATGAAAGATGCCAGACAACAATTATTCAGATAACAATTTTTTTAAACAAAACATCAAGAAATGAACATTATTTTTCAATGGGAGACTTCTATATTTAACTAAAGATTCTTTTTAAGACTTCTTTCTGCTTGTCAAATAACTCTCATGAAGTTCCCTGAAGTTCATTAAGAATCTTATGAGTAATCTTTTTTCTTTTAAAATTATATTCAGTTTTTATTAAGAGACAGCCTGATTGACGCATTTTATTTCACTTTTTATTTTATTTCAGGTCCAGATTTTTCACCAGGTTTACCACCCAACTGCTTCCATTAACTTGTGCAGAACAGTTATTTAGATATTATTTGTTTCTAGTGTCGCCCACAGTATCACTGTGGATAAATACAAAAGAAGGCACAGACCCTACCCCAAACAACTTATGCTCCAAGGTTAATATTTTCAAAAGGGGGCTAGTGATTTCTGATGCCCCCATTTTTTTTATGCCCAAATTGTAACTCCTTTAAAATTGCCTGAATTTCAGAGATAGTGAGGGGACTCTGAAAATCAGGCATCGTAAGAAATCTTCTTATGTTGGACACTCAAAAATGGAGATGCCCCAAATTACTACTTTTGAAAAATTAGGCCTAAAGATGTGTGATGTTAAGGATGGACCCATTTCTGCACACCTTGTTCACAAGAGTAAAGTCTGCAGGATCCTGGAACCATTTTTTTTCTGCTTAACAATCTATCTTTTCTCCTTTCCCTTACCATTCTCAATTGTTTCTTTGATGGTATATTCTTCCTTGACTTGCTGGACTTAATGAACCACACATTGCATGGTAATCTTTGGGTTTTCCTTCTTTTTCTTTATATGTGATATTTTCAATTCAACATTATAAACTAATTAGTAACAAACTAGCTTTTTTCTGTAGGTGTTAAATTTGTTCATCAAAGGTGACATTTGTTGTAAGTATATCCCAATGTCACTAACATTATTTATCAAGTATTTTATATGTATATGTAGTGAGGGGAGGGGAGTTGAATTTAACGTGTCCTCTTAGGAATGTAAGCACCACAGTACTCCCATGTAAAGACACAGCTTATTTCAGTAAAATAGTTATTTTGCCAGTTTATCTTAAATCAGTTCCCCAAATGATATATCGGGAAAACAACTTTTTTGGTGGTATAACCGTGTCAGCACTAGAGCTTTTGCCAACATAGTTATGTCAGGGATTGGGGAGGGGGGGAGGAAATCACAGCTTTGATTGACATCTATGCCAGCAACATTTTTAAATTTAGTCTAAGCCTGTCTCCCCAGTCTTTAGCCTACAATTTAAAGGAATGTAGTGTGTAATCATAAACCATATATTTAACTTCTAAGTGCATTTTGTAACTATATAAATGGGGAGTGGAAAAGAAATCTCACGTTAGCAATAGTTTTTACTAGTAGAGTGAAATAAAGTGCTGTGTTTTGCCAAGAACCAGGTCTGATGTACTCATGTATTGTAAACCTTAAATACTTTCTTTTAAGAGATAAAGGGGGGAGTTATGCCAATCACTGCCCACAAACATTGAACAGTACCACTTCATGTAGGACACTGAGGCCTGGTCTACACTAGAAAATTAGGAAAGCATAACTACGTCGCTCAGGGATCTGGAGAATGTAGTGTCTATACATAAGTTCTCCAGTGGTGCAGCTGTAGTGTTTTAAGTGTAGACAGGCCCTGAAGGACCTTTTCATACTTTGTCAGTCCATAACATCATTCATTTTCCACACAGGCTGCTCCTTTGAACAAGTATTCACACTAAAGACCCAGCCCTTCTAAATTATTTGTTTTAGCCATGATCCCAATGCAATGTCAGTGAAAAGTTTGAGAGTACCAGTATAGCACTGTTAAGCCTTTCTGATTCAAGGAAATAAACAATGGGTTGTTTTTTGGTAGAGTTCATTTATCTCTTCCTTCATCATGCAAATACTGTTAGTGACATTGGGGTATACAGTAGAATCTCAGTTACGAACTGACCAGTTGGTCACACACCTCATTTTGAACCAGAGGTATGCAATCCAGCAGCTGCAGAGAAACACACACACACAAACCAAATACAGTACAGTACTGTGTTAAACGTAAACTACTAAAAAAAAAAGGAAAAGCAGCATTTTTCTTATGCGCAGTAAAGTTTCAAAGCTGTATTTAGTCAACGTTCCACTGTGAACTTTTGAAAGGAAAAAACATAACATTTTATTCAGAGTTATGAACAACTTCCATTCCTGAGGCGTTCGTAACTCTGAGATTCTAGTGTACTTACAACTAGTGAGGTCTTTGAACAAATTTATCTGCCTAATTTTGGCATTCAGCTAGCCTCAAAAGCTGTTCGTTGCTTTGTACACTGTCACATCATTTCTTATTGTATGCAGTGGTGTTGTAGCCATGTTGGTCCCAGAATATTAGAGAGAGGTAATATCTGAAAAAGAGTTTTGTGTAAGCTCAAAAGCTGCTCTCTTACCAATAGAAGTTGGTCCAATAAAATATATACCTGACCCACTTTGTCTAATGTCATCCCTTAGAAATTTAGATAACTGTAAAGACACAAAGCTTTCCTGGGGAACGATGGTCATCTAGAATTGATAACCTGAGGCCAAAGGGCTATTAGCCCTAGTTGCTCATTAAGTCCTTAATATGGTCTGTTAGAAAATAGCTGTTGCAATCACTTTTAAGTAAAGAAAATTAAGTGTTGAACCTCATTCTCCCTTTGTCATTCTAGTCCCCTGCCTCTCTTTGAGTAGGATGGATTTGATTAGTACTGAATCTAGAGATTTCAATATTATGGAAATACATCAGGCAATCAGGTTTTCTATGCTTTTACTTCCTATACAGAAGTAATACTAGTTCTTCTTTGAGTGAATGTGTGTGTACACAGCCACACCCTCACCCCTCTTCAGGTGTACCTGAGCCTGCTACACTCAAGTCAGAGACTTTTAGCTAGCAGTACCCATTGTATTTGTGTTTTGCAGGTCCTCATGCCTCAGCAGGGCCGCCCAGAGTGGGGTGGGGGCAAGAGAGGCAATTTGCCCTGGGCCCTGCAGGGGCCCCCATGAGAGTTTTTTTGGGGCCCCTGGAGCAGGGACTTTCACTTGCTCCGGGGGCCCCGGAAAACTCTCACGGGGCCCGGAGCGTCTTCCTTTCCCAGTCTTCACTGGTGGAGGGTCCTTCCACTCCGGGGCGGAAGGACCCCCACAGTTGAATTACCGCAGAAGCGGGACCCGCCGCCGAAGCGCAGCCAGGTCTTTGGCGGTAATTTGGCGTCGGGGGACCCTTCCGTTCTGGGACCCACCGCCGAAGTGCCCCGAAGACCCATGGCGGAGGCCCCCCGCCACCGAATTACCACCAAAGCGGGGCCCTCCACCGCTGAAGACCCCAGACCCCCAGAATCCTCTGGGTAGCCCTGTGCCTCAGACCTAGAGTGTAACAGACAGAGCTGCCCTGACCCACTGTTAATTCCTTCTCACTGCATATGGCTAGGAGTTAGAAGTCCCCACGTCATGTTGAACTCAAAATCTTTTACCTGCTAAACAGTGTATGTAAATAGTTTATAGCAGTGTTTCGCAAACGCCGCTTGTGTAGGGAAAGCCCCTGGTGGGCCGGGCTGGTTTGTTTACCTGCCCTGTCCACAGATCCGGCTGATCGCGGCTCCCACTGGCTGCAGTTCGCTGCTCCAGGCCAATGGGAGCTGCTGGAAGCGGTGCAGGCTGAGGGACGTACTGTCCACCACTTCCAGCAGCCCCCATTGGCCTGGAGCAGTGAACCGCGGCCAGTGGGAGCCGCGATCGACCGAACCTGCGGACAGGTCAACAAACCGGCCGGCTCACCAGGGGCTTTCCCTGAACAAGCGGCATCCCAAGTTTGGAAAACACTGATTTATAGTATTAGTTAGTTAGCTTAGTGTAAATAGACAGCAATATTTTTAGTGTTTTCTTTGTTTCATGAGTAGGTAGTTTCTTTTCTTTCTTGAAGCCACTTTAAAATGTAGGAATCTCCAGCATTGTCCTTCCTTTCAGGCTGCTATGCCCTCAGAGATGTGTATGTGTGTTGCTTGATTCATTGAAGTGAAGGGGACCTAACAGACAGATGTTCTGTCTGTTAGTCTTTTACTACCAGGATGCAGAAATCTTCTGAGATAGGCCTGAGGGAGTGTCTCATGGTGAAAGTCATGCAGGTGGCTCAGATCTAGGCTAGTCCATAGCTGAGTGGGCTGAATATTCATTATCCAGAAATGCTCTGTCTGTTCCTTCTGTCTCTTTGGAGTCTCTCAAGGGTCAGAAACCTGTGAAAACAAACAGAGAAGAGGCATTGCTCTCATTCCCCTGGATCGTCTTCCAAGTTGATTGTCTTCCAGGTTTCGGGAGGGAAAAACTGAGTTGAAAATGTCGCCTTCACCCCTCATAATAACTTTTACCATGAAGTTTCAGCTGATGCTGACTTTAGGAAATTAGTCTTTGTCAAGTAGACCTCGAATTCCTACCACCTAAACAAGTACCACTCGGGAATCATCTGACATGGAATATATATGTGCACAGTCATTGAAAGGACAAAAATGTACCTGTACAGTAACTATTGTTCTTCTAGCCTGCTGTGCACATATATGTTCCAGGATCCACCCTCCTTCCCAACTACTTTAGAGTCTATTGACATCAGGCTTCCAGTGTGAAGTAACTGGTGGAATCAGGGCAGCCCTGCCCTTTATGCCCACTGAATGGATACTGCTAGCTAAAAATCTCTGAATCAAGTGCCCTGGGTACACAAACAACTGAAGTGAAGTATATATGTGTGCAACACTTTTTGAAGAATACCTGTTACTACTCAGGTATGTAACCATTTTTTTAATTGATAATCTAATAGTCTAGAGTAGAATATGAGACTGCTGAGTTCAGCCTGATGGTTCTTGTTCTCCATTCCAAGGTTTGGATCAGGCCAGAGGCATATGAACTTCTCTGTACTTCAGCTCCTTTTATATAACTCATTTCCAGAGTAAATCTCCCAGAGTTCCATTGTAGACTAGGCTTTTCTACATAGATCAGCTATTGTAGGTCAGTTTGGGGTTTTCTTCCCCTTGTTCGTTCTTTGTTTTTTTTTTCTTTGTCATGTCTTGCCAGAGAGGCTGTTTCCAGTTATCTGGGCCATCAGGCTCAACTTTAATTTATGTTTTGCGTTTTTTCCTGTGTGTACTATATCTGGATACATAGTGAGAGGAGGTATATAAATAAGGATAGTTTATTTTAGATGTTACAAAGGAAAACACTGATTGCTCTGTGTACCTGGTACTGTACTTGCCCAGTAGATCTGATCTGGTAGGTAATTCCCTTCAATACCTTTTATTATTTTATTTTAATTTAATTTAACTGCCTGGTCAATTTAATCCAAGTATACTGGAGAGCTAATATTTTCCCCCTGGAGTTGTCGGTTTTGCTTAAAACAAGACTGTGCCACTGCAGAGTCCAATTTTTGCTTAAATTATATGTATATATTGTTCTTTCATAGGTTGTTTACTTATCCATTTGCTGCTTCTCTTACTCAGCCATATATACACACCAGTAATAGAGGTTTCTGGATTGATTTAACTATACCTTTTGACTTAGTCCTTATTTCTTTGTCTGATTGGATACTGTTACAAAGGTCCTTCAGAAAAAAAATAATTCAGTGATTGCGTAAATGACTCGACACAATAATTTTGTTTCTTGCAATAATTGATATTAATGGATGACCTCTGAAGTGCATTGTTCAGGTGTGTGTATACTTGCCACTGTATGCTGATTACTTTTTTCTAGACCGTACATATTTAAAAGGTGTGATCAGAACTTGGTCCTTTAAGGCAGTATTTATAGTTTAGCCAATGTATGAGTCTGAAAAAATTTTTTTTTGTCAGAAATAGGTTCTAAAATGTATAGTGTCCACACTATGCCGACCTACTCTGCTGCTTACAAAGCCTGTTACTGTTACTACTTCATTCAGCCAGTGGGAGTCACTAACAATTAGTGTTTACCCATAAGGGGCTGAGCATGCCGATGCCACGGTTTTCTTAACTCATGCCTAAAAATGGGACTTTCACAGTGTTCCCCTGCTTGGCAGGAGTTTGTGTTACTAGTAGACCACAAAGTGGACAAATACCATTTTTTATTTGAGGGAATTAAATTTATATCCACCTTCTAATAGAAACAGAATACATAAGATGCTACAAAAATAAATAAATAAAAATGTACTGCTTAAGTTCCATGTGTATTAGAGCAGGAACGTATTTTACTTACATTTCAGGAAGCTACCCTGCTGAGTACATATACAGTGCTGTGCCATTTCTTCAAAAGTGAGGCAGACCATTAGCTAATGTTGCTTCTGGGGTGTACGAACACCACAGTAAAGATTTAAAGGTGGTGATCATTACAAATCCGAGCGGGAAACTGAGGCATAAAGACTTTTTCTTCTTTGCATTGTCTGTTGTTGAGATAAAAACATCAGGAAAAAAACTTAAAATACATACTTATAAATCAGTACGTAAGATCATGATGTAATCCCCACCCCCAAAATACTGCATAATGTACACAGTAATATATGTTTTACTTACATCACGCAAATGAAGAAATAAAATTAACCACATACTCTAAGCATATCGACCTACGTTATATTTACATTTTCCTTTAAATCTGTTCTTTATAAACATCTAGTAGGCACTTCTGGTTTTGTTCTATACATGTATTTTCTAAAACTCTTGCTTGGGTACAATTTTGGAATCCCTGTGTGATGAGATTTTTGCAGATTCTGCTTATCTCTGAGAAATCCAGTTCCTTTGCCCCATCTCAGGAGTATCACACTTTTAAAGCTATGGTAGTATGTGTGCTCCTCAATATAGGAAGGATAAAGGCCAGTGTGCAGACAGATGCAGGGAACACTTATTTTTTCACTTAAGATGCAGGACAAAGGTCTTAAACTACATATGTTGGGAAATTAGTCTGTTTGTTGAAGAACATGGTTCCTACCATGAAAAGTGAAAAAATGGCACATTCTGCTGTGTGTTTATAATGAAAAATGCACTACGCTAGCTGTTGGAGTTCGTGTTTATATATTTACCAAACTGCTAAGGTTAGCTTGAAATAAAATACTTGCCTGGTACCCTTTAGGTAACATCTACAAATTGGAACAACTGTCACAGTTAGTCAGTTTCATGCCTAACAACCTTGACAATGTCCCTTTCAAAGGAATAAGAATGAGCAGAATGCTGCACTGAAGACATGTTTCATTTGATTTAGAAAACCATCCCAGGCCTGTTTTTCAGGTTAAAGGCTTGATCCTATTTTCATTGATATCAGTAGCAAAATTCTCATAAACTTCAGTGGGAGCAAAAGTAGGATTAGTCTCTAAATGAGGAAATATAAAGCTTTTTGGCAAATGCAGACCTTTTTATTTTTATTTCCCTGGCTTTGAGTTAAAATCTTACTTTTTAAATCAATAACTAATAAAGTTTGCATCATGTAATTTAAATTGCACAAAGTGTGGAAAATAATGTCACCACTGTTTTTGGAAACCACAACACTAATGTTATTTTGTCATAGTCTAGATGTAAATTAGATATTTGCAAATCTTTTGCCCTAAATGTAATTTTCTGCCATTAGGCATAATTTTTAGAGGCAAAACAGATTCAGACAAGCAGTACCAATGAAACGGCTTTATTAAATGTTTGAGCTGCAGGCAGAAATAGAGATACTTCACTCTACCTGACAACCCTGCTAAGGTTGTCACTATGGTATAGAAGGAACTAGACTCAAATTATGCCAAGGATTTTTGCTTGTATAATCTGCCTTAGGGCAAAATGAACAAGAGAAGTGTTTTTCCTAAGGCCGTAGCTCCATATATTATGGAGCAAATTATACTTAAACTCTATGGCTGTGATCTCTGAAACTTATGGCAGAGTTGCATTGAATTTTGTAGCAAAAGTTTTTAATCATTTAATAACCTTCAATTTCTTAAATACCCAATGAGGTGAAAAATATACCCAGCACCTAACAGTAGGAGCTCTGCAGGACGTAGCCATGTCCAGTATCGCCAACCCCAAACATTAAAAAAACATGAGTAAGGTCCCAAAAAATCATGAGAGATTTTTTAAAAAAATAATAAATTATACATTTTGGATTCTTTTTGCTTGCCTTCAGGCTTTTGAATCTTATAGGTTACACTTGGGTGACATTTTCAAACTTCTCTCTGCAATCATGAAGGCTACAAAAAATTCCAACTTTGTACGGGACTGGGATACAACTTAGTGAACATGTCAGCACAAATGACAATGAATCAATTAATCCTTGAATGAGTGATCTGTGTGTAGTATACACACAAAATACTAAGTGAAAAGTCTATTATTAAGATTGCAATGTGAAACACTACAAAAATTTAGGAAATGCCAGAATCAGTTTATTTTTATTTTGGTCCCCTTATTCATATGTATTATGATAATCGTTAATTACATGATCACGCAAGACCCCTGCCTCATATGCAAGATGGGCACTGCTTATTTAATGAGCAGCTATTCACTATTTTGTTTTATCCTTACTGTTCAGTGTGTGGCCCAAGGACAAACCCTGCTCTGAAAACAGAAATATTAATTTCCTCATGGGTGTAATCATGATAGTAACTGAGTGTTTTGCAAAGATTAATTAATTTGTCTTAACAAAATGCCTGTGAGGTGAAGGGGGGTAGGGTATTCTCCACATTTTACAGAAGAAGAACTGAAACACACAGCTGAAGGTCAACATTTTCCACTAATTTTGGGTGCTTAATTTGAGAATCTAGGAGCTGACTTTTCGGAGTACTGAGCACTATGTAGCACTTACTACGTTCAAAGCACAGTTCCTGTGATCAGAATCCAGGGTCTCATGTCATGCACCCAGAAAATGAGGAACACACAATTAATAACTGCTTGCAAAGTTTGGTTTAAGGAATTTGCCTGGTGTCACACAGGAACTTTTTGTCAGAGGCAGGGATAGAATCCAGTTCTCAAGGGAAGCATTAAACTGCCTTAACCATGAGGTCACCCATTCTTTTCCTGTAGTCCCCTGTGTCATTCATTAGACACCTTTCAACCTCTGCAGCCAATGAAGCAGGGGTTCTATACACAACAGTCTTTCACCAAATGGCCCTGCTTCATCTCCAGAGCATCTCCATTCTGTGATTCAGCCATATCCCCTTTAGGGTAATGTAGGGGCATTCCTTGAACACTAGAGTTGTAGTAAAAATTGCAGGCTCCTCAACTTCAGTGGATCGGAGGGGAAAATAATGTAGATCAAGCATAGGAAGGTGAAGTAATATGGATCTTTTCCCTTTCCCACCTCTCCCAACTATTGAGATTTTTCTGAGGTGGGGTGAAGGGTTGAGGCCTGTAGGATGGGAGTGGAGGAGGCCTTTCTGCTGGCTAGGGTGAAGGGCCAGCTCCAGGCACCAGCCCAGCAAGCAGGTGCTTGGGGCAGCCAACGGAGAGGGGCGGCATGCCTGGCTCTTGGGTGGCAATTCAGCGGCGGGTCCCTCGGTCCCTCTCGGAGTGAAGGACCAGCCGCCAAATTGCTGCCAAAGACTGAAGCGGTGGTAGTGCCGCAGATCACGATCACGGCTTTTTCTTTTTGTTCCTGCTTGGGGTGGCAAAAACCCTGGAGCTGGCTCTGCTAGGGTGGCATAGCATACAGCCAGCAAACATGGTCTTTTGGGGCTTGAACAACCCTAGCATCTTGTGTATATTTGTTCTATGAGGTTGGTTCTAAATATTTCATTGCTTTCCTATTATACAAATGGAACCACTGAATTCCAAAGCCTACAAATATCATCACCCCTGATTCACAGAGGAGGAGAAGAGCAGTTTGCCCCCTTCTGCACAAGGTGGCACTTGCAGACATACCTTATTGGATCCTTCATGACGTCTAAGTATGTACCTTTTTAAAAAAAAAAAAAGTCTGTCTGTACTCAACCCTTTTTTCTTCATTATTGTGTAAATCTTTTCCTGTGTCTTTCACTTTGCACTGAAAGTGCATACAGTGTTTAGTAATTTCAAGGAATTGTTAACATTGATGTTCATTGCTTTACATGTGTGTCACTAATGATGGCTGGTAGTTTCTATTAGCTCAATTTAAATATATTTGCAACTGCTTTCTGCACCGTATTTTTAGTTTCATGTGTTGCAATAGCTTAGAATCCATTAGAATTTTCCAGCTCTGCTGCTGATTTAGGGTTTGGCACACATCCCAAGCCCATGACAGGTCTGTTCCAGTTTATTTGAAAAAGGGTTGGAACTAAGTAAGGGTCTCTTGTGCCTGATACTGAGCTGCATGGAATGCTGGTAAGACTACGCTTCTGCTTGCCAGCTTAGCTGTGAACTTTTTGCCATCTTAAACAGTTTCCTAGACAAGTTGAAAGACAACCTTGACTAGAACTCTTTGCTCTAGAATAAATTCCTATATTATTTTAAAGGTTGAGAATTTCAGCTTTGAGATGGTGCAAAAGACAGTGGTCAGAGCAAATAACTCTCATAGAATTGTAGCGTGTTTTTTTTTTTAAAGGAGAGAAGGATTTCAGTAATGTTTTTATGATGTACAATAGCAATTCAATTAAGCCATTAAGTAATGACTAGTAAAAACTGTAATTTCATTCTGTTTTTTTCCAGCATTAGTTATATACAGGAGTCCTGGAACAATTGTATAGTGGGGGTGCTGATGATGGAAACCATCAAAACCATGTATTTGGTGTTTGTTATTACTACTTCAAGCCAGTTCCAGCACCACTGGTTGTACATCTGTATTTGTATAAACATGAAGTTAAACAAAATAGAAAAATGAGAGAACAAATGTAAATTAATTAGTTCTAAAAAACTATTCTGTATTCATGTTAACTCTTGTTATTAATGAATGACTGATTGATTATCTACTATGTATTATCTTTTATCCAGGGCCCCTTAAGTTCTCTGCAGCATATCAAACTACACACTGTGCATAAGGGTCACTTCATTCATCTCTAAGATGAACAGCAGTATTTAAACAGCACAGCAACACTACACAACAGTTCAGGAGAAACTGGTAGGCAGTGTATAATTACGTACATGAAATTCAGGTACTCACCAGGGAAAGTACTTGTACTATTGAGAAAACAACCTGTTGTTATCAGTAGTATTACATTAGCCCTGGGAAATCTCACTGTGCAAGTAGCTGTACGAAGTAAAAGATGGTCCTTGTTCCACCTGGCTAAATAGTCAAAACTATTTAGCATGGGAGGTAAACAGAGGCACATGGGGGGAAGTGTCTTGCCTAAGATTAGCAAGCAAGTCAGTGGCTGAACCAGGAATAGGACCATGAGTCCCATTTTTGTTTCGGTGCTCTAAGCACTGGACCACACTGCCTCTCACACAGCCTGGGACTCTTATTTGATCAGTATCTTACACAGCTCCATTTGCACTGGTTCCCTTGACAGTGTACTTGTTCGTTAGTATCCTAGAAAGAGAAATACAGTATCACTTTCTACAGCAGGTAAGTATTCTCTGGAGGTCTCTCATAGGAGAGCTGGTCAGATTTGACCTTGCACAATTTATGAGAACTGATGAGATTATCGCCTTTAGTAGTACATTTGCATGATTAGTTTTCTATTAATCAGTAATCCAATAAATTTGTACAATGGGAACTGATAGATTTGTAAGAACATAAAAACGGCCATACTGGGTCAGACCAAAGGTCCATCTAGCCCAGTAACCTGTCTTCCGACAGTGGCCAATGCCAGGTGTCCCAGAGGGAATGAAGAGAACAGGTGATCATCAAGTGATCCATTCCCTGTCGCTCATTCCCAGCTTCTGGCAAACAAAGGCTAGGGACACTATCATTACCCATCCTGGGTAATAGCCATTGATGGACCTATCTTCCATGAATTTATCTAGTTTTTTTAACCCTGTTATGGTCTTGGCTTTCACAATGTCCTCTGGGAAGGAGTTCCACAGGTTGACTGTGCATTGTGTTTGTTTTAAACCTGGTTTTGTTTGTCTTAAACCTGCTGTCTATTAATTTCATTTGGTGCCCCTAGTTCTTGTGTTATGAGAAGGAGTAAATAACACTTCCTTATTTACTTTCTACACTCAAGTCATGATTTTATAGATCTCTATCATATCCCCCTTAGTCGTCTCTTTTCCAAGCTGAAAAGTCCAAGTCTGATTAATCTCTCCTCATACTGCAGCCGTTCCATACCCCTAATCATTTTTGTTGCCCTTTTCTGAACCTTTTCCAAGTCCAATATACCTTTTTTGAGATGGGATGACCACATCTGCACACAGTATTCAAGAGGTGGACGTACCATGAATTTGTATAGAGGCAATATGATATTTTCTGTTTTATCATCTAACCCTTTCTCAATGATTCCCAACATTCTGTTTGCTTTTTTGACTGCCACTGCACATTGAGTGGTTATTTTCAGAGAACTATCCGCAATGACTCCAAGATCTCTTTCTTGAATGGTAACAGCTAATTTGGACCCCATCATTTTACACGTATAGTTGGTATTATGTTTTTCAAGGTGCATTACTTTGCATTTATCAACATTGAATTTCATCTGCCATTTTGTTACCCAGTCACCCAGTTTTGAGAGATCCCTTTTTAGCTTTTCACAGTCCGTCTGGTACTTAACTATCTTGAGTAGTTTTGTATCATTTGCAAATTTTGCCATCTCACTGTTTATCACTTTTTCCAGATCATTTGTGAATATGTTGAATAGTACTGGACCCAATACAAACCCCTGGGGAACACCACTATTTACCTCTCTCCATTCTGAAAACTGACCATTTATTCCTACCCTTTGTTTCCTGTCTTTTAACCAGTTGCCAATCCATGAGAGGACCATCCCTCTTATCCCATGACTGCTTAATTTACCTAAGAGCCTTTGGTGAGGGATCTTGTCAAAAGTTTTTGAAAATCTAAATACACTATATTCACTGGATCCTCGTTGTCCACATGCGTGTTGACCCCCCTCAAGGAATTCTAATAGATTGCTGAGGCATGATTTCCCTTTACAAAAACCATGTTGACTATTCCCCAACAAATTATGTTCATCTGTGAGTCTAACAATTTTGTTCTTTATAGTTTAAACCAGTTTGCTCATTTCTAAAGTCAGGCTTACTGGCCTGTAATTGCCAAGGACACCTCTGGAGCCCTTTTTAAAAATTGGCCTCGCATTAGCTATCCTCCAGTCATTTGGTACATAAGCTGATTTAAATGATAGGTTACAGGCTAGAGTTAATAGTCCTGCAATTTCACATTTGAGTTCTTCAGAACACTTGGGTGAATACCATCTGGTCCTGGTGACTTATCACTGTTTAGTTTATCAATTTGTTCCAAAACCTCCTCTAATGACACCTCAATCTGGGACAGTTCCTCAGATTTGTCACCTAAAAAGAATGGCTCAGATTTGGCAATCTCCCTCACATCCTCAACCATGGAGACTGATGCAAAGGATTAATTTAATTTCTCCGCAATGGCCTTATCATCCTTGAGTGCTCCTTTAGCATCTCGATTGTCCAGTAGCCCCATTGGTTGTTTAGCAGGCTTCCTATTTCTGATGTACTTAAATTTTTTTTTGCTATTTCTTTTTGAGTCTTTGGCTAGCTGTTCTTCAAATTATGTTTTGGCCTTCCTAATAATATTTTTACACTTCATTTGCCAGAGTTTATGCACCTTTCTATTTTCCTCACTAGTATTTAACTTCCACTTTTTAAAGGGTGCCTTTTTGCCTCTCACTGCTTCTTTTACTTTGTTGTTTAGCCACGGTGGCTCTTTTTTGATTCTCTTACTGTATTTTTTTAATTTGGGGTATATATTTAAGTTGAGCTTCTATTATGGTGTCTTTAAAAAGTTTCCACGCAGCTTGCAGAAATTTTACTTTTGGTTCTGTACCTTTTAATTTCTGTTTAACTAACCTCCTTACTTTTGTGTATTCCCCCTTTCTGAAATTAAAAGGTAAAGTGTTGGGCCACTGATGTTTTGCCTGCTACAGGGATATTAAATTTAATTATATAGTGGCCACTATTACCAAGCAGTCCAGCTATATTTATTTATCTCTTAGACCTGTCTCCACTTACGACTAAATCAAGAATTGTGTCTCCTCTTGTGGGTTCCAGGACTAGCTTCTCCAAGAAGTAGTCATTTAAGGTGTCAAGAAACTTTATCTCTGTATCCCGTCCTGAGATAATATGTACCCAGTCAATATGGGGATAGTTGAAATCCCCCATTATTATTGAGTTTTTTATTTGAATAGCCTCTCTAATCTCCCTGAGTGTTTCACAGTCCCTATCACCATCCTGGTCAGGTGGTTGGTAATATATACCTAGTGCTATATTCTTCTTACTAGAGCATGGGATTATTATCCATAGAGATTCTGTGGTACAGTTTGGTTCATTTAAGATTTTTACTTCATTTGCTTCTACACTTTCTTTCACATATAGTGCCACTCCCCACCAGCACGATTTGTTCTGTCCTTCTGATATATTTTGTACCCTGGTATTACAGTGTCCCTTTGGTTATCCTCATTCCACCAAGATTCTGTGATGCCTATTTGTCATGATTTCCATTTGTAGTTTTCATTAATAAAATTGGTATAAGAAGCTAGTAGTCATTGAAACTTGCAGGTTTACGGGGAAAATACTATTCATTTAATTTTTAGTGAAAACATCATCATACTGTATTGTAAGCTAAGAATGTACCTGAACTAACATTTGGTCTGCTTAGTTTGAGACATGAACTCCTTCCCCCCTTTTATTTTCATTTCAGGCTCCAAATAAGCCCCACTCTTCCACTGTTCCTTTCCTGCTTCCCCAGATACCTTTCTTCCTCCAAGGTTGTCCCTACCTTTGATCCTGTTCTGGGACCTAGCAGTTCATGGAAGCTTCTCTGCTAGGTCCCAAGTATCACATCTTTAAAGTGTTGTATATCCAGAATGCACCATATGTCCCCAGAGTACATGGGATTTAAAGTTTTGTTGTGAATGGACTTGCTAGAGAGGTGCTTAGACTTGTTCGGCCCACTGGATGGGATCCTAGTACCTGTGTGAGGGAACCCCCGGGGGTTAGAAGAAGGGAAGAGGAGTCAGAATTTTCATAGAGGACTGAAGTAGACTAAATGGAGAGGGATTGTGAGAAAGAAAAAAATATATTTTTTAGCTCATATGTCTCAGCATAGGCAGCATTTGAGGCCTGAAAAAAGAATTGTGATTTGTTGTTAATATTCACCTCTGTATTGTAAATCCATATTTTGCCAAGTACTGTAGACTTGATTCACACCCTGGATTGTTTCATCCGAAGTGCAAAAGTAGCATAAAGATGCAAACCGCCTGCAACCTTCACCATGTAGGAAGAGTCTCAGAGTTGTCAGGTGCGGCTCAGAAAATGGACTCAGCATCTTCCCTGTCTAGCCGCTGCCTCCAACTAGACCTGCAATTTAAAAGTATAAAGCTGCCCTACTCAGCTGGAAACTTTGTGGGAGAGAGATGTTGGTAATGCCACCAACCTTCCCCAGGAATGAATGTGGCAAGTGCAGGAGATACAAACATCTGACTGCACGCCACAGGTGTCATTGTAGCTTGGTATGTTCATTGTGAAAATGCATATTTTCCCACTAGACTGCAATAACTTGTCAAAATTTTTATTAATTTTTTTTAAAAGAAAGACATTTTGTTGAACAAAATTTTTCTAAGAACTGCACAAGACCCCTTGTCCCCCATTGTTTCACCCATCTCTATTTTGTGTAGTGGGGAGCTGAGGGGGTAACAGTGTCAGTAGCTGGTATGAATCTCTCTTCACTATGCTCCCTTCCTGATTTAACCATCTGACCAACAAATAACGATTGGAGAAGGATGGGGAAGTGAGCAGGCAAATTGACAGTGCTGATGTAAACCTAGGAAGAAGCTCCCCATATCCCAGTGGCTCCAGTCGCATAGTACAACCTGGAAGAGGAATAAAAAAGAGGAGAATGTGGAGTGTAAGCTGTCAGAAGGCCACTGAAATTTATCATCCTTTTCACTTCCTTTCCCCCTCCCTCTACCCCAAGCTCACGCTATGACAGTCAGTTCTGTATTATTTGCCATGCCACCAAACTTTGATAAGGTAACTCAACCATGAAGGGGAGAGGGTTTGATGGCTGAATGCAGAACCATTTTTGAAGCAGATGCTTTACTAGTGATTTTTGCTTTTCACATTTTTACTGGCATTAGATTGACACAGTCTATTGCTTTTATGCTAGATTCAAACAACTACGGAAGCCAAGTCTGCTGCTTATTTTGAATGAAGCTTTCAAGTATTGTTAATGTTGTTAGAGTTTCCTCCTTGTGCTGAGGGACCACAACTGTTTCATGTTTGGGCTAGGTCTTAGTCTGAAAGCTTCAGGTTCAAACTCCACCCCTTTGATGGCATTTCACAAACGTGTTCAGAGGCATCCATTTTCCAGGCTACTCTTTTAACTAATCTATGATTATGCACTGCATCAAAGAAATACATTCCCCTTGAACAACTTTAAAATCACAAATAAAATATACATCAATGGATTACAGTAACTTATGCTAACACACCATTTCTTCAGAAAGAGTACTTCAGGGACAGGTACTTGTTAGAGCAGTGGTCATGTTGGTACACCCTTTCCCAATGGCGTCTCCCCTGCCATCACGCCTGCTCCTGGACTGACATCAGTCTAAGAGCCACGGTGTCCTCTTCATGACGCAGTCCTCTGGCTATTTCATGATCTGTACTCCCCTCTTCCGGGGACCCTGCAGTCAACTGTCACTTCCCCAATAGTGACTGCAGTCTGTTGTCCTGTCACTTCCCAGGGGTGAGTGGGAGGGACCCAGGCTCACCCACTACTCCAGGTTCCAGCCCAGGGACCCTGTACGTGGCAGCCACGTGCTACATCCCCTCCAACTGCTCAATGCATTTCCCTGGGCCACTTCCTGCAGCCCCAGCACCTTCTTTGCCCTCACTCAGGGCTTCAGCATGCCACTCCTAGCAGTCAGCCAGGAGCTTCCTCTGTCTCCCCTGTTCTTGCCCAGCACTGTTTTGTCCAAGGTGCTAGCTTCTCTCCATCTACAAGGCACCCTGTCCTCCTTCCTTGAGCTTCAGAGAGTAACTGCCCCTGCTCTGCCCTGCAGCTCTTCTTATATGGGCCTGCTGGGCCCGGATAGGTTGTGAGGAGCAGCCACTCTCCTATTGGCTGCTTCCCATGCAGCCTCCCTAGGGCTCTATTAACCCTGTACATGTCAGTATGGGGCAGATGCACCATCACAAGGATGTTTGTATTTTAACCATCAATTAATAAAGTATATTTAGTATATATGAAGGATGGCCAATTGTTTTTAGATAGCAGGGACAGTAATCATAGTAAGGCATTTGTCCACACTTCATGTGCCACCAGGTCCCTGACTGCTTTTCCGTACCTGTAGTTCTTATCTCATACTCCCTGTTTTTGGATGATTCACTCCATTATTTCTGGCCCCATTTTCTATTGCCTGTTCTTTTTAACTTATGGCAACAAAGAAGCACCAAAGCATATTTGGAGATTACACATATCAGCGTCTATATAATCTGGCCCATCTACTGTACTGTAGGGACACTAGAAATATTTTTTTTTTTACTGCATTGCTAAAATGTGCTGGCCTCATTAGACGAGCAGTGTCACACGTGGCCCCTGAGCAACATTTTGGCTTCTGCTTTTTTATGCATGAAAACATGTCTAAGTTGTATTATTTCAGGACAGTGAACAGTTTGCTTCAGATCCTTGGGTTTCGTTATTCTCCCAGACTGAGCATGTCACTCTACAGCATTCGCATTTAGAGCTCCAAAACAATTACACCAAAGCAGCTTCAAAAGCTTTAAAACTAGATTCCTCTCAGGCAAGTGCTTTAGACTTGGTTTCCTACAGCCACACAGAAAGTTTATTTGTATTTTTTCAAGTAGACATAATTATATGTGTGTGTTTCTTTTGGTAAGTTAGTCTGAATCCTGTTTGTTGTTAAATTATGATAGTTGACTAGGAAACCAATAACGGGCTTAAATTCTGTGCAACTATTTCAGTTATATATGTGTGTTGGTTTTTTATTAACCTTTATGTATAGAACAGATATAATTGATTTATTAAATATTTGGGAAGCCTTTTTGTTAATCCTTATAACCGGCTTGCATCATTTAAAATATGCAAACTCAATGTTTAAAGAAAAAGTACTGAAATATTGCAAGCGTTAACTGGCTTTAATACCATAGTTTTCATACAATTTGCAATGACTTAGAGTCCGTGTAGTTTGGTATTACTGTGTATCATTGTACTATGGTAATCAGTGACGTGTGTGAAATACTTTTGTTTAGTATGACTCAGACTCTAGTTACTTGTATTGCTTGATTTATAAACATTTGGATTATTAGACACGCACAAATGGATAACTAATTCTGGGGTGTAATGAAGTGTGGATGGACACACAATCAAAAGTTTTACATGACTACCTTTATTGCTCACCATGCTATTTCTTTCCTTCTCTTCCCATATTCTATGACTTCTCAGCCCACCCATCTTCTGCCTCACATAGATTTCAAATACTTTTCTCCAGTCCTTGCAGAGGGATCTTGGGTTCCTCTCTCCCCCTCTTTTAAGGGGGTTGAAAGTGTGTCTTTCTTCCCTAGAGCAAGCCACAAGGGCTATCTCTCTTCTAGGGGATGAGAAAGGTGTCAAGATTAATACTATCATCTTCCTCATTTCAGAGGTCACTGCTGCTTCTTTTCTCACTGTGGGGAGAAGGGCTGAGGGGAGAGGCTGAAGCGGCTGAATGAATGAGAGTTGTGTTCTGCATGCTCTGCTGCTTCTGCCTGTCCTGCTCTGATTGATGGCCAGACTTTGTGTGCTGGCTGAGTACAAGCCTGAAGCAGGATAGCACAGATCAGAGCTCCTACAGCTTAGCAATGGATCAACAGGACCATTGTCCGCAGGGGTCGCTCCAGGCACCAACGCAGCAAGCGCGTGCCTGGGGCAGCAAGCCGCAGGGGGCGGCCTGCCGGTCACTGTGAGGGCGGCAGGCAGGCAGCTTTTGGTGGTGCGCCTGCAGGAGGTTTGCAGCTTCGGCAGCAATTTGGCGGCGAGGACACCGATGGCACGGCACCTGCGGACCTCCCACAGGCTTGCCGCTGAATCTACGTGACCAACGGACCGCCAGCAGGTGCGCCGCCAAAAGCCGCCTGCCTTCCGTGCTTGGGGCGGCAAAAAACATAGAGCCGCCCCTGATTGTCCCCCAAATGTAGTGGGGACACTAGGTAGGCTTTATATGCCTGCTGGTGAGCAATTCTCTATGTAAATGTTCAAAACCACTTTTTACTCCTTTAATAGTACAAAGTAAGTTTTATTCAGTTTAGTTTCAGCCCATTGACTTTCTTCTGAGTGTTTTTGCAGAAAACTAATTTAATCTTTTTTTTTTTTAATTCCTTTTCATCTTCGCAGGGAAATTGGTTTCTTCATGTGACCTGGCTCAACAACTGACAACTAGTGTGTCACTGCAAATTTCTCATTCTATCTACCTTAGTCCCAGTTTACAGACCACCTAGAGTGCTTCATTCTTGACGTGAACGTCAGGTTCAATTTTCAGATATAGGCAGGTGCATTCACACTAGCTGTTCCAAGCTTGTGACATATGCCGAGCTGAGGGACTTGAGTGAATGATGCTGAATGCTTCTAAATTAGTATGGCATGCCCATCATTTTAGTATCAGCTGGATCAGGAAGGTGGAATAAACCTGGGTTGAGATTTTCAAAGCAGTCTAGGGGATTTAGAGACCCATCTTCCATTAGTTTTAAACTCTTCTCCTTTTAGCAGTCATCCTATTGGTGTAGTTGCATTCAGTGTTATGGCTCAGCTAGTAGGAGTGGAGAAGTCAAAGAACGAATGAAAGGGAAGGCCACGATGTAGTTAAAAACAGTAAGATGGAAGTTCCCTTGCCTGGTGAAGAATCTGGGTGCTTACTCAAGGGTTGACCATGTCTTTAAATGTGGATGATAGTGAAGTGGCAAGTAAACATGGAAGGGCCCTCCGGTTTTTGGTCCAGATACAATATAGGGATGTAGGGCATTCCTGTTGCTGCAGTCGGGATGCCATCCAGGTATAGATCCTTAGGCAAAAATAATTGTTTGAATTTGATTGAGTATGTACTTAGGCTTCTTTTTAAAGCATAAAATGTATATGCTCCAAATGATTATTTATTCTCAAACACATCTAGGGGGGCAGTGAGAGCAAACATAAAACAAAATAGTGAAGGCAAGTTTGTGATTACTAATACTTTAGAGCAGTTAAATAGGAATCAAGAGATAATTATAAGCCTTTAGATGATATGGTGTCTCCTTGAAGCAAGCCTCTTTACTGTTAATGAGAGCTACATTCATCTATCAAGAGGGATACTCCAAAATATTCTGCTCTATCATGCTCTTGAGAGCATAATCATGTGATATGTGTACACTCAAAAGAGGAAGTAAATGAGTAATTTAATTAACATTTAAAAGGGAAGGTACTTATATTGGGATTCAATATTGCTTTAAAAAGGGTAGTGCTAGGTGAGTGTAACAGATGAGAAATTACAATTCCAGTGGCTTTCAGACCATTATTCCCAGGAATTTCTTAAATCAGTACAACTGCAAAAAATCATCCACTTTTGCACCCTGAAATGAAAAAAAGGAACTTGATACGTTGAATCCCTGCTCCTAACTTGTCTTGCTTACAATCTAAATAGATGGAACAGCTAAAATTAGGAGGAAGGAATGTGACAAACAAGCACAATGATGGCTGGCAAACTTTATATTCCTTTATTTTTTTGACTGGAGTATGTAGTGTTGCAGTGGGACAAGGAGGAAAGCCAACAAAGATGAGCTCATAGGAATAATGGAGTGGGTGAGGCAAAAAAGGCAATGGGCTGAAAAGAAAGGGGAGAGAAGAGATTGCAGGATGGTGAGGAGCAGGGAGCTCAGGAAATGTGAGTCTGGGAGCTGAGGGAATATGAAGGAATAGGCAGAAAGGGGTCTGAGTAAGGAACTTCAGAAACAGCTGATAGTGTCTCGCTGCAGAGAAAAAACAACATTAATTATCTGAAGAAAGCTCTCTGCTGAAGACCAAATCTTGTTACGGACTGAAATTACATTCTTTAAACCAACAAAGTAAAGTACACTGTGACAGAGTGGACAAGGGTCTGGGGGCCTCATGACCCTGCATCATCCCACCCCAGAAAAGGGCCATAGAGAGGTCCTCCAAACTGCCTAGAGCAGTTGTGTGGGACAGAATAAATGAGGGGGCTGAAGGGAGCAGCCAATCAG
The DNA here is from genome assembly GCF_007399415.2 of Gopherus evgoodei. NCBI lineage: Eukaryota > Metazoa > Chordata > Testudines > Testudinidae > Gopherus > Gopherus evgoodei. Next base: position 211,753,232 of record NC_044324.1, on the reverse strand, counting down.
GGCCTAGCAGGCTCATATAAAAAAAGCTGCAGTGTCAGCATGAGTTCAGTCTGTTTTCAGGGACCAGGGGAGCAAGAGGTGCTCCTGGCTGGCTGCAAGGGCTAAGGCAGGTAGTTGCTGGCAGGGATTGGGGAAGTGAGGGAATAACTTCAATCTGGCTGCTAGAACTAAATTAAGATGGCCTCTGGGGAAGTAGCCCAGGGCAACGCAGTTAGTTAAATGGATGTGGTGCATACTGCTTAGAGGGTCCTGTCATAACCTTAGTCCCAGATTTGGACCTTAGCGTCCAAAATATGGGGGTTAGCATGAAAACCTCCAAGCTTAGTTACCAGCTTGGACCTGGTACTTGCTGCCACCACCCAAAAAATTAGAGTGTTTTGGGGCACTCTGGTCCCCCTGAAAAACCTTCCCTGGGGACCCCAAGACCCAAATCCCTTGAGTCTCACAACAAAGGGAAATAATCCTTTTTCCCTTCCCCCCCTCCAGGTGCTCCTGGAGAGATACACAGACACAAGCTCTGTGAAACTACACAGAGTGACTCCCCCTCTCTGTTCCCAGTCCTGGAAACAAAAAGTACTTTCCTCTTCACCCAGAGGGAATGCAAAATCAGGCTAGCAAATCCAACACACACAGATCTCCCCCCTGATTTCTTCCTCCCACCAATTCCCTGGTGGGTACAGACTCAATTTCCCTGAAGTAAAGAAAAACTCCAACAGGTCTTAAAAGAAAGAAAAAATACATACAAATGGTCTCTCTGTATTAAGGTGACGAATACAGGGTCAATTGCTTAAAAGAATATTGAATAAACAGCCTTATTCAAAAAGAATACAAATCAAAGCACTCTAGCACTTATATTCATGCAAATACCAAAGAAAAGAAACCATATAACTTACTATCTGATCTCTTTGTCCTTACACTTAGAAACAGAAGATTAAAAGTAGAAACTACTTCTCCAAAGCTCAGAGAAAAAAGGCAGACAGAAAACAAAGACCTCAGACACAAACTTCCCTCCACCCAAAGTTGAAAAAATCCGGTTTCCTGATTGGTCCTCTGGTCAGGTGCTTCAGGTGAAAGAGACATTAACCCTTAGCTATCTGTTTATGACAGGTCCCTGGGCTGGGACCCAGAGTAGTGGGCAGGCCTAGGTCTCTCCTCCCCTGCAACAGCTATTGGGGAAGTGGCTGTGCCCTGAGAGAAAGGAATTTGGGCAGGCCCAGAGAAGGGACTGTCTGTGGACCTCTTACCCCTCTGAAAGGGGGCCGAACTGAGACTGACCCAGCTGGAGAGCTGGGGTCAGAGGACTAAAGAGCAAGCATGACTCCCCAGGGAGGAAGTCCTGGGAGCAGGAACCTTCGCACATAAGCTGGCTCACTAGGTATTGAGAGAGGCTCTGTTGGTCTGGTAAAAGACTGAACCTAGGGTGGGCTGCAGAAAAGGATACACCAATCGAGGGTACCGAGATGGACCCTGCTGGGCTGTTTAAAGACTGAGCCCACTAAGGGCTGCAGGACCTTTTGGATTGTGTATCCCGGAAGGGGTTTTGTTTGTTTGCACACAGACTGTGTGTGACTCACCGAAGGCCCATCTGACAAGTGCAGCAGCCAACAGGGGACCCCATGAGCTAAGAAATTGAGAACTGCAGGCACGCACATACTCGACCATGGGGCTGCTATTGAGAGGTGGGTGCCACCCCATTACACATACCAGTCTGTAGTTTAAAATAAGTAATAAAATATTTTTAACCTGAATTTTTTGCAAATCTTCATAAGTGAACTCTCAATAGTCATATTTCTTTTCTCTCAAATCCCGGACAGAGTTTCTGAAACCTCAAATAAATGTACATATAATTACGTAACTTTATGTGGTTAAAGTCTTCCTATTCATCTTAGTGGGCTTAAAATGCACACATGCTAGCAGTTTTCTCTGATGTGTTTGTATGGGAGTGTATCTCTGTTGCAGTGGGTGACAGGAGAGCCTGCTGTAGTTAAGTTTGAAATGACAGATGGGGTGAGGAGGTGGTATTTGGATCTAGAATATTTTTAGACTAGAATTCAGATTTGGGTCCAATGGCAAAGATATTTTATGAGCTGTTCTGATTAATATTTGCCATGAATTGAAGAAATCTTGGGACATCAACTACACTCATGACATTAGTATTATCTTGGGCCAAAACATTAATGAGAATGGCATTTTTTGAGATTATAGACATCAAGTTTAGATCCATAAAATCCTTCCTGTTTGAATGTAGCCTGCATCTAAAACTGTTGAATCTGACAAATTAGATTGAAAGGGTTTGGAATTCACGATTCTAGTTTTGGTCATTTCCATCATACTTAACAAGCCTACGGCTTTCTTGTTCCATGTGAAATAAATTCAATTTTTTTTGTATTAAGTTTTTTAAAAATGACACATTTAGGGGAGTGAGATGTGTTCTTTATATATTTACATAAGATAGGTCCAAAGGTCTTAATTTATTATAAAAGTAAGTCCTTAATGAAAAAACAATGATGCAGAGATGTTTGTTGTTTTGGGGTGAGATATATTATGAAATTACCATAAGATATTACCATATCTTTCAATTCAGTCATTTGTGATGTGACATTGTTGCCCCAAATATTTCTTACCATATGAGCAATCAACACAAATGAAAACTAGAAAGCATTTGTGTTAGGACAAGAAGCAATGCAATCTTCAATAAGGTGACTTCACAAAACTGTCACATATATATTTCACTTGAGACATTTTAGTTTGACCTCTATTTCACAATTCCTGACTTCTGTCAGATTAAACAGAAGAGAGGGAATTTGCAAACACCTCAAGAAAACTGACAGTTCCTTGTAGAATGTAGCCAATTTCTAATTTCCATATATTTTCCTTCAGAGGAATGGCTCTCTGAGAGCACATTAGCCTTCAACCTTGGCAGGTGTGGAAGTAAATCTGAAGCATTATGACTGAAATGTTATACCTGCTTTTTCTGAAACTGACATAATAGGTGACAAATGACAGAAGCGTTATTGGGTCAGGTGAAGTCTTAGTCATAATCCTTTCCCCCCTACTTTTTGCTTGTGTAGCAAGGAGAATCCTTTTTCAAGGATTATTAGCACCACCTGCTACAAAATTCCTTGGGGAGGACAACACATGCTTTTTAGATTCTCATTCTAACACTACAATAGGCAGAAAAAGGGCACAAACTCTGAAGATATTGTAATGAGCACCTACTCTGGTTCATTATTTAGTCAGTCCCTTCAGTGTGAAAATATATTAGTGAGGATATATGTTACTATTCTCCCATTTTAATTTAAAATTTTAATTAAGTGAAACTTTTGAGCCACATAGTTTTGAAGGACTCAGACACTGTACTGATGCTGTAAATTGTGCAACGAGGCCTACCAATATGTGAATGGTCTGCTTTGCTCTTGGTTCCTGGGTAACACTGGTTCCTGGATAACACAGTATAGGGTGAGGTTTTTTTTGCCCCCCTTCTCTTTCCAGCAGAGCCCATCTTTTTAGGCTTCAGTTTCTCTTTACTTCATACATGAGGCACATCTTCCACTGAAGAAGACCTATGGAACAGTGATGTCCCCCTCTTCAGTGGGCTATTTTGCCCTGCTTTTCACTTGGATGCCTTCCCCAGATTGCTCACAGGAGTCAGAGGCAGTCTCCCTGGTTAGTCAGTGGGTACATAGCTTGACCATCCTGTGAAGTACCAGGGCTGAGGGAGAGACTTGGAGAAGGGTTCCCTAAGATAAGGAGGCCAAGAGTTCCTACTTTCACCCCAGCTCAATGCCCCTCCCTGATTTGGCATTTGACGTTTTTAGGAGGCCAGATAAAAGGGTTAGCCTGTCCTTTCAATTGACACCCTGAATTGATACATCTCATCTCATGTAATGACTGCCTAATTTGAAAAAAACACAGGTGAGCTCTGGGATCCCTCAAAAAACTGGTAGTAGTAGGCACTTTGCACCTAAAGTTTCTGGTTGCAAAAGCCATTGGAACCTGGGAGTGAATCTACCCCCACTGTGTTTTAGAGTGAAGTGAATGCTGACTGAGTTGTCAAGTGATTACCTCCTCAAATTAGATATTGAGATTTGTGTTTTGATTATTATTCAATGCAGCAATAGTGTCTAAAAGTAGCTTAATGTAGTGGTATGGAAATTGCAGTTGCAGTGGCACTGACCTTGTCATTTGTGTATAGAAATCACCTTTCTGAATTTTTTGTTAGAGCATTTAAGATTTATTTTGGCATTGTATCTTCATTTTTCTTTTCTGGGATGTCTCAACATTGCAAAGAAAAGTTTAGTACAGTTTTTTTTTAAGTACTTCCAAAGCACTCCTTACTAAATAATTAAATAAATTATATGAATAATTGCAAAGTCCTTCCTCTTTTGTGATAAATATCTGCTTCTTGATAAAACGTTAGAAAATTCTGTGTGTAGTAGACTTGGGTATTACATTGTATACCTATTACACTACTGGGGCTTCACTTAAAAAAGGGACATGGAATCTTAAAGTCATTATTCTGTATATTTCTATGAAGGTGCTGTCTCTGTTAATGTGAAGTCTAGAAAATCTTTGTCATACATACATAGTGTTTCTTAAAGGAAAATAAAACATATTTTGTTTCTGAGCACCACCTTTGCTGTTCTCCCATGTTCTCATTTACAGATTCAAATTTAAATTTCTAAGGAATCTGTAATCTTTTATTCTAGGTCCTTTCAACTCTGTACCTTTGGAATCTGAAATTGATGGAACTCTGTAATATTTTTTTCAAAGCAATATGTAGGTGGTGTTGGCTAGTCCCATTGTTAACTAACAGATTTGTGTGTGTATCTTCCAAACACCACTTAAACTGCTCTGAATCATATCAGTATTTTGAGAGAATTAATGATTATGCAATGTCTTGAATACATTTTAGAATGAAGTTTCTAAATCAAACTTGGAGTCCATTTTAGAGATTAGATTAAGTAAAGATCTTTATTTTATTCATATTAATTTGAATGGCCATTTCAATGAGCTATTACATTTACAGGCAAATGTATTAAGCAGTAGCTCTTATTGTTGGTGAATGCAGTGGGTGTGAATGCAAGTTTTGCATCCCAAGCAAACGACAAGTATTCATAATGCGTTTAGTAACACCAAGAATTGCAAATTTGAATGATGAGGCTGTTGCTTTGTTAGGCTGAAATAATGTTTATATGTTATCAGGGTACTAGTCAAACATTACTGAAACTACATCTCTTGTTAAGATTACTAGGTGACAAAGGGACCCAGCTAGATATTGCTAGACTGAAATATTTAGGATCGGGTAGATGGAGTCTAGGAATCCATAGTCCTAGATGGAGAAAAACATGGTTGATGGACATTGCCCAAGACCCAGGCATTAAATCTGATGAGCTCGAGAGTATTTATTTCACTAACAGAATGACTGAAGAGGAGAGAATCTGAGCTGGTGTGATAACCTACCAGAGTCTAAATTCTCCAGTCAAAATAACATTACCATTTAACTTTTATGACTGTGAAGCAGTGGTTCACATATCACTTGCTGGTAGTACACTGACAGCTGGCAGATTACATGGTGTTGGCTTTCTGCTTTTTTCTGGCTTTTTTATTTTTAGTTTCTTTTAATGTGATTCCATAATTTCACTTTTCTATATAAGCAATTGCTGTAGTTGCCCCAGGAATGTGGTTTGCCCACTTGATCATTATGAGTTGGTGAGGCGATGGTCCACAGAAGTCTTTCTGTGAGGATAGGGTGCATCATATGATAAATCTTTGACTGCTCTTCTAGAAAGTGGGGTAGAGAACAGATTTATTGATTCCACTGTAGGGCTGTTTCCAGTGCTTGTAGAAAGTAGAAAGGAATTCACAAGAAGGCAAGGAGAGACATTTGAGATGATGGACACTGGGATGATCATGGCACTTGGCTGGGTAGAGTTTGGGCCCGGTGCTTTGGTTGAGGAGAGCACCAGAGTGGCATGGAGTTTGGGATAAGATCCCTTGGTCTATTAGGAAGATGTGGCCAGAGTGCTGGATTTCTTTGAGAGGTCTGAAGATAGGGATTGAGCCTCTGCTGTTTAGAGGTGTTATAACCTTATTCCCAGATTTTGGACCTTAGCGTCCAAAATATGGGGGTTAGCATGAAAACCTCCAAGCTTAGTTACCAGCTTGGACCTGGTACTGCTGCCACCACCCAAAAAATTAGAGTGTTTTGGGGCACTCTGGTCCCCCTGAAAAACCTTCCCTGGGGACCCCAAGACCCAAATCCCTTGAGTCTCACAACAAAGGGAAATAATCCTGTTTCCCTTCCCCCCTCCAGGTGCTCCTGGAGAGATACACAGACACAAGCTCTGTGAAACTACACAGAGTGATTCCCCCTCTCCGTTCCCCAGTCCTGGGAACAAAAAGGACTTTCCTATTCCCCAGAGGGAATGCAAAATCAGGCTAGCCAATTCAACACACACAGACCTCCCCTGATTTCTTCCTCCCACCAATTCCCTGGTGAGTACAGACTCAATTTTCCTGAAGTAAAGAAAAACTCCAACAGGTCTTAAAAGAAAGCTTTATATAAAAAGAAAGAAAAAATACAAATGTTCTCTCTGTATTAAGATGATACAACACAGGGTCAATTGCTTAAAAGAATATTGAATAAACAGCCTTATTCAAAAAGAATACAAATCAAATCACTCCAGCACTTATATTCATGCAAATACCAAAGAAAAGAAACCATAGAACTTACTATCTGATCTCTTTGTCCTTACACTTAGAAACAGAAGACTAGAAAATAGAACTACTTCTCCAAAGCTCAGAGGAAACAGGCAGACAGACAAAAGACTCAGAGACCCAATTCCCTCCACCCAAAGTTGAAAAAATCCAGTTTCCTGATTGGTTCTCTGGTCAGGTGTTTCAGGTGAAAGAGACATTAACCCTTAGCTATCTGTTTATGACACGCCCCCCAAATTGCAGACAGTGGGGAAGCTCACTGGCGGCAATTTTCTTCTAGAACTTGAAAATAAACAGATCAATACAACACATGCACCTTTACATATACTACTAAGTATATAACTAACAGACTTTTACATTTTAAGAACACTTTTTAACTACTGGATTCTGGGAAACTCTCACGGGAGAGTGCATCAGCAACTTTGTTAGAAGCTCCTGTGATGTGTTGAATTTCAAAATCAAAATCTTGGAGAGCTAAACTCCACCGAAGAAGTTTCTTGTTGTTCCCCTTGGCAGTATGAAGCCACTTTAGTGCAGCATGGTTAGTTTGTAGTTGGAACCGCCGTCCCCAAACATATGGGCGTAGCTTTTCCAGGGCGTACACAATGGCATAGCATTCCTTTTCACTGACTGACCAGTGACTTTCCCTCTCAGACAGTTTCTTGCTGAGAAACACGACAGGATGGAAGTTGTGATCTGTTGCTTCCTGCATGAGCACTGCTCCTATACCACGCTCAGATGCATCTGTGGTTACTAGGAATGGCTTGTCAAAATCCGGGGCCCTGAGTACAGGGTCAGACATGAGTGTTGCCTTAAGTTGGCTAAAGGCTTTTTGACACTCATCAGTCCACTTAACGGCATTTGGCTGGGTCTTTTTGGTCAGGTCGGTCAATGGGGCAGCGATTTGGCTGTAGTGTGGTACAAATCGCCTGTAGTATCCGGCCAAGCCTAAGAAGGATTGGACCTGTTTCTTTGACCTTGGGACAGGCCACTTTTGGATAGCATCCACCTTGGCCTGTAGGGGGTTTATGGTTCCTCGACCCACCTGGTGCCCCAGGTAAGTCACTCTGTTTTGGCCTATTTGACACTTTTTGGCCTTAACAGTTAGTCCTGCCTGCCTGATGTGCTCAAAGACCTTTCCCAGGTGGAGTAGGTGTTCGGGCCAGGAGTCTGAAAAAATGGCCACATCATCGAGGTAGGCAACTGCAAATTCTCCCAGTTCAGCTAGTAGACCGTCTACCAGCCTCTGGAAGGTGGCGGGTGCATTTCGAAGGCCGAAAGGAAGGACATTGAATTCATACACCCCCGCATGGGTGACGAATGCTGACCTCTCCTTGGCAGGTTCATCTAGTGGTACTTGCCAGTACCCCTTGGTTAAGTCTATTGTAGAGATGAACTGGGCACGTCCCAACTTTTCCAATAGCTCATCGGTACGTGGCATTGGATAGTTGTCCGGACGAGTTACAGCATTTAGCTTACGATAGTCCACGCAGAAGCGTATTTCCCCATCTGGTTTGGGTACCAGAACCACTGGAGATGCCCATGCACTGGTAGATGGGCGGATTATACCCATCTGTAGCATGTTCTGGATCTCCCGTTCTATAGCAGCTTGGGCATGAGGAGACACCCGGTAGGGTGGGGTTCTGATTGGGTGAGCATTACCTGTATCAATGGAGTGGTATGCCCGTTCAGTCCGTCCTGGGGTGGCTGAGAACAATGGGGCAAAGCTAGTGCACAGCTCCTTGATTTGTTGCCGCTGCAGACGTTCCAGGGTGGTTGAGAGGTTCACCTCTTCCACGCCACCGTCTTTTTTCCCGTCGTAGTAGACACCGTCAGGCCACTCAGCATCATCTCCCTGGACTGTAAACTGACAAACCTGTAAGTCTCTGGAATAGAAAGGCTTGAGAGAATTAACATGGTACACTTTAGGCTTTAGTGAGGAATTGGGAAATGCTATGAGGTAGTTTACAGCTCCCAGGCGCTCTTGGACCGTGAATGGCCCTTCCCATGATGCTTCCATCTTATGGGCCTGTTGCGCCTTTAAGACCATAACCTGGTCTCCTACCTTGAAGGAACGTTCTCTGGCATGTCTGTCATACCAGGCCTTTTGCTCTTCCTGAGCGTTCTTTAGGTTCTCTGTAGCAAGGGCTAAAGAGTGTCGGAGTGTGCTTTGTAGGTTGCTTACAAAGTCCAGAATGTTAGTTCCTGGAGAAGGCGTAAACCCCTCCCATTGCTGCTTCACCAACTGTAATGGCCCCTTAACCTCGTGACCATACACAAGTTCAAATGGTGAAAACCCTAAACTGGGATGTGGTACAGCCCTGTAGGCAAACAGCAACTGCTGCAACACTAGGTCCCAATTATTGGAGAATTCGTTGATGAATTTTCTTATCATGGCCCCCAAAGTTCCATTGAACCTTTCCACCAGGCCATTGGTTTGATGGTGGTACGGGGTGGCAACCAAGTGATTCACCCCATGAGTTTCCCACAGTTTTTCCATGGTCCCTGCCAGGAAATTAGACCCTGAATCTGTAAGGATGTCAGAGGGCCAACCTACCCTGGCAAAGATGTCTGTTAGGGCCAGGCACACAGTGTTAGCCCTGGTGTTGCCTAGAGCTACTGCTTCTGGCCATCGGGTAGCAAAGTCCACTAAAGTCAGTACGTACTGCTTTCCTCTGGGCGTCTTTTTTGGAAAAGGGCCCAGAATATCCACAGCTACTCGCTGAAATGGGACCTCAATTATGGGGAGTGGCTGGAGAGGGGCCTTGACCTGATCTTGAGGCTTACCCACTCTTTGGCATACCTCACAAGACCGGACATACTTGGCAACATCCTTGCCCATCCCCTCCCAGTGGAAGGACTTCCCCAACCGGTCCTTGGTTCTGTTCACCTCAGCATGGCCACTGGGATGATCATGGGCTAAGCTTAAGAGCTTCCCCCGGTACTTAGTTGGAACCACCAACTGTTTTTGCGGCTGCCATTCTTCCCGGTGTCCACCAGAAAGAATTTCCTTGTATAAAAGTCCTTGGTCTATAACAAACCGGGATCGATTAGAAGAGCGGAGAGGCGGTGGGGTGCTCCGTGCCGCCGCCCACGCTTTCTGAAGGCTGTCATCTGCTTCCTGCTCAGCCTGGAACTGTTCCCTTGAGGCTGGGGTCACCAGTTCTTCCTCAGACTGTGGACTTGGGCTTGGTCCCTCTGGAAGCGATGTAGGTGATGGGGTTGTTTCCGTTGCTGGTGAACCGCTCTCCGCTGGTGCACCTGAAGGTATTTCAGGCTCTGGCTGAGCCTTTTGGGTATGGCTGTCGTGTGCTTCTGCCAGTTCTGGCTCGCTGGCGCCCTCTGGCGTTGAGTTTGAAGATGTGGTTGCACTTGCTGGTGCTGGTTGCTGTTCCAGTTCCGGGCCTGGGACTGGAGATGCTGTGGCTGTTTCAGTGGTAGGCATGGAATCCGGGTCCACTACCTCTGTCTGGGTTTCTGGTAACACAGACGGGGCCTCTGTGGACGGCTCAGGAACAGGAATGGGTCTGGAAGCTTGCCTGGTTTGGCTACGTGTAACCATTCCCACTCTCTTGGCCCGCCTCACCTGGTTGGCCAAGTCTTCCCCCAGTAACATGGGGATCGGATAATTGTCATAGACTGCAAAAGTCCACATTCCTGACCAGCCTTTGTACTGGACAGGCAGTTCAGCTGTAGGCAAGTCTACAGCTTGTGACATGAAGGGGTAAATTGTAACTTTGGCCTTTGGGTTGATGAATTTGGGGTCAACGAAGGATTGGTGGATAGCTGACACTTGTGCCCCCGTGTCTCTCCACGCAGTAACCTTCTTTCCGCCCACTCTCAAATTTTCCCTTCGCTCCAAGGGTATTTGAGAGGCATCTGGGCCTGGGGATCTTTGGTGTGATGGAGGTGTAATGAATTGCACTCGCATGGTGTTCTTGGGACAGTTGGCCTTGATATGTCCCAGTTCATTACACTTAAAGCATCTTCCATCTGATGGGTCACTGGGCCGAGGTGAGTTACTGGAGACTGGTGAGGTTGAAGGGTAGGATATCTGTGGCTTTACTTGGGTGGTATGTGGGGTCTTTGGCTGTCCTCGGTTGTAGGGTTTATGGTCTGTGTGCCCCCTGTGGTAATCGTTCCCCTTGACAGTAGCTTTTTTGCTTTCTGCCAGTTCCATCCATTTGGCTCCAATCTCCCCCGCCTCAGCGATAGTTTTGGGATTTCTATCTTGTATGTACCGTGTGATGTCTTCAGGAACACCATCCAAGAACTGCTCCATTTGTATGAGGAGGTTCACTTCTTCCAAGGTTTGAATGTTGTTTCCTGTTAACCAGGCCTCATAGTTTTTTGCAATGTAGTAGGCGTGTTTGGGAAATGACACCTCTGGTTTCCACTTTTGGGTTCTGAAGCGCCGACGGGCATGATCTGGGGTTATCCCCATCCTGTATCTGGCCTTGGTTTGAAAAAGTTTATAGTCATTCATTTGCGGCTTGGGCATTTCAGCTGCCACCTCTGCTAAAGGTCCACTGAGTTGTGGCCTTAATTCCACCATGTACTGGTCTTCGGGGATGCTGTACCCAAGACAGGCTCTTTCAAAATTTTCCAAGAAGGCCTCGGTGTCATCACCTGCCTTGTAGGTGGGAAATTTCCTGTGCTGTGGAGCAATAATTGGCGCTGGGTTGTTAGGGTTGGCTGGCACATGCAGCCCAGCTTTTGCCATCTCCAGTTCATGTTTTCTCTGTTTTTCCTTCTCTTCATTCTCTTTTTGTTGTTTTTCCATTTCTTTTGGTGCTTTTCCATTTCTTTTTGGTGCTTTTCCATTTCTCGGCGGTGGGCCACCTCTTCTTCTTCTAGTTTTCTTTTGTGTGCTGCCTCTTGGGCTGCCTGTTCTCTTTGGAAGGCTGCCAGTTTGATGCTTTCTTCCTTTTCTTTCATCTCCATCTGTCGCCTGTGTTCAGCTTCTTTTAATTGGTCTTCGGCCTCCATTTTTGTCCTGGTAGACATGGTTTCTGTTTTCTTGTGTTGGGGTGCCCTCCGGTGTTTCTCTTTTGAACTGCAGGCTCTGTTGCCTCCTGAAGTCTGCCTAGCAACAGTGCTTTTTTCCCCTTTCTCTCTCTAGCTAATGTTCAATGAAGGGAAACCAGAAAAACCACTTTATTTGCATGCATATAAGTGCTGCTACTTGCCTCCTAATGGGAGGGCTATTGCATGACAAAAGACCCTTAACAGTCTTCTCGCTTAACATGCAAACCACAAACTGCTAGAGAGAGCAGAAAAAAAAAAATTCTCTCTGGTTCCCTTTTAAAACCAAACTGTTTCTCTCTGCTAAAAAGCCCTTAGCAGAGAAAAGAAAAATATAATATTCCTACTGGCTTCTGGATTCTGTCTATATCCCGCCGCTGCCACTCATGTTATAACCTTATTCCCAGATTTTGGACCTTAGCGTCCAAAATATGGGGGTTAGCATGAAAACCTCCAAGCTTAGTTACCAGCTTGGACCTGGTACTGCTGCCACCACCCAAAAAATTAGAGTGTTTTGGGGCACTCTGGTCCCCCTGAAAAACCTTCCCTGGGGACCCCAAGACCCAAATCCCTTGAGTCTCACAACAAAGGGAAATAATCCTGTTTCCCTTCCCCCCTCCAGGTGCTCCTGGAGAGATACACAGACACAAGCTCTGTGAAACTACACAGAGTGATTCCCCCTCTCCGTTCCCCAGTCCTGGGAACAAAAAGGACTTTCCTATTCCCCAGAGGGAATGCAAAATCAGGCTAGCCAATTCAACACACACAGACCTCCCCTGATTTCTTCCTCCCACCAATTCCCTGGTGAGTACAGACTCAATTTTCCTGAAGTAAAGAAAAACTCCAACAGGTCTTAAAAGAAAGCTTTATATAAAAAGAAAGAAAAAATACAAATGTTCTCTCTGTATTAAGATGATACAACACAGGGTCAATTGCTTAAAAGAATATTGAATAAACAGCCTTATTCAAAAAGAATACAAATCAAATCACTCCAGCACTTATATTCATGCAAATACCAAAGAAAAGAAACCATAGAACTTACTATCTGATCTCTTTGTCCTTACACTTAGAAACAGAAGACTAGAAAATAGAACTACTTCTCCAAAGCTCAGAGGAAACAGGCAGACAGACAAAAGACTCAGAGACCCAATTCCCTCCACCCAAAGTTGAAAAAATCCAGTTTCCTGATTGGTTCTCTGGTCAGGTGTTTCAGGTGAAAGAGACATTAACCCTTAGCTATCTGTTTATGACAAGAGGTCAGGATGAAAGTGGGTTTGGGTAAGAGTGGGATCAGCCCCTGCGTGTTAGAGTACTATCCTAATTATGAATGGAATCGTGGTCATAAAGTTGTTACTTATATTTGCATTTAATAACAATAGATAATAGTGTCTCTTGAGATCACTTCAGTCAAAGACACAAATACCGTGGCTTTAAAAACAGAAGAACCACATAGCACAATAGGTGTCCAGGGCTGTGCTGGAGCATGAGGATGTCAGCATGCTTATGCACATCATCTAGGAGGTAAGCAGAATTCATAGCTGAAGCCTAGAAAACAGCAACAAATAAGTTGTTTTGTTTTCCTTAAATCAGAGAGCGGGAAAGATGATGTGTGCATGTGAGACAGTTTTTGGGGAGGGGAGGTTATGTTTTGGTTTTTTTTTTAAATGGGAATGTTGACAGAAGGAAGGATGGACTCTCTTGTAGTAAGATAACTATGTAGGGGAGGGATAAGGGAGCATGAGTGCTGGGGAGAAGAGGGGATCGCTTGGTTCAAGAACTCTTGCTGAGGAGCAATAATTTGGGTTGCTGCTGGGTAATGGAGCGGGAAGGCATAGCTCAGTGAACTCTGGTTAGAAGCAGGGAGGAACTAGTCATCAATGACTGATTTGAAATGAAAAATAGGTTCAGCCATTGCAGGAGAGAGAAGTGACTGGAGGGCACTGGGAATTTCGGCTGCGAGAGAATGGCTTAATTTTTGCCAGTCCCTTCACTGTGTTATCTAGAATAATGCCAGTTCCAAGCCAGTACTACTCACCACATGCAGAAGCATAATCTTGTGCTCTGAAATAATCTCTGCCTATTAGCATGAGAGCTATGTTTCAAAACACTTAAAACAATGTTTAAGCCTTACCTATGTGGCTGGGTGCTAAAATTGCATTACACATTTTGTTAACTTTGAGGGCATTCCACTTTGCTAAAAAAAAAGAAAAAAACTAGGTCTCTTGAAAGTAATCATCTAGCAATAGGTTCACAAATTGCAGGTTATAATCTGTTACATTTTTTTAAAAAAACGGTCAGAAATCTGGAAATTAGAATTATTAGAATTCTAATTCTAATAGAATTAGAATTTTATTTGGAAGCCTCCAGTTGCATTCAGAATCAGTATAATAATAAGCAATCAGTAATATACTATACTACACCAAAGCAGAGAGCAATAATATCACCCTGCTATGTGTAGAATTCCTCAATGCATGGAAGTGCACAAATATTCTACTCTGGACAATTTATTTGGAGAAGAAGCCAAGTGGCAAATAGTGAATGACTTTCAAATATGTCCAATCTCTAATCCATATCTTCAGTTCTGGTCTGGAATGAAGAAATTTAAAATAGAGGTGGTGGCTTTTTAAAAAAACTATAGAAACCCTTTGATGCTGTGTGGGTCAGGAACATTATTATTTGTATTAATCCACAGGGAATCTTGAGTCAATAGGGTGACCAGATAGCAAGTGTGAAAAATCGGGATGGGGTGGGGGGTAATAGGTGCCTATATAAGAAAAAGCCTCAAATATCAGGACTGTCCCTATAAAATCGAAACAGCTGGTCACCCTACAGGTCAAATATAAAATGTATACATATTTTCTTTGTGTTGCTAGTTGTCCATCTGATCCCTTAAATTAGTATGTTTCACATTAAGATATACATAATCTGTAATGTAGCAATATCACCCCAGTTCATAACAAACAAGGAGTACACTGATACTTCCCCATTTTCATATTGGTGTTGAAACTGACATATTTTTCTTGGTGAATTTATTCATCTGATCCATAAAATGCAAAAGACACCTGTAAATAGCAAAGGGCAATTTGTTCTGTTTCTTTGACGTGTTGTTTGAAGTGTGTCTGATGGATCCAGTAATTTAAGGGTGGGTGGTGGAAGTAATGTCATTTGGGAATAGATATTGGAAGGACACTAAATGATATTTTAATTGAATTACAACAATATTTTGTTTTATAAAATACTTCTCACTGTGCCTCACATGCATGTGATGTATGATATTGCAAGCCTGAATTTGTGTGTCTCCACATTATTTCAACCATTACAGCTGTTTTGTACGTTGCTTACAGTGTGAAAAATAACATCGGTAATTATAGATGTCTGGTTACCTCTGATTATTTCTCTGCTTCCTAGTGAAAATGTAACTTCACATAAATATTTATCCTTTCACCCATTGTCTTGATGTTTGCAAAATTAGGGTAAGGACAAGACCTATTTACTGGAATTGTATATTATAATTTTTGATACAGTGGTTTATACTTGAATGACGTGTTGCAGTATATAAAACAACAATTGATCTAAAAATGTCCCAAACACAGCAAAAATTGCTCTAGAATATGTGTGTGTGTACACACCAGGCCTGCACAACATGCGGCCCGCATGGGCTCACTGTGCGGCCCGCGGGGGATGAGTAGGTGGGCTCACTGTGCGGCCCGTGGGGGATGAGTAGGCCAGCAGCGGGTGAGGAAGGGGAGCTGAAGGGTGGGCAGTGGCAGAGGGTGAGGAGGCAAGCTGGTGGGGTGAAGGGCTGAGGAGGCGAGCGGGCGGGAAGTGGTGGTGGGCGGGCAGTGATGGAGGCTGAGTAAGCGAGCTGGGAAGGTGGGAGGCTGAGGAGGCGAGCGAAAAGTCAGTGGCTGACCTGTTCTACTGATCTGGTCTGGCTCCCAGCCCCTCTCCAATGCCTTCCACGCCATCCTCATTCACACCTCATTCATTCAACAGGCAATTGATTACAAATTTGGGGGAAGATCTTATTCTACTTCTAGCAAAAAGACATTTTTCTTTTACCTTAATTATACTACCTTAGGGGCCCACTGTAACATATTACCAAGGTTCGATACTGCTGTTTCGGTGGGGCAGCACTGGGGAAGGAGGGTTTTTTCTGCGGGATGGGCGGGTGGTGCTGGGGGGAGTATTTCAGGGGGGCTGGGCAGCACTGGAGGGGGTGTGTGTTTCGGGGGGCCTTGGCAGCGCTGAGGAGGGTCGGTGGGGCTGGGGGGGGGTTCGGCCCTCAGCTGTTTTCTTTGGAGTAATATGGCCCTCGACGGTTTACGAGTTGTGCAGGGCTGGTGTACACTATACTCATCACTTGAGGTCCCTCTAACCCAGGGGTCCCCAACGCGGTGCCAGCGGGTGCCATTTCTGCAGCATTTCGGCAACAATGTCTCTCGATGACGCTGCTTGCCGCTGACAAGCGACATCATTGAGAGGCGTCGCTGCCGAAATACCGCTGAAATTCGGCTGCATTTCAGCGGATGCTCGACCACCGCTACAGTCATTTATCTGGCACTTGCCAGACGGGTGGACTGCATGGCTGCTCCTTGGTAGAATCTTGTTGTGTATTTTGAGACACAGCAGTCTGTAGAGCTGCTGATGGCCAGTTCAGGGCATAGCATAGGTTAACAGCCTTAGGAGCCTTCTGTGCCAGCTGGGGATCAGCCATGCTCCCTCACCTTGGTATGCCTGCCGCATCACTCAGTGATTCCCCTTCTCTGAGCAATCCCCTTAGCTTCACAGTTAGTGTAGTTATCACATTAATTTCAGTATTGAGGATTCAGATGCAAAGGCCTTTCTGGTAGGATTAACATTGCTAAAGGAATCCTTTGTTTTCTGGTTCAACATGTGCATGAAAATTATGCTTTTCCAGCGGGATACCTCAAGACATCTCTTTCCTTGAAGAGGGAATGTTACTAGTAGGACTGTCTCAAAATCTGCCTTCCAAAGTGGAAGTACCACTGACCAGAGCTAATCTTAGTATCCTGCTATCTGAAGGGTAGTCATAGAGTCACAGAGTTTAAGGCCAGAAGGGACCACCAGATCATCCAGTTTGACCTCCTGTATGTCACAGGTCTCTAACACCACCCAGTACCCACACACTAAACTGAACAACCCAAATTAAACCAAAGTATTACAGCCCACAGGAAGTTAAATTGTTGTGTCACAGGCAGAGAACAGTTGGGACCAAGGTGCACCAATACCCAAGAACTCTGCAATGGCAAATAAATGATTACATCAGATATACCTAGATAATCCTGGCACATGACCTGTATCTTATACTGCAGAGGAAGGCAAATATATTGCAATTCCAATTTTAGCTGCAGAGATTGTACAGCTCTAATACAGATATAGACATACTCAAAAATCCTGCAGCTCTGATGGGAAATAAACCAGAGGCTTTTCTTGGGAGCAAGTGGATGAAATGTATAGTGGATCAGAAAGTTCCTGGAAGTCTTTTGTTTGAGGTTTGCGAGGGTAGCTGAAACAACTTTTTTTTTCTCACATGGAGAGTTATGGCATTATGTCCTTATTGATAATATATTTAGGAAAATTATGAAAAGAATAAAATATCGCCAAAATGATCATTGAAACAACCATTAAAAGGAAATTATAATGCTGTTTTCTCTCAAATAATGTCATTGACAAAATTTTAAATTCCACAAAGGGACATATAGTTGTCTCCCTGGGAAGAATACATGACCATGCATTTATACATTTGATCATGTAAACAGCATTAGTTAAGATTTTCAAAAAGAGATGCCTGTAGTTAGGTAACATCTCCATCTTTACACACCTAAATAAATTATCTGTTGAGTGTGTCGCAGTTTGCACTGATGCTGTCATGGGATTCACTGTGAAAATCAGGATACTTACTGCCTAAAGATGAATTTAGGAGTTTAACTTCAGGTGCTCATTCCTGAAAATCTTGGCACATGTTCATAGAAGGTATACATAGAAAAAAAATGCAATAAGGAGAGCTAAATACAAAATTGTGCAACAGAAAGTAAATAACCCTTAATAAAAATTATGGGGGTATAATGTAGGCTTTCATTGGCAAGATTGAAGGTGGGGGACTTGGATCACTCTAGGGCAGTGGTTCTCAAACTGTGGGTTGGGACCCCAAAGTGGGTCGTGACCCTGTTTTGATGGGGTTGCCAGGGCTGGCGTAGACTTGCTGGAGCCCAGGGCCAAAGCCCAAGGGCTTCAGCTGTGGGGGTAGGGCTCAGGTTACTGGGGAAGTGGAGCTTTGGCTTTTCCCCCAGCCCTGGAGTGGCAGGGATTGGGCAGGCTCAGGCTTCTGTTTGCCCTCCTGGGGTCCTGTAGTAATTTCTGTTGTTAGAAGGGGGCCATGGTGCAATGAAGTTTGAGAACCCTTGCTCTAGGGTAAAGAGGAAGAAGTGGCCCATGGGTGGACAAATGTGAAATAAATATTAAAGACTTATTGTAATTTGTGAATTTAACCTTTGTGTAAATGAAATGTTTTTCCATGGCTAGGATGTATGATGGGGTCACATGTGATGTGATAAAATTACTGGAAAAGGAGATAAAATTAATACTTTGTCATGGTAATGATTCACCATTTGTTTACACGTGATTTGCCTCTACAGGATGCTGAAGGACGATTTTGGTCAAAACATTTCACATTCAGTACTTTTGAAACCTGTATTTTCCTTAACCAACTATTTAAAAGATGAAAGATTTTGGTGCGAGTAAAAACAATATAACTCTTCTATAAAATGTTTCAAATGATATCCAAATAAAATCATATATGTAACAACACACACAAAAGTAATATCAAAAGGAGATTATTAAAGTTGCAAAGTGAAGACTTCAAAAGGAGGGAAAATGCCAGAATTAATGTTGCTTATGCAACGTGAATTGAGTTCCTTTGCACATGTGCGTCATGAACTGGTCTTTGATCACATTCTGTTGCTTTTTTTTCCCCACAGTGCACATGCTGGACAGTGCTCACTCAATATTTTGTTTTCCCATTGTTCAGTGTGTTGCCCCATGTTGTTACCCCAAAAACAGATGTAGGGTACCTCTAGATTAGCTCATCTATTGCCCCCTCCTGGGTTTATTAAGGGTTCCCTCAAAATAGACCACTTATTAAACAATCTGTTCTCCTAAGGTATGGGTCTCCAGGGTGCCTAAAGAAATACCTGGAGGACACAGATATAGCCTTCCGATAAATGACTGACCCAAAACAAGGCACCTTTTCTTGGTGCAAACAACAATCCCTGATACAATAATAATCTAAAACACAAATCCAACAAGTTATAGAGCACCTCAAACCACAATAACAGACAGTTGAGATTCTAAGATTCTAAGTGGAACACTACACTGTACTTCACTATGATTGTAACTGACAGGCTTACTCTGCTGACTTTGATGTTTTCTCAGGTCTCTTCCTCTTCTCTTTCCGTGTCCCAGTTTGTGTTTCTGTGTTCCAGTGGCAGGGCAGGGCAGGGCTCCTACTGCTGCTTCTTCACTGTCAGCTCCTGTCAGCTTCTAACCCCTCAACTGCCCACTGACACACTGACTTTTATACTGTCTTGTCACAACTTCTGGAGACTTCTGCTAATGTCTTCCTGTCAGATCTTTCTTGTGCGTGACAACTACCAACTTTCCAGTCATTCCAAATGGTTCTATTTTTAGCCTGCAACTGTTGTTTACTTCATAGATATGACCTACTGACCTTCTCCTACTTTGGTTTTCCTGCCAATTTTATTTTTAGTGTTATGTGACCTGCAGTTTCTAATGGTGGAGTGACTCTTGCTTATTCAAAATGGAAGCCAGAAATAAAAAATGGAGTCTGGGAAATTTCTCTGGTATCAATGCCTTGTTTACTGCATGATATTCAAATTCTGAAGACAGAATTATTAATTTCCTCCTGGACTTTCCTGTGATACACATACTGTAGTATCAGAGTGCTTCACAAATATTAATTAATTCATTTTCACAAAAATCTTGGGAGAGGAGAAGGATATTGTTACCTCCATTTTAGAGGTGGAAAACTGAGACATGGAAAGATTAAGGTAAAAAGTTTTCACTAATTTCAGGTGCCAAAGTTAAGGCCTAGTATAGAGCTGGTCAGAGAAATTGTGAGGAAACATCTTTTCATCAGTATTTGTCAATTTTTTTGAAATGGTGATAGCTACTATGTCTTTCGTGGGAAGTATACCATGTGCACCATCTCCAAACAAAGTCTATGGCTCCAGTGCAGCCTGGATTGCCCTGGAGCCCAGGCTCCATTCCCTTTTGCAGACAATTAATTTTTTTTGTTTTGCTCACAATCAGAATGAAATCAAATTTCAAAGTATCAACTGACAGCAATGGTAGGTTGTCTTCCTCTGTGTGAACTGGCACCAGCAGGGAATGGGACACTTAGCCAGCAGATTTCACAAGTATTTGCTGACATTAGGGGAATGGTGAACCTTGGGAATCTTGGGTTCCATTCCAGGCTTTGGAGGTGAGTGTGTTGTTGTGGTCCTTCGCCCCCCCCTCCCCAAGATTAGCAGCCTCTGCCCTGTCCCCACCAGCCTGTCCCAGTCTTGTCTCACCCCACTTCTAGTGCTTTGTCGTAGTCCCATGCTCTTTATTTAACCATTCGCACTGCCCTCTGTTAAGTCTTTCATCGCAGTCTGTCTTCAGCTCCTTATCTGATCTCAGTCTCCCCCCAGCTACAAGCCTGCTGGCTCTCAGTCCCCCTCTATTTTTCTCTCCCCAGCTCCCAGTTTCTCCCTGTCTTCTGCCCTCAGTCCCAGTTTCCATCCTTCCTCCTCCCAGGGTTCTTGCCCAGATCTCTCCCGCTCCCCATTTAGATCTGGTTCTTGTCCAGTCTACATTTGAATCAGACAGCTTCCTTCTCCACCTTACCTGCTTCCTCCCCCACCCTTACCTCAGTGGGGGTGGGGGATGTCAACAGGAGCACAGGAGAGACTGTCTTAAGTTCAGGTTTCCAGACCTGAACCTGGCATGGCCCACAGCAGCCCAGAGCTGCAGTTAGAGCATGTTCAGGGCAGATGGAATCTTTGGGGAATGTAGCTGTTAAAATCTAAGTAGTCTCTCCTGGGCATGTAGGAATTTGCCATTTTTCAAAGGCTTGTAACTGCCAGATTTTGATATATTTTAACGGGGACAGTAAGAGGCATATCCCTGATACAAGTATCAGAGGGGTAGCTATGTTAGTCTGGATCTGTAAAAGCAGCAAAGAATCCTGTAGCACCTTATAGACTAACAGACGTTTTGGAGCATGAGCTTTCGTGGGTGAATACCCACTTCGTCGGATGCATGTAGTGGAAATTTCCAGGGGCAAGTATATATATATGCAAGCAAGAAGCAAGCTAGAGATAATGAGGTTAGTTCAATCAGGGAGGATGAGGCCCTTTTCTAGCAGTTGAGGTGTGAAAACCAAGGGAGGAGAAACTGGTTTTGTTCCTCAGCTCTCGTCCACTCACGCCCCTTCTCTACTTACGCTACATTGATGATGTCATCATCATCTGGATCCATGGGAAGGAGACTCTGGAAAAATTCCACCACGATTTCAACAGCTTCCACCCTACCATCAACCTCAGCCTGGACCAATCTACCCGGGAGGTCCACTTCCTAGACACCACAGTGCAAATAAGTGATGATCACATTAACACCACCCTATACCGAAAATCTACCAACCACTATGCCTACCTTCATGCCTCTAGCTTCCATCCCGGGCACACCACACGATCCATTGTCTACAGCCAAGCACTGAGGTACAACCGCATCTGCTCTAACCCCTCAGACAGAGACCAACACCTACAAAATCTCCACCAAGCATTCTCAAAACTACAAAACCCGCACAAGGAAATAAGGAAACAGATCAACACAGCCAGATGTGTACCCAGAAGCCTCCTACTGCAAGACAAACCCAAGAAAGAAACCAACAGGACTCCACTGGCCATCACATACAGTCCCCAGCTAAAACCCCTCCAGCGCATCATCAGGGATCTACAACCCATCCTGGACAATGATCCCACACTTTCACAGGCCTTGGGTGGCAGGCCAGTCTTCGCCCACAGACAACCTACTAACCTGAAGCATATTCTCACCAGTAACTGCACACCGCACGATAGTAACTCTAGCTCAGGAACCAATCCATGCAACAAACCTCGATGCCAACTGTGCCCACATATCTACACCAGCGACACCATCACAGGACCTAACCAGGTCAGCCACACCATCACCGGTTCATTCACCTGCACGTCCACCAATGTAATATACGCCATCATATGCCAGCAATACCCCTCTGCTATGTACATCGGCCAAACTGGACAATCTCTACGGAAAAGGATAAATGGACACAAATCAGATATTAGGAATTGCAATGTACAAAAACTTGTAGGAGAACACTTCAGCCTCCCTGGCCACACAATAGCAGATCTTAAGGTGGCCATCCTGCAGCAAAAAAACTTCAGGACCAGACTTCAAAGAGAAACTGCTGAGCTTCAGTTCATCTGCAAATTTGACACCATGAGCTCAGGATTAAACGAAGACTGTGAATGGCTTGCCAGCTACAAAACCAGTTTCTCCTCCCTTGGTTTTCACACCTCAACTGCTAGAACATCCTCCCTGATTGAACTAACCTGGTTATCTCTAGCTTGCTTCTTGCTTGCATATATATACCTGCCCCTGAAAATTTCCACTACATGCATCTGACGAAGTGGATATTCACCCACGAAAACTCATGCTCCAAAATGTCTGTTACACTATAAGATGCCACAGGATTCTTTGCTGTTGATCCCTGATACAAAGGTTATCCCCTGCCAAATTTCACGTACCTCTTCCAATGCATGGGAGTGCTGGAACTCTTGGAGGAAAAGGTTGCCAAAATATTTTTTAACGTAGACAAAATAATCTACTTTTTCCTAGCCCTATTCTCAGAAATGCCTGAATCTTTTTGTCCAAATTTGAAAAAAAAAAAAAATAGCCTGAAGAAGTCAACCGAAAATAAGGATTTATAATGGGAAGTGTCAGGCAACCTTAAAAATAGACAGCACTATCAGTCGCACCTGTAATATATAATTAAAAAGTATAATATATAATTAAAAATAACATGGCAAGGAATTGCCAAACTGTGTACCTATTTGTTTTCCTTTGAAGTTGTAATTTTAGCTTTGCATATATTCTATCAATGCCGTACCATGTTCTCTGTTGTACGTATGCATTTTATTTGTCTATATAAGTTTTTTTAAGGAATACGGACAGCAACTCCTCAATTTCTTCAAATTCAGTTTGGAAAAGACAGTGAAATTAAACACTGTCTTATTCTGTACAGTCAGTTCCCACAATCCTATTTTGCCCACAGTTTTCCCCTTGCAAAGCTGTCTTTTTGATGATGCCTTTTCAGTGCATTATTTCCTGAAAACAGAAAGCACAAGCAAATTCATGGTAATTCTCATCCTCTAACTATACCAGGGGTCGGCAGCCTTTCAGAAGTGCTGTGTCGAGTCTTCATTCATTCACTCTAATTTAAGTTATTGCGTGCCGGTGATACATTTGAACGTTCTTAGAAGGTCTCTTTCTATAAGTCTATAATATATAACTAAACTATTGTATGTAAAGTAAATAAGGTTTTCAAAATGTTTAAGAAGCTTAATTTAAAATTAAATTGAATGCAGAGCCCCCTAGGCTGGTGGCCAGGACCCAGGCACTATGAGTGCCACTGAAAATCAGCTCGCATGCTGCCTTCAGCACCCGTGCCATAGGTTGCCTACCCCTGAACTATGCCAATCAGCAGTTATTCACTCTTGGAGTCTGCCTGCATGTGGGTTTAATGGGAACTTCCTTAGCTGAAAATGTGGAACTGTTTTTACCAGCAGTAAGGGGTAGGGAATATGATGTCAGCTCTAAGCTACTCTACCTAGGCTGTCTCCAGTGCTCCAGGATGCAGGTGTATTTTCCATCATGGCTAGTCCAAGCCTTCTCATGGAATCACTGACCATTATATGGCTAAATGTATACAAACTATATACATTATAGGACTGATATATTATTACATTATAGGTCTAATGTATACAAACAATATTGTATCAGCAATCCGGTTTCAGTTTAATTAGCTTTTTCATAACATTTTGTATTGTTCCACTGATGCCCTAAAAGGGGTTGACAGCTACATTTTTTTGTTGATACTGCCCTACTATCAACATGTATCTTTCTGCTTCTTTTTGTGCAGTCTGACTCTTAAAATCACTGTCAAATATCTGGGGAGTTGCACTCTCTTCTCTCTCTGCTACTACTTGGTCTGAAGGCTGGATTGGTGCCAGCATGCCTTCCGTTTTCTAGGTGCTTATACTGTGTCCATCACATCTTTTTTATCCCACTTCATTTGGGTATTTTTGTGACACGTGGTCTTGGTCCTTACGCATCCTGTTGACACAACCTGATGCCCATCAATCATACATATTGTCTGGTGTTCTTTCCATTATCTGTTTAAAGAATAGAAGAGACAGGCCCAGTGAACCCACCTTCAAATGACACAGACCACTCCTCAGGTTTCTGCTTCTTTGGTCTCTGTGTGGAGGCTAAGAGGTTTTCTACACCTTGCAAATATGTGAACAAAGTACTGATACTTAGAATACTTTTTCTCTCACAGATACCAGAGTGCCACGTAGCAAAGTACTGTTTTGGAAATGGGAAAACTGTGTTGTTGTCTGGTTCATACTTGTGCTTATGAACCATGACCCATTTAAATCAGTGTTTGTAGTAGATTCACCTCTCGTAGATTAAGTCTTGGATTGACCGTACAGCTTGGAGCCTGCCAGGTTATAGCAGTGCTGGTTACAATCAGACAGCCGTTTAGTCATAGGTCTCTTGGTAACAACAGAACCTATTGAATTAATGTAAAATGAAAGAAAAAGCTGAGTTGACTTTTTAAGGGCTTTAGTCCAGTCCAGATGAAATCTAGAAACCTTTTCAAATCAACCCTGTATGAAAGATTTTGTGAGGAAGGACTTCTGAGTTTTTAAGGATGTTGACAGAATAATTTATTGATCAAAGTGGAATAATTAGGGCTGCAGATTTGATCAAGAATAGTGGAGCAGTCTTGCTAAATTTAGTAAAAGTCAGAGGTTTGGGGGGAAATGGTGTGTAAAGTCATGGGAGCAGCATTTAAAGGGTGTGTGTGTGTGTGTGTGTATATCGTGGCCATGCTGGGGGAAAGTTGGGCCCTGCCCCTTGGGGGAAGGGAAGCCTGGAGGGGGCTGGAGCAGTGCCCCCAAAGTGCCAGTTTCTCACTCCAGTTGTTGCAGCCTGGCACATGGAGTCGCAGCACTGCTCAGGCTTGGAAACAAATTCCAGATACTCCCTTAGTGCCATCTTATTTTTGAACAATTTGATATAAAGTACATCAGTGGTTCTCAAACTTTTTTTTCCGCGGACCACTTGAAAATTGCTGAGGATCTCAAAAGACCACTTAATGATTTTTTCAAATGTTGTTTGTAGCATTAGCTAGCTATTGTAAGTGCTTTGGATAAAAGCACTATATATATATATATATATATTTTAAAAAAATAACTTTTTTTGTTCTACAAATAAAAGCACACAACTAATATTTTAATATCAATATTTGTACCTTTCTAACTTGATGGATGGCAGCCCCCATGCTGGGGCTGGGAAGGAGGGGACTCTCTCCCCTGCCACAGGACCCACAGAGCTGAGTCTGGGAAGGAGGGCAGTCTCTCCCCGGCAGCTACAGCCTTGCAGCTGGGGAAAGTCGCCGTTTGCTCTGGCTGCTGCAGTCCTACATATCTCAAATTCCCTCCATCCCCTCCTTTCACCCCACTTCCCCCTCCAACCTACCCTCTATTCCCCACCAAGGCCACCAGCTTACCTTACATGTGCATCTTCTCCAGGGTCCAGGCACCTAATTAGTGAAGCTACATTTGCACGGCCCCATTAATTAGGTGGGTGGCCCTTCATTCTCTCATGTGCAGCTGCCCAGGTGTGCACCTTAGAGGGAACTATCCACAGACCACCTGAATGGAGCTTGCAGATGCCTGGTGGTCCACGGACCACAGTTTGAGAACCTTTGAAGTAGATCATATCCCTTTCTTACCACCCATTTATAGTACTGTGCCATCTACTTCAGCTATGTCCAGTAAGTGAATCTACAGCACCTGCTGGTCACCTGTGTCAAAGACTACAGAGAGAATGAGTAGGATGAACGCTTAAAAGTGGCCTCTGTCCATTGCCATGAGGAGTTAATATTTTCTTGCTAACTGAGTTGTTCCCTGTGGTATGCCCTGGGCAGAACCTGACTGCAAAGTTTCCAGGATGTTGGTAGATTTGGCATGTTGTTGGAATTTGGTTATTGTTTTTTCAAGTATTTTATCTACAAATGGGAGAGAAGAAATAGAGCAAGATTTGAAGAGGTTTTCTGCTTCTAGTGGTGTAGTGTTGTTTCAGTTTTAGGGTTTTTTTTTAGGAAGATTGGGCAAACTAATGCATTTTGAAGGAGTTTGGCTGATAATTTCCATTTGCAGAGATTATGGTTATTTTTACTGGCCTTCACCAATCAAGAGGGGCAAAATCCTGATATGTCCAGTGTGTGGATTGAATTAAATATACAACGTTCTCCAAGTAGCTAGCAATTCTAGGTTTTTCATGTTTTAATTGGTTTCTATCTTATACCAAGTTTCCAGGATGCACTGTATCTAAAAGGAGAGGAGGTATTCTAGCCTACTTTTGAAGCACCTAACTCCAAAACTTAAAAGGTACGAGAGGGCATAGGGGAAGATAAGGTAAAGTTTGAATAGTAGTGCTACTGAGAGTTAATTGATGTTAATGCTTTGGTTCTTTCTTACAATTTAAATAAATGTCTCCTTGCCTACAAGTGGTATATTGAGTCTGACTTTCTTATTTAGTTAGGAATCCCAGAAATTACTTTTGTGGAATCATCAATCTCTTATTTTCAATTATCTAAGATCTCAAGGATTTAAACAGATGGGTTGTCAGATTCCAGTTAAGCTTTATTGCTTTCTGAGAAGGAGCAGCAATTAAGATATTGTCTAGGGGAGATTAACACTTCCAGGTCCTGGGCTTCTCAGAATTCTTACTATGGAATGTTTGGCTGTACACTGGCCAAAAATAATGCCTTGCCATTGATATAAACAAACGGAACCAAAGAGCCTAACTAATATAGTATAATTTGGGTGAGTAAATCTTTGTAGAAAAGCAGCAATTTTATGAGATCTGATAGATGCGTCGTAAACTTTCACCCTTAGGGAGTCCCGTCACAATTGTTTAACCTTAGATATATTTTTAAAAAGGATAGATTTAATACATGTTGAAAGCCAACATAGGAATGTAAGACTGCAAACAAACAACTCAGTCGCTGGAGAATTCTGAAATAGAGAAATATTTATAAATAGGGCCCTACCAAATTCACAGCCATGAAAAACGTGTCATGGACTGTGAAATCTTGCCTCTCCCAGTGAAATCTGGTCTTGTGTGTGCTTTTACCCTATATTATACCGATTTAATGGGAGAGACCAGCATTTCTAAAATTGGGGGTCCTGACCCATAAGGAAATTGCAGGGGGTCACAAGGTTATTTTAGAGGGGATCATGGTATTGCCACTTCTGAGTGATTGGAGAGCGGCGGCTGTTGGCCAGGCACCCAGCTCTGAAGGCAGTGCCCTCCAGCAGCAGTGCAGAAGTAAGGGTGGCAACACCATACCATGCCACCCTTACCTCTTGCTGCTGGTGGCAGCTCTGCCTTCAGAGCTGGGCTCCTGGCCAGCAGCCACCGCTGTCCAGCGGAAGGCAGCGCTGCCCCTGCCAACAGTGCAGAAGTAAGGGTAGCACTATCACAACCACCCTACAATAACCTTGCAACCCTCCCCCACCACCGCTCCCTTTTGGGTCAGGAATCCTACATTTACAACACTGTGAAATTTCAGATTTAAATAGCTGAAATCATGACATTTACTAGTTTAAAAATCCCATGGTTGTGAAATTGACCAAAATGAACGGTGAATTTGGTAGGGCCCTGTTTATAAAGTACCAGCTATTGAGGCTTGAATTACCTATAAATTCCTGAATGTGTGCACCAATTTATTTTTTAATATCTAAATAACAATTTTAGTCTCCATTCAGTCCATTTTTAAAAATCAATTCTGGATGATTTATGATCTTCAGTTTACTAAAACACTGAGGTTTCCCTTGTTTCCTGGTAAGTGGAGAAAGGTAAAATAATAAAGATTTGCAGACAATAGAAATCCAGAGACTCCAGAATGGAAACACTTGTTTCTGGATGGATAGGGAAAGGAATATATCTATATAAATATTTGGCCAAATATCCTGGAATTTAGATTGTAAAAACAAAGGCCATACTTGGAAATAGTTGCATCTTTGTATGAAAGCAATGGTATAAGTACAGCCCAGTAAATCAGTGTCCTCAAAGTCCGTGTTTTGGGTGCTGTCAGTGCTGCATCGTGACAGAAGCTGCAGTATCCCAAATAGCAATGTGTTGGATTTTCAAGTTTAAACAGAAGACCTGGATAATATTGTTAACAGTTTTTGTTTTTAAGATTAGAAACCTTGGGAATATCTAGTCCAGGCCTCCACAACATGCAGCCCCCAGGGCGCATGCGACCCACATGGGTTCACTATGTGGCCCGCTGGCAAGTGGCGGAGTGGGGCTGCTGGGTTCTCCCCCTGCCCGGGGGAGGAGGGCTCCCCCTTCACAGCTGCGTGTGCGCCGCACTCCAACTGCCCTAATGGCCAGAACTGCATGTGTCTCCATCTCCCACTCCCCCCACCTGGCGTACAGCGGGTGCGTCACTTCCAGGGCCCACTGAGGCAGGAAGCACTGGGCACAAGGCAGAGCCGGTAAGTGCGGAGAAAGGGGAGGGGTGCCCGGCCTGGGCTTGAGCCACCACTCGCGGGGGGAGGGACTGGGCTGAGAACCTCTCAAGCCTCCCCCTTCGGTTGGGGATGGGGCGGCTACTCCGCTAGCTGGTCCCAGGGCGGCCTCCATAGTAATGGCGGGGGGGAGGGGTTGAACTTTCTGTGGGCAGAAAGGAAATCGGCGAGGGAGACGTGCGTGCGTGCGTGTGTGTGTGTTTTGCACCTGCCCTGCCTCGACTGCTGCCCTCTTCCCTGGTCCAGGGACCTTCCCCTTCCCCAACCCCTATCACACTGCTCCCCCATCTCCTTGCGGCCCCTGTGTTTGTGTGTTGTACAGTCACATCCAATCCCTTCACACTGCCCCCCTTTCTCCTCCCCTTAGTCCATAGCCCCAGAAAATCCCTTCAAACTGTCCCCCTTTTCCCCTCCCCTGATTTCATGGAGGGATGAGGAGCTGAGTGGGTGGGCGGGCAGTGGCGGCGAGGCTTTATACTTCGGGAGTAGGGGTTGTTTCCGTGGGACCGGGCGGTGCTGGGGTGAGGGATGTGTTTGGGGGGAAGGGGGAGCTGGGTGATGCTGGGGGTGTGTGTTTCGGCGGGGCCGAGGGTTTCGGCCCTCAGCTGTTTTCTTTGGAGTAATATGGCCCTCGCCACTTTACAAGTTGTGTAGGCCTGGTCTAATCTTATCTTGTTTTTCCTAGAAGTCTCTCTGACGGACTCAGATTTGTATTGTGAACTATATCAGTCCCTAAATCAAAGGGCAGGTGCTGGTGAACAAACAGACCCTTTCTTTCAACTTTTTATAGCACATTTGAATTAAATATGCATAAGCAAAAACAAAAGAAAAATGATATTTTAAACTGTTAAACTCATTTTTCTTAGTTAATCAAGCTTTACTTGCCCAAGATCTGTGATATCCTCCTACTAACTTTCCACAGTGCCTTCCAGAAAGAGCAGAATTTCTAATTTAAAAAAAATGAATGCAAAATAATAAATATCAGGCTTTTCAGCATTTTGTATCTGTCATGGATGTGGCACAAAACCCCCTTTTCCCCCTCTGTATGTCTGACAAATGTTTCCAAAGAACATGTCTAAAGAGAGAGCCTAAAGAGAATACAATCTCTAAATATTGATTCATGGTGGCCAGACGTATGCACGTTTTCTGCTAAATTGTTGGGAAGACCCAAGTCATCTCACCTAATATTGTATTGGTGTCTACATAAAAGAAAAATTTCCTTTTTAACCATCAAGAACTTCATAAATTGCTTGGGGACGTTTGTTTTTTTTCTATGATGTTCCAGAAATTGATTTTTAAATGGGAATGGTTAGGATGTCAATGCCTTTATAGTTTTGTTACCAGCTTCATTAAACCTGCTTTATGCTAATTGAAGGAAGGTCCTGGCCGCCATGTGTTGATTCACCCAGTATAAAGAGTACCTAATTTAAAGCCAGTGTAGAGTGCAGACAATTACAATTCAAACTTTCATATGTTGACCAAGTACTTCAGTCCTACCCTGGAGGGTCTCTGGAGGTGAGAAGACAGTTCAAATCCCACTTTCAAATCTGTTTCCTTTATAGTATTGTGGAAGTTTTTCTGTTATGGACATCTGACCACTACAAACTGGACTGAGGCTGCCAGTTCACTGTTCGTAGGTCAGGCAACATCTGTCAAAAGGTTCTGACTTTAGGGAAGATATGAACCAGAGATGTTCAGTATTTCATTACTACAAGCCTGGGTCATCCAGACCCCAGCCCATGATTTCTGGGGTATGAAAGGCTTTATCTGAGGTACATTTTTTTTGTTTGTTTTTAAAGTAACTGTAGGAAATGTAGTGAATTGTAAATTTTCAAAGGAAATCCAGTATGAAAGTTTATGCTATTATTTCATCACAGTATCAAATATTAGTATTTGCGGTTTAGGAAAAGCTGAAGGCTGGATTACAAAGTACTTCCAAGGCACTTACACACACTCCTTATGAGAGAGAAGAGAGAGATGCACATACAGTTCCTGTCATTAATGATGGATTATATGCAAGTGCAAAAGTAGTCCTTAAACCAAAGATAATTGTTTTATTATACTTTTTGAAATCTCAGTGTATAAAAATAGTTCATACTTTTATTATGTAAAAAGTTATTCCAACTTGTTAAATTATTTTTTCAAAGTATTAGAGCACTTCTGTGTCAAAAAATCTCAATTGCTAAATCAAAGCTGATTGATTTTTCTACCATTCAAAACATACACTTCACTGAAAACTAAGAAATTCAGAATCCTAAAATACTTCAGAAAAGGGTAGATGGAGATTGATGGACTCAGTATCTGAGGAAAAATACTTTAATATTATGGGATCAAAATGAAAAGGGCAAATAAAGGCTTAGGTCAGCTTTTAAAATGAAATATTCTTCAGTTAAGACCCCACTCCTTCATGCTTCGATTTAATCTGTCAGACCAAAAGGGCAAAGGTTCACATTATTGCTGGGAAGGGTACAAAATGCATGACATGGCAATTTGCTGACTTTCTCTGGATGAACCTAGACAAAGCTTGCATCTTTCTGCTTTTAGTCTCTGACAGTAGCCTTTAACACAGTTCTTATTGTTCAGTTTTTGGGTCACTGAAAGGCATTCATGAGGTATTTGTGATGTAGAAAGCACATGAAACTGTTTTCTAATTTGTCTTAATTACCTGTCTCACTCAAATGGTTAATTCACTTTTGTATGTGTTAAGCAGTTTAGAAGAAGGTGTTTGTTCAAACATGAAATCTTTATAATTGCCAAAAATCATTATCTGAGTTTGTGGTTGAGTATAGCAACTCCCCTCAAAAAAACCCTAAAATATTTTTCGCCTCTAATTTAATTAGTCATTGCATAAGAGTCTGTGAGATTAACTAAATGTTTCCATGTCTTTTTGGTAAGAAATGTTAGGCTTCTAGAATTTTCTTTTTTCTCTTAGGGGAAATATTTTATCATTCCAGAATCTATTCCTGCACAGTCATCTCCCTTGGTGACGGAGAGAGTAGATTAACTGTTTTTTTTTTCTTTCACTGTTAAAATGTTGTAGACATCAGTCAGTTTTCAAATTACAAAACAATGAGAGTATACAAAAATATTTCTCTTTCAAGTCACTGTATTGAATGTATGGTAAGGAGAGAAAATTCTGCCAGCGTGTATGTAATTCTGAAATTCAGTTTTGTGTTTGCTTTGCCAAATCAGGTATTTCTCAGGCAAGAGAGTTCTAAAACAGGTAATCTTTTGCAGCTCTGTGAAATATCATTATTGATATGCATAACTGCTACAGAGAGTTGAATGCTATGGGGGCTATAGTTATGGAGATTACTAATCAAAGCCCTAATCCTGTAGTGGAATCTGTGCAGACTTCAGTGACATTCCATGTAGCTGTAAGATCTGATTCCTGTACACCTGATAGCAGGATTGGGGCCCAAATCTATGCAAGGTACCTTTTAGGTGCCAAAGCTTGCATCTCTTGTAGTTTGCCGTGTTATAGCTGTTCTGGTTCCAGGGTCTGAGAGAGACATCTTTTATTGGACCATCTTCTGTTAATGGAAGGGACAAGCTTTCAAGCTTCACAGAGCTTTTCTTCAGGCCTGGGGAAGGTAACCAGAGTATCTGAGCTAAATACATTTTGAGACAGATTGTTAAGCATAACGGGTTCACACGTGTTTTGGGAGACCACTTGAAATGAAGTAGGTAATTAATAATTAGCTGATAGCGTGTTATGAATTGTTGTAATACTAATGAACTGTAAAACCAGTGTCTGTTTAGTCGATAATTTTTAGTGTCTTGCAAGGTTATGAATTTAAATTCCCAAATTTATGTTTTGGAAGTGTTGTGCAGGTTTCCTTTGAGGAAAAGGCCTGATGGGTCAGGTGTAAAGTGATTGCCTTGCGAAAAGTGGTTGCCCATGGGAGAGAGGATGTTTGTCTTTTATTGTTTTTCTGTGTGAGTTCATTCAAGAGCATAATGAGTGCCTGGTTTCACCCACATAGTAGTTTTGGGGCATTTGGTGTACTGAATGAGGTACATCACATGTTGGGAAGGCATGTGTAGGACCTATGGATCTTGAAATATGGATTGTGGGGGGTATGGATCATTGCAGCAGCAGAGACGTATCTGCAGGTTTTGCATATGGTGTTCTGGCAGGGTCTGGTGCTGGTTTGAGTTGATTTGTCTTGGTCTGTGAGGAGCTTGTTTCTCATGATGAGCTTAGCATTGTTGGGGGATTGATGGGACCATATCCTCAAAGAAATCTTTCCCCAACTCCCTCTCTAATCCTCAGACAAACCCCCAAACTCAACTCATCATCAAAAGTAAGTTCCCCGGAGACAGGTCATAGCAACTCAAGCCCTCAGTTTCCCACTTCATTTTAAGTGATCCCCTACAGCATGTATGAACCTCTTACCTTCTCCAGATGTGAAGAGCTCTATGAAGCTCAGAAGTTTGTCTCTTCCACCAACAGAAGTTGGTCCAGTAAAAGATCTCACCTACTTTGTCTATTTCTTGTAGCTTTAAAGAGAGAGAGAGAGCATGAGAGAGAGAATGAGAGGAAACATAATAGCTTTTAAATGTATTTAAATCTTTACTTTAAATAGTCTTCCATTATTACCAAAGTTTTTTTTTTGCAAGCATAAGTTTAGCATTAACAGAATTAATGTAAAGCTTTTACAAATCTGTTTGTCTACCAGTAAAGTTCAATAAAATTTTAGTTATCCTGACAAATGTCTTCAATGAGTTTAATTTTTTGGAGAGTAAAGGATGTAGAGACTGCTGGCAGCTGTGAAAGCAGACAGAATAATGACTTTCTAACACCACTGTACAAAGCACCTATGCTCTGAACTAAAAGACTATAGTATGAAAGAGCAGAGTGTTTCAACCTACATGCAGATTCAGTCTCGTTATATTGCCGAACAAAGAATAAGAACGGAACTGACTGATGAGGATACCTAATTGGTTGATTTTTACAGTAATTTTATAGGCTGAGTTTTGATCCATTTGATGAGAAGCTGGGTGCCAGACGTGTAAAAGGAAGCTATTAAAGACACTGAGACACTGCTGCGTCTTATTAGTATGTAGCTTCAACTGATACACTACATATATCAGAACAGTAAGAGAGCACTTCAGACTTCATTTAAAAAAAATAGTGGCACATTCCTTATGTGGAAAAGAAAATCATGGTCTCCGTCACTTATAACAATCTCTCAAAAGTATGTCAGTTGCACTCCATTTTAGGCAGTGAAATATTTATGTATGGAAGTATTATGAGTTCCACTGTGCCTTTTGAGCACAGACCTATGTTCAGGGCTGTCTCAAAATAGAGGACTAATTCAGCAGGGGACATTTCCACAGCCAAGTGACCTAACCTTGGAAATTGAGATATTTTTTAATGGATATGTGACATACATAATTTCAGTAATTCTAGTGGCGCTCTCTCAGACTTTTATTTGGGATTCACGTTCCTTTGTCATTAGCATTAACAGAAACAAATACAAGAATATTAAACAATTGGACTAAGATCCTTTCCCTTCTCAGTTGCCCAAGGATCTTTGACTAAGATACTTTCCTCTTCCAGTCTTTTGTCTCTCTGGATGTCATTTTGCTAGTTCTCCCGTTCTGATAATCTTCCAAGGAGACAGAAATCTGAATTTCTAATGTAAAGAAGCCAAGAAAAAACTCATTGAATGTTTATTCTAGATGTAGCTTTTCCTGTATGAATTATCTGTCAATGTCTTTGAACTGCAAGTTGATGTCAAACTCAGCCCTCTACTACGCATGTGCAACTTCCGCTGCCCTCAGTGAGTGATGCCTGCACATGCTAAAGAGCAGATTTTTGGTTCTAAGAGAAAATAGAACCATGTTGTGTCAGGCCCTATTGTGGATGGGCACATGGAGCCACTTTTCTACCCTTCTTTTTTTCTTATCACACAGGGACTCGGTAAGATCTCAGTCATGAGGATCTCCTAAGTTCAAGGGGTGTCCCAGGCTAACGCTCTCAGTATGAAAGGAGAGCACAAGGACAACAGTTGTGCCCAGCTCCTTTTAGTTACTTTTTCTTTCTTTTTTCATTAATGGAAGCTCCAAAAATATTATATTTTGCCTTCAATATTTTATCATGCATCCTACAACAGATTTATCTCCCAGCTTTTAACTACATTAATTATTTGCTATATTTTTTTATTAATTATTGCTATACATTTTCATTCTGACTATTATGCTGTTGTTCATTTAGATTAAATTAAATGCTGGTATCGGTTGTAACTTTGGCTTCAGGTTATTGGAAACTCTTTCAGTGGCCCTGTTTAGATAAAAAGGTGTGTGAGCAGTGCTTGGGAGAAACTGTATCCAAACAAAATATAGAGTATAATGGGTTTAAACCACTGCGTAGCTAATGTCAACTAAAGTGTCTGTTCCTGTTCCAAGCTGTACAAACCAATTATGGAATATTAATAGATTACATTCCTACCAGCAGCTCCATCAAAACATCATGTCAGATAGTATTTGTGTGGTACTGGAGAGTTTTGTGCTTTATACTGCAGTCGTATTTTGATATTATGCAAAGACTATTCTGTTGCTTCATCTTGGAGACTTCAAGTGATACAAAATTGTTGGCTTTCTTCTGGTAAAATATTTTGTACTAGATTCACTTTGGATCCAGCTATGTAAAGTATTGGGTACTCTCAGCTGACATAACTTCAGAGGAAAGTGAGGGCACTCAGCACCTTCATCATTTTCCATGTTTATTTTCATGTCTTATTCTTGAGAAAGGTTTCATTAAAAAACCCCCGAAAATCCTTCTCTCCAATTCCTAAAAGCAAAGAAGGAAGCTTTAGCTTTTCTTCAGCAAATATTTGTAGTGAAGCAGTGGTCACCACTGGATAAAATAACTAAGTCTGTATTTTGAATATTGTATGTCACTAGTATCCAACCTGTAGTCCTTGAAGACATCTGTGTAGGGAAGAATGTGTGTATCTGATTCTTTCTTGAACAATGGTTCCTGAGGCACACCTTACGACTATTAAATGGATGTGTTTGGATCAGTCCTTGTGCTATGGGGAGGAAGTAAAGTATGCTTCCTCATCACTTGTTCCCACTACTTCCTCTGCAGCCCCAAGAACAGCTGTGATGTTAGCAATGTTGCTAACTCTTGTAATATCTAGTGTGAATCTTGCAGTATTTGCTGTTTTACAAACGCCAGCTCCTGGAGTCATGTGATGACTTGAAAATCTCAGCTTTCATTAGAAAAGTAAATAGCCCTTATATTTGTAGACAAAAAGCTTGTAAATGTGAATTGTAAAGCTTCAAAAATAAAAAGAACCCAAGTTTTATTTTTCTTTGGCTTAAAATTATGATTTTTTTTAAAAATACTCTTGTGATTTCTGAATGCTTCATGTAGTAAGTGTGGAGCCCTTTGAGGAGCGATTGTCCATTTTCAGCTGCAATCACTCATTATTCCTATGTCAGGGGAACTGACAACAAGAAGCTTCTATGTGGTTTCTGCTTCCTTTGCCCCACTTGAGGGAAGGTGAAGGGATCAGAACAGGTCAGAGAATCTGTTTCAAAGTATTACCGATTGTAGTTGCTGGACCTTCTTTTATAAATAGCATTTGTCCCTCAGGATGAAAAGATTGTACATTGTACATGTTGCTCACTTCCTACACACTACAATTAACCTATTTTAAGCAGTTTTGTCCCATCAAACTCTGGACTTTGGGATTTATAGCTTTTGGGCTGCCGTAAGTCTAGTGTACAGCTCCACTATGGGGAATATAGATGAGATACTTGAGTTAGATGGTTTTTCTCCTGTAAAACCAATGAAGTACAGAAAGCAAGGGGGGATTCTCTCCTTCCTCTATCCCCCATTTACAACTATGGCGAAAAGACTTTAGCCCAAAGAGCTCTTCTTCCTTTCTCTGAGCTCCATATCAAATATGTCAGTTAGGGAGACATCTTGCTCTGAATGTTCTATTTGTTTAATTGGTTGAAGCATCTAGCAGAGGCTTAGGAAACTGGGGGTGCAGGGGATGTCGGTGCAGAGGGCACACAGTACATTGTAATGAAAGACTTTATTCTTATGAGCCATTCTGTTACTCTGCCCCTGGGATGGAGGCAGATTTAAGAAGCAGCATAAGACAAAAGTTGGTTTATACCACTGCTTCCGGGGGCGGGGGGGGGAATGTTCAGTTGAATAAAGAGCAGACTTCATAGCTGCATAGCTTGAGAGACTCATCTAATGTTGAAGCAAGAGCAGCCATGGAGCTAATTTGGGGCTGCATAGAGTCCTCTGTATTTGAAAGTGTTAACACTCCAGTTACTTATACAAGGCCATACAAATTTACACAGGGTTAAAACTTGGCATCATACAGGATCCAAATCTTAAATAACATTTTTTTAAAAATTATTTTTGAGCTTTGAATGTTTAACCCAATGCATAAGCTTGCCAGTTTTAGATATAATTTTTCCACATATGTTGGATAATTGTGTAAGGAGGGGTGCAGGGTGCAAAGTGATTGTATTTGGACTGAACAGTATTTAGTACCATGTTTTATTTTTTAAAGTTGAATTCATTAAGTAAAGGAGGATAATGCATAGTAATTCCTTAATCTTTCCAGTTAATAACATTTCCTCCATTAACTTGGGTTTTAAAAAATCTAATCATTCACTTACGTTTGGGACATTAATTGGAAAGGAGCCTTTCTGAATTCTTATGTAAATAAAGTCAGGGAAGGAGTTGTCTTTTAATTACGTATTTACCCAAGGGAGTAGAGCTCCATGTTCCTATAATATATATAATAGATTATTTTTAAGTCACAAAATGTGAATATATCTGTATTTTTCATTTTTACACTTTTCATTTTCACTTCTGTATTTTTTATTTTCAAGTGTTTCATTTCAGTGCTATTTGAATGCATTTTATATATGAGTTAATTTGACATATGAAAAATAAAGCTGGATTATATTAGCCATCTCAGTGTAGTTACCTTGCTAAAAATCTGAAACAATATCCTCTTGTGTTTTGTCTCTAGTTTTAAAACCCATTGTGCATATCTTTGTGTTTTTATAATAAAAATTGAACCTGATAAGGAGAAGAAAATTAATGAAGCAAACATGTTAGTAGTAGAATTGTTGGTTTAAGCTCATCCACTAAGATATGATACCCTGCTAGAGAAATGGGATAGCAAGTTACTGGTGAATTAACCAAATCTACTGCTAAGTCTTGAAGGACCATAGCGCTATTTTAAGTAGAGTGTACTTGGAATAAAGCTTGAATGAGTGAATGGGGTGGGGGCAGAGTAAAT
The DNA here is from genome assembly GCF_007399415.2 of Gopherus evgoodei. Classification (NCBI taxonomy): domain Eukaryota; kingdom Metazoa; phylum Chordata; order Testudines; family Testudinidae; genus Gopherus; species Gopherus evgoodei. The sequence continues at coordinate 211,715,245 of NC_044324.1, read as the reverse complement.
ATTTTGTCATTAGTATTCCTGAGCAAGTGAACCAAAGGTTAGCAAGATAATTAGTTTGCCGATGAGCAGAATTTTAAAGCAACTTGTTAAGATACACTATTTTGATTTTAAATGATTGCCAAATCCTGTTAATCCAGTTTCAGAAGTCTAACTCCATGCTAGAAGCTGAGGCTGGCTATGTGAATAAAAGCCAGCTGACAAAACAATATTGTAGAGAGAGAAAGAGGAAAAACATATTTGGAAAAGTCAGAAATTTTATCTCATGAGCAGCTTTCTGCTGATTTGTAGATTTTATGTTTTAGAATACTTTGAGTGAGTATAGCCTGGAAATAATACCAGTTTATTAAAGATTAATTCATGCCGAATTTTAAGAGCAGTATATTATCTTTTACTTAGCCAATGGCCCTAACATGTCTGAGCAAGGGCAAAACACTGTATGGTTTGCAAGTACGAATGCCAAGAGACTTTGAATTCCTTCCAAAAAGTTATACTGGATTTCAGACTAGCTCGGTGTAGTCTTTTGGAAACAATTCAGGCCACTGGATCCATAGTAACATAGACCAGATACTCCTTCCAACACCCTATCTAAGAGGTGAAAATGGGCTTACAGCTTGTATTCTAACATACGGCTTGGAACAGTGACTGTGGAACTGCCCTCCAGCATACCAAAGGTTTGGGGTGTGGATACCTGCTTAGTTGCCTACACAAAGTTTATTAATTTGGCTCTGTGCTTGGAATGGTGCTGAATTTATTTCTGAGAGAACAGGAAGTCAGAATGTATTGATCACACCATAGTTAATGAATTATGGTATACATAAATAGTTTATTAAAAGAATTGTCTAGTGAAACTTGGTAACTGTCATGCATTCCAGACTCTGTCACTTCAATGCACATTTTGAGCATTGCTGGAGCAATTTATAAAAGCTTTTCACCATGCAAATAAATTTGCAACACATATATTCATATCTGCTCATATATGAAATGAAAGTGTTGTTTGATAGGGAAAAAAAATCTTCCCCCATATATATATTCAGTGCCTGTCTATGGTACAAACTGTGCTCAGTGAAAAAGGTGCAAGGAAGTCACTTTTATATATCTTGTTTTATAAGTGGATTCAAATTATTGTATCTTTTTTTTTTACTTCATTCCCATCCATGAGTTTGTTTTTTAACTTTTGAAATATACACTTCCTGTTACCACTAGAAGTTCACTAATTAGAAGTTGTTTATATGCAGCGTGAATTAAGTTTAAAAGAAGGAGGGAAGAGGAAGGAATATCTATAATAGCCTGTGTAGTTCTGGGGTGTAGCAGGTTTAATTAACAGAGTTATGGTGTCAAAACAAACGAGCTGCAGATGATGTGAAAAACTGGGATAAAGTTGGAATCCTACTTTAGAGAAAAAGGCATCTCTGATATGCTGATTGTGAATGTTGATTTGATTATTGGTGCCATATTAGGAACCTAGATCTATTAATGCCACATAGGCCTCAATCCTTCAGTGTGATCCTTTGTACTATTTGAGCAATGGAAAATTAAAGTGGTCGGATTCAGACCAGAAATGGCCAGCAGATGTTTCCCCTTTGCAGGGGGAACATGCCCCAGATGGAGATGGCAGCAATGGCTCCTGTACTCTTCCCCCAGTGTAGGAAATGCGTGGAGTATGGCAAAGCAGAGTTCAGTTACAGTGATTCTTCAAGTACCGGAGGGTAGCCGTGTTAGTCTGAATCTGTAAAAGCAGCAAAGAATCCTGTGGCACCTTATAGACTAACAGACGTTTTGGAGCATGAGCTTTCGTGGGTGAATACCCACTTCCTCAGATGCATGTAATGGAAATATCCAGGGGCAGGTATATATATGTGTGCTAGCAAGCAAGCTAGAGATAACGAGGTCAGTTCAATCAGGGAGGATGAGGCCCTGTTCTAGCAGTTGAGGTGTGAAAACCAAGAGAGGAGAAACTGGTTCTGTAATTGGCAAGCCATTCACAGTCTTTGTTCAATCCTGAGCTGATGGTGTCAAATTTGCAGATGAACTGAAGCTCAGCAGTTTCTCTTTGAAGTCTGGTCCTGAAGTTTTTTTTGCTGCAGGATGGCCACCTTAAGGTCTGCTATAGTGTGGCCACAAACTGCTGAGCTTCAGTTCATCTGCAAATTTGACACCATCAGCTCAGGATTGAACAAAGACTGTGAATGGCTTGCCAATTACAGAACCAGTTTCTCCTCTCTTGGTTTTCACACCTCAACTGCTAGAACAGGGCCTCATCCTCCCTGATTGAACTGACCTCGTTATCTCTAGCTTGCTTGCTAGCACACATATATATACCTGCCCCTGGATATTTCCATTACATGCATCTGAGGAAGTGGGTATTCACCCACGAAAGCTCATGCTCCAAAACGTCTGTTAGTCTATAAGGTGCCACAGGATTCTTTGCTGCTTTTAGTGATTCTTCAGTGGTGGTAAGTCCCTTTGGTCCTTTACACTGGGAATAAAAGCTAGAGCAGGTTCTCTGTTGCTCTCGCTAATGCCAGGTCTGGTCTGGAATTGAATCAGGGAGCTGATATTAGTTCCTTTGCCCCATTCTTTTGTTGAACAGAGAGCTTAAATGCTTAGCTCCTCTCTCCCCTTATCTCGCACTCCACAGATTTTTTGAAATTATTTTATTATGGTATGTTAATTGTAATACTGTAATTATGTAGGGTTGCAAGGTGCCTGGTTTTCAACTGGAAAATCTGGTCGAAAAGGGGACCTGGCAGTGTTGTCACCATGGAGCAAGGGGAGGTGCCAGATCATTAACCCGCACCAGTCCCTGCTCAGCCAGGGCTGCCTCTTACCTGCAGGCAGGCTCCTTGTCAGGTTGCAGCAGCCCCTGTCCCAGCCTAGGAGCAAAGGGAGCCCAGCTGGGTGGGGAGGGAGATGGAGGTGATCCAGGGAGCAATGGAGGGAGAGGAGCAAGTGATTGGAGGGGGACCTTGGGGGGGGGGGAGAGGTGGAGAAGGGGGCAGGGCCTTGAGGGAAGTGGTAGGGCAGTGGGCGGTGCCTCAGGTGTCTGGTTACCAGCAATTAGAAAGGTGGCAACCCTATAGTTATGGTTGTGTGAACAAATTAATGTTAATCCCCTGCAATAAGGTGCAGATAATTTTGAGATAAATAATACTCTTTGGGTTGAAATTTCTCATCCGCTCCATGGTGACCGTATATAATTATATATTTGTGTGTATGTATATATATATAGATGAAATTGGTTTCTGTTTTTACTTTTTTTAAAGCAAATTTTAGTATTTCTGAAAGATGATAGAATGAACGCCTCAGAGAATCAAGCCCTTTATTGATCCAAAGAAGAGGGCTAGTCTGGGCAGCAGCAAATGTTAACTTTCCCACACCACCCAGTGGATGAGATGGAAAGACTAGCTGTCAACAGGAAGGGTGTGTAGGAGGCGCCGACAAATGTGGTGATTAATTTAGATGCTAAATAAAATGTGCAGTTAGCTAATCTCTGTAACTGCTGCATTCATGATATTTCCTATAGTGAGGGCGCAGAAATGAAAGGGATTGCCACATATGCTGAGGAACTGTCCACAGGAAACTCAACAGAGGCCGCTAATATTTAGCTTCGTTGGAATTATTCAAATGTGCAAAATGAACATTTCACTAGTTGAGATGTTTCACCATTTTTTCAAGTATTTTTCCGCTCCAGTATTTCAAAAGCATGTGTAAGATGGGAGATAGATACTGTATGAACCATATGCAGGTTTGGCAACTGTCTAATCACACAAACCCAAGCACCCTTGTCCGCCTCTTCCCCAAGACCACACCCCTGCCTTGCCCCTTCTCCGAGGCTCTGCCCCCACTCACTCCATCCCCCTCCCTCCATCACTTGCTCTCCCCCACCCTCACTCGCTTTCACCGAGCTGGGGCAGGGGGTTGGGGTGCGGGGGAGGTGTAGGGTGCAGGCTCTGGGAGGGAGTTTGGGTGCAGGAGGGGGTTCAGGGCTGAGGATTGGGGTGTGTGAGTGGAGGTGATGGGTGCGGGCTCCGGCTGGGTGGTGCTTACCTTGAGCGGCTCCGAGATGCGATCGGCACTTCCCTCTGACTCCTAGGCTCAGGGGTGGCCAGGCATCTCTGCACGCTTCCCCTGCCTGGAGGCACTGCCCCCGCAGCTCCCATTGGCTGTGGTTCTTGGCCAGTGGGAGCTGCCGAGTCGGCACTTGGGGCAAGGACAATGAACAGAGACCCTCTGGCTGCCCCTTCACCTGGGAGCCAGAGGAACATGCCATCAGTTGCTTCTGGGAGCCGTGCAGAGCCAGGACAGGTAGAGAGCCTAACTTAGCCCCGCTGTGCTGCCAACTGGACTTTTAGCAGCCTATTAAAATCTCCCAGTTTGGTTTCAGTAGCCTCTGGGAGATCAATTCCAGGAGACTCCTGGCCAGTCTGGGAGGGTTGGCAACCCTAAGTCCATATGAATGCATTTCTTAACAAATGGTATTTAATATGCCAACCATGCTGCCTCATTAATAATAATACTTAGCATTGTTAAAGCATTTTCATCTTCAGATCTCAAAGGCATCTACAAAGGTGGGTAGTGATTATTAATCCTAGTTTATAGATGAGAAAAGTGAGGCAGATAAGTTAAATAACTTTCCTGCATCTCAAACAGCGAAATAATTCCAGAGCTGATGCTAGAACTCCAATTGCTTGGCTCCCAGTCTTTTTCCCCTGCCAGCTGGACCACACAGGCTGAATCATTTTTTATATTTGTCACAGCTGTGGTGGTATCCTTGTACTTTTTATTCTAGCCTTATTTTGAGAATGTATAACTCTGGCGTATATGTTCGCTAATACTGTATATTCAACCTGGGAGCGGGGGCGCTCAACTGACCCAGCAATGCTAATTCTCTGCACAAGTGCCCCCCCAAACCATAAAAATACAGGAGAATCTCCCCACTGCATTGTAACGGGTACTTCTCTCTCAGCCACATGGGCTTAGGGAAAAAGAAAAATTCCAAATTGAAACCTCCTTGGGAGCAGAGACTGAGCTGTCAAGGGAAGATACAGAATGAGTTGCAGCTGCAGCTTTCAGGTGCTGCTGATGTCATAACTCCCCCCCCCCTCCCACTTTTTGTTCTAGCCATTCCCCCCTCTGTTTACTCCAACCCTTCTTTTTTGCCCCTTCCATCACAGTCACTTTACTTTAGCCTCACTTCACCTGCCCTCTACCCTCTTCTCCATTTCTTACCTCCCTTCCATGTCCCCCTCATTTCTTTTCTATTCCCCCCACCCTCTTTGTATGTTTTATTTGTTTACACTGTAATATCTTTGGAGCAAGGACCTTCTCCTGCTGTATATGTAGGTTTTGTGCCTGGCACAATGGGGGACTTGAGCTTGGTTAAGGTATAATCATTTTGGTTAAACCAGGGGTAGGCAACCTATGGCACGCGTGCCGAAGGCGACATGCGAGCTGATTTTCAGTGGCACTCACACTGCCTAGGTCCTGGCCACCAGTCTCGGGGGCTCTGCATTTTAATTTAAGAAGCTTCATTTAAAATTAAACATTTTAAAAAACTTTGTTGATTTTACACACAGCAATAGTTTAGTTATATATTATAGACTTATAGAAAGAGACTTTCTAAAAACATTTAAATGTATTACTGGCACGCAAAACCTTAAATTAGAGTGAATAAATGAAGACTCGGCACACCACTTCTGAAAGGTTGCTGACCCCTGGGTTAAACATTTGTAGAGTATTTACAGATCTGTAACTCATAATGCATGGATCCAATACTGCAAGGTGCCAAGTACCTATGAGCATCAATTCCAGCTCCCAGGGAGTTGAGGGCAAGAGCATGTTACACTTGCCAGGATTGGGCTCTGGTGATGTAACGATACATTTCAATAGGAGCAGAGGTAGATGAGTGCTGAGTGCTTTTGAAAATTCCACCTGTATAGTTTAACCACATGCCTCAACTATGTTGTTGATTAGCTAGACTAACATGTCTCCAAAGCAGACATTTGGTTTATTGTGTAAATACGATGCCTTTAAAAATATATGTCTAGACATTTACTTTACAAATAGACTGGAACGACTTAGTCTATTAAGTAATCAGAATATTCTTTTTAAAAACACTTCAGAAATTTCTAATTTAAAACATTGTAAACTCAGAGTATGTTATAAAATTAAGTGTTCTTAAACGAGCTTTTTCAGTATACATTGTTTTAATAAAAGTAGATGAATAAATCCAAGGTGTTTTAATAAAACTGGGGTAATAAAGTTTCAAAATATTATTTTATATATTATACTGAAATTAAATGTAGAAAACATATTGTCAGAAGCACATAAAACTTGATTTTAAACTCAGTTACCTGCTTGGAATACATGTTCATCTGTTATGGTAAAATGCCAGAAACAGACCAGGTCTGGAAGTGCTTATTTAGCTGAAGAAAAATATGGGAACAATATCATGAAGACTTTCTGTGTCAAAATCTGGAATCATTCTTTAAGATTTGCTTTGAAAATTAAGCTTTTAACACGGAGCAACTGGCTCACTCAAATATCGTGTTTCAAGAAAAATACGGCAAGCAATAAAATTGCAGTATCAAATGGCTACTGTAACTAAATCTTGTTCCTCCTCTAGTGGCCTCAGGACAATGATTACAAAGACTCTTTTAAAGAAAAAGGCTACAATTATAGCTTCAATTGCTTTTGCTTTGCTTCACGGGTAGAAAAAAGTGCCCCTCTTTCTTTTGTTCTTTTCTATGGATATTTAGCGTTATCTTTCATTTTGCAACTGATATTTGTCTGAGTAGAGTGTCTTCAGTGTTTAAAAACAGAAGTGACAAAATACATTGACAATTTGTTATTTGAACTGCGTTTCATGATACGCTCAGCAGTATCTAATCATTATTAATGATAAAGTAATATAGTAGTTTGTTCCAAATTATGCATGCCTTAAAAACTGAATATTTGTCTAGCAAATGATCTCCTGATTGTACTTGTGTTCTTTGTAATAATGATCTTGCAGCAGGGAGTAATAAACCAAAATAGCTCACATATGATCCAACAGAATGTTTGAGTGCCTTCAACGCACACCAACTTGACTGGGAATTGAGAGCACTCAACACCTTGCAGGATGAGGGCTTTTTGTGAGTGACAAATCTAAACAATGCTATGCTTGTACAGTTGAAGTTTGTAACCTACCATAATAGAAGACGGTGGAGGTTTCTGCTTACATTGAAAAGAGATCAATGTTAACACATAACAGATGGATGGTAGCAAGAGAAAGTTTGCTAACACAATATTCAGCCATAAAGACCTGCTAATATCTTATGGAAAACTTTGAAAAATTAGTTTGAATATATTAAAAGGTTCTAAGAAACACACACTCATTCATCCCAAAGCATCTTTGGAGATACAGGGAGCAGTATACTATTGCCATTCATTCCTGTCCCTGGTTGTTTCTCCATTTTGGCAAATCGGGCCATGTCCCTGTGATGATGTGCCGACAATTAATCAGTGGATGACCCCAAGGTCCAATTGACGTTGATTGTGTTTGCATTATTTTCTTCAGTGTCATATCATCTGTTTTCTGTAGTGTCTCTGTCATGGTAATTTTTTCAACCGTAGCCAATCTCATACCTTGATTTCACATCCTACTCTCCTTCTAACTTCTTCTTTTGTCTTTAAAATTATTCCACTTTATAGCTACCATTTTTTGGAGAACTCTCATCTCTACAGTTTCCAGCATTGTGATGTCTATTTCATTTAATGCAGCTTTTTCCGGACCATATAGTAACATAGTTAGTATACTGATATGATACATTTTCACTTTGGTACCAAGCACAATATTTTTATCAGTCCATAATTTTATCACTTTCAGTGCTGGACTTGTGGATAAATGGATAACCTTGATGGATTTTTCGGCACTGATCAAGTTTCCTAGGTCCACTAAGATTCTATTTAGTCTTTGACTTCACCACTGCTGCATCTCAAAACTTTACTGTCCCTTTTCTAAGTTGCAAACACTTCATCTGCTTGGCATTTATTGTAAATCCAAGTCAACTACACCAATTTTCCAAGATAGAAAAGAGTGTCATCTTTAATCCAAATGTCTGTCAATTGTACATTATCTGCATAAATTAAGGAGTTTAGCTTTAAATAATCCAATGTCACTCCCTCCAACTCATTTAACCTTATGTCCAATTTAAGAACATGATGAAAAGTGCTGGTGATTCTATGCCCACTTGTCTTGTACCAGACTTTGAACCAGTTGCTTATTTTTCCACCAACTCTGAGGGCACTGCAGGCATCTTTGTACATAGCTTTTATAATTGCAATCACAGGTGCTGACTTTCCAATGTGCTGGGGGGTGCTCGACCCCAGGCCCTGCCCCTCATCCACCCCTTTCCCCAAGATCCCAACCCCACCCGGCTCTTCCCACCCCTCCGCCATTCCCACCCCGTTCCACTCCTCCCCTGAGCGTGCCACGTCCTCACTCCTCTCCCCAGAGCCTCCTGCATGCCGTGAAACAGGTGATTGCATCGGGTAAGAGGCGTGGGAAAGGAGGGAGAGGTGCTGATCTGCGAGGCCTGCCAGTGGGCGGGAGATGCTTGTGGGGAGGGACAGGGTAAGGGGATATTTTGATAGGGGGGCTGCCGGTGGGTGCTCAGCACTAAGTATTTTTTCCCTGTGGGTGCTCCGGCCCCAGAGCACCCATGGAATCAGCACTTATGATTGCAATTATCTGATCTGGGATTCCATATAATTTTGCTACTTTCCATAATGCTTCAGCAAACATCTTTAAACTAGGGCTGTCAAGCGATTTAAAAAAAATTAATCGCAATTAATCATGCAATTGTGCTGTTAAACAATAATAGAAAACCATTTATTTAAATATTGTTGTTTTTTTACATTTTCAGATATGTTGATTTCAATTATAACAGAATACAAAGTGTACAGTGCTCACTTTATATTTGTTTTTCATTACAAATATTTGCACTGTAAAAAAACAAATGAAATAGTATTTTTCAAAGTCCCCTACTAGAAGTACTGTAGTGTAATCTCTTTATCATGAATGTTGAACTTACAAATGTAGAATTATGTACAAAAAAACCTGCATTCAAAAATAAAACAATGTAAAACTTTAGAGCCTACAAATCCACTCAGTCGTCCTCCTTGTTCAGCCAACTGCTCAGACAAATGTGTTTGCTTACATTTGCAGGAGCTAATGCTGCCGCTTCTTGTTTAAAATGTCACCTGAAAGTGAGAACAGGCATTCGCATGGCACTGTCGTACCTGGCATCGCAAGATATTTACGTGCCAGAGATGCTAAAGATTCATATCTTCCTTCATGCTTCAACCACCATTCCAGAGGACATGTGTCCATGCTGATGACGGGTTCTGCTCGATAACGATTCAAAATAGGGTGGACCAATGCATGTTCATTTTAATTATCTGAGTCAGATGCCACCAGCAGAAGGTTGATTTTCTTTTTTGGCGGTTCTGTAGTTTCCGCATTGGAGTGTTGCTCTTTTAAGACATCTGAAAGCATGCTCCACAGCTCGTCCCTCTCAGATTTTGGAAGGCACTTCAAATTCTTAAACCTTGGGTCGAGTGCTATATCTATCCTTAGAAATCTCACTTTGATACCTTCTTTGCCTTTTGTCAAATCTGCAGTGAAAGTGTTCTTAAAATGAACAGCATGTGCTGGGTCATCATCTGAGACAGCTATAACATGAAATATATGGCAGAATGCGGGTAAAACAGAGCAGGAGGTGTATAGTTCTCTCCCAAGTAGTTCAGTCACAAATTTAATTAATTTATTTTTTTTATCAAGCATCATCAGTATGGAAGCATGCCCTCTGGAATGGTGGCCAAAGCATGAAAGGGCATACAAATATCTAAGCATATCTGGCATGTAATATCTTGCGATGCCAGCTACAACTGTGCCATGCAAACGCCTGTTCTCACTTTCAGGTGACATTGTAAATAAACTGGCAGCATTATCTCTTGTAAATTTAAACAAACTTTGTCTTGGTGGTAGAAGTAGTCCTGAGTGGGCTTGTAGGCTCTAAATTTTTACAGTGTTTTGTTTCTGAATGCAGTTATGTACGAAAAAAAATCTACATTTGTACGTTGCTCTTTCACGACAAAGAGATTGCACTGCAGTACTTGTATGAAGTGAATTGAAAAAATTGCATCTGAAGAAGTGACCTGTAGCCCACAAAAGCTTATGCTGAAATAAATTTGTTAGTCTCTAAGGTGCCACAAGTACTCCTGTTCTTTTTGCGGATACAGACTAACATGGCTGCTACTCTGAAACCTGAAAAAATACTATTTCTTTTATCATTTTACAGTGCAAATATTTATAATAAAAATAATATAAAGCAAACACTCTACACTTTGTATTCTGTGTTGTAATTGAAATCAATATATTTGAAAATGTAGAAAAACATCCAAAAATATTTAATAAATTTCAATTGGGATTCTATTGTTTAGCAGTGCGATTAAAGCTGTGATTAATCACCATTAATTTTTTAATCATGATTAATTTTTTGAGTTAATCGTGTGTGTTAATTGCGATTAATCGACAGCTCTACTTGAAACTCCATTTTTTTTCTGTTAACTGTAAGAATGTGAATATCTGATCTGTGCAGCTTTGTTCTGGTCTGAAGCCACACAGTTCCTTGTCTGCCACTTCCTCTAAAACTAGCCTTAATCTGTTGACATACTTTTCATCATGATTTATACTTCTATAATTGTTCAGGTCAGCAAGATCTCCTTTCTTCAAGATTGGTAGAAATATTGCCTTTAGCCAGTTTTCTGGTACCTCTTCTTGCTCCTATATTTTGTTGTATGTTTTGTTTTTTCTAATGCTTTCATAGTACATGTCCTGGCATCTTTTTGTCTGTTCCTGCAGCTTTCCCAGTTTTAATTGCTTCTCTGCTCTTTGTATTTCATCTTCTGATGGTGGTTTCAGTGCAAATATCCATTTTGCCTTGCAAGCTGCCTTCTTCATCTAGCATATCTATCATATTTGCATCTGGATGAACTGCAGAGTTCAGCACTTTGTCAAAGTTCTTTTTCTGTACTTCCAGTGCTTCTTTGGCATTAGTTGTCAGTTCCTTGATAGCTCTTAGTTACAGCTTATATCAGTGGTTTGAGCATTGCCCTTCTAAACCCAGAGTTGTGAGTTCATTCCTTGGGGGCGCCGTTTAGGGATCTGGGGAAAAAATTGGGGATTGGTCCTGCTTTGAGCAGAGGGTTGGACTAGATGACCTCCTGAGGTCCCTTCTAACCCTGATATTCTAGGAGTATGTGGATGTTCAGAGGTACATTATGTATTATCTTGACTGGCCAAACTGCTTGTTCCATCTTTGTGATTTTTTCACTGTTTTGGATAATTCTTTTACTACTTCAATCGTGGCTAGTTTACACTTTTCCTCTAATGTTCTTATTTTATTGCTTGTGCAGTTTTTCCAGGTTTGCTTGTGACTTCCAATAACTTTATCTGCTGTGGGTATGTCTACACTACGAAATTAAGTCGATTTTATAGAACTCTATCTTTAGAAAGTGATTTTATACAGTCGATTTTGTATGTCCCCACTAAGCGAGTTAAGTCGGCAGAGTGTGTCCTCACTACCGTGGCTAGCATCGACTCACGGAGCAGTGCACTGTGGGTAGCTATCCCATAGTCTCCGCTGCCCATTGGAATTCTGGGTTAAGCTCCCAAAGCCTGATGGGGCAAAAACATTGTCGTGGGTGGTTTTGGGTACATGTCGTCAGTCTCCCTTCTCTTCATGAAAGCAACGGCAAACAATCATTTCACGCCTTTTTTCCTGGGTTACTCATGTGGGAATGGTTTCAAATTGCAGCACCCACCTTTCCCATAGCAAGCAATGCTGGTTGGGTTTGCCATTTAAAAGGAGGGGCTGCGGTTTTGGGGTGGATGTGCAGCACACCCTTCCCCCCAACCTACTGCATAGCTATTCTCTGGGATGATCCCTTCACCCCTCTCCCCGCCTCGTGGCTATTCTCAGGGACGATCCCTTTTAGCCAAGCGCAAACAGTCCAGCATGAACGGGGTCCTTTTACTGTTCCCTTACAAAAATTCCCCTATTTCAACCAGGTGACCATGAATGATATCACTCTCCTAAGGCTAACACAGAAAGATAAAGACAGAATGTTGCTTAAATGCGACCAAAACCCAGGACCATTCACTGCCATGCCTTGTGCTGCAATGATTCCAGACTACTTGCTACTGGCTTGGTATGGTAAAGTGTCCTACTGTGGAAGACGAAATAAGGCAGCTGCAAAGCTTCAGAAGAGCTTCATGGAGATGTCCCTGGAGGATTCCCGCTCCATCCCCAGACACGTTAACAGACTTTTCCAGTTGTACTGACAGCAAATGCATCCCAATTCTTCAGGGCAAATGAAACATTAAACACAATTGCTTTTAAATCCTGTAGTATAGTTACAAATGTGCACTCACCAGAGGCGCCTTCTCCAGCTTCAGGGTCTGGAACCTGTCTTGGGAGGGTATTGGCTCCAGGGTGAGGAAAAGGTCCTTGTTGCCAGGGAGAATGGATTCTCCGCTTGCCTGCTGTGCATTCTCCTCCTCATTATCATCCACAAAATCCTCCTCCCTGTTGTATGAGACTCCCACCTTGCAGGTGTCAACAGACAGTCGTGGGGTGGTAGTAGGGTCCTCCCTAGAATGCAGCTGATCATAGGAGCGGCACGTATGGGGCTCTGACCCTGAGCAACCGTTTGCCTCCTTTGTCTTTTGGTAGGCTTGCCTGAGCGTCTTAACTTTCACATGGTACTGCTGTGTGTCCCTGTTATAGCCTCTCTCTACCACGCCCTGTGCGATTTTGGCATATATATTAGCATTTCTTCTTTTTGATCGGAGTTCTGCCTGCACAGATTCTTCTCCCCATACAGCAATCAGATCTAGTGTCTCCCGTTTGCTCCATGCTGTGTATGGAGGTTGTAGTCTGTTTTGGTGTGTTTACACTGCTGTGATGCATGGAAGGTAGTGGATTTCTTTGGATGTGCAAATGGGACTGGATAACACTTAGTCTCCAGTTCAAAGAAAAGCTGCTCTTGCTGCAGTGTGAATGCCTTTGTAACCTCATCTGCTAGAATCAGGTATTGTAAATAAAGATATCAGACTGTGTTTTCTTTAATGTTAGAACAGAACAGACATTAGTCCGTCAGCTTAGCAGGAAGTAATAGCTCTGTATACGTATAGGCAGGACTGATTAACACTGTCTACTGTTATGGTTGCCCGACACTTCTCACTGTAAGATCCTGCTTTTTTTTTGCTTATAACTTTGCCAGACTTCGGTCATCTGAGCAGAAATTTTTCCAGACCAGCTGTCTTCCCCGGCTGACTTTTTTAAATTACTGGTTCCACCATTTCTGAGGATGGGGGTGGGGAGTCCATGTGGTGTCCATATTAAAAAATTATAATCTTTTCTTTGAATACCTTTAGCACCCTCATGTGGGGGCGCAGGAACTTTGGAAGGAGATTGGCTTGTGTGTCAAGGATGTGCCATTTCTGTAAAAATCTACCCAAATTTGTCCAAGTTATAAACCTTTAAAAAATGTGTGCAGAAGAGACTACTTATATTTTAGCCGCTAAATTTGTTAAAGATTCTGTCCTCACTGATCATGACTTTCCCTGCAAGTGCATCTCTTGGCTGCTGTGCCATACACATGTATGGGCATCTGAACTGAGAGCAGGGAGACAATCTCTCCTGTGCTCTTAATGACCCCCATGTTGGGCTCCAGTAGCATGGAGGTCACAGCTGTCTGATTTGGATGCAGAGTGGACAAGAGCTGGACCTGTGGGGGTGGTGAAAGTGGCTTGAAATGGGGGGACTGGAGGTTGTCAGAGAGGGCAAGGGTGACTGATAGTAGGGGTATAGGAGAGACTGGAAACCTCTGGACAAGGATGCATGATCTGGGAGTTGGGGAAGGAAACAGGAAGTGGAGGAGACTGGGAGGCTAGTTGGTGGGGCAAGACTGAAACTGGAGAAGCAGCTGACAGTAGACTGGCACTTGGTGGGCAAAGAGAATGGGTGGGTACCACGGGACAGGAAAAGGGGTCTTCCTGGCTGGGCAAGGAGTATGGAATGGGAGTTGGAGAGGGAAACAGGGTTGCTAGGTCCAGTGATTTGGAGGTAGACTGAACTCAGATGAGGAGCTGGGATAAGTGGGGTGGTATTGAGACTGACTGGGACAAAGAGCTGAGGTGGAGTTGGGTAGACACTAAGATTGGATGAGAAGCCTGGAGAAGGAGATTGGGACTGGGAATGTGGAGAGTGGGTAGGGTGGGATGGGGAGTGCAAATGGAGACTGGAAAGTCAGGGAGAAAAACAAATCAGCTGAGGAAATGAGAGTAGGGAAACTAGGAGTGCCTGGGCACCCCCACAGCAAGTCTGTCTTGTGTACTAAATGAGGACCATGTCCTGTGGAGAAAATATTATGTGATCATGTAATTAAGGACTGTGTCAGAATATATCTGCACAAGGGGACTGAATTAAGGTTGCATTGGGAACATTAATTCTGGCATTTTCTAACTTGTAAGGGCTGGACTTTGCTGCCTTAATGTTCTTTTAATATAATATTTTTGGGTGTAGTATAAATATATACCACATAGCCAGTGTAACATGGCATACAGCTCCAGTGGGACAAATTACCTTTATCATGTACCTTTGACTGCCTCACCCACTCTGAGTCCACTAATCCATCTCTTGTGGAATTTCTTCTAACATTCCAGATACCACTGTCCTCTTTAAAATGTAATTACTTGTTTATAATAAGGCCTGGCTAGACTCCTCCCAATAAAACTTTTATACCATATAACGTCAGTATGTTTTCTGTCTGTCATATGCTTTACAGAAAAAAAAAATCTTAGCAATGTGTAAAATAGTTTTTAAAAATGTGATTTATCACATGGCTTTACAGTTTATTACATGGATATAGCCAACGGGAGGACTGGCTCTGTGTATGTGTATGTGTATGTGTATGTGTATGTGTGTGTGTGAGAGAGAGAGAGAGAGACCCACATATCAGTGGGTGAATATATGTGTGTATATCTGTATAGAAACTATATATTCTGTGTATGTATAATGAGCGTGCGTCTGCATGTAAAAGTCACCCTGATCATCCAAAAATAACTCAGTGCAGGGGTTTCCAAATATTTTCATAGTATAGATCACATCTTAATAGAAGTTTGTCGCATGGATCACCTGGCATTCCATTTGTGATATTGTGTACCAGGTCCTTCTAATGGCCTTGCCTTCTGGCAGCTATCACAGTTGTTCAAAAAAAAAATTAGTATTTGGAAAGTACTTAATGTATTTTAGCTTCTTTTAATGTAGTTTAGCAGGTGGAAATAATGAGAAGGAACCATAATAATCTGACCAGTGCTCTCCAAAGACCACAGTATAGTCCACAGATCCCAATTTGAGAACCACTTCCATAACTGATCGTAAACCCCAAATATTGCCTGTGTCAAGCTAGAGGCACAAATCAATAATTTCAATACTTGTCTAACTGCGTTATCTGCATTAGTGTATAAAGCATTTTTTCTACCATCATAAGAGCTGTGCAAAGATGTATTCTTTTTTCTCAAAGGTAATCTTCAGTTTGACTGGTAGCATTAGTGTCAAACAATGTCTCCTTGTTGAAAATTCTTTCTTAAATGTAGTTCAATGTTTTGTTTCACAATTTCATGTCTTATCGTAAGCCTGGAAAAATAAAAATTGTATTGCTCTTATATTCAGTAGATCAGAACTTCTGATCGTACTCCCCAAAGCAGTGACAATGTCCTCTGGCTTTGAGAATCGGAACTGTAACTAGCAAACTTTAACTATTCCTTACATATGTTTCATCTTGTAAGATGACTGCTAACAGCCTAGGGCTACTGAGAAGTGTCCCCTCTAGGTAGATGATGATGACTGATGATGATTTTTTGTAAAACATGCAGAATGAACACACACAAAAAAGTGGTCCAGGTTGTAGTTAGCACATGTTTTATTAGTTCCCTTTTAAAAATTGTGTGTGTGTGTGTGTGTGTATGCTAACTATCCCCAGATGTTCAGTTACCTAGTTCAGAGGTTCTCAACCTTTTACTTTCTGAGGCCCTCCCAACATACTATAAAAATTCCATGGTCCACCTGTGCCACAATAACTAGCTTTCTGCATATAAAAGCTGGGGCCGACGTTAGGGGGTAGCAAGCAGGGCAACTGTCTGGGGCCCCATGCCAAGGGGCCCCCATGAAGCTACATTGCTCAGGATTCAGTTTTAGCCCTGGGTAGAGGGGCTCAGGTCCTGAGTTTCAGCCCCATGAGTGAGGCTTCAGCTTTCTACCCTGGGCCCCAGCGAGTCTAATGCTGGCCCTACTTGGTGGCCCCCCAAAACCTGCTCATGGCCCCTGGGGGGCCCCATACCACTGGTTGACCTAATTAATATTAGTTCCTTCATTTTGTTCTGTTAACTGCCTCTATTCTTTAGTACTACATGGTTTTAAAATATTTGATATTGTCTTTAACAAACACACAAATCCAACGGGGTTTTGAGGTGGGAGCCTATTATCAAATTTTAGTAATTTTAAACTCTTACCAATTAAAAGTATCCATTTTCTACTCTTCCCTCTTCTGGACTATCAAGGAGGGCAGACTGCCTGCCTCCCTATGACCTTTTCCTGCTGCCCACTCATTCCAGAATCAGGGTTAGCTTAAAAAACAAAATTTAAAGAGAGAATGTGATAGGACCAGTGTCAGTGGAAGTTTCTAAAGGCCAAGTAGCTGCTGGTGGTGTGGGGTCAGAGGCCTCAATAGCCTTATCTGCCCCCTGCAGTCATTCGTTAATTGCTCTTCCCCACAGAGACAGGGTTGTTGAAAGATCCCACTTCTATTGGGATTTCCTGGGCACTGTGGAAGAGGCCTCATGCCCCCTGCAGTCTTCTACAGTTTGTTCTTTCTATTTGCTTGTGGCAGAAGAGGGTTGTTTGCACTGTGTTTTTGCACCTTTCTCTGGAGCATCTATTACTGTCCACAGTCAGACACACAATACTGGGCCAGATGGACCACTGGAATGATCTGGTATAGCATTTTCCTTGTTCCTAAATTCTTAATATTGTCAGGTGTGTGTGTGTGTGTGTGTGTGTGTTTCGCCATACCGCTGTTTAGGCTGCTCAGTGCTTCTGTCAATATAGTGCAGCATGTTAATTCAGCATACCTTGATGTTACTCATAAAGAAAGCCCACAGACACAGTGTGATGATGAAGATGCTCGACTAGGTTTACTGTCAACAGAGCAAGGTCCTAGTGCCCTAACTCCTTGGTAACAGGCACACTGACACCTGTATTCCTGTTAAAATGGACTCGGCTCAGACAGTGGTGGGACTTTCCACTGCCCCCTTAGCTGGGCAAGGGGTTAAGGTGAAGTACCCAGACATTTATAGCCCAAGGCAAACAACTGGAATATATAACTTACACACCACCTTACATATTCCATGACACCGGTTTTATTATCTTCCCTTGTTCTTGCTATCTTGGACAAAACATGCCTATTCATTATTTTGTCAAACCATCTTGGACAAGATTGGGAGGCATCTGTACTAGCTGGAATATATTTATGTAAATATCTAGTGCCTAGTACACTAGCAACAACTTTGCCAAGTTCATGTACTGGACAGTCAGCTGATAAGCATCTCCTTTAATACATGGCCTGACTTTGATTCACAGTCTCAGGTTCAGACCTCAGATCTTGCTCCAGGCTCTCTTTCTACTACTACAGTTAATACTACTGTAACATGCGTGGTCGTTAGCTTGTTAAACATTTTTTTTGTTTCTACGGCTTTCATCCACATGAGATTCTTGACTTAAAGATGTTTCACCATTTTGTGGTCACAGAATCAGATATTAGAGATGAGGGGTAATCTAGTCCATCTGCTGGCAAATGCAGGATTGGCCCCTCCTGCTTATTTAACAGCATTTTGTCCAATCCTGTTCTTAATGTCACAAGGAATAGTGCTTTCACCATTTCCCTTGGGAGACTGTTCTTCAGCCTAATATATCTCAGTATCAGCCTAAATTGTCAGATACTCTACCTAAATGTATGGTTTCTTCGAAATTCTGTCGACATACAATTCTTATTTTAAAGAACAATGTTTTCTTTTTTATATTACTAATAACATTTTAGGTAATAATCTTGTTTATTTTTCATTATTTATTCTGTTTGTTATTAAGAGTTCCCTGAGCCTGGAGAAAGAAAATCAATGGAGTCTCATTTTTGTTTACATTCATTTTCCTATTCAGGTTTTCAGTGCCTCAGTGCCTGAGCTGCAAACACTGCAGAAGAATGTTTGCTTATTTACAAAGAACTGGTTCGATTTGAATTTACACAGAAACATTGGTCTTAAGTTTTATAAAAGCTCCACCTTTCTCACCCTTCACAGGAAATCTAAATTTTGGTCCCAGTTTCAGTGTAGTCTCATTAGTTTATCATTTGAGCTCTGCTTCTGGATTAGTTTTCTTTAGCTGTATTAGTTGCCTTTTTTTTTTCTTTCTATTTGACTGCTTCTCTTTTAGAGAGAGTTCATGAGCACAAAATAAAATAAAATTGGACAAAAATAAAGATGATACTGAAGAAATTATTTGGTATATAACTTCATGTGCGGGCCCGTGTGTGTGTGTGTGTGTGTTAAAAATAGCCATCTCTAAGTTACAAGACTACCAAAATGTAGGTCATTATCCTCAAAGCAATTACACACATCCCTAACATTACACAAGTGAGTGATCCCATTGTAGTCTTCATTGAGACTACCAGCATGAGTATAGTTAGACACATGTATATGGGTTTGCAGGATTGAGGTCTCTGTGTGTGTGGTGTGTGTTTGTTTCATTTGTATAATGTAATTTTTTCCCAAAAACAGAACTTCGCAGGTAGTTGAGCCCTGATCCTGTAGATACTTAGGGCTTGTCTACACAGGGGAGGAAAGCCCAGAACAGCTACTTTCTTTTCTTGTAATTTTTGAAATGGCAACAGACAGACAATTTACTCTTTGCATCTGTAGGGTAAACGGTTTACCTCCCAACTCTATCATCTTTTCTCAGCTTCAGGTGTTGAGGTCTCTGAAGCTGTCCAGGCTGGTTCATGTCTGGAAGTGCTCTTTTTCTTTCTCTTAGTAGGCCTCAAGATCTTGGTTCCATTATTTTATAGGCATTGATGCCTCACAACTATTTTGGTGACACAGGCCATAGCTATGGTCTTGGCTCATTGATTCGTTTTGGTCCAGGCATAGGTTCCCAAATTAGAATCATTTTGCTCTGTAGAGATGATAGCCTCCTGTGCTTCCTTCTTCTGGGTGCAATATTGAAACTATGTGCCTTGATTTTGTTATGGGTTTCAAATAGGGTTGCCTGGCATCCGGTTTTCAGCTGGAATGCCCGATAGAAAAGGGACCCTGGTAGCTCCAGTCAGCACCACCGACTGGGCCGTTAAAAGTCTGGTTGGTGGTGCAGCGGTGGCCTGGGGCTAAGGCAGGCTCTCTACCTGCTCTGGCTCCATACAGCTCCCGGAAGTAACAACCAGGTCCCTGTGCTTGGGCGGCCAGCTCCGCAGCTCCCAATCACCAGGAACCATGCATAGCAGGTATAGTATTACCTTTCTTGCAATATTAGATGTATTTATATAAATTTGTTCTGGTCTCATCGTAGAAGGACAATGTAATGAAGCAAGGCCGCAAGCAGGTAACAAAATTAGCTCAAATTTGTAAATATTAAAATTTTAAGAGTTCTTTAATGCTTGTTGTATATGGCATTGCCATGAACATACAGCTAAGGTAGCATAAAATCCCTCCTTTACCTGTAAAGGGTTAAGAAGCTCAAACTGGTTAGCACCTGACCAAAAGGACTAATAAAGGGAGAAGATACTTTCAAATCTGTGAGAGAGGGTTTTTGCTTTGTACTCTGTGTGTTGTTCTCTCTGAGACAAAGAGAGAGACCAAGCAAGTAATCCAGCTCCTACTGAAATGATACATCTAATATTACAGAAATAGTAAGTAATAGCAAGGGAATGTGTTAGCTTATCTTTTGTTTTAGCTTGTGAATTTTCTCTATGCTAAGAGGGAGATTTATTCCTGTTTTTTTGTAACTTTAAAGTTTTTCCTAGAGAGGAATCCTCTATGTTTTAAATCGTATTACCCTGTAAAATTACCTTCCATCCTGATTTTACAGAAGTGCTTCTTTTACTATTTTTTCTTTATAATAAAGTTCTGTTTTTAAGAATCTGATTGGGTTTTTGGTGTCCTAAAACCCCAAGACTCTGTTCTGTGCTCACCTTGGTTACCTATTTGGTTGATATATTATTCTCAAGCCTTCCCAGGAAAGGGGGTGAAGGGGCTTTGGGAGATGTTTTGGGGAAACAAGAACTCCAAGTGGTCCTTTTCCTGAATCTTTGTCTAACTCGCTTGGTGGTGGCAGCGATACCATCCCAGGACAAAGAATTTGTGCCTTGGGAAAGTTTTTAACCTAAGCTGGTCGAATATAAGCTTAGGGGGTATTTCATGCGGGTCCCCACATCTGTTCAGAGGGAACCCTGACAGGCATGAAATAATGTTATAAAATAGTAATGCTAAGGTACCTCTTAACTGTAAACTACACCACATGCTGATATAGCTATTCATTTGACGTGGTACAAATACCACTCAATGCAACTTGTGTCCAAATAGCTGATTTAACGTTGTGGCCTTCCTTCACTTCAAAAAAGAATATCATTTTCTAATAATATTATTTTATTGAAATGGGGAAATTGTATTGACTCATTCTCATGCTCGTCATGAATAAGATTGGACCACTTGGTTGTTAAGACACTGGCACTGTTAAATAGGCCATTAGGGTAACTCATGGCATATACTATGTCATTTTTCCTGTGATTCATTTCCTTTCCTGTCTTAATTTCTCCTAGGCTATATATCCTCCCTTTCTCTCTCCTTCTTTGAAATTTTACATTTTTACCTCTGTTTAATTTCCAAGGTACAGTCGCTCTCAAGAATAGGTGCTATGCCATCCTCCAGATTTATTTGAGCCAGAAGAATGCAGTTACCCATTAGCCAGAAATCTTGCTTATCATCCTACCTTTAATATAAGATATTTACTGATATGAGCAGCCTACTCCTCCTCTAAATTTTTTTATCAATACCTTTATTGTCCTGCTTCAAGGTAACAATCTTGCAAGAAGTAGTTCTTGTCAGTAACAGTAGGAGACATTGCAATAAAAGCTGTTTAAAAATGAAAAGATAGATAAGTACAAAATTATTTGGACTAAGAGAAATTGGAGGGAAAATCCCTTTGAAATCAAAGACGAAGGGTAAAAAATTGAGATAAGTATCATATTTGTTGCTAAAATATTTCCAAATTGTATCAGTTTGTCAAAATTGTTCAGATTGCTGGACCCTTCCAACCCCTAGATTTGGTATTAAAAATTCCAGCAAATTCAGTTTCTTCTTATGGCATCGCTGCTTCTGTTTTCTAGATTAATTCCCCCACTCTCCCTTTTTGTTCTTGAATCAGTGCAGTGCTAGTATGTCTCCGTAGGTTATTACCAAGGCGTTGACACTTAACTCTACTGGAAAATAAGCAGCCGGTAGATCCCACAACCCGCTGATGCTATGCCTCCATTTATTTCAGTTGAGAACAGTCACGCTCAAAGTTAACACTATCCACACTGCTTCCAAGACCCAAAGCTCGAACGGCTGTGAATAAAGCAAAATCTGTCTCAAAATCAGATACTGGATCTGACCTAAGTAATTTTGAATTATAGGTTTACTTTAAATTAAACTTCAATTTTGTGAAATACATGTATTCTAAACAGTTCCAAATAGATTCTAAAGAAGTATGCTTTCCTTGGGTGTTTATAGAATTGGAAGGTGGGGAGAGGTGAGGAAGGCAAACTGGTTTCCCAAATTACATAAATAATGAGTTTTGCTTGGTAATTTTACTGTTTCATTACTGCTTGTGTAAACCTAATCCTTTACCAGTATTGATTTTACTTTCTTGTGGGAAATATTGTTGACACAAATTCATTATTTTACTGTACATTTCAGAGGTTGGCAATCCTGTTAGATATGAAGGGTAAAATCCTTCCCCTCTGAAGTCAGTAGGAGTTTTGCCCATCATTTTACCCTAAGCATATTAGTACAGCATGTCTTCTGTTGCATTTTTCAGAATACTGTCCAGATGAAATCTTCAGTATTATGTCTTCGTAGACTCATCGATTCCAAGGCCAGAAGGAACCATTGTGTTCATCTTGTCTGACCTCCTGTATAATGTACAGAATAATGCCCAGTGTATATCTTTTAGAAAAACATCCATGCTTGATATAAAAATTGTAAGAAATGGAGAATCCACCACAAACCTTGATAAATTGTCGCAATAGTTAGTTACACTCACTGTACAATATTTGTACCTTATTTCCAGTCTGAATTTGTCTACCATCAACTTCCAGCCATTGGATCTTCTTATATCTTTCTCTAGATTTAAGAGCCCATTATCAAATATTTTTGATACAGTACTTATAGACTGTAATCAAATATCCCCTTAAATTTCTCTTTGTTAATCTAAATAGATGGAGCTCCTTGATTGTATCCATATAAGACATGTTTTCTAATCCTTTAATCACTCTCACGACTTCTGTGAACCCTCTCCAATTTATCAACATCCTTCTTGAATTGTGGATATCAGAACTGGACACAGTATTCCAGCAGTGGTTGTATGAGTGCAAAATATACTCTAATCCAACTCAAACATCCCATGTTTATGCCTTGATAAGGACTATTAAAATAATGCTAGCCAATTAAGGCTGCACTCTCTCAATATTTTTCATAGATACTGTCCCCTAAAAATGCCACCAATGTCATTGAAGAATCACTGCAATTGAGCCAAAAGCAAAGGACAATAAGAGCAGGAGATAAGAATTTCCTCTTGTAAAGAAGCAGTTTTACCTGTTGGGCACATACTGGCCTCTACTTGGCCTTACAGAGCTCTTCTTCCCATTATGTTGTAGGACATATTCTACTCAGGTTCTCATACTGTCCCCATCACTGTTTCAAAGTTTTATAATGTGTTGCATACAATATGTTTGACAGCCTGGAGATTTTCTTTATTCCTAAATAAGCTACTTTTAAAAATGTGGCTTGAAGCTGTGAGGTGGAATATTTAGGTACTTACTTGTGATTTGAATCATATACTACCCTCATTATTTTTTAAAAGCCAATAGTGAAAAGATCATTATCTACGGAAATAACTGCAAATGTAGTCTCTCACTAGGTGTACATGGGATCTCTGGTTTTTATTTCTACCGAATGGCATTCAAAAGAATATACTAAATCTGTTCAGTATTGTCTTGTTTATAGAGCTTTTAGGTGTAAATTATCTAACCAGATGTTTAATCAAAGAGAAATGAGTTAAGCACAAATTAACACAGTCCTCATTTATCAACTGTTTAATTCTCAGCAGTAGGCCATTAAAGCAAGTTTTGTTGCTCTCCACAATATAGTTAGATATTGGTATCAATTAAATGGAAAGTTGAATTGTGCTTTGGAATACATTAATATGCAAATCAGAGCAGTAACTAATGCAAAAAATAAACTATTGCAGATAACATACTGAACTTGTGTTAACTTATTTCTTAACATCTCAGCTTGAACATAATTTTCTCTTCCAGTTTCTGATGGCGGTGTTCATGTGAATAAAGTTAGGCATATGTGTGGTCCAGCTGAAGTCAGTGGGATAAATTGAAGAGTTGTATAAATGTTTGGGGACTTGGGCCTATGTTTGTACCATATTGATGATTTCTATTCAGCATTTGGTACAAGTCAGAAGAGCTTTGTAATTCAATAATTGTAAAATACGAATAAGGTACAACCGAATTCTTTGAATTCCATATATCTCTGACAGTCTGCTCCATGCTGTAGTGATAGCTCATTATTTTCAGCAAAGGGGAGGTACAGGATGTGTCTGTGCGGCCTAAGTACCCTTTCTCTGTATATTTATTTTAATCCAAGCAGTGGCATCATGGTGTATGCCATCCCAGCTTTCCTGAATAATCAGAGTCCTGGGGCTCTCTGGAGCTTTCTAGTGTTTCATAACAGGCTTAGTCAGTAACATTGTTCCTTAGTGGCAGAAGCAGAGTGAGACAGGTGGCACCAAGACAGTCTTTTGTCAGGAAAGGTGAGATGAAGAAGAATATGGGAAAGCAATGCAATAAATGAGGCCAGGAGGTAAAAAATAAGATGGAAGAAAAAAGGAAATGGAAAGGCAAGGGAAATGGATGTCCCATTCCTTGGTTACTATTCTCCATTGATTTCACACTAAGTTTATTTAAAATTGTTTTTCTTTCATTGCTTGCAGGAAGGCAGGCAAGCAAACTGTGATGTCATAGTTTGCATTTCCTTCTGGGCTTGAAGACTGAAATATCTTGCATGTCAAGAACTGATATCACGGTGCTTTAGAATGTTCAAGATTGCTTCAATATCAGTTCTTCATTTCCATGGTAATCTGGAGTGTTCCAGTCTAAAAGAGTGGAAGAGTAGTCAGAAGTTATGTAAATAGATGCACTACAAATTGTGACAGATGTGGCAATTTCCTGCAATATCCCTGAATAACTTGATTGTATTAAGTTTATGTCTTATTGTGGGCTGGAATTGTATGTAGCCTCTCCTAGATGCGAGATGTGAGGCAAAGCCTGGGAGTTCAGAAGGCTATACTGAAAATGTTCTAGACCAGAGTGGACTCTTGGGTCAGTTAGGGTTAAGTGGAATTTCTGGGAAATACCTAGCAAGAGGTTAATGCAAATTCTCCCATCATTTGATATGCAACAACCTAGCCTTTTGAAGCTACACTCTAGGAGTAGGTCATTGTCTGCTGATTACCTATTCCCAGATGGAAGATCAGTGGCCCAAGAGGTATAAAGAAACAGTCTGATCTCCCTAGTCTAGGTTCTGGTCTTGATGCTGAAACATCTGTAAGAAAAGTCCAGTTGTGGCTTTTGAGGTTGGAGTTGAGGGGCCTGTCCTCTCTGGTAAGCTTTTTAGCATACATGTACTTTTTTATTATTTTTTTAAATATTTTCTTATGCTTTCACTTTAAGAATAAATGTGCTTGATTAGAAAAGCTATGTGGTAGTTTATAAGTGCTGTCAATTACACAGTTTATAGCCTCCAAAGAGAAAGCAAAGCATAAACACTCTTCTGTTTAAGCAGAGTGGCTTTCTGGAGATATCAAGTATAGGCAGGAAAGTGTGCAGCCTTAATGATTGTCCAGTCAGGAGGGAGTGTGGTGCAGGTCTTTGCTCAAGAGAGGTGACAGCTGAGAGACTGAAGCCTACAAATTGGTGTCCTTGGTGGACCGCAGAGGTGCGGTTACCCTGAAACTGACACAAATACCTATAAATTCATGTCAGCTACATTTATATTTCTGTCTTCCTGAATGTGGGGAGTCATATGTTGTCAGTGTAGGCAAAGGAGCAGGAGAACAGGTACCCTAGACTCCTCCACCCCCGCACAATAAAAAGAATTGTATATCATTGCTCTGCAATATATCACGTATTTGAAGATACTGTTACTAGTGCTCCCAGTACCTCACTATGCCTGCCAGTCTACCGCCTCCCTCATCCTCTTTGCTGCCAGTCCAGCATGTTCCACACCTTCACCTGTACTGCAATTGCCATCCAACACATTCCCTGAAAACATGCTTTACCACAACTTGCTACTCTATTATCCCTGCTAGGATCTCATTTGAAACTCACTTTTTATAAAATCATCCAGGAATGGAGTGGTTAAAAATACCCGTAACGGTTCATTCAGTAATACCTTCATAATGCGACCAGTTACTTGCTTTCTTTAGCTTGTATGTGAGCAAGTACCAGATATTTTCAGTTACTATTTTTCATTTAAACATTTTTCATAAGACCACTGAAAGTGAGGTAAGTGAGGTAAGGGCTATCTCTGTCAAATTTCAAGTTGCTACCATCTCCCACTGATGATTTAGAGCTATCAGGAGAAAAAGACAAATAATGTCAAAATTGTATATTCTCACTGCCTTGATGAAGACAGATGAAGCATTTTTGGCTCTTTTCTTTTTTTTTAAATCTCCCATGTGAGAATAGATCTGTCACATTTTAACCACAAAAACAAAAAATTGAACAACCAGAACATAAGAAGGGCTCTACTGAGTCAGACCAAGGATCCATATAGCCCAGTGTCCTGTCTTCCGATAGTGGCCATTGCCAGATGCCCCAAAGGGAATGAACAGAACAGGTCCTCATCAAGTGATCCACCCCCTGTCACTAAAAGCAACCCCTTCAAATAGAAACTTGTGCAACCTTAACTATAGGTGTTGCTGTGCTCCCTTTGTACAATTTATGTCTGTATAAATGTACATGTAAAACCTAATTATGACACAGGCTAGATTTCTTAAATCTGACCTGCCTTTGTGACCCTCATTCTGTTAATGGTCGATGGTACTTTCTCCTGATTTCACAAATCCCTAATATTTTGGAAATATTATCAGTCCCCTCATAGCAACTCTTACCCCTCCCCCAACCCCCCCCAAAACAAACAAAAACAAACAAACAAGCCCACGGGATTCACCTTTGTTCAGGGTTTACCAGAGATTAGCTGTGCTCCTTGGAATTACTTTACCAGGAGAGAATTGTGATTTATTTTATTGGATCGCTTTCCAATCAGTGATCTATACCTGATGTGTCAAAGGAAAGTGAAACATTGTCATTACCTAAACATTCAACAAGTGTTTGGAGAGGCAGATGAAGATTCCTTGGGCTAGTACTTAAAGAGCATAAAACATATTGCGTCCTACTGCACGTAGAAGTGTTATTTCTTGTTTGATAGTTTGCTGCCTGCCTACGTCTGTTTCTTTGATCTGAATAGGTTTTCTTGAGGTGTGTATATTATATTGGAAAAGACAACTTTCAAAAGCGGATGGAAGCACTGCGACCTCTGGGTATGACTGAGAATCTGTACGCCAGTAATGATATATTGCATGAAAGTTGATTCTTCAGTGGTTGCATCTCTTGTCACATGATATCCTAATAGAGAACTGTGGATTTGGAGTTCTGAGAGAGCCTGTCACAGGATGGGATGGGTCTTTATGGGAAGTGGACTTAGCTCCACCTGTCACTAATTAGCTGCCTTTCAGCTGATGGGTATGATGGCCAGCAATCAGCCTGCTGGTCAACAGGTCTTTAGATAAAAGGCCAACAAGCAGGTCCATTGAGAGAGAGGCAGGCAGGTAGGCTCTTGTGGGAGACCCTGGGTTTCAGAAAACGACTTGGTTTGTCTGTTTTGTGAATTACATTGAATATGTTTGAATTACGCTGGACTTTCTGGTTCCTGTTGCTCTAGGAGCTTATTTGCTGCATGAGCTGGTGAGTTGGCACACTGGCTTATGAAGTCCATTACATTTTTCTTCCAATCCAGATCTCCTCATTTAATTCAATTAAAGAATGGTTGCCTCATTTCCCCCCTTATTCTCATCTTGTAGAAAAACAAGGGTCAGCGACAGTAAAAGCCCAGTATGGAAAGAGCTTGCTTTCAGTAGGGAGATAGAGCAAATGAGAAATGTTCTATCTACCAAGAACCCTTGGGATCCAGGACCAGTGCCCTATACCCTGTGTTCTACTGTTGATATCTGATATATATATAATTTTCCCGTACTCCATAGGGACCTACTTATTTATCAGATCCCTATTGTGCTAGGGATTGTGCCATCACATAACAGAAAGACAGTTCCTGCCTTGAAGGGTGTATGTTTTAGGTAGAAGACAAGAGACAACAGGTGGGTGCAACAGACCTTAGATGCAACCGTGAGATGATTGTGAGCAGCATGATAAGTAGGGGCCACAGTATACCAGGCGTCAATCCACTATCAAGTAGATCTACCTCATGCCGACAGCTGGAGGCAGCTAAGTTGCTGACAGGCTAGGGGGGAGAAGGAACAGAGACGTTTTTGCCTAGACTGGGAGGTGTAAGGAAGCAGAATTAAAAACCTGATAGCAATATCAGTCGCATAGGGACTTATACACCCCCACCACTCTTCTGCAAACCCTAAAGATAAGGGTTGTGTGGTGGTATTCACTCTCAGCCTCCATCCCCAAAGAGCAAAGGGGCTTGCAGTGCACAGTCCCACACAGGGCGAGGGCAAGATACCAGGGAGAGCAGCTCGTTTCACTCTTATTGGAATCTGGTTGCCTGCCATATCATTCTTCCCTTTAGACAGGGCTACTGCAGTCCTCTTTGTGTGCTGCCTGGATAGTCTTTGCTTCCTGCCACCTGATGGAAGAGACAAATGAAGGGTCTGTATCTGGAGGACCCTTTCCCTCTCAGCCTTAGTCAGAGTACAGAAATTAGTCTCCTCCCGAGACTGGGAAAGGAAAAGGCTCTTCAGATTTGAGTCTTCATTTGAGTAGTGAGAGGGCAGCAAGCACAAAGCAGCCTTATTTGTATGAAAATGCAGCCTCCGACCCCAAGCTCTCATTTTCCACTGGCAATGAAACTATTTCTCTCTCTATTCTCTGACATCATATAATAACTGTGGCTCGAGCTGTTATGTCTGTCTCCAGGTCCCTTCCCCCTAGTTTTCTTTTGGAAGAAGGCACCTATTCTTTGCCCCACCATCTACTAGTTGTCTTCAAAGGATAAGGTGGGGAGCAGAGGGACCACACATTTCTGTTCTGACAATCCCAATTACTTTTTAAACTTGCCACAGGAAATTTATCAACTATTTCTGCATATCCGAACACACTCACTGTATTGCTGTCAGTTTTATACAGGGTTGTGAAACACAGTAGTCTCATAAAAACTTAGTTTAATTAAATTTCATGTTTTAAATATAGTCCTTAATTGTATAATCAAGGAGCTTTAGTTGACATAATATAATGTAGTTAATTAAAATGTGCCGTTTAATTTAAATTCTTGTACCCTTTTCTTCTAGAGCCTTTAGGGATCCTGCCGTGTGTTCAGTTTGCAGCAATAGATTTTCAGGGTGTTTGGGCTGGGCCACGCCCCTACCCTTCAGCAGTCATCTAGCCAAAGGCACTCAAGGGCACGATAACTTACTTCATCTAGAACTCTTGATTGTGTACTTTTCACACAACAAAAAGATGTATTCACGTTGCAGATGCTTAGTATTAGCATGTTAAAACATTACAGCAGGATCAAATGGGTGATGATGAATTCAAGCTGCTTTGATGTCTTCTCTGAAAAACACATACAATCCCCAAATAGAAACACAGACAAATAATTAATTATTTGATTTAAAAATAGAAAGGAAGGAGACAAACTGGATAAAAATATATGAGTGCTACCTTCAGAGACTGATATTTAGCCAGACAGGAAAGAGCAGTGGCTTATGTTGCTCATAAAGTAAAGACAATTGCAATTAGCATTTTTGCAAGGTTTAGTTCTGAAACTTGCACTGTTCCAGGATGAAAGGTGTAAATGGAATGCAGAAATAAAGTAAGTGTAAATTAACTGTAAATTATGTTTACTAATGATTTTCTGTATTCTTCTGTTGTAATATTAAAAATCTACATGATTAGGTGAAGTTCTTTTACTTAGTGTTTTTTCCCCCCAGGGATACTAATCAACATTGACACTTCAGATACGTTGTAGAGTGTAAATGTGTGGCCTCCAACTGGGTGTCACCCTCATGGCAGCCACGCAAGTGGCTCCTCTCCTCTGTTTTCCTTTTGGGTAACCCAGAAGGACTCCACTTCAGGCTTTTACTTAAACAATATCCCTCCTGAGAGCCAGTTTGTTACAAAAACCTTGTGCAAAGAGTCTGTAACAACAGTCCCAAAACAGTCCATATCACCTCAGTGTAAATAGTCTTTCTTGTTCTAGACCTACTCCAGTGTCTTTCAGCACAGCTGGGCTCCTTATCAGTCCTCTCCTGGACCAGCCACCCCAGCCCTTCCTTTTGGGCTGCAGCCCTGTTCTTCCTAGTGGGAACTCCCATGGCCTCTCTGTCTGAAGCATTCTTTCCAAGGGAGCATCCCTCACTCCTGGCCATCTGACTGTTCCTTGGGATCTAGCTTTCCAGCAAGGAGATGTCAGCAGGTAAGGTCCTCCACTACTCCACCTTCCTTCATCCCTCTCTGTCCTTTGGTTCCAGCTAAATCATTTGGCATCTTCCTCTGCTGCTGCTCCCACCATTAGACCTCTCCAGCCCTCCGGGGATGTCAGCCAGCAAACCCCTCTTGCTGTTCTCCTGCTTTCAACCTTCTTTCAGGACCCATCTCCTGTCTGTGGCAGCTCTCATCTCCTGTCTGATTCCTGACCCTGGGAGCTGTCTGCCTTCTTAATTGGGCCACCTGGGATGACTGGAACAGAAGAGCAGGGCCCAGCTCCATTTAATGAGCCAGCTACCCTGTTACAGAGAGAAAACAACCTAGATGATTAATCTGTTTAGTTCCCTGACTGACATTTACACAGCTAATTGTGTAGCATTGATGCTCCTTTAATAGACCTGAATATTAATGGAAGATCTGGTTAAACTTGAAAGCTGTTTGTTTAGGAAAATCACCGGAGAAATAAGAATGCTTCATCAACTTCAGATTTTCATCACAGGTTTTATGACATATCAGAGAACATAAGTGCTTTTATGACTTGTAAAAATTGCTCCAATATTTGATATTCTGTGCTTCAAGGAATCCTGATTGGCAGTTGATTAGCCTTTTGCTCAAGTCATTATCTTTAGTGAAATTAGTTGGCTAGAAAATTGCATTGTAATTCATCAAGGAGAAACTGACATTTCCAGACCTCTGAAGTCTATGATTCTTTGTTACTTAGTACACAATATCAGTTATTTTTCTAGCATGTTCTAATAATTCTGCGGATATATAATATATATATAAAATTGTGGCATTCCTTCCTCCCCCCCCTCACCCAATTCTTTCAAGTAATACCTCTTTTTAATTCTTTCTCTGGCGTAGGGGAGGTTGAGTACAAGTAATCGAGTACTCTGGCTCTGAATTAGGAAAGCACTTACGCACATTATTGTTCGTATTATGATAGCACCTAGGTGCCTTAGTCATGGACCAGAACACCATTACACTAGGCACTATACAACCAACACAAAAAGACAGGCCCTGCCCCAAAGAGCTTGCAATCTAAATATAAGATGAGACAGCAGATGGAGGTAGACGGTCAGATGGGGAAGTGCAAGGAAACAATGAGACAATATTGGTCATTATGCTAGGCAGTAGTATCAGCGCACCAGCAGCCTAAACATTGTCAAGTTGTTTTGGTAGGCATTAAGGTAAAGGAGGGATTATGCTTAAGTACTGTCCTGAATAAGAGAAGCTTTCCGGAATTGGAGCCTCTAGTATTACATTACATAGATCATGATTGTTGGCTTTTGTGCGTTTGAAAAAGACTTTTTGCAAAATTTAGATGAGTAATTTCCACAGTAAAATGAACAAAGCATATTTATGGAAAGAACATCGGTCCTATAAAGCCCATCTCCGTGTTATAACGAATAATAGCAATAGCTGTGATAATGTTGCTGCTTATTACCTAGATGGGAAACATTGTAACTGAATCACACTGCTAATTATGTGGTAAACACATATTTAATTAAATATCTATGGTATAAACAATACAGAGATATTACAGAAAAGACACATTTTACTAATTCTAATGTAGGACTACCGTCTGTGAAGTAGGCTGTGAAGCATCAACATGAGGTAGTTGGGAATATGGGAGAGTCCAGCTGTCCCTCATCTGTTAAAAGCGGAGTGGGAGCTGCTCCTAATCTTCTATAGATCCCCCTTCCACTTTGGCTAATGAAGCAAGAGCTCACTGGGCAGAGAAATCTGAAGTGAGACTAGATGTAGGAAATGGTGCCTGTCCTTAAAGCCAATCTCACTAGTGGTTCCCATTGTACCAGTTAAAAGGAGCAGGAAGCAGTATGTTCAGTAGATAGGGCACTGGACTAGGAGAAAGGAGACCTGGGTTCTATTTTCCGTTCTGTCACTGACCTGCTGTGTGACCTTAGGCAAGTCACTTTACCCCTCTGTGTCACATTTACCTCCATCTGTGTTCTTTATTTGGACTGTAAACTCAGGGGGTGAGGGGACGGAAGGAATTGTCTCTTACTATGTGATTGCACAGTGCTTAGATAGTTTAGACCTTTACGCATTACTGCAATACAAATGATAAATAGTAATCTTGCTGTTAGTTTCTAGTATAAAACTTTTCTTCTGGTGATGGCAAGGCACTAGGTGATGGCATTCCACTGTTGGAATTCACTATTTATTTGTATTCTGGTAGCACCCAGGAGCCCAAGTGATAGACCTGGATCCCACAGTGTGGGGCACTATACAAACACAGGACAAAACAACACCCATCTAGGCAGGGCCGGTGCTACCATTTAGGCGACCTAGGCAATGGCCTAGGGCGCCAGAATTTTTGGGGGGCGCTATTTTGCCGGGGGGGCGGCACGCGGGTCCGGTGGACCTACTGCAGTCATGCCGGCGGACGGTCCGCTGCTGGAAAGGCTCCAGTGGAACTGCCACAGTCATTTCGGTAGATGGTGCGCTGGTCTAAAGGCTCCGGCGGACCTACCGCAGTCATGCCTGCGGCAGGTCCACCGGAGCCTTTAGACCAGCGGACCGGCCGCCGGCATCACTGCGGCAGCTCCACCGGAGCCTTTCCAGCGGCGGACCGTCTGCTGGCATAACTGCGGTAGGTCCACCAGACCCGCGGGGGGCGGCGAAATGGCTGTCTGCCTAGGGCGTCAGAAACCCTGGCACCGCTCCTGCATCTAGGCCTTCCCCAAAGAGCACCACAACTTTACTGAGCTTCATGCCACAATACAATTTCTCGATGTTTGCTTTTTGGATGTTATCGTTACAGAATGTATGTTCGTTAGCTTTTTTTTTTTAAAGTAAGCCCCTCTAGAATCACCTATAGTAAGCTATAGTACTATGCACTCTGTAGATCAATTAAATACATATTTAATTGGATGAAATTGGAAACAAGATAGATATACTAGCTGAGATGCAGTTATTTCAACACAACTTGTTCATTTCTCATTTGTGAATGTTTCTGTCATGCACAAGACATAAAGCATTTTGTCATAAAATGTAACATTACTCCTGAATGATGAATACCTGAGAGGGGAGGGGAGGGGACTGTATGACCTCACTGAGACTTACAATGTATGATTTAGTATAAATTAACACATTTGGGAAATCTTTAAGAAATCTGAGAAAACATTTTTGTGTGCAGTCTTGTTCCAGAGTTAAGATTACTGTGTCAGATCATTTTATGAATCGCCTAACATTATGAAATCAACGGGCAACCTGTCAGCAGACTCCTACTCAGAAGAGTTGTATTGGAGGACATTCTTGTTTTTGTTTAACACTTCTGCTTCTTTTGCTTCAACATACTATTTCCTGCTGCTATATATACAATGTGACTGTAGCTGTTCTGTTATGATTGTCTGGCATCCATTAGGATGGGGAGTAAAAAGACATCTTGACAGAAATGGATTAATGTAAATGCATTTACTATAATAAATTATTGAGGAAAATTCACAACAGTTGGCATCTAATTTTAAAGCATTCGTTTACTTTTTTATTTTATGTTTACTGTATGTTCTATATCTCTTCCTTCTTTGTCATTGTATAAGGCTTATGGTACCAAAGACGTCATCGGGGTTGTTTTTTTGTCTGTTTGGTTTTTGGCTAACGTTGAAAGCTGAAGTATCTGAATTGTTACTATACACGAAATATTTGTGTGGAGATCAATAATTAAAATGAACAAATGCTTCTTTTTGTAGGCAAATTGTCCCTTTAAGGTGCAGAGCATTGGACTGGAAAAAACCTTTTTTATTTTTTATTTTTTTTTTAAAAGGAGGCTTTCAACAAAGGCATCAAAATAAGGTTGTGTGAAAGGAAGGCAGCTTTGAAACGTGACCTTTATTATTACAGATTATCTCTCAGTCTTATTGATCACATATTGTCTTGCAAACAGAACTCTGCAGTTTCTTCAGGAAGCATTACCGAATACTGAGTAGCAGCACAAAGCTATCAGTCTTCGAGGACAAGCTCTGACCACTCTTCTTAGAAATTATAGTATAATATTTGTAATAGCAATTATGTCATGACCTTAAGCTGTTTGTGGAAATCATAATGATAACTAAGAGAAATAATAATACTTTGCATATCTATAGTGCCTTCCATCTGAGGAGTTTAAAATGCATTAATTGGTTAAGTAGATAAGTATTATTTGGCTTTGCGTCATCCCTATTCAGGATTGTGCCTTAATGGCACAATCTGGCCCTTAGTATTTACTGGTTTCCTCATTTTTGTTTACATTTAAGATAGATATATAATTGCTTTATTCATTACATGGTCTTCATGTTGCTGATTTTTTTTGATGATTCTTCACTTCTTTGCTTTATATTTTTAGCAACCTTTGGAATCCAATGGCAAAGAAAAAAATAAAGGATTTATTAGGACATGTATTCTTGCTATCAGCAGACCTGCTTGTCTAGCACTTGTAAGACTTCAGTTTTGAGAGTCAGACTCTTCAGGTGCTCTATGCCAGATTGCAGTATCTAATAGCTGGGAAGTATGGTGCTCTCCAGAGAGTGTGTAGAGTTATCAGAATCTTTTCCATCACAGTACAGAAGTAAAAGAGGAAGGAATGCAACTGAAAAAAATCACTTGGCAGCAGCAGCAAAAGACTACAGTAGGTAGTTTAAAGCAGTGGTTCTCAACCAGGGACATATATACCCCTGGAGGTACACAGAGGTCTTCCAGGGATACATTAGCTCATCTAGATATTCGCCTAGTTTTACAACAGGCTACATAAAAAGCAGTAGCGAAGTCAGTACAAACTAAAATTTCATACAGACAATGACTTGTTTATACTGGTGTATACACTCTACGCTGAAATGTAAGTGCAATATTTATATTCCAATTGATTTATTTTATAATTGTATAGTAACAATGAGAAAGTGAACAATTTTTCAGTAATAGTGTGTCTGTAACGCTTTTGTATTTTTATGCCTGATTTTTGTAAGCAAGTAGTTTTTAAATTAGGTTAAACTTGGGGGTACGCAAGACAAATCAGACTCCTGAAATGGGTACAGTAGTCTGGAAAGGCTGGTTTAAAGCTTTTTGGCAGTCTTAGTGAAACTGTTGTGTCCAGGAAAAAATATAAAAGATCCAGATATCTCGCATCTGATCTGAAAGGTTGCAGTACAATACAGGGCCCACAATTCAGTAGGTGCTTCTTTCCCAAAGACTGCCAAAATATATTGGGTATCACAATATAGTAATACTTCATTAAACTCTTTAAAACAAAAAGTACTATGGTATTTACATATTTGCTGTTCTTTTAACAGGAGATTTTTGTTCCATTTCTTATAGGAACCCATATTCTGGCTCTCTTTGTTTGGGTTGGGTGATGGTGTTTGACTTCGGTGAATAGGAGACCTTATACATCCACTCACATGAGATTTGATATAGCAAATTGTGAAGCAACTAGAAAACTGTCTTGCTCCTCTTCTTTCCCTTATCCACTAATATAGGTGGAGCATTGCAGAGCGTTGTTGTTGACTACCTGTGTACTTGGTATGTAGGGAAATCAGAGGAGGGAGGTGAAATTTCTTATTTCAACAGGATATGTTTTCTTCCCTTCAAAATGGTAGGCTTGGAAATATGATAGGTCATTCTTCCCTCCAGTACAGAAGACTGGCAGTTCAGCAGAAGTCTTTAGTCCCTTGCTCTGACAGAACATGTAACACCTCGTGTCTGAAAAGACAGAAAAATAGGAATATGACTTCTTCCAGAATGTTTTCTCATTTTTCAGTGAGCACAATCTGTCTTAGCAGCACCTTAAAATCCTGCTCTTACTGGAGTGGTTTCAGACATATATTTCACTCAGGTATGGATGTGCCTACCATGCTGAAGCCAGAGAACATAACTCACCAGTACCTGTTGGGGCTGTGCACCTCTGGCCCCTTGTAGCCATCCTGTGGCTTTTTAAGGGTAGTGCCGCCCGAACCCCCTCAGTTCCTTCTCACCACCTGAGTCTTGAGTCAGAGAGTTCAGGGTGGTATCTTATCTCATGCTTTGGTGTCAGTGTTTTTTCTGTGAACATTAGCATTGCCAATTTTGGTTGGATGTACCCCTGGAGATTTAATCAGATGACATAATCTTTAATTAAAGATTAATCTTTAATTCCTGGAGACTTTAGGCCAATCCCGGAGAGTTGGCAGTCCTAACGTGTACATAGTCAAATAGTTATACTGATCATACTAGTACCCTTTAGTAGACTTTAACTTGATGCGCTGCCTTCACCAGTTTTTAAATAGTCTCTAGTGCAGGGTGGCATTGCCTCTTCAAAGTTGGTTGCAATTGGTCTGTCTCCCAAGTTCTTCAGTGGTTGGACAGTCTAGTTTGGGTGCCACTGGCAATCCAGGAGTCCCTCAGTGGTGGTCAAATCAAAACAATGTATGCAAGGTTGTACCCTTCGCTCCTTCTGTGCCAACCAAAACTATAGATACTGATATCTCAGCTACAGATTGGGGAGCACATAGATACTTTGAAAGCTCAGGATCTGTGGAAAGAACAGACAGTTTCCTTTCATATCAGTGTCCTAGAGCTTCAGGTTATTCACAACACATGCTGGGCCTTGAAGGGGCAGGCAGTCTCCACAGACATTTTCCAGATGGATTACTTCCTGCATTATAACAGCATTTGGGGTAGCTCAGGCCACACCTCCACAAAGACTGATAGCTCATTCGACGAGGGCCCAGGCAGCTTTGGTGGCATTTCTCAGCGATGTTTCTATATCGGACACTTGCAGGGTCGCTACCAGGTCTTCTGTGCATACTTCTGTCAAGCACTACGTTATTATGACTGCATGTAGATCAGATGCAAACTTTGGAAAGACAATTCTGCAGTACTTGTTTAAGTATACGCTAAGGTTACCGCCTTCTGTTACTGCTTGTGAGTCACCTGAGTGGAATACATGTCTCTAACTGCACAATGAAGAAAAAACTGTCATCTATACTGTTGTTCTTGAGATTTGGGTGCAGATGTATATTTCATGACCCACCCTCTGTCCCTTCTGCATTGGAATGTCCAGTTTTGGATTTTGGTGCAAAGGAACTTAGGGGAGTCGAGTCAGCGCTGCCCTTAAATAACCATGGGAGGAGCTCCGAGGGGCCAGAGTTCATGTGTACCACCACAAGAGATGCTGCTGAGTAAAGTTCTCCAGCTTCTGTGCGCTGGATATGCGCACACAAGTGTAATATATATCTGCACCCACAACTCAACAGCAATTACAGTAAAAATAAGTAACTGTTGTCCCTTTCCTGCAATGCTCCCAAATCCTCTTGGCCCTGGGAGCCAACCTGATTTGAACTGGGGGTAAGTGGAAGGAAATATTTTAAATTCCCATTCTTTAACGTATTCATACATTACTTCTTCCTAGTATTTTCATAATGTATAACAAATTAGCTGCATTTTTATATAGCAGCAATGTTATATGAGAGGCACGTGATGAGTAAGTCGAGATTTAAAATTTGTACTAGAATTTCTTTTAAAATATTTAACTGTCTGAGCAGAATGCAACCAGAGGCAGAATGAAGGTTGTAAGATATAAAGAAATTCAATCATGGTTCATGTTTTCTTATCTTCTACACATAAAACTTCTTTTTCAGTCATTTTTAAGCTGCAGTATATTAGGTCAGCTCTATTCCTTTCCTCTTCTTGGGAAACATGCATATGTTACCAACTGTAATAACATCCATGCATCTTTCCCCCACCCCCCATTGTTGTGGAAGAATAGCGTTGACACTCTTGGGATTTTTTTAATGTTCTTGATTTACTAAATCACTTTTGTATGAACAGTCCACATTCATTATTTGTTTAATAACTGCCTTTTTATGTTCTAACACTGAATAATTGAAATTGAGATACAGGAAAGGCATTTGTTTATTTAATATACGCCTTTAACCAAGTTGTGTTACAGTCTTCAAAAAGAAGGCAGTAAAATACATACAAAAACATGCACTAGATACAGTTTGGTAATATAACAGTGTTTAAGAATAACAAGTAAGTATTGTAGGTTTTACTTACATTGGACAGAAAGTAATTGCTGCTTTTCACTAATCAGTGAACTCAGTTCTCCCAATATTTTCAGCAGTTGAATCCCTCTCCTCCTCAAAAAAGTGGTGTGGTTTGCAGTTTGATTTGATATTTTTGTACACTTGTTCATGTGTTGTTCCTGCAAGGTCTTCGTTTTGATTAGAACAGCATGACTCTCAGACATCAGTGTCGATACTGCATCCGATTTGGGGAGCTCTGGGAAAATAGGGCATTGTTTCATACTTTGTAAATCTGCTCTTCCTTGGCTTTGGAGCAGTTTTATTTTGGTGTTTAGTGAAGCAGTATCTAGACCAGTGTAATTAAATGGAGCGAAAGAATTGAGGAAACAGCAGTGTAACCATCACACTTGCTGTAGCAGA
Source organism: Gopherus evgoodei (assembly GCF_007399415.2). Classification (NCBI taxonomy): domain Eukaryota; kingdom Metazoa; phylum Chordata; order Testudines; family Testudinidae; genus Gopherus; species Gopherus evgoodei. The sequence continues at coordinate 211,676,675 of NC_044324.1, read as the reverse complement.
AATGGGAGCAGAGCCATGAAGATCTAATTGGCTGTAACGATAACTCTGTCCCATGCAGGCATTGTTTTTACATGTATTTTAGTAAGAGCTAAACTTAGCCCTTTCACTCTTAAAGCAGAGGTGCTATATATAGTTTGAGGGTGCTATTCAGTTTTATTTAAGCATGTTTAGTGTTTGTGAAACATGTTAGATTGACATCTCTAAGATTGAAATCATCTCTGTATGTAAGCTGGAATATGCAACTGAATAAATCTTCTTACACTTAGTAATATAATGGAAACATTTGGTTCTGTCCTTGAAAATTAGGGTATTTACAATGCCTACAGCAGTGATACTGTCCATAGTGGGATCCTGTGGCTGTTTGTGGGATTTCTCTGAAATAAACGGATATTGTAGAGCACCCTGGACCCTGATTCTTTCCCCCTTTCTCTTCCCTGCAGCCCCTTTTTACTGTCCCAGTGGTGTAAATAGAAAGAAATAGGCCCCTGGGAAATATTCCTTGTGCAGAGGGGCTTCCCCAGCTGTCAGAATGGCCCTGTGCTGCTTCTTTTACAGCCCTCTGGGACAGGTAGCATGCCCAGAGGGGGAAGGGAGCTCTTTGGGAGATCAAAGAGGCATGGTTAGAGCAGTCTATACTCAACTATTTTCAGCTATTGAATGGTTCTGTAGGGAGTCACTGCAGGCTGTGCAAGTTAGAGTAGCCCTATGGCTGAGCAGGCTAGTTGGACCCAGAATCCTAAAGGATGAAAGGTTTCATAAAGCTTTAAGGCAATGCCAAGTTTTGGACTTAAGCCTTGACTACACTACAAAGTTTTGTGGACAAAAGCTGCCTTTTGTCAACAAAAAGTGAGTGAGTACATGCTGCAATGCGACTTTTGTTGGCAAAAATGCCACCTTGTTTTGGTGACAAAATACAACCACTCCGACAAGAGACATAAATCTTTTTCCTCTAAATTTTTGTCAAAGTGCCAGCGTAGACACCACGCTTGATTTCATTGCTTTAATTGGCCTCCAGGAGATGTCCCACAATGCCCATCATGACTGCAGTGGTCAGCAATTTGAACTCCACTATCCTGCAGCCAGGTAAAGAACCATCCACTCCTCCCCCTTAGAAGCCATGGGAATTTTTGAAATTCCATTTACTGCTGTCTCCGCATGGAGAGGTCTAATCACATCTTCCCAGATGACCATGGCAGGTTATCGCAGCAAATGCTCTCCCGCTTGGACCACTGTGGATCTGCTGGATCTGCTAAGTATATGGGGAGAGGAGGCTGTGCAGTCACAGCTGTGCTTGAGCTGTAGGAATTGGGATACCTACGGGCACATTTCTCGAGGCTTGTGTGAAAAGTGCTGTGATCAGGACACACTGCAGTGCAGAGAGAAGATAAAGGAGCTGAGGCAGGTGTACCGTAAGGCAAGGGAACCAAACCATTGCTCTGATGCTGCTCCTAAGACCTGCCAGTTCTATAAGGCAGCTGGACGCTGTCCTCAGTGGTGACCCCACCTCTACCACCAAGAGCCCCGTGGATACTTCAATGCTGCCTGAAAGCGGTGGAAAGAGGACCTAACTCAGAGGACTAAGTCATTGATGAAGAGGTGTGGAGTTAGACGACGATGTGGAGCTCTCAGCGGGGTCGCCCGTCGGGACAGGCAGCCAAGAACTGTTCTCCACTCCAGAGGTGTCTACCTAGTCTGAGCAACAAGCAGGAGAGGAGACACCTGGTAAGTGGCTGTGGTTTGTATACTGGGAAGGTGGGTTCAGGGTATAAAAATGCAGAGGGCTGGCTGCATTTCTGTGATTTGGACATTTCCCTGTGTAGCTAATTAGTACAGTGGAACAGGGTGTTGATGCACACTGAGATCTTACGGGAATCCTCCAGAGAGATCCCCAGGAAAGTTTCCTGGAGGTACTCTGCAATGCTCTGCCAAAGGTTCCATGGTAGAGCAGCTTTGTTCCTTTCCCCTATTGTATGAAACGTTGTGCAGGGACCACAGTGGCACACAGGCGAGCAGCATAGGGAGCAAGGTGGAAGCCACAAGCATGGAGTAGATGTACCTATGCTTCCCTGCTTACCCTTGGCAGTGAGATATCTTCTAGAACAGGGGTCCCCAACGCGGTGCCTGCGGGCGCCATGGTGCCCATGGGGTCATATAAATGCGCCCGCGTCCTGACTGGCAGTGGAGCATCCGCCGAAAAGCTGCCGAATTTCTGCAGCATTTCGGCGGCGACACCTCTCGATGACGCCGCTTGCCGCTGACAAGTGATGTCATAGAGAGGCATCACCGCCAAAATGCCGCAGAAATTCGGCAGATGCTCCACCGCCGCCATGGTCCTTCATCTGGCGCCCACCAGACAGAAAGGTTGGGGACCACTGTTCTAGAATGGCCTCCATCTGTGGAAAAGTGTGGGAGAATTTTAGAATTTTTTTCCCTATACAGCTGCACCACAACCCTTGCAGAGTGCAAGCTCTTTTCCCCATGTAAAGCATCTTTGCCCCCGCACCACCTCCAGCCAACACTCACCATGCTTTGGGTGTTCGCAGAGATGTGTGCTTGCCAAGAGTGAGTGAGAAAGTCATTGCTATGTTGCAAAAGGTGTATTTAACTGAAATGTTTCAATATTGTGCGTGAATTTAACAATCCTGATTCTGTGCATTGTCCCTTGTGCTTCAGAGTGCCGGGAAGCCGAAAGGCAGGAGAGAAAATAGAATCAAGAGTTTGTTAAGGATGCTGCATAGCGGATATTTAAAGTAATGTAAGAGCAAATGCAGATGCTGAAGTCCTTAATAATGCTGCAGACTGAGCAGATCGATGCCTGCCCTCCCCTGCAGAACATTCAGAACTCTTTTCCATGCTTTGTCCAAACTCCACTCGCATAGTTCTTTACACTTTCTGGGACTTCTTGGTTTCCTCTTCACTCCACCCCCTTGGACAACTTTCACAATGATAGCTGGACCTGCACGCAGCTCTGAAAGTCTGCCCTTCCCTTCTTTCTCCTTTCCTACCAAGCACCTTTGTGTGTGCTGTTTCTTGTGCAATAAAAGCAAAGTTTTTGAATAGTAACTCATCTTTATTTGTTTTCTATAAATTGAGATACCAGGCACTATCAGTACATACACAGTCAGTTTAATCATGTGCTTGCTGGAATGTAAGGCCCTTTTGTAGCAGGATGCAATTTATTGCCCTGCACACTTGCATTAATACAGCCCCAGTGATGTCCCAACTCCAAATTGTTTCGTAACCGACTAGTAGCAGTTTGGAGTTGCAAGCTTCCACACAGTGATATGCTTCTTTACTGATAGGGCAGCCCTCATTCTTGTATCCTTGTGCCACAGTGCTGGGGCAAACTCTGCACAAAGTTCCAGGGACGTGGCTTTCCGCATCCAAAAATTCTGTAGCCAATGCTTGTCATTGCATGATTCTACGATCCCATCATTCAGTGCTTGTTTCCCAAGCCCAAAAGTGACAGTCTACCCTATACAGCTGTTCTGTGAATGCCAAAAGCAATCTAAAGTTGCTCCTATCCATATCCCACAGCCTGTCAGGCAACTGGGAGTCTTCTTTAGTTAGGAACTTCATGATTAACTGCACTGCCATCCATGATGTCTTCATGACAGTTATCAGAGCATAGGAGAGCAGTGCGGGGTCCATCCCATCTCACAATGATGCCGGAGTGCACAGCAAAGAAGGGCTGTTGAAAAATGCCAGGAAAGAAAGCCGGAAGCCCATGGAATGCTGGAACAGAATGCAATGCATCACAGGACATTGAACCCGGTCCCAAGATGCGCTGCGATCTGCTCCGCCTATCCACAACAGCTAGTGACAGAAGGTATCGAGCTGGACTGTGGGATAAGTACCCTCAGTGCATTGCTCATACTGTCGATGATAGTGCCCCAACTGTGGACGTGCTCTGCTGACAGAGGAAGCGAGTCTGAACATGATGTTCGGATTTTCATTATGCCGATTTTTTGAATGTTGACATGACTTTTGTCAGCAAAATGTGGTAGTGTAGACAAGGCCTAAATCTTTCAAACATTTACTGAAGGAGGTTGTGTCTTCTGCTGTGAGTAACGTCACTGAGGTTTGAGCCTGTGTTTCCAGAATTGGAGGCTTAAATTGCACTCCCAAACAGATCAAGTGATAACCAGGCAATGGCTGTACGGTCTATTTTATTTAGAGACTTTCTAATAGCTGTATTGATTCAATTCATGTTCATCTACAAAACAGGTATAATGTAAGTGGTAGGGAAGAAAGATTCTAAATGGTCACCTACCTTTTTTTACTCTTCCTGTCCTGGAGGGCCTACCTGAAATGTCAAGTGGGTACTTCAGGTATCTTGATAATCTAACTTTAGCATCTTCACTGAAACCAGGTGCTATTTGTTGTGGTCATTGGAAGAAGCTCTTCCACCCCGGACCAGGTGGAGCAGCTCCCTCCCTCCATCCCCTTTGGAAGTGGCAAAATACCAGGTTTGGTTGGGACCTGCTGTGGGCATCACTCTAGCCGCTCCATTCTCGAAGGGCTGGGAAGGAATTTTTCCTTCACCACCAGATGGGCCAAGATGGAGTGGTTTTTTTTTTCACTTTTCTCACAGCGGGTTTGAGGGAACTTACTTATGGTGAGTAGGGAAGGAAGTTAGGCTGTGATGTCGCAACTCATTACTTAAGTGTGGGCAGATGTCCAATGCAGGTACTCCATAGGGAAGGGATACAGTGACCAGATAAGTGGCTTAGTAAAAGACTTAAAGGAGCAGTTTGTTAAAGGAGTGGAGGGTGTGACTGGGGTTTGGGGCTTCTTCTACTGGGCATGGTAGAGAGCCAACCTCCTTCCTTTATATCCCCCATTATAACCCTAAAACCAAGGGGGGCTGAGTAAGGTCCCAGCAGTGGGTTGGCTGGGAACCAGGATGGAAAAAGGGGGTGCTGGCAGAAGCCCCTAGATAGCTACTGAAATGATCATGGAGTTATCTGCACTGTACTCTTGTATCTGTCAGATAGTCCCAGACATCTTATAATAAAGTTGTGTGACAGACCCAAACCAGTGGGGTACAGGAATCTGGTGGAGGGCAAATATACTGGTCACTGGCTGAGTAGTTTTCTATTCCTTGAGTGACCAGAGCAGGGGCTGCACTAGAGTAATCAGGAACCTGCTAGAATCAATTAAGGCAGACAGGCTGATTAGATCACCTGCAGCCAATTAAGGCAAGCTAATCAGGGCACCTGGGTTTAAAAAGGAGCTCACTCTAGTCAGGGTGGGGGGGAGCCAGAGGAGAGGAAGTGCATGTGAGGAGCTGAGAGCAAGAGACACAAGGAGCTGAGAGTGAGAGGCTGTGCTGCTGGAGGACTAAGGAGTACAAGTGTTATCAGACATCAAGAGGAAGGTCCTGTGGTGAGCATAAAGAAGGTGTTTGGAGGAGGCCATGGGGAAGTAGCCCAGGGAGTTGTAACCATCATGCAGCTGTTATAGGAGGCACTATAGACAGCTGCAATCCACAGGGCCTTGGGCCGCAACCTGGAGTAGAGGGCTGGCCCGGGTTCCCCCCAAACCTCCCAACTCGTGATCAGACACAGGAGGAGTTGACCCAGACTGTGGGGAAGATCACTGAGGTGAGCAAATCTGCCAATAAGTGCAGGACCCACTAAGGTAGAGGAGGAACTTTGTCACAACTGCAACCTGATTAAAACATATCCAGTGTCTCCTGTCTTCCTTTCAGTATAGCTGGACAATTGGGTATTGTCTTTATTTGGTGTCTTTATTATATTTTTGTTTGTTTTCCATTCATGCCTTCAGGAAGCACCTCTCCCCTATCCCTCTGCAGTACAATTTCTGATCTACACTGTACACAACTTGTATTGCAGACCACACTGCCCACGCAGGTCTGGTTGCATCAACAGGGCCTATTTGGCTCTTACTGTGGTGCGGGCTAGGCTTTTCATCCACTGTGATATCTCAGCAACAGTTTTTGTGGTCCCAGCTTTCATCACACATAGATACATGGGAATATTGAATAGCCTTTACCCTGTAAGTTCATCGTGCCAGTATCTAACCTACTGTTTGGCCCTCATTTTTCTTGTTTCATTCATTAAAACAATTTTCTCTGAATAACACGTAAGTGTGAGTGTGCTCTACCCCAGGGCCATCAACCTAGTCATCAAAAAAAAAAAGAAAAAGAAAATGGTGGCCTGATAAGAGATGTTGGAATAGCTTCTAAGGCAGTTTTTGGCTGGTTGAAGGTGGAAAGTCATACACGTTTCAACTAGGCAGCTAATCTAGAGAGCAATTAACATACGTTTAACAATAAAATACATTAATCCTATAAAGTTAAGAAAACTGAGATGGTTGTTTATTATAGTAAAAATTGCCATCTTTCTATGGTACTGTGATTGCTTGTTTTTTTCCAATATTATGCTGATAATGTATGAACTTATGAAATATTGATAAGAGTATTATGATAAATTAACCATAACACTCTTGGAGGCCAAGTGTTTGAGAAAGCGCTTCAGTATCATGGCTGTGGAATAAAAACAGTTGTATGGTATTCACACCTGTAGTTCATTAATTTGAATGAAGATTCAATTTCATGAAACCCATTTACTGAGATGTATAGAGTTCTTTCATATACAAGAGTTTTATACTGTGTGAGAGTGTGGAATGCTTTCCCTGACCACGGTTGCCCTCAGAAATAACCAGAATTGTGGCACTGAATGTACTTGTGTTTATCTGCGTCAGGGGGAACGACTGTGCATGATGCTCTGGCCTAAAAGAAAGTAAAAACAAACAAAAAAGGACAGATTGGCACTTTAAAATAGATTCTCCTTTCCTTCTATCTCATTTCTTTCAGACACTTCATTCTTAATATTATTACTGCAAGCAGAATGTATTAGTCATTCTAAAACAAGGCTTGCTTATGCTTGCACCCTAGGGTGAATGTTTTGTTTTGTTGTTGCTCAATTATTTGCTAGGGCCTGTTTACATGTAAAAACCTTGAGAGATGATTCTTTTATTATGTTGTCTTTTTTTGTTTGTTTTTTTTGTCAGTATGATGGGACTGTTAATCAGAGATCGATTTGTTTTTGGAATTTCGATCAACATTACTGTTCAGATTTACTAACAAAACTCTGTCATTAATCATACATTTGTTTTTTACTTTAGTTAAGTGAGTTGTTTTTTCTCCATTTTTGAGGTTGTTAAAGGGTCAAGTACAAACATCAGTAAAATTCTTGGCAGTTTCAAATGAATTACAAGTAAAGCTTACTACTCTAGGACAGGGTTCGCTGCTTCAGGCCAATGGGGGCTGCGGCGCGGGACAAGGGATGTGCTGGCCGTGGCTTCTTGCAGCCCCCATTGGCCTGGAATGGCGAACTGTGGCCAGTGGGAGCCGCGATCGGCCAAACATGCAGATGCAGCAGGTAAACAAACCAGCCCAGCCCGGAACAGCAAGGAGGAAGAGACAGTGGACAGGAGAACAAGAACAGGAACACAGATGGGAACCTGGATCTCAGCGACATGTGCCAGGAACAGGAACACTACAGGAACCAGACCTCAGGAACTTCAGTGACAGGTCATGACGCAGTTTCTCAGTGGTAAATGGTAGACATCAACAAACACTCTCTCATCAGGGACAAACAAGGCCACCTACTAACAGAAAAAATCACACTCCTGCTGCCCTCTGGCCCTGCTGTATTATATGCTATCCCTGTTATCCCTCAGAGCCTACCTCAGTGGCATCCCCTCTTTATTTTCATTTTGTAACCTCACATGGTCTCTTAGCTGAAAGCTTGCCTCTGCCTATAAATAATATCAAAATAAGCGGTTTGTTGCATTTAGTCTGTCAGTAAGACTTTCTAAATACACTTACAGACGTACACCCTTGGATTCGCTGTAGCATATCTGTATTTGTGGAAAATGTCTTTACTGTTATTAGTCTAATGGGATAATCATAGAACCATTTTTTTTTACTTTCCATATTGATTTTCATTCTACCATGCACTTCCTGTATTATTTAGATCAGATTGTTCTTACTGTAGAAAACTAAAATTGCTTTGGATAAATTCAACATTCAAAATTACTTCTAGAAAATTCAGTTAGTAGATTACAGACTCATGGAGTGTTGTAACATCTGCCTTGTTTATTCATTAGTTACTGTAGGTTACATATTTCATTGTTGGCAGTTCTGGCTTGTTTGTTATACCTGGAGATCGCTTCATAAATGTCAATAAAATCAAAACAACCCCCTCCACTGCAACTGGAAGGAACAACTCAGTATTTTCCTCTTTTGTTTTGGCACGGAAGAAATCTTACAAAGCAGCATGCAATAAAATACCAGCCAAGAGTTGCACACTGTGGGCTATAATTACATATTTTTGTTTGCTGATCAGTAGGATTTTTGTATGTACACTATTACACTTTACAGTTTCAGTACAACACCAAAATTACTACAGTGTTTTCTGAAAGAAAATGGTACAATTTAATTTTGTGTTTACTACCAGAAAATATTAAACTAAATAATACATAAAATAATGTTGCACAGAGTAACAGTTCTCCAGTTTTTCCCCCTGTCCTTTAATAGTATTAAGGACAAACATGAGAGAACTACCAGACCTACTGAACTGGTAAGTAGAGCCATCTGACTGAGATGACATACTTCACATTCTCAAACTACTGGATTGCAATTTTAAACTCTGATTAGTGTTTTTTCCATCTTAGGAACCACATGTAATAAAAGCAGAGTCATAGCTAGCACAGGTCTGTAATACCTTTATTAATTATAGTCTTGACCTTCTTTTAAGTTAACAAAATGTGTCTAAGTCTTTATATATAAACAGTGTTTACATTTCCCTTATAGGGTGCATCTTCTGATGAAAGCTGGGATACTGAACACTGCTTTGCCAAATTCCCCATATAAATTTACTTCTGCTTCTGAATTTTCATTTTTTCATCTAAATGGAGCAAGAATTGCTTTTGTCATTTAATATTCTTAACTCAATTTTCTTTTCTTTCCTTTTTTGGTCAAGAGCGATCATGATGCATAAAAACAATACTTAGGCCTCATGATTAAAAGGTTTCCTTGATGTTGCTGCCACTTCCTTGCTGCTCCCTCTCCCACTCTGCTTCCCCTGCCACACACACAGGCTTCCACTTTTTCTTATTTGTCAAGGATGATATTGAGATCAACTTGCATTTCCCTTTTTATGAAGAGATAACCATTAGAAGTTCCCAGGTCAATGTCGTACTCTTCTAGTTTCCCCTTAACGGAAACATCACTGCCAGAGGCAATATGTCGAGAACTTGGTGCAGGAAATGAGGCATGAGAATTCCTTGGTCCCCTTTTATTCTTTACCTCTGACTTAATTTATTGCATCATAGGGGCCTGGTGATATTTCTGTAGTGCTCTGAGATTCTGTGATGAAAGTGACGGTATTATTACTGATTTCTCTAAACAATAAATTCCTTTTCCTTTCTCTTTTATGTTTATTTTGTGATATGAATGCATATCAATACAAAAGACTGTTTACTGTGCAAATTGTATTTAGTTTGCTGAGAGTCATTTTTTGTGTGCTGCTTGAAAACACAATGGCTACAAGACTATTGGTGAACAGTGATTCTGTCTAAACCTTGGTCTTTTAAACCATTCTCTGTAATTCATTTGTCTTGGTGTCATGGCCCACAGGTCTTGAACCTAAGCCTGCAAGGTTTATGAGAGCAGTCATGCTGTAACCCTCCACCTGGGATGTGTAAATCCAAGTCCCAGTGGGAATCTCCACCCCTGATGTCTAATTAGCAGAGTCCCAGATTGGCCCTCCTTAAGCCAGCAGTGTGAACAGAGCTGTCTAAACAGGGCTCCACCCTGTTCTGGACTGCATCTGATTTATGGTTCCCGATTTTCAGTTTGGCTCCTGCCTCTGACCCTCTGCTATCCTGACCTGGCTTCACTCTTGACTCCTGTCTCATGACTGCAGACTCTGGCTCCAACTTCTAGCTCTGGCTGCCCACAGCCCAGCTTTGACACTTGGCTGGGTTGCACAAATACTTAGGTCATACTAATTTGTGATGATTTCTCAGTGAGGGGACAAAATTACTGAGACTTTTACTCATAATTGGATCACATTTTTCTGTAAAAATATCTTGTATGTAAGAACATTGTTTAGCCATAATTTTGTAGTAAAATCTTCTTAACCTTTCTTCTCCAAATCTTTATTACCTTATGTAGATTGAAATACGTGCAATCAGGTTCATCTTCTTGCTAGTCAATTCTTATCTGATGAATAGCATCAGTGTGTCTAGCTCAACAGCACACTGAACTCAGGAGTTCTTTCTTCAATTACAAACTGAGAAGCAGCCTCAACCAAGTTATGCTTTTTTCAGTGGTTCATAGGAAAAACAAGTGAAAACAGTCCAAGAAATAAGCAAACCAACCACCGCTTTAAAATACTTCTCAATATCCCTGTAGTCTGTTAAGCCTTAGTGCAAGCAAGAACATCTCTCTTTTTATAATCCTATTGCTGTCAGCATCAGGTGTTCTTACAGACCCTTCAAATATCTTGTGTGCCATGGTGGCTAACTAAGCTAACCCATTTCTCCAACATACAGCCTAAATAAGAAATCCCATGAGAGACAGAGCTGGCCAAGTGATGCATGCGCTCAAGACTTTCCACACTTGATGATGATTACAACTCTCATCTAGGAAGGAAGCCGCTCACCCTGAAAAAATCTAATTGGTACAAAGCACAAAAAAACCATCTGCTTAGTAACGTATGTCACCATGAATACATCATTCCACTGCTTCCTGCAGTGGCTCCCCACTGAATTCAGAGTCCAGCTCAAGTTTCTGTCCTAATATTAATAGCTCTTCTTGGGGTGGATCTTAGCTACATAAGAAATTGCATCTCTTTGCATGACCATGACCTATCATGACAGCTGTATTCCCTCAGAACAATGAAATAATTGACCAATAGGGGGAGGCTTGTGTGTACAGGGGACAGAATTTTCCCAGGGATGGGGGCATCCTGGAAGAGGCTTTCAGAACTAAATACATAAATCATTTCTGCAACTCTACCTTCCCCCACTGTTTTCTTCACTCCTCCCCCCAACAGACCCACTCTCACAAACATAAAACCAACATTCAACATACGAACAGTCAAGCTACTTCTTCTACAGGCAGAGACAGACGAGGGAGAGGTTATTCTTTTAAAAATACTGTGACACACTCAAATACTATGATACCTGGAACCACAACTCAGAGAGATTCCTCCCCACCATATCTGCACCCCACTCTCCTTAGCTCTTCCATTTTTTTTTCAGGAGGTGGAGTTGTTTAGTTAAATGCAACTATCCTCCCATATCACTTCACTTGACTTCAAATTGTCCACTTGGGCTTCCTCTCTTCTCCCAGGATTTCATAGCATGGCTCTTTAGCCTGCTTCTTCATCTTCTGTCTTTGCAGAGATAGGTAATGTGACTAATCTGTTTTCCCGCTACCCAAAATCTAGGATATCTTCAGAAGAGGAGGTTACCTCATTGTCCTGTCTCAGCTTCAGAAGGCTCTAATGGATTCTGTTTCTGCAATGGCTGCTTCGATTCTTCAGGTGCCTGACACAACCCCATATTGCATCCCTATAATTAAAATCCCCATTCTTTAGTGACTTGCTGTGTAGAGACATTATATTTATTCATCAACTATACTCAAGATTTAGGGCCCCAAACCTGCGAAGACTTCTGTGTGAGTAGCTGTCATTTACTTCATGCAATCAACTATGTCTCTGTGAAGATAGTAAATCTCTTTTCCTTTGATTTCAGTGGGAAAAGAGTTGATTTTTGACACTGTATTTAGGTGTCAATATGCATTTCCAATTATCCTGGAATGAAATTGTCACAGCCTGTCAGACTGCAGGGAAAACACACCAGTTGTTGGGGCTCCATTTTGTAGAATCACTGTACAATTATTTCTCAATCTATTCTTTGTGAATCCTTGAACTGTGACTGACAACCATTAGCCAATCACAGTGAATAAATTTGTATAATCACTGTGATTACTGCTTAATAACTGTACTATGAACATGCAAATCTCTACTCTGGCTACTATACTGATTGGCCCATGCACTCAAAATTTTCAAAATGCTTTGCTAGTAACAGAGATGGCCACTGCAATCACTCACCCATTCACCTGAAGTAGTAAAACTACAAAGACTACAGGAAAGAGAAGAGAAAAATACCAAAAAGTAAAAGAAAATGGTGCTATCTAACAGTGAGTAGGGAAAGTATTTAAAACAATACAAAACACTCACCCCACCTTTTGTTTCCCTGCTGACACTCTCTTCACTTCTTGCAGGTGAGCAGAACTCCTGTCAAACTAACTGCAATATATTTGTGTTCACACTGGTGGTGTGGTCAGAAGACCTGGCTGGCAGTGGGTGACAGAGATGTGTAAGCTTCTATACATTTGAAAGATGTTCCTATTCTGCATTTGTGTAGCATCAGAACCTAGGAGAGAAGCCTGTCTGCCTTCCCCCTCTCCTCAGTTCATTCTTTTAATGCTGCCCGTTTGGGGGTTTTCAATTTTTTCATCTTTTGTTTAGAATTTAAATATTTAATTTAACATTTCTGTAGATGAACTTGATGGTGATTCTTGTTAACTTGGAAATATATGATAGGTTAACAAGCCGCAAAGACCATTGAATTCATTCATCCTGCCATATGATTAACGCCTCAGTAAACAGGAAGTGTCCTCTATTACTTACTTAAATATTAAGGATGTGACAGCAAATGAGGTTTTGTGTGAATGTTGTATTTTTGCCAATAGATAGTTAGGGTCCAGAATTTGTACATGAAGATAAATAGACATGCTCCTTCTGAGAGTGCTCCTCTGAAGCTCATTCCAAAGGAAAGACACTATTGAAACAGAATGTACTACTGGTATCTAAATTGAATGGAGATGGAGGGATACGTGTGGTGGAATGAAAAATGCAAATCCCAGCCACCATCTGCCTAAACAATAATTTAATTTAAAACAAAACTGCATTTACTGCCACAAATTTTTAAATGCATGCTGAAACTTAACTAACAGTTTTCCTCCTTAAACTAGATAGGACAGATATTCTATCCATCACAGTTCATCAAACTCCCTGCCTTTCTACAGGAACATTAGGTACTTATGTATGATTCATTCCAAAGTAAAATTTTGGCTTGGTGGGCAAGAGGGAGTCCTTTGTCTTGATTGCAGGTTACATGCTGTGATGTATCCTTTATCATAGAATCATAGACTATCAGGGTTGGAAGGGACCTCAGGAGGTGATCTAGTCCAACCCCCTCCTCAAAGCAGGATCAATCCCCAACTAAATCACCCCAGCCAGGGCTTTGTGAATCCTGACCTTAAAAACCTCTAAGGAAGGAGATTCCACCACCTCCCTAGGCAACCCATTCCAGTGCTTCACTACCCTCTTAGTAAAAAAGTTTTTCCTAATATCCAACCTAAACCTCCCTCACTGCAACTTGAGATCATCACTCCTTGTTCTGTCATCTGGTATCATTGAAAACAGTCTAGATCCATCCTCTTTGGATGGTACTCTTTCAGGTAGTTGAAAGCAGCTATCAAATCCCCCCTCATTCTTCTTTTCTGCAGACTAAATAATCCCAGTTCCCTCACCCTCTCCTCATAAATCATGTGCTCCAGCCCCCTAAGCATTTTTGTTGCCCTCTGCTGGACTCTTTCCAGTTTTTCTACTTCCTTCTTGTAGTGTGGGGCCCAAAACTGGACACAGGACTCCAGATGAGGCCTCACCAATGCCGAATAGAGGGGAATGATCACATCCTTCAATGTGCTGGCAATGCTCCTACTTATACAGCCCGAAATGCCGTTAGCCTTCTTGGCAACAAGGGCACACTGTTAAGTATATCCAGCTTCTCATCCACTGTAACCCCTAGGTCCTTTTCTGCAGAACTGCTGCCTAGCCACTTGATCCCTAGTCTGTAGCAGTGCATCAGACTAGGGACCAAGACCTGTCAGTTTTACAGAACAGGAATCTCTTTACAATGCTGAGAATTCTGACTGGAATCAGTCTCCAGAAAAACATAAAAAGCATTGCAACAGTGAAACAAAGTTGAGACTTTTGGTCCTTACATCTTGTTTTTCTTGTTGTGATGGATGCAATATTTTTAAGGTCTTGACTGCCCGATATTCTCATTTGTAAGAGAAAATGAAATGTCAGGTGTCTGGACAGTTAAAGGAAGAATGTGATTCTTGCACACATGTCTTAATGTCAGGTTCTTGGAAGGGGAAGAATATTGAAAGATTCAACTGGAGTGTTTCCTAGTTGTTTTTTACTGCCAAAAGTGTGACATTCATACCAGTTTACAAGACCCATGTTTCACTGAGCCCTTATGTTGTTTGAATGGGTTGATGAAAGTGTGAATTTAGTTGACATTATACCTCTGTCTACATATTTGGATGTACAGCATTGGGACCAAAAAACATGCCTCCCCCAAGGGGCAGATGAAACAAATGCTTTTTGTGTGGAACACTGCTTTTCTTTCAAATAAGTTAGCATATTGATCTCTGGCACTGCAGGACAGCTTTTCCATTTTTGCATGTATTGTAAATTTCCCCATATCCTTGATATGGAAAAACATTTTCTTAATATAACAAAAACTCACCAGTCAAAATGTGAAAGGAGAGGGATCTATTTTCCTTAGTATCAGAGGGGTAGCCATCTTAGTCTGTATCCACAAAAACAACAAGGAATCTGGTGCCACCTTAAAGAGATATATTTGGGCATAAGCTTTCATGGGTAAAAAACCCACTTCTTCAGATGCATGGAGGGAAAATTACAGATACAGGCATAAATATATATTGGCACGTGAAGAGAAGGGAGTTACCTTACAAGTGGAGAACCAGTCTTGACAAGGCCAATTCAGTCAGAGTGGATGTCGTCCGCTCCCAATAATTGATGAGGAGATGTCAATACCAAGAGAGGGAAAATTGCTTTTGTAGTGAGCCAGCCACTCCCAGTCCCTGTTCAAGCACAAACTGATGGTGTTAAGTTTGGAAATAAATTGTAGTTCTGCAATTTCTCTCTGAAGTCTGTTTTTGAAGGGTTTTTTTGGTTGAAGAATGGCCACTTTTAAATCTATTATTGAGTGTCCAGGTAGATTGAAGTTTTCTCCTGCTGGCTTTTGTATGTTACTGTTACTGATCTCTGATTTGTGTCCATTTATCCTTTTACACAGAGGCTGTCCAGATTGGCTAATGTACATGGCAGAAGGACATTGCTGGCACATGATGGCATATGTCACATTAGTAGATGTGCAAGTAAATGAGCCTCTGATGGTGTGGCTGGTGTGTTTGGGTCCTACAGTGGTGTTTGTAATTTGCACTCCATGCATCTGAAGAAGCTTGTGCCCAAATAAATGTGTTAGTCTTTAAGGTGCCACCAGACTCCTCATTATTTTCCTTAGTGTGCACATAGTAATGTTAATTACCAACATGTAATAAGGGTAGAATAACCCTCTTAGGCTACTATAATATGAATTACTACAAACAAGCCAACTGATTACAATATCATATGTGTTCACTTTTATATATACACAGTTAATAATGTGGGAGACTGGTATCCCAGAATGATTTATCCTTCTATCTATATATTTTTTTGAGATGGCATTATCTATCAAGTGATCATCTTCCTGTCCTTTCAGGTCAACAAAGCTACAGCTGATGTTCATTCATAAAAGCTGTCCAACATAACCAAATGGTGGTAATGTAAATCAGCAAGAAAACAGGTCAAAGTACACTCAGGACATTACTGGTGAATTTGTCAACTAAGGTTCTGTACACACTACAGCTTACATTAGTATAAATTATGTCACTGAGTGGTGTGAATAAGTTACACCAACCTAAGCACCAGTGTGGACAGCACTATGTCAGCTGGAGAGCTTCTCCCACCAACATAGCTACTGCCGCTTGTGGGGGGCTGGAGTAATTAAGTTGATGGGAGAGCGCTCTCCCTTCGGCTTAGCGTATCTGCAGTACAGCGCTTCAGTTAAGATTTTTGTGTGACCTTGGGCAAGTCACATTTTGAAACACAGGCACTTAAAATCCACAGTGAGGCACCTAAATAGTGGCCTGAGTTTCAGAGGTGCTAACCACTCACAGCTCTTGTTGGCTTGACTCCACTGATCCAGCACCTCTAAAGGATAAGAGCATGGATTGAGGTACACGCACACTGGAAAATCCTTCGTCTCCCATTCTGCTAAGTACCTTGCTGAATTGGGGTAACTGTGCCTCAGTTTCTCAGTCTGTAAAATGAAGATATTACTTCACAAAATAGCTAATAATGATAATATACCTATCTCCTAGAACTGGAAGGGACCTTGAAAGGTCATTGACTCCAGCTCCCTGCCTTCACTAGCAGGCCCAAGTACTGATTTTGCTCCAGATCCTAAAGTGGCCCCCTCAAGGATTGAACTCACAAGCCTGGGTTTAGCAGGCTAATGCTCAAACCACTGAGCTATCCCTCCCCCCTTTAAGTAGTTTGTGTCTATACAGCTTGAGATCCCTGGATGGAAAGTACTAAGTTAGTACAAAATGTTTAGTAGTAATTATGTTGGAGGCCCTTAAAATGGATGCATTGATTACAAATCTTCAGTTAATTAATGTGCTTAATGGTGTTTTTATTATAGACTATCTCCTTAAGTCACGTCTTGACTGGCATCTTTGTTCTGACACTGCTTATCTTTTAGGGATTCCACCATCACTCATGGCAGCAGCTAGTGGCTCCTATGGTGGGGCACTTGTTTCTCCTTGACATCTATCTCAGTCAAGCTCTCCCAGTTTTACCCCAAACTTATTTTTCCCTTCCCCTCATGCACTCCTCCTATATTTGCTTTCCTGGCTGTTACGTTAGAGGATAATGTTGTTGTAGTATTTTTATTAGTGAACATATGTTTAATATATTGGGCCCTTCTGTTGAAATCAGTGGAAGTTTTGCCATTGACTGATTTGCAAACAGGGTTGGGCTCATTCTGAACTATTGTATAATGTTCCAAGCAGCTTAAACTAAAGAGAAATAAAATTAATGGTATAATTAATATAATATCACAATGTTTTCTTGTTTCTAAATACTATAGAGACTTTATATTAACTGTAATTTACAAACATAAAATCCATATTAACCATACCATTCCATTTTAAACAATTTTTTGTCCAATTTAATTGACTTGCCTCCTGGCTAAGTTATACTTTTAACAAGATACATCTTGAGGTACAGTGGACTCCACTGAAGGTGGCCATGGATATGGAATGTTCAAACAAACTAGTAGCTTGCCCAAGCAAAAGTCAGCTTCTTGAAACAAATCCACTTCTTGCACTTATTCTTCCGCTATATAGAAAGTTGTTGTTTCTGGGCCTTTTCCCCCTATATGGTTATATCCGCTTTCTCTGCCTGATGTCTCCCTTTGCTGTCCGGGTTCCCTAAATTGCTGACTTCCCCTGCTTGATGTGCTCTAATGAGTCTTGTCTTCTTCAATCATTAATTATTGCTCCTGCTTCTGACTTGACTCAGTGAAATCCCTTGCAGCATTGGTAAATAGCTCTCTTTGGTGCCCAGTTGTCATTGTCCCAGTAAATTCCAGGTACAGCTAAGTGACAGTGGCATTGTGGTAACATCTCATATGAAGGTTCTTTTAATATAAGATTATAGGTAAAATTCTCATTTCAGTTACCACCTGTGTAACACCATGGAGTTCAGTGGAGTTGTGTGAAGGAGGAGAATTGGATCCTATATGTTAAAATCTAGCCTGTTTCGGACAGTCTCAGTTTTAATTGTGGTTTTGGTCCTTTCGTTTTCTCATCTTTTCTCATCTTCTGAATCATTCTGGGCTGGTCAATGGGAATTAAAATGATCAATGTTAGGAAATAATTTTTGTATAGTAGTCAGCTTCTGTTGTTCACTCTGATGCTGATGAACTTCCCAGACATGCTTTGCCAGTTTGTCTAACTGGGATCATTTCTTTTTCAGTTTCCATATGGCCCTTTTCCCCTAAGGAGTTCTGTAGTGAACACTAGTTCTGATTGCACTACGAGTGTGTTATAAACTTGCCAAAACAACTCCCTACTGCCCCTCCTTCTGACTACATCTGATATAATCATTAAAGCATCCATTTATATTAATTTATATTCAGTCTCAATGTTCATGTGGGAAAACAGTATTGCGTGACAGACACAACACCTACAAGTAACTTTTCTAATTACATCTTGTGAATTTCCTGATAAAGACAAATGTTAATCTGGGAAAGAAACTGAAAAGCAAGAGTTGGGGGAAAATAATGTGTAGCTTTTTAAAATATGTTATATATCATCACTGGTTATGTTGTTTATACAGTGAGTTCCAGCTCATCCAGACTTCAATATACAAGGTCAGAAAAGAAGTCTGAGTTGTTCCCCTGAGTTTTGTGTTGTTTTACTGTTATGTTTGATTACCTTACCATTTTTTATTACCATCTGCATTGCGAGGCTAGATCTGCTGAGGTTTTTGTTTTTTTGTTTTTGTTTTTAAACAGCATCCCATGGCACCTTTAATTCTGCATTTTCTATGGTTTTGCTTCATTTGCAGCTTTAAGAGATTTTCTGTAAATACATTTATCCTACATTGTACCTCAGTAAATTGTCTAGTGTTTGCTGTATAATTTTAACCACTTAATTCCAAAGAGCAGATAAAGTTTTAGCATACAGCTACTGTAAAAATAATTCATGAGTGAAATGTTAAATTTATATTGTTCTTTACATCAGGCCACTGATGACAGCATTTTATAGGTGTTTTTTAAACTTCATTGTTTTAATACACTTTCAAAAGCCTGAAAACAAAATTCCATTACAAAATAATTTTGCCTTTGTGTCTTCTCTTAAGCAGCGATTTTCAATCAATAATAAAATAAACAGTTTACTTCCTTGTTGTGCTTTCCATCACATTGATCTGTTAGCACTGAGAAGAGGTTTTTCTTAGTTAACTACTTCTCCAGGAACGTTAAGAAAAAGAAAACTGTCTCTTGTGAGTTCTAAATTATAGAGGTTGTGATGGGATTGCTAATATTTTTAAATGAAAAATAGAGGGGCGATACTTTTTAAAAAAAATATTGGTTTTTATTGTGCTTTATATGTTCAAAGTTTTGTACAGACATTAACTATTTAAAGTATAGAGTCAAATCTGAATTCGTGACATGAAAATTAGTTCATGGCTATAGAGGAAGGTGACATGTTTAGGTCATTTCAACAGTCATGCTGATAACCAAAACATTGCCTTGTCTACTACAAACTACTCATTCCATCTCAGAGATGGGACAGTCCTGTGATGTCTACCTGGAAATTCAGATTGGTTGGACTGAAACATTTAGTAATTTTTTTAACAATTTTTGGCAAATCATTTCTGTTGAAACAAGCAAACAAAAAATGAAGTGTAAGTAGATGTCATTATGCCAGAATCCAGGTCCAACATGCAGCTTACATTTCTGAGAGGTTCCATCCTTTTGACTCTTGTATGCTTTCTTGTCACATACAGCTGACAATTTGATCTGTAGGACTTTCTTCATCTGTATGATAATTTGGGGATTATGGGTCTGGATTATAATACCTAGCTCTTACTTAGCACTTTTCATCCATAGATTGCCAAGTGCTTTACAAAGGCATTTGGTATCATTATGTGCATTGTTTCCTTAATTCTGTAGTAGGAAGCCAACTGGAGGTGCCTAAGGAAGGTTCTGTGCAGAAGCTCACCAGTGAAGCAGAGAAAAAGACAGAATAGTTTTCAGAATAACACCGTTCTCCTTATTCTAATGAAGCATTTGTTCAATGTTAGAAGAAATTAATTAATTAAGAATAATTAATCTTTGCCACACGATACAAATTAGATCAGATTTTATCCTAATTATCTGGGTTTTTACAATTAGTTGTATACAAGGATTCTCGGAGAGAAACAGTGGTGAATGGTTAATATTTTCCAAACGAATGAAACAAATCTGTTCCAGAACTGCAGATCAATTATAGATCAAACTGATCATACAGCTGAAATGTCTTAAATCAATAGGTTGAAGAGTCTTCATCTTTTTATAAAAAAAAGTAATATGGCAGTATGCCAATATTATCATGTACATTTCTTCCTCCATCTCTATACAATAACAGTATATCTTTGGCCATCTTTTTCCCTCCTGACTTTTCACCATTATCTGTAATTTTGATTAAATTATGCTAACAATGCTTACTTCACTCCAGCTTGCATTGCCAGTCAGCACGCTCCTAGGGAAAATGAAATATCTCATATATATCTTCTATGCACTCCCTGTACATGATTTCTGAATTAAAATAGCTAAGACGTGTTTTAACAGCAACTGAAGTATCACATTCAAATTTGCCAAGCCACTCCTGTCTTTGCTAGATATTTTATATTATGCAGTCAGTGTGTGTTCTCATTTTGGTAGTAGATTTCATTGCATATATTTTTTGCAATGAGGATTATCACACTTTATTTTTAATCTTACAGAATTTTTTTTGGCTAAAGATAGACCTACATCTAATTGTAAAATGATGTTTTGCATTATTCACACTTTCCACTCAGCATGATGATTTTAATGCAGCAGTAGTAATTGCTTAGCTGGGGCAAACGTCAAACAGGATTTAGGCTATGATAAGCTCATTTTGTAAATGTGGGGCGGATGTCCAGTGCAGCGTAGAGAAGGGATACAGTGACCAGATACAATGGACTGGTAAAGGATTTAAAGGAAATACTCTTTAAAGGAGCATAAACGAGGGTTTCAAGGCCCTTATGATTAAGGGGGGGGAGCCAATACCCCCTCCTATATAGACTCCCAATGATCTTCATTCAAGTAGGGGGGCTGGTGAGGTCCCAGCAGTGGTTTGGCTGGGGACCTGGATGGGTAAGGGGGAGGACTGATAGAAGCCCCCCATAGATATATATTGAAAGGATTATAGAATTACCTGCAGTTTTATCTGCCGGTTATGCCCAGACATTTAAGAATAAAGTTGCAACCTAATTAAACTAAATCCAGTGTCCCCTGTCCTTTTTCCAAAATAGCTGGACAATGGAGCAGTAATTACCCAGTATTATGATAAGTAGCACATGACTTGCTTATGGCTGGAGGTCTTTATGACACACATTTTATAGATATTGTTTTGAATGAGACAAGTGCAGAAAATTTCAGTAGAAATGTTACAAAACAGAATTCTTGAATTCTCTCTCACTGATTAGTATAAAACTCTTCAGAATGACGTGTTGGAAATGTAATGGCATATGTTCAGGATGGATTAAAAGAAATCATTTATACAATTTTATTGGGGCTGTGTGAATAATGGCAGAGGCATAAAGCACATCAAAGAGAGCAATTGAATTTCTAAATGCAATAAGGGGTCAGTCTTGCAAAGATATTAAGTGCCCTCAACTTGATTTAACTTCATTGATGATGTGGGCATTCAGCACCTTATGGAGATGTTCAACACCATGAGTACCAAGTCCATACTCTGTACAAACCTTCTGAATACACAGTGTATCCTAGCAGGGAAGGGCTGGGGAAGAAAACTTCCAATCAGGGTTTCAGGAGTTCCCCAAGCTCTTGTATCTGACTTCAAGGGGTTGAACGATGAACAGTCAGTGGCTCTGCACCATGACACATCCATCCAATCTAGCCCTGCCATTCCACCGTATGCCACCATGCGGGAAGCTCTGAGAACTGCACAGAGAATAGAATGTCTACATCTCCCGTGCAAGTTCTTGAAATCCTGTTCGTATTTTGCTCTTCATCATTGCATAGAACAGTGCCCCCAAACCTGCTGTCCCTGAGACCCTTAAACTTTTAACTGGTTACATCTGAACGCAACAACTGCATAGTACATATTATATATGGTTTTACTTTGTGTGCATAAATATGCATACACCTCCAGCCTTGATATTTTTGCTTATTCTGCTTTTATTTTATTTTTTTGTGTTAACATCACATCTGAACCTAAATAGGAAACATTTCCCCAGCAATGGTGGCTCTACAGTTTTCTTTTGATGGGACTTTGACACTGCTGCTTACTTAATGGCACATGGCAATTACTTCTTTGATTCAGTTAATGTTTCCCTTATTTTATACTGTCTTTTCCTGTACTCTGTTTGCTAATTACAATGTGATTTCTTTGATTGCTTGTTGAGATGGCAAAAATGCTTTGCCTGTATTTTTACTACTCTGCTACTGCTGAGATTCTTATTGCTGACTCTTGGGGGCAATGAGATCCATGAACTGTACTAGTTTTCTTACATACTTAGTTGCTATTGCAATCTTCTGTAATTATGATTTAATTAACTTTTGAGTATTGCACAAATGTAAAAAAGTACCAAAACAAGATAGCTATTGTAATTTTTAAATTGATGAACATTACTTCTTGGGATTTTATGTTATGCAGGTACTGAGTAGTCCAGTGAGATTGAATGGTCTATATAATATAAGAGAAATCAGATGTGAGCAGTAGAGGGGAGTTTGATGAGCTATGGTTAATCGACTTTTGTTTTTGTAACTTGTGGCCTAGAGCCTTGGCTAGATGTTCCTTCTACTCTTTTTATAAATAGCAGTAATAACATTTTGAAATATGCTTTGCTTTTTCTACTGCATTTTCTTTCCCACTCAACAGCTGGCTGACTGAATATTAAGTGTTGTTGGCCAAGAATGTTTTATTATGCAGAAATATTATTGTACACCTGTACACATGTGTAATAAATATACATACCCTCATGGGTATGTATTCATACACACACTGTACATGTTAAATCTGCAGTAAATATCTGTCTGTATCCACATACCCATATGAACATATATCATACTAGTTAACATTTAATCAATTTGTTTTGTTTTTTTAGTGGATGGTTGTATACACAGAGCTGCTGGGCCCTGCCTAGTTGCTGAATGTCGCAACTTGTGTGGCTGTGAGACTGGACAAGCTAAAATTACATGTGGATATGACCTGCCTGCCAAATGTAAGTCAACTTCTTCACACATTTTTTTTTTAAACAGACAAAACTTTTCACATTTTTCCCTCACCCATGAAGTCTAATTCAACTATTAACTTAGAAAATTAGCAGTGATTTCATTAAGCATGTTTTGTGACAATGTCTTCCTCTCCCACCCTTGCAACAATGTAAACTTTTAAAAATAATTATTTCAGCTGTGCTACGTAGTGGAAATAAATGTATTCTACAAACACAATGCATGTTTTATCTTACATATTTTACAAGGTATAGTATACTGTTATATATATGGTAGGTAGTCTGAGGATCTGAAATAACTTAGACTAGGAACAAAGTGTACGTTATCATATTTAAGTTCCATGGAGACAGTTTTTGGAAATGATGCAGATTTCATATTCGTCACGCAGATTTCTTGATTGTGAATAGATTGAGAGCTGAGGAGATCAAAGTGATGTATTGTGTTTTCAGCTGCTGTGTAGAGGCTGATTGGCAATTACTGTGAAGGCATCTGTCACACTTTAGCTTTCAGTGGAATGCAATTTTCAGTGCTGGAATGTTTTTGCGCTTTGAATGTGGGATTGTTAAAATTCCCATTCTGTTTAAAAAGGTAGAAGGTTATTTGACCTTGTTATGTAGAGGTTGAGCCAAACTTGGAAAAATAAACATCAGGGTATTAATGGTGTGTTACAATAAGATTCAATATTATTTAAGATTGTATAAAAGCAGAAAGTATTATCGATTTGGGATCTTACAGAGATGTGTATTATTAAGAGAGGTGCTTATATGTGAATTTCAAGAAAGCACCATGAGGATCTTCTCGTGACACCTCAGGTTCTCAGTTATGCACACAGTCCAGTACAGGGAGTGTGCTTTAGTGAAACATATTCAGATTTTCTCTTTGATTTTGCCATAGGCTGTTTTCCTGTAAAATCTAATTCACATTGCAGGTATTAAGACTTGACATAGTGTTTCCATGGTCCTGCTGGAGTATGTTAGACAAAAATGAAAATTTTGTTCCTGGTTGTTTTGTGATCGTCTTTGCTAAAGTAGAATTACCTAATTAAAACAAAAAACAAAACAAAAACACAACAACACTACACACATGCCAACTTAGTAATTATTTAAGTGACAGAGATAACTATAAAATAGAAACCTTTGTTAAGGTTTACAGCCAGATTTTGCCATCTGTAATTCATGAATCATGAAAGTTGTGAATTCCACTGCATGGAAAGTGCTGAGCAGTACCTATAGGGGCATAGTTGTGTGGAGTTGTATTTGGCCAAAAATACTGGGAAGGTTTGTAGAGAAAGAGAGTCAGTTACAGATGTTATCTCTCCAGAAGCAATCAGTTAACACTTTAACTGTCAACTTGAGTTAATTATTCCAGAATTAGAAGTAGTGGCAAGACTATGTTTTAGATCAACTTTTCATTATATAATGCCATTATAAAGCCCTCAACCTCTTTCTTACCCTTTCTGTGCCCGATCCCCATTGAAATAAGATGATTTTATGTAACATTACTACCAGCACTCATACTTGGGTTTCACTAAATGCTAACCACAGCCCTCAGTGGGTAGGGGAACTTGATGATAGGCCAACAGTGAAAGGGACAGTCCCATCAACAAGGGAGGGAGACACTTGCTGAGAAACACCAGATAGCTCCTCAGCCCCTGGAAATCTCTGGCACCCACTGGCCAGCATTCCCCAGCTCGCAGGATTTAACTTAGGGCAGGGGCCATGTGGAGCCTCTTTCAACTCTATTGCAGTAGCCCAGAGTACCCTCCTGAACTACGGGTCAGGAAGGAATTTTTTCTCTCATGGCCAACTGGCAGAGGACAGGGAAGTGTTTTTCCTTCCTCACGGCACCTCCAAGCTACAGTGGCTTAAGTAGGAATGAACTTAGTACCTAGCTGAGGTACTTAGCTGAGCTGTAAATTCGTCACAACTTGGGTATGGTTTCCAGTGTGGTTAAAAGCATAAAATGAACGGGTCCCAGAGGTAAATGACCTGGGAATTTGGTGATGGGCCTTGGGCTCATGGGATAGGTTTAGACTTTATGGTCCTCAGAGGCTGAGGTCCCCACCCTTCTGCACCCTCTGTCCCCTCGCAATGGGGATTTGTGTGGTAGGATTCAGAGCAAGCTGAGTCCTAGGGGGTAGGCTAAGGAGAGCCTACCTGGAGTTCCAGATTGTATGGTGGAAGCCCTGTAACCTCTATGCTGGAATCAACTAAATGCCTGGTAGGACTGTATGGGTGATGGGTGGGTAGTGCCCCTCCTCTGTGTTTATGTTGTGGCCTGCTGCTTAAAATCCATCCAAGTGTCTGTCCTTATTTCCTCGCTGTTTTTGCATCAATGAAAATACACCCAAAAACCTTCATAGTTGTGTTTGATTTAGATCCCAGAATTTGGATGCTTATTCAGACTGTTTCAACATCTTAAATCTCATGAGAACAGGTTTCCATTGAATTTTGGCACTTCGGGAACTGGAGAGAGGAGAGGCCCAGAAACATTAAAGCACATTCAGACCTTTAAAAATAGTTTGGTTTGGTGTTAGATTTGGAAATGGGTAAAGTTTGGGAGTAGTTTTACATTTCCTTAATTGGTTTGCTCGTTTAATTTTGATATTTTTTTTTCTCATTAAAATACGTGGGAAGGATGAGACATAAAACTTACTCACCACTGGGTGCATAATTCCTTTCATATATTTTAATGAGAACAATTCAATATAAAATTCAAAGCAACAAACACTACTGGAAAGGAAAGGGCTTTGTTTGTTTGAGGAGAAATGCATGACCGCTCCTGGTCAGTTTTACAACAATTTATGGGTTTTAATTCAAACCTGTTAGTTTTTGTGGAAGGAAGTCCTGCCTGAGCCATAGAGTTTATTTTAGGAGTGGTTAAAAATCACATATATACAATGGTACCTGTAGCAATGTAGACAGAAAAGTACCGGTAAGTGTTCCACTTAATCACCTGTTGTTGCAATAGCAAACTGTCCAGAAATTGAAATGTCACAAAATGAGAGTTCTGCAACTGTATTTTTTACTTGCTCAAATAGCAACATGTCGTGGAAAATATGCACCCAATGACAAACAGACAGATCAGCAAGAAAACAAGGATAGACAACATATGTGCAGAAGGGCAAAATTAGATTTTCTTGGGTTCTCTTAGATTTTCATTGAAATATGTTTTGACCAAGTGTCATTTACCCTTGTTCTTTGAGAAGCTATTTGTTAAAGGTTACTTATCCATTGTAAAACATCCATTTGAGAATTGGTAACTATTCAGGACTGTGTTTTCATGGAGACCGAAGCCAGAGAGCCATTGCATATTGTTAAGTCAATTTATGTCAGCCTTGAAATAACAGTATGACAATTTGATGTTGGAAACTATTTCCCATCTATCTTTTGTGTCAGGAACTATACCAAACAGGAGCCCTAAAGTCAGTCATCCAGTTACACACTGATGGTATTATCCTTATGTATCAGTAATTTGTTTGGAAGATATTACTATATGGATTATAAGTTGCCTTGGCAGTATCGCCATTGCTTTTGGTGTTTTTTAAATACTAACTATATTAAGTTACTAATAATTCACATGTTTTTAATCTTTTTTTTTTGTTGCTTGGCTCCCTTACAGTACTTGGCTGAGTGATAATCCTAAATACATTTATTCAGTGTTCAGTACCGTATATTCAACATGGATGTTACTATTATTCATTGATGCAACAACATTCCAGACTGTTCTAGACATGTTACCTGCCCCAAGGATCTCACAGTCTATGTCCCTGTTACAGGGTGCTCTTCTCACCTCTGGATGATGTCTACTTCTGGTGATTGGTCCACCCAGTTCAGCACCCCTTTTCTCCTCTTCCACTGTTTCTGCTCTCCTCCCGCTCACGGAGTCGCAGGACGGCTGCTTCGTGACTTGGCCCTCTGGTCAGGTCACACTCTGATTTCCCCTTCTGGGAGAGTCTCATAAAATCCTTCTGCACTGGCAGTGTCAGGTTGTTCTCACACTCACTGCCCTGCTTAAGTCGCTCCTGCAGTGACTCAGGCAAATCTTCCTGTTCACTGCCCTTAGCAGTACCGCTCTGCAGTGGATGGTAGAGGGACCAAGGCCTGCCCTCTACACTGGATTCCAGCCCAGGGCCCTACAGTGAGCAGTTAAGGTCTGCGGCTACATCCTCCTTACTGCTCTTGCCCCTGAACTAGTTCCTGTCGTGCTTCTCCAAGCTTTTCATTCTCCACCCCTCTCTCTTAGGTCTACTAGGTAACCCTTTCCTCCTAGGTTTCTATCCCTTTCCTATCTCCCCTTCCTTCTCCCTTATCTCAGGGAGAGAGACTACAGGCTTCCTCTACACTGTTGCCAACCTCTTGGCTCTATAGAAGCACTGCCTATTCCTTCACAGGTGAGCTTCCTCCTAATTAGTGTGCTTCACACAGCCTAAATCTCCCATTTTCAATTTAATTGGCTGATTGGGCTCACCTGGCCTAATTAAACTCTTTCAGAGTCCGTCACAGCCCTGATCCCAAAAAGACAGAGATCTTTAACTGAGAGTAGTCCCACTGAAGTCAACAGGGCTCTGTACGGGCACAGCATTCTGCATGCTGTAGGATTGGGCCTATAGTGAAAACTTACTGTTTTAGAAGATTTAGCATTCAAAACATTATGTTGAATTTTGCTTTGCTAAATAGGGAACTCTGAAAAACACTTCCTGGAGATAATTTGACATTTGAAAGAGCGTGTGCTTTGTTGTTAAATTTGTAGCTGGTAAATAGAAGGGTGTGATAAACTATACAGAAAAAAATGGATACATTTGAAATCTACTTCATTATCTATTGTATTATTACTTCATGTTTTGCCAAGTTTATCTTAAATAAGATGATGTCTGCTAAATTTTTATTCACATAATGAGAAGTGAAAAGTAACATTTCTGGATGAGAGATACCAAGATTTGTAGTTTAGACTGGCGTCTTCTTTTTTGTACAGTTAGGATATTGCAACTACTAGATTGTTTGAGAACATTAGGGTCAGAGAGCACCATATGAAATACATAACATGCAGGTAAAATATTGCATCCAAGTGATTTCACATGAAGTAATGGAAAGTTCCCTCCTCTCTCTTCCTCCTCAAGTAGTCGTAATGTTGCACAAATTAAGGTGAACATACTTGAATTCTGGTAATGTTGGTTAAGAACACATTACAGAAAGCCTCACAATAAAGCAGAACAGCCTACTTTAAGGTAGGACTGAAATCATTTTCTACTTACCAGGCTAATTTAACAGTCAGTATACTTAGAGTAGAAGTTAGAAGCCAGATGGTGATTATACTATGCTGCAGAAGCCCACACAAGGCTACCCACACTCCATAAAATTCCAACCAGGTTAATTACTGAATTCACATTTAGCTTTGTGTCATCTATTGTTACTTAACAAACACTTCAGAGATTTAAAAAACCCAAAGAATGTTTCATTAATGCCTATCTCAGGCTGATAGCTAACTTCTATACGTCATATGTTTATCCCCTTAAAAAGAAAAGTTCCCTCTAAGTATTGCACAACTGGTCTTAAAACACTGAGTAGTGTATTGATGTATTCATACTCTAATAACAGATGAACAGTATCTGTTTAGAAGATATGCAAACTCTTGTTTTGTGTCTCATTTGATTAATAGTCCCGGCCGGCTCTTCTGGCAGAAAATGGACTGAGATGTGAGTTTAGTTTATAGCCAGAGCCGAGAGTATGTAACAGCCTCAAGGGCTGTTATCTGCTTGTAGAATTTATCATGAGGGGGGAGGCGGGACTATTACAACACATTTAAAATATTAGAGCCTGACTCTACAAGGCATTTAATGCCCTTGATTCCCACTGAAGTCACACTGACAAAATGCTATCGATATTATGGGCATTTAGCACTCTGTGGGAGTACGAAGCCCTAAGAAGATGGTCCTCTATTATTGCTAATATTCTTTTTTAATGACCAGATCTTTTAAGTTCTAATAATAAAAACAGAAACCCAGAAAAAAATATTTCGTGGTTTCAAACATGAGACAAACCATTCAGTGGCAAATGAAATCTTACAGGCTAGTTTTCATTGTAAATTCTATATTTTAACTAAGTGCTAGATTCTTGTCATGTGATATATATATATATATATATATATATATATATATATATATATATATATATATATATATATATATATATATATATATATATATATATATATATATATATATATATATATATGAGCAGGAATGTATTGTATTGTATTTGTAGATTTCATTTTGGTGACTTACTTTGATATTAAAACTTGGAAGCAAAAAGACATCCTTATTCAAATTAAATATACTGCTAGAAATGTAGGGCTGCTGTTAATATATTTTCATATTGTTAATAAAGCTGCACTATTTAGAATAAATTTCCCTGCTCATTGTTTAAATTTAGTACAGTCCTTTAGGAAATGCCATATATAGTATTAACTTTTTGATCAATCCAAAACAGCAATGTAGATCAATCTGGAGTAATAATGTTAATGTGGTCTCTAAGGCAAATCCTGCTGTGAAATAAGTAGTTAGTAGTGACACTGGCATTAGCTGCAGTGGGAGTAATCAGCCTCTGGATTTGTTTAATCAAAGTTATCTAGAGATTTAAGTGTGCCACTACTATATAGGCATAATAATTTTCTGTATTTAAAAGATGAACATTTGAGGGGGACCAGTGTAAGGTAAGACCACAAAATAGTAGATTTAAATCTGTGCATATTTGCTTTGAGATCACTTACAGAATTAGAATAAAAAGGTTAATTACACAGATTTGCAGTGGTGGAGCTGCAGTAGAGTACTTCCAAACTGATCTACTAGAAAATTTAATTTTTCGCACACCCACACTATACAAACTACTGGAATCGAGCGAAAAAACTCCCATTTGTCTAAAATGAATTTATATTCAGTAGTCTTTAATCTTTGATTCAAAAATACTTGTTTTAATCATTTAACATGATTTTTCAATTCATAGTGTGAGCATGCCATAAAGAAACTGTTGTCAATATGGCTGTGTAGGGGTGCAGAACCTCTCATGTGTGCCTCTTGTCAGCTGGGTGTGCTGCTGCAATTTTCTGTTTCTACTGGTGCCCTATATAGGTTGTTGCTCAGTCCTCCGGCTAAGTCACACAGGCAATAGTGGATGAACCCCTTGTGGGGTAACAATGGTCCAACAGGGCCAATCAATATGCCCTTTGTAGTCTTTCACCCTATCTCTGGGCTCAGTTCTCAGCCCCTTTTGGGCTAGCTTTAAGTCTGTCCCTGCCCTGTTATAGAGCTTTCTCCCTTGAGACTCTGTTCCTCACGGATTCTCATTGCCCCAGCTTGCCAGCCAGGTCATCTCTTCAGTTCAATCCCCCTCCAGGGTAACAAAGTCCAACAAATGGGTGGCCTTCTCCTGGGTCTTCAGCCCCATCTCTGGGTCTGTTTAAATTCCAGCCCTTTTCTTGGGCT
Organism: Gopherus evgoodei; assembly: GCF_007399415.2. Classification (NCBI taxonomy): domain Eukaryota; kingdom Metazoa; phylum Chordata; order Testudines; family Testudinidae; genus Gopherus; species Gopherus evgoodei. The sequence continues at coordinate 211,646,176 of NC_044324.1, read as the reverse complement.
TTTAGTATAGAACCTTATCCCCTTCTTGGGGATAGTATAGAACCCAGGCCCACCCACTACTCTGTGTCCCCACCTACAAACAGCAGTCATGCACTGCTCCCTTTACCTCCATCAATTAGCTGCTATTGTATTCCCTGGCTTCTTCCCACTGGGTCTCTTCCCTGTCACCTAGTACATTAGATCCACGCCCTCCGTGCAGAAAGCAAAATGCAGACAGAGCTCAACTTCTGGTTATTGCTCAGGCTCCTGTGGCTGAAGTGACGCACCCTTCTAATCCCAGCCAGGAACTAGCTTACTCAGGCCCTGTAGCTCCTTTTAACTGAGCCTGCTAGGCTCTGATTGGCTTCCTCCCTGCAGCCTTTCTAGGCAAGTCTGGAGGCCCCACCTTTGCTACTCTCTTCCTGGTGCAAGGTATGGTAGGACCGCAAGACCTCCAGCGGGGGGGCAGGGGGGAGCCTCAAAAGTCCTGGTACCAGCCTGTCACAATAGTATTAAGTGCACACACATAGCACCATCATTGCAAGATTATTCCGTTTGTTGTATTTCAAAATTTTCTTAATGCGAACTGGCTGCAAAACTGAATTGAAAGCATTCCCAGTATGTAAATGTGGCCAAGGGATATATAACTGTCAGATGAAAAGTAACTTGGCAGCCGACTCCCTTTTTGGCCCTGGACGTTCATTCTGTTGCCATGATTGTCTTTCAATATGTAAGTGAAATGCAGCTGTGCGACTGGTCAAGCAACTGTGGTATTTGATTGATTTAAAGCCGCTGCTAGTAAGCCTAGGAATACATCATTATTGTAATTAAGAGTTTATAAAAGTTATAACTGCCTTCCGGTGAAGGATCTTTGTATACTCTGCTTAGCCAAGGAAACTCAACTTAGTAGCGGCATCTTGTTGCCAGAGCTTTTACACTATTTATATCAAAACTGATTTAGCCAAAAGAAGGTCAAGAAGTATGTTCACTGGAACAATGCTGAGCTTTAAGGTTTGAACTAAGAAGGACCTCTTAGCTTGAGTTCTTGGTTATAACCAACATATCATTACAATATGTGCTGCCAACATTTCTTTATAGCTTTCAGAACTATATCACTAGTTAAATGTTTAATTTAAAAAAAAAGAAACAAAAAATTAGAAAAACTTCTCCTAGCATGACAGTTTTTATATTCAGATTTTTCATATGAAAGAAATTATAATAGTTTACTGTTTACAAAACCGATGAATATAATGAGTGTATTTTCTCATTGATTTATGGGTGGCTTTCAAACCTGTTTTATAAACCCAATTTATGTCATTTATAGTCCTGTTTGAAAATAATTTTAATACAATCTTTACTGTGTTTTAATATTGTCTAATTGGCTGCAATTATCTTAATGACTTATTGTACCCAATCACTAGTAAATGAGTATACAACATATATTGTTAATGTGTTGAAAAGGGAGATGTTGATGATGATTTCTTTAGCATTAAACCTGTTCATATTTTACACAGGGTTTTATGTGATATTGTAAAGCTTTATAGCTTGTTTTTCTACACAGAGAGCGAGCTAGGGACCATGTTGAATCAGGGGAAATATATTTACTATATTGTGTCAAAACAAGCTCAAACATCTCTCTCTTTTCCAAGTCCTCAGAGTCTGTCATCATTTTAGGCAGAGAAAGAGCAGGTTCAGAGGCCAGTCATTGAAAAATTCTGATGCGAATCAGTAGGAATCTTTCCTCCATCACAAGTAGATGCAGTGTTTTCCTTTGGGTCTTCGCCTGGGTAAATTTTTTAATGGATACATTATTTAAAAATTAATTAGCAAGTGGAGCTATGTGTTTGTTAATATTGCGTATAGTGTAATGATACATCTCTGTGGGGCTGACATATGATACATACAGTTAGAAATCCTCAGTTCAAATCAAATTGTTTGGTTTATCAAATCATTCATTGTTGATAAAGGAGATACTGTACCCTTAATCCTCACAGTTAAATGTAAATCCTGCTCTTCTAGACAATTTGTCAGAGTCCAATCACTGAACATTGAATTCCAGTATGTGGGGGGAGGCAAGGGAAAGGTGTGGGGGAGGGGAAGCCTCAGTGGAGGACAAAACCATTTTCTCAGCAATTGAGTTCATTGTGTGCATGTAATGTGTACGTTAATAAGATATAATGGCAGACAGTGAAATCTAGATGCCACTGGTGTGCCTCCCCCTGGCCAAATCTTCATAGCTCTGCAAAGGCTTGTTCAAAATTGCTACAGTTTCTACAAAGATCAAATTTTTAGTTTCACTGAAAGCAGGGTTTGTTTGTTTTTTAGCACCTGGGAGATATAATAAATAGCAAATTCAGACTGCAGTGTTGTATGATAGCACAGAAAATGCTGTTTTGTTCTTCAGAGGGAATATGTCAGAGACCAAGCAAATTCCTGTGGTTTGTTGCAATGATGATCTCTCTCTCTCTCTTTCTCTCTCTCTCTCTCACTTATAATATAAATGCAAGGAACTAATCGGTACAGATTGTCTACACAATGACTCACTTGACTGATGAGGAAATAGTAACTATCTCCTGTGTTTGAGGTCCGTGCATCTTATAGGTGGAAAGGATTTGTTTCTGGTTTATCAGTGGAAAAATGGGCTGATGAGCTAAAGAGAATCTGACCCCCAAATGTTCTAAACATTATATTAATTGCAGAACGCATGCACAAGGTGTAGTTTTAAAAAAGGCTTCTAATTCAGTCAAATAAATAATTAAACTCAATGTGATGACTCCTCAGTGAAACATATTTCCATACTAAATTTCTGCTTTTATACTTCCAGACACTTTGGCACTAGATCTCTCGGTCTCAAATCTCCCCACCCCTGCTGCAAGCTAATTTATTTCACTCTCTCCATATTCCACAATAGTTCCACTGTTTTTGTTGAAACTTAAAAATGAAACTTAAAAAAAAAACAAAAAACCAAACATGTTCCATCAGAGACATGAGAAATAAAAGTTCTGATAGTTACAATTGGCTGAAAAAAGGAGATTAGAATCAGGGGGCTTATGCTGTCTCAACTGCATTGGTTGCTGCTGCTCCCACTTGAATATATACACTCAATATCCAAACCCCTATACTCAGTACTTGAAAATTAATCTTTGAAGCATGTAATTTTTGTCTGTCTCATTTAAGTAGTGATAGAAATTGCTTACTGTAGAAAAACATGACATTAAACTCATTGTGTGTTGGCACTTCTTGATTTAAATTGGTTTGGTCTGAAAAATATGCAGCCCCTCTCCCAAACCTGGATTTAGCTTTTAAGTAAATTGGCACAGACTAGGTGCTTGAAAACAAAAACTCCTTAGAGTTAATACCATATGTGTGACTTGGAACACGAAAAGCTGATCCACCATCTCCCCTGTGAAGAGGAGAGGCTTAGGATTGTAATGTCCTAGCGGTCATAGTCTTAATTTCAAAACCTCTCTCTGGATTAAAAATAATTATATTATATTGTAGTTCATAAATCTTTAAAAATAACTCAGCCTAGTTTTCTGTCTTCCAGGCTAAAATACAGACCGTCTTTTTCCTCTGAGGCTACATATTCCAAAACCAAAAATGTAAATTACCTGTAAATTGAAATAATAAGACTATCGATGATAAATAGGGACATAGATATTTTCACTTCAGCTTTTTTAAATAAAGTGAAAAAAATTGTGAGGAATGTAGGAGTGGTGAACCCAGTAAACATTTGCTTTAATTCCTTGTACTTTATAACACCTTTAGGCTTCCAGTGCTTTATTGACATATAACTATGCAGGCTTTATGTTCTAAATATATTAAGAGATCAGCTCAAGTAGGAAAATTAGAATCTAAATTCGGATTCTGGGTGAGATCCTCATCTCTGAACCAGCCCCTTTGTGCCAGGGCTAGGGGGAGTCCTGAAAATCCCAGTTCCATCCAGGGGGATGGTTACCTAGTGAGGCACCTAAGACTGTCTTCTGAGGGTCTATTTACAAGTCCTGAAATAGGTGGGCATGCTGGAGATGGGAGGAGTGTCCAAGACACTGTAGAGATTCCAGGCAGCCCTGAGGTTTGTGGGGCAGCCCAGGGAAGCTGTTGTAACCTAGACAGGCCCCCAAGGCTGTCTAAGTTATCTGAGGGGCCTCTCTAGTTCCCAGAGCACCCCATACCTGAAAGGCAAAAATATGGCTTAAAGCTACTTAGCTCCACCTTCCTCTGGGTGCGAGTTCAGTACTGTATTTTTGAGCTGCAGCACAGAATTTCATAGTCTAGATTTAGCTGAATGGGAGAAACTGAGTCGCACTCATTTCTCAGTGGATGTGACTCTGATCCTCATAACACTTATGCATCTTCTTGACACTTCCAAAGTGCACATTTACCTTGAAGTGAATGGTTGCTGTGGCTGGAGCCCATGCTCTAGGACCCTGCAAGGTGGGAGGATCCCAGAGCTTGGGCTGCAGGCCAAGCCCAGAAGTCTACACTGCAGTTAAATAGCCCCCACTGTCTGAGCTCTGCAAGCCCAAGTCAGCTGGCATGGGCCAGTCATGGGTGTCTAACTACTGTGTAGACATACCCAGAGATGAAACTTCAGGGAGAGAGGACTGGAGAGTGCAGCTCTGCAACTGAAAAAGGTGGGAAGCAGCCTAGGGAACTAGGGAGGGATTAAAAGAAATAGACCGTAGCAGTTTATCACAAGGGCCCTGGGCTAAAACCCAGAGTTAGGTCTGGATTTCCCTACTAACCTTTACAGGAGGGGCAGTGTAAATCTCAGGAATAAAAGGGCAATGCTCTTTGAGCCCAGATTATGGTCTACACTGCACTATAAGACCAGGGTTCAAAATAAGGCTCAAGCCTAGCCCCCTTTTGTGTACACACAAATTGTGCTGACTTAGGCCTTGGACTCAGGGTCTCAGGACTCTGTGAGGGTCTGAGCCAAGCTGGGATCCAGGGTTAAAGTCCTATTGCTCTGAAGTGCAGATGCAGCTCCACTGAACTTGTGCTCTGGGAGTCCACAAAAAGTATCCCACAATCCTACGGGCTGACTGTCTTCTGGACAGTCAAGTTTTCCCACACTGAACCCTGAACAAAGGGTTGGAGCAGCCACATTTTGGGAGGGTGCTAGGAAGTCTGAGATATGGGTGGTTGGACTCTGGCCTGCATAATGAACAGCTCCCAACAGGGGGTGACAGAGTGAAAAGGGCTGCTATGCCATGTCCAACCACGAAGGGGGCACCAGTCTGTAGCTGAAACTTCTATTGTTCCCTTATCCACCTACCACTGAACGTAAGAGGCTGGTTAAGCTTTAGTGACACAAAAAAGTGGTCAGAAGACACTTGCTAGCAGATTACCAGAAAGGCAGCTGAAGAAGATGTCTGGGTTTAGGGCTGCCAGGCCACACTGAACAAAGGAGGCACTGGCTGGAGACGCACACTAAGACCTGAACCTTTTTTTTAAACCAGGTACTGAGTAATCGGTGTTGTTGTACTATGTATTCTAAGTACTGTTTCATCAGTGGCAGAGAGAGAGAGTGCCTATCACATGGGACATGATACTTCTGGAAGCAGAGGCCCATATTACATTGTCATTTTTGCTGACATATGGCATTATGAATTTATTAAGGTTGCTACCTGCTGTTGCCATGTTTCTCATAGCAATACTGCTTTTCAGATACCACCTTCCCACTCTGTGTTTTTGTTTTTAAAATATTTCACCTGAACAGTATTAGCTTTTATTTCTCCAGAATCTCATTGTATTTCTCTCTCATCTTTCTAATCTCTGTCCTTTTGTGGTGTTTGTCTGTTCTCTATGATGTTAGTAGAAAACTGTTAATCTCTGTGAATATGTCACCTTTTTTTCAAAAAACCTATTATGTGGTGGTGATTATTATAGTTATAGATGTGTGTCTGTGAGCATGTATATTCAGTGCAGTTACGTACTTAAATCACTGTATAACCTGCAAATGTTCTTGCTCACTCTGATTTCTGCAGGTATCTTTAGCTAAAGCATTGTTTAGGGTTATCTACATGGTAAGAAAAATTAAGTTATTGACATCATACTTTGGCTGCTTTCAGAAGAACTTAAGTTTTCATGTTACTGTGTATTGGTTGCTTTATGGCTGGGCTGCTTATTCCTCAACTGGTGAATTGGGAATGGAGTTTTAATTATGATAAATACAACAAAACTTTAACACAGCATCACCAGGGAATCTAAATTATCTGGTCTGATCTCCTGGGTTTACTATATTGTCTTGGATTATTAGTGTAAAAACCACACTCCTCCAAGGGACCATTTATAATTCTAAGGCCAAATTTAGAAGTATGTTTATGGTGGTGAAAGTTTATATTTATTTCAACTCTTACTTTCTTGTAGCTACTTAGGCTCACTGATGGATAGGAGAGGCTAAACTAGTGTAAATTGCACAACAAGGAGCTAGAAGGAGACATACATTAAATAATGGTAGCCTACTTTTAAATTACACCATCTTACTCTTTCCTCTTAGTTGTTTTTCTTGTTATATTCCTTTCTTTTGGCCCTTAGCCATGTGAGTTACACCCTCATATTCCTCCAAGTCACATTCAGACTCAGTGGTTCAAATTATAAGGTGATATATATTAGTGTAGAGGTACACAGGGAGTTGTAATGGTGTAATGCATACATATGGAGTGGGGCAGGAAGACTGCATAAGGGACACCAACATAGACTCTGCCAAGATGAAGATTCACCTTTACTTTTAGAGCAAAATGTGGAATAGTTTTCAGACAAACTGTTTTGTTTATAAACAAATGCTTTATAACTCTGAAAAGCTTGGGGTCCAGTTTTATTTGCTATGTTTGCTTGTCTCGCTAATAGGTTGTGAAACAAAGGATCTTAAAATCATGTTGTTCTGATCAGTTTTGCTCATCCCCTCACTCTAATTCCAATATGGTTTTAGTGATCAATATCTTGAAAACAGCTGCAGCTAGTAGCAAATATCGTATGAAAGCTTTGATTCCTAGCTGGGAAATGGTGTAGACTCTAATCTTGAATGCCATCAGTTCATAAGTAAGATATTAGATAACAATTCATGTTAGGTTTGGAGTGTTTGAGAGGGTGGGGAAGTAAGATTGTAATCAGAATATGGTCTAGTATCTCTCAGCCTCCCACAGCTATTAACACTCCGTCATCACAATTTCAAAGCCAATAAGCTTTTCCAGGTACCTATGGACAGACAGAATGAATCAATCTCTCATGTAAGCTGCAGATTTTAACTCCCATTTTTAATTCTGCCATGGGATCTGTGTGACTACACCGATATTAAATGAGGGAGCGGTGGAATACCAATAGATATATTGGGAGAGACTGCAGGCTGCAAGATAATTTTAATATAATATGTTCTGAAAGCCTCGTAATTCCCCATTATTACATCCATTCTGGTGGAAGATTTTACTTTTGTCAGGAGAGGAATCTGTTAGAGGAAAGTTGTCAGGGGAAATTTGATCCAAAATTGTTAAAGCATCTGTTACAAAATAGGACAGATATGTTTCCACTGAAGAAAACTAAATAAATGCATGCTGCAATGGAAACATTAATTTAAAATGTATTCATTGAAACATTGTGCTAATTCATGAGAACCTGGAAGTGAATTTAAAACCAAATGAATTAGAAACAAGTTTTAGTCTTTGAATTTCTTCCAGCTTTGAGAGTGAAAATAAAGTAAATAAAGTAAATAAAAAATCATTTTAATAATCTGTGGTAGTGGTGTAGCCACTTAAAGTTGATAAAGAAATACATTGCCTCAAAACTAACTTTTGGCTTACATTAACCTATTTAACTGAAACTATTCCCTCTTCTTTATCCATCTGTAAAACTTACCTAATCTTCCCCTTTCCTTCACTCTGTAGTCTTATATAAACAGACTGGCAATTAGCACTGAAATCCGCTTTGGTCCAGCCTGAAATTCTTCCCTCTTGTCTCTTCTTCAAGTGAAGAAACAGATTTCACCATTAATTTGTACTCAGTGTTAAAGCTTTTTTCCTGCACACACCGTTCAGATGCTCCCAATCTATCCTGGCCTACCTCACTCTCATGTGCTCAGGGCTGAGGTAAGCTCAGGCCCTCATAACATACTATTCCTGTGGTGGTTCCCACTGAGCTTGCGGGTTTGTGACGAAGAAAAAATTCTTTCCCAAGCCCAAAGCATGCCACATCAACTGCAATGCTGCCTGAGCAAACAGACAAACCATCAGGGAAGAAGTGGACAAAGCTCTTTCATTTCCTTTTCAGGGTGAGAATTTATGAGGTGGTAAAAGAGCAGACAGCACCTGAAATGCCCAGTGAAGACAATGGGAGCTGCAGGTGCTCAGGACCTCTAAAATTATAATAATAACTTTTAACTTGATATTGTCCCTTCTTAATGCTAGGATTGTCAGAATCCAATCTGGTCTAGTCCTTCCAAAAGATATGGTTTTATTGTAGTTTTAATAGGTTATTTTATGTGTTTCAAGGTCCTTACAGACTGGTTTTACTGAAAAGGAGGTTAGATTATGGGTCAGATTGTTTGATCATATATTTGTGGTAGAGAGGTTAATTTTTCAATAAACATCTTGGTAGGGGATTCCTATGATGAGTGAGAAAGATAAATATCAATTAGTAAATCCAATGAGCAATGTTGTGATTATTCATTAAAAAAAACATTGTTTACCCAAAGATATGAAGTGTAAAGGTCGATTTAAAAAAAAATGTGTGTGTAATGTACGTGAAATATTGCAGATGAATAGGCCAGGGAATTGAACTCCTCCACATATCTATAAAAGAGGAAAAGCAATGAGAAATGGATACCTCTTTGTCAGTATCTCCCAAACCTGAACTGGATAGACCATCTCTAATGGAAGAGGGTTAGTTCGTTCTCCATTCTCTTTCAGTTCTTGGACTCTCTTCTGAGACTACAGTAAATATATAAATCTGAATTAGTTCCAGCTGTGGAATTGACATTTGTGGGTAGAAAACTTATCCACTGAGATCTGGACTGAAAGCACCAATTTATTTCACATAGTTCACTAAACAGCCATCAGGTGGTAATAACTTCCAGTAACTGCTACCCTGAGCTGGATTTGAACCAGAAATTTATAAATTAAAGGCTCTATGACCTATTACCAATCCAGTCCCCCCAAAGGCCTTTATTATCTTAAATAAATGGGAATTTGTATTAGATGCAGATGTCAAGTCACTCACTTAGATACCTTCCAATAGCTCACCGCTGTACGCAGTCTGCATTTTATATAAATCAATTCAAGACAAATGTATTGTCTTCTAATCCTTCCTTTTTTATATTGTTAGTTCAGTAGACTTAAAACACATAACTTCTAAAGTTCATTTGTATTAATGCACACTTTGCTGCAGAAATTGACAGAGAAGGAAACAAAGACACACTATTTGACATTTGGAAAACAAAATACTATCTGCCACTTTTAGAAATAAACACCAGCCTTATTTACCTAAAGAGGTGGCATGCTGAACAGTAACAGCAATGATTTGACTCAAGTTCCATCAAGTGCCACAATATTTGGCACCCATAGCCTCAAAATTGGTAAAGTAGCAGCACAGTTTGAAGAGGAACCCAATCAACATACAGTATATGAATAAAATGTCACATCAAAACACTCTGCTTATCAGGTTGTTAGAGGGCTTTCTCTTCACCCTCTCCCCTGGTTCTTGTCACACAGACAGAAAGCAGAAGACCAGAAGTCCAAAGGGCAAGCAATGCTATGTTTATTGGGGTTAGCTCCAAGCAAGCATATCCATAGCTCTATATACCGGCAGAGTCTGTTCCATTCCCAGCTCTGATGCCACAGTGTGTTTACCCTGTCTCTCCCTTCCCAGCTCTAATGCTGCAGAGCCTTTACTCCGTGTCCCCCTTCCGAGCTCTGATGCCGCAGAACCTTGCCTGTGTCCCCCTTCCCCATTCCCACCTCCTTAGCAGGCCCAAATATACCTTCAGTGCACACTCCTAGTCACACCCCTTATGGTCATGTTCCATTTGGGAGGGTCATGAGTTGGCGTCTTCGTCCCACCTCTTCTGTATTCCATGGAATGGGTAAGACATGAGCTTGCGTTCTGGGCAAGGCCAGGCTTTTCTCTGGCTTTTAGTGTGTCTTATGCCTTCCCCCCACTCCTCCTTGCCCCTCCTAACTGGTTGCTTGACCTTGGCTTGAGAGAGGAGCCAAGCAGCCTTCCAGTGTGTGCTCATATATTACACTCCCACCATACTCTGTAACACTTTTAGTTCCAACTCTTGTCTCTTTTCACCCCATCTGCTTGTGGGCAGATGTAAAACAAAATGTCTTTGTCCTTTGTTTACACCTATTAATATAAGATATAAGAGTATCAGAAAGTCAAACCCAAAATTGTATCTCAGGCTGACAGACAGGCTTACACGTGTATTCAGGTTCTTTTTTTTTCTAGATATCCTTCTCTCATTCTGGTTTTTAATCTGCCCACCCCTGTGGCTTAGTTTTCCTTTTGGTCTTTAAACGTTTTCTACATCGGTTGTTTTTTATTAGATCTCTCTCCCTGTCAGTATTTTCTGTTGTTGAAAAACCTACCATTTCTTACTATAGGCTGAAAGAGCATGCTTCATCAGTTTTGTTTTATCCTAGTCCCCCTGTCTCCGTTTCATGGTTGGTTTTCTCTTTTCTTAATTTTCTGTTTTGCCCTCTGGGTTCTCTATCCAGGCTTGTATATACACCCTCTCTCATTTTGGTATTTCTCTTCTCTGCCCACTTCCTCACATTAGGTGCCTCCATTGGATAGTTACTTTACAGGATTTACTGGTCCTGAACAATACATTTGGGTCCAAATCTGAGTTTTCCCCAAGTTCAAAGATGTTTGGATTGAGTCTCTTCTTTACAGTTAATAAGAACTTCAAATTTTGGACTGTAAGTGTATAGAAAACAATTCTCTCTCTTATTTAAATCATCTGCATGACTAGGGTAAAAGGACTCGGTGATCTGGAAGAATTCTTCCCCATCCTTACCTAAAATTAATTATTAATTCAAACGGTCCACTCTTACAACAGCCGCTGAATGTGAATCACCGTGAGGAAAGTTTTCCTTTTCATCATCTTAGTTATGGACTTGGTATAAATATAGGCACAAAAGATAATTGTCAGTCCTTTTGTCTCTATAGTGTGATCTCTGCTACACTCTCTTTTTCACATATGCAGAATATCGCTACATTTTTAATCAGTATGAAAGTCTAAAGTCTGAGCTGAAACTGTGCTTTCTCAATAATGATAAAACCCCACACATTTTAAAATGCATTTCACATGCTCCTTCCCTGTCAGGTGTTGAGAAATGGTTGATTGCAATTTCTCAGAGTTCCAAGAACCAGTCTTAGCTTGCTTGTGATCAAATAGACTTAAGACATAATGTTTTGTAACAGGCAATACTATATGATTAGACAGACCAAATTTTAACTTGTAAATACTTGACAGAAATAAATGCCGTAATCAACAGGGAGAGATGATGTATGATGATTTGCTTGGTGTGAAAATCTTCCTTTTGTAAGAAATTTGTTTCTTATTTTTGTAAAATCAATTTAATCTGTCATCAGTCTAAGACTATAAGTCACCTGTTAAATTCTCAATTTCATTTTGTAAAGAAACATGTCTTTCAAAAACTTCAGTTCTGTGTTTCAGTAGGGGGTCGGCGTAAATATTTCCTGCATTATGACCCAACACACCACTAGTCTTCTCCACTGAAAACTATCTAGAACCTGTGGTATAATTCACTTTCATCTATTGGGTGGGTATTATGCGTTCCTTACACAATAGATTTCTCTTAAGTTACAGTTGTTTGTGAAAGCCTAAGGGTGGCTTTTTGCTTCTTACGTCGTATCCTGAAAGAAACAGCATGAATTTTTCAAATCTTAAAAGATTTTGTGATTCTTTTGTACGCTTATGTTTGAAGGTATTCATTGGAGAGTGATCCTTGGGGAAAGGAGGAGGAGTAAGCCCGGTATGGTACAGTGGCCATTTGCAGGTGCTATAGTTTCCTCTATACCATTCTCTTGAAGATTTCATCTTCCTATATGGGGAACTTAATCAGGGACTGCACTCTGTATACATGAAAGTTGACTGAAGTTAGAAATGTGGAAACAGGTTTTTTGTTTTTAACAAAGTATCTGGATTAAAGGGAGTGTGATACATTTACAGCTGAATTTCCTCTTGCCATTGTGATCATCTTTATATTTTGTTAAATGTACATTCAGTAAAGAAATTGAGTTGTAAACTTTAAACTGTAGTCTTTTAATTTCTTCTTGAGTGGGTCATGATACCTTCTTCTGCATTTATATTCTTAATTGTCGACTATCATGCTTGATTTATTGTGATCTGTTGCTGAAACATACTGACAAGATGTGGAGAATCCTTCTGAAGTCAAACTAAACTAAACCGTTAAAGGGAAGAATAAATCAGTTTTCGATGTTCATTCTATGGTTTCTCAAGAATAATTCTCTATTTAACTGAAGAGGTTAGAAAAGCACCCATATTAACCATCTGACCTTTGCGAAAACCTATATAATGTTGTGATTAATTCATTGCTTCTATTTAGGTGACTCGCTTTTCTTGGAGTAGTGTACAAAAAAAAAAAAGTTGTTGATCCAAAAAAACTAGGGCTGTCTCATGCTGTCAGCTTTCGACCAGAAATACTCCTTGAAATCAGTAGAGGAGTTCTAAAGCTTGCAGCACTCTGTGGCCCCTAGTGAATAGCTTATACTTATATTGCTGAGGACTTGTGGAACTTAGTAAGCCCCATACAGAACAAATGGGATACACTGTACTCATAAAGATTTTATCTGTTTCCTTTTTGTTTTATTGACATTGCATCAGCAAGCAAGGTGAGTGAACTAGGCTGGAGCTTTATCTGTTACTATATCTTTTTGGCAATTCTGTTCAGTTCTCAAAAAATACTCCCAATTTATTTCTTCAAGTTTCTACTTGACTAAAGTCGTCGCACTGTTTTTTTGTTTTTTGTTTTTTTTTGCCCAGTTCCCTGGGGAGCTGTTTTCACTTTCTGTGAAGCATTTACTCTTTATCTTTCTAAGAGAAGTTTTGGCATCCAGTCTATTTTCTACCCTAATGGGATCAAGTTTAGAGCTACCTACACCACTATTTCTAGGTTGCTTATTACTTATAGGCTGTGCATTCTTCTAAACCTTAAAATACATGGAACACTGACCTTTGCATGCCAGAAGATTAACTAAACTAGAGAAACAATAAAACGTAGTGAAGCACGAAATTTCAAATGACGTGGAAATGATTTTTAAAGCATATATCAGTTTTGTTAGAGCTTTAATATTATATTCCTATAATTTTTAGAATTACTTGACAATAGTTAACAAATAGTGGGACCAACCTGCTCTATATGGGGGAGAGAAATGAGAGAAAAGGATTTTTATGAAAATGTTATACTGCTTCATTTAATGAAGGGTATTTGAGGGGCATGGTGCTGATTGTTTGAGACATAAGACCAGGAAACTTCAGTTTGCTTTCAGTTAAAACCATGATTCTACCAGGGGCTACACCAGCTTGTTTAACAAAATGTAGGTACAATGTTGTATTTGGAAACCTACAATCAGCTGCTTGGAGCTGTTTGCATATTGATATGGTTACCAACGTGTTAAATATTCTGTCTTGGCAGATATTGTTTTGATATTGTGACTAGCTTTATCATTAAATATGGTCAAATATTTTGATTCTCTCACTGCTTATCAATAAAGGAAACCTTTACAGAGGGAAATCCAAGTCTTGGACTACTTACATGACTACATATTTTTAGAGATGGTAGTGACTGCTGCAAATCAAACAATTTTCTGCAAGTTTAATTGTGAGGAATAATCTTTAAACATTTTCTCTCCTTGTCTCTGGGTCTTCTTGGACACGTATGGTGTGGGGACAAAACAATGGAGGGAGTAATAGCTCAGGATTGAAATACTATGCAGCTTCTGGACAAAAGACACACAAATCTTGTGATAGTTCTTTCACTTTCTGTTTTCATTTGCCAATGACTGAAGTGTGAGGAAAGAAGTGTCTATATAATATTGTACAATTCAAGAATGATTATTTATTCTTTACTATTTTAAATGCCATGTTATACTGCTACTTACAGTATGCTCTAGATACAGTAGGTTGCCAATTTAAATACTCGTAAATTCTCAGCCTGCAGTATAGTCACAATAAATCAAGATGATGCCACATGAGTCACTTTTTCTGCAAACTTTGAAGAAGCTAGTCTGATTGGGGCATGCTCTTCTCTGTGGGGAAAAGCAAAGTTTCTTTCCCTAGAGTTATTTATCTGTCCCAAAATACCTTACTCCAAACTTTGCACGTTCTCATCTTTATGGGGGTAGGCATAGGGAGCCAGCCCTGCTGCTCCATTTGTAGTAATAAAAAAGTTTGGCAAATCTTACAGTTTGCTTACTGCTTCCAATCTCTTTTTCTTTTCCCACCTCACAAAAGAGCCTCACTTTAACCCTGGTTATGCATTAAATACACCAGAGGTACTTCTACGTTTAAATCTCATATTTTCTCTAAGTGGATGCAGAGGAAAGTGACTTTTAGCATAACATTAGAGACTGACATTTTTAAGCTTCAGTTGCTTAAAACATAGTTGCCTAATTCCATAACTAAATAGTAATTCTAAGCATGCTAAGTGCTGGCATGGGGTTTCAGAGGTGTTGCAATGGGAATTGTGGGTGCTCAGTACCTCTGAAAATGAGTCCACTAAATGGTTATTTTGATATTCAAAAATGATATATGGAGCCTAAATATGGACTTAGCACCTAACTTTAAAGTGCTCATGTTTGAAACTTGAATCTAAGGATGGCATGTTGAGCAGTCAATGAGACCATCACAATGCTGCTTTTAAAAATGTTACTACTCGCAGTGTACCGTATGCCTTGCTGACAAGGTTTTACTTTCACACCAATGCTCAGATGGTTTTGTTAATGCTCGCAGGACTTGAAATTAAGATAAACCAAAGTTGTTATTCTATAGAACTCTGCCAGGACAGAGTTGGGAAAAAAAAAGTGCATGGGGAGGAGAGTTTAGAAATGTATTAAAGAGGATGGCACAGATTTAACCTGAAGGCTAAAATGGTGCCTTTTAACTTGAGGACATTTTCTATGTAAAAAATTCAGTGGAGGACATAAGAGGAAGAGGGGTAATGGAGCAATGAGTAGAGATGGGATAAGATCAACAGCTTTGTTTTGGCTTTCTTGGGTCATGAGTTTTCCTATTAAACAATCCAAAAAGATAAGTGAAGAAGTGGTAGAAAATGGGGGTATACCAAAACTGGAATCTAGTTCGTACTGAAAACCTTCCTCAGCCAAAATTTTAGTTATCATACAGTTATGTTCTCTGCACATGAGGATTCACCAGTGAAACCAGGCCTTGTAAGATGCTGAGCACCTCTTGGGTGCTGCTGAAGAATCTCACTTTTCTTCGTGAGCACTTGGTACTTTTTGAAGATTGGTCCCCAGGGGAATATAGCTAACTTGTTGTAACAGCTTATTTCTGCACTTAAAGAAAAATCCTCTTCCCATACCAAGTCTGGACAGAATCAAGGTGTGCCTTGTGAGGTTTGGGTTGGGAAGGATTCTTTCCCTGAGGTCCCAGTAGTTCTTGCTGCTCCCGCACTCCCACTCTGTGAGTGCACTGGCCGGTGTAGGAGTGGATCCATTGATCCTTACCCTGCCAGTTCCCAAGGCCAGTTGCATAAATATGCAAAGGGAGCTCCCAAGGAATTGGTCTCCAGGATGTGGACTCTCTCTTTATGGGCTTCCCAAATTCTGTTCCTCCCTGTGCAGTGGAACAGCGCTTGCTTTTAAAGTACTGTGTATTATTGGGTTTTTTTGTGGAGACAGTAGGAGTGAAGGAATTTTTCATCATCAGGGTTTAAATTATCTAGTATGTTGAAGTATATACCAGGAATCTAAACAACTTGTTCTTTCATTGTGGATTTCCTTGTTCACAGTCCTTCATATGTGCAAGCTGAAGAAAACTACTTGAGGATATATTTCTCTCCTGTCTGGTCATTATTTGTTTGTATTGGCCAACACTGTTTATTTAAAAACACTATTAAAATATTAAAGTAGACCTTGAGTGTCTTTGCATCTGATTTTATTTTCAGTAGTTTTGTGGTGGTAAAATCAGAAGCACTGCTTCATTACACCTACAAAGTGCATGGGGAAGTTAGTTCTGCTCCAAGATTTCTAAAGAAGACAATTCAGTTTCATTGCCAATATGTCCTTATTTTGTGCTTCAGGAGGAAACTTAATTCTTTCCACTGGTGGTTTGTGACCTCAGCTTTTGTGAAGCCCGGGAGATGGTAGTGTATCTGTGGATGGATGTTATTAATTAATTGCAAAACATGCCAAACTACAACTTTTACCTTTTGTTTTCCTTTTTCTTGACTAGGACAATGGTAATGTTTGTTTGTTTTTAACTATTGCTGAAGAATCATTGTCTGACTTCCAGAAAATTAGATGTTTCTCTTGAAAATATATGCTCGGTTAAATTTAATAGTGGAGCTGTAGGTGAAAATAATAGTGAAGGTAGTTTGACACAGGAAGTAGGTAAAAATGTCTAATTGAAACAGTATGATGTTGATGAGGCCATGTGCTGATCTATCAGAAGACATTATAATACAGTGACACAATTTTCACTCTTAGGTTGTACTGTTGTATGCTAATATGTCTTCCTGTTTTGTCTTGCATTAAAAACATGACTGTTTTCAGATACTGTAGTGAAGCCAATGGCATGACCATGTGGTAGTAAAGAACTGGATAACGTTTAGTTTACAAATGCTTTAAAAAAGAAAAGAGGACTGTAACTTCATTACAAAAATGAGACTTCAGTCTGGTAGCGATGCTCTAATATTTGAAACTATGTATTCTTTAGGAGTGGGAAGAAATGAATCCCAACTTCACTATAAACTCTGGTATCAAATTATAATTGGGGAACTTTATCTAATCTGTGTTTGACTGACACCTTTTCCAGCCTGTAGTGTCACTCATAAATTCAGTGTCACTCGTAAATCATTCTAGAGCAGGATTCCCTCCTGTGCATCTTACAAATGCCACAGGAGCCTGCACACCTCACAAAATCCATAACGTGGTAATAGTTCAGCATGAAATTCATCCCTGTGTAGAAGGCCAGCAAAAGGTCTATATATCCCTTACATGGTATTTGAGGGCTTAACTGGGTTTTAAATAGTTCATTAGTCTTTTGTTATTCCTCTGTACAGGGGTGAAGGGTGAACTTCTCCCACTGTGCTCCATTAACCTAATTAAATTTTAAGTAGTTTGGCATGCACTTTGCTTACTTATGCTCAGATTCCAAACCAACCTGTACCAGTGCAACTCTTACACCTGTGCATCCCAGCAACTCTATGACTTCTGTGCACATTAAGGTCCACTGGAGTCTTTCTTCAACACCTTTTCAGCTTGCAAAGTCCAAAAAGCCAAGTCATGAACTCTTGCCCAGCCCTGCTCAATGGCCTCTGTGGCTAACAAAGTCCACTAGAGCATATCCTTCCACCCCAAGTGTACTGACTGATTTATAGCAATAGATTTGAGTAGAGTTTTCACTAAACAGCTGTGTTAACGAAGCATGCATGTGCAGAAAATCCTTCCTTAAGGGTGAACTTTATTAAATTAGTCAAAGAAAAAAGTACTACGTAGTCTCAGTAAATTTTTAAAGGTGATTTACTCATTGTCGGACTCCTTTTTCTCTCCAGATCAAGATCAACTCCTCTTCTTCAATACAGGCTATTTCCATGCTAAATTTCACTTATCAGTCCCACATTCCTTTTAACTGTAGGGCTGTTCAAAAGGAGATGTGCAAGGTTCATTTTCTTTAAAATGGTCAGAGTACTTTCTTTCTTTCCCCTCACTTTCCCTTTGCTTAGAATTCTCAAAAGAATTCTCTTTCATGCAGAGACCAAGCATGGAAAGCTTTAGACCAAAATGTAAAAGTTATCAGTGATTGAAAATAGGGTCTTCAAATGGAGATCCTTATGCAACCTCTCACAGTCAAAGCCTCTCCTTCTATGATGTACCAGTCTGCATACACAAAACCATTGAAAATAACTTAAAACAACTAGTACTGGAGAGTAGACAAAGGTATTTCCTGTTCTATGGCATAAGGGACATCTGGGACATTTACTATACCTGTCATGTGATGCACTCACCACTGGGAGTGCCTCCTTCTGGACACTCTGGGGATGGATTAGCTCCTTCCAGATCCGGGCCCCTCTTCTGCTGCTCGCTGCACAACCTACCTCTGCTCTCTCTCTCTCTGTTACTCTAGGTACTCCTCCTTCATGACTTGGCCCTCCAGCTGGGTCACTCATGTTTCCCCCTTCCCAAGGTATCAAAGTCTTTGCTTACTAGTGTCTCAGGCAGTCTTTCCATTCATTGCACCTGTCATGCCACTTCCCCAGTGGCTGCGAGGAGAATGTGTGCCCATCTTCTATGCCGGGTTCCTGCTCAGGGTCCCTCTAATCAGCAGCCAAGGTCTGCACTTCCTGAACCATGCAGCCTTTTCCCTGAGCCTTTCCCTACCATAAGGCTCTCCCTACTTCTCTGGGGTTGCCAGCTCCACAGCTCCCTCCTCCCAGGGAGTAACTGTAGGCTATTTGCCTCTGTAGCCCCAAATACACTTCACTTCTCCCAGGGAGCAACTGCAGGCTACTTCCCTGCAGCCTCATCTGCTATCAACTTCCTGTCTTATATCACTCCCACCCAGCTGTTTCTCCTCAGCTGGATTCCCTCATTCAGTCAGGGGATTACTGAGCCACCTAATTCCCCTCAGCACTGGCCTGTCTCCTTAATTGGCTCCCTTTCTTAGGCTACATTAACCCTTTTAGGGGAAGTGTGTGGTGAACACCCCGTCACAATACCACTGTGTGACAGCTGTTGGTAAAAACACTGATTCTTCAATGGAGGCCGTTGTGTATAATGTAATCTTTGTGTTCCAAGCAGAGTGCCCTTCCAGCCATTCAGTCTGTGAAATGCTGCAGGGAATCCAATAATACTTGTATTTTGTATAATACCTGTATTATAAGACCATTGAACCCACAGCTTTCTGCACAAATCATACAACTTCCAAACAATAAATCCTTTTCTCCTGTGGCAAAACTATGTGAGGCATGCACCAAAATGAAATAAAACTTTTTAAAAATGTATCTAAATCCAAATTTAGGTGTAGGCACTGTATGCCAGTGCCTAGGGTCTCAGTTCCTGGAGTCGTTAGATTACATCAAACTCTCAGCTTTATTTATTTATTAGAAAGCAAATGTGTTGTCTTTATGATTGCAAACAAAATCAGTTCGGTGACATCTGCCTAATTGTGCCAATAGACTGATACAGTAGTTCTCAGGAGCATGAACTGCTCCATGCATCTCAAGGAGGTGTTCATTCCATGGCCTGCTGCTTGGGGGGACCCCTGACAACATTACCTCAGCAGAGGACTGTATATGTGTCAGGAGTAAAAAAGTACATCAGACCTGGCGCGTGCGCGCACACACACACACAATCAGTGCTTCAGTTCCTGCAGTAAATACTGGTGGGACCCCTTGCTGCTCCCAAGGGAAAGAAGGGGCTCAAGTGCCACCGTCCTGCTGCCTCAGGTTCTCTGGGAGGTGAGGGGGTCCTGAACCTTTGTTGCTTCAAGTTAGGGGTGAGGCCACTCCACAGAGAGAGAGTCACAGGAGACCCTGTGTCATGCCATGAGCCACAAATTGCCTTAATCCATCCCTGAGCTAGAGACAAGGGATGGAATCACACATCTTCCTCCTTAACAATTTGTATAGATCTCTGTCTGTGCAGGTGTCTGGTGGGTCCAGGAGTTGGGGGGTCTCCTTATAGTTTTTCTATCTAAATCAGTGGCCAAAAATGCCAGACACTGTTGTGTCACTTCTTGCTCTACGCAATTTACATTAGTTATTGTCAAGAGTAGCTCACCACGGCGGGTGCCAACCTGAAGGCAGACTGTCAAAGAACAGGCCACAAACCCCATACTGGTTGTATGTTCTATAATTAGATTTCACCAACCAAGTAAGAAGTGTGAACCCTTAAAGCACTACAGCAACCTTAACAAAGAGTCCCAGAGAATCCCCGGGGACACTCTTTTATCTTGCTACCCAAGCAAGCCTGCCATTGTGGTGGATGATCTCTTACACCAAAAATCACAACAATATTCAGATTTTTTATGCCCTCCCCCCAGAGTTCAAGTTATGATGGGTTGAGGGCTTGTGCACGTCCCCTCTTCATGGGAGTGAGGGAAGCAATAAACAATGTCTTTTGTCCACTGATGTTCTCCGTTGGCTTGTCTGGTGTCTACAGACCTTTTGTTGGTGAGAAGATGACATCTCTTGTGGTTGCATAATTTGGTAATGCTTCTCCTCTGACTAGGGGGGATTCACAGGCTTAACAAACATTTTCATAGTTACAAAGCAAACACTTAAATGTTTCCTTTATAACATGGGATGCAGTTTATTATTTATTATAAGTAAAATTAATAGTAATAGTATAGTATTAATAGTAATAGTATTATTAGTAAAATTAGAAGTCTCCTACAAGCATTTAATAAAATCTAAACTAAAATTCATATAACTCGAATATCTATTTTATCAATACTAATAGGCAAGCCAGAATTGTTTCCAGCTTTGCATTTGTCAATGTTCAATAAAGCGTAGGGGCCTTTGCGTAAGCTGGCAACTGGTCTGCCAGCATCATAGCGACCATCAGTAGTGATTAGCCACACATCAGCCCTGATGCTGCTTCAATACTTTATAATTTTTCTGGACTTTGAGGAGGAGAGTATTGTTCAGGTGAGAGATTCTATTTTTCACTAAATTTTGCAGAACACAATTTTTGTGAATCTTTGTAAAAGCAAAATATATATATATATGCCTTACTTTAACTATAATTCCTTTACGAGAAAAACTGGCCATTTGAAAATAGTCACTCCTACAACCTCCTGTTGTTTACTTACAAAAAGAAAATTAAAATAATGCTTAAATTATTTTTTTTTAAATGCTGGTTGTTTTTTGTTCTTGCCTTTTTTAAGACTGTCTTTTTACAGTAAGTTCTTTTCTATCTTAGCCTCTTCAGATTACTCTGAAGTGTATTATGTGTATATCTGAATCATTTGAGCTGGAAGTATCCTGCAGGAGTCTATCACTCCCTCTGTTGTATATCTAGACTGATATTAAGATAAAATATTCCTGTAATATCAAATCTGAAACTGTTTGCTGCTCCAAGAAATATAAATAATATTCACTGTGTCTTTAAATTTGAAAATATAATAGTATTGTTATCTCTTAGACATAAAGAATATTTGCCTTGCTCAAGTTTCTTGTTAATAAATGACTGCTCTTATCTAGGCAAATTTAAAATGATTGATTGCAGTTTTGTTGGTCAAGGCTTTCTGAGCTGTTGCCATTGGCTTATCTGAAATGGTTACGATCTAGTCAGCAAGCTCAACAGTCATCAAGAGTAATTTTCCATGCCAACTGATGCAGTGTGTCATATCCTAGTTATTTCCTGCTTTAATTGTCATTTGAGCTATGAAGCAATGAGGTTTACCAATGTAAACCTGATTAATCTTCCCAGTTGCATAATAAATTTGCTTCTGTTTTTTACCATACCTACCAAGTTTACAGTATGCTAAGATAATGAACTGATTTAAAAAAAGGGTATTGGAGAGGAGGTTAAAATTCATCTGTAAACTGAAACTCTTAGACAAGTATTGACCTGTTTAGTGATAAATCTCTACAGTGAGCTTTCTCTACAAAAAATCACCTTAATTTCTGGCTGCATTATCCACTAATGAAAGATAAATTATGCACTTTTAACAAAATGAAGCACTTAATAATAGTAATAATTTGCGCAACACCCGTCTGAGGATATCAAAGTGCTTTACAAATATTAATGGATTTTAGCTTCACAATCCCCCTATGAGGTATTTACACTAAAAGCAAATCTTTTCCTTTAGGGAAATAAAAAAGGCAAAATGGTATGAATCTTCATTTTCTTACAAATAGTGACTATTTTTAGATAGCAATTAAAATATAAATTAGGTGTAATAGAATATCTGTTCTCATAACATTTATCGGAATCCATGATGCTTATTGAGACTGTAGCACAGCAGGCCTACATTTTCTAAGCCTGGCTGAAATGCAGCTGAAAGCTGTGGCAATGTCAAATGTCAAAGTTCAAATCTCTTGTCTTCCTTTCAGTAGTAGTGGTGCAGCAGGAATGAAGGGGGTGGGGGATGAAGCCACTCAGAAGGCCTGAAGAAAATAAAATGGCTCTGTTGATAAATTGTACAGTCAGTTGCTTGACCACACTTTGGTTCTTTATGAAATACACCTCTACCCTGCTATAACACAACCCGATATAACACGGGTTCGCGTATAGTGCGGTAGCAGCGAGGCTCTGGCAGCACTTTAAAGGGTCTATGGCTCCGGCTGCTGCAGGGAGCCCCGGGCCCTTTAAATCCCCCTGGAGTCCTGCCGCCACTGCCCCGGGGCTGCGGCAACAGGGCTCGCTGGCGATGTAAAGGGCTCAGGCTCTTTGCAGCAACCGGAGCCCAGAGCTCTTTAAATCACCACCGGAGCCCTGCCACTGCTACCCCAGGGCTGCGGCAGCGAGGCTCAGGCAGTGCTTTAAGGGGTCCGTGGCTCTGGCTGCTGCAGGAGCCCCAGGTTCTTTAAATCCCACTGGAGGCCTCCTGCCACCCTGGAGCTGCAGCAATGGAGCTTGCCAGCAATTTAAAGGGCAGCGGCTGGAGCCTGGAGCTCTTTAAATCACCGCCAGAACCCTTCTGCCCCATGTTCAATATAACGGGGTTTCCGCTATAACGTGGAGGGATTTTTGGCTCCCCATGGCTGTGTTATAGCTGGGTAGAGGTGTATATTCAAGAGACCAAATACCCACTGTCAGTCAGGTTTATTCCTCTAAGCCAGTGATAATACAGTACAAGAAAAAGGTTCAATACAATACCAGTCTCCGGGAAGCCGTTTTGTGCAGCATTGTTATATTCATCTTACACAGAAGGTGTGCTCCCAAAGTTATACCTCATAGTCTTAAAGCATCTTTTCATACCCTACCTGTTTACAAGTGAAAGTACTGTGTACATCATCTGAAACTAGATTTAACTATTCAGCTTTCTACATTTTTTTCTGGTACCATCATGTATCCCTTATCTCTTTGTTTGGACATGTATGTTCTAGGTATCAGAGGACATTAAGGGATCTCCTAGGTTTGTACTGGGGTATAGAACAGTCATATATCTTGTCCTCTTCCTTTGGAACATTTGAGTATAGGCCTGTGGGAATAACTCCCTACTTTTTGCTATGGTAAAATACTCAGATATTCTTATCCTGATACTTTTCCTTTCTACTTAAGCCAAAGCTTACTTGAGCTAATGCAAGGTGCTATGGGATACTTGATACTAGTGAGCAGAATTGTGGGGAGAATATAAGACACTCAGTTAACATAACTTCCCAGCATTTATGTTAATATTATGCCTCACATGTATGCCACCAATCCTGCTAACACTTAGGTGCATACTTAACTTTAGCCCCAATGAAATGAAAGTCAATTGGATTTAGGAGCCTAAGTACTTCAAGTCACTTTTGAAAATGAACTAAGCCAAGTATGTGTTTTTGAAAATTTTACTCAAGATCTGTAATGATTAAAACATTCCATTGATACATTTATGTGAGAGTCCTATAATGAAATTTTACAATCTGGGACTGGTATCAGTGAAATAAAAAGTAGCTCCAAATCACTAACATAGTTATGATTGTGATAGACTTAGGGCAGCTTATTATCCTTATGTTTTCCTAAATGCTAGTTTTTAGTAGGCTGTAGTGTTGGTTTTCTTTTTGTTATTAGGGTATTGTTAAATTAAACAAAAAAAGATTAAAGCAATTTTTAGGAACTAGAAGTCCTTGATCTCTTTGTTAATATTTGTAGCTGTACAAGCACATTTTCCTATTTAAAAAAAAATATTTTTCTTGAGTATTGGTAATGGAAAGATCTGCACAAATAACAGGGGAACTGACTGACTAAGACCTTGATCCTGCAAACTGGCTACAGAGGAAACAAGGGAATGACTGTCCAGTGCTGACAAATGCACGAAGTAAACATTAAAAATATTTATCCCTGTAATCCTTCTTTCATAGTCGGTTTCAGGGCAACAGTATTCCCCACAGTAGTCTATCAATGACGTCTATAGGAGGTTTCTGGCTCCCACTCACTACCTCTCTGTCCATATGTGTGAAAATTTCTAAGGCCTCTGTCCCTGACAAGAGTGGAGCCAGATATTGGACCATGTTCTTCTACTCCACTTTGTTCAATTCATACCCTATTTCAAAAGCATTTAGAAACATATCTATGCCATCCTAAAGTGAGGAAATAATTTGGAACCTATGCCACCCACTGGGGAGATACATGGGGTTTTGCTTACCCTATCTAATCAGGATTTTGCTGGTGCAGTCTCTCCATCTCGAGCTGATATTGATGCTCCCTATCCTCCATCTCCTTATGCTGGTACTGCCTGTATTAGCACTGCCTCTCCTCATACTGGTGCTGGTTCTCATACTATTTTTGCCTCTTCTAATCTGCTCTCCCATGCTCCTGGTCATCAAGCAGCTGTTTCCAGAGACATGCTGTCCCCCTCCAGCAACATCTTCTCCTGCTCTGTTGATCTGTCCTCAGTTCCTGTTGTAATGGTGCCTTTTGATCCTGATGCAACATGGGTGCTGCCTCTGTTACCTTCTTTCCAAGATTTCCTCTAGCTGTTAAACTCTCTGCCAGTAGGCTTAGATGTTCTCTATGAACTTGGACCATCATTTCCCTTCTAGTCATCAGAATTCGGCAAGTTGAGTAGCTGTGTTTTTGTCCACTCCTTAGTGGTGAGTTGCCTTTCTCTGCATAGCTCAACTAGACCTTTCTTCAGCCGTTCATAACTCATTTTCCCTTGTCTGTCATTTTACTATTCCTTTCCCTAAAATACAAAGATTTTTCCCCCCTTCTATGGTGCTTGCTTTCACTGCTGTTGGCACTTATGGCAGTTTACATTGACACAGATCCCATGCATGCTGCCACCATATAGGTCTCAGTTTCAGGGAAACTACACCTCTATTCATCCTCCATAGTCCATAAAGGCATCCATGTTAGACTGCTGGCTCCCAGCAGTCACGTATCTTGGGCAGAGACCTGCCATCTCATTCCCTCCTGACACTTCCTGGTCTACACTATGATATCCCCAGCAAGCCAGACTGCTAAAAGGCCAGCGTCTGAACTTTCTTCCCAAAGGCTCTGTCCACTGTCTTGTCCAAAATTATAAGTTACCATACAACTCTTTCAAAGCAAGTACTTTTTTTCTTAAGGTGAAAGCATTACACAGAAAATATTAAAAACAATAAAAGAAATTACATGCCTCCTAAAAAGTTTACCAGAGGTCACCCCAAACTCTAACCTTTCAGTTTGGTAGGAACCAATTCTTTAAAACCCACAACTGAGTTTTTCCATGCTTACAAGTTCATAACCAGCTCTGATTCAGAACCAGAACCCAGACTGTTCAGTTCAGTGGTTTCTTTTCAACTCTCAGGCCTTTGGTCTCCAGTCTCTGGGAACAGATAATCAGCAGACAATGACCCGCTCCTCAGGCTGTAGCTTCAAAAGCTGGGTTTCTGCATTAACCTCTCTCTAGGTATTCCTCAGGAAAACCACTTCATACTTATTGTCCCCAAAGTCCATTCTGGTCCTGCACATTTTCAATGTAGTGCTTTGAACTCTCATCTTCACATCTCTCCCTGGAGAGGCTACATGCACTCCCAGCCCACAGTAGTATGTGAACTGTGCCTTTAATCAATGGACCCCAAAGATACTTATACTTAATTCAATAAGGTCTCCCAAAGATATTGCAGGAATTTGTGATATCTGTCACAGTGATCATAGAGATTATTTGTAACAATGAGAGGTATAAAATTTGGAAACAAAAATGTGATCATTAAGTTGACAGAATACCTTTGGAGATTGTATGGCTTCCTGCCAGCCACTAAATAAAAACTAAGAGTACTTAGTGGAAACAAGAATTCACACTAAAAAAAAACAACAATTCCTCCTCTTCTTAGTCTGACATGAGCAATCTTACACTAATTACCGTATTAAAGATATGATATACAAGTTAAATGGAGATAGTTCTGCCTTCATGTATAAAAGTATCTTGTAGTTAGTATGGAGTGAAATCAGGAAGGCCAAATCGCAATTGGAGTTGCAGCTAGCAAGAGATGTTAAGAGTAACAAGAAGGGTTTCTTCAGGTATGTTAGTAACAAGAAGAAAGTCAAGGAAAATGTGGTCCCCTTACTGAATGAGGGAGGCAACCTAGTGACAGAGGATGTGGAAAAAGCTAATGTACTCATTGCTTTTTTTGCCTCTGTCTTCATGAACAAGGTCAGCTCCCAGACTACTGCACTGGGCAGAACAGCATGGGGAGGAGGTGACCCGCCCTCTGTGGAGAAAGAAGAGGTTTGGGACTATTTAGAAAAGCTGGATGAGCACAAGTCCATGGCGCCAGATACGCTGCATCTGAGGGTGCTAAAGGAGTTGGTGGATGTGATTGCAGAGCCATTGGCCATTATCTTTGAAAACTCATGGTGATTGGAGGAGATCCCGGATGACTGGAAAAAGGCTAATGCAGTGCCCATCTTTAAAAAAGGGAAGGAGGAGGATCTGGGGAACTATAAGCCAGTCAGCCTCACCTCAGTCCCTGGAAAAATGATGGAACAGGTCCTGAAGGAATCAATTCTGAAGCACTTAGAGGAGAGGAAAGTGATCAGGAACAGTCAGTATGGATTTACCAAGAGCAAATCATGCCTGACTATCCTCATTGCCTTCTATGATGAGATAACTGGCTCTGTGGATGAGGGAAAAGCAGTGGATGTGTTATTCTGTGACTTTAGCAAAGCTTTTGATATGGTCTCCCACAGTATTCTTGCCAGCAAGTTAAAGAAATATGGGATAGAATACTGTGGATAGAAAGCTGGCTAGATCATGGGGATCAACGGATAGTGATCAATGGCTCCATGTCTAGTTGGCAGCTGGTATCAAGCGGATTGCCCCAAGGATCACTCCTGGGGCCGGTTTTGTTCAATATCTTCATTAATGATCTGGAGGATGGCATGGACTGCAGGTTTGCAGATGACACTAAACTGGGAGAAGTGGTAGATATGCTGGAGGGTAAGGATAGGATACAGAGGGGCCTAGACAAATTAGAGGATTAGACCAAAAGAAACCTGATGAGGTTCCACAAGGACAAATGCAGAGTCCTGCACTTAAGGTGGACGAATCCCATGTACTGCCACAGACCAAGGACCGAATGGCTAGGCAGCAGTATAATTGGGTTAAAAAACAAATTAGATAAATTTTTGGAAGGAGAGGTCCATCAATGGCTATTACCCAAGATGGTCAGGGACACAACCACATGCTCTGTGTGTCCTTAAACCTCCAGCTGCCAGAAGATGGGACTGCATGACGGGACAGATCACTTGATAATTGCCTTGTTCTGTTCATTCCCTCTGAATCATCTGGCACTTGCCACTGTCAGAAGACAGGATACTGGGCTAAATGGACTATTGGTCTGATCCAGTATGGCTATTCTTATATTCTTAACTTATAAGCAGCTGCTACCCTGGCAGACATCCACACCTTCATGTGGTTTTATATAAATGTGTGTTACTAGGTTTTTTATGCACTTGAAGATCATCTGCAAATGATGTCTGCTTCTGAGACAGCAAGGAAGATGGAAATAAGTCATGTTTTCCCTGGCCCCTTACTCCATTTGTAAACATGCAATAAAGACCACAGCGCTAATTCTGGTACCCAAACAGAAGAGTCACTGACTCAAGCTCCCTGAAATCATTTTTGAAGTTATGCCTCTTGTTTTACCTTGTTTATTTGTGTGTACATGATGACATGTAGTGTAGCAACTCACTGTGCCTGCATTTCATGCATTTCTACCTCTGTCATACTTTTTGGCTCTGAACATTTGCCTTAATGAGTATTTGATGCTGTTGCTCAAATGCAGTTTGTGGGTGGAAATTTGTCCTTAATTTCTTTTAATGATTACTATTCATTATTTATTTAAAAAAAGCCTTCTGGATGCTCAGCCCTTGGAAAACCAGACCACTTATTTAGGAATTTAAATATGATCTTGAAAATCTTTCCTTCCTGCACAAATGTTTATATACCTAAAAGTTTGTGCTGAAAATAGTGATAACTGCATGAAGTGTAACATGCATACTTCTTTCTGTGTTGCAGAAGATTGCATGGGAAATTTATCTTTCATGCATAATGCTTTCTTTGACACTAGTTTCTAGGAATTAGCATGGAAATCTTTGTTGATTCCATTGTTTGCTATGACAGCATATAGCTAAACTAATGTATGTAGGTATGTGTAGGAGCTCCCTTCCTATGGATATTTAGAAGGTCCACAATACAAGGATGAAAAGGTAAAGGTAAGAGGTAAATACTGTTGCACAATTTGATGGTCCATATCGTGGAGTTTTGATAAATAACTGTATGGTTTTGCCGTTTGCATTCTTTCTTAAGCTGGTGGTCCACAAGAGAGCTAGCTGGGAACATATTCCTAACTCTTCTCCTTGTTTCAACTTGTTAAATATGATATTAAAAACCATCTAAAATACATCAAATGCTTTCCTAATATCACTTTTCCATGTAAGCAAGTGATGATATAGTCACGTTCATACAATGTGATTGTCAGAGAGGGAGAATTTGGCCAATGAAACAGTAACTGTATTAAGATGTGGCCTGGCCTGTGAATAAGTTTGAGAAACCTTGACTTAAATTTCTTTGGTGATGTGATGTGATATTCAACATTGCCAACCTCAAACATTCAGAACTCCTGAGTTTGGCCCCCACAAAATCACTCGATATCTGACCTCTCAGTCCTCATCCTCAAAGGCAGGGCCGGCTCCAGGTTTTCTGCCACCACAAGCGGTGGGAAAAAAAAAAAAGCCGATCGGCAGCACTTCGGCGGCAGCTCAGTCACGACGCTCCATTCTTCAGCGGCAGTTCGACTGCGGGTCCTTCACTCCCTCTCTTCCTCTTCAGCAGCACTTCGGTGGCAACTCAAAGAGGAAGAGAGGGACTGAGGCACCTACCGCCGAATTACCGCCGAAGACCTGGACATGCGGCCTCAATACCGGACAGAGTGCCACCCCTTTATACTGGCCGCCCCAAGTACCTGCTTCCTTAGCTGGTGCCTGAAGCCGGCCCTGCTCAAAGGAAACCTGCAAAACACTTTTCAAAAGATGACCCTGGGAGCTTGAATTCAGAACGTTGCTAAACATTAAAAATCATGATCTTCGTAAAGATACTGGATTTATGGTTAATTACAACAACCTGCAGCCCACTAATCTCCCCTTTTGTCCTGGGATTACAAGGGTGTTAATGGGCCACTTCACCTTGAATGGTCCCCTTGAATATGTGCTAACTACTTGTGCTAAACTATCTGTTAGAGCTAGGATGACCAGATGTCCCAGTTTTATAGGGACAGTCCTGAGTTTTGGGTCTTTTTCTTATATAGGCTCCTATTACCCTCCCACCCCGATCCTGATTTTTCACATTTGCTGTCGGGTCATCCTAGTTAGAGCTAGTGTTTAGCTGTGACACTGATAGCATCTTTTCAGACCAGAAGAAGAACTCTGTGTAGCTTGAAAACTTGTCCCTCTCACTAACATAAATGATTTCATATGTTAAAGCTTGTCTTTAAGTTTAAACTAATATTTACTGAAACTTCTGTTTCTATTTGACATTGACTCCGCTTATACAAAATATGTTTCTTAATTTACTAATCACTTCCTTATGTGGGAAGTGTGAAACCAACAGTCTTGGCATGATTTTCCTAGTTTTGTGGCTGTGTTTTATAATCAGTTGAATTACTTTTTAAAATGTTAGCTACATTAATTCCTTCTATGCTTTGGCTTTCTGAACAATTTAAAGAGCAGTACACATAATTGCATCTGGAATTGTTTTCTTGATTTAAACACTGCAAATAAAAATGTTGGGACATATTTTTGAAAGTTAGGTTAATGCAAATATCAAGTATTTGATCGTGTAACTTTTTAAATAGGTTGTTTTCTCATAGATATCCCAGATTAATCCATATAGGGAAATACAACTAGAAAGTCCAGGGTGGGTTTTTTGTTTGTTTGTTTTGGGTTTTTTTGAGCTGTGGAGGCTTGGCCCTTCCCATCTGTCAAGAAATAAATATGCAAATAGGATTAAACACAAAGCACATAAAATGCACTCCCAAATACAAATTTCAAAACTGGGATTTAAAATTTTCCCTACATGGTTGGCTGACACGTTCCCTGAGGTATTTGCTGATAATGTTAGGCTACTGGAGTCATTGACTGAAATGTTCAGTGTTTACCAGAAGCCATTTGCTAAACAAAAGGCTTCTTAGGCTGGTTCTTGTGAACTTCCAGCAAATGTGCTGCTTACCATCTCAACTCAAGTTCAGACTTCTATCTCTGCCTCCTCCATTTTATTCTCCCTAGGGCTGTCATCTTTCACCCTCACCATCCTGTATGTAAATTGTTTTGCAATGGATGAATGAATCAACATGGCAGAACATTAATTGAGCATACAATTGATGATGCATGTCAGCTCATTCAAGATAGCAATGTCTTTTAATTTTATTCGTTCCTTGGAGAGCTTGTTGCCTTTTACATAAAACGGAACCCTTGAAAACTACAAGGGTTGTATTGAACTGAAATAATGCAATATTGCTACTGCATAATTTCACCTTACTTTTAAAAATCCCATCTTTCAAAAAAGCAAAATAAAAAAAAAAATACTGGCCAAAATTTTCAAAGTTACTTTGGCACCACAGAAATCAGAGTTTCAGATGCTCAGGATTTTTTAACATAAAGCAACCTTTGTTTTGGTTTATAAATATGTATTTTGATATTGAACTGTAGGCCCTCAAATACGAAAAATGAAAAATTTAGCTACTTATCCCTATACAGTATATAATTCTATAGTCAGGTGTTTTGCAGTTCTGGTCTGTCACCAGAGTAAGATCTTTGGGAAGGTAAACGGGTTGTAGATAGGAAATTTGATTTTTTTTTTACGTGTTCACGCTCTGAACTCTTTCCATCCTCATACCTCATCCTTTCTCTTAGTGCATTCCTGTCCTCAAAGGGAAATTTGAAGCATCTTGTGCACACTTTTGGAGTGGGAGCCATGTTTATATGCTCCAATCAACACTGGAAACTTATTATGCAAAATAGCTATAATTACTTCCTCCTCCCCCCACACTGCACATCCTGGTTTGTCTCTACTAATATCTCATTCTCCACATGCCTTTTCTCTGCTACTCCCTAGCAGAGAAAAGCATATCCACACCTTGTTCTGTGTTACCTCTTTTGAGTGCCGTGCCCCTTCCTGAACTGATCTGCAGGAGCACTATTCTCTCCTCATTCAGGGCATGATTTTCAGATGGCCTAAACTGGTATAGGTTTGACTTCAGTGGAGGTCTTCCCTTTTGCTCCAGCTGAGAATTTGGCTCTTCATTTCCATTCTGGAAAACCTCCTTTCTATAGTCGTACTTTCATCAAAATATAACAATCTGGTTATGTTGAGAGGAAATGGGGATAGTCCTTACATTTTTCCCCACCCTAAAGATCTATTATCAACGAGTGACAAATCACCACCTGACCACTGTATTTATATGCTGTACTGTCAATCCTGGCTGTTGGCATTTTCCATTTGATGTTCTTTTTAGGGTTCAAACTCTTTGGGGGCAGCAGTGGTTCTTCCTTTTGTCTTTAGAAAATGCCTTGTGCATTGTGGCTTGTAAATAATACATAGCAAAACCACTAGGATTTGTGAATGGAAAGGGGAAAACTGGCAGGTTTTTCTTTTAATAAAGCATAAGTACCTATCAAGCCATGCCAGATTGCATCAGTCTGTGCTTTACTGTTGGGAAGAACACTATGTGATTTGGGTGGCAGAGTGTGTTCAAGAAGGTTGAGATCCTTGTATCTTCCTTGCAGCATAGTATTATTTATCATCTACACACATTTTTAAGGTGTGCATTAATTGTTGATCTATCAAATCCCAATGAAAGGGAGCCACACTCTCTTTCCTGTTTCTTCAGCCAGAACTGCATTAATACTTAAACAGGGAAGAAATCTAATTGTAGTGGCCATCACATACACCATCACATTTACACATACGCCTCTATATCATTTTAGGGCAAGTGTTTTATTTTCTGATCACTGTGACTGTACCCTTAGGCCACTGCTTATGTTACTGTTTGCTTAATGTAATGCCTCATTTTTTTCTTTCTGTATATTAAATGTATAAAGTAGTTCGTGTGTTTTGAGCAGCTGTACCAGGAAGATTTTTAACTATTATTTTTTAAATTGAAGAGTTTATTAAAAAAAAGACATTCCAATAAGTTTGAATTACTTTATGCTGCACATCCTTGGAAACCTAATCACTTCCAGATGGAGCTATTCATACTTCTAAGAGAGCACTAATTTGAAACTGAATTGGGGTTTTTGGTATATTCATCTTAGAGTACCCTTGTACATTACAGAACCAAAATCCTTAAAAAATTAAGCAATCTAGTTTTGAAAATAAGTAGTCTAAAAATAAACTTTATTTAAATTGTTCCCATTTAAAATAGATTTTTTTTTCTTGACACTGATCATGTGATATGCATATACATCCTTCTGACACTACAGTAATCACTGAAGGCAGAGTGAGAGAGTGTGTGTGTGTATATGTAGGCGGGGAGGGAGACATGGGGAGGACAATGTAGCGAATGCCTTAACCTTTCCTCTGGGAAGGTACTCAGTATGTAGGCAAAAGTGAAATGTTTAGAGGTTCAGCCAAGTTCCTGGGGATGTTTATCAGCTTTACTGAACATCATCTCTCCTGTAAAACCATTTCTCTTCAAATATTTTATTTACCCAAAAAGTCTATTTATATCCTATATTCATAAAATTCTTCTTTTATAGCTAATTATGTCCACTAATAATCATGACTTACGTTTTATCTTAGGGATGTTTAGGGTTTTACACTGCCATCCATGATCACTGTAATACCTGAGTGCCTTCTGCCTAAGTTCAATAGCAACTGCAAAATTCATAGCGGACTTTATGGCCTTATGACTTCATTCTAGGACTCTCAGGGAACCTCGGTATGAAAATAATAATTTCTGGTAGGGATAGGCTTGGGGCAGCTGGATCTACCCTCCTAATATTGCTACATGATTAGTGTGCACTGTTGACCAATGCACAAGACTCCCATTGGGCCAGTACTTGGTGGTATTTCATATCATACTAGAAGGTCTCCCAAGGTGACTTGTTGTCCAGAGTCTCAACTATCATTTAAAAAAAAAAAGTCTCAAGTTGTTATGGTTGCTAGTAAAACCTTGAAAATGTGAAGTTACTGTAACTGGTCTAGTCCTGCCTGCCTAAGTTTTCAGAGAGCTCTGAGGTGTGAATTCGCCTGTTCATTCTAGTGGGTGTTTACTCAGATGCCCGAGGAGAACCTTTAAATATTCCTATTGTTAACTGTTACATTGCTCATCTAAACTTAAGAAGAGGCAGTATCATACTGAGACAACCTGCACAGTCTTCTCTGAGTAAGGGTTCATTTTGGTGCCAGTTTTATGTGGTCTTGGTAGTGTACCTTTTTTTTCCACCCAGTCAAGAAGGAACCAAACTCAATCTGAACCCCACAGAGGGGACCCTATCCTGAAGAGCCTCATGGAGCAGACTGTGTAGGATCATGGATGCAAGGATGCTACCAAATGTGTTTCCCACCTCTTTTTCCTTCTGTTTTCATCCCCATCAATAGTAATCTCCTTGGACAGCAAAACATGGATTCCAAACATAGCCCCAGCCTCATTACATAAATTTGTCCCTAATGAAGACTTGAACTGATTACACTGAACTCTACTGTTAGCACCATATCAGTTTAGCCTCTTGAACAGCTACATCCTTGTAATAATAATAATAAGAGAAAAAATGGGATTTTAAAATATTGTGTTTTTAAATGCCTTTTTTTAAATATGGGAAGTAGTTGCTTTTCTTGGAAGAGGATTTATTGAATAATGAATCTTGTTTGGACAGTAGGCTCAATCTACCATTTTACATGCATGCCAGGGTCGGTACATTTATTTGGAGGTTACTTGTTTGAATCCTGAGACAGGCATATCTTGTTCATCTGGTTTTGTCAAGACTTGTTGTCTTCCTAATACCATAGCATCAATAATTGATGAAAGGGTTTTATTCTTAAATATTGAGAGATTTTAATTATCTGTACATTTACTTAGTTTTAATGCTTTCCGCATTTTTCTCACACAAATTGTGTCAAATCAAATGAACCGATCATAGATATGAATTGATTGAAGCATATAATACATGGTTGTTTTTTTCCTGTCCATTTTAAAAATTACTGAATTTTCATGTGAGTAGAAGGCAGTGCATTTTGTATAATGGCATGTGTTCTTTAAGATGTGAAAATCATATTTTTTTATTATATCATATAGGTAAAATTTTGAATGCTTGGAAACTGGAAGACTGCAGTTACTGTGCAATTGATACAAAATTTTTGTATTATTAATAGCATATATCCAGTAATCTTTCCAGGTATATATGATTTCTTCTTTTTATAGTCTGAAATGCCACTCAAGGAAGTTGTCAGAGATTTATAATACTTTTGATACACTAATTAGATTGTTAGCTTCTACTTAGTCAAGGATGTTAAAAAAGTGATAAATAGAATACCATACTCACTTAGTACAACCACTAAGCAATGAATACCAGAATGTTAGGAAAGCAAGTAAATTCAAAGTATTACATTTGGCATTCTCAGTTTATTAAAAATATCCCACTTTTTGGATTATTGCTGAAAGTTTACTGTATCTGAAGGGATTCAGTAATACATGAACATGTTCTCTGGTTTCCCTGTAAAGATTCTGTTTATAAAGGCTCAGGGTAGTTCTATCTAAAATGGATCATAGTATAGATATAACATTCATTTTCTGGTCTGTTGACTCAGAAACACTGAGTTATACATATTTCATTTGCTACTGACCACTGCACCAAGGATCCATTAAATAAGAAGGGTGAAATGCTAATTCTAGGTCGTGTCTTCCCATCTGTTTACCTGTCTAGTTGTAAATTTACTATTCCACAGACATTTTGAGTGAAAATTTGGGTAACACACAGCCACTGCAACTTCTGTACTTCATTCATTCTGTTACAACAGCAGAAACCATAATATAGTCAGCATTTGCCAACTGGAACCACATAGTTAAGCACAGGCTTATTCTACTTCATACTCAAAACTAGTGCTCTCTCAAACACCACTGAGTGAAAGCCATTGGCAAGTGCTACATTTTTGATGATCACTGTATTTTAAAATCTTTGAGTAAGAAAGGCCATACAATTTAGGCACCAATAAGAGTGCTCTGTGCTTGAATCCAATATGGGGGGAGTGGATTTAGACAGTTATTCTCTGCCAAGCAAACCCAGCAGTGACCAGTTGCCTTCTGAGCCATGTGCCATGCTAGTGGTAATCCTAATTTGCCAGCCTATAGCTAATATGAAGGAGTAGAAAGAGGCCAAAACACTTGCACTATTGATAAAATCATGGTAGCATGTTCACCAAAGGTTGGTGAGAAATGTGTTCACTAATAGTATCATATCAAGTATTAGTTAGCACAATGATTTTTACTGCTTCCATGATAATAGGTGCGGTCAGCATATAAAACCATGGCATAGTCTATACTGGGTATAAACTATGGAGCCTGATTTAGTCCAAATATCTGTAAGTAAGACTCATGCATAGGGCTCACTAGGAAGTGATCACTGCTAGGATATAGTATGTCATGACCTGCAGGACTTGAACCCAGGCCCTCAGGGTTCATGGGAACAGCCACACTCCAACACTACACCTGGCAGCTTGCTGACCATGGTTTACCCATGACTCATGAAGCCCAGCCCCAGTGTGAGGCTCAGCCCCTGAGGTCTGATTGGTGGAGTCCCAGCGTGGCTGATGGCCCCACTGGCCCTACTTAAGCCAGCAGCAGGACAGGGAAGCTGTCCAAACAACTGGGTTCCACCTTGCCCTGGACTGTGTGCCTCCTGCTCCTGTGCCCCTGGCTTGATTTCCTAGCATCCTGACCCAGCTGGACTCTTGGCATCTGACTTGTGGGTACTGACCTCCAGTCTGGCTCCTGCCTCTGATCTTTTGGCCTGCTGACCTGATCTAACTCTGGTTCCCTACTCATGGTTCTGATCTTCAGTTAGTGTTCTGCTTCTGATCCAGTCGATGCTTGATTACTATCTCATGATTGCAGACTCTGGCTCCAACTACTGGGGTCAAGATGCCCATAACCTGGCCACGACATAGACTTTGTCCCATGTTACAAACATGGTAGGAAAATTAGGTGGTAGTCAAGTATCAGAGGAGTAGCCGTGTTAGTCTTGATCTGTAAAAGCAGCAAAGAATCCTGTGGCACCTTATAGACTAATAGACATGAGCATGAGCTTTCGTGGGTGAATACCCACTTCATCAGATGCATCTATGAAGATTTGAATCACAATTAAAGTAATGCTTTAGCATGATTAGTCATTATAACAATTTGCTTCGTGGTCTGATAAGCTGCCATTTTCTTTTCTGTCCTTGATTGCTTCACCATATCTGGTATTTTCTATTGAGAATATGAAAGATGGAATGAATTTTGAATCTTGGGCTCTCTGCTTGAATCCTTTCCCTCCACATCAGAAGCCCATAGGGAAAGTTGTTCCCAATATTTATTATTTTGAGTCTTCTAGAATAAAACTGTACAGGGACAATAAACTTCAGTTGAAGTAGTGTTAGGAGACTCAGAAATATTTGTAACTGTTATTGCCTGGTCAGAATCATTACCTTAACTGTCTTGAGGGCCCTTTTCACTTTTCACTTTCATGTAAACTTTGCTTAAAATTCTGTCAGGGGTTCTGAGCTCTATACAAAGAAGATGGTTTGCCCTGCAGTCCTGACTTGCATAATAAAAAAGAAATATCTTCTTCAGCCTGGACAAATTTTGAGTTTGAAGCCAAAAACTTGGGACCTTCTGTGGACTTCTGTAGACTTTGGGTAGTAAATTAAAATTATAGTTGTAACCTTGAACTGTTGTTTTGGAATAGACACCAATAAATATAATGGGTCCATTGGGAAGGCACAAAGCATTTTGAGATTTATGAGGGGGAAGAAATCAATAGTTTCCCTGAGGCTGTGTAAGTCATGAGTAGTACTAGTAGTTTTATGCAAAGTTGACAATATCATGAAATATAAACCCTCGGTTTGGACTTCTACCAGAAATTGAAGTGGCATTAAAAAGAAAAGTAAATGTTTTATCATGTGTTTTCAGGAGGGACTTTGTATTTTTTACCATTTTACCTTGTGAGTTCCCTTTAACTGAGCAATAAAAGACAGGTTGGAAGACGACAAGTTTGGTTCTCAATTCACTTTTCTCTGATTGCTGGGTTATTTCCTTTTTCCACTCTCTGATTAAACTTGTCTGGCCCTGAGGAATCTTTATTTTGTAAATGCCAAGTCACACACATTGTCTGCTCATAAACTGGGGTAGGGTTGAGGGGGGAGCCAGAGGAAGGATTAAATACCACTATTAAGAACAGTTTTAAGTATTACATGAGAGTTTTATTATTAATATTAATAACATTAAATTGCAAATGGTAGAATCTAGTGATGCAATAGACCCATAGCCTCTGGCTGAGTTACTGAAGTCCTCAAATCATGATTTAAAGACTTCAAGTTACAGATAATTCACCATTGACACTATTTAAACTTGTAAGTGACCCGTGCCCCTGCTTCAGAGGAAAGCAAAACAAAACAAAACAAAACAAAACACCCTGGGTTTCTGCCATTCTGACCTGGGGGAAAATTCCTTCCCTACCCCAAATATGGTCATCAGCTAAGCCCTGAGTATGTGGACAAGACCTGCCAGGCAGATACTTGGGAAAGAATTCTCTATGGTAACTCAGAGCCCTCCTTATCTAGTGTCCTGTTTACAGCCGTTGGGGATTTTTGCTACTAGCAGTCTTCAGTGGGCCACATACCATCATAGGCAGTCCCATCATACCCCTTCGAAAACTTATCAAACTCAGTCTTGAGCTTACCTTGGCAGGCTGTTCCAGAACTTCACTCCTCTAATGGTTAGTAACCTTCGCCTGATTTCAAGCCTAAACTTGTTGATGGCCAGTTTATATCCATTTGTTCTTGTGTCCACATTGGTGCTTAACTTAAATAACTCCTCTCCTTCCCTGGTGTTTAGCTCTCTGATGTATTTATAGAGGACAATCATATCTCCCCTAAGTCTTCTTTTGATTTGGCTAAAGAAGCCAAGTGCTTTGAGTCTCCTCTCACAAGGTAGGTTTTCCATTTCTCTGCACCTGTTCCAGTTTGAATTCATCTTTCTTAAACATGAGAGATCAGAATTGCACACAGTATTCCAGATGAGGTTTCCCCAGTGTCTTGTATAACGGAACTAACATTTCCTTGTCTTAGCCTTTTTCATGGCCACATCACATTGATGGGGCTCATAATAATCCTGTGATCCACCAACACACCCAGGTCTCTCTCCTCCATTGTCACTTCCAATTGATAGCAGATATTCTTGTTTTTAATCCCTAAATGCATAATCTTGCACTTTACACTATTAAATTTCATCCCTTTTCTATTACTCCACTTAACAAAGTCATCCAGATCTTCTTGTATGATATTCTGGTTCTCCTCTATTTTGGCAATACCTCACAACTTTGTGTCATCCACACGTTTTATTAGCACACTCACGTTTTGTGCCAATATCAATAATAAAACTGTTAAATAAGATTGGTCCCAAGACCAATCCCTGAGGACCTCCACTAGTAATCTCTCTCCAGCCTGACGATCACCTTTCAGCATGGCCCACTGTAGTCTCTCCTTGAACCAGTTACTCATCCAATTTTCAATTTTCATATTAATCCCCATCTTCTCCAATTTAACTAATAATTTCCCATGTGTAACTGTATCAAATGCCTCACTGAAATCCAGGTAGATTAGATCTACTGCATCTCTTTTGTCTAAAAAGTCAGTTATCTTCTCAAATGATTGCTGAACATCGTTTGAGTTTATCAGGGAATACAAGTAGTATGCTTGTCCTATTATCAATCTTTTAAAAATAAATAGTTTAGCATTGTTTTAAAATGTGTTTGAAGCATGGCCATTTGTTTGAACATTAACACTGTTCATTATACTGTGGTGTTTCATCATTGGTTGGATTTATCGTTAGGGTAGCTAATGAGATGGACAAGAATTTGTTTGTGAAGGGGGATTCCGACCTTGCTGTTACTCACCCAATCACAGTAAAAGTAATGCGGGAATATTCTGAATGGTGACTCTACAAATGTCATTGTGAAACTTGCATGTTTATTTTGTCTGTCTATTCTTCAGGTTGTAGACATTCAGATAATAAGATGATTGTCAGTATAAAACAAAGATCACATTTTCTCAATTTCAAAGTATATGCATGTGTGTATAGTATATTTCTAACTTTCAAACCTAACTTCTTAGTAAATTGGTGTCCTTTGCCATTCCCAAATCACCATTGGGTGTGAGAGAGATTCTGCTCTCTCTTAATTTGTGCCACCACCTCTTTATCTACAGGGAGGTGGCACAGATGTCTATTGGGCTAATATTTGCTTCTGCTGTTGGGATTTAGTAAGTCTGCTACAGATGTACAGGTAGGAAACTGATCCAATAAATAAATATATAAAACCTTGCTTTTTGTCATCTACACTGGCTTACAGTAGATTTGTGCTTGAAGTTTCAGACATTATTTTTGACTTCTAAAGCCTCAAACAATTTGGGTTCAACTTAGACTATGACTATATCTCTCTCCATGTAAAAGAGCAGTAGTTGTACTTTATCCTTGAATAGGCCCTTAGCCAAGATTGGAAAGAGTTAGCAGCAGACCTCTCACTGAGAGGTCCTGGGTTTTGGAATTCACTCCTCACTTTGGCAACTTTCACTATCTGAGTTTGGTGACCTTCATTACAAATGACAAGATAGATTCGCTCATTCTCCCAGGCTTTTCCTATGGGAGGGGAATATGTTGTAGGGGTTGCATTGTTGTCTGTATTATGTTTAAGAAAAATTTATGCTGTTGGACTGTATTTTAAATTTAGTACATGTGTTTGTTTATTCTTTTTCCAAACGTATTTTAGCTATTTGGAATGCACATAGAATTTGGATATGTGCAACTGGAAATAAATTGAAATAAATAATCTTATCTGATAAGAGTCTGAATACAAAACAGGCAGCAGATCAGTTGAGCTTTACACAGTCATTTTTCAGACCAGAACTGCAGCTGAACATAAGTTGTAAATTTCATCATATTAATTTGTTTTATGAGCTGCATTTCATCCATTTATTACTCTTGAGTTACGAATAGTGGTGATGCGTAAATACAATGCCAGCTAGGCAGCATGTGATGCTTTTGATGTACTAAGAGCCATATCTCCTGCATGATATTTTAGCTTGGGTAACAAACTTTGTGGAGTGGAATCTGTCCCTCCTTCTGACTACATGACATAATGTGTTCTCTGTAGTTCTGTTGTAGAGATGGTCAAATATTGTTCAGTGGATCTGTTTGGCAATTAATCCTATAAAGATTCTTTCTGAACTCCAGGCCATTGATCTCCTTCAATCTCAGCCTTAAGGTAGAAGGATAGGCCATGTCAAAAATCACTCCTCCTGGAAGCTTTGGGATATGTCAGATTTTTAATCCCATGTTTAGGTATAGGATCCTTCTTTCTGGATAACTATCCAGGATACCAGCTTCTAAATCTGCAAAATAATGAACTTCATATTTGTCAGTATCGAATTAAACGTGCTAAAGGTCATAACTATAAAACAGTTTGTGACTGAGCTTGCAACCAACTGAAAATATTTGCATTGCACTTATGTACATATGCCATATCTCTGTGTATGTATTATTTAAAAACAAAACCAAAAAAATCCCAAACACTTTTTTGATTGACTGAGTGTGTATAGGATTCTAGAAGGGGTTGATACCACACCCCACCACAAGGTTAAAAATCTGGCTTCTCTCCGAACATATAGGAGAGGGATTGGAATCCATTTGGAAGACCGCGGGATGTTAAATGCCTCAGAAAAGAACATTTTTAGATGGGAAACATTTTTTCTCTTTCCTGGCTGGAGCTAAATTTAACTGGGGTAGGCTGTTCATTTTAGGGAAGCTGTCAGTTGTAAATGTCCATTTAATTTCTGCATTGGAATATTCATTTTGTTATAGAGCCCACTGTGGGAAGAAACTTCCTAGGTATGATGTAGGGGAAAAAAGTGGTACAGCCAATTTACCAAATAATTGTGTATCCCGCTGTATTAATTTCTCATGGATAGGAGGAAATGTACTGGGCGGTGAGTATTTCAGGTATTTGCTTAATAGTCCTCATGCACTCCTAACAAGTGTTTGTCTTCAAAATTTCAGTGCCCAAACATGCATCATAGCACATCGTGAGGAGCAATATAGCCAGCCAGGCTTACTTTCCCCATTTCAACACTATTAGTATTTTCATCACCAAGTAAAAATTGATCAATGAAGACAAATCCCTGAAATCAGGAAATAAATTACTGTACTGGGGCAGTCATTTCTTTTGTAACTGTTTTACAAAGTTGGTGGATGAAGGAACTGTATGTGGTACTGACAGACAATCACTTTAAAATGGTGTAAGGTTTTGTTACCAGGGAATGAATTTGTGCACTAGTCATGCTACTGCACTTGCTACCTTTATGGTTGACCATAACCATGTTTTTTTTTTGTTTTTTACCATTTTGGTCTGCTAATACTTCTCTAAATTGGATGACGGTAACCAAAGATTTACTATGGTATTTAAAGGAGGGAATTGCACTGGAAACAGATACACTATGCAGTAATTTCTCTGCTCCCCCTCCCCTCAATTAGAGAGAGATTGTTATACTTCAAAAAGTCATGGTATCAAATATGAGGAAATTTTGGGAAAACAAAACCAAACCTCTTCTATCTCATAGAACTGGAAGGGACCCTGAAAGGTCATTGAGTCCAGCCCCTACTTTTACTAGCAGGACCAAATACTGATTTTGCCCCAGATCCCTAAGTGGCCCCTTCAAAGATTGAACTCACAAGCCTGGGTTTAATAGGTCAATTCTCAAACCACTGAGCTATCCCTCCCCCCAGAGCTACTCAACTGTCATTCAGTTTCTTTTATGTTGGGAAACCCACTCTTTGGCTTTGGCTGACAACTTCTTACAGTTGACTACTGCTTCTGTGCTTCAGGATTTTGTCAGACTAATTTAAATTAAAATATATGCCATTTCCTTTATGTTCTTTACAGTAGATAAAATATGTTAATTTGTGTAAATGCTCTTCTGAGTGCAGATGCTTACACTGAAAGCATGCTTATCTTAAAAGCTGCATATCTTTCATTCTTGGCTTCTTTTATGTGCACAGTTTTATTTTTTTTAAATGCATGTCTTAATATTTGAGAAGACTTTTTTAAGGACACATTTGAAGCTAAGTGAAAAAGCTCTCTGCTTTTTTCATAAATATTCATGAGTTCATAGAAAATCTTGTTACTGAATTGCTTTTTTCTTTTGAGGTTTTATAATCTTTCCCCTTCCTCCTCATTGCTTCATTTCATTGCCAAAGATTAGCAATTTTAGAATATTTGGTTGGCTGAATTATTGTATACCCAACATCAGCTCTGTTATGTGAGATGTCAGCATGCTTACCTTTGTCTATTATCACAAATGTTTGTGCATCTTGATATGTTGCATTGCAAAATAAAAGCGGTGAATCAATCAAAATTAATGTGATTCATCATTTTACTTTCAAGGTTTGCAGCATAATGTGCAATATGTGGTATTATTAATGTATTGTGATTATGTAGTTTATAAATAGAAGTATATTTAAATTACATTGGGGGGTCTAATGTCAGAAATACTTACCTTCATTAGTGGTGAAGTATTATGAATGAAGATGTGAATAATGGGAAACCTCTTCAGGAATTCTACTTCAGTTATGAATGTAACCTGATAGCATATATTTCTCTTATTCTAAGCAATGGCAAGGCTTTAATGGTTATGCACAGAGCTCAGCTGCAAATAACCATATTCCAAACTGATGTCAAACTTAATTTTTAACTAAGAAGCAAGGTATTCGCCATAGTGCAAAATGGAAAAAAATAGTTTTTTTTATTTTAGAAGTAGTTGATCTCATTTAATTGTAGTCAATAATATTGAACATTGAAGAGACGTTATCCTGTTTTGCATCTGATTAGTTGCATCAGGCAGAACTTGGTGGAGATATTATAGAAATCAGAAATAAATGTCTAGTAATTACTTACGTCAGTGCTCGCAAAAAAAAAAGTACATTTTCCAAGTCACAAAATTCAGGCATGTAAAATGCAATATCCAAAAAATATTCATGCTTCATGTTTTCTGGGCTACACCTTTGATAAATCAGTGATGCATAGAAGATGGACTATATAGTGTGATACAGAGAAATGAAATTCATATTTCCTACCATGGAATCCACAGAGCCTGGTACTAGCTAGGGTGACCAGATATCCCAATTTTAGAGGGACAGTCCCAATTTTTGGGTCTTTTTCTTACATAAGCTCCTATTACTCCCACCCCGTGTCCCGATTTGTCACACTTGCTGTCTGGTCACCCTAGTATTAGCTGAATATAAATATATGCCCAGTAAACAGCTATGTCTGTCCCCATAACGAGAACATCAGGGTAAATAAATCAAATATTATTTAAGACATTTTTCTCAGTAAGAGAGAAATATACAAGTGCTTTCAGAATGTTATTCACTGCTGATTATTCATTGCACGCTTTTTTTTTTAAACTCAACATTCACTGAATTTCAATGTGTTAGACATTTAAACTTCAATAAAGTGCTGGAGAGAGGGTAAAAATGGCAAAGGATTAGGTCAGTCAAATCTGACAGTATATAAAACTGAAAGCTGGTTGCATGCATTATAGCAAAAGAACTGTTTGTCTTTTTTTTTCCTCTGGCCGATAGCTCAATCAAAAAGACGGCTTTGTATATATGACTAAATTTGTACTTTAGTATGTTTGTTTCTCTTTTATATATCCAACTCCATATTCTTCACTTCAATTTTATAGCTTTTTTTATTTGCAATTTAGATTCCTATTTAAATATTCTTATTAAAGTAATAATAAACACACACTCATTCTGACAAGAAAAACAATCAGACCTACTCATGTTCCTTTTTTGATACTATTTGCCATAAAATGCACTGACTGAAAATTATTGTAGCTTAACTACATTTTGGTCCCTCC
This sequence comes from Gopherus evgoodei, assembly GCF_007399415.2. Lineage (NCBI taxonomy): Eukaryota > Metazoa > Chordata > Testudines > Testudinidae > Gopherus > Gopherus evgoodei. The sequence continues at coordinate 211,601,670 of NC_044324.1, read as the reverse complement.
TCATTTAGGCTTCTAGGCCTATTCCTGCAGTTGAGTAAACCACTTACTGGTCCCTCCAAAGAAAATCTCCAGATTTGGACAACTCTTAATCTTCCACCCACAATCATAAATATGTGCAAGTTAATGGACTTATAATGGAAAACCACAGTGATGTCAGTGTGATAAATATGGGGAAATATTGACTTTAATGATAGCCCCGCCTATATAATGAAGATGGTCATAAGTGCAATGCTGCATGAAACCTTGAGAAGGGAATCTGCAATAAAAGGTGACAGTAGGCATGTAGGACAATTGGAGAGATAAGAAATCCAACTTGTTTCCTTTCATATTAGCACGAATCATTCCACAAAGCAAAAAGTCTTAATAGGTTAATGCTTGTAAATGAGTATTAGTATGTGTCTGTCTTTAAAAATAAGCACAGACATTTTTATGCTTTGTATCACACAGCTTGCATTCAACTGATATAATGGGCCAATTCACCTTAAATGGTCCCTTGAAATATGTGTAAACTATTTATGCTAAACAATCTGTTCCACTCTGTATTTAGTAGTGGCATTCTAAGTCAGTGGTTCTCAAACGTTTTTTTTCGCGGACCACTTGAAAATTGCTGAGGCTCTCGGTGGACCACTTAATGATCTTTCCAAATGTTGTTTGTACCATTAGCTAACTATTGTAAAATGCTTTGGATAAAAGTGCTGTATGTATTAAAAAAATAAGTTTTTTTTGTTCTACAAATAAAAGCACACAGCTTATTTTAATATCAGTAGTCCTACCTTTCTAATGCGATGGATGTGCTCTTTCTCTGGCCATCGCAGCCCTGCACATCCCAAATCCCCCTCCCCTTTTCACCCCACTGCCTCCTCCCACCTACCCCCATTCCCCCCCGAGGCCACCACCTGACCTTAAGTGTGTATCTCCAGGGTCCAGGCACTAATTAGGTGGATGGCCCTTCATTCTCCCGTGTGCGACCACCCAGGCACGCAGTTTAGAGGGAACTATCCGCAGACCCCCTGAATGGAGCGCGCAACTCATTGGTGGTCCGCGGACCACTGTTTGAGAACCTCTACTCTAAGTTGGTTTCCCAGACCTGAAGAAGAGCTCTGTATAGCTTGAAAGCTTGTCTCTCTCATCAACAGAAATTGATCCAATAAAAAATATTATCTTACCGTCCTTGTCTCTTTAATAACATTTAACTATCCAATCAGGAATGTGCCTGTGAGACATAGATTAATCTCTCCGGTATGTACAAGCCACAGTTGGGAGGGGGAAAAATATGGCACTATAGACAGCTGCTAAGTCTCTAGTGTTACCTAATGGGAAACAATAAAATACATCTCCATCTGGGTACTTTAGCATTTATATTGCTTCAGCAATATCTTTGTCCCCCACCTCAATTCCCTCTAGTGTTAGTCTAGGATTACTGTTTATCCCATTTTTTGTGGATTAGATTGAAGCTATCAACATAACTAACAGATGTTGGACAGCAAAGGGAAGATCTTGATCTGCATGATGTCACACCACTAACTGCTCCAGTTCCTGCTACTTCCTCCCTCTCTCTTAAAGAGCAAATAGTCCTTCTCAACAGCTGATTTTGAATGGATTATGCCATCAATATATAAGGATTCTGGTTCAGATTCACCTCCTTTCACTTCTTCTGCATGTTTTTAGGGAGAAAAAGTTCTTGGTCAACAATACTTACGTGCAAAATACGAAACCAAAAAAAACCAAAACAAATTTCTCTAGCACTGAGACTGCTTCACTTTGAAATGGATTTAATTGCAGGAGCATCCGGAGGCTGTGGTTCAGCTGGTGCAGCAACATTGACTGGAAGCTCTGGACACGGGTAAAACTGAATCTCTCAGATTTTCTGTCTACTCAGAGCTGCCGGCCTCAGATGAAGAAGGACAAGAGAGAGAGCACACTAGGGGACTGGCCTGACAAAGCTTCCTGTTCTTTGTGAACAATGATTTCTGAGTGCAGAACAGCTGAAGAAAATAGCTGGCCTTGAAATCTTTTCAGGAGACCTGTTTTGTCCTAAGTTAAAATTGCTCCAGCTGTGTACCCAAGACTTCTACTCCAGCAAATGTATCTGAGTGGAATTCGCTTTGATAATTCTACAAATTGCTTTCATGGCTGTTTAAAGTGTAGGTCTTGGCTCACTGAATCAAGCAGGATAGATGTGCCATGGTAGAATGGAAGATTTTATTCTATCTTACTCTTTTGACTCTCAACAGTAGACACCCATGAAACAAAGAGAATAAAGCTTCTATAACCCAGCTGAGTGTGGAAGCCAGATCTATGACCTTTTACATAGATAGTTTTCCAAAATCTCTTGTGGTGTATAAAGCCCATAGAGTCTACACTTCGTGTTTGTGTGATTATGAACTTTCAGGAATATGGTATAAATATCTTAAATCCCTAGAAGCTACTAGTATTACCTGTAATATGAAAACAACGAGGAGTCCTGTGGCACCTTAAAGACTAACAGATTTATTTGAGCATAAGCTTTCGTGGGTAAAAAACCTACTTCTTAATATGAAGTAACACTCACCCTTTCGACTAATAATAATTACTGCTCCTTTTACTTATCTTTAGTTCAGGGGTATGAAAGCAACTTCCCAGAGTTGGCATTTCTGTAATATAACAAGGTGATGTAGACTTCCCGTCAAATATTTTTTTCAACACTAGGCACACTATCTGTGCTATAGAATCCTTATTATATCTAGAGTGAGAATTTTGGAGTTTAATTCTCATATGAGTCTTCCTGTAGGTCCATAGTGCATTTCAGTAGCATATATGGTCAAATTTGTATATCAGCAGTGATTACTTGGGTTTTTTAACACATTAGAAAGTCAAATTATTAATTGATCTCGTCTAACAAAAAACAGAAAAACTAATCAATTATGGTATTTTGTAAATGAGCAAATTAAAGAACTTCTAACTAGATCTGATTCTGACCTGCAGAATAACATAAAGGATTCACATTCATTCTTTTAATCACCAATCCACTTATGCACATCTGAATGCTGTATTAATCTTGCATTAGAGAAACATAATCGCCTCTGTAGCATTGTGCTCAAGTCACTGCACATTCATTATTTCTGATTCAAGGAAATCTTGAACTCGGGTTGAGCCGTCCTAATGCTTAGCTATAGTGTTTGAGTGAGTAGGCTAGAAAGTTCTTACGTGTCAGAGAAACTTTAGGAATATATCTTTTTGACTGTTATCTATGTACAGTACAAACTGAGACTGGTTTAAGATTTTAGTGGAAAGCAACAAGATTTGAGAAGAGAATGTGCATGGGTTAAATGATGCTTAGTAATGACAGGATTTCAATACAAGGTATTAGTAATTAGTTGGTGTGATGGGAAGAAGTGAAGGTGGCAAGTGGAGGAATGAAAAGTGTTGAGCAGAGGCAGATGGCTGCTCATGGACAGTAAATTTGATGCTGAAGGTGAGGAGAAACCAGTGAAGAGTATTGACAGGGGATAGATAGAAAGATGTGGTTTTGGTGGTAGCATTTTGATTGCATTAAAGGGGAATCAGGGAAGATGCATTGAAGCCGAGCAGGAGGGTGCTTTAGGCAAGAAAATCAGGACTTAAATCAGGTCTTTAGCAGTGGAAGTGAACAGATGATGTTAAAGATGTTGTGGAGGAAAAAAATGGGAGACTTTTGACAGCACCATTGAGAAGAAAAATGAGGAGTGTACAATGTGATGAGTTTGAGGCTGTCAGTGGGGCAGAAACTGGCATTGCCGGTGCTCCTGGGAGGGAAAGCGCTTTGAGGACACATGAAAAATTGAATTTTTGCTCTTGTTTCATTTGAGGTAGTGGCATCAAATCCAATGATATGTGCTGGAAATGTGTGAGATGAAGGAAAATAGTCAAGAGTAGAGAGGTATATCTGAATACCTAGGTACTAGTTAGTTCTGCTGTAGTGGGTATATACAGTTTTAATGAATTAAATAACAAGTTGTGATGTAAAATTTGAGATGAATGCAGGTACAAAGTTAACACATACAAAGTAGTTGGTGTACTTGGGTTAGTATGTTTAAGAAACTTAAAATATATCCTGACACCATTTGGAATGAAACACTTCCTGATATATGCTGAAAAAATAGATGAAACAATTTCAAATTCCTTATAATTTTCAAGGCAATTTATTGAAAAGACCTGTGCGGTCTTACTACCAGTGCTTTAGAAAGGATGTCTTGTTAAATGAATACAGAAGGAAAAAAATGGACATAACTCTTAACTGAAACTATTCTGTACCAAAACATAGAGGGGAAAATCCTCCCCTCAGATCAACATGATGCTGTTCAGCTTCAATATTTTGATCCTCTGTTGACATCTGTGGAATATTCTTGCATGTGGAGAGGTCAGAATATTGTACTTGAGTATTACTATGTGGCTCTGAGTGACGGATTTTATGCTTAGAGGTTTGAGTCCTTGACTAATATCAATACTGAAATGTAGTTTTCTGGAGTAAGATAGAAATGGTCTGAGAGTGGAATAAGCATTGTCATGCCACAAAAGAATATACTCTGCACTATTGTAATGAGTCACAGAACAGAACGTCAGAATGTGTTCCACTTTAGCAGTAGCCCTTCAAAGCTCTGAAGGGCTGTATTATCTAAAACCTGTCATTCAGATCACACATTTTAACTCCTTGATGCCAAGAGCTGTCATTTTGTAGGGCAGACTCCTTTGCTAACAATAGAGCAGCTGTCATTTGCTGGCATTGTACTGCCAGCACTGATTCTGAAATATAATGAGAAAAAAAGGGAAGGCTGAGTGATGCTGTTTGCAGCAAAACACTTAACCTTTATGCTTCATTATTAATATTGAGAAAAGTAGTAGTGTAAGATATAAGTAATATTGTATTTAATACTCCAATATTTTTAATGTGCTGTTGGTTAAATTTGTCAGGTTACTGAAGATGTGCCCTGGGTCTAGAATATAATAAATTGTGCAATTTTATCTTATCATGAAGGGAATTACAATAGGCTTGCATGGCATTGTGCTGAGAGAACGAAGGTATGGGGTAAATAATTTTGAAAATCCTTAAGGAACTTAGGCACTTAAGTTGCTGGCAGTATTGAAAATTTTAGACAGGGTCCCTGTGCCAATGAGCTGAAATGCTAGGTTAGATGACATGAGATGGGAAAAAAAGATAAAAGGAGGGTAAATTTATATAAAATAAGCTCATAAAGTGGTTGATTGCTTTTCATTTAGGTAATAGGTTAGTGTGGGTGAGTGCTTGTGGGAAGGAATGGGTTTTGAGAAGATATTTGAAGGAGAAAAGAGGGTTGTGCAGTTATCTCAGGAAAAAAACACACTGTACATCTATAACGAATAACATCGTGGTTCAAAATGGATCTTTTGATAGAGGTGTCACATACAGGGTGCAATTCATACCCGTGAGGAGTTGTGAGAGGGGGCTTGCTCTGTAATGACTGGATTTTGCCAGCCATACAGCATATAAGCATTCACTTGGGTGTCTGGTGTTAAGCACCTCTGCTTCAGCACTCTGATTCCAGCAGCTTGATTGTTATACCACTGCCGCACTCTGGCCTCCATCGGCGTTGGTTACATCTTGCAAGATGACTTCAGTACCTACCAGTCCTGAATTTTCCCAGAACCCTGTGCTCTGCAATGTTCAGCTCTCTCTTGGACCATTCAGAGAGAGATATTGCGGTTGGTTTGTTCCTTAAAAGATACAATACCTAACAGCTTGCCACATTAACCAGAGTTATCATTCACTTTTAAATCAAACACAGCGCTGGGCTGGTTTAGATTTAAAGTAAAACGAGTTTATTAACAAAAGGAGATGAGATTTTAAGTTAAAGTATACAGGGTAGAGTTAGAAATGGTTACAATGAAATGAAAGTGAAAAATGCTTTCTAGATGCTTAAACTTAACAAAACGAGCTACAGCCTTTGTTCAAGGTAGTTTCCTTATCAACGTACTTTCCAGCAAGATGGCTGACCAACCCTTCTGATCAGAATCTCCAAAGTCCAGCTCAGTTCCTTTATCGTCTTAGGTGAAAGGTAACTTGGGGTTCTTTCCCCCTTTCTTTATAGTTCAGTGAACCTTTGAAATGGATTCTTCTGAAGATTACTTCCCACAAAGTAAAGTTCATTCAAGCTGTGAGGACGGTTGACATGGATTCTGGTGGTGAAGGAAATTCCATGCTGGTTTCTCCCCCTCCCACCTGCTGGTGTTTGCTGAAATGCAGATTGATCTGTTACAATCTCCCCCCATCTCCTTGTTGTGATGCTGAATGCTTGTCTTCTCCCCTGGTTGGCTTGTTGGTCCTGCTTACCTTCCATGTAAATTGCATTCCTATTGTCTCTTAATGTACCTTGGAAATATCTTCCAGGTGACCAAGCCACATTCTTTTGTCTAGAGTGGGGTAACTTTAGCCCTGCCTGGCAGGCACACTTCAATAAGATAATTTCCAATATGTTCGTAATTTTGAATTTGGCCTCCATACATACACCACGCAATAATATTAATGATCAGTATGTTGTTAGCTTTCTGTTGATATCTTACATGGCACCTTGTAGACACAGGTTATGACATTAGTGAGTTAGGGTACATTCAATTGGTCAGGCCAAGTGAAACTCACTGCAGATACCAATGAGCCTCTTGCATTCCTTTCCCCATAGTCCCAAGAATTTTAGGGGTCAATCCGTCCCCATATGGAGCACACAGGATGGGGACCAGTAAAATCTGTGCCATCATTTCTCATTTGTTTATTTCATTGTGAAAACTTCCCCGTAGCGGAGAGAGCGTGACTCATGGATTTTTCCCCATACTTTGGGAGTTGTGTGAACCCCTCCCATTGGGAATGGCATAACATTCCTGTGGCAACTACCGTGGGTGTTTACATGGAAAAGTAAGATTAATATGAGAAATGTTTGTGCTCTCTGAACAAAGTTAAACACATTGTCCAGTTTTGCTCTGCTTTCTCTCTCAGCTAGCCTATTCCCTTTTCTCTTTATGCTCTCCTGCACTTACATCTCTGCCACCTTGTTCCATTTTCCAACTCTCCTCTGCATGTGCTTCGGTTTTAAAAATGGTTTTAAAAATGAATGAACAACCAGAAATTGTTCAAACTATTCAACGTTTTCAGAGAAATTTTCTAACTTATGTTGTAGGTTTTCTTTTCTATGAGACTTCACATTTGTGTTATGCAAAGGGCTGAATAAAAATGCCTAATGTTATTGGTGTTCATCTGTAACAAATGAATAGTCTGAAAAGTGCCATCTGCTACCCTGATTTATAGGCACTTTAAAATGAAATATATGTACAATAAAGTATATGTATGATAGTTTGTTTTTATTATTTTTTTCTCTACAATTTGTGCTCATTTATTTTGATAAATAAGTGGGGTTATCCAATAAAACTTCCATTGTGCTTCTGGTTTTGTCACTGAGAAAATTTCTTCTTGATAATTGCCATGGCTGCTCTGCAGCTGGACATTTTATTTTTCTGCAGTTATTATCTCGTGATGTGCTAGTAGCAGGAATGCTGAACCAGAGAAAATCGATTAATAGAATCTTATCATGAGAGGTCACTTTTTCCTCCATAGTTATTCAATTTTATGCTACTTTGGACTTGTGAATAACTGGACACCAGTAAATAATTAAGGGAAAAGGCGTAGCTGCAGAAAAGATTCTCTGATGGAAGTTTTAATTTCACTTGGCCTAACTGAGCTCTGGTTTGTGATTTTCTAGCTGTCCGTTCTGTTTAAGAGTACTGTGCTATCAGATGACAAAGTTCACCTCTGTGTTGTGCAAGAAATAGGGCAGAATATGGTATCAGACATGTTTTTCTATACAGGCAAACATTGCATCGTTTGTATTACTCTTGATTAAACAAAATACTTCACAAGATATTATCTAAACTTAAGTTTTAAAGAGACACTGTCATGGCTGGCTTCTTAGTGCCCTAAAATGCATATGCAGTTTTTGGTCTTATTAGGCAGATTTTGAATTTTGTTGATGCAAACCTCAAAACAGGAACTACAATTTACATATATATTCATAACCCAATGAACACATATAATGTTATGAAAAGAGATGTTATATTATGACACTAATTGAAACTGCCAGGTACCGTCAGGATTTGTCTATGTAGCACATATTGTAGCAATCCAGCATGGAGCTTATGAGGGCATGAGTAACAGTAGCCACGTCCAGCTCTGGGACAAACTGTCACAGTCACTTAGTAAAACCTAGAAGACAAAGTTTCTTCTGGCTGTTTGTGCAACCTGAGAATAAAGGAGCTACCAGGGATCCAGAAGCAACCATAGATTGTCCCCTTATTGACCAAAGGTGGGCACTCCTCTTGAATAATGAGGAAAGATTCTCATTTATACTATCCCCACTATGTTTTGTATCATGGTGTTTTTACTGCCCTGCACAAGGAAGTATTATTTGCAGGACCTTGCTCCATTTAGGGCACTGTCTTTGGTTGGACAGTCATACTCCTAGGTAAACCCCACTGGACTGAGTCTGCAATATATTAATAAGTAGAAGAAGGTGTTGGATTTAATTGTAATTAGTCTTCTGGCTGTGTGTCTTAAGAAAATTTCTTAAGGGAAGCATACATTGTTTATTTTACAGATAGGGAGTGCTGTGATTTGCTGTTCACAAATCAACTCAGTGTATGGGCATAAACTTTATAAGATTTACTCTATTGTGTTTTCTTCACAGATCATTACTTTAGTTGGGCTGTGCCACCCTAAGACATTAAGGCGATATGATTATACAATAAATATTTATCTTGCTTTACAAACAAATCTAACTTGCTCAGTGTTCTCATTTGCTTGTCATTACTGTGCTCTCAGCTATTTATGAGCAATGCTGTTGTCTGAGCCCTGGAAACAAACAGAAAAGCCTGGATGTTCATATGAATGACACAAGTTCTTTCCTGACTGCTTTGCAAGATCAGATCTGTGGAATTTCCCCTCTTTTTGTTTAAATGTCTCTCTCTGTAGCCAGCTAGCCTCCCAGTTAGGTTGTTGTAATATGCTTGTGACCCTCAAGAGAATGGGGAAAAAAGTGCCAATGCTGCCCAAGTTTTCTAGTTCAAAAGCTACTTCTTGTGTCAGCACCAGATATAACAACTCCAAAGAGTACTGAAATATTCTGTGTCCCTATCTGCATATCGTTACCCAGAATGCATTTCTGGTTCACAGCTTATTGTGTAACAGTGCTGTTGGCTGAGTTCTGGGTACAGATATAAAGATTTGGGCTGTGTTTTGGATGAACTAATTTTATATGTATTAAAAACAACATTAACAGCTGCTGATCAGCATCAATAAGAGTCTCACAGGGTGGGCTTTTTGAGGCACGCCCCTGGCCTTCTCTCTGTTTTTCTCAGTAGTAAATGAAATCCCAAAATAAGGGGTTTTTTTTCCTCCCAAGGTAAAAACAGCTCCCCAAATCAACAGACATTGCCTTGTTCTGAGCTTCTGAACTACAGTTGGCTTCATCTGTGATCAGTGCAACCTCCACACAATCCTGGCTTCCTCTTCTTGCCTGTAGAAAGCAACCATGTCTGGCTGACTGTGCTGTAGCTTCCTTGACCTTTCAGAGTCTTGTTCCTTTTCCTGTCTGCTCCCTGAATCCTGTTGGAAAGTACAGGAGAGGAGAGGGTTTTTTTTTAATCTTTCTTTCTAAGTGTCCGACCCAAGTGCCGAGAGCCCTTTCAAGACCCAAATGGTTCCTGACACAAATGCATCTGTAAAAGTGTCGTAACAATTCTATCAACACAGGCACAAAATCAGTTTGCCCTCTCTTTACTACGATGACAATATTGAAAAAATGAATAATATTTTACTCACTTGTCAAAACATTCATTTTCCCACAAACTCTCAAAGGTGAATAAGCCAGGACAATTTTTCTAGGCTTATTTAACCCCTACCAAAAATGGGAGAAAAACTTTTTTGGAAGAGATGAGGCCTTAAAGTAAGTACTGCATATAGTTTAAGTGCAGTATGGTAGGGGCTTGTGAATAAAATCATTGAGAACTATTATTGTTTACAACACAATTTTTCTGTGGAAAAAGTGTTCCACATCATGATGAATACAACCAGTTTCATTCACTGAGAATGAATAGCTCTACTATTTTAGGTACACTACATTCTACATATGCCAGAAAATGTGTTGTAGAGGTACAGTAAACCATCCGTGTGTAACTGTAATTTGTTTCCTGTAGAGCAGGGGTGAGCAAACTTTTTGGCCTGAGCGCCACATCTGGGTATGGAAATTGTATGGCGGGCCATGAATGCTCATGAACTTGGGGATTGGGGTGTGGGAGCGGGGTGAGGGCTCTGGGCGGGCTAGAAATGAGGAGTTTAGGGGTTGGAGGGGACTCAGGCTGGGGCAGGGGGTTGGAGTGTGTGTGAGGGGTGAGGGCTCAGCTGGGGCGCGGACGCTGGGTTGAGGCTGAGGGGTTGGGATGCAGGAAGGTGCTCTGGGCTGGGATGAAGGGTTCGGAGGGTAGGAGGGGGATCAGGGCAGGGGCAGAGGATTGGGGCGTGGGACGGTGTTGGGGTTCAGGCTCCTGGTGGCGCTTACCTCACTTGGCTCCCAAAAGAAGCAGCATGTCCCCCCTCCAGCTTCTTACGATGGAGGCATGGCCATGCAACTCTGTGCGCTGCCCCGTCCACAGGTTCCGCCCCTGCAGCTCCCATGGGCCATGGTTGCCAGCCAATGGGAGTTGTGGGGGTGGCACTTGGGGCTGGGGCAGCTTGCAGAGCTCCTTGGCTGCCCCTACGTGTAGCAGCTGGAGTGGAGACATGCCGCTGCATCTGGGAGTCATGTGGAGCCATGCCATGCACAGAGTGGGACAAGCCCCAGATCCCGTTCCCCGTCGGGAGCTCAAAGGATCGATTAAAACATCTGAAGGGCCAGATGCAGCCCCCAGGCCATAGTTTGCCCCAGCCCTGCTCTAGAGGGTAGTCATCTTTTAGTATTTCGTGAAAGATGAATACTGTAGTTGATTAGTACTTCCTATAAAGTCAAGAAAATCTCCAAACTTTATGCTGCTCTTCAAAGATTTTAGTTCATACTCATCATGCCTTCACATGTGATAACATTTTTAATGGCCGTTGAACACATCTGAAGTTAAGACTTGTATTGCCTACAGTCAAAGTGCAAATAGTTGGAAAGATGTGGTGCTTATGAGATCTAATTGTGTCTGATGTTAAAAATCTGTTAGACATCTAAGAGGAGATAACAATGTTTCACACTTTAATGTTCAAACTCTGTACACTGTATTCACACCAATTACATTGCTGTAACCTGCAAAGTGACCTTTTCCTTTAGTGCTTGAGCTTCTCTTTATTGTTAATTTCCATACTGGAATTATTTCAAGTAGAGACATGTTATGACTAGATATATTATAAGACACTGGATTGCCTATATTATACATTTCTACCATGAGTCACTGTACAAGCTTCACTTGGAATTAATATGCTCTTACTTTTTCATAAAATTGAAATCTAAATATATTAGCAGTTAAGTAATAGTATCTGCAATTAAAGTTCAAGATGACCATGAGAGAATCGAAGTAACTTCTACAGTTACATAGCTAATAGGTTAAGATGTACATTTCATTGAACAACTGATATTTGTGCTTCACATCTGAAATGGTGTTTTTTGTTAAGCCTGGATTTTCTTTCCAGGACTATGTATCAATATGAAGTTGATCAGCATCGTCATCTAACATTGGGTCTGTTCTCAACACATTTTCTTAGGTCACTGGTTCTGATAATCAGAGAGTTTAAGAGTGTGTACGGTGCCTATTTATCAGAATGCTTTTGGTTTAGGGTTGTATTTCTAAACAGAAGATCACACTAAATTATGGTTATTTGCTGAATTATGCATATTTGCTGAATTATGCATATTTGCTGAATACCCTTTAAAAAGCATAACTGACAGTACCAGGCTTGAAAAATGTGTAATACCACAAAAACATGCAGTGAGATTTTAAAAGTGTGCACTGACATTTTCGAAAGATGCATTATGAATATTAAACTCCTGAAGTTACTTGTCCTTCTGCCTAGAATAAATATTTGATTTTGTCTCTGCACTGTGGCATGGTGGCTTAACAAATCCCATTGTCCTGTTGTGAGTAATGGTTTTCTGGGTGATGGCTCTTTAATTATTTTCCCTTCTGAATGGGCATGGGAAATTGAAATGAGGAAATGGAAATAAATGAACATTACTAAGCTAAATTGCTCTACATGCATTGTCATATAAATCACTACTACTGGTGGGTTTCTGGCCTAAACTGTTTTCAAGGGTCTGTTACTAGTGAGCAGTAGGAGACAAGAGTTGAAGACATACAGGACAAAATGAAAGACACAGTAGGAATGCACACCACTAAAATGGCTATCCTGTTCTGTGTACATGTGTAAGGATTTTTTTCAATTTTAGTCATCCTCTGGGAGAGTCATATCTATTTTAGTTCATTAGATACAATCTGACAGACTAATATTTAATTATCTTCTTTCTTTAAAATAGGTGATGTTTTCTTTAAATGCTTGTTGAAAGGACATTGGCCAGTCCTTTCGCTCCAGTTTTTATTATAGGAGTCCTATGACTGTGGGCTTTTCTGATTTGAGGGAATTAAAAATGTAATGAAGATATTCAGCCTTCATTCAGAACAAAACCCACAACCACACTGTTCCCTGCAGAGGTAACTTTCAAAATATAAATCAAGCACTTAGGTTGGAAAGAACAAGTAGGCTTTGAGTGACATGAATCAGTTAGGTTTGGAATGTATTGCAGAAAATTATCTTGCTGACCCTTCCCAAACTCTGTACATAGCAATGTAATAATGGTAGACAGGAATCAGTGGAGTTTGAATAGGGGAAAGATTCGAGGAGGAGGAATGGCAAAACACTTGTTCTGCAGATGTGCCCCAAAATACTAAGGCTGGCCCTGGCGGCCGATAGGCTTGTTGGCCTTGACACGGTGTCTCTTCAACAAACACTAGATGGGACGGAAATTTCCACTGTTTTCAAAAGAAATAAAAATGTAGGAGTATGAATCTGATGAACTGTTATACTTCATTGGTTAACCCAAATATGAATCACACAGAGACTAAACAAAATTGAATTAAATATCACACTACTGAACACATGCCCAGCGGGTAGAGCTATGGACAGCATAACATACATACCTTACTGTGATTTTACCAATGCTGGAAACTTGAGTTGGTTTTGGTGCGGGGGAGATTGCCTAGATAAAAAAATTGGATTTTAAGCCTATTTTCATTTTGGAGGGTTGAGTCAGTGGAATATAAGGTGGTTTTGTTTTGTGGTTGTTAAAACATTTTTAGAAGAGAAAGATAAAACATTTCATTTGTCACTCTGGACTGACACATCAACACTGAGCCAGCATTGCAATGCTAAAATACTGCAAGCAATGGGACTGACATATAATTCCCGAGAGCCCAGAAAGTATCTTCTTGTAGCCTACCACTTAGCATTTGCTAGAGCAGGTTTAAAATGATGCGTTTCTGCTTTTGTTTTTCAGCTGGTATTTTGGGGCTAGCATGTGACAGCTGCATAAAATCCCAAAACCACTTCCTTGGAAGCGGATGATGAAAACATGAAAGTGACTTATTTCACTTAGACCACACAAGTATGAAGAGACATATTAGATAACAAGAATGCTAACTAAAGTGGCGCCAAGATTTTTTTTTTTAAAAGCAATACTTATTTGGGTAACTGGTGGACTAAAGCGTGAACATTTAGTATTATACAATCTAAACATAAAAGGTTAAGTGAAAAAACTTGCATGAAATTTTAGAAGAGGTTGGATGGCTGGTTTGGGGAATGTGTGGTATTTTTTCACACCCTGACTCTCCCAGCGCATTGACAGATTTCAGTTATCAGGTAGCCACCTTTTTTTTTCTTTTGTTCTTTGGGATAAAAACAATGTAACCCATAGAATATTAAATATGAGCACTAACTTTTTTTCACTTACAAGGGAGACACGTTACTGCTTGAAGTTAATTGACAACTGGAAAATGGTATGAATAAATGAAACCAAATCCCTACGACCACATGTATTTCTGCAAGAGTGGGAAGGAGTATAAGAAATATAACATTGAATCATTGAAGATATTACCAAAAGAAGACTTACTGTAAGGCAGACAGTTAACATGATATGATGGTCATTCCACACTCAAATCTGTTCAACATCTGTCTTGTAGACTTTATTGAACATTGATTGTAAAGTACATTATTTTATGGCCAAAGAGAGATGTTACAACTATCATATTGTATGGTTTGTACCTTTTTTTGGTTAATGTTCTTCTTTGCATAGTGCTACAAGTCTCTGTTTGTTGTTGTTTGTTGTTTGTTTGTTTGTTTGTTTGTTTGTCATCCCATGAATTGCAGTAAGCTACTCACAAGAGTAAAAGTAAGTAGGATTTGGCCTAAAATACTTTCTTATAGGGCCTGGGTCGAAGTGGAGTTTGGCCAATTGACCTCAGTGGGAGTAAGACTGGGCTCCTAATAACAAGGACACCTAAACTAATGACTTTGGACCAAATTCTTCTGTGTTAGACCAGTATAAGCCTTTAGGTTTCCTCTAAAGGAAATATAAGAAACTTACAGAGTATTCGAAAATTCGTGGTATTTCCTTAGCAGCCATCCAATAGTTGGTTTGTAAATTTCTCTAATGAAAATTACAAGACAATACTAAGGATGCAGGAGGTTATGAAAGATTGGCTGTGCCTGTGTTTGTGCTTTTGCACAGAATCTTTTGGCTGACTTGGATTTATCACAAAAAGGAAATACTTGAAATCTTCAATCTCTCTCTCTCTTGTCTCTTGAACGGTGTTATGCAGAAATTCAAAATGGAACAGAAAATGAGTGAGGTGTAGTTAGCCATGCTGGAAATATGAGACCTCGCATGAACAGTCTTAGCTGTCTGTGGCATTTTCTTGAAGCAGTGCTCATTTTTGCTGTGTTGATAAATGATGAGGTAACGTAAAAGTATGGGCACAAAAATGAATACAATTACACTTCTGTTTTCTCAACAGAACTCTGTCCCAGGGGGACTGGCCCAGTTAAGGGGAGACTTGTGCATGATTAGCTGCTTCCCAGAGGGGGCTCTGAGGCCTGATGAACAGCACCTTGCGCTTGTAAAGGCCAGCAGCATTCAGTTGAAGGGAAGAACTAAGAAGAAGCTGTCATGAGCAGGGAGGCTACAACAGAAGTGCCTGCTTTAAGGGATAAGAACCAGCCTGAGGAGAGCCAGATGGGGGAGGGACTCCAGTGAAAGAGCCTGAGAGACATCATTCTATGAAACAAAGGGAGAAATTGAGGAGAGCCCAGGAGGGGATAGATTTCAGTCCAAGAGGGATTTTTGTATGCTTGGACTTCAGTAACCCAGAAGGTGTGGACTTTTATGTGGTTCAGCTGCAGGGCTAAATCACGTCAGCAACAGAATGTGTGGAACGTTTTGTGAATCAGTGAGGACCGAGAAGAGAAACTGAGGCATGATGTCCGCAGTAGCCGTGCTTGCCAGAAGCTCGGAATGGATGACGGGGGATGGATCACTTGATGATTACCTGTTCTGTTCCTTCCCTCTGGGGCACTTGGCATTGGACAATGTTGGAAGACAGGATACTGTGCTAGTTGGACCTTTGATCTGACCCAGTATGGCCGTTCTTATGTTCTCATGTTCTCTCTGTCACAATGGCATGCTCAGAGGCTGCACTCTGCTATAAGCACATAAAAAATAAGTGTAATGTGGAATTGCAGTTTTCCTCATAACTAGTTATTTCTCTTAATGTTAGAAAAATAGTAGGTTATTTGGCTATAAGTGACATCCTTGGTTTTCATAGATTATAAAGCCAAAAGGAGCCATTGTGCTCACCTAGTCTGACCTACTGCATAACACAGCTCATAGAATTACATGAATTAATTCCTATTTCCAGCCCATTAGCTGTGGTTCAACTACCCCACGTCTTTTGGAAGAAACATCCAATCTTGATTTAGAAATTGCCGGTGATGGAGAATTGACTAAGCTTTTCCAATGATTAATTACTTTCCCTGTTAAAACTTTACAATGTAGTTTGGGTCTGAGTTTGTTTAGCTTCAGGTTCCAGCCATTTGATCTGTTATACCTTTCTCTACTATAGAAAGAGCCCATTATCAAATATTTGTTCCCCATGCAGCTACTTATAAACTGTGGTCGTCACCCCTTAACCTTCTCTTTGGAAATCTAAATAAATTGAATTCCTTGAGTCTACTGCTGTAATGTCTTTTCCAATCATTTAATTGTTCTCATCACTCTTTTCTGAACTGTCTCCAATGTATCAGATCTTTCTAGAAATGTGAATACCAGAAAAAGACGTAGTATTCCAGTAACAATGATGGGTCTTGCCCACGTGCTCAGGGTCTAACCGATTGCCATATTTGAAGTCACGAAAGAATTTTCCCCCAGGTCATATTGGCAGACACTCTGGGTTTTTTTTTCTTTTTTTAGGGTTCTATTACAAGAGTGGGTGGGTGAGGAGGTCAGACTTGATGATCCCCTCTGTCCTTAGTCTGTAAGCATTTACTCTGATGTGTGTTCATCATAATTCCAGACATCTTGGTCAAGTCTCTCTTCCACAAATAATGTACGCTGTCTTAGAAGTGTGCCTCTTTATTTTTTTATTATAACTGTATTATTTTGTGCAAATCAGAAGTAAACCAAAGTTTAAAATAAAAATAAGTAAAAATGAACCAAAGTTGTTTAATATTTAATGCTGATTCCTCTCAAAAGATAACATTTTCAAACAAATGTATCACGGTGTTACCTGTTCTTTGTATTGTTTCTCCTCTTGATTAGATTGTCAATAGAAATTTTGACCCAGCTACAACTTTTGGACCACCACTATACCTATGCATATCTCCTTTAACGTCAATGGGAAGTTGCCAATGCAGAACTAATTTAAGGACTTAGCCTTGGTGTTCACATCTTGAAATATTTTTCCCTAGTTCATCTAAGGAAACATACTGATCTGATATTCAGAAGTTGTCCATTATCTTTACAGGCATCAGAAAAATGCAAGAGGGTGGGGAGATGAACATAGTGTTTAACTTTACTGTTGTGATTTAACTTTACTGTTGTGATTTTTGTGAGCATTTCCTTTGTACAGACCTGTCCATATTTGTTAGGATGTTGTTTTTGAGAATTGGTGTTGCTGGTGAAAATTGTAGGTATTTTTTCAGATTTTTGGGACAAAAGGAGGGGTTGCCAAGAGAGGCAGAAATTGTTTTGCCCATCTTTTTGCAACACTGTGTGATGGACACTCACTTAGGGTACGTCTACACTACAGGATAAATTCGAATTAGCTAAAACCGATTTTATAAAACAGATATTATAAAATTGATTGTGCGCGTCCACACTAGGCACATTAATTCGGTGGTGTGCGTCCGTGGTCCGAGGCTAGCGTCGATTTCTGGAGCGGTGCATTGTGGGTAGCTACTGTAAAAGAATGAGGCCAATAACATCGATTTGCATCCACACTAACCCTAAATCGATATAGTAATATCGATTTTAGCATTACTCCTCTCGTTTTATAGGAGTACAGAAATCGATTTAAAGAGCCCTTTAAATCAATTTAAAGTGCATGGTAGTGTGGACGGGTACAGCGCTAAATCGATTTAACGCTGTTAAAATCTATTTAACTGCGTAGTGTGGACCAGGCCTTAGTTGCTTCAAGTTACTTTGTATCATTTTCAAGTAGTATAAAGTGGTTCACTTCGGCAAAGAACAAATAGAGGTTTCCAAACAACTTCAAAAGTCAACAAAGTGGGTGGGCATCCATAGATATGGACTCAAGGTTCTGCACTGGAAAAAATAGACTATAGCAAAGGTATCTAAGTCTCCAAGTGTTATGTTCGTAGCCCATTATGAATCAGACTCCTACCCCTCAGAACATTCCCATTATCATCTCTCCACAAAGGACCAGTTCTGAACCAGTCTCTTAGGTGTCAGCTACCTGAAAATTAATCATTTTTAAAGGGGTATAGCAAAGACAAATTAGCATGGTTTAATTACAAAATAAAATAAAAATAAAAATCTAGGTAAATAATGGTACTAACATTCATTTTCTGCAACTGCCAGTCCCATTGTGCAGAGAGGAAGAAATGCTTAAGGATCTAACCCTCAATATTTGTCATTTCAAGGCTCCCTATAAGTTACAGAGTTAATAAAATGGTTAATTAAATGTTCACTAAAATGGTCATAACTACAATTTGCCATTCATTTCAACTAGATCCTAATTAAGGCTAATGATCATATTCATTCTATTTTGGTTCTCTTGTTTACAGTTGCTTAATTAGATATCAGTTCCGGAGTTAGACTATTGCTATATACAGAAAGATGCAATTTTCAAAAATCCTTATGTCTCCAAAAAATATGTAGGCTTCAGAGAATACACCCGTATTTATTGAACGCATAGATTTGTATAGTTCTACAAATAACTGCCTTACTGTTAGCTTGGTCCCTTTGCATTTTCTATTTTGGCTTTGTAGTTATGCAAAACTGAGTCAGCTTTCTGATGTGGACGAGTCATCGGGGAGTGAATTGATACTGTCAAACTCATTTTACTGTAGTCTGTAGAATTAATTTGATTTATTTTCCTGCAGGGAAAAAAAAGTTATGTCTTTATTCACTGCTGCAAATTAGCTAATCCAAAGCATTTGAACTTTGTAGGTACATTTGTTCGTAATGTCCTATATCTGTTCAGTAGGTTTTATTCTTTCAAAGGTTTTCTGAAATCTACTTCCAAATTTAAATGGCCTATATACCGATGATGAATTAGCCAGCAATATACCAAAGAGGCAACTCTGTGTATTTCTTACGCAGTGCTATGCAACCATTATTTTTTTTATTCATTTCCAGCAAATGAAGCCTCTGCCTTCAGGCTGAAGTTAAAAGGCATTAACATGTCAAGTAGCTCACTGACCCTATTACAACTCTTTCATTTTGATTAAGTATCACATATTGACCAAAGATTTCCAGCTCACTTCCTGTTAGGACCTGCCATTTACTGTTTCTTATTTGCAGAGGTTTGAATCACTGATGTAACAACAATGCATCTCTCATGAAGCTCTGGTTCCTTTCTGCAGGCTTCAGCTATACCAAGTGTAAAGAGGAATCAGCAGTGACTGGAACAACAATAAAACTTCAAAGATGTTTTGACATTTACCCCATCATTAATATATTTAATTTTGCTTCAGAAACAAACACATTTTCCACTATTAGTAGGTGGCACCATTGTTAGCTAGTCAGTGACAGGTCCGCAGTTGAACATGTACATGATAAATGAACAGCCAATTTTGTACCCAAAAGTGGCTGATGTCCCCGGAGAAGGATTGGAAGCTCACAGCAGCACATAGCAATGGGAAGATTACACTGAGGATACCAGCATTTTACGTGTTATGGGGCTCTATCTTCATTGCTATGAAACTGACATCAGTCACGAGTATTACATTCACATGCTGAAAAAGAACTTCTCCCAACACGGTACAGCAGAGGTGCATTGTTAAGTGAGTCTTGTTCTGCATTAACTACATTTATTAATGTGGCCTCCCCCACATTCATCACATCTGTTGTTGTGCAGTGCATTGTAATTCAATTAACTGTAGGAATATTGAAATTCACCATTTGCTGGTAGATTCTCTCTATTTCACTGAATGTGATGGATGTGGAAAGAGATTTGCTATACACTGAATAGATGGCAGGTAAAATCAAAAGCATTCTGATTTGCTCTGAATATGATGAATGTGGGATTTGAATGCCTGGATATTGAAAACACTGCTTGAATGGGCAGGTATGCCAGAGCCTTACTTCTGTTCTCTGCTTCACACCTCTCTAAAATACTAGTCGTTTTCTTTGGTGGTGCCTGCTTCTGTGCCAGCCTGCAGGTGTAGAAGGGAGAGTACTCAGTCAGTTTGTCTCTGATGGATCCCCTAATTCAGAAGTTAGAAATATAGAATCGGTTTTCCTTTCTATAAAGCAAGTTTCCCGGGCTCTTTTCCTTGGGATGATGGCCTTGAAAAAGGACATGGATGAAAACTGTTCACTGTGGTTCAAAGCTTGTCCTTGTTTTATTCCTGAAGATGACTGTTGTTGACAGTCCCTTCACTGTTGCCTTTGAAGTCCATAAAACGCTATTGGCACAACAAATTACAGTTGCAGATAGGGTGATCAGATAGCAAGTGTGAAAAATCGGGACGGAGGTGAGGGATATAAAGGGGCCCAAATTTAAAAAAAAAAAGGCCTAAATATCGGGACTGTCCCTATAAAATCAGGACATCTGGTCACCCTAGTTGTAGAAGGCAGTGTTACCCAAGCTACTGCCAATGTCACGAGGGCTGCTGCAAGTTTCTTACCAGTTAACTGTCTGCAGTTGAGCAATTTCTCTTGCCGAGTACCAGCATGATCTCTACTCCCAAGGAAAGACAGCTCAATTAACATGAGGCAGTGTGATTTGGTAGTCTAAGCAAGGGACTAATTCCATCTCTGGCACTGGCTCCCTCTCCTAGCCTTTGCAATATCACATAGGTCAGACTTCCCAAACTGTGATGCCTAAATCCAGAGGTGCTTGAGTACCCACAGCTGCCATTGACGTCAGTGGAAACTGAGCGCTAGCATCTTTGACAAACAGACCACTCTTACTTAGGAAACTAAATATGGATTTAGAGGCTATTTACAGTTTTAAGCACTTATTGCTTTTTATGTGGGCTTTTAAATTATTTAAATGTAAACACTGCAAATAAATTATTGGGGGAGAAGAAAGGCAGATGTGATGAGTGGATACGCACTGAGTAGCAGACTTGTGAAGAGCCAGTTAAGCTGCCAGAATCACCCGGTGTGCCTAATCAGCATGTTTGCCTCTAGCCCTCCCTTGAATCCTCATGTTGGCCTTTTGCATAGTGTTCTCTTCGGAGGTGCGCAGGAGCCCTTTACACAGTGAAGACATCCAAAATCTTACTCAGAATGTCCACTCTGAAAGCTAGATCTGACGGCGCTCTCAAAGAAATACAATTGTACAAAACAATTATTCTGACTATTGGGAAATGACAAAGGCATGGCCAAAGCCATGCTGAAATTATACAAAATCTTATTTTTTGTTGTGTTGACTAGACTGCAGCAGACTTACCACACCTGTGCTCATTTTCTGTACTGAGCCTTTTACTTGGGTTTCTGCAATATTCTTTTGTCACAGAAACAACTTGAGGCCTACAGAGAGTCAAGAAAGACTCTCCTGATTTGCAATGCGATCAGTAGAACATGATTTATCAAAAACCTTAAATATGCAGAAAATAAAATCAGAAAGTTCCCTCTGAAATTTGAGCTGCCTTTGTTTCATTTATTGCAAATATTGTCAGTAGTTCAATGTACTGAGACGTTTAAAAAACACATTTTTGATTTTTAGAGTGACTGATTTTCAAGTGATCTTCATCAAGCCCCTCATCAGCCATCTCACCAATGCAAAGCTGCTTCTGAGTAATTAACTTTTTTGAAACATGATCTTTTAGCATTTTTAATAACAAAGAAGCTGTCACTGTAAGTTCTTTCCTTCTGTCACCATACACAACGTTGTGACACAAAGGCCATTTTGGTTTTGCCATTTTATTGTATTTTTTGTTTTGAAAAAACTATATGTCTTTTCAGAGAGTGCCTTTCATCTCAGCAGTTCAATGCACATTTTAAACATCAGTTACTTGAAACTCTCTAGCCCCCAATGAAATGGGCAGGCAATATTTCCATTCTACAGAAGATCAGAGGACCAAATGAGAATTAAATAATGCAGATGCATTGAAGGGAGAGGTCACAAGAAGTCTCTTTTCTCCCAATACACAGGAACCAGCCATAACTTTACTGCTTGCATTCCTTTTTCTAATGTAGCTGGAATACATGCTGGGGATGGGGTCATGACCACAGCTTTGTGCTCCTGACCAGCATCTTGCTCTTGAAGACTTGTACTAAAATGGGTACATACATCTCCTTTTCAAAGGATGATTGTATCTCTGTATCTGGAAACAGTATATCTGCCCCTCTATAGTCACTACCACTCAGGTGGTCTATCTGCTCCTATTCCTCTCAGCACAGTTCAGACTTTGGGATCCGTAACTTGGCCATTAAATGACATAGAGTCACAGAGGAAGTCTGTGGAAGAGACAGAAACAAAACCCAGGTCTCTTGTCTTCCAGTTCTATGCTGCCCTAAACACAAGACCATCATTTGCCGCTGTTCTTTAGTGTGGAATGTGATCATACACTGTTTCTCAAACAATACAGTATAGTACAATGTATTAGATATACTTGGATATCCAAGGTAAATTGTAATAGTAGAATCATAGGGCTAGAAGATACCACAAGGGTCATCTAGTCTAATCTGCCAAGATGCAGGATTTGTTGTGTTTAAACAATCAAAGGTAGACAGCTATCCAGCCTCCTTTTGAAAACCTCCAATGAAGGAGCTTCCACAACCTCCCTAGGTATTTGCATATCTTGCATGCAAAACTTTGTATATTTTTATTCACTTATTTTGAAAAGCACAAATACTTCTAAATTAATTCCTATTACCCTATTCTTTACAAAAGGAAAGGAAACAAAACCTTCACTACTCAGAGCTATCAAATTGAGTTGTAATGCATGTATACAGAGGAATAGAGTTGAGGTTATATATTCACCTTAACTTTCACATCTCCTGACTTTTCAGTGCCTAACTGTGCAGTGTTAACACTGCATGAATATACGGTGTTTTTTGGTTAATTTTGTAGTTAGAGAAAGAGAAAACAATCCAATTCTGTAAAAACAAACAAACAAACAAACAAAAAACCATCAGCTGTAGAAGACTATAAGTGTGACATTTAGTGTCGTTAGTGAACTGCACAGTTGTAGATTAGTGAACAAACACCACTAAGTTAGAGTGACTTGTGTCCCTTTAGTACTGAAGACCAAGTACATATTCCTCAATTTATGTGTTTATTGGTGTACATGTGTTTAAGTGAGGTCAGTCCCGAGGCTTGCCATATTGAAATAACCGTTAACTTCAAAATGACTGAAATTTTTTTCAACTCTCTGCATCTGCAGGGCAGATAAATCATGAAAGTAGGAATTTGTCTATAAATATAGGATGAATTCATGCTTTGAGTAGTGAAGGTTTTGTTTTAGTTTCCTTTTGTAAAGAATAGGGCAGTATGAATTAATTTAGAAGTATTTATGCTTTTCAAAATAAGTGAATAAAAATAAACAATGTTTTGCATGCAGGATATGTATGTCTTAATAGTTTCATCTTTGTAGGCATTTAAATCATATGCTGCTACTACATAATGACTGCAGAGTAATAAAAAACTGATTTATTTTGTAAACTATGTTTGGTAAATGGTGCTTCAGTCTATTGTTAATTTAAAGCATTGTTTAGCTAGTTTGTCCTCAATTTCATGGATTTTTCTCAGCTTTTTGAAATTTCTATGGTAGGATGTTCATTAGGTAAAACTTTCCCCAGTTATTTGAGTCACTTGTTTTTAATCTTTTATATTAATAGTTATTGCATGTGAAGTGCAAATTGTGGAAGCCTTTCATACAGAACAATCTGATATTTTTAAAGCATGAGGTGAAGAATAGTGAATGTTTATGCAAAATGCTGACTAATCTATAGAGAGCCAGAAAAGTGAGCAGCTGTCATTGTTAAGAATCATGTAACCTACCAGAAGACAAATGAAGTTGTTTTTCTTGATAAAGTGCAAAGTTGACAGTGAGTTCACTGCATGAGATATGATATGAATGTAAGCAAAAATGCACTGACAGGACAAGCGAAGGAACGTTACCCCTTATATCTCTTGCTTAGAGAACATACCTGAAACATAATCCTTACTCTGTTTATCAGTATGTCTAGGTATCCAAAAGATTTAAGTGGTAAGTAATCTTTTGCAAATGTGTATAACATAGTTAACTTTAAAACTTATTTTATTGGAATAAATAAATTCTCATAACCTGTTGAATGAAGCCTAAAACCATAAAAAAAAATCCAGATTAAAAAAAAAGTTAAAATAGCTTTAAACAAATAAACTTTTTTCTGAAGTGATAGAAACCCATATAGCTGCATGAATAACTGAAAATTGAACTATTAATTTTCGTTGTCCAAATTGGTAAAATATTTTTTTCTTTGTAAGATACGGTTTTTAAGTTGCATTCTCCTTAAAGTAGATCTGTCAGAAAAGGAAGTTAAGAAGCAGAATCACTATTAATTCCATTACTTCCAATAAGGGCCCTGGCAGTTAAAGGTAATGTACTTTTAAAGATATTGTAGTAATGTTCTTTTTATTTTGTCATTGGAACTTTCATAACATTGGCTTATTTCCACAACATACATTACAATGTGTCCTAAATACACAGTAGTATTTGATAAGAGAAAAAAAGTATAAAATTGAGGAAGATGATTTTTTTCTTGTATGACCTCTGACTCTAATTGCTGATTAGTGAAGCAATATTCCTTTGATTTGCAAAAGCAGTCTCAATACTGTTAGAGACTGTAGGACTCCACACGTGAAAAGCAAATTATATTTCTTCAGTTCAAAAAATCTTTCATCTGTAATCTGTATCTAAGGGCAAGTCTACAATACACTGCCACATTGGCGTCGGTACATTGGTGAAGCTGCACCACTGTAGCACATCTGGTGAAGATGCTCTATGTCGATGGGAGAGCACTCTCCCGATGGCATAATTACTCCACCTTGGCGAGAAGCAGAAGCTATGCCGGCGGCCAGTGTGGACAGCACAAAACTTGTGTCGCTCAGCCTGGAGGGGAAGGGCATTTAAGTTAGATCGATTTTAAGCAGTAGTGTAGCTCTACCCTAAGAATCAAACATCAAAATATTTTAAATTTTTAATCTTCTCTTCAAGCATTTTCTGTTCCTATTCTGCATTCCTTACGTTATGATCTGTGTGTTTTAAATGGCATCCCATCTCCTATGGTGACTATAAGAGCATTTTAATGTCCTTCTGTAGGGCATTAGGCTGTATGTCCTGCTACATTTAAGTGATTAATTAAATAGCTGTAGATAGTGTGGTCCATACGGGAAGGTCACTCTCAGCACTTTGTGGGCTTATACTAAGCAATTATGAATCAATTTACCCTCCTAGCATAAAGCATTATAAAATTGGATCTGGGATGCTGAAATGTAGACCAGTTACTGTCAATTAATGGGCTCTGCAGAGTTTTGTACAGGCAGTTCTCTTAATAATGAATTCACAAGTGGACTTTAGATTGTGGCTGCCTAAATTAATGATATGGAATACATCAGTGTTTTCAAAAAAGTATTTGTTGGTTTTTTGGAAGCCTGATTAAGCATCTTGATGCCAGATTGTCATGCATTGGTTATATAACTTGTGCCCACAGCAGACATATTTCCTGATATGTGTGAATCTTGATTTTGATGGTTTGTTAGAAAAAAAAAAATCTGTGTAAGATCCCTTTTGGGATAAAGGTCCTACTCTTAAGAGGTCGTCTTATAACAGTGTGCTTGACAAAGAGAGAAAGCGTACTTATGAGAAAAGCTGTTCCCGTAGCTTAGTTAGTCAGTGCATTAGAAGGGCCCCAACAGCCTTTATATATCATTAATAGATGCTTTAGGTTTTTGTCAGTTTTGTCAGCATTAAAATCCATTTTTTAGGAGATTAGGACTTAAATCTAAAAATTAAATACAGGGTAATATATTATGATACCTAGTACCTATGATGAGGGGAATAAAATCACTAGATCACACTGCTTTATAGATGTGGGGGAGCTTTGCTATCCCCATTTGACATTTGGGAGAAATGACCACCCACACATATGCCCTACATCCTTAATTACTGTTTCTGGCAATGGCTGCTTTTCTCCACGTTGTGTATCTGTATAGTGTTCAGCAAGGAGAAAAGCAACAAATCACAAACCCTATTTGCTGACCAATATGTCATTAGGGGAAATTTGTTTCCTGATCTTGAGAAATAATGAGCTCACTTGATCTGAGCTGCAAAGATAACCAGACACTTTTCTATGGCTGTGCTGGCTAACCCAGTTCTAATGTTCTAAATCCTCCAGGGTGAACTGGACTTGATCAGATGCCCCAAACCAGTGATGACCAAGCCCAGGGATGGGTTGGTGGGTGGGAGGACAGCCTCAACTACCAGGAAGATGAGCCTCTTTGCTGTCCCCTATTATTTTTGTATTTGTTTATTTGTTGTAGTCGATGCTCCTAGTTTTTCTCTGCCCTCCAAAAAACCACCCCAAACAGTTCTATCATTGCAACCCCCACCAGTGGCAAGACAGGAAAAGCCTTTGCGAAACAGTCTCTGTGGCAAGTTCACTCCTCTGCACCCAGCCCTTCAGTGACAGAGGCTTTGCCACCTAGAACCCTGGTGGTGGCAGGGTCTGCATTACTAGGCCATCTGTGGACCTTTGTTCTAAAACAGGTTGGTCCGCACTGTTCTAGGTGATGTAAAAACTTACAGTACATGACAGTCACTGCCATAAAGCATTTACAATTCAGATTGTGTTGTGGGTAAGACATGAGATAGTGGCCTACTAATGCACAAAACTGTTGAGGCTTAATCTGCAGCAGGGGAGAGTTAGGTGAGATATTAGGAAAATCTTTCTAACTATAAGGGTCATTAAGTTCTGGAATAAGGTTCCTAGGGAGATTGTGGAATACCATTTTTAGACACTTTTAAGAAAAGATTGGTCAAACTCCTGTCAGTGATGGGCTGTATTGACACAGTCCTGCCCCAGTGAAGTGGGTTGGATTATAATCTCCTAAAGTCTCTTCTAGTCCTACATATCTATGATTCTGTGATATTGCTAATATTTAAAATATCTCTTATATTACTATTTCCTCATCTAAAATAACCATCATCAATATATCACACTCTACAATGTGTCATAAGGACATTTTGTAGTGCTGTATAGTAGTGAGACCTAATAGTTGTTTATTTCTGTGTATGTTCCTGTAAAATCGTTTGGCTCTTTGTTCAGTTCATTCTTTTGGCTTTATTCAAACTGAAAAGAGCACAAATATCCTGTAAATATTGGGGGTGGGGGAACCCTATTGGTCTGGGCTTTTAATATGTGCGGGTGGAATTATTTATTATTACCTGTGTTCATTTGGCCTTTTCTCACAATAGCAAGTTATCACTTCAGAACTGTAGGGTAAGACTTTAATTGCTTTCACTATATTTGGCTGAGGCTCAGCTAGAATAGCCTCCAAGGATTAAAGCTGTTTATCTGGGTATGAAGAATCATTTGGTTATCTGCCAAAGCACTCTTGTTATAAAGGGAGGCTTTCCTGTCAAACTAAAGAACCACACAGATAAACAGATTTTCTGTGCAGCTATCTTTGTTATGTGGAGTGATTAGTTTAGGGCACCTGCATCTAAAAACATTTGGGTTATGTGGTGTTCATCAAGTACTCGGGCTGACATATTGAGCATTTGTATTTTAATCCTTGAGGTCACGTTAACATGCTTGCTTATCATAATGTTATGAATACAATATCAGAGGTTGATTTAGACTTTATTTTGGTGTTTGTCTATTGAGTTGATAAATGGGTTTAGCTGATGAGTGCAGTTCATGCATTGCAATGCAACCGGTAGACTTTATTGAATGTAAAATGGAAACTGCATGTGTAGAATTTTAGGAGGTACTCAAAAATACAATTTCTGTCAAATAAATCCGTAATGAATGCAGAAGAAGACAGGAAAGTTGTATTGTTCTTTTATATATAAAACAAAACAGAAGAGAACAAAACAAAAACACAAAGCAACCCACCCAAAACAAATGATCTCACTGCACCTTTAAGCAGGGGATGAGGAGTATTTTGCTGGCTGGCCGAATGAAGGAAACCGTACTTTCTGCTGAGGGGCGTGGGAAGAGAGGAAAACTGCTGCAAAAAGAGCCAAAGGGTCAGCCTGGCAACCCTGGCATCCCCTGGGAACCGGATGAGCGGAGGAATTTTTTCCTTACCACCAGATTGGCCTAGGTGAAGTTGGAGTTTTTTTGCCTTCCTCACAGCAGGTTCTGGAAGGGCTCTGTTTGTGCATGGCATGAAGTGCAGTAGTCTGTATGTTGCAACTCATTATGTAAGTATGTGGCAAATGTCTGGTGCAGGTACTCCATAGGGACGGTATACAGTGACCGGATAAATGGACTGGAAATGAACTTTAAAAGGAGGTGTTCATTAAAGGAATGGAATGGGATGGGGGCGGGGGGAAGTGTTGGGGAATGCTATGATTGGTATGGCAGGGAGCCAATTCTCCTTTCTTATACCCCACTTTAATCCTCCTACGGGATGGAGGTGGATGGTAAGGTTCCAGCAATGGATTGGCTGGGGGGACTTGGATGGAAAAAGCAAAAGAGACGGAACTGGCAGAAGCCCCTGGGGTAATATGGAATAAAATTGGGTTACCTGCACTGTACACTTTTATCTGCTGGGTAGGCCCAGACATCTAATAATAAAGTTGCAGCCTGATTAATGTCAAATGTTTCCTGTTCTTCTTTTGGTATAGCCAGACAACAATAATTGTACTGGATCAACACAATAGCTAATATTTAGTCTTTATAACTCATTGAATATTCTTCCGGCTGTATGTTTTAAAGATATCAATCTATGTTTCAGTCAAAATATTTGATAACAACACATGATTTCCCCCCATATAGTATATCTAGACAAATTTGATCATTTTAAAACTATGAATCTCTTCACA
Organism: Gopherus evgoodei; assembly: GCF_007399415.2. Lineage (NCBI taxonomy): Eukaryota > Metazoa > Chordata > Testudines > Testudinidae > Gopherus > Gopherus evgoodei. Next base: position 211,572,884 of record NC_044324.1, on the reverse strand, counting down.
GGAAAAGAGCAAATCCTCGTGTATTAAATAATGATAAACATAGGTTTATAAATATAAATGAAGAATTAAAGCAAGAAATTTGATTACAGTTAATGGAACTACCCCATGAGTGTAGCAAGTAGGATTAGCCCCAGTATGTACATTTTTGCCCTAGGCCTTTTGAATTCCTTCAGAAAGGTTCAGCAAAGACACAGAAAGTTGATATCTTTCACATTGTCAGTACAAGCCTCATTGGAACAATATATTTAATTTATGAGGCTTCTACACCTTTGATGCACCATGTTAAATTCACCTTATTAAATGAAGATCTCTTTAAATACTTTTAATAAATCACTCAAAATGGTAGTAGAAAGAACACTATAACTAAAAAGATGACATAGTGCCTTAAGGTGATCTGCTTTCATATTGGTTGTAAGAGGAATCTGATAGTCCCTAAGGTCTAATTCCTTATAAGCAGGATCTTTTAAAACAATGCCTAGCTGTAAAGCTTCTCAGATATTTTATGAGTGCCTGCTGCGAAAAGAAAAGAGTGAAAATAACCAATATTTCTGGTCAGTCAAAGCAAATCAGCTGCTATCTTGTCTCATCTTTAATTTAAGTACAGTATTTGATCTGAATAGCTCTGGAAAACATTCTTCTCTTTTAATGATTGGAATCCATGACAGAAAATTGATCCACTGTTATAATATGAGAGGTGATGTCTCTGACAAATGCTTTTCATTGTGTAAATGATAATCAAATAAAATTTCACTGCAACTGGAATGGTAAAGCTACCACATATCCAATAGAGATCACAGTAGCAGCTGTCTCTCCCATCAAAGAGATCACTTTCAGAATTTGTTTGATGTCATAATGCACTACAAGCTTCAGCTCCATTCAGCATCTGTACTAACAACATATTTCTTGCCAATGCAATACAGTATACGTAATGATACTGTAATTGTGTGTGTGGGGGGAACTTGGTCCATTAGTAAATCACTTTTTCACTGAACAGCACTTTGAATTTAAATCTGCTGTCATGTTTCAGAATGACATAAAGTCCTATTTATCTTTACTAATAGCCACCTTAAAAAAGTTTTGAATGTAATATGTGCTTTCTATGAAAGTTCTTTATTTATATATATAAAAAGAAAGACCTAAAAGTTCTTTGGTTCCAGAAACAGAACCAGTAGGCTCTCAGGAGCAGTGGTGATGACTATGTCTATAAAAATAATACAATTTTAGTTACAATATTTTGAAATGCAAATAGGAATTGTACCCAAACACCATCATTGACCTAAACAGTAAACATACAATAGAGCTTTGGTGATGTTGTTATACTCCTGGAGACGCTTTCTGTCCTGGTTTATACGCAGGCAGTCATATTGATTTCAACTCTGTCCTCTTTTAGAAAGGAAAAGAGCGCCTATAGAAGACTTTTCTATTGACTTCTGTAGCCTTTGGATCAGGCCCTTATGGATATCCACCTGGTCTTATTGGGCTTTCCTGGGTATAATTGAAGGCAGAATTTTCCTCTTAATGTACCAAAAGACAAATTTTTATGTGTAGTCCTGTGTAGATTACCCAGTGCCTGACCCTGCATATCTTGTATACTCACAATTCCCACTGAAGTCAGGCGGAGAGTGAAGGAATGTGGGCTCAGGCCCTAATGCCACAGGATTGATTGCTTGGAAAACTTTAAAAAAGATGCAGTGGATAGATAACGCAGCAAAAGTTACCAAGCATTTGATCATATTTAGGATAACAAATTTCATAAGTTGCTCAAGGAATTATAGCAATTACTTGTGTTCATCGATGTTTGGTAATCTGTGCACGTGAAATAGAAGTACTCTTCTGCAATTTAACAGCTGGATAATGGTGTACAAGTTTTGAGAAGTATAGTGTGCAATGGGGAATGATGATGAGGATTATGTCCCTGACTTGTCCTCACTGCATTCATCTAGCAGGAGAGCCGCAAACGTGCAGAGGTGATTCCTGCATGATTCAGAGAAAGGAGTGATGCCATGATTTGCATCTGCTCCTCCTCCCTTCCCAGGCTGTGGACCCTTTGAGCCCTGTCTGCGGGTGCATCAGAAGGTAATGATTTTACGTAGATTTTGGTTTTAAAATAATTACATTAATAATTTATTTCTGTGATGGGGCAAGGCCAGATGGCTACAATAAAGTAGTGAGGAACAGGTATGTTAGCCCCAGGCTAAACAAATCCCTGGTACCATGGTAACCAAATGGCAGTTGTTCCAGGTTAATCAAGACACTTGGGGCCAATTAAGATCCTTCTAGAAGGCAGTGGAGATAGCTAGATTGATTAGGACACCTGAAGCCAATCAAGGGCTGGCTGGAACTAGTTAAAAGCCTCCCAGTTAGTCAGTGAGATGTGGGCATCAGGAGCTATAGGAGGGAGTTGTGCTGTTGGAGGAATGAAGCAGTACAAATCCATATCAGGTGCAAGGAAGGAGGCCCTGAGGTAACAGTGAAGGAAATATTGAGTGGGGGCTACTGTGGGGAAGTGCCCAGGGAATTGTACATATCCTATTTCCAAAAAGTCACCTACCATAGTTGCTAATTTTAGGTTCTCTGGGCTTGGGCCTGGAATAGGGTGTGGGCCTTGGCTCCCTCCTCCCCTCCCTGATTAATCACTGAGACTGGGAGACAACAGGGACTGTGTGAGTGTGGGTTGCTTCTCCTCACCTCCGTTATTGGCTTATGATGAAAATGGCTCAGTAAGCTGTGACCCTTGCCTTTAGAGAGAGAAGGGCTACATGGAGGGTCACAGTAAGCCTCTGAGGCTAGCAAAATCCACCAGGAAATGCAGGACCCATGGTGTCAAGGACAGAACTTTCTCACATTTCATAATCATTAAAGTAATTGTTACACTGCTTGCTAACATCCTGTAAACTTCCCCCTTTAAAAATTGGGAGTAGGTTAATCTCACACCTTGATTCTACATTCTAGAACAGAGGTGGGCAAACTACCCATGGGATCCTCCTGCCTGGCCCCTGAGCTCCTGCCCCGGAAGGCTACCCCCCAGCCCCTCCCTTTCTGTTCCCCCTCCCTTGCAGCCTCAGCTGGTCCTGCCGCTGGCACAGCGCTCTGGGCAGTGGGGCTGCCAGCTGTGGCTGCCTGTCCTGTTGCTCTAGATGGCGCATCTGTAGGGCTGCCAGCCACCGGTGCTCCAGGCAGCGCAGTAAAGGGGCAGGGAGCAGGGGGGGTTGGATAGAGGTCAGGGGAGTTCAGGGTGGTGGTCCAGGGGTGGGGGTGTGGATAGGGGTCAGGGTAGTCAGAGGGCAGGAAACAGGGGGGTTGAATGGGGGCAGGAATCCCCAGAGGATAGTCAGGAATGAGAGGGGGAGTTGGATGGGGTGGCAGGGGGCAGTCAAGGACGTGGGTTCTGGGGGCTGTCAGGGGACAGGGAGGGTTGGATGAGACAGAAGTCCTAGGGGGGCATCAGGAGGCAAGAAGCAGGAGGGGTTAGATAGGGGGCTGGGGCCGGGCCACACCTGACTGTTTGGAGAGGCATAGCCTCCCCTACCTGGCCCTCCATACAATAGCGGAAACTCGATGCGGCCCCCAGGCCAAAAAGTTTCCCCGTCCCGCTCTAGAACCCTAAAACAGACTAACACATTAAAATCTGGCATGCTGAATAGAAATTAATATTCTCCCAGCTAAGATCTTCTTATGCCAAGAATCAACCAAGACATGAGTTAAGAAATGCTGCCCCAACCTTAACAAAATGTATAGGGCCAAATTGCAAAAATTTTAGTCACGCTGAGGAGAATTTGACTTCTCAAGTAGCTCCATATATTTCAATGAGAAACCTTTGGTATCCTTACTCTTCCTCATTCGGAAGGAGCATTAGACCACTGGAAATCATTTATAACTGCCATCATCCTCTTTAGTGCACTGATTATATTAATTATGCTAACTGTTCTTGGTTTTGCTTGGTTTTTCCACAGAAAATCCTTTTAAAAATTATTTTTGAGATGTTAGTCAGCTATTTAACCATGCTAAAATTCTTTCTGAACCAAAAGAAAATTCCACCTGTATTATAATACTATGTTAAAAGAAGGGTTTTTTCATTTATAAATATAAAGGTTGGCCTGAAAGTTTGTACTTAGTTATGATTAAAAATAAATGCTTTCGATGCATAGATTTTCTTAGGAATGTTTCTCGGCATATGATGATAATTCACCAGGGCGAGCTTTGTGGTCAGACTGGCTATTACATTAAATGTATTAGATATCAGTGTATAGGGCTATGAATCTTTTCCATGTAATTGCAGAGACCTTACTCCTTGGGTTACCTATAGTTTAGGTTCTCAGATGGAGCCCTGTTTGTTGATCTGTGTAGAACAAAAAGCCATTAACTGAAAGGGTCAAAGGATTAATGGAAGAAATATTTTCTCCTTGCCATTATCTTACAACGTTCTGCTGGGAACTGAAGAAAGATAACACTTTCCCCCCATCCTTGTAAGTGCCTTCTGAAAAGGTGACCTCATTTCTCCATGACTAAATAAAAGACTAAATGCAAATGTGGAGACCTATAGAAACCTATTTACTGAATTGCCAGTGGAAAAGCTCACTCCTTTATTTGAACACTTCTGTAGCATCAAGTCACAACATTTCACAAAGGAGAAAGTTCACAAGGAATGTGTCTCTTTTAATTTCCTAACTGAGATTTTCTATGCCTTGATTTTTGGCACTTTCCTACAGTTCTGTCGTCAGTCTTTATTTTCGATTGTTAGGTCTGTGGACAGTAGAACTCTACTGAGAGATGAAAAGGAATGTTTTAGAGAGTGTCACAGCAGAGAAGCAAGGGCTGTTTGTGTTGAAAAGGCAAGGTCCACACCACTACACAACAAATACAAAATGTGCAAGTTAATGCATAATATTCCATTTACAAGAAAACAATGTGAATGGTTAACAGACAATGAAAGCAGCGAGAAAAACTCACTCAAAAGATTTAAAAACTGTGGCTCCAGTGTGGGAGCACCATATTACAACACATATGGCAGCATCTGTAGACGTGGGCCATGGCATATGGAAACATGTAGCAAGGTTTTTTGACCCCTTAACAGCCTGAGATCTACACCCACCATTTGCAGATGGCCCTTATATGCTTAGACATCCACTCATACACTATATGTGTGTCACTGAGATGTAGGTTTCTACAGATAGCGAATTAGTGTTGCCTAGAGCCAAGTTAACTTTCTATCGATTTGCATGTAGAAAAGGTTAGATTCTGCAGCCCCTTATTCACAGGAGTAATAAAACAACCTGCTCTGACAGATCTTGACTCTCTGCCCACTATAGATGAGATTAAGAAAGCTGTTAGCCAGATGAGTTCAGGAAAAGCTCCTGGAAAAGATGGGATACCAGCAGAGATATACAAAGCAGCAGGTCCAGCAGCACTGGCAGCGTTACACAGCGTGATCATCAGCATCTGGGAGGATGAAAACATACCACAGGACTCCCGCGGACGCTACTATTGTCTCTCTTTTCAAGAACAAAGGCAGCAAAGCAGAATGTGGAAATTATAGAGGCATATCCCTCCTCTCCGTTGGAGGGAAAATCATCTCCCGCATCATCTTGAACAGCCTAATAGCCAGTATTTCCGAGGCAAATCTACCTGAAAGTCAATGTGGTTTTTGACCTGGCCGGAGCATAGTCGACATGGTGTTTGCTGTCAGACAAATACAAGAGAAGTGCATTGAACAGAACATGCACCTGTGTGCTGTCTTCATGGATCTGACAAAGGTGTTTGATACCGTCAACGGGGAAGCCCTTTGGACTATTCTAACACGACTTGGCTGCCCAAGAAGATTTGTCCAGATTATATGCCTTTTTCATGACAGCATGACAGGCGAAGTATTGTCTGATGGAGCCATATGTGCCGCCTTCAGCATCACCAATGGCATGAAACAAGGATGTGTTCTGGCTCCTGTCTTATTTAACCTGTTCTTTGCATGCGTCCTCAACCATGCAATGAAAGATCTGGATCGAGGTATATATTTGAAATGGTTCACTTTTTGACCTCCGTCACCTGAATGCAAAGACTAAGACAATGCAGAAACTCCTTCTTGAGGCATTCATTGCCGATGACTGTGCCTTCATGGCTCACACTGAAAATGATCTTCAGCACATTGTCAACAAGTTTGCTGAGGCCTCGCAACTCTTCGAACTAACTATCAGCCTTGGAAAGACAGAAGTTCTCCATCAACCTGTACCTGGATCAAATGCTTCTGTCCCAAGTATCTCCATTGATGGCACTCAGCTTAAAGTAGTGGAGAACTTTAAATAACTGGGTAGTGTCATATCCAGTGATGGATCACTGAATAATGAGATCAATGCACGAATATCCAAAGCAAGCCAGGCACTTGGCTATCTGCGTGTCAAAGTTTTAAACCACCACAACATCCGGATGTCAACAAAACTGCTTGTGTACAGAGCTGCTGTTCTTTCATCTCTTTTGTACGGGTGTGAAACATGGACACTATATAGGCGTCACATCAAGCAGCTCGAAGCATTCCACATGCATTACCTCTGCAACATAATGAAGATCCGCTGGCAAGACAAAGTGCCCAATCTTGAGGTCCTCGAGAGAGCCCAGACGACAAGCATCGAAATGATGATCATGAAATCACAGCTATGTTGGTCATGTTAGCCGCATGGATGCCAACAGAATCCCCCACCAGCTTCTCTATGGTGAGCTCTCCCAGGGCATCCGGCATATAGGTCGTCCAAGAAAATGTTACAAGGACACCATCAAAGCCAATCTGCAGTATAGCAGTATCAAACCCAGGGACCTTGAGGATGCCGCCAGCTACAGAACACAGTGGCGTGCAACAGTCAGAAATACCTGCATCGCCTTTGAGGAAGACCGCTGCTGGCGTCTACAAGAGGCACGCGAATGACGTCACAGAGCACCAGCAGCACACAACCCACTGACTGCGAACTTCCCATGCACCATCTGCAGCCAAATGTGCACCTCTGGAATTGGCTTGTATAGCCATCAGAGGGCACACCATGAGACCAACGATAGATGATTTGCTCAGATTTGTCATCGGGTCGATGGACTACCAAGAATAAAACTACTCACATGAATTAGGACTGCTAATGTGCATAAATAGTTGCAGGATTGGAGCCGCACGTAGTTTTCAAGAGTAAAGTATATATATGTGGCATTGTGTTTGTCTCAATCCCTACCATATTTTTAGCATGCATCCCCTTTTTTGGAGTTTGTTGGTATTTTGTGCATGACCCGTCTGGAATCTAGGTTGTGTTCCTTGTTGCATTGTTGCAGAAGTTGGAGTCCAAGCAGAGTCCTTTCACACCTTTCAGTATGAGAAGTTTTTCAAGCTCTTCAGGACCCCAGTGCAGATCAGAATGCATTGTTTGGAGCCCCTCAAATCCCCATCATTATCCTTCTCCCTCAGGGATTGCTCTAGTCCTTGCAGATCATAGAATCATAGAATATCAAGGTTGGAAGGGACCTCAGGAGGTCATCTAGTCCAACCCCCTGCTCAAAGCAAGATGAATCCCCAACTAAATCATTCCATCCAGGGCTTTGTTAAGCCTGACCTTATAAACCTCTAAGGAAGGAGATTCCACCACCTCCCTAGGTAACCCCTTCCAATGCTTCACCGCCCTCCTAGTGAAAAAGGTTTTCCTAATATCCAATCTAAACCTCCCCCCACTGCAATTTGAGACCATTACTCCTTGTTCTATCATCTTCTACCACTGAGAACAGTCTAGGTTCATTCTCTTTGGAACCCCCTTTCAGGTAGTTGAAAGCAGCTATCAAATCCCCCTCATTCTTCTCTTTTGCAAACTAAATAATTCCAGTTCCCTCAGCCTCTCCTCATAAGCTATAGAATATCAGGGTTGGAAGGGACGTCAGGAGGTCTAGTCCAACCCCCTGCTCAAAGCAGGACCAGTCCCCAGACAACCCCTTAATCTTTTTGTTGCCCTCTGCTGGACTCTTTCCAATTTTTCCACATGCTTCTTGTAATGTCCGGCCCAAAACTGAACACAGTACTCCAGATGAGGCCTGAAGAATGCCGAATAGAGGGGAATGATCACATCCCTCGATCTGCTGGCAATGTTCCTACTTATACAACCCAAAATGCCATTAGCCTTCTTGGCAACAGGGGCACACTGTTGACTCATATCCAGCTTCTTGTCCACCGTAACGCCAGATCCTTTTCTGCAGAACTGCTGCCTAGCCACTCAGTCTCTAGTCTGTAGCAGTGCATGGGATTCTTCCATCCTAAGTGCAGGACTCTACACTTGTCCTTGTTGAACCTCATCAGATTTCTTTTGGCCCAATCCTCTAATTTGTCTAGGTCCCTTTGTATCCTATCCCTTCCCTCCAGCATATCTATCATTCCTCCCAGTTTAGTGTCATCTGCAGACTTGCTGAGGGTGCAGTCCACGCCATCCTCCAGATCATGAATAAAGATATTGAATAAAACTGGTCCCAGGACTGACCCTTGGGGCACTCTTAATGGCAGCTGCCAACTAGACATGGAGCCATTGATCACTACCTGTTGAGCCAGATGATCTAGCCAACTTTCTATCTACCAGATAAGTCATTATGTATTGATACAAAATGAGATTTGAATGGTTCTACAAGCAAGAGATGTGAGGAACAGGCACAAGCCTCTAGAGTCCACCAAGCAGGTTATGGTGAATTTTTGCTGCAAGGAAAATAAACCTCCCTTTTCTCCCCTCTCCTATCGACACCCCTCGATCCCTTTTTAACAGTAGAAACCTCTCTCTGATATTAAACAATGCAAACATATTCCTCTATCCTGTAGCTAGTTTCTTCCTCAGAGTCACCTGTAGTTTCTGTTAAGATCAGTTCTAGTGAGCTCCCTTTGTTTTGTTTCCTCCAAGGACTCCGTGTCTTTGTTCCTAGTTCAGATTAATGTAACCTGCAGCGTCCACGTGGGGGAATTACAGTTCAGCACTGCTATTCACACCCCTGTAGTCCAAACTGTAGGGCAGTGTAGACATGTCCTAAATGTCGTCCGATGTGCAGCCCCTTTGGACACAGAGTACTATAGGCCATAGGCAAATCCCCCCTAGTTCTCCTATCCTGATAAGCCTGCATGTGCTCACTGGTAGATAAAGCCCAGATTCCAGTCTCATGACGTTTTTGCAGGAATAGAGATTTTATGTTGGTCTTACCTTGCAAATTGACTTTCTGTAAAGTCTGGATGCCCCAGATGGGTATTGATACATATATTTGTAGCTGTTTTATTGAGTGATATATTTCAGTATTCAAAGTTAGTGTTTGAGGCTAAAAAAATGTTGATGTGAGCTGAAATAGAATAGAAGGGGTTTCTGTTAAGGGTTCTCCTGGGCACCAGAAGCCCAGTGACCAATTAGAAGCTATAGCCACCTTCAAATACTGTACATTATGAGGAGCAGCAACACAGATTCCAGATTGTTGGGCTCCTTGGCAGAAAGCCAGTTTGCAGAGTGAGAGCAAAATATCATTTTGTGCTGTCCATATAGTAGTATACCAAGTGAGAGATTTGGGCTTTTTTGTAGAATTTTGGGGAAGGTTTTGTTGCAAGTAACTATATGTTTTGTTGTGAAAGCCACGTAAGTTTGTCCCCGAGAAAGTAGTATTTTTTTGACATTTGTAAGAGAACAGTACTTAAATTGGGGGAAAAAACTCATTTTTATCAAGCATTTATTTTATCTAGGTATGCAGTTATTTCTTTTGGGGGAGTGGATGTTGGTCAGAAAAGCATTCATATAAGAAAAAACCCAGGATTTCATAATCTTTAATAAGTGGTAATAGTAATGGTTTTACTCAGCTCATAACTGTTCATTCTTGCATATTATGATGCACTATATTGCTTAGCCTTCCTATAATGTATCCAATGAGATTAAGTCGCACAAGGCAATTTAAGAACAGCTGGAAGACCTTTGTCTTTCTGAACATGAGTGTTCTGCTGGGAAAACTTTTCAAACAATTAGAAAATTTTCCAGCTTAATAAAAATAACTTGAAAAAAAATTACCTGGAAGCATTAAGAATAGGATGAACTTTGTTCTTTTCTTTATGAGAACAAGCCGTTCGAAAAATACACACCTGGTTCTTTAAATGAAAGGTGAGAATGAATAACTTCTATAACTCAAATAATTTTATCAGCTGTTTAGAAATGTCAAGAAACAGTTTGCTACAAATTGTATTTTCATGTATTATATACACATATATACTGTGCTGCATACAGTGATTACTGAAGCAGCCATGAACAGGTAGGTGAGATGATAGTCTCTCAGATAACTGGGTCAAAGGTTATTCAGGACTTTAAAGATTAACTCTTGTACCTGAATTCAGGACCGGCACTAGGGGTTCTAGCGCCCTAGGCGCACGGCAATTTCACCGCCCCGCGCGCTAGTCCCGCGGCTCCGGCAGTTGTGGCTGTGGATGGTCGGCTGCTCCGCGGCTCTGGTGGAGCTGCCGCAGTCGTGCCTGCGGGAGGTCTACTTGAGCCGCGCGAGCAGCTGACGATCTGCAGGCACCACTGCGGCAGCTCCACCAGAGCCGCGGACCAGTGGACCCTCTGCAGGCATGATTGTGGTAGGTCCACTGGAGCCACCTGCTGCCCCCTCTGGCAAAGCGCCGCCCACCAATAATCCTGGCGCCCTAGGCGATTGCCTAGGCCGCCTAAATGCAAGCGCCGGCTCAGCCTGAATTGTTCTGAGAAGATTACCAAGCAAATGCAGAGACTTGGGCATAGGTATAATATGCCTGTAGTGATTCACCTTTTCAGGAGGCCAGTAGTTGCATTCTGATCCAGCTGGTCTAGGAGGTGACAAAAATATGGATAGCCGTTGTGCTGAAAAGAATAAATGAAGTCCCTGATCTGAAGTAGTAGAAGTGGATGATATTCTGATCATGCTACTCTCTATTTATGGAGCCATCCCAAAAAATCAGGTTGGGAGTGTGACATCGATTGTGAAGAAAGTTAGAAACCACGTGGAATAGCTCTGATGTTGCAGACGAGTCAATGAAAAGTAGAGGCAGCATAGGAGGGTGGAAATTTAAGTTGCCCATGCCAAAAGGCACTGAATGGAATTAATGTTTTAAAAAAATGTTCATACTACACTAAACATAAGACACTGGACATTACAAGTTCAATCCATAGTACGGTTTTTATTTCTTTCTTCCTGTTTTTCTACCGCATGCATAGAAGGAACATTTGTACCACGTTACTTTACTTCTAACTTTAAGCTAGGATGAGAATAACAAAGTTATTCAGCTTGGATAAAACCCATTGATAAATGAAGACAAATTGCAAATTGAAGTAGAGTTACTAAAAAGGCAATTAAAAGAACAATCGGCCCTCTTCTCTCTTAGAGATCATGCCCAAATTTACTTAACACTGGCACTGTTTGTTCATATAAATTCTTCTGATTACAGAGCTGTGTGCTAGGCCTGACATCCATTTAGTATATGAGCATCCCGTGGATTTTGATTGCCTCAAAATAATTCTCTTCTTCATGTCCATGAACATTGGAACAGCCATATGTAAGCACTCACAAGGCATTCAGAGCTTGGTGAATAGGTGACAAATCAAATCACGGTGCAGCATCCAGGGTATTTCATATTCTGACCCAATAGGGTACTTGTATTGCACATCTTCAAACAACATGATACTGAAGTTAGTTTGAGGTTGTTGACAGTGCCAGCTTTTGCTGCCCATTTATTCACTAGCTCTGACAAGATAACTGTGATTCAGTAAAGCCAGTTAAGGATTTTTAGTTTGAAAAACCTAAGGGAAACAGAATGGCCTGTGTTTTTAATACTATTCCAGACAGAGACCCATTTAACTTACGTTATCTTGATTCCTACAGTAATTCAGTTTCTCATTTATTTGTAATCTCCATCATAATAGGATGAATTGGTAGCGAATCTGAAGGTGGAAGGCAATTTTGGTGAAAGTGATCATGAAATGATAGATTTCATGATTCTAAGTAAAGGAAGGAGTGAGAGCAGCAGAATAATAACACTGGACTACAAAGAAGCAGACTTTAACAGACTCAGAGAACTGTTATATAAGGTCCCCACGGGAAGAAAATCTAAGGGAAAAAGGAGTTCAGGAGAGCTGCCAGTTTCTCAAAGAGATAATATTAAAGGCACCCTTGCAAATTATCCTGATGCGAAGGAAAGATAGGAAGAATAGTAAGAGGCCAATATGGCTTAGGCAGGAATTCTTTAATGACCTGAAAATCAAAAAGGAATCCTACAAAATGTGGAAATATGGAAAAATTGCAAAGGTGCAGTGCAAAAGAATAGAATAAACATGTAGGAATAAAATCAGAAAGGCAAAGGACATAACAAGAGATAAGTTCTTTAAATATACTAGGAGGAAGAAAAAGATGAAGAAAACCAGTACTTAGTGGGGAAGGAGACTAAATAATTGATGGCATCAAGAAAGCGCAAGTGTTTAATGCCAATTTTGCTTCAGTCTTCACTAAAAAGGTTAATGGTGACTAGATACTCAATACAATATGAACAACAAGGGGGAAGGAATGAAAGCCAGAATAGGGAAAGAATAGGTAAAGGAATATTTGGATAAGTTAGCTGTATTCAAGTTGGCAGAGCCTGATGAAATTCATCTGGGGTACTTAAGGAACTGTCTGAAGCAATCGCAGAACTATTAGTAATTATCTTTGAGAACTCATGGAGGATGGGTGAGGTCCCAGAGGATTGGAGAAAGTCAAAAATAATAAGCAAGGGAAACAAACAAAGACCCAGAGAATTCTAGAACAGTCAGCCTAATTTTGATACATGGAAAAATACTGGAACAAATTATTAAACAATCAATTTGTAAGCACCCAGAGGATAATAGGTTTATAAGGAATAGCCAGCATGGATTTGTCAAGACAAATCATGACAAACCAACCTTATTTTCTTCTTTGAGAGGGTTACTTCCCTAGTGGATAGCAGGAAGCAGTAGATGTGATGTATATTGATTTTAGTAAGGCTGGTCATATTGGAGAATTGGTCTGAATTCAATAAAGATAAGTGCAAAGTACTATACTTAGAAAGCAAAAATCAAATACACAACTACAAAATTGCAAAAAAAAAATGAAGAATGGTAGTATTGCTGAAAAGGATCTGGGAATTGTAGTGGATCACCAATTGAACAGGAGTCAACAATGTGATGCAGTTGTGGAAAAGGCTGATATCATTCTGGGATGTATTAATAGGCGTGTCGTATGTAAGATGCAGGAGGTCATTGTCCCATTCTACTCAGCCCTGGTGAGGCCTCAGCTGGAGTACTGTGTCCAGTTTTGGATGCCACACCATAGGAAAGATGTAGGCAAATTTGAGAAAGTCCAGAGTAAAGCAACAAAAATGATAAAAGGTTTAGAAAACCTGACCTATGAAGAATTTTTTTTTTAAAAAAAGGGCATGTTTAGTCTTAAGAAAGAAGACTGAGGGGGACCTGATAACAGTCTTCGAATATGTTAAGGGCTGTTACAAAGAGGACTGTGGTCAATTGTTCTCCAGGTCTGCTGATGGTAGGACAAGAAGTAATGGGTTTAATCTGCAGCAAGGGATATTTAGGTTAGATATTTGGATAAACTTTATAAAGATAGTTAAGCTCTGGAATAGGCTTTCAAGGAAGGTTGTGTAATCCCAGTCACTGGAGGTTTTTAAAAACAGAATGGACATATACCTATCGGAGGTGGTCTAAGCTTCCTTGCCCTGCCACAGTACAGTGGCCTGGACTTCACTTCTCTTTTCCAACCATGCACTTCTATGATTCTACAAATTAGGAAACCTGGCCATATATATCCATTGTGAAATGGGCCTGCCTTTATTTTGTTTTAGCCCTCTAACAGATCAAATCTGATAAAATTCAGACTGCTGTCTTTGCAGCTTGTTCATGGTTTTTTTTTACAGTTGATTCCTTTTGTTTCTTAAATATATTATTGCCAAACTATTATTATGTAATAAAAAATATGCATTAATGCTCAAAATATTACAATCCCCAATTATTTGCCTATTGGTCTTTCCCTCCAGAATGGAATATTGTTATGAAAGAGATGTAGCATCCATGTAAAACGTCTCCTAAGCAGAGGAAAGATTTTTTGGAAAAGACTTTTCCTCCAAATGTTGTTAAGGCGTAAAGCTAGAGTTTAAAATTGAAACTTCCTTTGCTATGCAGAAGAATGTTGCGAAATCTCTAAGCTACAAACCTGGTTTCTCTAATAAGAGGGAAAGAGGACAATTTTTAAATAAAAATAGCCCAAAGAATGAGAAGTAGTCATGGGGATAAAGTAAAAGAAAAGAAGTTGGCGGTGTCAGAGTTTAAGGGTAACTGCATCTACATTCCCCCTCCATGATCCCTTGAGAGCACCCACGTAAGGTTTCTGCTTCCCTATTACTTCGCTTGGGTAGAGACCTGCATCTCCTTCCCTCTTATACCATGATATCCCCAGCAAGGCAGTCTGTGTAAAGACCAGAGACTGCGCTTTGCTTTCTCTCTGAGGGCTCTTTCTAAACAAGCGCCTTTATTCTTAAGGTAAAAGCCTTACAGAGAAAACATGTGAAAAACATAAAAGTTCCAATGTGCATGTGAAAAGCTTATCAGAGATCACCCATCAGACTTATAGGGTCCTGCCCTCGTAGGCCAAAGTCTTTCCAATCTTTCTTCAAGGGTTGGGGCACTTGAACAGAAGGTCCTGTCTATTTATTGGATCAGAAAGAAGGGCCTGTGTCAATTCAAATTGATCCTTTCATAGCAAAAGCCTTTTCTTTGTCTCCTGGTCTCTCGAAAACCCATTTTGAACCAGTATATGCAAACCTCTTCAGATGCGTTACTTTTCTAAAATAGTTTAGTCTCAATAATTCACCTTAATCAGCTCCGACTGTTTTTAGTTTCTATAGGAGCTGTGGTAACCCCCCCCAGGGAGTGGAAGCCAGTCATACATTAAAACATTCATGGATTTAATATAACATGGTTCCCAAAGATATTGCATGTGATTGCACTATCTGTCCCAGGAGGTATTTTCTCCCAACACTTGAGACTATAAGAACAGAGGATTAGGTGGTGCCCAAAGGGATATGGAATGCTGCATCCATGTAAAGGACTCGAGTAAAACATGTCCCAGAGAAAAGCCATAGAGGTGTGTTCCTGGGATGAGGTAGCTTACAGCTAAAAGTGCAAGTCAGTTTTTCTAGATATTTAGGTTTTTTTTGAAGTTAGGTTTAGATTTTGATTTTTTTTTTATTTTGAGAGAGAGATAGACAGACAAAAGTAGGGCGAGGTTATATTTTTTATTGGACCAACTTCTGATGGTGGAAGGTACAAGATTTTGAGCTTCACAGAGCTCTTCTTCAGATCTTTTTTAACATTAATTTGGAATCTTCTGAGTTTGTAAGTTTTTTTCTGAAATACATAATTAAAATATTGTAATATGTTTTTTATAAGTAGTAATGTCTGGACAATCAAAAATGAACCTTGATGTGTTTAGGTCTGGAAATTGTATAAATTCTTAGACTAATTTAATGTTGACAATTACTATTTACATGGTTCAATTCTCAAAGGCAGTTTTAGATCACAAATATTATGTAGATATAGTATATTGCAGATATTATTAAAGTATCTGACAGGGTAGCTACTAAGAAGTAATACATTTCTCTAATCTGTGTCTTTTGACATAGATCTTTTATCTTGTCTCTGTTTAAATGGATTTTTTTCACATATTGTATAGTATACTTTTTTCTGTACATCTTTGACACCCAATAGTCCATACAAAATTTCATTTAAGGCAAAGTAGCAACTCCAGCAGAAAATAAGTGGAGTCTTCTCCTTTGTAAGTTGTAATTGAGGTTATGGCATGGCATATTGCCTTTGGCAGAATTCTATTACTGGGAAACTGAAAGCATGATTTTGAAGCTGGCTGCAGTGTAAGCAAAATGGATTAATTATTAGAGGCGTAGGAAAAATTAAAGGAGAAGCGAAAGTTTTCTGAAGTGAAACAGAGGGGCACAGCAAACAACTTAGTAATGAAAAATCCATTTCCAAATAAGTAATTATTTTTGCAAGTCTCTGAGCATTCTTTTGCTGACCATGTTAGTGATCTAACCCAAATTACATTAAATGTTGCTGAGACGATATTATCTCTAATAGATAAACTGTTAATTTGGATTTAACAGTTGCTCGAAAGTGTGATCAGCAGGGTTAGCTGGTTACTAAGTAGTGAAAATATTAATGATACAAAATTCTTTAATACTGTCCTTAATTCATTAAAAGGGAATCTAGCCTTCCTAGAGGTGAAAGCAAAGAGAAAAAAGAGAAACAGAACATCTTCCTGATAATGTAGATTGTGGGAAGGAGAATATAGAGCCCTTGATTAAGCAAGGTACCTAAGCTTGTGTTTAACTCTAAGTCCATGAATAGCCCCATTGACTCCGTGTTTAAATTTATGCACTTCCTTGAAGACCTTGCTGAATCAGGCCTTTATGCCATAAAGCTCGGTATGCAGGTTTTTTCTTGCAGAGCTATTCTGAATATTATAAACTATTGAAGTGTGCTTGCGTATGATCAAGGTTGGTGTGATATCTTTATTAATTTAGGGCCAGATTCTGTTGCCTGCACTGATAAGGAATATCCCATTATACCTTCATTTGTTCTACTGATATCATTTGGGGCTGCCTATGGAATTAGGGACTATTTAACACAAGTAAACATGGCAAAATCATTATTGTCAGTTGATGCTTGGTTATTTACTGAAGGCAAGTCTACACTACAGCCAGGGCCGGTGCTTCCATTAGGCGACCCTAGGCGGTTGCCTAGCACGCTAGGATTCGGGGGGCGGCATTTTGTGCGCGCCACATGGGGCACGCGGGAGCTTCCGGTTCCGCTCCCGTCGCACCGCCGAAGAAGGACCCTCCACCGACGTGCCGCGGAAAACAGCGGCAGGCAATTGAGCAGTTCAGTGACTGCCGCTGTCGCCTGTGGCATTTTGTCGGAGGGTCCTTCTTCGGTGGCATGATGGGAGCGGAACTGGAAGCTCCCGCGCACCCCATGGGAAGCGCGCAAAATGCTGCCTCCCCCCCCGAATTCTGCCTAGGGCGCCAAAAACGCTGGCGTCGCTCCTGACTACAGCACCACTGTAGCATGTCTGGTGCAGGCGCGCTATGCCAACTGGAGAGTGCTCTTCCATCAGCATAATTACTCCACCTTGGCGAGAAGCATAAGCTATGTCAGCAGGAGAGCATCTCCCACTGACATAGCGCTGGTGTCAACAACGTTAAATTTGCGTCACTCGCCGTTCCCTGCCTATGGGAGCTGTGGGAAGCGGCAGCCAGAACGTCCCTGGGAGCTGCGGGTGGTCAGGCAAATGTAAACAAACTGTCTGGTGGCCTGCCAGCGTATTATCCTGACAGGCCACAGGTTGCACGCCACTGCCATCTATCAACAATAACTTTACATATATGGTTTGATCTAATTTGAGTTTGTTAGAATCTCACCTGTTTTAGCGTGGGGGTTCCAAAGTATAACGGCCCAGAACCTTAAGCACTGGTAGCAGTAGGGTGCTGTGCCCCTGCTGGAGATGAGCCTGAGTTAGTTGACTCTCACTTATATTGGGCTGGGAATTGCAGTTTAACTCCTGATATTTCCTCAGTTATAGACATCTTTAATAGATAGGAGTGATACGTTGGCGCTGTGTCAGATTACAGGAGTGTCAGCACCTTGGCAGAGTAAACAAGCACTGGAACAGAATAATTTGATTGCTTCCAGTAAGAGGAAAAAATTCAAACATGATTTACATTTCTTACAAAAAAATATTCTTCCCTTGGCAGCCACCACCTAGTTGTTTTTCTATCTATAGGAGAACACATTGCCATAAAGAATGGATTATCAAAAGCAATGTATGTAAAGGCTCACTGTATTGTTTTTCTGAAGATAGCTAGACTATTGATAAACTGACAAGAAACAATTTTCAGGAAGAAAATAAATTAAGCAAATAATTTTTTTATAAAAGTTTTTTTTATTGCTATCTGCATCTACAGGTAAAAGGTTTTTTGTGTCTTGAGTGTGAGATGAGTATGTTTTCAGGATAGTGAAGAAAGGTACAGGGTAATAGCATTTAGTATTTTCAGAAATCCGGTATTTTCTTATAGCATTAATTCCATTTCTCATCACATGCTAATTTTTCATTTCTGTTGCAACTGAATATTCCTTCACTGGTGATACACTTGGGGATTTTCATCATCTTGTAATGAAGATCTTTGCCCAGAGAATTAGAATGTTGATCTTTTTTTTTTACTGAGAAATTGTCCTCCCATTGTAATGAAAAGGACTATGTACTGTGACACCTATCGTGCATTTTCTACTTGTCTTAGTACGGAGTTGCTTTTGTGACTTATGTTCTTACAATGTGTTTGATGCATCAAGTCAAGTATACATTATTTTCTCCTTTTGGATGAAATCTCCACCATTCATTATTTGCACTTATTTATTCTTGTTTCATTTTGACAGGTGAAGATTTGTTGTGTAGTGTATGTCGATGTAACTTTTTATATGGATTATCATCATTTCTGTTAGTATGTTTGTCAGTGTGATCATCATGCCCAAATAAGTCTCCCAGCCTTTTTTTATACAAGGTTGCTGTTTGCAAATTATTTCCGTTTGTTCTCATTGTTGTATTCTGGTTGTATGTCCACAATGTTCCAGGCATTGTTCACACAGAGGAAAACAACCACTCTACTGAATAATTACAGCCCTTTTTTTGCATGTTCATGGCTTTAGTAAAACTGATCTTTTTCCGCCCCTCTTAACCTTTACCTAGGTATTTATGTGATATTTTTTGCAGATAGCTTTGCATTATACTAACCCACCAGATATTTTGAAGGTTTTTATTTCAGAAACCATGTCTCTGTTTTCCATGATTGAAAAGAGTTGGACTTGTCCCTTTTGAGAGCGATCTGAAAATTGGTATTCTCTTTCCTTTCCATTTCTTAATGCTGCGATTGTTGTAAAGGTGTTAAATGTTTGGATTTTCTTACAGGGGATGTATCTAGATCATTCTGGCACCTCCTTTGGATGTAATTCCACATTTTATCACAGCTATGATGCTGGGAATACCCATTCTTTTCTGGACTGTATAAAGTTGTATAGCCAAAATATGTTGTACACAATTTGGTTTCATGTTTCTAAAAGCCATGCTAGGTTTTTCAGTTTTTATCAGAAGAATAAAATAATATTTTTGAGATTTGCTGCCATGTACCTTCACCTGGAGTTGTGGGTATGGGTTTCACTTTCATGGGGCCACCTTCACTCTATCTAAATGAGACCGATTATGTTGCTTTTCTACAGGTGTTGTAAATTTCACCCGTAACGTTATGGTGTTAGCTGACACCAAAGCAGTTGAAAGATATTTTGCAGTAATTCACCAATTTTAGTAAATGCATCTTGTATAAAGTACTGCTACTGGTGACGCTGGGACTTTAAAAACTCTTTGTCAGCACAGAATACATCTTCATGTTAAAATCACATTTGTGCAGTTATAATGCTAGTAGAGGGCATCCACTGGATTTGTCTTTAGTTCCGATTATTTCTAGCAGTGTCATTTTAATATCTTATTAATCATTCCCTAATAATTTTGAATAAGGTCAAAGATGATATTCTCTTGTGTAATAGTGCCATAGTTCACTGCTAATATAAACGTGAGTATGGCTGTGTTATCACTGGTAAAACAATTTTGGTACTGTAGGGGAATCTAAAGATTCTTTGCTAATTTCCTTGGGGAGGCCCCTATCTTGCAACTGACCCCATATGTGCATAAGGACCTACCCTGCAGAGACAGTTACAGGATTGGGGCCTTAGTGAATATACTTGTAGTCGCTTCTGAAAGTTCCTTGCAACATTTCTGTGGTCTGTCATTAACAGTTGGACTAAGCTGTTCTTGTCTGTGTTGTAGATGGTTGCATTTTTAGTCAATATCTGCTTAGTGTATCTGTATTTACTTACTACTCATTATAAACATTAGGCACTCAGTTACATCCATATTATTAAATATTTTATCAAGCACAATACTCTGAGGTACAATATACCATGTGAGAAGTGTTACAAAAACATCTAAGCAACCTGAGTCAATATTTTCTGTTTTGCATGTCCCTCCCCCCATATAATTTTTCTTACAAAATTGGCTGGGGGGGGATAAAGTGTGCACTGGTAGCATCAGGATGTTTATTAATGGGAAAAGATATCAAGCAATACACCCTCAGCAAGTGACGGTGAATTTAGTATGTTGTGTGAAGTTACTCTGAGTAGCACACAGCATTATCACTGTCACTGCTCACGCTTCCTTCCCATAACCCTGAACATGATGCTTTTAAAATTTAAAAGGCAGTTTTGCAAACACAGTATCCGTGAAATCATTCAATATTGTACTTTGCCAACAAGAATTTTCTGATGCTTCTCTTAAGCGCTCATAGTTCTCCTTCTTTGTGCTCATTAACTGTGATCTTAGAAGAGGAGGAAGCATTCCTTCCTCTCCCACTTGAGCACAGCCGTAGCTTTGACCTTGCTAGAAAACCATCTAACCTCTTGCCACCACATTCACTTTAATGGCTGTACCTGAAAGAGGAAACATTATTCTATGCTTTCCCCATCTGCTAATGGAGGTTAACATTTGTGCCTGCCAGTAAAATGGTAACTATAACATTACTACCTAACTTGGGGGAGGGAGAAAGGAAGATAAGCGGGGATAGATATAAAGGTAGCACAGAAAATGGGAAAGGAGAGATGTTCCATTTTGGAAAAATATACATATTAGTTTAGTTTGTAAGTCTCTTGTCTTTGAACATACAGAGCTAATATTCTGCTCTTATTTACACTGGTGTAAATTCAGAATAACTTTATTATTTTAAAGTGGAATTAGTCCGGATTTACATTCTAATCACAGCCACTCAAGGTGGGAATTTTCAAAAGTGCCTGTGAGAGTTAAGCATACAAGTCCCACTGAAAGTTAATGGAACTTATGCATGTAAGTTAGATGCTTTCAAAAATTCCACCCTGTGTATAGCAGAGCTTTCCGGGTGCTTTCCATATTAACATACTTGCAGTGCTTTCAGTTAGAGTAATATGTGAAGGTCTGATTTAAACTTCAGTTTTTAGAATTAATGAAGAAAAGGGTTGGGGTGGAGATTTTTCAAGCTTTTTTCACCAATTAACTTTTTTCATAAATACGTTGTTTATTTTCACAAGTAACCATCTTACCTTTCCTTTCTCAATGGTAATAATCTGAATTGAAAATTATTGTACAGTTCAGGGATGAGATGGTTTGAAGTGCCTTTTATTACTGACTATTCCCAGGCAAAATGTTTTGAGCAAATTGGGTAATAGAGCTAAATTACATTATATGGGTGCTGGCCTAAAAGCGATCTTTCTATTATGTTCTCTGATTAAACAAAATTGCATTTGAGTTGTGAAAAATGATAAAACAAATGAATAATTGCAGCATGTAAAATGTTAAAAATAATGGTGGTATCACTGGCAGAATAAAAAAGTAACCCACAATTCTGAATAAATGTTCATCCAGTCTTCATCCAGACTTATGTAAATCAAAAAAAACTTTATCCTTAAAAGGACATTGCGTACTATTTTCAGAAGTACATAAAATCCCATTGTCAAAAGGGATTTAGACATTTAAGCGTCTAGGTCCCATTGACTTTCAGTGAGAATTAGGCTTTTATGTCAAAGTTTCTTTTGAAAATGGAGCTTAGGTGCTTTTGAAAATTTTACCCGCTCTCTAATTTGTGTCCACGATATTTGGAACATATTTTACTGTTCATACTGACAATTGAAATTATTTTCCCCTGTTATATTTTGTTTTCTTTCCTTTCTATATGAAATCTGGTTTGTTTATAGAGCTACTCATAAGGGCTGGAGTTCTTAAATTTATTTTTGAGAGGGATGAGGGGGAGAATTATTGAAATATTCTTTATTGAGGAAAGGAGAGGGGGACAGTGTGAGTGTGCACAAAAAAATATGTGGCCTCTACAAAGAGATGTTTTGTGGGTTTAAAAAGCTCCCAAGTTAGATCTTTGATCTGCTACCATAGGTGGTGGTCCTTCTATAGAAATAAATATTGAATTTATGTGTAATTAACTGTACCATACAGATAGATCCATTTTAAAATGGTGGGCTTGGATAATAGTGTGGATTGGTAATGGAGTAGTGAGCTTTTAGGTTGCCAGTTCAGCAACACAGCTTTCTAGATCCAGTTTTCATAGAATCACAGATTCATAGGACTAGAAAGGACCTAGAGAGGTCATCTAGTCCAGCTCCCTGCACTCCTGGCAGGACTAAGTATTATCAAGACCACCCCTAACCTGCTTTTAAAAAATCTCTAATAATGGAGATTCCACAACCTCCCTAGGCAATTTATTCCAGTGCTTAACCACCCTGACAGTTAGGAGTTTTTCCTAATGTCCCACCTAAACCACCCTTGCTGCAATTTAAGCCCATTGCTTCTTGTCCTGTCCTCAGAGGTTAAGGAGAACCATTCCCCCTGCCCCTTCTCCTTGTAACAATCTTTTATGACTTGAAAACAGTTATCATATCCCCTCTTAGTCTTCTCTTCTCCAGACTAAACAAACCCAGGTTTGTCAATCTTCCCTCATAGGTCATGTTGTTCCTCTTCTCTGGACTTTCTCCAATATGTCCATATCTTTCCTGAAAGGTAGTGCCCAGAATTGGACACAATACTTTTCTAGCCCAAGAGTCCACATTAGCAATAAACACTCTAGCTAGCAGTCCTAGCATAAAAGTCAGTATTGAATGTGCCATGGAGGCTCAAATATCTTCCCCCCTCCATGTCCCATCTCCCCTTTCCCCCATGTATATGACATGTCTCTGTCACAACGGATATAATTGCAAAACACAGTAGGGAAGTTTTCCCCGAGAATGCCTGTATTCTGTGGATCGAGGACATCAGTTTCTAGGCCTGTTCATCCAGCACTTTTCACAAGCACAAGCTGAACAAAGGAAGAAAAAATAGAGACTAAGGAAGAATTTTAACTCAGGCTCTTTCTACACT
The DNA here is from genome assembly GCF_007399415.2 of Gopherus evgoodei. NCBI lineage: Eukaryota > Metazoa > Chordata > Testudines > Testudinidae > Gopherus > Gopherus evgoodei. Next base: position 211,549,802 of record NC_044324.1, on the reverse strand, counting down.
ATGCACCTTTTAGCGACACAGCTGTGCTGCTACAGCCGTGCCGCTAAAAGGTGCACATTGTAGCTGCTCTTTGTCGGTGGGAGAGAGCTCTCCCACCAACAGAACGCTGTCTACACCGGTGCTTTTTGTCGGCAAAACATTTGTCATTCGAGGATTGTTTTTTTTTCACATCCCTGAACAACAAAAGTTTTACCGACAAAAGTGCAGTGTAGACAAAGCCTCAGGATAAAACAGTGTGTTCCTGATGTCTTAATGATGGATGATAATGGTTTATCTAAGTGTGAGAAGAGAGGTAGGAAGAAAGGCAAAACTGGAGATAATAGGGAAGAAAGGAAACGCTAAATCAGAAAAGACAGAAATAGCCATCTAAGTATGTATGAAATGGGCCCCATATTTGTCCTCAATTTGTAATCTTTACTCTATTTTTTTCTCATATCAGTCTGTCTCTGTTAAGGATATGGTACATTCTTTTACAGATGACTTTGTTTTCTGTTTCAATTTTTTCTTGACTTTTTCTTAGGGTATTTTTTTAAAAGTATCCTTCCTGTGCTTCTCCCTTTAAAATTAGGTCACAATTTTATACATTTGGAGGAGCTAAATGTTCTCCCTTTAATCTTATTGATTCTTCTTCTTCTTCTTCTATAACAAGATTTGTATTACCATTGCACTTAGGAGCACTAGTCATGGACCAAGACTTCATTGTGCTAGGTACTGTACAGATACAAAAAAAAAGTGGTCCCTGACACAGTGAGTTTACAATCTAAGTATAAGACATGATACAACAGATGGGTACACACAAATAGATGGAGGGACTACCAGGAAACAATGATGAAACAAAAATAATATTGGTCATCGTGATGGGCAGTAGTATCAGTGCAGTAGTGGTCTAACCATTGTCAAGTTAGAGTTGCAAAGGAGAGTTTTAAGGAAGGATTTGAAGGTGGATAAAAGGTGGCTTTGCAATGGTTCTTAGGGAGCCCCTTACAAGTGTGATAGGCAGCATGAGAGAGAGCACAAAGGTGCTTGTTGGAAAATCTTTAACACGTGGGTAATAGAGACTGGCATCAATACCAATCAGAGGAGGGAGTCAACATTTATATGTCATATTGGCACCTTAAACCTTTTACTGAAAGCACTGTCTTCTATCCATTGTGTTAATGTTAAAAAGTGTACCTGCCACACATTTAACTATCTATAACATTTGTCTTCCTGTTTCATTTAATGGAATTTCAGAATGAATTCAAAAAGGTTTCTCAGAAATTTTGATGGATCTATGCTGATATGTTTTTTTAATGTAAAAATGGGCAATGGATTTATATGCTGTAATATATCTTTGATGCATGAATAAAAAATACAGAAAGTTGTGATGAAGGCTTAATAAATTCTAGCTTCTTTTGGAAACTAGCAATTCAGTCAGTGGCTATTGCAGCCAGGAGAATAATTAATCTAGCTCCACATGTTGGAATTCCATTACTTTTGAGTACTTGGCTTCCTCCTGGTCACTAGAGAGAACACCATGGTCTCTGGGAAATGAATCTGTTGCAACCAATGCTAATTAATAATTAATTATTATTATTTTCCAAAACAGAAGGCAAACAGTCTTACCTCCTCTGCATTCCTTTTCTAAATGCCAGTGATTTCTTTGCCTAACAGAATCAATATGTATAAGCTTCTTTCTTTCACTTACTGTCTTTTTCACCAATGTAATCACTAATGTGGGATAAACTAAAAAGAATCAGGATTATGCAGCACCGACAGTTTTACTCTTTATTCCGAGTGGATGGCTAATATATGTACTAATCATCCTATTCAAACAGTGCTATTAATAGGCTCTCAAGAGCTAGGCATTATTTCAGAATATTGTTTAAGAAAATATATGTCCATATTTTTGGACAACCACAGATTTAATTACCCAGGGCCTAATTATATGGTCTTCTTATATTGGAATTACTACTTCACCATTAGACATGGAATTAATTATTCCTGATTTCCCCAAACCTCCCATTTTCTTTTGGAAATGGAGCATCTGGAAGACAGGTCTGTCAGTATTGAAAATGGAATCTTTTACATCACAGCACAAAAGAAGGATGATTCTGCAATCATAAAGGATTCCATTTTCAACAAAGACAGACGTCTCTGTTACAGATGTCTCGGAGTCTGAAAGAATATAGGAAAATTGTATTATTCTGGACCTCAAATGCCTAATACATGAGCTCCCAAATCAACAATTCAAAGTGCTAATAAAAATGTAATCATTTCTCTTTTATAAACCTGAGACTGGGTGAGTGTAAAAGAATATTCAATTATTATTTTGTACTACAGTGACCCTCAGTATTCTAAGTGCTCTCCACACATATAGGAATCTGCTAATAAATTCTGGGTGATTTGTGCTACTAAGTTTGAGTTAAGTTATTCAGAAGCAATAAGAACTGGTCCAACTCTGCTGCCACTGAAATTAGTGAAACCTGTTGACTTATGTGAGAGCAGAGTTAGGCCAACACTAAGCACTTCTGAAAATCCCAGCCTTCAAACTTTTCCAGTTTTGCTGAAGACTGCTGGAAAAGTGACCTCATTATTTGTCCTGTACTTAGAAAATATGTCGAGAAAACTACAAAAAAAAATACTCTGCTAAGATAACCCTTAAGTATATTTTGGCTATCACTGTGTGCTTGTATGAGTATGTCTAATCTCTCTATCTGTTGTAGTTATAAGGCAGTTATCTCCTTGGTGTCTTGATTTGTGGGTTAGAAATTTCTTGGTCTTCTTCTTGACTAATTTCTAGCTAAATAAAGCTATTTCTTGTGGAATCGCATTCTATTTTAGTTATTACCAAATATTTAATTGTTAATGCAACACATCTTTGTTTTTTACGGTTTTTCTTTGTTTGTTTTGTTTTGATACCACAGGATTTGCTAACCTGGATAACTTTCCGTCAATAAGCCATTTTTGGCTCCTTCCGTTATATTTGTTTTCTAGGATTAATATTTTCACTGCATCTTTGCATATCACAGTATTTTACTACATAAAGAGAAGCCTGCTTCAGAATAAGCAGTGCAGAGACCTAACTTTAAGAAAGATGTGACACAAAACATGGCCAGTTAATAATGCCCACAAGGCAATCTAGGATGAAGCTTAAGTAAATGACCTGAACTCCTATGCCTCTTGTTAGGCATCTAGAAGTAACCATTGTATTTGAACCTTTAAGGCTTTCTGACCATATGGCCAACTTGTTCTTAAAATCGTGCCTTCTGCACTGGCCTATTCAGCAGCTAAAGTGGATCCACCACCTAGAGCCTTTCTTTTCTGCTTGTGGTTTTCATTGTCTCTGATTTGCTGGGTGTGTTACTTCTGTCAGCACATGCTCGCTATCAGCAGAACTGTGCATATCCTACAAGGTATGTCTTCACCACAAATTTAAATCAGGGTTAGCCTCGCTTGAGTGTGACCAGCCACACTGCAAAGCCATACACAAGTTACTGTGTCCTCACTTGTGCTGCACTTATGCGTGTGTCAGCAGGACTTCTTATGGCACATCCTATGTTCCTATGTGCTGCAATAAGCTGAACAGCTCTATAATTTTTCCCAGTGAATTTTAGGAAAACTTGTCTTCATTCTGGGAACGTAGGAGTAACTATGGGAAGGCATTGCAGGGCAAGTGATTTAACTTGTATTCTCACTGTAAGGGCATCAGCCCGAGTGAAAGCAGCACCTGAGCTCTAGCCCAGTGATTCTCAAACAGGGGTACACATACTCCTGGGGGGTACGCAGAGGTGTTCCAGGGGGTACATCAACTCATCTAGATATTTGCCAACTTTTACAACAGGATACATAAAAAGCACTAGTGAAGGCAGTACAAATTAAAACTTCATACTGACAGAGACTTGTTTATACTGCTCTATATACTATACATTGAAATGCAAGTACAATCTTTAGAGTCCTATTGATTTATTTTATAATTATGTGGTAACAATGAGACAGGAAGCAATTTTTGAGTAGTGTGTCTGTGACACTTTTGTATTCTTATGTTTGATTTTGTTAGCAAGTAGTTTTTAAGTGAGGTGAAATTTGGGGGTACACAAGACAAATCAGACTCCTGAACGGGGTACAGCAGTCTGGAAAGGTTGAGAGACACTGCTCTAGCCTATACCCTACGCTTTGCCAGCTGGATATAAAGCACTGCCAAACTCAGGTAAGACGATTTTGGACGTGGATGGTAAGGGACTTTCAATCAACCCCCTGAGAATGAGACTGTTAACTCTGCAGTGAAGACCTGCCCACAGAAACAAAGAGGCAGGATCACCCTTGGTCTTGTTTAGATGTTTTCTGTTTTTCCTGGTAGACTGATCCTCAGAGGTGACCGTTTTGTGACTTGGGTGGTGATGATGTTACTGTTATTTTGGCAGGTTGTCAGCTAATTTCTATTTGGAATTAAATTCTTTTCCATTTGGAATGGGGTCACTGTTAGCCATTCTTGTAGTACACTTCTACCCCGATATAATGTGACCCAATGTAACACGATTTTGGATATAACGCGGTAAAGCAGTGCTCCAGGAAGGCAGGGCTGCGTGCTCTGGCAGATCAAAGCAAGTTCGATATAATGTGGTTTCACCTATAATGTGGTAAGATTTGTTGGCTCCCGAGGACAGCATTATATCAGGGTAGAGGTGTATGGCTTCTCTAGTTTACTGGCATACAGTTCTTTTGTACGTTCTTCAGAGTTAGTTATCTCTGGCTCAAGTTACTTGTTAAATGGGGCACAAATGTTGTTTTCCTTCTGCCCTCAGGTCTATGAAAAGGTAATTCTCGAAAATAACTGTGAGGTGTGTTGCAGTCTAGTAACAATGAGGATTGACTAACGTGGCTCCCTTGAATTAATCAGGTTCATTTGTTTGTTTTTATCAGATTTTTCTTCCTCAGCTCTTGTAACAAATAGCCCCATGATAGTCATGGTTACAAAAGGTTACATTGTATCACATGACAGGGGTCAGTGACTATTGTTATAATAACCTGAAGGACCAAACAAAGGATTTATAAAAGATCACACTTTAAAAAAAACCTAGAACAATCAATCAAAAAACGCTTCAATACAAGCAGGAGTATTCTTTCAAAGTGTCATAGGAAACTGGTCCATTGACAGAAAGTAACAAAAACAAGTTAGTTGAAACTCACTGACCTACAAAGCCTGACTTACTGGGTTTTCTTCATGGAATAAAAAAAACATTGATTCATAAAGTGCCTTGTAATGCTAATAATTATTATCAATGTGCATGTTTTTAACTTTTCAGGCCAAATGTAAATATGACTTGAAGAAGTTGTAGTTGCTTACAGCAGGCCTGAATTAAATCCTTTGCCTTTAGTTTACCATGTGTTTTGCATTTTCTGAAAAGAACATTGGGATGGGGAACATTTTGCACATAATACCTCAAATGTCTGTCTTTATGCTTCATGAATTAGCTAAACAGTGAATTTATTAAAGGTGAAATTAATCTCCTGCAAAGGGCAGTTCAAGATTGCAGATCATGGGTTCTTTTGATTATTTATTGATTGAGAAATCAATTGGTCATGCTCAAGTTTGATTTATTAATTAGACTAGATATCTGAGATCAAACAACACCAATAGAAAATACTAACTTACCAATTCTGGGATAACAGTCTGTTCCTCATCCGGTTCCAAATTGCAACAGTTAAAAAGGACCTTTATAGCTGAGGTATTTATCCCATATTATAATTTGTGACCAGTGACATGACTGATACCATTCATTTATTGACAAATGTCAATCTTGTTGTTAACAGCTTATCTTGAAAATTTAGAGCAAATTGAATATATAATGAAGTATCACAACAGTTTAACCTTTTAACCTTGGAGCTTGACATAGGTTTAACCAAGAGTTTTAACCAATTAAACAATAATGTCACCTTGATCATCAATATTTCCTATGCACTTGCAAGACTAGTTATGTTCTCCATATATGCCTTTCCTGAGTTTCAGTTAAGCACACTTATTTTATTTTTATTTTTTGGCAAGGCACAGCCAATTATAATAGTCGGAACAATGGCTATGTGAAATGTCATGCTTTTAAACATATTTGCAGTTTAGCTTGATATAGAATTATTAGCAAGTACATCTATTTTGGCATTACTTTTCACAGAGCTTTATGGAATTCTTTAGCATAGCCATGATAAATGCTTAAGGTTTAGGCCCTTATAGGTTCAGCAAGGTCCTCTATACCATGTAAGTCCCATGTTGTACTATTTAGGGCATCTGGGCCCTGGCGGAGGAGCTGTGTAGGTGGCTTTCAAAGCTTCCTCAGGCTGCCTGCACCACATATGCTTTCACTAATGGGGGCAGGCCAATGACTCGATGTTTACATGGATCCAGTGACAGCTCATGTAGCTGCACCTGTGGGCTGGACCATGTGGGAGTTTCAGTTCAGTCTACATTTTAGTCATAGGGTTGGGGGTGGATTTTATACCACTCTACCGCCAACCTAAAAATAGACTATTCTAATATTATGTAAGGTTATGTCTATACTACTCGCCGGATTAGCAGGCAACAATCGATCCAGCACGGGTCGATTATCGTGTCTAGTCTAGACACGATAAATCGACTCCGAAGCGCTCTCCCATCGATTCCTGTACTCCACTGCCATGAGAGGTGCAGGCAGAGTTGACGGGAGCAGCAGCAGTCAACTCACCGCGATGAAGACACCGCGGTGAGTAGGTCTAAGTATGTCGACTTCAGCTACGTTATTCACATAGCTGAAGTTTCATAACTTAGATCGATTTCCCCCCTCACCGCCCCACCAGTGTAGACCAGACCTAAGTGAACTGCATTTCATTTGGAAAGAGTAGACTGATTAAAGGCAGCATATTAACTCTTCAACAGGTTGAGTGGAATATTGAAACAAACACCTGGTAAAGAAATAACAGGTTTGTTTGTTTGTTTTTAAAGAACAAATTCTTCCAAGGAACATATACATCATAAGGCAGCAAAGAATCCTGTGGCACCTTATAGACTAACAGACGTTTTGGAGCATGAGCTTTCGTGGGTGAATACCCACTTCGTCAGATGCATGTAGTGGAAATTTCCAGGGGCAGGTATATATATGCAGGCAAGCTAGAGATAATGAGGTTAGTTCAGTCAGGGAGGATGAGGCCCTGTTCTAGCAGCTGAGGTGTGAAAACCAAGGGAGGAGAAACGGGTTTTGTAGTTGGCAAGCCATTTACAGTCTTTGTTTAATCCTGAGCTGATGGTGTCAAATTTGCAGATGAACTGAAGCTCAGCAGTTTCTCTTTGAAGTCTGGTCCAGAAGTTTTTTTGCTGCAGGATGGCCACCTTAAGGTCTGCTATAGTGTGGCCAGGGAGGTTGTAATGTTCTCCTACAGGTTTTTGTATATTGCCATTCCTAATATCTGATTTGTGTCCATTTATCCTTTTCCGTAGCGACTGTCCAGTTTGGCCGATGTACATAGCAGAGGGGCATTGCTGGCATATGATGGCATATATGACATGGGTGGACATGCAGGTGAATGAACCGGTGATGGTATGGCTGATCTGGTTAGGTCCTGTGATGCTGTCACTGGTGTAGATATGTGGGCCTGTGAATATGCCAATATTTTTATGGCCGACCTGGAACAACGCTTCCTCGGCTCTCGTGTACCCAGAAGCCTCCTACTGCAAGACAGACCCAAGAAAGAAACCAACAGGATTCCACTGGCCATCACATACAGTCCCCAGCTAAAACCCCTCCAATGCATCATCAGGGATCTACAACCCATCCTGGACAACGATCCCACACTTTCACAGGCCTTGGGTGGCAGGCCAGTCCTCGCCCACAGGCAACCTGCCAACCTGAAACATATTCTCACCAGTAACTGCACACCGCACCATAGGAACTCTAGCTCAGGAACAAATCCATGCAACAAACCTCGATGCCAACTCTGCCCACATATCTACACCAGCGACACCATCACAGGACCTAACCAGATCAGCCACACCATCACTGGTTCATTCACCTGCACATCCACCAATGTAATATACGCCATCATATGCCAGCAATGCCACTCTGCTTTGTACATCGGCCAAACTGGACAGTCACTACGGAAAAGGATAAACGGACACAAATCAGATATTAGGAATGGCAATATACAAAAACCTGTAGGAGAAGACTTCAACCTCCCTGGCCACACTATAGCAGACCTTAAGGTGGCCATCCTGCAGCAAAAAAGCTTCAGGACCAGACTTCAAAGAGAAACTGCTGAGCTTCAGTTCATCTGCAAATTTGACACCATCAGCTCAGGATTAAACAAAGACTGTGAATGGCTTGCCAACTACAAAACCCGTTTCTCCTCCCTTGGTTTTCACACCTCAGCTGCTAGAACAGGGCCTCATCCTCCCTGACTGAACTAACCTCATTATCTCTAGCTTGCCTGCATATATATACCTGCCCCTGGAAATTTCCACTACATGCATCTGACGAAGTGGGTATTCACCCACGAAAGCTCATGCTCCAAAACGTCTGTTAGTCTATAAGGTGCCACAGGATTCTTTGCTGCTTTTACAGATCCAGACTAACATGGCTACCCCTCTGATACTTGACATCATAAGGCAAAGATCCCTATTTTAAAGGGCCTCCCAAACACCTACACACAAGAAGTCTAAGCCTCTGGTTCTCCCTAAGAGGATGGCTTTTATTTCTCTTCTTTAAAATGACCCTCTTCAGAGCATATTTTCAATTTGTTGCATGGTGCTGTCTGCATTGCTTCCAGCAATACCATTTTTAAAACAGAATTTACTGTTCATTTCTCAGTTACTTCAAAATCCTAATAGTCTATTTTGTTTTTGGCAGGATTGGCATTTTTGTAGAATTGCATTGTATTTAGTTGTTCTGCTTCCATGTGAGTCTCTCTGCAGCCATTTTATTTCTAGTAAAACATTAAAATATTTCTCCAGAGCCTTCAGGTTACATTTGTGATATGTACCCACAATAAGACTTACAGTAAACGTATCCTAATTAATTTATTACCCCCTGGGGTTGAAACATTTATGTGTGTGACTAATTCAAATGCTGACACCAGATTTAAAGCTTATGCTCCTGTTGCTATACAAAAAAAAGTGTTATTTTACTGGGAGCATTAATCATTTAAAAATTCAAATTTCATATAGTCAGGTTCAGCATTTCAGCAGACAACCTAAATAGAGCATCATATTAATAGAGTATTGAAAGCTGCTAGTGTTAATATGAGCAAATTAAAGAGTCTGCTTTGCTCTGCTTACTTAGGCACATTAGGGTAAAATAACATCAAAGCTGAGACTTAACAAAAAATCAGTTCAATGCATATAGTACATATTCCTCATTCTTTTGTGGTGGTGTCAAGAGATGAGAGCTTTTTTATGTGTTACAGCTAATATAGTATCTTATTCATGTGTCCGTGTATCATTGTGACATATGTAGTCCTGGTACCATTTGGAGGTGGTATATGTCTCTGCATATTCATGCAACTCCTGTGAAATATTCAGCTGATAGCAATAGGGCTGATAAACCTAACCTCTCTGGACTTTGTTGACTGTATGTAGAAGCTTATAAAACGAAACACATAGGTGGTAATTTTCCCCAGCGAAATGATTGAAAATGGAATGCTGTGGAATTGTTCATTTCTGTTTTTTTCTTATTTCTTTAATTCTCCCCCCACACACACACACACTGGCTGATGCCCGGCAAGTTTTGTGTGTGTACATTTTCTGACATTTTATAAAAGTTATTGCAATCCAGTTATATCTTCAAAAGTTCTTGTCAAATGTTGTTTTACTAATTATTTTATGTGCGTGCAGATGATATATACACATTGTACTTGTCATTGTAACAGCTACAGATGAACATGGATGAAGTAGGCCTCAAGATAGCAAAGGATAGGAAGTTGCAAAGACAACACTTCAGCCTCACTCTTATTCTGTCCGTGTTTATGTACTGACATACACACAGTGATGTTCAGTACCTTCACATACATGCCATTATTTTCATTACTGATGTCCATTGTGGACACAGCTCAACAGATCTGGATATATCTTAGTTTCTAGCCCATCCAGTCCTTTTCGTTTTTGAAGAGAGGGATAAAAAGAATGTTGTTCAGTGTCATTGGCCAGAGTGGCTTTTGTAACGCAGGACACCTGTCCAGTTGCAAGTGGGCTAATTTCCCATCCAGCAAATGGCAATGCTTGTGGATTCTACTGGCTGAATTTGACTCTAACATAAAGGCACTTACCATCCTGGGTCATATTCAGAATAAAAATTTTAAAATGAAAAGTTCTATATTTCAATGTCAATCTCTTAAATCATCCAGCCCACACAAAACCATCCTGATAAATCAAACCATTATGTTATCAAAACCCAGATTTTCTTCAGGGAAAAAGGAATTAGGGTACATAGATCCACAAATGTGTTTTGAGAGAAATATAATTTATATGGTATAGCTGCATAAAATATTTCTTAACTGATGAGAGAAACTATATGAAAGAGTGCTAGGAAACTAGAAACATCATATTGGAAGATGAGGTGCTACAGTAAAATCTGTTTCTAGGGTAAAATAATAAGGAAGCAGATCGCTGATTCAATTCTTGGTTTTTGTACTTCTAGGGATATTTTTGTATGATCATATTTGTCTGTTAAAATTCATTGAGGTGACTAATTTATGAAACAACATTCTTCTTAATATAAACATTCATTAACTCATGTGAAAGCAGCCACAGTTCCTTTGTGCTGCTCTACTTTGGACATTTGTCCTTAGTAAAGAAATCAAAGCAACAGAATCTTCTCTTCACACACACACACACACACACACACACACACACACACACACACACACACACACACACACACACACACACACACACACACTTACTTTTTGGAATCTGAGGTTATTTGTCTTATGGTTAGAAGAATAAACCGTTGCACTGAAGCGGTAAACAGAACAGCTGCAGTTTGAGTAAGGAAAAAAAAAATTGTGCACATTGCTGTATTGCAGTGTTTCTCAAACTGGGGCCGCCACTTGTGTAGGGAAAGCCCCTGGCGGGCCGGGCCAGTTTGTGTACCTGCCCCGTCTGCAGGTCCAGCCGATTGCGGCTCCCACTGGCCGTGGTTTCCTGCTCCAGGCCAATGGGAGCTGCAGGAAGCGGTGGCCAGTACGTCCCTCAGCCTACGCTACTTCCAGCAGCCCCCATTGGCCTGGTGCAGCGAACCACGGCCAGTGGGAGCTACGATCGGCCAGACCTGCATACGGGGCAGGTAAACAAACCGGCCTGGCCCGTCAGGGGCTTTCCCTACATAAGCGGTGGCCCCAGTTTGAGAAACACTGCTGTATTGCTGTGCCTCACGTGTGTTCTTAGACATGAGACAGAAGGCTGAGAATTGGCATATGAGAAATGGGGCTGTCCTATCAATATCATAGGTGCTTGTGAGAGGTTGGGACTAAAGAACCAGAAACCATTTGACTCATTCATTTTACCTCCCCTAAGCTGTTGAAGACAAGGAATGAATGGTTAGTATGAAATAGTTGTCAGAGCCTTCTGCTCACAGGGCCTGTTAGAGGTATTTCCCCCTTTAGATGCCAGATATCTAATTTTTCTTCATGTGCTCCAAATGTGAACTAAGGAGAAAATCTATTTTAGTTCTTTTAAAGGGTCAGGGGTCTGCCTTTTAAAGGGCCACTGTTCTTTTAGGATGGTAATGTGTGGTGTTTTTTTCTTTTCTTCTTCTTAACATTAAGTTTGGTAGATTTGTTACAATTCCTGAAGTCAGAAAGGTAGGAGAAATTTCACCTTTCACATTACCTTTCACCCTGTCAAAGTGGTTCTGAGAACTGTGCATTTCAAAAAGAGATTCTAGTACTGACATTAATTAAGAGGTATCCCTCCCTTCACACACATCCTTATTCCAAAGCTTTTATGAAGCATGCCTTTTAGAAGAGGTTTGTCCCTTGTTTCTGGTCAGTACAAACCCATCAAAGCAAGTAGTTCAGGCTACCCTAGGACAAAAAAGAGGGAGGAGCCTCTCCAAAACCTATTTGTAAGGCAACCAACTGGCAGTATATCCTCTTTAAAATACGTGTATAGTTATATAGGGTGGACATTACTGCTTCAGCTTACTCTGCTTTCATGTAACATGGACTAGTGGCTATAATTAAGTAATCCAATCAAAAGCTGTATTTTTCTTTTCCTTATTTGACTGATTAGTGTGGATTATTGGAAATGCAAAAAAGGATATTTTGTCTACCAGTAAAAATAAGTTTCTATGAGTATCCAGTAGCTCTTTGCCCATCCTGTTCTTTTTCTCTTATATCACTAATAATTGATGTTAACTAGTTGTGTTAGTGTGTGAATGATAGGGAAGTCACTTTCCTGGTACCTGTGCAATAAAAGTGTTACAGGTTTAGAAGTATTTTGAGGCAATATCATGTATGACTAGGCTTGGCAGAAATCAATTTTTATTTTTTTCTAATTTTGATGATTAATATCAATTTTTCCTTTTAAGGTTTTTTAAAACTTTTTATTTTTATAGTTGCTGGAAATTAAGGGGTGGGTGCAGGATTGGGGTTAGGGTTATGGCTATGCTGACAGCAGGCGGCCGGGGGCTCCTTGCATGGCCAAGGAGCCCAAGGTACCAGCACACAAGGTATGGGGGAGCCTGTGGTCTTGCTCACAATGAAAACTTCCTACACAGCTTTGGAAACATCCACTGAACATGTTTAGTAACTGTCACACCCTGATTTCTGGTTGTTTCTGTGCCTCTCTAAATGAGTTGTCCTCCCCTGCTGTCAGGATATGTAGAGAGACAAAGTATTCAAACAAATTCACACCTCCTCCTCCACTCCTCCCCTGATTCTTTCCCTTTCTTTGGGGCAAAGTTAAAAAAACACTACCCTTTTGGACCAGAGGACTTTCCTTCTTCGATTTCTCGATCTACCTTATAGTCCAGTTATTTGTGTGAGTTATTTGAGCTACTCTTACAGAAATCCATTTTGTAGGTAGTGGAAAGCAGGGCCGCCCTGGGGTCTTCAGTGGTGGGTCCCGGGGCGGAAGGACCCCCGCCGCCGAATTGCCACTGAAGACCCGCCCCGGGACCCTCCACCGAAGTGCCGGAAGGACCCCCCACCGTGGAGCAGAAGGATCCCCCGCCACTGAATTGCCAACGACAACCCGGAGCGGAAGAAGCTCCGGGGGCCCAGGCCCTGCGAGAGTTTTCCGAGGCCCCTGGAGTGAGTGAAGGACTCCGTTCCAGGGGCCCCAAAAAACTCTCGTGGGGGCCCCTGCGGGGCCTGGGGCAAGTTGACTCTCTTGCCCCCCGCTCTCTGGGCAGCCCTGGTGGAAAGTTATAAGGTGAAATTCTGCCCCGTTGAAATCAATGGGAATTTTACCCATTATTCACCCATTGTTTTTTAACAATTCTGTGAGGACTTTCTATATTTTCACTGCTTGTCAGCCATTATTTGTGGAAGTGCATTGCAATTATTATAATTTTAAGGGTTCAGTAAAGCATAGTGGACATAGCAATGAGGTTTTGCCAGGATATTGTCACAACTGCTGGCCAATCAGAAAGCAGCATTTCCTAGCCTTTTTTTTTTAAAGTTAATGATCTTTTTTCAGAAAAAGCTGGTGTTTAACAATTTGAGAGAGACTATTTCTGGGTTATAAACAGGAACAGCTACCTCTGGAAACCATCTGCCTAAAAAAGTTACAATTTATTTGCAGTGTTAGCTTCAAAGGTGACCTGTAGTCAGAGGTTGTATGCATTTTTATAAAAAGCTCTTTTTAGTATGCTGTTGCTCCTTAGTTTTCTTGTGTCTCCATGAAATTTCTGCTTGATTGGCCATGATTCAGTGAAACCTCTCATTAGGGTACCATGGTTCATTAGAACTTAAAGAGGCATCATTGAAAATTGAATTGACCATGCTGTGATTCTTTAGTTGCTGTGATTGGTAATCTTCAGGCATTGTTATGTGCTTTACCCCCACAAGTCTTTCTAGACTCCATATGATTTGTGAAACAGTTAATTTGTTTCATTAATACTTAAACTATGCTTTGCATAATCTGTAGATAAGATTGCTTATAATGTGAAAACAGTAAATAAATTTATTAGTAATTCAAGCATTTTTCATTCAGGAGAAACATGAAATATTTTCAGAAAATTACTGCAATAAACAATCTCTACAAAAAAGTTACTTAGTTCACTTGGGTGCTTTTTGTCTTGTGGAAAGATCAGAATTTGATAATTCCTGAGACTTGCTTGACTCAAGCAGAAATATTAGTCAAGCAAGGATAAGTGCAATAATGAAAATCGAGGATCTTGTAAACCCCCTTTACAGGGAAATGGAATAATAAAACTTAATTCCTTTAACTTCTCTTTTATTGAAAGTTTGAATTTCATTTGCCTGGGCTTTGATTTGGTTCTGCATGTGTGATGTCTTTGGAGGTAAAATAGAGAATGTTCTGCTTTGAGTAATGCAGAGAATTCATAAAAAAAGAGACAGGATGCAGGGCCGTCCCTAGTGGGGTGCGGGGCCCGGAACATAGGCGCCGAGTTTCTAATCTGCCAGGTGGTGCACCCCCTGGGTCCACCCAGGCTCCGCTGCTACTCCACCCTTTCCCCAAGGCCCCACTCTGCCCTGCTTCTTCCCACCCCTGCCCCGCCCCCACCCCATATCTTTTTGCCCCCACCCTGCCTCTTCCCCACCCAGTTCCTCCCCCTCCCCAAAACATGCTGCACCCTCACCCGTCCCTGCCCGCGCCTCCTAATGCTGCGAAACATCTGATCCATGGCAAGCGGTAGGCATTGAGAGGGAGGGGAGGCACTGATTGGTGGGGCTGGCTGGTGGGCAGGAGGCGCTGGGGGGAGAGGGAGGTTCCGGTAGGAGGGCTCATCCTTGCCCCTGTCCGCCCACCTGCCACTCTCCTCCCCATTTGCCTCCTCACCACTCATGCCCTCCCACCTCATCTCCTCCTCGCGAGGCACAGGGTCCCCCAAAGCACAGGGCCCGGGGCGGTTGCCCCAGTTCGCCATGCCCAAGGCTCTGACAGGATGTAACTTAAAAGTAAATCCTTAAGTTAAGGGAAAAATCCTGTTCCCTTGTCTGCAGTCATGAACGGTCCTGCTTGCTTCCCTGGTGTGGAACTAGTACGTATAATGGGGATAGGTAGCTGAACATGTGTAGGGCCCATGAACTGCAGGATACAGTAGCATAAATGCCCCATAAGTGCTTAGTTAGTCACTTTTGGTTCAATGGGAGTTATCTATTTATGTTAGGAAGGTCTACTTGTTTGAGAAAGGGCTCTTACTGTGAAGATTATTGTAACTTAAATTCAGCATTAGCAACTCCTAGTATTCTAGTGAAAGGATGTGAAAGGATAATTGTTGCTATCACATAAAAATCTGAATATAACTCAAATACTAGAGAACAAAAATATATGAAAATATATTTTATCAGAAAAGCTTTATTTTTAAACTCTACACATAAAATGAAATTTAAGCAAGATTACTGCTTTTCTCCCTGAAGAACTAAAGTACACTGATACAATGACATAAAACTAATCACATACATAAGAAGGGGTTATGTTAGAAAAATGAGGCTAAATGACAAAATAACTACTCCATAGACATCAAGACCCAAAATTTACTCTTGTTATTATGATTCTGTGAAAAGAGTGTTTAAAGGTCAGGATGACAGGACAACATTTGCATTTAAATGGCGATTTTTAGAGTAGATTCGGTGATTGCTGACCTCTACCCTTGAGTCTGGTGTTTTTGAAGTCTGTGAGAATCAAACATCAAAGAAAACATCACATGAAAATATTAAATAAATCAGGAAAATACTCAGACTAGCTTCCAGGCTCTGTTTACATATGCTTTTCTTCACCATATTATCATAATCAGTTATTAAGGTAAGATACTCTTCATTATTTTTCTGTCATTTTAAATAGTTGTTGACCTCTGCAGCATAAATCTAAGGTCATAATCACCTCTGAATCACTTGAAGGTGAGCATTTATCAAATATAAAAGGAACTGGCTAAAACAATATTACAGATGATTAGAAATTTGCAATTTCCTTTTCATTATATTGGTCAGGCCATTCAAATTTTTCATTTTGTGTGTAGAATCCCAGAAAATTGCCACTGCTTATGTTTAACCTTACACTAAACCTGCACTTTTTTTGCTTTCACCTTTTTTTATCTAGACTTTGTGGTTCCTTGGATTTGAAACCACTAGGGTCTACTATAGTGCCCTTATGCTGTCTAATAGTGTGATGGAAGGTTTATATTGTTCTGGTTAAACAAGGCATTATTGGTGGTATATAATCTCTGTCTGTTAAGCCTAAACTAATAAGTACTTATTTTGTTGCCAGGGAACAGCAACATGGTTAAACTTCTGTCTCAGTTAAGTAATGTGAGGCTATTGAAAAACCCAGATCCTTAGAATACGCACTTCTAAATTCAGGACTCATTAATGAAATTTACAATCAAAATAGCTAAAATTACAAGTGTGTCATCTGCAGCCAGGATTATTTCCATCACTGCAGCAGTTAGAATGTGTCTTGTATAGCTAAGGGCAAAAATGTGTCCCCATTGACTACTAGTTTTTAATTTGGAGGCAATATGGCAAGTAGGAAGCAGTCAGGAAAACAATATGTTTCTTGCTTTTCACATAATGAGGGGTGAACCTTCAACATATCCACCTCAGAGGCTTTCTTGGAGTTGTTCCAGTTTGCAGAGACATCAGCCTCTATTCCCTCCTGAATCAGTCACAACCAGTGAAAAGGTTCTTCATGTTTGGTTTCAATGGATTATCAAAGATTTGGGTTGGTTCTTGTACTTTCCCAAAAATGATCACCAATCTCTTCTGTAATGTACAAAGAAATCCAGTTCCTGATTATCACAAAAGGAGGTGTTAGTATTTTGTGATTAGGTGTAAACAATATTTAAAAAAAAAATTAAAAAAATAAAAAACAATATTTTAAAAAATATTAAAAAATTAGAAAAATTGAACAGTGAATCAAATTCTGCAGTCAGTTACACTGGAGTAAATCTGGAGTGATCAGTTGAAGACAGTGGCTTCACTCTGGATTTACACTGGTCTAACAGAATATCTAGGTTATGTGATTCTACATTCTGTGTTATGTTAAAATTCAGAATGTCATTTATGCATGTAATAAGGCAGAAAATTATGATGTTCGCAAGGAAAATCTGACTAAGTTGAACATATTTAAAATGCCTTTGGAACATCCTATAATATTTGACGAATTTCTGTTCTTATTACCAACATTTAGATGCAACCATATTACCTGCAAATTGCTAAACACAACTATTGAGAAATGAACTCCATAAGCAGTGTAATCACAACATTATATTTGCTTGCTGTAAAGGTCTCCTTTAATATCAGGCAGTCTCCTAATTTTCCTTTTAGTAGTGTTTGAAAACTAGAAATGTAATGAAATGTAAAACTGTCACAATTCATAAAGCTGTTGACAGCCTAACTGGAGGTTAAGCATGATACAGTGAAATGTATTCATTGTCCCTTTTGACCATTAAAGGTTTATAAGATGAAAGAGGTAAAACAGCAGTGAGGAGATGCATGTTACAAGCTTAGTCATATCATATTGAGGGAGTGGCATGTGCTGAATTCCCGAGGTACTTCAAGTCTCCATATGACACGGTGCAATGTCTTCTGCAGTTTAGCAGAAGACACAGAATCACATTTGCACAGATATTTTTAGGCTTTTTTTTTTTGTGCTCCTGGTCTGCTAGTAACAGAAACCATACACTACGAGTCAGAAGTAAAATAGTGGTGAAATGAAAGAATCCAATGCTGCCCTGATGAAACTGTAGCTGTGTCATTGACTTCATCCTCGTAGCATTACACAGCCAGTTTTTTTTTAAAAGTTCTTTTTAAACTATTCTGGCAAAGCTTGTTGATAAGGATAGTTTTAGAAATATACAAAGAATGTGTCATGGCAGTTTAAAGTGACAATTTGCCATCCCTTTGTGCCTTTGTTGTATAATGTCACGGTCTGCTTATTAAGTTTATGTATTATGAATCGATTCTGTTCCAGTTTTATTTTTTTCTTCCTTTCCTTTTGCTTAACTTCTTAAACAAGTCTAGATGATAAATTGAAGGTTCTGACTTAATCCCACAGATTAACGGAAATTCAAAGTTGTGTCTTTCTGTCCTTTGTTTGTCCTATTTTGCCACTTACGGTATTGCAGCATATAGATTGTCAACCACCAAACAATATTGGGATAAGCTTCCTTGTTGTTTTTAGGCTGTCAGAATTATGTGGAACATAAAGTGGAATGTTTTTAAATCTGTATGTACTCAGAAATAAGGTGATTTAAAGATGGTGTAAGAGCTTTTTCTTGATTGTCCCTGATTTTATTTGACTTCTTTATTTTAATGATTGGAAAATTACAAATGATAAGGTTTTGGTCAGCACATTCCAGATTTTATACTTTTGCATGTATAAGACCAGCTTCTGATAGCCTTCCACATGCTGCTTAGCACCTTGCTATACATTTCAGTATGGTTGCCACAAGCAGCAGGAGGGGCTATCTTGCCGAGTAGGTACCTAGTGTTTCAGATGGGCAACCACTCAGAGCAAGCACACAGCTGGCACTGGCATATCATAAAGCTAAAATGAATATGTCTCCTACATAGCCTCAGGCTCAGATTTGGGAGGGCCAAGGTATCAATTGGATAGGCTGTGGCCACTGGTGCTATAAAGCTAAATCCTTGAAAGCACTTTCAGAGCCTCAGATTTGCCCATAATAGAAGCGAAGGATAACGTGTGGCACTAGATTGGCTGTGGCAGCTGGGAGGCAGTTTTCTTTTTCTGACTCACAAACATTTTGTTCCAGAACCCTCACCATAAAACCAGTAGCCCATTCTTTTTGTAGTTTCCTTCCCAGTGTTTCCTCTTTGGTCACTGGTCAGGCCATGTATTCAGCTTTTTCCTTCTCGTTGTTAACTTATTCAGAATGGCTAGCTTAAATAAGCTTATTTTTTGTTACCTTTCTCCTCCATTTACTGTTCTTCCTAGTCTTTCATATTTATTCTCTTCCACATAGAACAGTGTGTGTGATGCCATTTTTCTTCGTGTTCGATCTTCCCTGGTTTTTCAGAGAGCTCAGCTGTTTTATTATATTGGAATCCATTCATTGCAGTCTCCAAAAAAAAGAAAACAGGTTGCCCTTAATATGTATATAACCTTCCTTTTCTTCCTTGAGAGAGAGAGAAATATTACTTCTTCCTCCCAGACTGGCTTAATCTTTTACTGTCCATTCTACATCCCAGTTGGTTTTCTTTTTAACTTAAGGAAATGCACATGGACTTGCTGTCATATATTAGTATCCAGACAGTCGTCTGCTTCTCCTCTTGGCCATCCATCTGGAACATAACTCTTTGCCACGCTGTCTTTGATGGTGGTTCCATAGGATTTGTTGAATCTCTCAAAGGTTCCACACACAGTTTTGAAACAACGAAACACTGCCCTGTTTGTATTTTGTGTAGGTAAAACATGACTGAATAAACAATGTAGTGGAAATTATTAAACTAGAAATTCCAGCAGTACATTTCTTGTTAACATGTGTCTTTTTTTCAAAAAGAAAATGTTAACGAATAGGGAGTTGTTTTTTTTATTTTGGTTACTTGAAAATTAATCATAAATACCATTATTCTTTAAACATTTATATAATCCTTCTTCCAGGTGGAGTTGGCAGCAACAAGGGCCAGATTCAATATCTAGGGGTTCCTTTTAACAATACAACACAGAACTAGTTTGAGCCCCACCCAACAATCTGAGAAAATTAAACACCATCCCTGGGCACTTGTAAGAAGCAATATTTTCCCTCTCGCAAGCACTGAATCAGGGTGTAGAAAAGAAAACTTTTTATAAAAAGGGGAAAGTAACCCAGCATTAATTTGGCAAAATGCCACAAGAATGAGTCAGAGGCATATGGCCATGAGCAAAACACCCACCGCAGAGTACATTGGTCAGTGTCTTTTGCCTCAGGATCTCACCTTCAAGTGTGAACGTCCAACAAACAAAAGTTCCTTTAACATGGTCTCCCCTCTCCCTCCACTCACAGTTGTTGTCCTTGGTCAGCAAAGACCCGGGGTTCAGAAGTGCCTTCTCGTGAGTTCACCTCCCACCCCAGGGTGGGGTGTGAAACGTGGAGTAATGCCTCAGTGACTGCTGCTGCACTGTTCAGTGTTGTTGCCTTTTAAAGCACCATTGTCCACTCTGCCGCTGACTGCTGTGCTGTCATCCACTCTGCTACTGCTCTGTCACATGCTGCATTGTTGTCCACTCCACTGCTGGCCACTGCGCTGTCATCCACTCCGTCACTGGCTGCTAAGTCATCAATCGCTCTGCCACTGCACGATCACCTGCTGCATTGTTCTACTGCAGCCCCTGCGATGTTTTGATGTCCCACCACTTAACACAGCAGTCAGTGATTTCAGCTCTCCGTGAATTCAGCAGTTAGTGGGGGCACCTCACTACTAGAGCAGGCTAGCCAGTTTCTTTCCCAGGAGGTGCCACACCGTTGGTCTAAGGTTTAGCACTTAGACCTGGTTATCAGTGATTTCCACTCTTGGGATCAGTAACAAAAGATTCCCAGTTGAGTCCAATCAGCTCTATTATTAAACAGTGGAGATGGGAAGGGTCAAATGGTGTCTTGGACTCTGGGCAGAGATCACACCACCAGGCACAAGTATCTCTCCACACCTTCTCATCTCCACTAGCCTTTGCCACCCTTGCCCCCTGCTTAGCAATTGCAGTTCAGTTGAGGGTGACTGCCCTCAATCAGGGCATGCCAAGTACAGTTCTGCTTCCCTTGATTCACACAACTGAGATAATACCATCTTATTAGCCCTGCACCCAATAACAAACTGACTTGCAATCCAACACCAGCCATAAAAGATGATTTGGGCAAAGCAGCTCCATCATGCTGCACATCTAGGCAGAGTGGGTGTGCCTATGCAAACAAGGTCAGTTCCTGAAGTTTTCTCCCCAGGCTCATCACTAGAAATCAGGGGAGAGCTCATTCAGACCCTGCTGACATCTATTTTATATTTGTCTTAAAGAGTTTTTCACCCGACCCTTATCTTCATTCTTTATAGTGATCAGATTGAAATTTCACCTGCTTGCTATCCACATTCATTTCAGGGGCCAGTATCATATTGTTGACATGCACCCTGAAATGAGAGAATTTTTTAATCTGTGCAGCATTTAAATGGTAATTTGAGGATGCACTCCCTGTTTGGCTCAGGATACGGTTAATAACTTGTAAATAAACTGAGAAACTGCAGGCTGAAGAATTTATTTAGCCCAGGGCAGTATTAACTCCATATCCTCAAGCTGTTACTGAAATCTTCTCTCTCTGCCTTCTGCTTGGCTACCATAGAACCCTTTGCTCTAAGTGGCTACAGTCCTTTGAATTCCCATACCCACAAGAAACCTCTCCACTTCAGCTCCCCATCTTATTTTTCCAGGCTTAAGGAGGAGGTTCCAGGGAGATTAAAAAAAAATCTCATCTCTGCTCTTCCTCTTATACAGGTTCCATCCATCTGCTGCCACTCTCCCTATCCTCTTTTTGGCTTTCAGGACCTCTCCCAACCCCTGTTCTCTGTGTCCTCCTGTGTCCTTCAGTCTCTGGGTCTCAGATGGGCACATCCTTCAGCTTTCTGGGGGGTAGTTTCAGTCTCATGCAGTAGTTTGAGAACCTACATGGTGCAGAACCACAAGAGCCACTTTTATACTTGGTACCAGAGCTGCACATAACCCTTGTGCTCAATGATCCAGCTCTAGCTAGCATTCCTGCCCCTCTGTAACTCTGCTATGGTGGGTCAAGATGACTATGTAGCAATTGGGAGATGAATCAATAGGACACATGCATGATAATAGGGAGGGGGATGTCAGTAAGTTTTGGTGGGAACGCTTCATAGCTGCTGTATCAGTAGTTCTGTTATGCTTGTAGTAGCGAGAAATACTTGTTTGAACTTACTGTGCTTATGGCAAAAGTCTGCTACTACTGAAGTCCATAGATATTTTGCCACTGCCTTTAGAGGGGGCAATATTGAGTCCACACATACGCCCTCTTTTGTAACACTACCATACAGAGTAGGTTAGAATAATGATAATGCAGTTCAGTAGCACCTACTTCTTTTTTTGAACTGGCATTTTAAAAGCTTGTGATTAAGTTATTGTTTTTATGAATGTAGACCAGGTGAATATACTAACCAATGACTTCAGAATTTGATGTGATGTGAATGTTCTGTTAATGCTGAAGAAAATTGAGTTCATCCCTGTCACGCAAGAGACAAAAGAATGATAAACCTGCTAGATATTTTTTCTAGCTCCATGCAGCTCTGCAGTAGGTTTTGGATACCACCTTGAGATTGCCATTTGAAGAGTTATTTTCAGAAACAAAAAAAGAATAAAGTGAGGCAGCCCTTGCCATGTGTAATATCACTGAATGACACTGTAATGAGACTTTCCTAGACATAGGAGATAGGAAACTCTTGATATTTCGGCTTCAGCATCCTTCATTGTGGTGGTTACAGCAGTTTGGTGTTGTAAATGAAAGTTAAAATGACACAATTTTAAGTAAACTTGAGTTTTATCTTATTGCTTGTCATTTACAAGGCAGTAAAGCGCCCACAAAATAAATTGCAACTCTCAAGTAATAAAAGGGTGTTCTTTGGGACTGGGAGCATTTCTTCTAAGGATTGGTTTAAGATCTTCTCTCTTTCAGTTGTGGATTTGCAGAATGAAAACTGCAGCCATTTGTTCCACAGACGGATTCTTCTAAAAAATCTCTTTATTGACTTTTTTTGTCAGTGCATTTTCTGTAATCTCTGTGGCGCTGTAATTATTAGCCCCAGGTATCTTGGTGAAAGTCTAAATTTTCAGAAACGCTATTTTAAATTGAGACTTGTCTTTATTACAACTGTACTGTACTGCTCTTTACTGCTGTAGTTGCTATAAGGCTATGACAACACTTGATGTATGCTCCTTCATTTTTCAGTGTTTTATAACTGAGACAGAAATAATGATTCTGTCTGAATTTTGGCATACAAAATCTCTGCCCCAGAGCAAATATTTCTATGCAGTTAAAATAGTATTGAAACATTTAAGAAAAATCCTGTACGTTTTTTATTATTTGTTTTTCAGATAGTTAAGATATGATGTGGACTGGTTGATTATACTCTTCTGGGACCTGAAGGAACTCCACTGGAGTTAGTGGGAGTCTTTCTGTTGGCCCAGTTGGCTTTGAATGGAGCTGTTGGTTTAAAAAAAAAATAATTATTACAGCAGAACTTCGGTGTGAATGTGAAGCCTACAGTGAATTAATATACTGAGGGTTATGAATTAACAAGTAAATG
Organism: Gopherus evgoodei; assembly: GCF_007399415.2. Classification (NCBI taxonomy): domain Eukaryota; kingdom Metazoa; phylum Chordata; order Testudines; family Testudinidae; genus Gopherus; species Gopherus evgoodei. The sequence goes on along the minus strand of NC_044324.1, from coordinate 211,526,372 downwards.
AAGACATTAAAATAAGCAGAGAATGACTTCCAATATATACTTTGTTCTTTTACTTGATAAGACTAATTTCAATTTGTTCTAGGTTGCACAGATGATAATGCCTATGGTTAAGGTTGCCCAACATTTCCCATTGTAAGACTGTTTGCAGTTGCCTATAGCTTTGCCAAAGTTGAACAAGTTGGGCTGAGTTTTTTCATGCTAAAGGTCTCCTTATGTCTTTTTTTAAAAAAGTGTCAGCTAAAATGCTTCACCCTGTTTCCCAGAACTCAGTTGAGGGAAAATGTATTGTTTTTCCCATGTTAATTTCTTAAGCAGTTTTGTTGAGATGTTCTATCACTTTCATGCTCTGGAGCAAGGACTGAAAATTTGGCAATGGGGTTGCCCTCATGTCAGTCAGGTGCCTTTTGCCATTCCTGTAAAAAAAAATTGCTGAAAGTAGGACAAGTTATAAACCTCTGAAGAAACTGAGATTTTCACATGCTCAGTAAAGTGGCTAAAATTTAGCAGCTAATTCTCCAAAAATTTCATATGAACTGGGCATGCTCCAGTCACACGCAGCTTCTACATGGTGGTCGGGCTGTGCTTGTACAGAGTGGCTGACGGTGCTCCATCCTGGGACTGCAAGGCTTGAGCAGGACTTCCCCTGTAATTGCTCTTTTTAGCTGCTGTAGGTCAAGGTGGAGCTGGGCTCAGGAACTGAGAGCAGGCAGGGGGAAAAGGGCAGGAGATTGAAAGAGAGAGAGGAGCAGAAGGTGGTATAGAGGCAGAAGGATTTGTAACCACTAGAGCACACTCCTTTCCATAACCTGGAACTGAAGCAATTATTTCTGAGAATCCATATTATTTTATAGCCACGCAGATAGTGGTGAAACTCACTGGCAAGGGGTGCATTTCCATCCTCCTCTAGTGGTGGGTCCACATAGACAGTAACAACCTTCTACCAGTTACTCCATCAATTAGAAGACTGTACTGTAGGTCTAAAGATCCCAACCCTTCTGATGATGCACAGAGATAATCTATGTAGCCTTCAGGAGACAGCCTCCCAGCCTGGATCAACAGACTCGGGCTAGCAGGGCTTGCGCTAGTGTTCTAAAAATAGTTCTGTAGACAGCATTTTGACATTGTGGCTTGGGCTGGAGCTTGGGCTCCAAAGCTTACAGAGATGGGTAGGCTTCACAACCTGAGCTCGATCCCAAGCTGCAACTTTAAAGCATTGTCTACATACTTATTTTTTTAAGCTCTAATGTTAGTGTGAGCGCTGCTAGCCCGAGTCTGTTGATTGGGTTGGAAGGCTTATTGCCACGAATTGTGTATATGGATCCTATGGTTACAGATGATAAAAGGTTTTGCTTTTTTATTGATGTAAGTGACTTTGGATCAGGCTCTAATCAATGATGTATTATAGTTATGTTTTTTAAAGTAAGCTAAAGTCAAGCCCACAGTCAAGAGTTAAGGGGGCATTGTGCCAGCCCAAATGATCAAAGTAGACGGTGTCACATCAGGTATTATGTAGTGAAGTTCTCAGATCTGGCTCAATCCTGCAAATCCACATATCTCTGGGACAAGTCTGGGGGCAGCTCCAGGAAGGATCAGCTTGTTCACCCCTTTGTGTGTTGATGGAGAGTTTGAAAACACAGTGTGCTGGGGTGTTCCTGTCAGTCCTGATGACATCGCTGAAGAGCACGCAGTGTCACTTTTGAGTAATAAGGGGGCTATGTCAAAATGTAAAATTGGGGCTCTCCAGCCAATGTTTCTTTTTTTCCATGAACTCACTGCCATAGTTCATTGTTTATCTCTTCCGTCTTCTCAATCCTTCACCTTTTTGTTTTTTAGAGGGGTCTTGTCTTACCAATATTTTTTCATTACTATGGAGTTCTGTAGCCATGGTAGTTTATGCTTAGTTCATCTTCCAGCATTCATCATTTTGCATCCACTACTCTCAGATGAGGAGATTGTCAGGCACTCACACTAGACAGGTGAGGCCAGCAGTAGAATCCAGGAATGTCACTCCATCATATGATAACCTTGTAGAAAAGGACACAAAGCACCAATCTCTAAATGCTTTCTTCTACCCTCCCTGAAACCCCAATTTCCACTACCCTGTCACACAAATGAATTTTAATAAACATGGAGAGGAAAAACAGGAAAATTCAATTCAGTATGAGGCTGAGGAAGTTGGGACTGGGCTGTTTTTGGAGCCAAAGTATTGAGCTCCATAGTGGGACTATGATCAATGGACAGCAGCAATCAAGGAAGACAGTGGGGAGCTCTTCTGTGACTAGTGGAGAGGAAGTAGCTGAAGTTGAGAATGGAAACTGATGAACAGAGAATACATGGGCTATTCAGTTACTTAGATGCTGATTTACTAGATTTTAATGGTTTGTATTGGGGCTACAGAGCATGGAAAAGTTCACTCCAAGTTAACAGACCTTGTGGGTGATTTATTGTTAACAAGAAAAAATTGAGGAGGAACTTTATTACACTAGATACTGAGCTTTCATGCCACTGACATTGATTCAATAGACCAAGTCTGTGGTCCACAAACTAAATTTCTAATGAGTAAATACTATTGCATGTGCCCCAAAGATGTTTGAAATCTCAACCACTCAGATGACGATTTAAAAAAACTTTAGAAGCAAAACATCCAGGATGCCAAATACCAAAGTCCACATGGAACAGTGTTAAGGAACATATGATGTAATTAATACAATGCCCATGCATTGGAGCTATTGTGGAGCTGGATCACCCCAGGACGGTTGCCCAGGGAAAGGATGTGCCTTTCCTCCTTGGCAAGTTGGCCATCCCTTCATTAGACAATGCAGCCTCTTTTCCCCTGCATGGCGAGTCCATTCTGTGGGGTAGTGTAGAAAGGGACAGAGTCATAACTCATCTTCAAACCCTATCATACCCTATCATACTTCCTCTGCCTCCTGCAGGGTAATTTCTATTTCTGGGGGAGTGCTATCGGGGAGCACAGAAGTATTATTATGTGTACTCTTGGTGGAGTGCTGCTTGTCGGATTTCTTGCCCCCACTGGGGCCAGACATAATCTGGTCTGATCCTCAGGCTGAGAAAAATTTCAACTGACATTCCATTTGGGCAGTTGCTGCAGAAAGCTATTCATTTTGACTCTGTTAGGTTAAACAATTCAGCAAATTAGCTTGCTGCAAAAGCTGTCTTTATAAAAGAGCTAACCTACATACTCTCTAAAAATGCCAATTCCCCATGTTGCCAACAGCTGAGAACTAGTACGCAGGTCTCGGTGACCTGGCATCTTTGTGGAAAGTGGCTAACTCAGGGCAGCAAAGAACACAACTCCAGGTTCACATATCACTATTTTATTGTCCTGTTAAATTCTTCCATTTAATTTTGCTGGCAATACCATACTGCACCTTGTTTATCCGTGTGTATTTCTAAATAATAAATAAAGACTGTAATAAAATTGGTGGCAACACACCACAGACAGGTGCCGAATTGAACGGGAGAAAGAAAGCATATGTTCCTTTCCGCTATTACAATTTAATCACCATCCATCGCTGCAAAATAAATGTTGTATTCCTTGGGTTAACTCCCATACTTGTGACTGGGAAGAAATTAGGCCACTAGTAATGTGAAGGGCCCATGTAATACTGTTTTACTGGTATACATTTTGGATCATTAGGAAACCAGATAAAAATCCATTAGGCTCTGTTCTTGTTTTCATATGGAAACATCCACAGTTCTCTGAAAGTGGTATTTGACCGTGCATCCTGTCTAAACGGATTAAATCTAATAGAGTTATATTTGTTGACTGCATAATGTTAAGGTACTTGCCAGTGAAAATAATAACAAACCAACCCATACATTAATACAGTGAGAGGGGCAGCAAATCCTGAAACACAAGGTGAATGGGTATGAAGGGTCTGATGATAATTTTATTAAACTGGTCTCTGTCTGATCCTATGTCAATCTTGATTGTGTTTTTATTCTGTCCAACCTTTCCTTGTCAGATTCTGGATCCCATAATATATCTTGATTTTTTGTTTTTTCTTATATGTTCACTTTTTTGGCAGGATACTTAAAGTAATCTTTCTCCTCCTTCTGCCAATGCCAAGAAGATCTGTGTAGCTGGAAGAAAAGAATTAAATGTTGCTTTTGTTACTGGGCCAACATCAGGGAAAATAAGAATTTGTCAGTCTTCAAATACCAGTCTCTGCAGTAACACCTAATAGTCTTTGTTCCAAAAATCCATACATTTTACGATTGCAATTCATCTACTTTCCATACTGAGGCTGTTTCTTCTTTCTGTGATACAAAATGGCTATAAAGAGGTCTTTTTCTATGTTCTTGGCCATAACCTGATGATGATCATTTTCAGAAGACTCTGGCACACTTTTACCCCCCAGTTTCTATGGCTGTCTCCAGGACCTTAATGTTGTGGTATAACCTATATTTCTGAAATTCAGCTTTCCCCTCTTCTCTTTCATAACATGAAGCTACTTCACTTTCCATACACAAAAGGATATGTGCGTGTTTTAAGCAGCTGTGTTCCATCTGATCAGTTCTAGAGTTTAAATGATACTTTTGCTATCTAATGAGGTTCCATTACTTTCCACTAAATTATGCTTGCATATATTTCTTCCAACTTTGCTTGTTTTCTGGCCTGATCAGAAACCATGATTTCTGTCCCATAGAGCTAGCTACAGCTGTTAGGGAATTTTCCAACTGAAAGGTTTTCTTTCAGAAAATGCTGATTTGTCAAAACATTTTGAAGAAATGTGTCAATTTTGATAACTTTGTTTTGGAGAGGAAAAGAGAAAAAACAGTGTTTTGATAAGGTTGAAATGTTCCATTTTGACATTTTCCAAATGGAACATTACCATTTTTCCTTTCAAAATGACTTTTTGTTTTAAATTTCTTTTATAGAAAATTAAACAAGGAATTGTAATGTCAAAATCAGAACAAAATATATTGATTTTTATCAAAATGAAATTTTTAAGTCAACTTGATTTTTTTTAAAGTTTTATTTTGCAGGAAATTACAAAATGTTTAGTTACCATTCCAGAATGGGGAAAAAAAAAAGAACTCTCAGAATTTCTGAGAAAACAGAAAATCCAGTTTCTGTCCAGCTCTAGTGTTAGCCTTTCCCTAACTATCTAGATTTGTCTGATCATTATTGTTCATGCCTGTAATGTCCCAGGGCACTTGGTTTGGAAAAAGCCATGTTGACTTATTGTTAAAATGCCTAGAAACAAAGTAATATTAAACATGTAACTCCTCAGGTGTCTGGCTGCATTCCCTTAATTAGAATGCCCTCTTCAGAGTAAAGAAAACTGTCATAAGTTTTTTAATAGTAAAAAAAAAATAGTGGCTGCTTGGTCGAGATGTTGTGCAGGTGATCCAGTTGATGCCATGCCTGATTTAGCCTATCCCTTTGTTTTAAGTATTTAAAGACAATCAGGGTATGAGAATAATGACATGATTCCAGGCACTGAACAATTAAAAAAAAGTACTTCTGGAATTCCGGTTCTTTTTTTACTTCCTTGATTTGTTTTAGTTAATTATGGTGACTTCATCTCTTGCAGATGTGTTAGGGTTCCTTCCCCACTCTGAACTTTAGGGTATAGATGTGGGAACCCCTTAAGCTTATTTCTACCAACTTAGGTTAAAACCTGGACCGCCTGGAGTTCCTCTTCCCCCAAAATATCCCCCAAATCCCTTACACTCCCTTTTCTGGAGAGGCTTGAGAATAATATCTTAACTAATTGCTTGCAAAGTGATCAAAGACCCAACCCCTGGGTCTTTGGACAATGGAAAAATCAGTCAGGTTCTTAAAAGAAGGATTTTATTAAAAAGAAAATGTGAAAATCATCTTTGTAAAATCAGGATGGAAAATAACTTTACAGGGTAATCAGATTCAAAGAGCCCAGAAGAACCCCCCTCTAGCCTTAATTTCAAAGTTACAGCAAAACAAGGATACATCCCTCTAGCAAAGGTAAAATTCACAAGTTGAGAAAACAAAGATAAACTAATACGCCTTGCCTGGCTGCTACTTACAAGTTTGAAATATGAGAGACTTGTTCAGAAAGATTTGGAAAACACGGATTGATATCCGATCCCTCTTAGTCCCAAGAGTGAACACCACCAAAACAAAGAGCACAAACAAAAGCCTTCCCGCCCGCCCCCCAAGATCTGAAAATATCTTGTCCCCTTATTTGTCCATTGAGTCAGGTGTCAGCCAGGTTACCTGAGCTTCTTAACCCTTTACAGGTAAAAGGATTTTGGTGCCTCTGGCCAGGAGGGATTTTATAGTATTATATACAGGAGAGTTGTTACCATTCCTTATATAGTTATGATGAGGTCATTGGAGAATCCTAAATTCGGGTCTAAATAATGAAGAAACTGAGTGTACATGGCATGTGTTTGTTTTAAAAATATAATTTGTTCATTTTATATCTACACATACAGTCTGTCAGTAATCTGGGGTCTCAAATAGATTTTGTTTTTTTTTTTCAAAAAAGCTTTTCAGTTTATCTTTCAGGGTCTTCTGGTATTTTGGAAAATTAAAGTAGGTTGCAACAATAAATTATGGTAAATGTTTGGCAGCAACACTAGCTAAGAAAATGAATAGTTATTGCTCAGATCAACTTAGACCTCATTCAACAGGAAAATAAATGTTTTACTTAGTTGTCAGAAGAGAGAGCAAGCTTAATGTGCAGTCAGAGATGTACTATATTGGTGGATTATTTTGAGAGGGTGCTGGGAAAAATTGTATTGACTTTAATTTGATTTGAGAACAAAAATGGGTTTGTGCATCCTTCACTAGTTTAGGAGCTGCTGTAATGGATACCAATGAGAATGCGGCAAATAAATTTAAAAAAAAAAGTTTAATTCCCATATTCAAAGGGGAATTTAATGAGTTTTTTTTTCCACACAGTAAACAGTTGAGTTTATGAACAATTCTACCATACGTGTGGTGAAGCCTGTGTAAATGAAACTGATGCATATTTATTCATGTATTTCTTGTGGGAATATATTTAGGGACCCATAAGCATATATCAGAATTCGTTACAGTGAAGAAAATTTGAGGCAGATTACTATCCCAAGAGTGGAATTAAGGTGAAATTAACAAGTAATTGAAGTTATCTTTGATCATGATTTTTGATGCTGTTTCCCCCCATGCTCTAAGAAAGTGAATATTTTTTGATGTTCAGCAGAGCAGTACAATGCAGCACAGAGAAACATAGTGTTGAATTTTCATAAAAAATGTTTGTAATGCAAATGAGAGACATTTCAAAAACCGGTTGATTAGCATTTCTTAGTAAAATGCCTGTCTCCTCCTTTTTCTTCATTAATTCTATCATTATATTATATAGCTCGATTTTCACATTTGTAAATATGAAGTGTGTGGCTGCTGCTGATATAATTACTTTGTGATTCTAAATTATTTTAGAGAATGCATTTGAAACAATTCTTCCAGCAATGGAGTGTCGTAGTGAATTAATGATAGTTTGCCATTTCTGGGACCTTTGCTTTGAAATCCAGCCTGGCTTACAGTGAACTCCAGCCTTCTGAGGCCAGAAGCTGGGAAAAGGTTAGAAAATGAATGCGCTCCCGGGACATCACCGCAGTTCCACAGAAGCATCTATTTACTTACTGCTGTGCTTCAGTGATCAACTGGGAAGACACAGATCTGGTGTTCTGTCCCCAAACTTCCTCTCCAAAGCCTGCAGTCAGCGAGAGTATTCTCCATTCCCTTACCCTCAATGACATGTTTTCCTCTCCCATTTTCTGCCACGGAAGGACAACAAACACAGAAACTTGAATAAATGAATTACATTTCCTTTCTTCGTCCCCCTTTATTGCTGCTTCCCTCCTTTCCTTTCATCTACAAACCATTCACTTTTTTGCTTATTACTTATACTTTCTACCTTCCTTTTCTTTCCCCTAATTTCACTTTCTCTCTGCTCCCATGTTCATAATTCCCTTTTCCATCCCTCCATTCTCTTCCATGGGGTATTCCTAAGTGGGGTGTGATGGATTCCCCTTAGGGTGCCACTCAGAACTTGGGTACCACTGAGCCTTCCTGACCTACCAGTCTGGGCTCCCTTTACACTGTATTGCTGAGGCAAGCCAGCCAAGCACTCCCTCAGGCTTCAGACTGCATTTTACTAGCACACATACAGCTAGGGACACACCCAGCTGCAGCGATACACACAGATGCTGAGATCAGCTCTGCATGGGAAGGCTCAGCTAAGGAATTGCCCAGCACTCGAATGAACACACCCCTCTAGAGAGTAAACCCATAATTGTACTGTCTTGTGCTACACAGAGAACTGTACAGCACAAGCTCATGAAATTTGCCCGCTCCCTCAATGTGGAGAGGGATATACATGGCTTTTTGCCCCAAGTTATGACACAACACTGGTTTTAACCAAAACAAAAGCAAGTTTATTAACTACAGAAGATAGATTTTAAGTGATTATAAAGCAGGGGTTGGCAACCGTTCAGAAGTGGTGTCCGAGTCTTCATTTATTCACTCTAATTTAAGGTTTTGTGTGCCAGTAATACATTTTAACATTTTTAGAAGGTCTCTTTCTATAAGTCTATAATATATAACTAAACTATTGTTGTATGTAAAGTAAATAAGGTTTTTAAAAATGTTTAAGAAGCTTCATTTAAAATTAAATTAAAGTGCAGAGCCCCTCAGAGCAGGGGCCAGGACCTGGGCAGTGTGAGTGCCACTGAAAATCAGCTCACGTGCCGCCTTTGGCACACGTGCCATAGGTTGCCTACCCCTGTTATAAAGGATAGCAAACAGATCAAAGCTTAATATACCAAAGAAACTGGCAAACTCTCACCCTAAATGTTGTTTTAGGGAGATTGCAGAGATTCTTGAAGCTCGCAGCTTGAAACTCCAGATATTCCTTTCACAGGCCAGATAGGCTGAGCCCAGGCTAGAGGCTTTCTCCTCTACTCCAGTCTTGTTGTTCTCTGATGTTTCCAGCTGGCTTCTTTCTTGGGTGGGGAATTAATGAAGAACAAACCACGATGATGTCACTCCCCCACCTTAAATCGTTTTTGCATATGGTGGGAATCCTTTGTCTCCCAGTGTGATTCCCACCCTTGATCAGTGAAAAAACACTAGTATCATCATGGAGTCCAGTACCAGGTGAGTTGGTCAACTGTCCCTGAAGCCATAACTCAAAGGTTTCCCAGAAAGGTGGGAAATTAGCATCTTCAAAATCCTACTGTTTTCCCTAATGGCCCTTCCCAACCGGCCATGCAGACTGTTTGCATTCTGTCTAGTGGGCGTTCCGCAGGTATAAACATATTTGTAATAGATGCATAGACAGTATTCCTAAATTCAGATACAAAAATGAGACATGCATACAAATAGGATAATCATATTCAGTAAGTCATAACCTTTCCAATGATATCTCACATGACCCATCTTGCATAAAATACATTTTAGTTATGTCATAATCATATCATAGCCCTACCTCTATGAAGAATGTAGGGTGTAATGCCACATGGGGGACCTAACAAGCCACCTCTTCCCCACTGGAGGCAGGGATTTAGGTCTGAGTTGCATCCTTGCTCCCCTGCTAGTTGGGTGTGAGAAATAAAGAGAATACTGACTATGTGTATCCCTTCTCTCCCTATGTATGTAGTAGTGTTGTAGCCATGTTGGACCCATAGTATTAGAGAAACAAAGTGTATGAGGTAATATTTCTTATTAGACCAACTTCTGTTTGTTAGGGAGACAAGCTTTTGAGCTTACACACAGCTCTTCTTCAGGTCTGGGAAACTTACTCAGAGTGTCACATCTAATGGGCTTCTTCACTGTGAATGGTCCCTTGAAATATTAACTACTGATGCTAAACCATCTGTTCCACCTTGCATTTAGTTGTGACATTTTGAGTAAATTTCCCAGACCTAAAGAAGAGCTCTGTGTAAACTCGAAAACTTGTTTCTCTCAGCAACAGAAATTGTTTCAATAAAAATACTACCTCATCTACCTTGTCTTCTCCCCTAATTAGCAGAACTTCTGATGAGGTGGGGAGATGTAGCCCTTACGTTGAACCTGATTTTAGCAGAGGAGGGGGAGCTGCACAACATAAACCTTCAGCACAGAGCATCAATAAGGGCAAATGTGCAATGCCCGCAGAAAGCTTGATATAGGAAGGAAACTGCCTCATACAGATTCAATTTGAGCATTATTGTTTTTAATGTAAGAAAGAGCCGTATAAGAAAGTGACATGCTGATTTTGAATAAGTGGTATTTAAATAAGAGATGCAGTAATCACTGATGATGACCGTAGTATATCTTCAGATTGTAAGACTGCATCCTTAGTTTTCTGTAGTCAGAGCAGAACTATAACTAATCAGTGTCTCAAAAGCAGGACTGAAACTGGAAGAACACTTTATCTGGAATATTTTCATACCTTGTGTAACAAGTTCTTTAATGACACCCACCACAGTAGACCCCTGCTCTGGATCAGTGTCTCCCTTCGCGACTCAAGCACAGTTTTAAAACTGTCATGATCCAGCCCTTGCCCTGAAATTGAGGCAGTTTCTTCCTGTGGTCCATCTAGTAAGTCCTTCTGGAATGCAGTTGGATGATTGCGGCCAGGTTGTGTGACTACTTGACACAACTCAACAGCTTATTGACTCTAGCTTGCCATATAATAAATTATCAAAAAGATGAGGTGGTGATGTGTGCGCGTCAAACTATTTTCCAAGTTGGTGTTGGAGTTGCACCTTAATCATCTTGCAAACATTCTTTCTGTGGTTGCATGTCTAGCCTGGGTAGGCCATTTGCCAAAAGTGTTGTGGTTTTGTTTTTGTTTTTTAGGTTAAAAGGCCACAGTCATTTCTTTTGGCTTCTGTTTGTTTTCCAAGATAAGCATATCAAAATAGCTGTCTGTCTGAGCACTTAGTGAGATATCCTAGTTGAATTATAGCTCAAAAATCGAGCCTTGTTCCATACAAGGGAATTCTGCTGTAACTGTAAACCTCTTCTTTGTCTCCCCCTAGTAGATTTGCAAGGCAGTCACATGGAATTGTCAGCTTCCTATTACTGTGTTCATTCTTGTTGCTTACATCCAGCCTCTGGACTTAAATAAGTATTTAGTGTTTTGTTGATTGCCAATCCCTTTCACTGCTTTTGGGTCAGATTCTCAGAAGCTGTGAACTGGTGGAGCTCCATTGAAGCTGATGGAGGACCAGTTGAGGACATTGGCCAAGTTTAACTGGGATATGGTGAGGTGGATTGATAAACATTATTATGTTTTCCTAACTGTTTTTAATAGAGATATCTTTTCTATTTTAAGGTAGGTAGATAAAAACAGATAAATTTATGGAGATATCTTACCCCTTCCATTCAAAATCCCAACCAAACAAAAACCCTAACAAAATTTGTTGGAAGTACTTTGACTTTGTCTTCATTTCCCATTGTTGATATTCCTGTATAGTCTTCTCTTTGGCTTGTTTTTGGAACTTTAGAGTCATCTCTGGAGCTTTTTCACTTTTAAGAGTCAGATTATGTTGTGACTGCAGTCTTTAGAGAGAGAATTACACATTTGTAATTTGTTTTGTGAAGATGTATGTATCAGTGGTGCCACTTCCCCATTCTCCTCCCCACAGAGTTCAGGATTCTGTTATTCAAGGGAAAAAATGGATATGGCTCAATTTCTGTATACTTGCAGGAATGATTTCACTTCTTGTGTGGCAAGGAATACAGAGTAAGAACACAAGATGTACCTGTGTTTCATGGAAGAGCCTGGCTGGCATCAGATTTCTTTTTTGGTACCAGTGACTGTAGAATATTGAAGATGGTGAGTCCTCATTTTAGTCATATTCAGGGACACACACTTCACACTGGTGATCTGTTGTAATGTGTATCTTTTGAGAACAATTTATCACTTTCTTGAGATCTTGAGATTTAGTTATTCCCTAGCACAGGCACATGTAGAGAGCCAAGAGAGAATCAGATTGTGACTTGATGATTGCCCCCAGTACATATGTTCAGAAAGTACACAGTCCAGTCCTGTTCTGTCACTATCTGGGCTGAAAGGACTAGGGTAGCTGAAGAAACAGGGAGCTCAGCTTTTGAGATTGGGGAGTGGAGTACCTTACTCTGCATAACAGTTACACTACTGGCTAGATAAGAAACAGCAAAGATATAGCTGGAAATAGAGTCTTGTCCATTCCTCTTCTCTCAAAAGGATAGTGACTGCTGTGTGATTTTTTTTGTTTTTGTTTTTAATAGAGAATATAGGAACAGACTTCCTGGGTCAGATCAGTGGTCCATCTATCCCTGTATCCTGTCTTCTGACAATGGGCAGTGCAGGTACTTCAGCGGGAATGAATAGAACAGGAATTCTGAGTTGTCCACTGCCCCCTTCTGGCAGTTGGAGTTTTGGGTTGCATCCCTGACCATCTTGGCTAATAGTCACTAATGGACCTATCCTCCATGAACTTACCTAATTCTGTTCTAAGCCCACTTATACTTTTGGCCTTCACAATATCCCATGGTAATGAATTCCAAAATTGAGTGTGCATTGTGTGAAGAAGTAATTCCTTTTGTGTGTTTTTAAACCTGCTGACTCCTAGTTCTTGTATCATATGAAGGAGTAAATCCCTATCCATTTTCTCCTTCCATTCATGATTTTATAGACCTCTATCATATCCCCTTTACATGTCTTTTCTAAGATGAACAGTTTCAGACTTTTTAATCTCTCCTCAGATAAAAGCAGTTCCATACCTGTAATCATTTCTGTGGCCATACTCCGTAACTTTTTCAATTCTAATATTTATTTTGAGGTGGAATGACCAGAACTGTACATAGCATTCAAGGTATGGGCATACCACAGATTTGTATTATCTATCCCTTTCCTAATGGTTCCTAGCAGTCTGTTAGCTGTTTTGACTGCTGCTGCACATTGAACAGATGTTGTCACAGAACTATGCACAATGACTCCAAGGTCTCTTCCTTGAGTTGTAACAGCTAATCTAGACCCCCTCATTTTGTATGCATATTTGGGATTATTTTTTCTAAAGTGAATTACTTTGCACTAATCAAAATTGAATTTCATTTGCCATTGTGTTGCCCAGTCACTTGGTTTAGTGAGATCCCCTTTTAACCCTTCTCAGTCAGCTTTGGACTTAATTATTTCAAGTAATTTTGCAACCTCACTGTTCATCCCCTTTTCTACATCATTTACGAATATGTTGAGCAGCAGAATTCCCAGTACCATCTCAAATTAAGCTCCTATATTCATGCTCTGGCACCTAAGTAGGAACGCCTATTTTTATATGTACTGATTAGCCAATAGTTCCCACCAAGGCCAACGAGATGTTCCGGTTGCTCAGATTTAAGAAAATATGGCCACGTACTTAGTTGTCTAAATCTAGATTTAGTCTTGCAAGGGTAACACCATATCCTGGTTATTTCATATTCTGCGTTCATTCATCCTTAAACCAAGACTATACACTGAATTATGCTTGCATGGTTTGATAAATGTAACATTTGAAAAAGGTGAATGCTTAGAAACAGAATTAATTAGATTTATGTTAGCTGTCCCTGTGAGAACTTTTAAAATTTTCCATGAATAGGTTTTTAGTATTGTATAAGGAAGGTCAACCAATTCTTACATCTATTCAGAATTGAATACTTTATATAAATAATATTATTATCCATTTTCTTAAACTCTGTTAAACTCATCAGGCCTGTAACGGAGTGCACTTACCTCTTGCAAGCGCCCCCTTGGCCGAGTGCATGTGCCTGCACACTCTTTGTCTCTTTCTCTTCGCGGTGTGTCTTCAGTGACTCAGCCCTCAGGCCGAATCACATACGGTCTGTCTGTGAGATAAAGGCAAAGCAGAACCTCTTCCGGGTACAGGTCCACCAGGAGTCTCTCTCAGGGCCCTCTGTAACATTTCCCTCAAGTTGTCCCTGCTCTAAGATAGAGCAGTGCCCCAAGGCTCCCTCCCGGGCGACAATGTCCTCTTAGGACTTCTCTGGCTGCAGCTCTCCAATTGGGTCATTGCAGTTCTGCTCCCTTTCTGGGGTGCCTCAGGGTCAAGACCACTTCCCCTAGTGGCTAATGGGGGGAGTGAGGAACCCAGGCCCGCCCACTACTCCGGTTCCCAGCCCAGGGACACTGTAGATAGCAGCCATCTGCTGTATTCCTTTATCTAAGTCGCACTGCTGCATTAATTCCTTGGGCCACTTCCCCGTGGACCGTATTCACCCTTACTCAGGGCCTTGTCCTGATGGAGCTAGGACAGGGCTCCTTCGTGTTCTCCCCAGCTTCTGGCAGCGCTACCCCATCCGAGGTCCTGCAGCTCCCTCAGCCAGCCACACATCAACCACACTCCTCCAGTTCTAGCAAGGAAGTGCACTTACTCTGGCCCTGCAGCTCTTCTTATACTGACCTGCTGGACCTTGACTGGTTGTGTCCCACACAGCCACTCTAGGCAGCACGAACAGTTGGTTTTTCAAACTGTTGGAGAGCCTAGATCTAAATAATAGAAACATTTAGCTAGATACCATGGAGGAAACTGACTTTGTTTGCACTGTATTTTGCAGTATGAATCTCTCTATACATAATACATCATAGTTCAATGTGAAAAAAAATGTGCTGCCATAATTTCAGGATCAAATTTGCAGTTGTACTTTTGTGCTTTCCTCTCACCTACGGTCTATATACTGGGTCTCTTCCATCTCTAGCCTCTATTGTTTGTTTTAAAACAATTTACAAACATTTTGCAGTGTGAGACCAGAATCATTTTAGAAGCATTCACAAAGCAGTGTCTTCTACAATCAAACACAACAGCTCTGTTCCAGCGCGCAGCAGACTGTGGAAGTGAATTGATGTATTGGTCTAAAATTATTTTTAATACATTTATGTAGAAAGTGTGGATTTTCTGATGAGCTTTCTAATCACTGGCAGTATTGGTATTAAAACCAATGATGGCCAGCTGTTAAATTATAAAGGAAAGGAAATATTTTTTCTTTAATTTCACATTTTAAAAATGTTATTTTATTTTATTTCACTCTCCCCAAAGTCTAGCTGGAAAAAGTCCTGACTCAATAGGTAGAAGATGAAAATTCTCAGGCTTTAGTTTATAATTCAGATAGTAAAAGAAGGAGTACACCACTTTTTAAAAGACATTGGTAATAGTTTGCTGCGTCCTTAAATTTGAATTTTCTTGTTTACTTTTTGTCAGTGTGTTATGTTTATTACATTTTTTGTTATATCATTTAATACCTTCAATATCTGCAAGCTAGTGCTAACAAACTTTGGTGACTATTAAAAACATCTCATGCTCTATTTCATGGAGTACTTGTTTTTGTCCATTTGAGGAGTAATCTACTTTAGCTTCATTTTAAAAAATTCTAATATCCCCAACACAGCTTGTATGGGATCCACATCCTTTGCCTCTGTCTTTTTCCCTGAAGCTTTATAATGACTAAATTCCCTTTAATTTTATAATTCCTAAATTATGTGATAACGTATGCAAAACTCACCGTATATCTGGTTCTAATAAATTACTATTTAAAAAAAAATCACCCTCCCCTGTCCCCATCCCTCACCCCCACCCCCTGCAAAAGCCACGCAATAACTTTGCCAGGTATAAAATTGTAATTTCGGGAGGGGACACTTTGTGTAGATGGTGGAGGGTAAAGAGAGAATTATAAAGGCAAAGTAAGTTTCATTAGTGTAATTAAAAGGAACTTATTTGGAATGTACACAGAAGAGATGGGAGAGAGTCCAAGTGTGACGGGTTTGTCATAAACAGATAGCTAAGGATTAATGTCTCTTTCACCTGGAGCACCTGACCAGAGGACCAATCAGGAAACCGGATTTTTTCAACTTTGGGTGGAGGGAATTGTGTGTCTGGGGTCTTTGTTTTCTGGCTGCCTGCTTTCTCTGAGCTTTGGAGAAGTAGTTCTGTTTTCTAATCTTCTGTTTCTAAGTGTAAGGACAAAGAGATCAGATAGTAAGTTATATGGTTTCTTTTCTTTGGTATTTGCATGAATATAAGTGCTGGAGTGCTTTGATTTGTATTCTTTTTGAATAAGGCTGTTTATTCATATTTCTTTTAAGCAATCGACCCTGTGTTGTGTCATCTTAATACAGAGAGACCATTTGTATTTTTTTCTTTCTTTTTTTATAAAGCTTTCTTTTAAGACCTGTTGGAGTTTTTCTTTACTTCAGGGAAATTGAGTCTGTACTCACCAGGGAATTGGTGGGAGGAAGAAATCAGGGGAGATCGGTGTGTGTTGAATTGGCTAGCCTGATTTTGCATTCCCTCTGGGGGAATAGGAAAGTCCTTTTTGTTTCCAGGATTGGGAACAGAGAGGGTAGTTTCACAGAGCTTGTGTCTGTGTATCTCTCCAGGAGCACCTGGAGGGGGGAAGGGAAAAAGGATTATTTCCCTTTGTTGTGAGACTCAAGGGATTTGGGTCTTGGGGTCCCCAGGGAAGGTTTTTCAGGGGGACCAGAGTGCCCCAAAACACTCTAATTTTTTGGGTGGTGGCAGCAAGTACCAGGTCCAAGCTGGCAGCTAAGCTTGGAGGTTTTCATGCTAACCCCCATATTTTGGACGCTAAGGTCCAGATCTGGGATTAAGGTTATGATATGGTGTAGCAGCGGTGGGATATAGACAGAATCCAGAAGCCAGTAGGAATATTATATTTTTCTTTTCTCTGCTAAGGGCTTTTTAGCAGAGAGAAACAGTTGGTTTTCAAAGGGAACCAGAGAGAATTTTTTTTTTCTGCTCTCTCTGGCAGTTTGTGGCTTGCATGTTAAGCAAGAAGTCGTTAAGGGCTATCACGAGTCTTTTGTCACACAATAGCACTCCCATTGAGAGTCATACCAGCACTATATAAATGCAAATAAAGTGGTTTTTCAGGTTTACTTAACATTGAAGATTAGCTAAAGGCACTGTTGCTAGGCAGACTTCAGGAGGCAACAGAGAACCTGCAGTTCAGAGGATAAACACCGGAGGGCACCCCAACACAAGAAAACAGGAATCATGACTTCTAAGGCAAAAATTAAGGCCGAAGAGCAATTCAAAGAAGCTGAACACAGGCGACAAATGGAGATGAAAGAAAGAGAAGAACAAATCAAAGAGGCAGCACACAAAAGAAAACTAGAAGAAGAAGAGGTGGCCCACCGAAGGAAACAAGCAGAAGAAGAGTTGGCCCACAGAAGAAAGCACGAAGAAGAAGAGGCAGCCCACAGAAGACAGATAGAACTCCAGAGGGAAGCCCACCAACAGGCCATGGAATTAGAAAAGGCTAAGCAACAGACTCCAGCCAATCCTAACAACCCATCGCCCATTATTGCTCCACAGCACAGGAAATTTCCCACCTACAAGGCAGGTGATGACACCGAGGCCTTCTTGGAAAATTTTGAAAGAGCCTGTCTTGGGTACAGCATCCCCGAAGACCAGTACATGGTAGAATTAAGGCCACAACTCAGTGGACCTTTAGCAGAGGTGGCAGCAGAAATGCCTAAGCAGCAAATGAATGACTATAAACTTTTTCAAACCAAGGCCAGATACAGAATGGGGATAACCCCAGATCATGCCCGTCGGCGCTTCAGAACCCAAAAGTGGCAACCAGAGGTGTCATTTCCCAAACACGCCTACTACATTGCAAAAAACTATGAGGCCTGGATAACAGGAAACAACATTCAAACCTTGGAAGAACTGAACCTCCTCATACAAATGGAGCAGTTCTTGGATGGTGTTCCTGAAGACATCACACGGTACATACAAGATGGAAAACCCAAAGATCTCGCTGAGGCGGGGGAGATTGGAGCCAAATGGATGGAACTGGCAGAAAGCAAGAAAGCTACTGTCAAGGGGAACGATTACCCCAGGGGGCACACAGACCATAAACCCTACAACCGAGGACAGCCAAAGACCCCACATACCACCCAAGTAAAGCCACAGACACCCTACCCTTCCACCTCACCAGTCTCCAGTAACTCACCTCGGCCCAGTGACCCATCAGATGTAAGATGCTTTAAGTGTAATGAACTGGGACATATCAAGGCCAACTGTCCAAAGAACACCATGCGAGTGCAATTCATTACACCTCCATCACACCAAAGATCCCCAGGCCCGGATGCCTCTCAAATACCCTTGGAGCGAAGGGAAAATTTGAGAGTGGGCGGAAAGAAGGTTACTGCGTGGAGAGACACAGGGGCACAAGTGTCAGCTATCCACCAATCCTTCGTAGACCCCAAATTCATCAACCCAAAGGCCAAAGTTACAATTTACCCCTTCATGTCACAAGCTGTAGACTTGCCTACAGCTGAACTGCCTGTCCAGTACAAAGGCTGGTCAGGAATGTGGACTTTTGCAGTCTATGACGATTATCCTATCCCCATGCTACTGGGGGAAGACTTGGCCAATCAGGTGAGGCGGGCCAAGAGAGTGGGAATGGTTACCCGTAGCCAAACCAGGCAAGCTTCCAGACCCATTCCTGTTCCTGAGCCGTCCACAGAGGCCCCGTCTGTGTTACCAGAGACCCAGACAGAGGTAGTGGACCCGGATTCCATGCCTACCACTGAAACAGCCACAGCATCTCCAGTCCCAGGCCCGGAACTGGAACAGCAACCAGCACCAGCAAGTGCAACCACATCTTCAAACTCAACGCCAGAGGGCGCCAGCGAGCCAGAACTGGCAGAAGCACAAGACAGCCATACCCAAAAGGCTCAGCCAGAGCCTGAAATACCCTCAGGTGCACCAGCGGAGAACGGTTCACCAGCATCGGAAACAACCCCATCACCTACATCGCTTCCAGAGGGACCAAGCCCAAATCCACAGTCTGAGGAAGAACTGGTGACCCCAGCCTCAAGGGAACAGTTCCAGACTGAACAGGAAGCAGATGACAGCCTTCAGAAAGCGTGGGCGGCGGCCCGGAGCACCCCACCGCCTCTCAGCTCTTCTAATCGATCCCGGTTTGTTATAGACCAAGGACTTTTATACAAGGAAATTCTTTCTGGTGGACACCGGGAAGAATGGCAGCCGCAAAAACAGTTGGTGGTTCCAACTAAGTACCGGGGGAAGCTCTTAAGCTTAGCCCATGATCATCCCAGTGGCCATGCTGGGGTGAACAGATCCAAGGACCGATTGGGGAAGTCCTTCCACTGGGAGGGGATGGGCAAGGATGTTGCCAAGTATGTCCGGTCTTGTGAGGTATGCCAAAGAGTGGGTAAGCCTCAAGACCAGGTCAAGGCCCCTCTCCAGCCACTCCCCATAATTGAGGTCCCATTTCAGCGAGTAGCTGTGGATATTCTGGGTCCTTTCCCAAAAAAGACACCCAGAGGAAAGCAGTACGTACTGACTTTAGTGGACTTTGCTACCCGATGGCCGGAAGCAGTAGCTCTAGGCAACACCAGGGCTAACACTGTGTGCCTGGCCCTAACAGACATCTTTGCCAGGGTAAGTTGGCCCTCCGACATCCTTACAGATTCAGGATCTAATTTCCTGGCAGAGACCATGGAAAAACTGTGGGAAACTCATGGGGTAATTCACTTGGTTGCCACCCCGTACCACCATCAAACCAATGGCCTGGTGGAAAGGTTCAATGGAACTTTGGGGGCCATGATAAGAAAATTCATCAACGAATTCTCCAATAATTGGGACCTAGTGTTGCAGCAGTTGCTGTTTGCCTACAGGGCTGTACCACATCCCAGTTTAGGGTTTTCACCATTTGAACTTGTGTATGGTCACGAGGTTAAGGGGCCATTACAGTTGGTGAAGCAGCAATGGGAGGGGTTTACGCCTTCTCCAGGAACTAACATTCTGGACTTTGTAAGCAACCTACAAAGCACCCTCCGACACTCTTTAGCCCTTGCTAGAGAGAACCTAAAGGATGCTCAGAAAGAGCAAAAGGCCTGGTATGACAGACATGCCAGAGAACGTTCTTTCAGGGTAGGAGACCAGGTTATGGTCTTGAAGGCGCAACAGGCCCATAAGATGGAAGCATCATGGGAAGGGCCATTCACGGTCCAAGAGCGCCCGGGAACTGTAAACTACCTCATAGCATTTCCCAATTCCTCACTAAAGCCTAAAGTGTACCATGTTAATTCTCTCAAGCCTTTCTATTCCAGAGATTTACAGGTTTGTCAGTTTACAGTCCAGGGAGATGATGCTGAGTGGCCTGACGGTGTCTACTACGACGGGAAAAAAGACGGTGGCGTGGAAGAGGTGAACCTCTCAACCACCCTGGAACGTCTGCAGCGGCAACAAATTAAGGAGCTGTGCACTAACTTCGCCCCATTGTTCTCAGCCACCCCAGGACGGACTGAACAGGCATACCACTCCATTGATACAGGTAATGCTCACCCAATCAGAACCCCACCCTACCGGGTGTCTCCTCATGCCCAAGCTGCTATAGAACGGGAGATCCACAACATGCTACAGATATACAGATATAATCCGCTCATCTACCAGTGCATGGGCATCTCCAGTGGTTCTGGTACCCAAACCAGATGGGGAAATACGCTTTTGCGTGGACTACCGTAGGCTAAATGCGGTAACTCGTCCGGACAACTATCCAATGCCACGCACCGATGAGCTATTGGAGAAGTTGGGATGTGCCCAGTTCATCTCTACAATAGACTTAACCAAGGGGTACTGGCAAGTACCGCTAGATGAACCTGCCAAGGAGAGGTCAGCATTCGTCACCCATGCGGGGGTGTATGAATTCAATGTCCTTCCTTTCGGCCTTCGAAATGCACCCGCCACCTTCCAGAGGCTGGTAGATGGTCTACTAGCTGGACTGGGAGAATTTGCAGTTGCCTACCTCGATGATGTGGCCATTTTTTCAGACTCCTGGCCCGAACACCTACTACACCTGGAAAAGGTCTTTGAGCGCATCAGGCAGGCAGGACTAACTGTTAAGGCCAAAAAGTGTCAAATAGGCCAAAACAGAGTGACTTACCTGGGGCACCAGGTGGGTCGAGGAACCATAAACCCCCTACAGGCCAAGGTGGATGCTATCCAAAAGTGGCCTGTCCCAAGGTCAAAGAAACAGGTCCAATCCTTCTTAGGCTTGGCCGGATACTACAGGCGATTTGTACCACACTACAGCCAAATCGCTGCCCCATTGACCGACCTGACCAAAAAGACCCAGCCAAATGCCGTTAAGTGGACTGATGAGTGTCAAAAGGCCTTTACCCAGCTTAAGGCGATGCTCATGTCTGACCCTGTGCTCAGGGCCCCGGACTTTGACAAGCCATTCCTAGTAACCACAGATGCATCTGAGCGTGGTATAGGAGCAGTGCTCATGCAGGAAGCAACAGATCACAACTTCCATCCTGTCGTGTTTCTCAGCAAGAAACTGTCTGAGAGGGAAAGTCACTGGTCAGTCAGTGAAAAGGAATGCTATGCCATTGTGTACGCCCTGGAAAAGCTACGCCCATATGTTTGGGGACGGCGGTTCCAACTACAAACTGACCATGCTGCACTAAAGTGGCTTCATACTGCCAAGGGGAACAACAAGAAACTTCTTCGTTGGAGTTTAGCTCTCCAAGATTTTGATTTTAAAATTCAACACATCACAGGAGCTTCTAACAAAGTTGCTGATGCACTCTCCCGTGAGAGTTTCCCAGAATCCAGTAGTTAAAAAGTGTTCTTAAACTGTAAAAGTCTGTTAGTTATATACTTAGTAGTATATGTAAAGGTGCATGTGTTGTATTAACCTGTTTACTTTCAAGTTCTAGAGGGAAATCGCCGCCAGTGAGCTTCCCCACTGTCTGCAGTTTGGGGGGCGTGTCATAAACAGATAGCTAAGGGTTAATGTCTCTTTCACCTGGAGCACCTGACCAGAGGACCAATCAGGAAACCGGATTTTTTCAACTTTGAGTGGAGGGAATTGTGTGTCTGGGGTCTTTGTTTTCTGGCTGCCTGCTTTCTCTGAGCTTTGGAGAAGTAGTTCTGTTTTCTAATCTTCTGTTTCTAAGTGTAAGGACAAAGAGATCAGATAGTAAGTTATATGGTTTCTTTTCTTTGGTATTTGCATGAATATAAGTGCTGGAGTGCTTTGATTTGTATTCTTTTTGAATAAGGCTGTTTATTCATATTTCTTTTAAGCAATCGACCCTGTGTTGTGTCATCTTAATACAGAGAGACCATTTGTATTTTTTTCTTTCTTTTTTTATAAAGCTTTCTTTTAAGACCTGTTGGAGTTTTTCTTTACTTCAGGGAAATTGAGTCTGTACTCACCAGGGAATTGGTGGGAGGAAGAAATCAGGGGAGATCGGTGTGTGTTGAATTGGCTAGCCTGATTTTGCATTCCCTCTGGGGGAATAGGAAAGTCCTTTTTGTTTCCAGGATTGGGAACGGAGAGGGTAGTTTCACAGAGCTTGTGTCTGTGTATCTCTCCAGGAGCACCTGGAGGGGAGAAGGGAAAAAGGATTATTTCCCTTTGTTGTGAGACTCAAGGGATTTGGGTCTTGGGGTCCCCAGGGAAGGTTTTTCAGGGGGACCAGAGTGCCCCAAAACACTCTAATTTTTTGGGTGGTGGCAGCAAGTACTAGGTCCAAGCTGGTAGCTAAGCTTGGAGGTTTTCATGCTAACCCCCATATTTTGGACGCTAAGGTCCAGATCTGGGATTAAGGTTATGATAGGGTTGGATCACAGAAACCCCCTTGGAAGCTGCCACCCGATATGCCAAGACTATTTCTACTCCTGCCTTCCCTGCCAGCTCAGGACTCCAGCACCCTGTCTTGCCGAGCCAGACACACCCATCTGCTCCAACAAAACCCAGGGTCTGAATTTCTTGCCCCGAAGCTGCAGGTTTACCTGAAAGCAGCTAACAGAAGTGTTCCTGTCTTCAACACCCAGATGCCCAACTCCCAATGGGGTCTAAACCCAAATAAATCCGTTTTATCCTGTATAAAGCTTATGCAGGGTAAACTCATAAATTGTTCGCCCTCTATAACGCTGATAGAGAGATATGCACAGCTGTTATTAATACATACTCTGGGTAAATTAATAAGTAAAAAGTGATTTTATTAAATACAGAAAGTAGGATTTAAGTGGTTCCAAGTAGTAACAGACAGAACAAAGTAAGTCACCAAGCAAAAGAAAATAAAACGCACAAATCTATGTCTAATCAAACTGAATACAGATAATCTCACCCTCAGAGATGCTTCAGTAAGTTTTTTCCTCAGACTGGACACCTTCCAGGCCTGGGCACAATTCTTTCCCCTGGCACAGCTCTTGTTCCAGCTCAAGTGGTAGCTAGGAGATTCTTGATGATGGCTCCTCTCTCACGTTTGTTCTGTTCCACCCTTTTATATATCTTTTGCATAAAGCGGGAATCCTTTGTCCCTCTCTGGGTTCCCACCCCCTCCTTCTCAATGGAAAGACACCAGGTTAAAGATGGATTTCAGTTCAGGTGACATGATCACATGTCACTGCAAAACTTCATTACCCACTTGCCAGCACACACGCATACAGGAAGACTTACAGGTAAAAGACAGCCATCTGCAATCAACTGTCCTGGTTAATGGGAGTCATCAAGATTCCAAACCACCATCAATGGCCCACGCTCTGCACAATTACAATAGGCCCTCAGAGCCATATTTCATATTTCTAGTTTCAGATACAAGAGTGGTACATTTATACAAATAGGATGATCACACTCAGCAGACCATAAGCTTTGCAATGATATCCCACAAGAGACCCTCTGCATGAAGCGTATTCCAGTCACATGACATTCTCTCATTAGCATATTTTTATAAAACCATATAGACTGCAACGTCACACCAAGAAATACCTGGTATACATCAGCAGAAATGTGGAGAATTTCTCTTGGAAATTACTGATATGCATGAGACTGGTATAGAAAGAGTAGCTTCAAGGTGAGGCAGAGAATATCTTTTTGCTGGGAACTGTGGAAAGGCTTCAGACCTTTTAATCTAATTCCATTTGTACCTGCTCCCTTCTAAAAAACGCTGCTTTTGTTTCTCTGTGGCTCGTTGTCATGACAGTCTTCCAGACAATACAGATCAGAGAGAGAATTCTGAAATCTAGTGGAAAGGTGAAGGCTCTGTCCTTTCATAAATCCAAAATAGAGTTCCCAAGCTATGTGTCGTCATTCTGAAACCTAATCAGGGCCGGAGCTTCCATTTAGGTGGCCTAGGCAATTGCCTAGGGCGCCAGGATTATTGATTGGCAGCATTTTGCCGGAGGGAGCGGCAGGTGGCTCCAGTGGACCTGCCGCAGTTGTGCCTGCGGAGGGTCTGCTGGTCCACGGCTCCAGTGGAGCTGCCGCAGTCGTGCCTGCGGACGGTCGGCTGCTTGTGCGGCTCCAGTGGACCGCCCGCAGGCACGACTGCGGCAGCTCTGCTGGAGCTGCGGGACCAGTGCACGGGGCGGCGAAATTGCCGTGCGCCTAGGGCACTAAAACCCCTAGCATCGGTCCTGAACCTAATCATATGTTAAGTCCTACCAAGACTGCAAGTGGATTGGGGTGTAATAGTAATTTGTTTTTAAGAACTGATAGAAGTTGAATTCTAATATTATTTTAAAATGCTGTAAGGAAGGAAGTGATTCTGCCTATGCTGCTTCAACAGAGAATAAAGATATGAGAAGAATCAGAGGGGTAGCCGTGTTAGTCTGGATCTGTAAAAGCAGCAAAGAATCCTGTGGCACCTTATAGACTAACAGACGTTTTGGAGCATGAGCTTTCGTGGGTGAATACCCACTTCATATTCACCCACGAAAGCTCATGCTCCAAAACGTCTGTTAGTCTATAAGGTGCCACAGGATTCTTTGCTGATATGAGAAGAATATATGTACCCTGTGACTGCCTTCAACCCTTTATTATAAACAGATTTTGGAAAAGGTCCAAATTTTTGTTTGGGCTTACTAATGTTTTACACATTTTAAAAAAATGTTCGGAGCCTAATGCTAATTTTGGAAGTGCATATACTCCTGTTCCTACAGTCAGCAAGAGTCTTGCCACTGATTTAAATGGAAGCAGAATTGGGCCATATGTAATGAATAATGTAATGTGGTAGATGGAATGTAAAAAGTTTAAAAATTTAATGGATATTAAGATTACATAATTGTATAAACCAGATCAGTCACGATACAGTAGTTGGGAACCCTGTGTCATGTGCCTAATGGTTGGTATGGTGTAGTTTCAATACTTTTTTCACCATTTTGAGAGTCAAATAGTCAAACAGTGGTGCATATGCCAACTTGTGCATATGCCAACACTGGGTGCATGTGTATATTTTAGTTCTTGTACAAAGTTTGAAAAATGCCTGTACAACTTTGCATGAGAATATGTCAACACACGGTTGAGATTCCATCTAAAAATTTGGCACAGGTCTTCAAGTACTCTGCCTAGCCTTTGAGACCTATAGAAATCAAAGCCCATTATGATGTGACCACAGAAAGGGAAAAAGACAAACAGTTCCTCCAAATCTTCTGTCGGAAAGTGATGTGTATTAGCATATGGGGCAATGTCACTATGGAGTTTTACTATTGTTGCCAGTACTGTATCCATAAAAGTGAAGTATGGAACTGGATTATTCAAAAATTGTTCTTCCTTGCAAAATAAATTGATTCTATGCCCATTGGCAGAAGACTAAAGTTTCCATTGACTAATACGTACAATATATTGAGAGAGACAGATTTAATATTTGTTAAAAGAGACAAGGTTCACAATTTAAAGTTTTAATGAATAAATTAAAGGACTGTCAAATTGCCCTTTTCAAAAATAATTTAATAATGACTATTTTACAAACATTCATTCGGTCACTTGCTTTTTAGCTTAAAAGTTACTAATTACTGTCTGTTCCAGCTGCATACTTGCGTGTAAACAAAGATAATAGCATTCATGTATAATAGAACATTCTGAGTTAATTAATTTTAAAACTTGGAATCAAACACAGTGAAATAAATGCATAATTAGTGTTCAAAATATTATTTATTTCTGTTTGGACTAAAGGTGACAAAGTATTAAAGTACTCTGCTTATATAAAGAGCTTTTATGAAAGGTCAATTTACCAAATTAATTATCCCTAAGTGTTTGTTTTGTCAGATTATTTAGTGAATGAATAACCAGTTTATTTATTGTAGACAGAGTATTTTGTGAGGATCTACTTTAGGACCATTTATTTTACTTTGTGTATCACTTTCTAGGAAAGAAGGCATGTAAAGCAAGTTAATAAAATATTTGGAAATGGGGTGGCATGTCAGGCTGATGAAGAGTTGAGTTTACTCAGATAACTGACATGAATAAAGAACATGGGTAGAAAACTGACTTACACAACTCTCTCTACGGAAATAGCCCCATTGTTATTACCTGTAAACCAGTAAGCACTGCAAACGTAGCCCATAACAAGCTAGCATTTTCAGAAAAATGCATAAAAGAAACAAAAATAAAGATATTTTGGTAATGCATAAATAGACGTCATGTGTAAATGGGAGGACATTATTCTAGTGCCATGGAATGGTCCAGTGATGCCACATGTGGAATTTCTGTGCAGACAGTTCAAGAGTTCTAACCTGCTAATGATGAAAGAGAAACTTTAGAAATAGAGAAAAGTACCAGAGGATTACTAGATAATTCAACGATTACCCCAAAAGTTGCAACAAATCAGGTCAGTGTCCATTTTAAAAGCTCCATGTAAGATATTTAAAGACAAAA
Organism: Gopherus evgoodei; assembly: GCF_007399415.2. Classification (NCBI taxonomy): domain Eukaryota; kingdom Metazoa; phylum Chordata; order Testudines; family Testudinidae; genus Gopherus; species Gopherus evgoodei. Next base: position 211,499,692 of record NC_044324.1, on the reverse strand, counting down.
GTGAAAGAAATAGGATAGACAAGACCTACAAGGTTTATCTTACAGTAGGTCCCCTCCAGACGCATCCCCTTCTGTCATTTTTGCATGTTCATGTCCTGATTTTCTATCAGTGTGTTGTGACAATGCACTGTGATGTAGGCTCATCGTACACTGATGCAACATCATGAAGTCATGGCACTATACCAACTTGTCACAAGGCACTGCTGAAAATTAATTCTGGACTTTTATATTGTTGTGCTAGCTATTGAAGACAGATAATTGAAAACTGGGACAAATCAATGAATATGGGGTCAGATCAAATTGCCTCTCTGAGTATTAGCAGGTTCTGGTTATTGGGGAGCTCCCTGTTGCTGCAGATAGCTATAATAAATGTATACACTAGTATAGGTTTCCCAAAGTCTGTCCTATCAAGGGGTGTTGCACAGATATTTGAACAACTGTTAAATGCAAAAAGAATGGAATATTAGGCCCCACAGATATCAAGGGAGAGTTGTTTGTATGGAGAGTAATAAGCATAGGGAAGAAATTAACTAACAAAGAACAACTTGTAGGAATAATTGGTACAAACAGTAGTTAATGAGATTTGGGCAAATTGAGTATTTGAAAATAAACAATTTGTTGGTATACAAGTGTTCAAGAGTTGAACCTAAGACAAAGGGACTTCTCCATGCTAAAAGTCCCTGTATGGCAGAAAAATAAACCGTGTATTCAGAAGTTCTGGTATAGCAACAAGGTGAAATCAGCTGGATTGGTCTTTGTCTAAAACATATGCAACAAGCTGCATGCTGCAGAACCAAACTGAGCAGAATTCTGGCATTGACAGTAAAGATTAACGACCCTCCTTCCTTTAATTGATGATATCCAAAGCACACTTCCTTCAGTCTTTGTTAGCTGGCAGAGAATACATCAGGTAGATACACTCCATTGCTTACTGAAATTAAAATCAGTCATTTCTTTCATTATCATCTGCATTACTTGGGATGTTTCAAAAAGAAAATCTGCGGTATAGGGAGCAACAGATATTTTTATGTGACTCTAGTCTCCTGATGACCATTGATATTTTAGTAATAGACGTGTACAGTTTTATTAAACCATCCTGAAAATGCATCTGTTCAGGAGAGCAACCATTAAAGCACAAAGTTATTCATCTTATATTTCATTAGTAATAAGATTTCATCTGTATTTATAACTAGTGTCCTATCAAATTCCTGGCCATAAAAAATGTATCACAGATCATGAAATCTGGTATCCTCCCATGAAATCTGGTCTTGCATGTGCTTTTATGCTATGCTATACAATTATCATGGGAGGAGCTCTCTAGCTGCCCAGCTGTGAAGGCAGCACCACTGCCAGCAGCAGCGCAGAAGTAAGGGTAGCAGTACCACACCCCCCCCATGCAATAACCTTGCGACCCCCCCCCACAACTCCTTTTTTGGTCAGGACCCCTACAATTACAACACCATGAAATTTCAGATTTAAATAGTTGAAATCATGAAATTTATGATTTTTTAAATTCTATGACCGTGAAATTGACTAGAATGGACCATGAATTTGATAGGACTCTATTTGTAGCACAAATTCTTTAAAAAGACCCTGCATTTAAGACATAGTGCAACTGGAGAGATCTTTTATATACTGTATTTGTGCAATGTTTGCATGAACAAAAAATGCAGTTTGCAAAACTAGATGGGAAGTGGACAGTGAAATATGTGAATGCACAAATGCAATTTTCAGCAGAAAATACATATCAGTTTTCAAGCACAAATATGCAGCACTGTTTTAGAACATCTTTTGTTACATAAACCCTGCAGGAAGTAGAGAGTCTTATTTTTAGGATGAGTACAGTTCTTAGAAAATAATCCAAGCCTTTCATCCTGAAAACCATTTTTCCTTCCCCTATTGCTTTTCATGTTTGTGTCTCTGATTCCTGCATTTTGTCCCTGCTGTCACTATACTGTATGCTCAAGCAATATGGCTTTCACACTGCATTTTATTTACAGTGTTGTTGAATCTCTAGAAATCAATGCTCATGCTTCTGTCCCACGATATAGTTCTTACTATTAACTTGTACACAAAAGAAAAAAATCCTGTTAAATTTATAGCCCAATATTATCTTTGACGTAGGTAGGCTACAAATGATGCTGAAGTGTTTGTTTATATCTTTTATAAGTGTAAAACAATAGTCTCTCGAATTTAATTGACCAATTTTTGGACAGCATTATATTTGTTTGATAGATTTATCAGGGCACACAATATGAGCTATTGAGCTGTAAGTTATGGATTTCACTTGCAAATCTAAAGCTTCTTGTTATGTTTTCAGAAAACAAGCACTTAAAATAAGCATAGACATTCATTTAAAGCAGTAGAATTTCCTCATAAAATATTTTGTACAAAGATACCTCTTTCAAGAGCTGTTGGGATGAAAATGAAATTCTCCATTTATGCATGGGAGGCTTATGCTTTGAGCAGTGATCGTGCATTACTCTGCATACCTAAGCCATTGACCCAGGAAGGCTAACTACACAATAGTTTGTTTTTCATTAACATTCAGTCCCTGGTGCATCTTCTGAGACACTGATAGGGGTATTAACTGGGAGTCTATGATATGGACAATTTTCTGATTAAGTGGATTGATGCCACCCACTCAAGGACGGCTTGAGGTATTTTGCCACCCCAAGCATGGCAGGCAGGCTGTCTTCGGCGGCTTGCCTGCGAGAGGTCCCTGGTCCCATGGATTCAGCGGCATGCCTGCAGCAGGTTCACCAAAGCTGCAGGACCAGTGGACCCTCCACAGGCATGCTGCCGAAGGCAGCCTGCCTGCTGCCCTCGCAGCAACCGGCAGAGTGCCCCCGGTGGCTTGCCGCCCCAGGCATGCGCTTGGCGTGCAGGTGCCTGGAGCCGCTCCTGCACCCACTGATTTCATGTAAGCAACCAAGTAGGCTTCTGGTAGTAGACTTTTCTTTTCTCTCTTTGCTACTGACCTGGGCTGGATTTGAACTGGGACTGCAGACATCAAGATCTCTATCTTGCTGTAAAGTCCCTGAAATGTTGAGTGTTCCAGAGAACTATTTTCTATGTGTGTGTTAGAAGTATTACTTACTATGTTCATGAAGACACGTGCAAGTGATTGAACAAGTGCATTGGTGGTACCTCTTTCTTGATTGTTGCAAAAGTTTTGTTACTTAACCTTTTGGTCCATCTCAACTTAAAGAAAGACAACCAATTCTTATGGAAAACATGTTTACTCTGGCCCATTTGTAATAGTTTCTAACAGATACAGGCAGTGAATAGTTGTTTTGGGGGTTAGGCTAGATGACCTTGTGGTCCTTTCTAACCCCATGATTCCATGAGTCTATTTGACTCCAGAACTTGATGTATCATCTCAATTTACAAGACAATGGTTGAAATTATCCAAATTCTGATCTGTTGAACTGGTGTAAATCTGTAGTCACTTCACTGACTGTAATGGAAATCAAGGGGTGTAACTTTGAAGTAACTGAGGGTAAAATTTGTCCTCTTATAAATAAGGCTTGTATTTTTAAGGGTAGTTTAAAAAAAAAGTGCAAAAGTGGTTTCAGGAGCTAAGTTGTCCTCCCCAAGTCCCCTTGCCATATTTGTGGTTTTACAGCAACATTAAAAAATAAAAATCTCCAAGTTTGTTGTGTGAAACCCCTGCATAAACAGGGCAAACAATGGAAATGTTCTACACAAAGTGCTGTAAAATGCAAAAACAAACTGTGAAATTTCAGTTAAAAATAATATCTAAGATTAATGTAAGTTTAATAGATAGATAAAAGTGTGATGTTTAAGTTGATTGTATCTCTTTAAGAGCAAAATAAATCTCTTTATTGCCTGCTAGAATATTGAATTGCTAAAATATATTTGTCTAAAGATTTTTTTTTTCAATAAACACTGTATAACAAAAGCAACTAAAACTTGAAAGTTTGGCAGAACAGTAAATGTATTAGCTCAAGAAACTCTTCAAGAATAATACTATAAGAGGAATTACGAAGATGGATGGGTAATCCTTAATGTAACCCTTGAAAAAACTTTGGCATGTCTCTTGGTTGGGTAGGTAGGCCTTCTAAATATGTCCCCCCCCCTTAAAAACTCTTAAGTAGCTGCTACATAGTATCTCAAGGATTTTTTCAGGCTAGAATAATAATAATTTGCCAAATTTATATTACTAGTGGTAGGCTGATCATGGACCAGCATCAGGACTTCTGGTGCACAGATTACACAGTAAATAAAATTAGCGGAAATGCCTTAAGAATACAGGCTGGGGATGGCTCCACATGATATTCTTTATAATATTTGTGTCTCTTATGATTCCCTGTTTGTGGGCAAATACTGCTTATGTGTTTAATAGTCCACATTCCTCCCTGCCCCCAACATACACACACACTCTTCTCTCGAGTTGAATGAGAAGTGATTTTTCACCAAAAAAATATTTTCATTCAGATCTTCACTTTCAAAACAGTCTCTTTCTTGGGATGATTTAATTTATTCCTTTTAGTTCAAAGAAAATGTCAAACAGCAAGGCCCTGTTTACTTTTACATGAGCTTTTGGAACTGAAGCACAATATTATTGAATATTTACTAGTGTGAGAAGTATCTAGAGACTGTCATTTATACATTAGTTTTTCATATTACAAATGTATTCAGTTATTGAAATAAAAAACAGAAACTGAAATCTTCAAACTGAAGTGATGCATTTTTGTGTTGAAACTGCCAGGGAAACGTTTGATGTAAGTGAGCTGGCTATACTTTAATTTTTCATGAGTTAAACAATAGGACATATTAACTGATTTAAGTTGTCATTTTAGTTGATAAAATCACTGACTTCAAGGAAATGAAAATCATTTTCCTGATATAGAGAACTCTGTTTCTTTCAGGAGGTCTTTAAAGGACACTTGGCCACTGTGAGAAAATCATAACTTCTACATATAAACTGTTTTAACTAGGGCTGTCGATTAATTGCAGTTAACTCATGTGATTAATTGCACTGTTAAACAATAGAATAATAAATTGAATAATAAATTGAAATTTATTAAATATTTTGGATGTTTTTCTACGTTTTCAAATATTGAATACAAAATGTATAGTGTTCACTTTATATTATTATTTTTATTACAAATATTTACACTGAAAAATGCTAAACATAAGAAATAGTGACAGGTTTCAGAGTGGTAGCCATGCTAGTCTGTATTAACAAAACCAATGAGAAGTCCTTGTGGCACCTTAGAGACTAACAAATTTATTTGGGCATAACTTTTTGTGGGTTAAAACCCACTTCATCAGGTGCATGGAGTGGAAAATACGGTGGGCGGTATAACCCAAAAGCTTATGCCCAAGTAAATTTATTAGTCTCTAAGGTGCCACAAGGACTCCTCCTTGTTTTTTTTGAAAAATAAATACACCTCTTCCTCAATATAACACTGTCCTTGGGAGCCAAACAATCCTTCCGCATTATAGGTGAAATCGTGTTATATTGAACTTGCTTTGATACACTGGAGTGCCCATCCCCATCCCCCTCCACCCCACTGAAGCACTGCTTTACCGTGTTATATCCAAATTTGTGTTATATTGGGTGACGTTATATCAAGGTAACGGTGTAGTATTTTTCAGTTCACCCCACATACAAGTACCATAGTGCAATCTGTATCATGAAAGTGCAATTTACAAATGTAGATTTTTTTTGTTACATAACTGCACTCAAAAACAAAATGATGTAAAACTTCACAAGTCCACTCTGTCCTACTTCTTGTTCAGCCAGTCACTAAGACAAACAATTACATTTACGCAAGATAACGCTGCCCACTTCTTATTTACAGTGTCACTTGAAAATGAGAACAGGTTTTCGCATGGCATGGTGTAGCTGCCATTGCTAGGTATTTACGTGCCAGATATGCTAAACATTTGTATGTGCCTTCATATTTTGGCCGCCATTCCAGAGGACGTGCTTCCATGCTGATGATGTGTTTTGTTTTGTTTTGTTTTAAACACAAAGCATTAATGAATTTGTGACTGAACTCCTTGGGGGAGAATTGTTTGTCTCCTGCTCTGTTTTACCTGCATTCTGCCATATATTTCATGTTATAGTAGTCTTGGATGACGACCCAGGCCATGTTGTTCAATTTAAGAACACTTTCACTGCAGATTTGACAAAATGCAGAGAAGGTACCAACGTGAGATTTCTAGAGAGTGCTACAGCACTTGACCCAAGATTTAAGAATCCGAAGTGCCTTCCAAAATCTGAGATGGATGAGGTGTGGAGAATGTTTTCAGAAGTCTTAAAAGAGTAACGCTCTGATGCAGAAACTACAGAACCTGAACCACCAAAAAAGAAAATGAACCTTTTGTTGGTGGCATCTGGCTCAGATGATGAAAATGAATGTGCATCAGTCTGCATTGCTTTGGATTGTTATTGAGCAGAACCCTGCTTCAGCATGGAAGCATGTATTCTGGAATGATGGGTGAAGCAGGATGGGACCTATGAATCTTTACCACATCTGGCATGTAAATATCTTGTGACGCTGGCTACAACAGTGCCAGTCGAATGCCTTTTCTGACTTACAGGTGATATAGTAAATAAGAAGCGGGCAGCATTATCTCCTGCAAATGTAAACAAACTTGTTTGTCTGAGTGATTGGGTGAACAGGAAGTAGGACTGAATGCACTTGTAGGCTCTAAAGTTTTACATTGTTTCATTTTTGAGTGCAGTTAGTTTTTGCTACATAATTCTATATTTGTAACTTAAATTTTCATGATAAAAAGATTGCACTACAGTACTTGTATGAGGTGAATTGAAAAATACTATTTCTTTATTCTTTTTTACAGTGCAAATATTTGTAATAAAAATAAAGTGAGCACTGTATACTTTTATTCTGTGTTGTAATTGAAATCAATATATTTGAAAATGTAGGAAACTTCCAAAATATTTAAAGAAATGGTATTCTATTGTTTAACAGCTCGATTAATTGCATGATTAATTTTTTTAATCGTGCAACTAATCGGGATTAATTTTTTTACTTGCTTGACGGCCCTAGTTTTAACATGATCATTAAATCATATATGTTTAATCAGCTTTATTAAAATCAGCTCAAATTAAATACGTATAACAGAATGCCCATTTACTTCAGTGAGGCCAGATTTTCTAACATTTTGGGGATTTATTGTCTTAAGGTTATATGAATTAAAATACCTTTTTATGAGTAGCCATTGGCTTGTGAACTTTGGAATTTAAAATACAGTTTACCTTCATACAGTGTTTCATGGAGTCATAGATTTTTAAAGCCAGAAAGGCCCCTATGATTATCTAGTCCGACCTCCTGCATATCACAAGTTATAGACCTTTACCCAAGAATGCTCTGTCATAAACAGATAGCTAAGGGTTAACGTCTCTTTCACCTGGAAAGAAGTATCTGAAACACCTGACCAGAGGACCAATCAGGAAACAGGATTTTTTCAACTCTGGGTGGAGGGAAGTTTGTGTGTGAGTCCTTTGTTCTTGGTCTTCTGCCTGACTCTCTCTTGGCTATGAGGGGATTTCTATTTCCTGCTTTCTAATCTTCTGTTTCCAAGTTGTGAGTACAGAGATCATAAAAACAATAGGGGTTATTGTTTTTTTCTTTTGTATTTACATGTCTATAGTTGCTGGAGTGCTTTGAATTGTATTCTTTTTGAATAAGGCTGTTTATTCAATATTCTTTTAAGCAAATGACCCTGTATTTGTCACCTTAATACGGAGAGACCATTTTTATGTACTTTTTCTTTCTTTTTATATAAAGCTTTCTTTTTAAGACCTGTTGGAGTTTTTCTTTAGTGGGGGACTCCAGGGAATTGAGTCTATGCTCACCAGGGAATTGGTGGGAGGAAGAAGTCAGGGGGAAATCTGTGTGTTTTAGATTTACTAGCCTGACTTTGCATTCCCTCTGGGTGCAGAGGGAAGTGCTTGTGTTTCCACTACTGGAAACAGAGAGGGTGGAATCCCTCTGTTTAGATTCACGGAGTTTGCTTCTGTGTATCTCTCCAGGAACACCTGGAGGGGGGAAGGGAAAAGGTTTATTTCCCTTTGTTGTGAGACTTAAGGGATTTGGGTCTTGAGGTCCCCAGGGAAGGTTTTTGGGGGGACCAGAGTGCCCCAAAACACTCTAATTTTTTGGGTGGTGGCAGCTTTACCAGGTCCAAGCTGGTAACTAAGCTTGGAGGTTTTCATGCTAACCCCCATATTTTAAACACTAAGGTCCAAATCTGGGACTAGGTTTATGATACACTGATTCAGTCACGATGATATGTGGTTATACTGAGCTTATCTTTTAAAAATACATCCAATCTTAAAGACTCTAAGTGATGGGGAAACTATCATATCACTTGGTACATTGGGCCAATGGTTAATTGCTCTCTCAGTTAAAAAGCTCAGTCTTATTTCTAGTTTTAATGTCTCTAGCTTCAACTTCCAGACATTGGCTCCTGTTGTTTCTTCGTTTACTAGATTAAAGAGGCCAGTGTAAGTATTTACAGACTGTGATCAGGTGGAATTCAGGGGACCATTTTCATAATTCCATTAGGATTTCTTGTTTTTTGTTTTGATTTTTAAAAATCAGGAGATATTTTAAACTCACCTGACTATATAATATTAGATGAGACAGATTAATTGGATGTAGAGTAGTTTTCTTCCTGCTGACTTTTAAATAGGTGTTGGCACTAAAAATTGCATTCCCTTCTGCAAGACGGACTGCATTTTTAATTTGTAGAGAAAAACTGATTTACAATGGGTTGAAAAAGTGACCTCCACTGGGAAATAATATAAGGACATTATCATACCATAATCTCTCTATATAGTAGTAGAATATATGCTGTATTTATCTCTCTCTCTCTCTCTCTCTCACACACACACACACACACACACACACACACACACACACACACACACACATACACACACACACACACACACACAGAGTATGTGATTTGTGAAGAAATATAGGTCTGAATTTCTAAAATGTTATGTTTTCTACTGCATATATCACCTAAACACAGTAAACAAGATTTATGATAGTACTTGAAAGATGGTTTGCCTCTTAAAATTATATTTTTCTTTCTGCTGCTATGTGATAAAAATAGGACTTACTCTGTATCTTAAAATTTAGGAATAAAGTGACACTTCATATTCCAGATTATATATATCGAGTCTTACAGAAGCTTTGATTTACTTTGCTGTCACTGTCCTACTTCAGCGAACTACAGGTGTTGAATATTTGTTCCACCTCTGCAACTTTGACATAGGTACTACAGTATCTACTGTATGCTGGAAAAAGGGGGAGACATGACATATCAACAGAAGTGGAAGTAGTGTCTGAAACCACAGGGAAAAGAAACACTTGGGATATTTGCCCCTGAAGTCTTAAGTAGTTGGTGCCTGGATTATAGATACGTTGTTGCAAAGACTTAAAAAAATAATCCAGCCACTACAGGAGGAATCAACTGGATAATTGTCTGGCATGCCTAAAACTGATATCAACATCTTCGATGAATGTGAGCAAAGATCAGAATGCCAGGATTGCAGATCCTACAAATCCTCTGCTCAGTTTTACAGGAGGATCAGGCGATATGTGTATTCATATAATCTTTATCACTTCAGTTTAATGTCTTTCAGCTGTACTCCATGGAGAAGATCAGTAGCTGTTGTGAAATATCAATCTGACCTGTCTCATTTGTTTTGGAAAGTTGTTTAGCCTGTAGGATGTTATTCTCTCAAGCTACACTTAAAAACAAACAGAATTGAAACAGAAAGCCTCCGGTGATAATACTGAATTGTTCACAATGCTAGCTGCCTTTGCTGGAAGCTAAGGCAGCGGAGCCTGGGCAGCTGCAGACATATCTAACCTGACCCCGCTTGGGTGGTCCAGAAGCACTGGCAGCCTGTGTGTCTCACTAGGACTCTTCTACCCTTCATACGTACATACATACATTTGATGCTGATGCCAGCAAATCCCTTGGCTCACTTAGGATGGGGATGCTGGACTGGACTATCCAAAAAAAGAAGGCATAGAAGATTGTTTCTCAATTCCTTAATCAAGAGTTAAGAGGATAATGTAGCCTCTGAAAATGTGGCTTTTCTAGTTCCTAGTCCATTGTTTGCTTTCAAAACATGCCTCTCAAGGGAGGCTGTTTAATTTAACAAAGAGCATTTCCTTTTTCTACAGTATATTATTTGCCTGCATTACGGGCCCAGACCTGTGCCTGTAAGTCATCTTGTTGATTTTAGAGAGAACAGAATCAGGGCTTAACAACATATATGCAATATCTATATCTAGTTCCTTGAGCATCCTCTTAGTATAAATCAGTCGGGATTTCAAAATTCAGTGAGAATTTTTGTGCCTCTTTGAGCACAGACCTCTAGCAATGGGTGAGGGAATTTCACTAGTCACTGAAAAATAAGATTCAACTCCACAAACTGTTTTCAGCTCAGCCCTCCTTTAAAATGCTATAGTTTCTAGTGCTTTACAATATATTAATATGCATCCCTAACTATAATGCATAATATCTTGATTTAAATGTAGGATTTTAGACTATTCAAACCTTAAAATAATTTTCCAAATCACGACTGTTTGCACTTGGCATATTTGTCATAGCTAAAAATATTTCTTGTCACTGAACTAGAAATAGGCCTGTGGTAACATTTTCAAGAGCATCGAAGTGAATGAGCCTAAGTCGCATTGACTTTGTGACACTTTTGAAAATGGGACTTCAGATCCTAAGCCACACAGGCACTTTTGAAAATTGTACATCATGCTGCAAAGTTCAGATTGAAAGCTCCACTACCATTATAACATTTTAGGGCCAATCTCTGCTTTAAATCATGGGGCTTAAATTAGATCTTTTTAAAATATTCTAACGGGAATCAATCATATACTACACAGACATCAAAACATAACTGATGAATCAGTGTTATGTTTTCTTCTACAGCCTTTCCTGATAACCTCCCATATCATCAGATATCAGAAAAAATATTTTTCCTTGACCCTCTCTATAATTAGAATTTCACTTTTCAAAAATCACTTGCAGGAAAAGAAAATATATATTAGTCATTTAGAATGTCATCCAAATCACTCTACAGAATTATTTCCTTGAAAGTCATTGTTGTCCATAAATGTGCACACACACAGTCCTAAATTGTTTCAGGTTTCAAAACAATTACAACATTAAGGCAAAAACTATACAACTGCTAAAGTAGGTGTAGGAAGGGCCAAGTCCTTCTGGCCTTGTGCAAAAGTAGGTATTTTAGAGGTTGGTCAGTATGTTCAAATATTTTAGTTAAAATTCCCAGAATAATCATACAACTTACATATTTTATCAAGAAATGCCAAAACAGACACAGTCAGCTGACGATATATCTAACTGATTATTTTGTATGTGAAAGAGAACCTTCCCCCTCCACCCCCAATACGAATGATTTTGTCTCTTTTCTTGGCTAGGAGTAAAATAATAATAACCAGGACTGTAGTTAACATTTTACTTTTGTATTCCCAAGCAGTATTACTGGCTAAATTTATATTTTTATATTGCATCTTTGTTTTCTGTATGAGCTCATATACTTAATGTCAGCTCTTGTAGCGTGTTGGCATGAAGTACAGTGCATACAGATATAATGCATTTTGTGCATGAGTTGTCTTCTCATTTTAATACTTCTGGATGGTGATTAATATATTTGTCACCCCTTAAAACAACATTGGTGAAGGGGCCAGTAAAGCTTGTACAGAAGACAATAGGAATATTTCCATTTTCTATAACTAGAGTTGGATTAGGTCCTAGCTTGACTGGATCAAAATTTAACTTTTTTTCTTCTTTATTTGCAGTTCATGATAATTTATCTGTTTTTTCAGGGAGAACAACTAGAGGATTCCATTTAATCCTATAATCTGATTCTGTGAAAATCCATACATGTTTTCATAGCATCAGTGATACGTTTCTTAGCACAAATACAGACACAAAATTAAAAGCTAACAGTCCAATACTCATAACTAAACCAGCAATGCACACGGCCAGGCATGTGAGTGAAGCAAACAAATTTAGATAAGCAAATGTATTTATTAAATGTCTAAGATGTGCTCACTGAATAATTAAAAGAAAATAAATAAAACTTCGTAAATACCTCTTATTGGGATCATTTCCAGCATTTTATGATGTTTTTATAGCATGTTTTTGTCTAATGGCCCACAATATCATATTTTGTATCATATTAAAAAGATGGTACAGCACATTTTGATAGTATGTTATCTAGGTGACTTTCTTATTGATTAAACATATGTTAGTGCAAGAATTATTAATGCTAACATTCCTTTTGGGCCTGGGATACTGAATTTTTTTAATAGGTAGATATAAATTAGTTAAAAGTAAGTTATCTGAAGAACACTACAAAGATCATTCTTCCCTACCCCCACACATGGTATGTTATGACACTAACAGGTGGTCTCCTTTGTCCTTGGAGGGTGAGAGCTGATTTTATCCCTTTGTAACCATTCTGCCAGGTGGAGTCAGCAGCAACCAGGGCCGGGTTCAATGTCTAGGGGTTTCTTTTCAACAATACAACATAGAACCGGCTCGATCCCTCACCCAGAACCTGGGAAAATTACACAGCATCCCCAGGTGCCTGTAAGAGGCAATACTTCCCCACTCGCAAGCACAGAGTCTGAGTGTAGAAAAGAAACTCTTAGTGAAATGAGAGAAGTCACCCAACATTAATTAGGGAAAATGCCGCAAGCAGGATTCATAATCATAAAACCGTGAGCAGGACATCCACCTCAGACTGCATGGGGCAGTGTCTTATGCCTCATGTCCTTGAGTTCTACAACCAAAAGTTCCTTTCCTGTGCCCCTCTCTGCTCACTCACCACACCCCACTTACAGTGGTTGTTCTTTGTCAGTGAGGACCCAGGGTTCAGCAGTACATCTGGGTGAGTTCACCTCCCACCTGGGGAAGAAGACACTTGGCTTTCTCTGCCATCTGAGCACTTGCTCTGGCTGGTCTCACCACCAGGCACTGTTCTGCTCCATTGGCCGTCTCACCAGCCACCGTTCTGCTCCGCTGTCTGCCTCATCACTAGCCGCTCATTAGTCATCTTCTGCCACCCGGCTCTCTGCTACTCAGTCTGTTGAGGTTCCACCCAACTCTGAGGCCTTGGCTACACTGGCGCCTTACAGCACTGCAACTTTCTCACTCAGGGGAGTGAAATAACACACTCCTGAGTGCAGCAAGTTACAGCGCTGCAAAGCGGCAGTGTAAACAGTGCCCCAGGGCTGGGAGCACGGCTCCCAGCACTGTAAGCTAATCCCCACAGGGAGGTGGAGTACCTGCAGCGCTGGGAGAGCTCTCTCCCGGCGCTGGCGCTGTGACCACACTCGCACTTCAAAGCGCTGCCGTGGCAGCGCTCCCGCTGCAGCGTTTTGGAGTTTCGAGTGTAGCCAAGCCTTCAGGGAGTGTCAGCTCTTAATGAGGGAACCTGAAGCTGGCTGGATTTCAGCTCAAGTGATTTCAGCTCTAGTGAGCACTTAACAAAATAAGACTCCTAATGGAGCCTATTTAGCTCTATCTTTGAACAATGGGGAGGGGCAGGTTAAACCAGTTAAGAGACCCTTAGGCAGAGTCCACACCTCCTGGCAGGGATATCTGTCACCCCCCACACACACACACACTTTCACAGGGCTCTGCATTCAGTACTAAAGAGATTTGTAACCTAGCGCCACTCAAAGTTAATGAATTTGGGCAACACAGTTCTATCTGCTGGATATCTAAGCAGAGCAGTTGTGTTTATGAAAATACAGTTTGCTCCTGAAGTCTCTCCCCCTCCCAGTTAGCTGTCGGGGAGGGCTCATTCAGACCCTGCTTACACCTGTATAGCATGGACTTCAGCTAATGTACCGTCAAAAAACATGGTGGATGATGTGTGCCCATATTCTTCATAGTGGTTTGCTACTTTCCCCAATAATAGCCTGATCCTCCATGCATTGAAGTCAATAACAAATCTCCTTTTAATTCAGTGATACAGGGGCAAGTTCTCAATTCCCTATTCTTTTTTCCTATGTGCCCTTTGTGGTTGCATCACAGCACCTGACTCATTGCTGAGAGAGGTAAAACTGCTTCCTTTCCTTGAGACCAGAGAGAGAATTAAGAACATCATTGAAATTAGTCTAATGTGATCTTAAACTCTGGTCTCTTGTTTGCCTATGGATAGAGTTGCCAGGTGTCAGGTTTTCAGCTGGAACACCCGGTCAAAAAGAGGCCCTGGTGGCTCTGGTCAGCACTGCTGACTGGGCCATTAACAGATTGGTTGGTGGTTCAGCGGGACTAAGGCAGGCTCCCCACCTGTCGTGGGTCTGTGCGGCTCCCAGAAGCAGTAGCATTTCCCCCCTCTGGCTCCTACACTTCGGGGTAGCCAAGGGGCTCCGCATGCTGTCCCTGCCCCAGGGGCTGGCTCTGAAGCTCACATTGGCCGGGAACCACGGCCAGTAGGAGCTACAGGGGCAGTGCCTGCGGATGGGGGCAGGGTGCACCGCACAGAGCCACCTGGCCACGCCTCCACGAAGGAGCAGAAGGGGGACATGCTCCTGCTTCCGGGAACTGTGTGAGGTAAGCACTGCCCAGAGCCTCCACCCCTGACCCCCTCCTGCACCCCAACCCTCTGCCCTACTCCTGATCCCCCTCCCTCCCTCTGAACCCCTCAATTCCAGCCTGGAGCATCCTTCTACACCCCAAACCTCTCATCCCCAGCCCACCCCAAAGCCCGCACACCCAGCAGGAGCCTCCCCTACCCCACTCCAACTCCTTGCCCCTGCCCTGATCCCCTCCCACCCTTCAAGCTCCTCAATCTCAACCTGAAGCACCCTCCTACTCCAAATCCATCATCCCTGGCCCAACCCCAGACCCTGCACCCACAACCAAAGCCCTCATCCACTCTTGCATTCTAACCCACTGTCTCAGCTCAGAGCCCCCTCCTGCACCCTGAACTCCTCATTTTTGGCCCCACCCCGCAGCCGGAGCCCTCACCCTCCTGTACCCCAACCCCGTGACCAGCCCGGTGAAAATGAGTGAATGAGAGAGAGTGAACAAGAAGGGCAGGGGCATGGAGTGAACGGGGGCAGGGCCTTGGAGGAGGAGCGGGACAAAGATGTTCAGTTTTGTGCGAGTAGAAAGTTGGCAACCCTACCTGGGCTTTCTCCACCAAATCTCAGGCCTGCCCAGTAATGCCCACATCATGTTTATTGTGTTGGAGGTTTTTAGTAGAAGATTTTTGTTGTTAATATATGGAAATAATGTGACTTGCCTATGGTAAATATTAAAGGTTTATATGTGTCCTAATGTCTAGTAAACTTTGGAATATGAATTTTATATACATTATCAACACACACACGATAATGTTTCTAGCTTTATTGTACTAATTTGGAACTAGATTCACTCCAATGTTGCAGCTAAGTGGGAGCACGATCCTGAACTATTTACAGAGTTCTGCATTTTCACATATTAATTCAGGTCCAGATTAACTCACTTTGCTCAGCATTTAATGCAAACTTCTGCAATTAAGCTCTCCCCCAGGGCATTTTATCACTTGGTGTCATGCTGCATAGCAGTTTTCATAATCTCCTTACATTGTTAGATGGCAACTGTTTCACTACATAAATGAAGAAAGTTGTCATAACATGGTGTAAGTCAATAAAATCTTGATCTGTAGTTAAGACAGTCTTACCAAAGTGAAGGCAGGGAGTCTAAACTTCACTGGATAGTAATCTAATGTATATATTTTGTATCATGTATTTACACTGCCACTGAAGGCTTGTCTCCACTTACCGTGGATTGACACTGCAGAAATTGATCCACTGGGGGTCACTTTAGCAGGTCTACGGAAGACCTGCTAAATCGACTGCCGATCAGTCTCCCATTGACTGCGGTACTCCACTGGAATGAAAAGCGTAATGTAAGTTAAAGGTAGAGTTTCTCCCATCGACCCATCACAGTGTGGACACTGCAATAAGTCGACCTAAGATCATCTCCTCTAGCCACGTTATTCACGTAGCTGGAGTTGCCTTAACCCTGTAGTGTAGATCTGCCCTGAGTATGACTGACCTGCAAGTATGACTCCATGATGAAGTTCACATGTTAATTTACAGTTGTGAAGTTCTGCAAAGGTCTTCAATTTAACAAGCGTTAAGACAAATAATTTTATGCATAAATGCTGAATATTTGGAGAAGTAGCATGGCTCTACAATGTTAGTGTGTGCCAGTCATGCTGTATTTTTTATTATGGTAAACTTAATTTAGAACTGCACTGTAAAAGTTGAAGTATATTTTGTCTTGAAATTTTAAAATGAATTGAAGCATTTAGTTTTAATCTGTGAATCAGATGTTTGTTCTTGATGTTACAGATTATAGTGCTGTTTAATGATGGCAAGAAGTGCACTACGGTACGTGTATCAAACTCATTCTTTGGTAAAGACCAAATTGCTCCAGGGCAAGACTATTTTGTATCACACCCATAATTCACAGTAGGTTGCTTGTTGTTTTCAACTGGAGTTTGACCCAGAAAAAGAGGGGAAAATATGATCTTTAAATAGTAATCAAACATTATTAACCCTGAGCTTGCAAACACTTAAGCATATGTTTAATGATTACATATGGATAATTTGCACTCTCAGAATAATTCAGTGGAAACATTTTATGAATCTGGTATAAAGACCACCAGAATTTTTGTTCCTCCCCTCTCCAGTTTTCCATGTTTCCTTTCCCAGTCTCTGTATATTTCTAGTTGTCTTTCTCTATATTTCTCTTTGGGTCAAATTTGCAGTAATTCCTAAAGCCCAGATTTTTTAAGATATCCAGGTGTTACTGCACTCAGTGTTGCAACACCTAACTATTTTAGACTCCTATATCTCATTTTCAAAGGGATTCAGACACTTTGGAATCTAAATCCCATCAACATACACCTAAGTGCCCAAATCCCATTGGAAAAGGAGATGTAGGCTTCTAAATCAGTTAGTCATTGCAATATTGAGCACAGCAGTGCCTAAATACCTGTAAAAATCTGGCTTATTTATCTATGTAAGAATGAGACAACTTTCTAAGTGCCTATGTCACTTTTGAGAATGGGCTTCTAGGTCTCTGTAAGCACACTTGAACATTCCACCCTTTGCCTCATTCAGTATCTCTACAATCTCTTTTTTAATTGTATTTCTAACTTCTGTATTTTCTCATAATTTATTTTCCTTTGTCTTAAGAAAAAAGTACTATTCACTTTACATAGTGACAGTCTTCTGTTCCCCCACCCCTCTCCTATTTTTCCCTCCTTTCTTGTTTTGGGTTTTCCTATCATTTTTGTAGCCTTCACTGCCGAGGCTTCATAATAAGCAATAGTGAATCCCCATTTTCTTCTCATTCTGTGCCTTTCCCAATTCTATGCCTTGTATTTTTGTACTTGGATCTGATCTGCTCCTTCTTGTATTTTTGGTCTCTGGTGTGCTGCAGAAGTGGTTTTACACACCAAAGGGGCTGCACAAGGGCATTGATAAACACTCAGATGAGTTTCCTTCAGCAGCCTTTCCGTGTGTAAAGCACATAGAGCCTGCTGCAAAAAGGAAATTACTTGGCTACTCTCAGCTTCTCTTTGCAGCGGACACCATGTCCAAAGCACTGGTGTGTTGGCAGAGCTGAACTGCACTGCAATCTTAAAGTGACCTGAGTGCTAGTGAATTCATCATCTGGGCCAGGAGTTTGGCATCCTTGTTACAGGGATTCTAGCTAATATATATATATATATATATATATATATATATATATATATATATATATATATATATATATATATATATATATATATATATATATATATATATATATATATATATATATATATATATATATATATATTTTTAAAAAGCTTAACTTATACTGGATACTAATTTGTTAGCTTCATTCTAAAACAACACCTATTCCTTTTCTGCCTGTAAGTGAAATGTTTGGCACTGATCCTTCGTGTAGACAAAAGTAACATCTTTAATGTGCTGAGAAACATTAGAAAATATGTATAGAAATTAACGTTAAACCTCACCATAACAATCTAAACAGATTTTCTTTAGTCAGATGATATGTCCACCATCGTATTGCCATGCTGAAATATTGATATACCCAGGATAGATACAGGAGTACTTTGCGCAGACTTTCACTTGGTAGTTTTTAGATGGAGAAGGTCAGAATCTCTTATTAACCCATCAGTACCTTTTCCCATCATTGTAAGCTTCCTTCTCTCTCTCACACATCAGTGTATTAGAAACCCATCTACTCCTCAAAAATTTGACTTATTAATACATGAACAAGGATATCAGCAGTATTAAAGTTTGCATGGCAATTATTAAGCGCCTAAATTTATACACAAAGCTGACCCTAAATTCATTGGCATCTAAAACAAAGACATAACATGGTTCTTTACTAAATGTTCTTTGTTCCTTTCTTTGCAGCTAATCATACAGCAATATCCCCTATTTGTATTTTTCTGATGGTTTACTCTTCTGCAGTGGTTGCCTTTATAGACTCATAGACTTTAAGGCCAGAAGGGACCATTGTGATCATCTACACTTACCTCCTGCACATTGCAGGCCACAGAACCTTATCTGCCCACTCCTGTAGTACACCTCTAACCTCTGGCTATGTTACTGAAGTCCTCAAATCCTGATTTAAAGAACTTCAAGTTACAGAGAAGCCACCATTTATTCTTATTTAAATGTGCAAATGACCTGTGATTCATGCTGCAGATGTAACACTGACAGATCCCGGTCATCAGTAGGCAGGATTGGACCTGGGACCTCTGGAGCTAAATGCATGAGCCTCTGTTGCATGAGCTAAAAGCCACAAGGTCCTTAGCTAAGGCTATAGTAGACTCATTAACCTCTAAGTGGTCTCGGTGCCACTAAAAAGGACAGAACACCACAGACAGAAATATGTGGGTTACACTGAGGAAGGCAACCCCCTGAGGGTCTCTGCCAATCTGACCTGAGGGAAAATTCCTTCCTGACACCAAACATGGTGATCATTTAGACCCTGAGCATGTGGACAAGACCTACCAGGAAGATACCTGGGAAAGAATTATCTGTAGTAACTCAGAACTCTCCCCATCTAGAGTCCCATCCCCAGTTGTTGAAACCTTTGTCTAATTTCAAGCCTAAACTGGTTGACGGCCAGTTTATATCCATTTATTCTTGTGCCAACATTGGTGTTTAACTTAAATAACTCCCCTTCCGGCTTGGTATTTATCCCTCTGATGTATTCATAGAGATCAATCACATCTGCCCTCAGCCTTCGCTTAGATCGGCTAAACAAGCCAAGCTCTTTGAATCTCCTCTCATACGGTATGTTTTCTATTGCTCTGATCATCCCTGTAGTCCTCCTGTGCACCTGCTCCAGTTTGAATTCATCTTCCTTAAACATGGGAGATCAGAATTGCACAGTGTTCCAGAAGAGGCCTCACCAGTGCAATGTATAATGTTACTAACATTTCCCTATCTCTAATGGAAATACTTCGCCGGGTGCATCCTAGGGTTGCTTTAGCTTTTTTCACAGCCACATCACATTTACTTTCCCTGGGACTCATAAGTATACTTCTGAAGAGAATTATTTTTTAAATCTTTGGAATAGACTTAATGCACCAAATGGTAGGTATTTTAATAAAGATTTCCCAGCTGGGAATGCTTCCAAACTAGCTACAAGATCTTCAGTTTACACACTCCAAATTATACAAATAAACACCATTCAACAGACACTATTTAATAAACACCATTCAATAGATTTTTAGAACAGAGTATAACTGTTTCAGTGAAGTGCAGCATAATATATTTTTGCCTTCTTCTTGTTAATGGGGGAAAAAACGGATAGATTCCCCAGTCTTTCATCCCATAGGCTTTATTATAAGCTAAGGAGGAAGGTTTTGGGGGGAGTCCCGTGTTAACATAGTGGCAGCATGTGCAAGAATTATGCAAATTTATTCATTGTTGTGGTACTTGAATTACTTCAGTTTTTGCATATTTGTTTTTACTCAAGGTGTATGTTATAATTTTCTGAACATATTCATTTACAAAGCTGGATAACTATTTGTTCCTCAGTTAGTTCCCGGTGCTCTGGGAGGTTGTAGGGGAACGTGGAAGAAATACTTATTTCAGTTTCATATCATGGTATGGGTGGCATAACAGGATTTCATAAATTTATGGCCTCTATCATCTGATGTTCTGCTCTGTCTTAGTGTTAGAATAAGTTGGCTGCCGAGCTCTGCATTATTGTGCTCTACTTGAGCTGTTTGGAATATTACTTTGAGAATTGGAAGGGCTCTGGGGTGCTAAAACTGATTATGAAATTTTTCTTTGCTTGACAAGATGAGCAGGTCCATGTGAAGTATAAGGTAGTAATGTGTATTAACTGCAGACAGGTTTCAGTCACAGAATCATGTTGTGTTTCACTAATTTTTGAGGTGGGAGTCAAGCAAAATTGAGTTTCAAAAGAATAATTGCAGCCCAATCAAATCCTCAGACTAAATATCATCTTTTTAAAAGATGTCTTTCAGTAATTTAATGTCTCTGAGAGTGTTTTTCCATAAACTTTGGGTGGAATTGTTTTCTTGAAAATAAGTATAAAATATGATGAAAACGACAAATCGCCAAAAATGTAGATAATGACTTTAAAAGGTGACAAAGTAATCTATGCCAAGCCCTGTATTGTACCTTTGCAGTTTATTCCCTGTTAGAAAGTATTCTCCATCAGTTCAGCAATAGTTTTTCATGCCGTGAAATCTGGAAATTGCAATAAGGATGTTTTATTTTGCAAAGTAGCTGGTAATAGCGTGGACAGTAGTGCACAGATCTGGGGCAGAATTTGTGCGTATGGTGGGAGGCTTTCCAGTCCAGGAGCACAAACTCACACCAGGCTCCGTAGCGTTTATTCAGCTTATATGCCCACTTCCTCATTGGCTCTTTGGGAGCATTGTATCAGTGCTATGCAGAAGTTGGGGTGAGAGTGTGTGATCATATGCTCTGCCTTGTCAGTTGGCAAATGCCATCATGTTACACACATTTGGTTCTATCTCTTTCCTCTATCCCATGACAATAATTCTAAAACTCACTCTTTCACAAGAGTGCACTACCCAGTCTTTGCTAGTTAGCCAGTTCAACTGTAATTAAAATAAAAACAAATGCTGCTACTACTGGAAGTTGCTAATATTACTAAAGCAGATTCTCCATGTTCCTGTCTGAAATCACACTGCCTATTATATGTGCTCTCGCATCCGAATTCCCCTTCCCTTCACCTCTCTAGTTCATGTTGCACATATTGTTTGCTATTCACCAAATATTTCTTTTGGCATTGTCCTGTCTTTGATGATCAATAATAGATTGCTAATATTTTAATACATATAAAGATTGACATCCTAAATTGGCTGTGAGCATCAGGCTGAAAAACCCCAAAGAAAAAATTCATTAGAATCATATATTCATGGATCAGTTCCCCCGAACTCATGAGACTTTAGTAGCTGTTGGGTTCTTCTTATTTGCCTTCTGCTTTCTGAATCTTTAAGCTACACTTGGAACATTTTCCAAGGTTTTCCATGCAGCCATGATGAGTAGAATTTAGTTCCCTTCCTTCCCCTCCCCATCCCAAATAAAAGATGAGATTCTCACATAATCACTTGCATCCAGAAACTGGGAGTTTTTTCTTTCAAAGAAAAGGAAACCAAATATTTCAAGGGCTGTGATTGAAATCATGAGAATTGACAACGCAGTGATAGATAGAGTTACTTCTAATTTATCCTAATCTGGGTTCTTAAGCAAAACAGAAATTAAAATCTAAGCCAAATCTCACTGAAGAGAGCACTTCAGGGCTCATTACTCCCACTAAGTCTCCTCATACTGCCAGATTGTTTAGACAGCGAGACAGTTCCTGCACCACTCATGGCTTATCGCTTCAATTAGAGTTATGCTCTGCAAAACTGTAAGCCTTAAGTTTGAAACCCAGCCTCATCTGAACCAAGAGCACATTGGTGTATGAATTGATAGGTCTTATGTTTAATTTTCTCTCTAGTCTGGAAGCCAAATTTCAAAGGTTTCTTTGAAGTAATTCCTATTAAATTACTTGAACCAACATTGCATTTTATTACCCAAGTACTGTTCTTCATAACTTTCATACACCAATTGGGGTAGCATCAACAATCCCAGCATTTACTACCTAACTTTATACCTTGATTGCCATTCTTGCATCTGATGGGTGGGGATGGATTCTATGCATTTGGCTTTTTTTAAACACCAAGCAGATGAAAAAATCAGTACCTGTTCAGTTATCTATGTCCTGTTTGTTTCCACATAATAGAATCTTCCTTTTTCAGATGATCATTAAACATTTGAGGTAATTTCACATAGCCTATGCACAGTTCGGTGCTTATATGTTCCTCAAAGGGTGGAATTTGGAACTAAGAACAAGTTGATTTCCAAAGGAGTACTCCTATGCTTTATGTTAATCACATGAGCAAGTCTTTGCATGATTGGGGCCTTGGACTTTGATTCTGCAGTTGTTTCCAAATGAGCACAAGAACCCACCAGCACAAATCCAACAGCAGGGTCTTGGCCTTGGTCCCAGTTTTTCTAGAAGCACACAATTATTTTGAATTATAACCAGTTCCTCATTTCTAAGCAGAAAACCAGAGCAATATAGAAATAATCAAAGTAGCAAAAAGGATTTTTTTCTTTATTTTATTTTAATTTTAAGACAAAATCATGACCTTCCTTACATGAGCACTTAGGAGAGTAAGATATGTGCCCAGATGTAGGAAGGAATCTCGAATGTGCAATGCATGCCCCAAAATAAATTGTGTAATTGTATGCCCAGCAATGTGGAGGTTGCTTATGGGGCCAATGACAGAACAGGGCACGACGTGCAGATGGAGGTGGAGACCCATCCTAAGGGGCACGGTTATGCAAATATTGCCTTTGCAGAGGACCTGACACTGTCAGTGCACTGTCCCTGATGTAAACTGCACTGGCTGAACAGCTGCAACAAGTTATCATGCAAAGGGCCAGCTCCAGGCACCAGCCCAGCAAGCAGCTGCTTGGAGCATCCAACGGCGAGGGGTGGCATGCAGGGTCTTTGGCGGCAATTCAGCAGCGGATGCCTCAGTCCCTCTCGGAGCAAAGGACCAGCTGCCGAATTGCTGCCAAAGACTGAAGCGGCAGCGATAGAGCTGCAGATTGAGACCTCGACTCCCCCCCCCCCCCCCTTTTGCTGCTTGGGGCGGCAAAAACCCTGGAGCCAGCCCTGATCATGCACACTGTGTTCTGGCTGGAATGTGGTGTTCAGAGAGAGGTATGTCAGTCAGCAGACTCCAGACATTCCCATGCCACCAGCAAACTGAGAGCAATCAAGACTACAACTGTGGTGCCATACTACTCAAATAGCACCGTGATGGGGCAGCTGAGTAATGGTAGCTGGCAAGGGTATGTGGACATCAGTGAGTGGTCTCCAAAGTGGGTGCGCAAGACAATACATTGGGGAGTGTGGCAGGAGGAGCACCGTGGGGCGGGGAGGGCATCCAGAGGAGGGAGGGAACAAGTGAGCAGGGAAGCTCCTCCCTTACCCCCCGCAGGCAGCGCCACCCAGGACGCAGAGGCTTTAGGGGCTGCAGGGCCCTGGGCTAAGGGGGTCCCGGGGCCCTGGCCTGCAGCTCTAAAGCCCCTTTCGGAATGCAGCCCTGCGAGCATGGGCTGGAGGACTCAGGAGGAGCAGGGGCAGCCACACAGCCAGCGGACAGAGAGAAGCGGCGCTTTCCCGCACCCTAACTCCCCTCCCAGACCCCACACCCTAATCCAGACCTTCAACTCGCTGTATCACAAAGTGTTAAACCAAGATTTTCAGAAATAATGAAGCATAGTCAATCACATTGCTCTCACTAAAAAATATTGATAATAAAAAAAATTGTGAGAGCAAAAAAGGTTTTTGTACCATTAATAAATAAAATACAATAAAATTATTTAAAGAATATTGTTTATTTCATCTTTATCTCATCCTTTTTTAATTTCTATTTTTTGTATGTTTTATAATGTACATAATATATTAGTATATATTGAAATCACAACCCTGAGTTTGATTGAAATCACAACCCTGAGTTTAAGCAAGTCAATGCTCAAGCCACTGAGCCATCCCTCCCCCTTAGACCTAAATGACCCTCTGCTCCGCCCTCTTTGGGAAATTCAGTATGTGACAGCGTGACTTGCATTTTGGGAAGAGATTTGAAGTTTTCTTTCAGGAGGCTGCTTGAGTCAGTGCAGTAACACTATTTTAGAATAAAGGACAATATTCATTTTAGAAAAAAGCCTTCTTGTCCACATTTCTTGTTATATAGAGAGAGACATAAGTTAAAATCCTTTACAGCCATTCTGGTGAAAACTGCTGAATTCTGAAATCATAAATGTGGTAAAAAATAGTACCTATTATAATACAGTAGATTGCTATTTAAAACTCTCTTTCTCTCTCTCTAAAGGAATTCCACCCAAGGTAATCATGTTGTTACCACACTTTCAGCTCCTCGTTGCTCCTTCTTTGTTCTGTAAACATGGAGACTTGGTGTGTTGTTAATTCCTTTATGGATTGGAAATGTTAAACCCATTTGCTGTTATAACCGATTCCTGCTTGGAGTGTTTCATTACTGGTGCAGTCTTGAGGTGAGCATTATAAGTGAAGTATTATTCTCATTCTCACTGAAAAGCAGTAGGGAGTCAAACTGCAGGCATCCAATGTCAAAGAGAACCTTCTAAATAGAATTTTTTGGTGTGAGCATGAACTGTATTTAAGCTTAATAAGGCTGTATTTGCAGGTCTCGAAGCTTGGGGTATAAGAAGAGTAAAGTGACAGAAGAATACGACCTTGCAAAGAATGGGATGGATAAAAATCTACGTGAGCTTTGGGAATAATGGAAATGAGGCACAGCCCAAATGAATGAGACCTTTAAAGGTTGCCTTTGCCTCCACAAAGATTTTTGTTACAGTATGAAGCTCCTAAAAGACCCTTAAAAAAGCAATTATATAATACTGGCCGTAGGGTTCAGCATTTGAGCTGTTTCAGTCTGATTGGAGTTTGACAGCTATAGAAATTTTTATTTCCCATTAAATCTATTTAGCTAGAGTGAAAGAATGTTTTCTTGCTCTTAATACATAGAATATTTGATATTTAATTTTGGTTTATGTTATCTTGACATGTCAGATTCACGCATATTGTTGAAAATTAATTTTCTTAGTACATATTATATTTTATGAAGTATTGATTTATCTTTTCCCATTAGAGAGAGCAGTAAAAATATGTTTTTTTCCTTAAATTGAATTTATTTCTTCAGATGAATTAGAGGTATTGGAAAATGCTGCATTACAAGACAATATTTTGAATTACAATGTACATGGAGTGGATTTTTTTTAAAACTAATGTTAAGACTTTTCAGCAGTCTTCTCACATTGAAGAAGTCTTTCATCAGAAGCTGGAAGCATTTTGCAATTAGTCATAATGTATCCAATTTCAGCAGACAGTGTGCATTGAGGCTTCAGGGTTTAGATAACAAGATGATAGGCGTTACGGAAAAACCTGAGAGAAGTTAGCAATGATGGGTATACAGTGAGGGCATGGTCCAAAACCCACTGAATTCAATGGGAGTCTTTCAGCTAATTTCAGTAGACTTTGAATCAGGCCCTGCAAGGGGTGGTTCTTCATTGCTAAGTGATCATTTTTGTGGTGTGTTTGTTTTTCTTTGTCTAATAATTTAATTGTCATGGATGTGGGTGTGACTGCAGAATTCTGGTTTTCTGAGGATTGCAGAGATGAGATTTAGAACAAATTCATTTCAGACATTAGGACCGGAGAATGACCATGCTACTTTAAAAGTACCATTTGTAGTTTAAATGCTGATTTGTCATAGCTATGATACCTTTTTGAGGATATGTGTTATTACTAGGCTAATGACATCATCTGGGCCCAGTGACAACCTCTCTCTCTCCCTGATCTTCAGGGCTGCTTTCTCTATTTGTTATAGAATCACAGGGTTAGAAGGGACCGCAAGGGTCATCTACTCTAACTCCTCTGTCAAGATGCAGGATTTATTGCGTCTAAACCGTTCAGGACAGATGGCTATCCAGCCTCATCTTGAAAACTTCCAATGAAGAAACTTCCACACCTCTTGATACAGTCTGTTCCATTGTCCTACTGTTCTTACAGTTAGGAAGTTTCCCCTGAGATAACACTATTTGTTATCTTGGAATGTTTCGCAGGATGGTTATTTCTTCCATCCCAGAAAGTTCTTCCTCGGGAAGAAAATGAGAATTGCTGCTGTTTCTTCATTAAAACTAATGTTGTCATGAATCAAATCAGCTGGAGCTATGGCTAAAGATAAATCTTCTCCTGGCATTTTTCTCTTTGTTTCTGTGCAGGCATTTTTCCAATCATCTCTTATGACTGGCAACAGTCACTGATGATACGTTGGTGACTCCGCTTTATCTAGTGTTGTTCAGTTACTTCCATATAAATTATACACATACATTCTGCCTCTCCCTCTCCAAATGCCATGCTCTTCATTTCTCCTTGTCTACCAGATTTCACTTGTGATTTCTCTTCCTGACATGTGAATGCTCAGAATTTCACAATCACCAGAACTGCAATTAGTAATTTGACAATGTACATCAGAATCAAACCAGTTGTTTACATGTATTTTAAATCTGTCTGTAGGCCTTCTGGTATGTCCAGAAACTATTCTCTCAGCTCAATGAATGAGAAAAGTCCCCTAATAATAAAAAGCTAGGCTGAGTAATGTAATAGAAGCCTGTTTTGTGTTCACTTTTTTAAAATGCAGAGCTGTATTTTCCCCTTTCATCTTTGTTTTTATTAAAGGAAAGAAATCAAGTTCCATTCAACAGCACGTAGAAGTTTCTGGTGGGCCACACCCCCAATTCAGTCCTTTTTTGCCTAAGCTTGTACACCTGGGGTTCCTTGAGGCATTTCCAAGTATCTTCTCCATCCATCTCAAGCTGCCTTCATCACTGCAAAAATTCCTTTCTTTTAATCTACAGGACAGATGAATGAACTTCATTTAGAGCTAACTATACACCCCTGCTCCACACAGCAGCTAAGAGAAGTGCTGAGGTAATGAGATACTGACAACCTTTCTGGGAAATAAAATATGTTTTCTTTATGACATGTTCAACATTTTCTGCCCCAGGGCTTAAAATTTCAAGTCCATTCTTTAATTTAACTTTCCCGTTTAAGTACATCAAGATGCTGCTAATGGCTCAACAGAGTTGACAATAGACTAGAACAAATTAAGTGTCATACATCTTTGACATCCCAGAAGGAGCCCGAGGCAAAACAGTTTGATTTATTATGTCAGTGATGATTTTTAAATATAATCTTCTGGCTAATAAAAGATAGGTAAAAAACATATCAGGTTGGCTTTTGTCGATTTATTTTCATAAACTCTTTGGTAAAACAAACTCATCTGAAGAAAAAAGGTCCTCAGATTGCATTTAATTTTCTTGCCTTTTCTTTAAAGTCTAAACAGAATTATTCAAGTTTTTATCCATCTTCCCCCCACAAAAGACCTGGATAGAATTCATAACTGAGCCATGTTTTGTTTGGTGTAAATATCCTTTGCTGTAAATATCCTTTCCCCAATGGAAATGTTAGGATAGATGATTCATCTGGTAAGTGTTCTTATGGACAATTGTGTATGTTATATTTCCCCTCATTTTCTTCCTGTACTATGAGCTTCTTTTTGGCAAGCTTACAGAATGCTATGAATCATTAAGAAAAACGAGGATATATATTCCAACAAAATTATCATTTTTCAGGAACCTGGGAATCTTTCAGCCTGTTTAAATGTTAAACCATTTGTACTGAACATATTTCACTACTTGCTATTTAAGTCATTTGAAAAAGTAACATAATGCATCTATTTTTCAATCAAAATTTGTACATTTTTAATACTGCAAACAAGTTCACATTGTTATGGTCAGTGAGTGTTTTATGGTTATTAGGTGAAAATGATTTTCCATGACGTTTCATCTCTGTCTTATATATTCAGCTCTTGTGAAAATTAAATATGTTGTACTTAAACTTGGCAGGCAGTACATTTTAGCCATGGCAGATGATGCACTTTTAAGCTGTTCATATAAATTTAAAATTAGATGGATATACACTAGTTTCTATCCAAAGCAAGTACAACTTAATCTAATTCCTATTGATTCAAATACATTTAAGATTGGTTTGGAAAATCCTCAAGAACACTGAACTCTTTTACTATGCATTATTGTCATAGATAAAACATCTCTCCTTTAACAGTTTTGACTTGGCCTTATATATGGTCATGCTGCACATATGAGATGAATATGCAAAATGAAAACTGGAGATTTATCATAAAATAAATCTTAGTGAGGTAGCCGTAGGGTCCTGCTCTTGGGTGGAAAACTCCCAGTGATGTTTATACCTGCCTACATGTCTCTGCCCTGACAGTAAATGCCCCCAGCCGCTACTCTTACTTTAAGGACACTTCCATCTCCACTAGGAGCTCAGATCTACCCCATTTCTCTCCCTAGCACCTGTCCAGCTAGGCTGACATGCTGATCGCATCTAGAGAAATGTCCTCATAGGAGGGAAGGAAGGAAGATAGTGAATGGCCAGCCAGCCTTGGGAGTGGGTGGGAGAGAATATGGAATCAGTCACCAGCACCAGGAGTATTCTCTCCCATGGACTGATTGAGGGTCTCGCTGTGTTAATGCCAGTTACGTTAACAATACCACACAAAAGGTCATTAGCCTTCCATTTATCTTGAATAGCCCTTGGGGTAAGGGCTATCTGGCTAGTAGAGCAATGAGCACATTGTCACATAAATAATTGTTAGGAGAGGTAGCTAACTGGAATTACAAAATTGTCACCCTATTTATGTAATATACAGACTCCGTGAAGCTCTTCTATGGCTGCAGATCTGTGCAGGCAGGTTTTATCTATCGTGCAGTAATGACCCTTACCATTATGTCTTCCATTCCATGAGTTTTGCTGAGGAGTTGGGGAGGGCAGGTGGGTAGTAAAGATAGGTTATAGGCCATAGTTCTTGTCTTGTGTGGGGATGGGTAATGGGCAGAAATTGTGAGGATTGCTGGGGCTGGGGCAAGTTTGTCCGCTTGGAAAAGTTGTAAGGAAGACAGTGCAAGTCAAATAAGAGACCTAACTGATACTAGCTGTAATAAAATTAATAGACGTGAAAAGGAACCAGGGGAAGGGAGGGAGGAGGTGGATCTGGGCTGAAGAGGTTGATTGAGCAGGGATTGGCAAATGATGATGTGTTATTTAGGACACTTCTTGAGTGAAGAAGTGAAGATGCTGCATTACTGCCAACCATTCTATACATTATTTATATTATTGAATTTTTTCTATCATTGAATCTTTTCTCTAATGGATGCTCTGTTTAATGATACATTTGTTATATTTAAAAGAAGGGCTGGATGTGCTTGTGGGGGTGGGAAGAGAAGATGTGTTTGTCTCATCGTGCCTCATTTGATTTATTCGTGTCCCTGGTATTCCCCGTTCGTCTTGTCCAGATACACATTCTGCTCCTGTTCCCCTACTCTGGGAATTACCCTTTATGCTAGATAGGAGAGCTTTTCTCAGATTCCTGTCTTTCCTGAGGAAGTTGAAACATCTATTTCTCTACTCTCCGTGTTGAGACATGTGGATCTTCCTCTCCTCTTCCATGCAAACACCCAGCTTCTGCTATAGTATTTGATCCACCACTCACCTGGACTAAGTGGAGACTGCTCCTACAAATGGTGCAAGCAAAGCTCTGATCAGCACTTATAAGGTTGGAGCAGCATGAACAGCTCTTTTATCACCACCAGACAGGAGTTCCGGTTTAGAACATGTATTTGAACACAAAACTGGAGGTGATGGCCTCAAGTTTGAAACATCTAGATTCCTTGTAACCATAGGTTTAAATCA
Source organism: Gopherus evgoodei (assembly GCF_007399415.2). Lineage (NCBI taxonomy): Eukaryota > Metazoa > Chordata > Testudines > Testudinidae > Gopherus > Gopherus evgoodei. The sequence goes on along the minus strand of NC_044324.1, from coordinate 211,469,650 downwards.
TGGCATTATGTACTTATTCTTTCATCCTTTGGAGGTAGATAAATTGAGTTCTATGTGGTTAAGGGTATATGTGTCTTTTGCAAGTGACTTTAAAAAATGGCCCCACAATTTTAGATACCTAAATAAGGTTGTTTTAACAAATATTTAATAGGGAGCTAAATACAAGTATTTGGGCTTGATTTTCAAGGGTGCTGGGCCACCTGCAGCACCTATTGGCTCCAGTGGACTTTGTGGGAGCTCAGCACCTCTGGAAAATCAGACCCCTTTTTTATTTTAGGTGCCAAATACAGACCTAGGAGCCTAACTTTAGGCACCTACGTTTGCATTTTTTTGCCAGAGTTCCTGTCTATTCTGTAGTGACGGTAAAGCTCTGATGACACTTTTTGTGGTGGTACATGATTGCCCCATGTCATTGGCAATTATATTCTTGTTCTATCACTGTCTTCAGTGTGCTGTGCACCAGCTGGCTATTACCATTCCATCCCGGTGGAAGTGTAACAGTTTGAGAAGTCTTTCGGATCCTCGGGATGATGACACTGTATAAATGTGAGACACAAAGTGATTGAGGTATTATCTTTAATTGGGCCAACTTCTTAGAATCATAGAATTGTAAAGCTGGCAGGGACCTTGAGAGGTCATCTAGTCCAGCCCCCAGTACTGAGGACCAAGTATGCCCAGACCATCCCTGACAAGTGTTTGTCTGTTTACTGTATAAATGCGAACAGTTATGATTATAATACTATTGTGCCCCTGTGTCCGTGGGGCCTGAAGGGGCCACACTGAGAATGCTTACTCAGGGCAAACTGTAAGGAATAGGGCAGACAATCCCCAAAACTGCAGGTTCATTCTATAATTAGATATCATCAAGCCAGTAGCCAAACAGCTTCTGTAATACAGTAACTCCCCACTTAACATCTTCTCGCTTAATGTTGTTTCGATGTTACATCCCTGCTCCATTACAGAACATGCTTGTTTAAAGTTGTACAATGCTCCGCTATAATATCGTTTGGCTGCCTGCTTTGTCCGGGGCTGGCAGACCCCCATCAGCTCCCCTATGCCCCCTTCCCAGCACCTCCCACCCTCTGGTTTGCAGCGTTCAGGAGACAGGGAAGGGAGGGGGGAGACTGCACTCCAGGTCCTCGCTTCTGCCTCAGGCTCCTGAATGCCGCAAGACAGCTGATTGCTGCAGGCAGGAGGCGGGGGGGAGTAGATGGAGGTGTTGATCCGTGGGGTCCACCAGCGGGCAGGAGGCGCTTGGGTGGGTGGGGGCTAGGGGAGCTGATTGGGGGCTGCCAGCCTGTTTAATACCTGTATTATTATTATTATTAAAATTGCTTGTTTAAAATTGTTTAAAATGTATATAATGCCTTTATAAATTTTTCCCTGGAACCTAACCCCCCCATTTACATTAATTCTTATAGGGAAATTGGATTCGCTTAACATTTCGCTTAAAGTCACATTTTTCAGGAATATAACTACAATGTTAAATTAGGGGTTACTGTACTACACTGGTTCCCAAAAAGCCAAGTCCCCTTTAAGTAATCTAGTCTTTGGCTCCCATCCAGACAGCCAAGTCACTACAGTGGCTTCCCACAGAATATTGCATCAGAATCTGTCCTTGTCAAGGTGCCTGATGGCCAGGGCTCAGGATGGCTAAAGATTGCGGTTAATAACTTGGCTTCTGGGGCACAATGGACTAAGGCTAAAGCCACAGCCACGCTTTCTTGGGAGCCTGCCAAACTCTGCAACAAACTCCAGCAGATATGAGTAAAGTTCTTAGGTCAGTTTCATAGCAGAGCTGGTGGGGCTGCTGATTTGTAAAAGTCTTTCTTGAATCCATTTCAAAGGTTATGGTCCAATACACAGTCCATATGTAGAGTTTGTTCAAATTCTTCCATGAGAATTCCAGAGTAAAGCCAGAGTAAACCTGGACACCTTCTTCTTGTGGCTTAGGCTTTCCCTGTCAAAGTTTAAGCAGATCTGAGATATTCATTAACGTGGTGGACAATGTGTTTGATCTTTTGGGATTGGTAGAACCTGAAATATGATGAATAAAGTTTTCAGTAATCTCTCAGTATATTGGACTTGGCTTTCTGGATGGGAGTCAAAGACTGGATTGCTTAAAGGGGGCTGTGTTTTGCCTTCTTGGGAACCAGTGTAGTATTACAGAAGCTGTTTGGTTACTGGCTTGGTGAATCTAATTATAGAATAAACCACCATTTTGGGGATTGTCTGCCCTATTCCTTACAGTTTGCCTTGAGTAAGCTTTCTCAGCGTGGCCCTCCAGCACCACAATCACAGCTCCACTAAGCCCAATACTCAGTAGTGCTACAAAAGTATTTTTCAAAAGCAGAGATCTTGCAGGGTTCTCATATTTTTATTTTGTTCCACTTCATGCATCCTGTTTCTGTGGCTGTCTTAACTGTCAAATAAACACTGTAAGGTGGAATTGACGGGGTGAGTTAGCCAGACTTTTTTTTTTTTCCATAATCTTGGTTGATTTAGAGTGACAATAAGGTGTAGTTGTGCAAAAAGATAAAATGTTTTAGTGAAAACATTAATGCTTCGTTGAAAATGGTAGCAGTTACATAATTAATTTTCTTCTTTTGTGGTGATCACAAACAGTTAAAAAGTAATTATCTTCCAAAAGTTGCTGATCTGTGGTATCCGAGATATCTTGCCATTCTTGAAAAGGAACAATTATAGTATGTTGAATACCACCATGGATAAATGTTGACTTTGCAGTGGCAACCACTGTATTGGTGGTATGCATAAATCTGTGTTGTGTAGTATATTGGTATGCATAGTCTTTTTATTTCAATGCTTCTTATTTTCTGAACCTTTAATATTTCTTTCGAGCATATGGACACCTAAAATAATGTATTAAGTAAGAAATAGAATCATCTTGCTGTCCCAGTAGTAGGTTTCAGCTTCTGGGGTTCAGATCCTTGTATACAATTTATCTTCTGTGCATCTCATGATCTGATGGCTATTTAGTAATAATGGTCACCCACACGGTGTGCCTGCACATCATGCTGTTCGGTAATGAGAACTCCTGGTGTTTTGTGAATGCACCAATTAATCATCATTGTGTCAATTAAAAAGGCCATTAGAAATACTGTCTGTATCCATCAATCCTGTATAGGTATTATTTTTGGAAGATAAACATGGACATCTATCTCTCTCCCTTTCTCTCACACACATGCACGCACACTGTTCACTATAACCTGACAGAATGGTTGAGCAAGTCACAGTGCCTTTGTACTTCCCTTACTGTCTTTAGGGAGGTGCACAAATTCACAGGTACGTATGGATCAGTTTAATATCAAACAGTCTGAGTCCATTTTTTTCTTTACAAGGTAAATGCTTCTCCAGCAGCAGCTTGTAGGGCAAAGTAATAACTAAATTTCTCGATACCAGTGGTAGAGTTTGAGTAGACTTGGCTGTACGATGCAGTATTATTGGATTATGAATTTAAACACAATATATTTTAGATTCTTTTCAGGGCAGGGACTTTTTCTTACAGCATGCTTGCATAGTGCATAGCAAAATGAGATGTCAGGCTTCCAAGCTCTCTATTAATATAAATACTTACATATTTATATATAATTATAGGTGGGGCACCTAGCATCATTGCTTAACACTTTCCATTATAAGTTCATGTTTTCAGTTGCCTTACAATGTCACCACATTCTAACTGCTTTGACTGAAATTTTCCATGCCAGGTGTGTGCCTAAGGCTAGATTACTTCGAAAAGTTTAAAAAGAATAGTTCAGTCATTTCTCCGAAGAAAATTAGGAGAAATATTTTGTTTTATCCACGTTAAAAAAAAAACATAGTGAGAAGCTGTAGTATCTCCATGCTTTGGAGCAGAGATTTGATATTTGGCGGGGAGAGGGGGCTGTGCCTTTTGCCATCCTTGTGAAAATTCACTTGGTTTGGCAAAGTTACAAGGCAAATGTCAGTAAAGGCACATGCAAGTAACAAGTAGATGCTTGTTACTGTAGCTAAAGATTCCATCTGTATTAAGCACGCTCCATCTCCTCAGAACTCCTGAGAACTGACCAAACCACACCTGTGCTAGGCCTGTAGAATTACAGAGCATGCTCCATCACAGGACTCCAAGACTAGCTAGGACTTTTCTTGCAGTTGTTCCTCCCAGCAACCTGGAAGGTAGGGTGACCAGGTGTCGCATTTTGGACTGGAAAACACCCAGTTGAAAAGGGATCCTGGCAGCTCCAGTCAGCGCTGCCAAGTGGGTGGTTAAATGTCCAGTTCACGGCGCTGCAGCATGGTTGGCGGAATCCCTGCTAGCCGCTGTGCCGCAGCCCGTGTGGCTCCCGGGTCAGGAAGCAGCCGGCATATTTGGCTCCTAGCCTTAGGGGCTACCAAGGGAGGTCTGGGTGCCTGCAGGCGCAGCTGCCATTGCCTGGGTCAGGGCAGGGAAGGAACTAGCGCCGCTCACGAGCACTCAGCAGGCAGCTGTTAAGGGGTCGCATGGCGCATTTCTATCCCACTGCTGACCGGCCCCCTTCTCCTCCCGCTCCTCCTGTGGCTGTGCTTGAGCTGCGGCATGTGCCTGCTGTGAACCACGCTCTGTCGCCTCATCGCCAGCACCCAGGAGTTGGAGACATGTGTATCCCTGTCTCCAACTGCTGGGAATGGGGCTGCACTCCCATCCACCTCACTGCATCCCTCCCTGTCACCCCCCCATCCCTCCCCGTCCCAACCCCCCTGCCCTCCCATCTTCCCCTCACTGCATCCCTCCCATCCCACCCCCGAGCCCCCATCCCTCCCCATCCCAACCCCCTGCCATCGCACCCCTCCTCGTCCACCCCCGATCCCCCTTACTGTGTCCCTCCCCATCCCATCCCCCTCCACATCTCCATCCCCCCATCATTGCATCCCTCCTGATCCCAACCCCTCCCTGCACCCCATCCCCCCATCATTGCATCCCTCTCTGTCCCAACCCCTCTGAATCCCCATCCCACATCATTGCATCCCTCCCCGTCCCACCTCCCGCCCCTCATCCCTCTCACTGCATCCCTCCCCCGTCCCATCCCATCCCCTGTTCCAGGAGAGTAGGGATTCTGACTCTCTTCTGTGTTCTGGATGCCCCCTGCTGGTGCCCAGGCACTGTGGAGGAGAAAGAGGAGACCCCTTGACTGCAATTTAGAGAAATTACGAGCTTGGAGGAGTAATAGAGGCTGGAATGGGAACATTTGGGACTAGGACAGGCTAGAGAGGATTAGGGGAAAAGAGGTCAGGCTTGGGGGGAACAGGGATAGAGATCTATAACAACCAGAGAACTCTCTCCTCCAACACCTGGAACTGAACACAGGATTCCTGAGTTTCAGTAGTCCTCTTCCTTCAGCAAATAGCTATAAAAACAACTATGTAGCTATACACTTAGAGGACGACAACCTACTACTATAGTCATTCACTTCGCTAGCTCATGCTGTGGATCTAAATATCTCAATCCTACTGTTGATGGATGGGGGTGGGGGTCAATATAGTTCCACATAATGGAATTTGTATTTTTTTAAGTTTGCTATTTTAAAAAAAAACTTAGGAAATTACATCTAAAATGGTACAATATAAGAATGTCAGGGTTTCAAAGTCGTGACTAAAAAGTTAGGAAATGGAGAATTAAAATTTCCTGTGTAACCTTAATTCATGTCCCCCGCTTTGTGCGTGTGCATTGTAATATAATCATTAATAACATGATAGCATACTGTTTTTTCCATAGGACCCCTGCTTCATTCATTGAATGGGTGCGCTTGCTCTGGAGATGAATCAGAGTTGTAGCGTGAAGTAGGTGCTTAGGTCTGTAGAACTCCTGCCTCATTTGTTGCAGAACCTGAAGGCCTGTGGCGAATGAGGTAGGGGATTACAGGACGAGAGAGAAAGTCTCATGGTCAAGCCAATGGAATGCTACCCTGGAGAACTGGATTCTATCCTTACCTCTGCCACAGAGTTCCTGTGTGATTCTGGGAAGCTCACGTCAGCCAAACTTGTAAAAGTGTCCCTCATTTTCTGGCAGCCCAGCTTGAGACCCTGAGATCTGATTTACAGAGCTGCTGAGCACACACAGATGCAACTGAAGTCAAGGGAGGCTCTGCCTTGAACGATTAAAGTGCTATAAAATGCTAAATATGCTGTAAAACCAGTGCCTAGGATTCTCAAATTGGGCATCCAAAACTAGTGGACACTTTTGACCTTAATCCCTCTGTGCCTCAATTCCCTGTCTGTAAAATGGGGATACCAGTTCCCTACCTCCCCATTTATCTATGTAGATAAATTCATTAATGTTTGTGAAGCAGCTGGATTCTAGTTTGATGAGTGCCATTAAAAAAAAACAGGGAAATGAATAATTCTGTATTCAGAGCAAGATGTAAAAGGTGTACTAAGACATCAAACCACACATGATGAGGATAAACAAAATATTAAACAGCTATCTGTTCAGTGAGCCCTAGCCTCTGTTTGACATTTGTACTGACATGCTAGAAATGATGGGTTATGGGTTATTAGGATTATGAAATTTGTGAACAAGTGACAGGAGAGTTTAAATGAGTGAAAGTTAAGAAGTTTTTAGTATTTTAATAATAGACCTAGATAAATTTCATATCTTAAATAGACTGGTAACTATTAACTGATTTTTTTTTTAACTGAAGCTCCCCCCACAAGCTGCAAATCTTGTAATTATCTTAAATCCCAAAATGTGGCTTCATTTTTCATTTCCTTTTTAACAGAACATAATACAAGAGCTTGAGGTTTTAGGATATTAAAAAAATCTTCAATCCTTTTTATTATGACTTCTGGTAGTATTTTAATTAAATGCATTAGAAGAGGCCCATCATGTGAGACATTTAAAGTACTGTATAGCAGGAATAGCTAGGGAGTGGATTATGCGTATGGACTTGTTCACTTACACTGAAATAGACTGATTTTTTTCCCCGTTCACTTTATTATCATCTGCAGTTCAGTCATGTATTGCTTCCTGGGTAAGAGAATGGCTCTGTATATGTAGGTGATTCACAGTTAATAGTATCTTTAATTTTGGATGTTGATAACAAATGGTCATGTTTTGTTTGTATTGGTTCATTATATTAAAAGAAATTCCATTAAGGAATTATTTAAAAAATAAACTTAGAAAACCATTTCTGTTATTCTGTAAGTTTTATTTAAGTGAACATATGCAGCATGTTTCAGGTAATTTTTACAAATTTGCTTCCTCAACACAGGATCTTAGTAGTCCATTGTTGTATATTCCCTGACAAGTCCAATGGAGCCAGGCAGTTCTATCTATTTCGGTTCTTGTCCCATGCCGTATTACCTGAATGCCTAGATTCCACCCTTCTGAAATTTTATGCATCAGAGGAGTTAATCATTTGGGCGTTCAGTATGATCTGGTTTTTTGTCAACAGATTTTAGCTTTTGTTTCTCCAGGAGGATTTTAAATTACATCCCTATCTTGTAACATTGTACATTTCTGATCACATTAATGATATAGCAATGAAGATGAATGATAAAGAGCCTGTGTAATAAAACCTCATTGATTACTTTTTAATGTTATTGTTTTCAGTTCAGAATACAAATTTTCTCCTCCACAATCCTTGAATTTGTAAAGGGAAAAAAAGAATTACAATTGTCTGTTATTCCCAACAATTTCAGTGCAACTTTTCTTTTTTAAATTTAGCTGAGTAAAGAAGTTTAACATTGAAGGCTTATGATATATTTTTTTAAGTGCTGTTCTTTTTCTTCTTCTTCTTCTGAAAGAAAGAAAGAGCTCTGTCACCACTGGTCTTGGCACAACTCACAGACAAGTGGAAAAGCCTCTTATTGAAATTTAAACTGAACACTAACTCATTTACCCATTTAGTTCCTGCAATCTTGTTCAGATCACACCAAAGTGCTTAAAGGTTCACTGCCCCCAAAGTCTGGGCCCAATAAAAGGAGTTTTGATCCTTTTGTTTCAACACTGGCATCAAACCACCTCCAAAGGGATTGGCTTACTTGGCAGGAAGTGTCTTATGCCAGTGGCCTATCAAGAGACCGATCCCCATATCAATCTCTGTCTTAGTCATGCCTACGCTCAAACTCAGACCCAGATATTGGGGACAGTAACTAAGGAAATCCGGTCATCCACTGAAACACTCCAGTGCTCCAAATTTATGTTGTCGTTATGTGTGTGTGAGTTTCTGAAATCTAATATTAATTGGAGTGGGTGGATGACTTTAAAAAGTACTTACAATTTATTTAAATTTAAATGCACCCCTGCAGATTTTGAAACCCAACCAGTCTAGCATTGTACTAATGCAGGAAAATCTAGAGGCGAAAATAACTAGCATCTACCTTCACTATTTAATATGAGTAACCTAAAAATAAATAGAATGAAATGAAACTAAAACAAACAAACAAAAATCCCTCCACAAAACCGAAAGAGTATAAATGATTAAAAGTAAATTTCATAAAATAATGTTGTCTGTTGTAATGATGTAAGGTAATAAAATGAACCCATAAGGATTTAAAATTGTATATACAAAATAAATCTGTGGATATGCAAAACTTCTTGGTTGTCAGTGTACTGCACACTTTTGCAGCTTGGAGATTCATGGCATGTGTAAGTTGAGTGTCTGGTCTTTCTGAGCCACAGTCCACTACACCAAAGGACAGTATCCATTCACTACTCATTTTAGAGGATCTGAGATGCACTTTTAAATAGTTCTGAGTCTCACTTACATAGGGTGTTGGTGAATATACAGAGATATAAAAATATCATTCCTGAGCATACAGACGCCCCCCCAGGTTACGCAAACCCGACTTACGCAAATCCGCACTTATGGAAAATGTTCCATAAGCTGGAAATAGAAGGGGGAGGGGTTTTTTGGTTTCTTTTTTTTGCATAATGGTCGGGTATACGTTTCCGACTTATGCAAATTTTGAGTTACGCAAGGCATTCCGGAACAGTACGCTTGCATAAGTCAGGGAGCGTCTGGGTTCAGACGCTAACAGTCTGTAACATTTATGCCGCTCTGATCCAATCCAGGTTCATACCATCTACATTACAATATGATTTATATCTTTACAGTATCCCTTTAATATCTATGCACTGCAAAGAGATGATTTGGACTCTATCATAGATTGTTTAGCTACCTGCATAAATAGAACTCCATGGCACATTTAGTCATCAAACCAAGAATCATAATTCCTTGAGTGTATTGAAGCGGTTGATTTCAAAGAACTAGATAGGATTAAGGTTTTTAGAGAAGCTCGAGGAACAATCTGGAGAAACTGGCTAAAAATGCAGAATAACAAGAAGAAAGAAATCAGTGTGCCTTGCAAAGATGGATGTAAACATGGTCTCGCTTGCTCACCCCCCATTGTCAATTCAGTGAAAAGGAAGTTCTTTCCCTGAGAAAGTAGAGATGAATTGTCACTTAAGCATAATGTGAGTTTGCGATGATTCTCAGTGCAGGGAGTGTAAGGAAGCACTGTGGTTCACCTGCATCGATTGCAGCAGCATCCAACTCCCCATAGTGAAGACTAGCCCTAAGTGGCATGCAGACTGGAAAGAATTGCAAGAGATACAATTGTAATTCCTGGCCAAATGAAAGCACAGAGCCTGTACAATATATTTGGATGAGCAAAACTTCCCAACGGTATTTTAAAATAAATAATAAAAATGATAAGGATTTTGATTTTCAGATGATTCCTATCCAAAAAAAGGCTGAGCTGCCTGTAATTTTGATGCAAAAGTGGCAGATCTGAACACTTCACATCTGACTCATTTGAAAACATTCTCATGCTTAAGCTTTCAGTACCTTACGGGCTTGCTTCTGGTACATTGGGTAAGGTGGACAAGTATAAAGTAGGAATAAAAAGAGAGACAAAAGCTAAGCCTGAGAGTGTGAATTTTCTTGATTCTTGACTGTAAAGTTTGAAAAATATTTTTTTAAAAAGCTGAATGTGAGGTAAAGATTGCCTGTATCTGCATCACCGTGTGGGAGCAATAATCACATGACCATTAATTCAACCTGACGTGAGGGATATGCAAGAATATAAATAGCCTGAATGTTGTGCTCTGTTTATTAACCTGAATTAAAACACTTAGGTTATCCTTATTCTCCAAGAGCTGCTTTTGGATTGCATCTCTCACCCTCACATGTTATATGGTCCTTTCACATTCAGACTTTTCTTGTTTCCTTTAGAATAGCCAGGCAATGTCTCTTCAGCACTGCACTGGCTCCATGTACTATTCTGTTGAGCATCATTGTGCACATGAGATTTGTTTAGAGCAGCATAGGGTCCCACAGCAGAGCTATAGCCACACTTGCTAATGCTGTTTAAGATTATTCTGCACCCTAGGAATCTGACACAGAGCCTATCCGATACAGCAGAACTGCACTTCAGAATCTAAGCTTCCATTAAAAAAAAACCCTCTCTCTTCCTTATGGGTGTAAAGAATACAGTCCAAATACAAACTCATGGTAACCAGGGCAATGTTGTTTTCCTGAGTCACTGGTCAGCTTGAAGCAATACCTCTGAGAGGAGTGAACTGCTCCAGTCATTTAGGAGTGTTATCTGTGAAGTATCATAGCAAGTTTACCCATCACCATTAACTATTTGATTTCTGAACATATTTGCCAAAACATTCGTTTACTGTGTCTGCCTACTGCTGTTGGACAAAATAGCAAATATAGAGGGATGGAGAGCAGAGGATATGAATCCCTTCCACTTCTCACAATGGGAAGAAAAGAGATTTCCCTAGTGACAGAAGTCTCAATCGTCTCCTGATTCATAAAAAGTGAACCAAAAATATCTTACTGCTTCCTGCATCTTCTTGAGTACAGACAATATTGTTCACTTCCCTATTCATTCAGTTAATAACAGGGTTTTTTTTGATTTACCTGTAACTGCTGCTGATTTTTTCATTTTGCCACTAGATCCGTAGAATTTACATTCACTTTGTTTCAAGATATACATGATCTTGTCTATAGTGCTCACATTCATACCAAAGAACTTTTTTGGTCAGGATAATTTTTTTCCATATATTTATATATCTTCCTTCATCGAACATTGGAAAAACACAGCACAAGTATAATTGCATGGAGTGACCTTCAAAAGATTCAGCGGTTCAGTTTAGTTCAGGACCCTCTTATCCCAGACGCTTTATCCAAAGTGTATCCCAATTATCTGAACTGCAAAGAATCGGGAGGGTTCATATCTTGTCACCGAGAATCCAGAAGACTCATGTGTGCCAGGGCAAAGGAGACTGTGAAATAATAACAGCACCACATTTAATTAGAGTCAATGAAAACTCCGAAATGATTTAATTATGTGTGCTGAAGATGAAGGCACGAGCTTGGAATTAGGTGGTCAAAAACAGAGACACTTTTCTTAGGTTGTTAGGAGAGGATCAAGGATCGTGGTGGGTTAGGAGAGAATGGTGGGGGAGTATAGGAGGGAATACCGGCAAGGAAGTGTGAAGTGATGATTTGGAAATGACATCACTTAAAAGGTAGCCCAGTGTAAAAACAGAAATATATGTTTTGGCTGAACGAACTGCATGGGTTATGGAGGAAGAGCACACAGAGGTGGCTTTGCATTATGATGTGCTGATGGAAGGGTATTAAAATAGACTAAAATAATTGAATTAATATTTAACAGAATGAAGACCAACTATTTTGTGGTCTCATTGCCCTTCAGGTGAAACATTACACCCTGCTGTGTGAGGCAGTGGGTGGATAATGGTTTGCTGACCACTAAGAAAGTCTACATTTTGAACACTCATACTACATCTTGCAATTGGATTTCCTGCACTGTTATATAGGTGGCCATCTTCTCCTCCAGCTGCTGCTTCCTTTCTCTGACTTTCTACAACAAAATGTGGTTCCTTGCGCCTTTCTATCCCTCCCTGACAATTGCTAGCCAGCCTTATTTTTGCCATTGGCCTACTTTCTGCTACCACCAATCTGGGTTTATTCCAGTTCTCTCCTGGTCCACTGTGGGCTTCTGGTAACTGGCCTCATAGGTTTGTTCAGGTAGGATGTCAGGTTCAGTTAATGGTGTCATAACTACTATGCCAGGAGCATATGTCTGAGGTTTTTTTAGCACTGGAGAAGCAGAGGGGAGAGTCGGTCGGGCAAAAGTGCCTCTTCATCTCCCTATTGAGGGAAAGTATTCGGTAACAAGTATTGTTACTTGTGCCTCTATGTGGCCTGTAAAATACTAGAATCTGGTTGCTCCCCAGGGGGGTCAGTTGCACAAAGGGCAGTTTCTTGAGGCTGCCACTTGAGAGGCATTTTCATTTTGATCTGGGCCAGAGTTGTTTTTTATAAAGATTGTAGAGAGCTTTAACTAAAAGGAAGTATAAACATGTTAATAACTACTGTCATACCAATGACTGGTAATCCCAAAGGCAGATCCATAGACAAAATGTGAGCAGCAGACTGTATCATCCAACTATGCCCTTTCTCTAGCTCTCAGCATCAGGAATGGCCATGTCTGTAGATGCTGCTAGGCAATTCCCAACGCCCTGCACTGTGAAACCTACCTCTGCGCACACTGTGCTGATGGGATTTGCTGTATTGAATTGTGAGTATGTCTTTCAGTCACAGGTAAGACATGCATAGCTCCCTTATGGTTAACAAAATAGAATTATGCAGAGGTGACATCAATGAGTTTTACAGCTAGTGTTTATGAAGTTTAAATATGAAATAATAGATGTTCAAATTCTGTTGTATTACATCAGTATGTGAACAATTTCTTAGTCCCACAGACTTTGTGTGTAAGATTAGAAATATGTATAAATAAAGTAATATATAAAACAAGTTAATGAGGAAATACCACATTTGCATTGAAATGTGAAAAAAGATTGGCTGTAAAGGCACGAGTTAAAATAAATCAAGTAATTTATCCATACTTCGGGTCAGGGTTTAACCGGCTACCCAAGTCTGGATTCACTGTCCAGTTAATAACTGCTGTAGTCAGATCTGTATGGTACCCCAGTACCAATTCAGAAATTATAGCGCAAATGACTCATTTGGGGAAACACTCATATCTGCAGATCAGTTTTTTGTTTCTTGATTTTTTCACTGGATTTGGATGATTGCTGTCTGATTAGTGTGTTTAAATGCTGCTTCCAGACAATGATGATGTGCCTTTTAATTAGCATCAATATTTCTATTCTTTGGGGGGAATAATAATGTGCTTCTTTTTTCCCCCTTGGCTGCTAACAGATGGCCACTTATTACACATCATTAAAATTCTGACATCAATCATTTTTATGTTTTTTAAAATATGTTCAGAATTTAAATCAAATAACTCATATGAGGGAAAAGCTTTTTACATCAGGTTGTTTAGACTTTGAAGTACTGATGAAACAGCTCTTGCTGATAGCCTTGATTTTTGAAGATGTTTTGAGTATGATCTCAGGTGTGTCAGTTGAGAGCCTTACTGAGTTTTAATTCACACACACACACACACACACACACACACACACACACACACACACACACACACACACACACACACTTGTGTCCTTGCTCATTTTTAATAGGTGTATTAATTTGCAAGAAAGGACCAAGATTATCTTGCAGTGTTATCATGTAGTGTGTAGGCTTTCTAAATGCTAATTAATTCCAAATTCAAATTCTGTACCTGCTGTTTAAAATGGCTGGCAGCCTGTATTCATCACCTGAGTGACAGCTGTTTCCAACCTAATTTAACTTTTAAAAAAGAAGAAAGAAAATAAACTCTTTCCATGGTAATAACTGCCATGATGAAGTGATTGTTAAAATGATTCTGGTATAAGTACTTCAAGGGTAGGATTACAGAAGTTTATCTGTGTCAATTCATTGTTGATTTTGGTGATGTGTTTGTATTGGGGATGAGAGTATTAGTTACAGGAGAACATATTACTATTGTGATGAGAGAAAAATTGTTTTCCTGATCTATTGTTCAGTTTCTCGGAGCACATACATGTCCCATTAATGGAATCTTTAGGCAGAATATGGCCCTATATATAAAATGATCATTGAAATGAACAAACAATTCCTAGTCAAAATATGATGGCATTTACGGCTAGGGAAGTGTCTTAATTTAAGTATATGTATAATCTTCCAATCAAAGGGATTGTCTTTAATCCTTGCTGCCAATAAAGAGCATATTTATTAGTTATAATTCTAGTGCATATTCTGCTAAACCATTTAAATATCACTCAAGGTAATTTAATAAAGAACAGTTTTGTATTTTAAATGTTATATTCAAAGATCATTGAGCTGTCATTTGTCTAGCTAGACTCCCTCAAGCAACAATGAAACTGTAGCCTTTTGTAATTAAAAAGGATCTTAAGGTCATGTAGGTAATTTCCAATGTTACGAAATTTAATCTGAGCAGTGAATATCATCGAATATAATGAAGATATTCACATGCATCTTTGGAGAGGATTATTTAACCTGCCTGAAGGATTGAGGCAATGAGATATTTTCATTCTGCTGCACAGACGAACAGACATTCTAATTTCCCCCCCCAACCCACCTACATATTTAATTCCAATTTTTGTTTTCATATCAAATGGACACCGACCTAACATTAATGGGAATTACTTAAACAATGATGCCAGAATAAATCCAATGATTATTACAGTCATTATTTGGGAAAATTCAATTTTTTTTGTCTTGCTAACATGGTTTACAAAACCAAGTCACCTATGGGAGGTATTTTCCATTACAGTTGCTGTCAGGGATGTTGATGTGTGTTAGTTATGGTGGAATCTATAGAACCTTTCCATCCTATTTTGTCATTTAGGCTTCAGTCTACATGGGATGGATTTCAAGTAACTCCAGTGGGACTGGCATACGCCTGTGTGGAGGTCTTGCAGGCTCAGGGGCTTAAGTCCTATTCAGTAAGACTTCTCTGTTCAACAAATCACTTGAGCACATTTAACTTTGAGCACATGCTTAACTCATATTTACTTTAATAAGTCTTACGCAGATGCTTAAACATTTTGTTTTACTAGCACTTTACTGAATTATAATGAAATTAAAGCAAAACTGTACTATTAAAATATTTCAAAGTTATTGAAACCAACTAGATTCATTGGAAGACTGACCAGCTTTCTGTTAGAAAGGTTCTAAAATTATTATCACATAGTCAGCCTTTCCTTTTTTATTGCCCATTTTAAAGCATCAGAATCAGCACATTATTTAAGTATCTCTGTTATGCATACCAGCCTTTTACTTCTGACCTAATGTTCCATTTCTTGTAAATAATTATTATAATTAGTGATTGAGAATGCATAGTGGAGAGCATAAAGCCTACCATATTGGTTTACAAAATGTTCTGGAAAATGTAAATTATTTTAAAGGATTGCGGTCAGATTGTTGCAGGTTACTAAAATGCCTTTCATTATTACTCATTAGCGTCAAAAATGCATTTTTTAGTCCAGCATGCACAAGGGTTTTTTAATAGTATAGTTTCAAGACTATAAAAATTATTTCAGCATTGTGGTTAAATTAACCTCTCTGTGCACTGCTAAATGTATGTATTAATTTATTCTGAAGTTTGATGTAGATTGATGTTGGTAGGCAAAGTGAAGTACGTTCCATTTAGCAGGTAGAGTTTTATTTTGAATCTGGCTAGTGATTAGAAAATTAACACTATGAAGTATTTTAATCCTATTTAGCTTTAGTTTTTTAAAAAGCGAAATAAAATCTAATATTTGTTGTTGCTGTTATGTATTTATTTCCATAGTGCTAGGCACGGTGTATACACATACTAAGAGATAATGTGTCAGTGTGTTTAAGCCTCATTATTATATGTTTTTTTTTAAAAAAATTTAGCTCCTGGAGGCATGTGATATTCTTGAGAATCTCAATTTTATTTTAAAATAAACAAAGTTTCTAGCCCTCCTGACTGCAGAAGAAAAGCTTGAAAATGTACTCCGAGGGCTCCGTAAAGGTTAAAAAAAATGTGTGTGATTAACATAAATAAGAAAATATGTCTTAAAGAAATATTTAGCATTGGGAAATATTGGACCTCAACCAAAACTGGGACATTTTTTTCAGGCAAATTAATGTGGGAGCCTTCATCATTAATTTACCCAGCTTCCCCTATAAAGATTGGAACTTCTTTTAAGATGAGCTCTGAGAGCAGCAGATGTTAGTGAATTTGTAGTAGCATAACTCCTCCAAGAAGGACACAGGGCTTGTCTATATGGTGAGTTAGTCCACATCATTAGGGTGTGAATTCTAATGCACACCAGCATGTACATTAATTGGCTCATATGGAGCCTGCTGGTGCACAGTAAAAGTTCCATAGTTGCATATTAATGTAGGCACGTGAGACTACATTAATGTGTACTAGGGAAACTTTTAGTGCTCGTTAGAATATAGGACCCCTGATGTGGACTAAAGCTTTGTGTAGACCAGCCCACAGTCAGGGAAGGGGAGCCCATTGAGCAATCACAGGAACCAACTACCTGTACCTCAGTGGATTTCTGAAGCTCACAGAGAATTTGGAAAATCTCTGTGTTTTGAGGAATAGAACTTTCTAGTCTGTAATGCCTCTTGATGGGAGAATTCGAGGCATGTCTGTGGGACTAACCCACTGAGGGGACAACGCTGTTGTATAATGTTTAATTGCACAATGTTGTGAATAGGAAACAGGTGATTTTTAGTAACAAAGTATTAATGGACCTGAGTCTTTTGGAGGGGAGGGCCTATTTGTCTTTAAATACTAGAACTAAATATTTAATTATAATTTGACATAATTGTTGCAGTGCTGATGCTAAAAACGTTTAATGGCTGTAATTGGCTTTATATTATAAATCCTTGACAAAGAGAGCACCACTAATCCTATTTTTATCTTATATTCACTGTCTATTTTGTTCACCATATTGTCACCTTCAAAGATGATCAGTTAGCCATACTTTAGACCAGGCAATTGGTTGTTTTCCGTAGAACAAGTTGATTGCATCAATACTGCTGTAAATCTTCACTGGCCTGACAGATTGAGTGATCAGTTTCGTGTCTCAACCCAAGTCGTAGATGTACACAATATATAGTTTTTACTGTGGGCTAGTATACTGACATTTGTCCTCATTCGTTATTAAATATAAGCTTGTAAACAATTTCAGTTTGGTCTATAATACTTCTATGGGTATTCTTATCTTTTTGTCTCATTTAAGAAAAACAGCTGGAAATAAATCTCAGATCCTCAAGCAGAAGGAATATACTATGTCACGTTGAAATGTAACATAAAGGATTAGATTTAATTTGTTTGAAGACCATTGGAAAGAAGTAGATGTGTTAAATATCTTTAAGGGAAATGGCTGTCACGTTTGTTTAAATATAATTGTGAACTGTATGAGAGATTGTGCTGAGCTCATATTTAATCAACCATTTATTGCTCTGCTCATGCTACTATTTAAGCTGTGAATCCAGGACAGTTCCTGCATGTAAAAATCAGTGGGTGGTTAATGAAAGCTTTGCTTACTTGGCCTGTAACGGACAGTCACCTTTGAAGTCTATCTAATGTGGCAAGTGGTGACAAGCTACTGGTTATAACCTCTCTCAGAATATAATCCAGCCAAAAAGTGACTAATGAATATGACAGTGTGCAAATTGGAAGTATTCTTAAAAACAAAATGAATACAATTCAGATAGAATGTAATCAAAATGGCTTCTCTCTACGTGACAGAAATTAGATCCCTGAGTGGCCGTTAGCAAGCTTGCGAGGTAATATAGAAAGGGAGTACCTGTGTCACAGTAAATTAGTGTCCTTGGGTGAAGTCCCTGTTACCATGACCCCTTGAGTTTTTTAATTATTTGAACTGCCATTGTTTATGGAAAAACTAACTGGGAAAGTTAATTAGGTATGACATGAGTTGTGGCTTGGTGTGTTACTAAACTAATTGTAATTTTTCTGTAAAATTAAACCTGAACAAGTCTGCTCCACATATATTGTATCAGTTAATGAATTCTTAGTTGTTACTCATGACCCTAATATTTTGGATTGAACGGGTTAAGCAAAAGATCTGTTGTGGCAAAAATTTTATGCTAATTCCTTTCCATAGTGTCAGTGAATTGGTACTATTTTAATAGACATTATTAAATGGTGAAAAAAAAATTGATTTATATATCTGCTTTGAAATGACAAATAGAAAATAGTGAGAGCAAACAGGTAAAAACCCAGGGCAAAGTACTGTCTGTAAATTGGTATGGAATCCTTATAAACAATTGCCTAACTACAACATGTATAGGCAAGAGGCTTTTGTTTGCCACGGGGACAAAATGATTGCTCTCTTTTTTCTTAACTGCTGAATTATCAGAGTAAAAGGCATTTTGAGCCTGTAATAAATATAGATTCTCTTTTTGCTGACTTTGAGAAAAGTAATTAAATATGAGAGAAATTCACCCTGGTGAGGTAGGTCAGCTCAAGACGAGGTACCACTTAAATCCAGTGACTTATGCTGGCATAGAGGTGGGAGCTCTAAGATGCATCATTAAAATGTGATCCCATGTTTCCTTCTCTTTTCTCTCGTCTCAGTTTAATTTCTTTCTGCTTATAAACTTCATTTTGAAATGCTTGGTTTTTCCTCCTCTTCATTTTGTTTAAGATGAATCTCTTCAGTGTTGCAAGGCATGCGTTCTAGCTCAGCCAGCGGGGCACGGCATTGTACATCCTGGATTCCTGGAGAAGGGTACTGGGAAAGACATTCAGATTCGTGGCAATAGATGAGGAACCCCTCACCCATCCCCCTTTTTTTTTTTGCTCTTTGTCTTCCACATAGGTTTGGGGAGAGAGGAGCTAGATACTATGGATGTCTTTCTACAATGAATTTTGATCATGTCATAAGAATGTTGTAAAATTAAGGGAATTCAGAGTCAATTAATGAAAATGGTGGTTTGGGGCTGCAGGGCTAGACTTTAAGAAGAAGATTGGACACAACAAAAAGAAGTGATTACGATGGTTTAGGAAGCATGACTAGGATGCAGCTCTAGGAAGAAATAGAGAGCTCAGTGCTAAGGACCTCTTTCTACTAATGTCTCTACCTTCCTCTTCCTCCTCCTCCTCCTCCTGCTCTTCCCTGATCACTTAGGGCTACTGCTATTGGAAACAACTACAACCTCTTCTCTTCAGACTGCCTGCACTACCCAGGTGTTGCTGTTTCAGCTATTGGCCCCATCCTGTGTGGTCATATGCAACTGTATATGGTCAGGAGGCAGGACTTCTGCCTGTGAGAACACCACAAACCTGGCATCAAGCAAAGACTTTAAAAAAAATAATGTTTTGCCACCACATCAGTGAGCAAACCTATGCTGCTGTACTAGTCAAACAATGTTCCTTTGGAAGGCTCTGCTCAATTCTGGCCCATTTATATGAACCTGTTTTAATGTAGAAATAACTGTAAGTGGGCACCAGTTGCTGCTTTTTCAGAAATCTATATTTGATTGGTCTGTAGGATGAGAGTGCACATGTAGATGTTAGGATGCTGCTGGTATCAATTTAGGAGAATGATGTCCTACACTGCCCTTGAATTGACCACTCTGAGAGCAGACATTATCAGCCTATGTTATGAATGGAGTTTATTGCAACATTTCTGGCACTGACTGTATCTGAAAAAGCTGCTGCGTACTATGTCAATGATTCCTGTGTAATACAAAATATCTCTCCTCGTGTGCTAACCAACTCCATTTTGAACGAAAAATAGCTTGTCCGTATATGTATTTTAACATATGTGTATGTGTCTCTAAATCATATTTTTTATTTGGTGAGGCCTTTACTGTATTTGTCAAAATTTGGTGTTTCCCTGAAACACTCGGCTTTTTTGTTAACTCCCTTCCATCTTCATATTCACTTCTAAGTAAATTCTAAGGTTTTGTAATCGGCTTCCTCTGACATTAGAACAAGAGTTGATGGATCTTCTGACAAAATTTGTTGTAATGACATCAGAAATCCAAACAAACTTTGTTCCCTATAATATCCCAGACAGCAGAAATTAGTGAGGTATAGCAGAAATAGGTTCAAATCCAAACCACAGGATTAACCACTTCTTCCCAGATTTGTTCTAGAATTTATGGTTTACACTCTAGTCTAGAATGAAGGCGCCTTCTTGCAAAAATATCTGTTAAAAACAAAATGTATAATTCTAAGAAATTGAAATCAAATACCACTTCTACTTTATTCAGAAGGGTTACAGGAATTGTCAAACAGCTTTGTGGAAAATAAATATAACAGCAACAAAATATTGGAATCACCAGGATATGTCTATGATATTACAATATGTAAATACCTAAAGCATAAACTCATATGTTAGCATTCCTTTGTCCTGATGGTAGTATTATTGAATACTCATTGCATTTTTTGGTTTTGTTTGATTCTGAATTTTTCTTAGAAAAATGAATAAAGAGGAGAAAAAGCACATACGATTTGAACAGAAGTGACTCATTCCTGATCCCATTGCAATCAATGGGAGTTTTGCCATTTGATTTAAGAAGAACTAGGATCTGAGAGAAGATTTAGGGGCCTTAAGTGGGGCTCCGTAAGCCTTGTGCTGTCCTTCAAACAGGCATGTATTTTGACCCTGGGAAAACTGTGATAGAACTATTTCAGAAAATTTAGGAAATTCCTTTTTGGGATTGTTTTTTTTTTCAAATGTCCAGTACAGCAAAACTCAAAAATCCATTATTGCACTTGTACATTATATATACTATATATAACCATATAAAATGGTTACTTAAAAGTAATAGTACTCGGTGATGTGATATGAGTTGTTGAGGCATCTATGTGTGAGACATAACAGAAAACCAAAAACCTTGAACAGTTGTTTTCTTGGTTATTTTAGTGCGTTTACTAACACACAAATGAGAAGAGTTTTATCCAAATGTGTTTGATATGTAATAGGTTTCCAATATTTTTTAGCATTAAGCTTCTTTTCATTAAAAAATCCAATTCTCCACAGTTACATAATTGATGCAAATTGGTGAGGTTAAGAGCTGTACCATTTGTGTGATGTGGTCTTCCAGGATGAAATTACATTTTATTCACTTTCAAGCACAGTGCTCATTTGGGAGCAAATTAATTAGGGCTGAGCTGATAACTATCTGCTGCTGTTCTGCAGTCATGACACACTAGGGCACTGGGGATCTGCATGCACTTCAGTGCATCAAAAAATACATAAAATGTCTATGCTTATTGGTTCTAGAACTGTTACATGGTATTTTAACTAAATGACTAATTCCATGTTCAAAACAACCAAGAGTTTAACATTCTTGAAATGATTCCAAACACTGGACTACTTTTCCACTGGGAGTGCATTAGTTAAAGAGCTACTCCAGCTCATTTGAGAGCTATTTCCCATGAGCCAAAGAGAGGGGCTTAGTGTGTTTTGCCCCGCCTGCTGTACTGTGCTCTTTATGCTTAGTGTGATTCTGATTAGGAAAGGTGAATCTAGTGTAAATCAAGCATGACGAAATGACTCTGGATAGGGACTCCCCCTGTGAATATTATTCATGGAAAGGGCATATTTGGAAGGATCCCAGTGGGAACCGGATATGGATCATCTCTTTGGCTTCATGCACACACTGTAAGTTGGCTGTTTCTCTGTGTCCCTATGAAGAGAGATCAAAAATTCATGTAGCAAAGAAAATGACATTAAGAATCTCAGTCAGTGCTCTAACCGTTGAACCTTCAGTCAAAGCAACAGAGAACACCATGTGAGTCTTCTGAGGATTTTCAAAGAATCCTTGATTCAGTGTCTACGCTTGCTTGAACACTACTGCTTTCTATGCACGTGGGAATTATCCTCTGTCACTTTGTGCACTGTGGTATTTTTGGTCCACAGTGTGTTTTATAATTAACCTATAAATGCCAACTGTGGCTTAAAAAATTAAACAAATAAAGAGGCATGTGTTCCATATAAATGTTGTTTTGTATAAGTTCTGTGCAGTATTGATTTAATGCTCTAAATTGTAAATGCCTTTGAAAGCATACACTTTCTAGAAGCAGATATTAAGAGAAATGTAACTGTAGCTTAATCATGAGCTTTTCACTGACAGTACTGACATTTACTTATTTCTGCACAAATAGATGTATCATTACTAATGAGTGGGACTGATGCCTTATAATCTAAATACAACATTATAGTCTACATATGTCAGCCATATACCTGACATTTAGGTTTTCCATTTTTTGCAGGTAAAAGGTAATGTTTTGCAAGGAGAGATCTAATATATCTCACATGTTCCACTCAGTAGGTTTCAACCTCAGGGAATCAGCTTAATGGCAGGTCACAGGTGATTGCTTATGGAGGTCACAAGCAGATCTGTCATCCAGTGGCTGTCTGCTGGCACTCAGCACAGGAAGCTGAATATTTAGTAACACTGTTCTTTCTCCCTGAAGTGCGTTACCTGTGGATCTTGCTGTGAGTGAAATTGAGTAGTATTGTGTTAATCCAAGTCAGTTTTATTCACAGCAGGTCTGCAGGTAAAGGGCTTCACTACAATGATTCTACATTTCTAACTAGCCACTTGTTGGATTGAACTTGAAATAAGGCAAGAAGAGGAGAAAGAAGAGGCAAGAAAATTGAATGCCAAAAGAAAAGAGAAGAGGAAGATGCAAAATAGAGAAAATAAAAAAGGAAACACAGGGTCCTGGAGAGAACAAAATAGGAAAGATAACAATGGAGGATCAAATATCAGAGGGTAGCCGTGTGGAGGATCAAAAAAAGTATCACTCTGTTCTTAGTATCCCTTTATAATTTTTCTTCTGAATACTGGGAGGGAGGTTCCCAAAGTTTATGAATTTGCACCACGTGATTTGTCATTGGATACATCAACTATGTTTTGGTTCCCCAATGGATCTAAGAAGAGAGAGAATTTGAAAACCATTAGTTTAAAAAGAGGAACATTGACTATGTATGGAGAGATGTATCAGTAATGGTGTACATTTTCCCGTCTAAATCATGTGGCAAAATTGGGGCTGAACTGCATATTTCTGGGGCTTTAAATCAGGAAACAGAAAACTGACAAGGATAAGAAAAGACAAACCTGTATACAGGTTTCTTTTTTAAGCTGCAGATACCTAGCCCATAAGGTCATGCACAGACTTTTGAATGTAACCTTTTCATCATACTTGACACAATGGAGACAAGGAAAACATGCTGTCAGACAGTTCTCGGAAAGTGGTGTATGCAGGAAAATGTCTCTGGCCCTGATCCTCCTCCTTCAGCTGCAGTGTTGCCTGCTGCGTATAACCAGAGTTTGGGAGGCTTTCATTGCTATAAGCCACAAAGAAGCTCGCAGGCCATTTGGGAAATGAGAGAGACCTCTGAACTGGGCTACTTATGACCTGTTCAAAAAGAGAGAAAAAAAATGTGGAGAGAGATAATAGATATGAATGTACCTATAGAATACTGTAGCTAGAACTTTATAATGTTAAAGCAAGTACCACCACAGTATCTGTTGCCACAGGCTGACATATGATTGTCAGCCACGCTGACTAAGAAAGATTTTAGTCTTCCATTTCATATACAAAGGTGAAAATACATACAAAAATCATCTTGCAACTGGCTAACATTTCATGGGCTTCACTGACAGTAGCAAAGGAATAAAACAATGTTTCTAGGCTGAAATAGCTAAAACCTTCTCTTGTCATATAAAATGGGTAGGATGCTATAATATACAAGCAAATATATACAGTGTAACTGTCAATTATTGTTCTAGTAATCAACCTCTTCATTTTATGCTGTAGGAACAAATGCACTTTTCAGTTACTTTAATATCCTACATTCTTTAAATTAGATGCTGTGTAAACAACATCTAAACAGCACTCTCTTACATTATTTTGGAAAATGAATAAAAAATGTGTTCTATTCACTCATCGATTGACAGAAGTACAGAGTGTCTAGGATTATTACTCACTTTCATATAAAGCAGATCTAAGTAAAGGTCCATTCCCTAGCATTACATTTGCTGCATCTCAACTCATATGAGGCTGTTCATCTATTTGACATGCTTTCAGTGGAGAATTGCTTATCCATGCCTGATCCATCCTAGTTTCACCTTCCAAAGGAAACTAGCATAGGTCAAATGTTGGCAAGATGGATTGAAAAGCATTTCCAGCTGATGGAAATGCTTTTGGTAACTGAGTGGGGGAGTCTGAAATCCAATCTGTTCTCAGTGGAAAAGCAGCAAACAGCCAGCCCATGTTTCAACATAAATGAACTATTCCAGCATCTAAAAAGCTGACACATACCAGGTTTTTAAACACCAGGGACCAGGCATCAGCAACTATTTTTGTGTGTGTGGCACAGTACAAAACTTTTTTAAATTTTTTATTTATCTGTTGTGCACTGGCATGCCAAATGGACTTCTGGCTTTCGACATCTTTAATGATGTCACCAAAACATGAGTATCTCCACATTTTGCTGCTTTGTTCCTGTTTTCTGTTGTGGTTTTGGTTTATTTTCCCATCTCTGTTCTTTTTTTTTTCTCTTTTAGTATGAACACATCCCTGTTTTCTAATCTGACTTTTTGTTTATCCTTCCCCCTCACCCCCTTTCAATTGTCTTTTCTTATCCTTGTCAGTTTTCTGTTTCCTGATTTTTTTCTTCTGCCTTCCCCTTGCAATCCCTTCCTATGGCTTCCAGCATGTTGTAGTACATTTTTTTTTAAATAAGGGTCTGGGATGTGCACTTTGTTGAGCTTTAGTTATATTAGCTGTTCCCATACGCACATGGTGTTCTTCATACCAGGTGAACAAAAAATACGACATTCATTATAATGTCCATTGAAACTGCCCTCCAAGTTACTTGAAAATTTCCCCTTGACTGCCTCTGTTCTTTTCTTTACCCTCCCACCCCGACCCCTTCCTCCCAGCCTGAGAAGGATCCAGCTGCCCAGAAACCAAGGACCAATAGAAGTGTTTTTCATTGACTAGACAATAACAATGGGAGACTGGTAGTGAGCTGAGTCAGACTAAGCACAGCACCATTGAGTGACCTCCTTCTCTTTCTTTATTACTGCTGACCCTTTTTCTTCTTCCATCCATGTTCCCTGCCCCTTGTTCTACCCAGTCACCCTCTGATGGGCTGTGGCCTGAATACATTTTAGGGTTCTTCTAGACAGAACCTGTCCCCCTTTTCATCAGCAGGGAATTAAGAACCTAGAGCTCACCAGCTGTAGGAGTTATGCCTCTCAGGGTATGTCTACACTACCTGCTGGGTCAGTGGGCAGCAATCGATCCAATGGGGATCGATTCATCGCATCTAGTCTAGATGCGATAAATCAACCCCTGAGCCCAGTCATCTCCTGTACTCCAGCACTATGAGCAGCACAAGCAGAGTCCACAGGGAAGCGGCAGCAGTCGACTCACTGCGGTGAAGACATCATGGTAAGTTGATCTAAGTACGTCAACTTCAGCTACGGTATTCATGTAGGTGAAGTTGCATAACTTAGATCGATCCCCCTCCCCCATAATGTAGACCAGGGCCCAGCTTCAACAGGAGTCTCTGCCTTCATTCTCTGATGAGCGCAACTGAAAGCTCCGCTATGAGCCTGAAGATGCAACTCAAAGAGGTGTACAAGTGAGGAGGAAAACAAGAACACCCAGGTCCAGAACTACTGGGAGAGGTTCTGTGCTGTAAGCCACATACTACTGCTCAGCTCCCACATATATAGCGAGACTGAAATTACGTAGGACCAGAGCCGGCTGAAACTCAGAATTTACATTTCATGGGAAATTTAGACATTTTGAAATTTGTTTTCATTCTGATTTGGAATTGAAACAATTACTTTTAAATTTCCCATGAACTGCAGATTCTGAAAAAAATCAGTTTTGAAAAAAATTTTTTTTGGAAAATCAAAATTGTTTCAGATTGTCAGTAGTAATACTGCAGTGGTGCACAACGTGTCACTCTTTCATTACAACACAAACAGGGGACACTTTGATCTAGAAAAGATGTTTCAATCAGTACTCAGTATCAGCTGTCCTTAAAGATTTTTAAAATAAAAATAATGGATTATATCAACTTTTATGTTATGTCATATTATGACATATCATGAGTAGGAGTACACAATATGTAAAATAATAATATGAAATAAACCCGTGAAATAAAATTTAAAACAAAATTTCAAAATTTTCCCAAATGAAATTTCAGAATTTTAGAAAACATTTTTTATTTCAAATTTTTAAATCCATGTGATTTTTTTTGTTGAATTATATACATTATTTAAGAAGTTTGATTTTAACCAATATGGTGTTTTTCATCCAAAAATGTGACTTTTTTTTGACCAACTCTATCTCGAACTATGTCTAAACCTGAAACTCTCATCAGCTACATTCTCCATATGCATATTTAATCACCTTGTTCTTCTCCTCCTCCTCCCCTGCTCCATATGCAATCATAGAAGCAAAATGAAGTGAATGAGATATTTTGTCAGTTTCCTTATGCTTCTATATTTGCACATTATGGGATTTTTGTGTTTGCGCAAATGTCCAGCACAGAACCAATCCAAATTCATGCAATGACGTGCATGTTTGTGGGAATATTTACAGCCCACTTTGTGAACTTTATTTAAAACTAGCTTGGAAATATCTTTTCACCAGCCACTAATAAATCAGCATATACATTTATAGTCTAGTTTGAAACAGTTGTTAGCTTGTCTGGTTTTCTTGAACATACCATCCCAGCACCTCCTGATTAGTACAGCTAACTGGAGTTTCTAGCTAACCCTGTTACTATACGTCAACCATAGTTTTCACTTATTCCCAGGAAGAGGCAAAAAAGACCTCAACTTTATCTTAATGTGGCCATTTTATAGTGCATGGAGTATCTTTGTATTCTGCACTTGCCTATAGTAAAGAAAATGAATGACCACTTAGTTCAATGTTTGATGAGAGTTACAATAAACATTCCTCCAAAGTTAAGTATCAGTATGTCTTTATATGAGAACTGACCTTCAAGGACA
This sequence comes from Gopherus evgoodei, assembly GCF_007399415.2. Classification (NCBI taxonomy): domain Eukaryota; kingdom Metazoa; phylum Chordata; order Testudines; family Testudinidae; genus Gopherus; species Gopherus evgoodei. Next base: position 211,442,675 of record NC_044324.1, on the reverse strand, counting down.
GTAAACATATTGTTTGGCAATCACTTAATTACAGATGTTATCTTCCAAAAAAATTCATGTCACCTGCTGGATAATTAAGATGTCCTTGCAAGTAAAAAAGTTCTTGAGTTATGTTATCATAATGTTACAAAATAGATGCTAGACGCCGAGGCCACATAATAGTTACTAGAGCTGCGTACTAATGTTGATAGTTTGACTAAATTATTTTCCTCTTCAAACTATTAAAATGAAAGATGGCATTAACTGAGATAGTAACAGTATGTCCCATATGTTTTCAAGAAAATAAGGCCATAGGTTTCTTCTCTTAGGGCCCATTTCTTACCTTAGATACTTAGGGGCATCAAATCAGTGTCTGATTTTTTTATGGTGCAATTCATGGTGATAAATTGCCAAGTATTTACAAGTGGAATTAGGGTTATGGCTTTAAATACAACAGAAACTTTAGTATTGGTGATGTCAGCCAGCACTTTGCAGAAGAGATTAAGAACAGTATGTACCTCTTAGAAACCTTGTTTCTAGAAGTTGAATAGTGTCACGACTGAAGTATCTCACTGAGATTCTAATGAGTTTTACTGTAGTTGATATCCTCCAGCCTTATGTAGTTGGTTTATTCCACAGGCTTATTTTGTTAAGAATTCAGGGAGGGAGAGGGTAAATTATTCAGCTAGTGAACAGGCGATTTCCCTCTCTGGAATCTTAGTCAGACTTGTAGCTGCTTACAGTAAAGTAAAGTAAGGAGAGTGTGTTTTGGGTTGAAACATTGACCCAATGTGCTTTAGGATTGTTCCACACAATGCCAATACAACATACCTAAGTCCACAGCAGAATATCCAATTTCAGAGGGGAATCCCAAGAGGAGCATGATTTGGCAGAAAGGAACATTTTCAGCAAAATGCCCAGTTCATACAATTTCTACTTTTTGGGAACTACTTAAATGACTGTTGTTTCAGGTGCACAACTGATAACACAATGAGGTAGAATAATTTACTCTCAGTGTCTTTCTCTTCATGTGAGCCAATATGTGTATGAACTAATATAATTTAAAGGTCCCAGTTGAGAAGTGTCTGCAGACCAGCATGGGACAATATGCATACAGGCAGACTTTATGAAAATCTGAATCAGAAGAGTTACACATATATTCAAAACTGTATTAAGAGTTTTATTTTCATATTAACTGTTGGAAAATGGGTCTTTCAGAAGAAACAAACCAGCATCACATAATAATATTATAATGGCTATAGTAATTTTGAATAATGAAATTACTAGTGAGACCATTTGTTTTCTTAAACAAAATGAGAGACACTTAAAATTTACAAAATATTCGTTAGCCAAAGTTACATGAATAACAATGAGTGATACCTGGAAAATGTGCAGAGGGAGTGCGGATAACCTAGCACTCCCATACCTAAGTCCATGTATTAGGAATACACATTTGGGGTATGAAATAATTTGGTAAAATTCAAGCAGCCCTGGAAGTACTTTGGCATCCACAGATTTTCCCTGATACAAGGATGTAACCCAAATTTGATATAGCATGGTTGATGTACTGATTCATGATTTGATTGATACCGCAAACATTTTTTAAAAGATTAAGTTCTTTTTTTTAAAAAAGATTGGAACAGTCCACATAAACTGGGTCGAAGCAAAATAGTGACCCCCGTGATTCCAATCCAAACCTCCCCAAACGACACACCCTCTTCAAAGTGAACATACTCTGTATTTATACTGCACTGCTATTCCAGCTGGGCATTAAATGTTGGAGAGGCAAGTAAGAACATGTCCAGAACTGGGTGTGTGTTTATGAGAATTAATATAACAGGATAAAGTTAAAATACGTAAGTGACTTAGGAAGTCATTTAGGGTATGTCTACAGTGCAGTGTAAGCCAGGGTTAGTAGAACTTCAGTTAGCAGATTCTGGATTTGTTAACCTAGGGGTTGAGTATCTACACTCATTTGTAACTCCAGGTTAGGAACTGTTGAACCCTGGGTCCTGACGTGGGACTGCACCATCTACACTGTATTATGTGGGCCCAAGTCCAGCCACCCTATCCCAGACTTCCTAGCACCTTCCTAAAATGTGGCCGCTCTAGCTCTTTGTTTGTGGTGCACTGTGGGGAAATTTGGCTGTCCACCAAACTTGATTGTGCAAAGGGCAAAGAAAGTCATCCCATGGGATTGTGGGATATTTTTGGTGGACTGTCAGAGAAAAAGTCCAGTGGGGCTATGTCTACACTGCAAAACAATTGGGCTTGAACACTGGCTCTTGTCCTGACTCAGGCTCGGACCCGCCATCCCTGTCGGGTCCTGGGATCCTGGGCTAGCATGATTTATGTATTGACAGAACAGGGTTCAGGCTTTAGCCTGAATTTGAACCCTGAACTTATATTGCAACATAGACATACCCTTAGCGATCCTCTTTGTGGGGAAAGAACTAGGCTGTGAATTTGAAGTGCAATAGCTATTCCATAAATAACACTCTTGTTCTGCACTGAGTCCCTTTCTGCGGATTACGTCAATCACCTTCCAAAGTGGATAAACCTAAACTTCACAAAAGCTCTTTTAGCATGGACTAAGAGTGTCTATGGGGGATTGAATGTGGGATTATTCCTCAGTAGATACTCTGGGCTTTTAACCTGTGTAAACAAGTTCTTAGATTTGAAAATTTTACTTGGACTGAGTAGGAGTTTCCTTGTTCAACAGAAGGAAGAAAAGAAAGGAAACTGTTACCTTGACTCCACATCGCACTCATTACAATCCCAGACAACCCCAGTTACTTCATGGTGCTGGAGCATGAGAGGTTCTGTAGGGGTTCAGACCTTAGTGATTCTGTAGCTGCAGGATTAGCACTGTGGTCTGAACCCGCCTCCAGCAATATGGAAGTGGATAAATTGATCTGCACATTTAATTTTCTCAGGCAAACTGTACTATACATTTTATATATATATATATTTTTTTAAATAAAATCTGAGTATTGAATGTAATGTGTGACATCTTGACAATTTTAACACAGGTATTATCCTGTTAGCAATTGTTTAGTACAGTAATTGCAAGAGACAAAAGTGGAAATTAATTTGTATACACGGATTTTGTATAGAAGCTATTATTAGCTGCTGCTAAGAAAGGACTAGAGAGAAGTGATTCTTCTTACTTTTCATATGGCTGTCAGTTACTTGGAAGAAAACTGATTGATTAAATACTCTCGCCTCCCCACTCTCCATTTTTAAAGATGTTTTAATGTGATTTTAACTCATTTCTTGTTCTGGAGCTTTCTAAAAGTATTTTAAGTTACTATTTGTTCTTTTGCAGAATGCTTTATGGGAGTTCACTTAAGTGGTTTTCTCTATTTCCTCTGATGTGACTGTATTGTTTTACATGTAAGGTGATTTTTTTTTTCATGTGCAAATGAGTGTTGTAAACACCTCTTTCTTTAAACCAGTTTCTTTATTACCTGCTCCTGTCATTGTCTGGGTATACCACCAGAAGGACAAGTGACTTGTTATGGGTTTAATCAGGCCACAACTTTATTATATAGATGTCTGGGACTACCCAGCAGATAAAGTGTACAGTGCAGCAAATCCATGCTTATTCAAATCAATTTTCTAGGGCTTCTACTAGCCCCCCTTTGTTTCCATCCGGGTCCCCCAGCTGATCTATGGCTTGGACCTTACTATCCACCAGCCTTGTAAGAGGATTAAGGAAGGCTATGAGACTGGCGGGGGGCCTGGGGAGGTGTGTGGCTCCCTGCCATACCAATCATAGGAGTCCCCGAATCCCTCCCCCATTCTGTTTGTTTATCCAGTACCTCCTTTTAAGTCCTTTACCAGGCCATTTATCTGGTCACTGGCTGCCTGCACTGAACATCTGTCACAAGGAGGCGCCAGCCATTTGCTTGGCTGCTCCCCCACAACCCCGCCAAGTTCCGAGACATCTGTAAATGACCTCTTGGCTAGCAGTCCTGGGGAGAAAGAACCTATTGTCCCATGTGTGGTCGTCAAGGGGCTCCAGCAGCTGCATTGTCCTTGACCTGGTATGGCAACAACCACCCTTAACGGAGGGCTGCGTAGGTGGCCCATCCTTTGGATCCTTGAATTGACAAGATCCTTAAAAGAAAACAAAATAAACAACTTGTAAGCTGGAGCCAAAAATCTGCATTCCGCCCACCACGTGACATTCCGAGGTTCCAGAGAGCCCATGGCTTATGTATTTTGGCAAACTGGAAATGAGACAAGGCATCTGCTATGCCATTATCCATGCCCGGCACATGCTTGGAAGAAAAAACAGATGTTGAAGATTAAGCATTGGAGAACAAGTGCCCTTACCAACTTTCCAATCCTGTGCGATCTGGAAGTTTGGCAATTGAAAACCTGTACCACTGCCATGTTGTTGCACCAGAGGCACACCCTTATATTAGCCTCAAATTAATAACCATTTGTACCTCCACAGTGATACCTCCTTGACTTAGAAAACTTTTCCACACCCGCAATTCTTACCACATCTGTGTAGTGACTCGTATGTAATTGTGTGGTCTGGCTATGCCAGCCGTTGCCGTTGCCACTGGGCACAAAACACCCACCCCGGGGCAACAAGCCTGCAAGCAAAGTTCAGCTCTAAGCCCAGGTAGGCTAATATAGTGGAAGGGCCTTCTGTTTTGTCCTTCGCTAGGGGTTTCCCCAACTATTTAGCCAGGGCCTGAAATGTGTCCAACAGGTGAAAACACTCATTTGACCCAGCACGCCCTGCGAACAACAACTATGCAAATAATGCACTATTTGGTTTAGTCCCGCTGACCCCACCACTACCTAGTGAAACATTGTACTGAATTTCTGAATAGCTGCACAGGATACTAAACAGCCCATGGGCATAGCCTTGTCAAAATAAAATTGCCGGTGGTAGACGTTTTGCAAAGATTCCTGTATTTACAGGGACTGCAAAAACAACCACCTTTATTAAATGCCCAGCAAATACTATTACGTGCCCAGGGCACCTTTCGAGCTTGTTATGGTATGAACAAACCCCTGGCACCCTTGGTGTTATGTCCTTCAACCACAGTGTATGATGCCACCTTATTCCAGTTTGTGTTGTTGCCCTTAATGGAAACTGCTTATAACATGCCCCCAAACATGTTGTGTGTCCGCCTAATTATGTCTGTATAATTAACCTGTATAAATTAGCCCATATAAAGGAGGGCTGCAGCCTGTGGATGTTATGGTACAGGCCTACTCATACACGACGAGGGCAGCCTCACAATTTTTCCCATGTTCTAGGCACCCTTGGCCTCCTGGGCAGTTCACTTTTTTGCTTGCCTTATCCATGTTTACTGTTTGTGAACACCTTCCTGGGCCATAGGGATAATATATCCGTGAATTTGCCTGTGAGGATTTTATATTGAATTGCACTGAGTAGGTGAACTGCCATTGGGTAAGCTACCCCAGCATAACCATACCGAGGACTGCATGGAGGGAGTTCCGCAGAGCCCTGCTCCCCTATAGGCCCCCCGGGAGTTTGTACTCTGTCCCATGCAGTTACATGCCCTGATGGCCAATGAGTTCCCATGTTGCCCAAACTTGAGCCCAGGCTAGGCCTACCCTGTCACCCTGTGCAGACCCCTCACATCGAGCTGCCTGAAGCTGCTGTAGTACATGCAAATTAGCTTGCAGCAGCTGTGTAATACCATCAGTGCCCCCCCACTGAAGGTGCCACCCTGCGGTGGGTCTGCCCAGGCTTGGGCCCAGAGTATTTAATACTCCCGTCGGCTGACTCTTGTTCCCCTTAGGTGAACTCACTGAGTGACTGGTTGAGCATGGGTCCCTATACTTGGCTGTGGCACCTGCAACTGCCACCCTTTGCCAGGCTGGATACCACCTCTGCCACCCATTCCCCCAACGTCTGTGTGGTTTAGATTACACTCGCCTCTGGGATCAGCATTACCACCATCCCTTGGGTTAGATGGAGGAAAATATCCTGGGTCTAGGTGACCTTGTGCCCCCTGAAGCGTTGTAACGCTGTGGAGAAAACCTCAGAAACAACGTCACTGACCGTTTGCTGTCCAGCTTAGCTGACTACCCCATTAATGCACACAGCCTGCCCCCCTGAATGCGGGATGCTTTCCTTTGATCATTTGCCTCCCTTAGTCCATGAGGCTGCCCTGGGTTCTTAAACACACCACCCTGAGCAGGAGCAGTCCACGTGCTTGTGAGCCCTCTTGCCCCTGCTGCAATACTGTCTGTCTTGGGGTCCCTTCCAGTCCATGCCCTGCGCTGTAGCCTGTGCCTGTCGCCTTTCCAGCAAAGCCTGAGCAGCAAGCTGCACCTAGCCAGAAAGAAGCATGGCTGGCACATGAAACAGTTAACGCCCCCCCCCCCCCAAACACACGTGGATTATTTGAGACTCTGACTAGGGGCCTTGCCAAATCCTCTTCCCCAAATGCAGCTTGCAGCCTGCCTACTGAAGGCTTTCAGTCTGATACCTGCACTTGCAGCACAGCTGGTACATGAAACAGTTACATTTTCCTTGCCTTGCTTCATCCCTCTCCCCATGCGGGTTGATTAGGATGCTGAGAGCCTGAAGCCAGAGACACAGAGCTTTCCCCGTTAAGCCACCCCCCATGCGTTGGACCTACACACTCTGTCTGAAAAAACTGCAATCCCATACACGCACCCGCAGCATGGCTGGCACACGAAACTGCCAAATCCTCCCATATTCTGTCCTCCCCCCCGATGCACGTTGATTGTTTCAGACGCTGACCCCCCAACACCCCCCCCAGGAGGCGCTGAGCTTTCCTTGCCAACCCACCCCTGATGTGTGCCACTTGCATATTCTGCCTGCCCTCCCCTGCCTCTGGGGCTGGGGGGAATCAGCCCCCCGTTTTCCTGAGCTCATCCTTCTCCATGCCCCTGGAGCCATGCTGCTTAAGCAACCCTGATTGTTCTTCCCAGGAATCATGCTGGCTTCCTCACTGCTTGCACATAGAGATTTGCCTCACCCAAGTATCCTACCTTTATGCACATTTCTGGGAGGAGGAAGGGGAGGGAGTCATTGCTGCAAAACTGACCACGAAGCACCTTTTGCAGCAGTTTCTGACCTTCTTCCTTCCCCCCCACCACAAAGCAGAGCTGCCCTTGTTTGGCTATGTCCAGACAACTTCTGCCCCCTTTTAGCTGTGCTGCAGTCATTGTCATTTGCTGTGGAGATGAGAACCTTAACCTATTTTTAAAGACAACTAATATAAAGTTTTTTTTCACATTATAATTCAGCTAATAAAGCATTGGAAACATTATACACTAGGTACTTGCCATTTGGATTTTCAGGGAAAGGCCTAATACTGTTTTCTTTTTAATTGATATATTTTACTGTGGAACTTAATGCACTTGTTTCTCCTGCTAATCCCTAGAACTTTCTAACCTTGTTACTGCTGCTCAGTCTCTGACTTTGATCAGCTGTGTAGGATGCAAACAGTTTTGCTGGTTAAAATTATTTAGATACTATCAAAAAGATTGATTTAGGCAGGGGTGGCTCTAGGGATTTTGCCGCCCCAAGCACGGCAGGCAGGCTGCCTCCGGCGGTTTGCCTGCGGATGGTGCGCTGGTCCCGTGACTTCAGCAGAGCTCCCGCAGGCACGAAGCCACGGGACCAGCGGACCCTCCGCAGGGGGGAGGTCCACCTGCGGGAGGTCCACCGAAGCCGCGGGACCAGTGGATCGTCTGCAGGCAAACCGCTGGAGGCCGCCTGCCTGCCACCCTCGCGGTGCTGGCAGAGCGCCTCCCGCGGCTTGCTGCCCCAAGCACGCACCTGGCGTGCTGGGGCCTGGAGCCGCCCCTGGATTTAGGTATGGTTAGAATAATTTCTATTGCTAAGTTTCTCCCAGAACTGTATTAAGCTATATTATTTTTTTGTCTTAGTGTTGGAAAAAAAGAAGTACTTTGTTGATGCTACCCTGAATTCAGTTGCTTTGAAGGTGCTTTTTTTCAGGTGTTTCAGATTACTGCCAAAACTTTATTATCAGTAATAATATACTAATGCAGGACATTGACATTGGGGTTGACTGCGGGTGACTGTTGCAATATATAATTAGACTGGTGTAATGTGATACCTTTTCACTGATTCTGCACAGTCTTAAAATGTAATTTGTTTTAAACTCAATTCTCCTGATGCATCATTATCATTCTCCGAGCATCTGTCATGGTGGGGTGGTATGAGTGGATTAAAAAATCTCTTTGTGATTCAGCTACAACGTTTCTCATACTCATATCATTGAGAATAATAATCCCATTATAGAATTAACAGAAAGTATATCTCTGTCTAACCCAAATATGTCAAATAAAATGTATTGGGTAGCCTAGCTTTTTTAAAGCACAAAGGCATTTGAGAGCTGTGTCGCTGACCAATTTCAGTCTTGTGCATATAAAAATTCTGTTTGCAATGATCTTTGTTTATAACTATGAAACTGAAATTTTAATGGCATGTTGCCAAAATCTGTCAATTTCTTCCTGCCACATCTGATAATTGAAGGTATTTTTTTTTTAAGTAGATGGTTTCAATTATCCAAAGCTAGTGGAATGTTTGACCGTCCCTCTGCTATCAATGAACTTGTTTACACTGGGATTTTAAATACATTCAGATTGCTTACATCCAGATGTTATCTGCTTTGGTGACTTTTTTCATTTGTGTTGGCAAAGGATTTTACAGGAGATTGCTACTATCTCTTTGTCAGCTTTCTTACAGGAACTGTTAACTCATAAACATTAACTGTTTCTACTAGGGTAAAATCCTGCTTTCCTTGCTCTTATGGCTGAGTTTACACAAGTAACACGAATGGGTATGGAACCTAAAGTGTGTCATATACATTGTTTGTGTGTGTGTGTGTATTTCATACATTGGAAGTGTTCAGTCATTTTTTTATTAATATAGTACACTTAATCAAACATTATAGAAGTTGGGAATTTAATGTAATTTATATAGGGGCAGATTATACTTTTACAATCTGCCGTGAGTATGGGGCATGTAAGTAGTTACACCAGGGTAGCAACTGAAATGTAACCTTGAGAGTCATGCAGTTTATTCACTGCTTCTCCCTTCCTCCATGGTAGAAATAAACTGCACCAACACTTTTCCTGATGCTGCTCACTCCTCCCTCCATGCCAGCTTAGCTGTGCTAGGTAGCAGAAGGCTCCATCCTTGCATGTGGGAGAGAAAGAGGAGCTCCCCTGTGTTCTCCGCCTCACAGTGTGACCTGAAATGCAGATGGCCAGTGCAGAGGAGCCAGGGCATTCCTTACACCCTCTTCCTCCCCGGTGCAGAGAGGGAAGCTTGCTCAAAATTGAGCCTTAGTGTCTAGCACTGCCCACACCAATAATACAGGCATTCATTTATACGATAACAAAGGGGAATTTTATGAAACATTAAGAAGAACAGACGGATATACTAGGCCAAATTCAGATGTAGTTTAAATTGGTGAGCCTGTAAGATAGTGTAGTTTTCAGGCCAAGGGACGGAAGGGCAGAATTATAACAGGAAAAGCAACCAGCAGGTGATGTAAGAAAGTGTAAGATAATCCTTATCTGCACCCTTCTGTTGCTTTACTTCTCCTTCTACCATCCTGCCATCTCAGGTTGCAAATTAAAGCAGTTTACACACCTGACACTCAGGTGAAACGCATATGCCCGATATCACCTCTGAAAGTGACCCACTGTATGTGTGTTATATAGCTATGCCTAGATATAAATCTGTTTCAAATCCCCTACAAAACTAACTTCTTATTTTAGCCTGGTTTCAATCTGCTTATTGCATTTAATGAGATAAATGTGATTTTCAGTCATGTTGAAAGGAATACAGATAAGCAGAGGTTTACACCAATCATGTGAATATTTTTGAGTAATGTCTGTGGTGAAACTACAGTAGAGTTGGTCATGATTTTTAAAAACTATCAGTTGTTTATTACAGTAGTAGTGTCTAAGTCTAGAACCAAACAAGAATGGAGCCTCATTGTGCTATGCAATGTCCGAACACAGCCTGGTCCCTGCTCCACAAGCATATGGGCTCAGTAGCCAAGTCAGATATAGATTGGGGGAAGGGGTAGGACATAACACATAAGCAGAGTGAAATATGTGATAGCAGCAAACGTATTTTTAGTTCCACATTTTTTTGAGGAGCGGTGGGGTGAAAGGTTAGTTCAGAAAGGGATAAGCTAAATGGAAAAGAGATGGGAGAGGGACACTGAAAGGAAGGGGGTGAGGCAGACAGGGTGGTATTAAAAAGGGTTAGAAGAGCCAGATTGTGTAGTGAAGATGAGGTGTGGAGACAATGAGGCAGGGGGAAGAGAGAGGGTTGGAACAAAAAGCCTATCTTCACAGGGTACAGGAAGTCCAATCAAAACTGAAGAGAGTTCTCTGAATGTCTAGAGGTCTCTGCTTTGGCTGCTTCTCCTATCTCTCACTGGTTCTTCTGCAGTTTTCTCTAAGTCCACAAAGTGGTGTGGAGGGGATGCACCAGCTTGCATCCTAGTTTCCTTGGGAGAGAGTGAACATAGTCTCAGCTGTGCAGGTCTGGGCTAGGGGGAGAGGTAGCCTTGGCTGTGTACTTACCCCATTTTATCCTCTCAACCCTAATACAGCAGTCCCAGCTTTGGGCTGCTTCTGTAGCACTTCCTAGCAGCTGGAGTCTCTGGCTGTTTCCTCATTGCAGATTTTCACCAAGGCCACATGGTAGAGAGGTGTTGTAGTGGTTTGTTAATTGCAGTCATCTGTTTTTATTATTATTAATAATTATTATTTTAGTTATGTGTCAACAATATGCACAGGGTTACGCAAGACACAAATGCAGAGGCGGTCTGTGTGACAGCTCACAGAGAAGATAGGACACGTTTTAGGGGGCTGTTTTTTATTTTGTTTTGATATCTCTGTCTTCCATTTTTTTAATAGATGGAGAAGGGGCTTGCTGTGGTTTCATAAAAGAAGGGGATATTCAGGAGGGAGCTGAATACAGAGTTTTATAAAATCACTGCAGAATTGCTGAATAGCTCTCTAGCATTTTCAAGATGTCAGAGAAAGATCAATAAAAAAGTGGACCTGAAAAACAGAATGAAAATGCTCATCTGATGTGTATTTTACAGCATCTGCCGGACTTCCAGAGGTATCAGCTCCGTGGCTGTGGGGAGGCATTGCTCCGCACTGACTGCAGTACACATTTAAACAACGTGTATTTCAGGTCCTGGAACAATTACAAAGGAGCATAAAAAATTGAAGAACCAAGTTACTGTATGGTGTTTACCGTTTTCCATTGACCCCTCTGAGGTCTATTACTTTGCAGACAAGACTCTTGTGGTGAACAGTGTTAAATCTGGTTGAAATAGGCTTTGTATGATAGATTTAACTCAAAGGGTCAGATGTGCATTAGGGCCAGACACAGTCAGGTTGGGGAGCACAGACAATTCAGTAGCGTTGCATATCCCCTGGGATGGAATGCTCGTTGTGTCAGCCAGAATTTCTCCAGGGCTCCCACCGGAACACACTCCCCCACCCCCCATAAAATAATTTGGGCTAAATTGCATCTTTCAGCTACTGCCTGAACTGTGTGTGATATATCGCAACATGTGGCCAGTGGCTTAAAGATGCAATCTGGCCTAAATTAAGCCGTGTTCAAAAGACACAGTCCTTTTCTTTGCAAACAAGTTACTTATTTGGGAAGGAACTGTTAGCATGATACTTTTTGTGCAAAACGCTTAACCGTAGGTTGGGAAGTAGGAGGAGCAACAGATACATTAGCATATAACTGTGAATATAAGATAACAGTAGTATAACAAGTCATAGTATAAGAGCTGTGCAGTTATATCAGTGAATCTTCATAATAAGAGTCGGGGGCCTGCAAGTTTGCATCAGATTGCGGCATTCCCATGTAACTCTTGTGCCAGATTTCACTAACACCTGTAGGGGCCAGGTTCCAAAGCTGTCTGGGGTTTCCATTTAAATCAAAAGACTGGCATGAGCCCCTGCCAAAAACCTTATCCATTCCCAGATATTAGGGACTTAACATTTAAATTCCTTACTTATCTTTACAGCTGTTGCTTGCCCATTTGTAAACAGTGCTCAGGTTTCCTTGGAAATATGAAACCACACATGCTTTTGCTTTGGGGAAACAAAATAAACATCTGTTTACACAATAAAGTGAAATTACCAAAACTGAACAATATTTGAATTCCAGAGTTGTGGTTGTTAATTGCCTGTTGAAGTCCAGAACAGGGATGCTGGGAACAATTTTTATAGTGAGGGTGCTGATGATGGAAACCATGTATCGGGTGTTTGTTGTTACTACATCAAGCCAGGGGTGTGTGGCAGCAACCCTAGTACCAGCACCACTGCTTCCCACCCCCTTAAACTTCACTGTTGAATTCTATTAGATCCAGTGGTGGTCAAGCAGGGGCCAGGAAACGGCTCTCTTGAACCTGTCTGTTGCAGTCCAATGACGTCTGGCCTACCATGTGCTGCTCCACTTTGATGACTACAAGGTCTAGCTCTGTAAAACTAACTCAGTCATCTTGGCTGATGCCAGTCTGGTTCCATAAAATCAGCTCCATGAGCTCAGCTATTGCTCAGTCTGGTTTCATAAAGCTAGCTCCATACAGAATCCAGAATATTTGGGTGAGAATTGCAAAACAAAGTAAAACCAGATGCTTTGAGGCAGAGTCCCCAGGTCCCACTTTCAATCTTAAATCTGCTACCCAATCTGAATCCACTATCTATTATCACAGGGTAACCCACTTTCTCCAGGCTATATCTTTCATAATTCCTCTCCTATTTCATAAATACATTCACATGCACTATTTAATATTACTTTCAAAACAAACTATGTTTACAACCTCAAACACTGCTCAGAACTGCACTGTGGCAAAATTATGTAAATTAAGTTTCTAATAGCTTTTCCTTTTTCCTATAATAGAAACAGAGGGTTTTTTTTTTCCATTTAAGCCTTCTGGCTCTGGGATTTACACACAAAACCACAAACTCATAACACTTTTAACTAGTATTAGGCTCAAGATGTAAAATATGGATCCAGATTTCAAACACTTCCAAATTTGGGAGTGTTCGGATGCAGTGTGTTGGTTTAGGTCCATTTCTACCTTTCCTTTACCAAAAGTGCTTCCTCAGTTTAAATTTGCTACAGCCATCTCAAGCATTTGAACATTGTCGTGTTTAATTTGCAATGAATTGCTGCAAGTAGAACTAAAAAAAGAGAGACTATGCTAAGCAAATGAGTTTGCACTTTAAGTGAACTGCATTTCAGTCAGCACAGTCTTTCATTTGCAATGCTGTATGCCTGTGTATAACAGTTGCAGGGAATTTTCAGATATGCTGTGTAGAATTCCAGTGAGTTGAAATGTCTGACTTTATATGATATTGAGTGGTAGAAACCTATATTAATGCAGAGTTAAAGTTGCTTAGTACTATGTCATCCCTTGCAGAACTTTGAGTTGGGCACAACTCATACTTATGAAAACCAGTAAAAAACCCAGTTTTTGTCTTCTTTTAGCAGTGCCTCAATATGGCCTGTCATTGGGGATGGTGGTGAAGGGGACTCCTGCCCAGTGGCCACAATTTGAGGTGGCGACAGCCCCATCCAGTGGCCACAGTTTCATGTAGTGGCAGCCCCGCCTGGTGACTTCCGTACAAAGGGCAACAATCCCTCCTAGTAGTGCATGGGGGCTAGGAGAACCCGGGCCCACCGTATTCCGCTGGGTTCCGACCCAGCACCCTGTGAGACAGGTTCAGCTGCTCACCTGTCTCGATATAGTGTCAGCCTCCAGTCAGCTTCCCTAGGCCTCTTCCTATTCCAGTGTGTATCCCATCCGGCTGCTGCCTGTCTCTGGTGAACACTGCCTTATGGGCTTCCAGACGTTGGGTTCTGTGGCTCCCCTGCTCACTGACTTGCTGTGGGCTCAGCTCTGGACCTCCCTGGAACTCCAAGGATACATCCTCCTCCCTGGTTTGCCAGCCCCAGACTGAGCTGCCTGCCTGGCTTTTAAACACCGTCTCCAGCACGAGCATGTTGGCAGGAGCGTAGGGATGGGGCCTCCTTAGTTCATAACCATTCCTTAAGCCCCTCCTGGCTTGTGAGGGGTTTATACACACATGCCCCATTAACTTTTACTCTGCCAACCTCACAGTTGCTGAAATGTAGAAGCTCTTCACTTGTATTTACAACCCATTCATTCTCTCAGCACTCCACTGAACACTATTAAAGGACAAAAGGCGAGGGTGGACGGGGTTTGCGACCTTCCCTCTCCTGCCCTGAAGCTGGTAGTAGGCAAGGAAATTATTTGCATATCCTCCAGGTGCTGTCTCTGTGTTTAGTGTACCTACACTAAATGGTGGAGGCGGTAGTTAGGCCTGCTTTGGTACAGGTGTGTGTGTGTGGTATGAGTAGGGTGACCAGACAGCAAATGTGAAAAATCGGGATGGGATGGGAGGTAATAGGAGCCTATATAAGAAAAAGACCCAAAAATTGAGACTGTTCCTATAAAATTGGGACATCTGGTCACCATAGGTATGAAGACATTTCATTGCCATTGAATTTCCTAGCTTTTGAACAGTAAAAGAAAGGTTAGTAGTCATATAAGCAGCTATACATATTAAGTCCTGCAATACACATACATAGCCACCCAGTGCCCCCCACTCCACACACACAGACACACACACACTCATACATATATCAGCTGGACCCCAGCAGCCCTGCTTCAGAACATCACCCCAACCATGCCCTTGACCCACGCACTGGTTTCCCCCCTTCAACCTGGTTACCCCCCTAAAGTACCCAGCCCCCTGCCCCACCCCCCACAAGTAGGGAATACATCTCCTTGAAGTCTTCACTTCCTGATATATAAATATTTCAATTGCCATTACTTTCCTTGCTCCTATAACCCAATGTGCATGCACTGTCTGAGGGTATGGCTACATTTGGAATTTCAAAGCGCTGCCCCGGCAGTGCTGCGGGAGCGTTGCCGCAGCAGCGCTGCGAAGTGTGAGTGTAGTCAGAGCGGCAGCGCTGGGAGAGAGCTCTCCCAGCACTGCACGTAAACCACATCCCTTACGGGTGTAGCGTGCAGCGCTGGGAGCCGCGCTCCCAGCGCTGCTGCCCTGATTACACTGACGCTTTACAGCGCTGTATCTTGCAGCGCTCAGGGGGGTGTTTTTTCACACCCCAGTTGCAGCGCTGTAAAGTGTGAGTGTAGCCAAGGCCTAAATTAAAAGACAGCTATGTTGCAGTGGAATGGCTCAGTGGTTTGAGCATTAGCCTGCTAAACCCAGGGTTGTGAGTTCAATCTTTGAGGGGGCCATTTAGGAAAGTGGGATAAAAATCTGGGGATTGGTGTGGCTTGGAGCAGGGATTTGGACTAGATTACCTCCTGAGGTCCCTTCCAACCTGATATTCTATGTGTTATAATACAAAATGCATTAATGCTAAATCAGCAGCTCTTGAGTTCCTTGTTGTCAAAGGGATAGGAATTAAAGAAAGCAGGCTGTATCCATACACCTGCAGTCTTTGGCATCTCTTACTTTAACACCACTATTTGATGTTAGAAAACTTCTGACTTTAGAGACAACCTTAAGTCTTGGCATTGCTATAATTCCTGTGATGTTATGCTTGCCACATGCTCCTTTTTATTCTGTAGTACAAAATGTCACTTGCTGCTTTAATTGATGAGGGATTTATGTTATTCTGGAAGACAACAATTTACTGGGCTAGTGTCATTTACACTATAATCCATTCTTTCACTACTCACTCACAAATCAGTCATTTACTGTAGCTATGTTGGTCCCCAGATATTAGAGAGAGACGTGGAGTGAGGAAATATCTTTTTTTGAGCCAACTTCTGTGGAAGAAAGAGATAAGATTTCAAATGGATGCAGAGCTCTTCTTCTTCAGCTCTGGGAAAGCGACTCCATGTCAGAGCTGAATACAAGGTGCAACAGATGGTTGAGCATAAGGAGTTAACGTGTTGCAAGAGACCATTCAAGGTGAAGTGGGCAGTTAACACCTCTGCAGTCATAGCGGAAATGAGCCATAAATCCAGTGTCTTTACTGAGTCCATTATTTTTAGTGTGTAGCAAAGTTAGGAATTTAAGCTCCCAGGCTTGTTGTGCAGGTTTCCTTTGAGAAAGAAGACTGAGAGGTCAGATACGGAGAGATCATTTTGTGAAAAGGGGTCGCCCATGGGTGATAGGGTGTCTTTGTCTTTTATCATTTTTCTGTGTGAGTTCTTTTAGGAGCACGTTGATTATCTCATTTCACCCACATAGTGCACTAGATGGGCTCACATGTTGTGATAGGCATGTGTAGGACCCATGGATCCTGAAAGATGCATTGTGCAGGGTATTGATCATCATAGCGATAGAGATATGTGTGTAGGTTTTCCATCTGTTGCTGTGGCAGGGTCTGTTTGCTCCTGGCTGCTTATGTATTGCAGAGTAATGTGAACTTGTAACTAAAAGTAACCATGAAACAGCTTTGTACAAGTATAAAGTCTGCTCCAACGTTAATAATAAGCACAATTTGTTTTGCGACTAATTGAGATTAGAATCCAAGTGTCTCCTCTCTAAAATAAAATAAAGTTTATTTTAAAAGATGTCCATTTTTCTGTAACATCACCAAGGAATTTGGTTTGATTTATGTATTGGTGCTTTCAACTCTGGCCTTTACATCACATCTCAAACTAGGATGTAGACTCACACCTAGTGCTAAGAATGGCACCTACGTATTCACAGTAATATATTCAGTAGAAATAGATTATACAGTCACTATCCTATCAGGGCTGCTGCCTCAGATAGACAGGGGAACTTTGTGTGAGTCTAATTGAGAGCTTAATTCTCCAAACAGGTCGATCTGCACAAATCTTTGCATCCGTGTGGAATCCCATTGCTTTTACAGGGAATAGTATTGGGGGGAGCAGTTCCATTTTTTTCTCCCTCCTTTTCCTCTCAGCCAGACTACAGCCTGAGCAGTTCTTACTCATCTTCACGCCGCTCCCTGGCTGAGGGAGGGATGGAAATAATCTAGTTCATAGCGAATGACATGCTACCGGTACAAATTGTAGAAGAAATAAGCATTTATATTAAACTGTGTGAAACTTGTTAAATAATTCAAATGTTCAACACTTTTAATTGCAATATCTACATATACAGCCTTATCAAAATATTTTATAGATATTTAATAGCTTTGGCTTCAAACTAGCCAATGCATTCTAGAATTTTAGACTAGCAGAGTGGTGGATATAAAGCTGTGCAGAGTATGTATAGGATTTAGGATGTTCTGCATCAGAACTACTAGAAGTTACCCACACAAACCCCTGTATATCTGTAGGAGAAAACTTCCTACAGTGATAGTAGTTTCAAAGTCTGTAAATAGTGTCATTTTTCTGTGGTTTTTAGGAATTTGGACTCGTATGTTAGCACTCCAACAGCTAATGGGTGTAAATGGCCCTTTAAAATGAAATCTTTATTAGTAAATAATAGGCCGAGAAAAGAGCACCGTTTTATCTTTGAGAAAATTAAATAAAGCTTGATACCTTGTTGGGTAGTGAAGAAGCAGAATGAGGCAGAGAATGTACAGGAAAATATCCTGGAGATTGATGAACCTAGCCCTTCATCAAACATGTGAAAATGTTGATTTCTCTAAATAAATGATACAGTTTGAGCACTGAATGGTGAATTAATATTATTGTATTTTGCTGGGAAAGAAGTCAAACAGATTTCAAAGCAAAATTTAAGAAGTAAAAGGGCCTAGAGTACTCAAATCATATATTTCATGTTCTGTATGAAAGAACTTGTGTGGTTGATTATTTAGTAATTGTACTATCACGGAATTGAGCTGCAATAGTCACATAATTTTTAAGTGAGGCATATTACGTCTTTGTATACACTGGCACATGAAGGACAAAGCTTTTGTTGTTCAGAGGTGTTAAAAAAATCCCACACAAAATACAAAAGTTTTGTCAACAACAAGTGCTGGTGTGAAAAGCTGACCCGCTCCTTTGGGGTGGAAGCTTTTTGTGAGCAGGAGAGCTCTCTCCTGCCTACAGACAGCGGCTGCACTGCATGCCTTTTACAGGGCTGCCCGGAGGGGAGAAGAGGGGGCAAGTGGGGCAATTTGCCCCAGGCCCTGGGCCCCTGCGGGGCCCCCACAAGAGTTTTTCGGGGCCCCTGGAGCAGGGTTCTTCACTCGCTCTGGGAGCCCCGGAAAACTCTTGCAGGGCCCAGGCCCCCAGAGCTTCTTCCGCTCCGGGTCTTTGGCAGCAATTCGGTAGCAGGGGAAGACCCCAGGCCCCCTGAATCCTCTGAGTGGCCCTGGCCTTTCAGCTAGGGTGACCAGACAGCAAATGTGAAAAACTGGGACAGAGGGTGAGGGGTCCTAGGAGCCTATAGAAGAAAAAGATCGAGACTGCGCCTATAATCGAGACTGTGCCTATAAAATCGGGACATCTGGTCACTCTACTTTTAGCAGGATGGCTGTAGTGGCACAGCCGTGTCACTAAAAGCTGCATCGTGTAGACAAAGCCTAAGTAAATGTGCTGGTACTGTTTTATCTCTTTCGTGTTGGGTTTTTCCATAGCATGCACCACTGTGGTATTTAAACATATCTCAGATAAATTAAAAAGTCCTGTTTTGATCTCTAAGAAAATGTGCAGAGTTCTCCGCTCCCTAGGTAACAGAGGCTGAGCTTGGCAAAATTATTATATAAAAATCATCAGCATTTTGATGCTGCTGGTTATGCTGAAAATACTTTCTCAGTGAGGAAGGCTTTACAGTGTACTCTGAAGGCAGTTAGACTCTGGAAGTTCATTTCACAACAGAATTCCCTCAGCCAAAGATGCTTTTTTTTCTGGTTCTCATATGCTCCATCTCGAGTTTTGCACAATCCCAGAGGAGTGCAGCTGTGTAGGCATATTATAAATGGAGATATGAGACACAGTTACTGATGTAAATGGGCCTTGATCTTTTGGCTCTGAAAATAGAGCCAACATCGGTGGTAGATTTGGAGTATAGGGGTTTGTTTTAGGTGGCTTGTAAATTGTCCATTCAGGAAGTGGATGACTTAATTCTGCATGAGTTAGAGCCTCTGCATTGCTTTCACATTCAGTTCCTAGTGTACAGTGTGTTACTGTAGAATCTGGATTTGATGAACAAAAATCCTTAGACAAGGACTAGATCCTTGTCCGAGAGAAAGTGACAGAGTTTCCTATCAAGTGGCAGGCTGAAAAAGCTTTGTTTTAGAATATGGTTGATCAACTTAGTTTAATTATGAATCAAGAAGGACTTCAAAGCTTTCCATCAGTTTGACAAACAGGGTTGTGGAGGTGGGATGCGTTTAATAGAAAAAGAAGACATGCTCCAAGTAGTTCTTAGAAGAGGCTTTCCCTGCTGAGCAGCATCGGATCATCCTTGGCTAGGTTTAGTATTAGCCAGCTGTTTTTCTGTACAATAATGTGATACTGTTTACCAACTTAAATGAACAGGTCTATTGTTCACTGTATTCTACATAATCTTAGAAGGTAGAGATATTATTGACATATACCTTTTTTTCTGAAAATTCAGAGGGCTGGCCAAGATTAGCTCCTTATCAGATATTGTATTTCTGTGCCTATACAAGTTGCAGCCTAGTTGTAACTCTGTATTAGCGTACATCAGCTTTGTAAACTGAATTATATGCTTAAAGAAACTTTGGGCTTGTTGACAGGTAAGCACGCTATTATAGGTTTTTAGAAATAGTCATTTAACACAAACTATACTAAAAGAACAAAGACCTAAGACTGCTTTGAAAATCCACTGAAGAATTCACTGAATCCATAAAGAGCTAGATTCATCTGTAACGCCATTGCTTTAAACAGACAAGGGATGAATTTATCCCAATGCGTTTTTCCCTGAACATATAGTACAGGGGTTCCCAAGCTTGGCTCGTGGCTTGTTCAGGATACGCATCTGGCGGGCTGCAAGTCGCTTTGTTTACCTGAGCATCTGCAGGTACAGCCTCTCGCAGCTCCCAGTGGCTGTGGTTCGCTGTTCCCAGCCAATGGGAGCTGCGGGAAGTGGTGTGGGCCGGGCCATTGCTTCCTGCAGCTCCCATTGGCCAGGAATGGCAAACTGTGGCCACTGGGAGCTGGGAGCGGCCATATCTGTGGATGCTCAGGTAAACAAAGAGTCTCGCGGCCCGCCAGGGGCCTACCCTGTACAAGCCATGAAGCAAGTTTGGGAACACTTGAGATATTACAATATACTCAGTTTTCTTAAATATATTTCAGTCTATGAAACTTTGTGATTATTCACTGTACTGAATAATCAAAGATGTCTTTTTTCCGTAGTTAATTCCCCTTTGGGTATTTGGCATTGTGGAGAAACATGTTTCTCAAAAGAAGGCAGGTGTTGTTTCTCTGATGGCAAAACAAGACATCACAAACTTGTCTTGTATATCTATTTACTTTGTTAGCTATAGAATAGAGTACATGTGTTATTTGCCAGTACACCTACGCAAAAAAGTTAGAAGTGGTTTACAAATTAAAAATAAATATAATTTCATATTGCAAATCCCTTGTAAGAGGAGCTAAGAGGAAAACCAGAGTTAGTTGCTTAGCATACAGAAGAAATGGGATAGAAATGAAAAAAGAAGGAAAAATTGGCCACTCTTACTCACCATATGGCCAGTACACGATACCAGTCTTCTCATTACTTCATTAAATATTACAGTTAAAAGTTTGCTTTCAGATTTGTACAGAAGACTTGACGAGTGAATGTTTCACACCTTATTAACTGACTCATGTTGTTTATTTACATTCCTGCTTTTGAAAGAGATGCATGTTAGAGATGTCTCCAAAACTAGGACATCTAATACAACTCTTCCCCTAATAATTTTGGTTTCAGGTTGATCTAATATTGGAAGGAAGCTATTTTCTAATCCTGATTCAGATATAGCTAAAATCTCTTAAGAATGACTTGTGTAGATTTTGAGTGCCTTCTAAATAGTTTTTCTGCTTCTATGTATATACTATAAAAGAGCATTAGTAAGTTGCCTCACCTAAACATTTTGTTGAATCTTGTTTTGCTTATTCATATTTTTAGTTTCTTTATCCCTTTTCTTGTATTCTCTGATACATTTTTAATTTTCAATCTATTATTTTCAATTTTTCTCATTTATATTTTAACTTTCTCTATTCTCTCCTTTTATTTATTTGAAAAATAGCTAATTCTTCCCTTTTCGCATTTAGCCCATTTTCTGTGGCATAGTTCTTTGCTTTCTTGCATAGTCCATTGTTTCTTCCTCTACAATCCCATATATGTTTGCTGTGATGCCTTTGATTCCTGTAACATCCTCTATGACCTCTGTTTATGCAGGTAGTCAGACCAGATTATCAAAATAGTCCCTTCTGTCCTTATAGTTTATGAATCAATGAATGTGGTGGCCTTGTTCACTAATTTGGAATCCACAGAAGATGGACAATATTTATGAATTTTATTGTTGGCTTCAAGGCCCCATTTGTATACTGTACAGTGCATTCTGCACTTACACAAGCTATTTGATCAGTTCAGAAATGTCCTTTATATGGGGGCAGGGGGAGGACACAAGTTACCGTTCTAATCCTCAGCAGTTTCCATTAATAGCTGGAAAGCTCTCTTACAGCACAAAGTGCAATAAAGGAATTTAAAACAACCTTTTTGTAGAGGTCTCCATTATTGGGTGGTGGCAGGGACCTCTCTGTTATGTTTGACCCTACTTGACTTTAAAAGCCCCTGATAAACATTTTAATATATTTAAGTGAGTGTGACTTTTTAACTTTTAACACTCTTTCCCAATTAAGATGTTCAGGCCTTAGACTTAAATATCTCTTCACAACTACTCTCTAATAATGTTGCTGGCTGAAAAACTGGAGAGGAGGATTTGGGGGGGAAATATATTGTATTTACTCCTTTTTTTTTTAAACAACCCTGTTTTGTAGGGTAGTTTTTAATATCATGGTACACACAGCATAGATATTATATGTACATGATTTGATACATCAGTGTTATAAATAGGATTTAATTTTCTCTCTCTTTGAAACTGAGGCTGTCTTGTAGAAAGCAGAGAGCTAGGAGCTGTGTTGTTATTTTATTATCAATTTTTATAACAGTACTTTTGTGCAGCCCTGGCTGACTTATTGGTTTAGATACTGTATACACAGAGTAAGAGATGGTCCTGGCCCTAAAAAGCTTCCAGTCTAAATTAGGGCTTTCAAGCAATTAAAAAAAGTAATTGTGATTAATTGCGCTGTTAAACAATAGGAGAATACCATTTATTTAAATATTTGTGGATGTTTTCTACATTTTTAAATATATTGATTTCAATTAAAACACAGAATACAAAGTGTGCAGTGCTCACTTTATATTATTTTTATTACAAATATTTATGCTGTAAAAAACAAAAGAAATAGTATTTTTCAGTTAACTTACTACAGATACTGTAATGCAATCTCTTTATCATGAAAGTTGATCTTACAAATGTAGAATTATGTACAAAAAAACCTGCATTCAAAAATAAAACAATGTAAAACTTCAGAGTCTTACAAATCCACTCAGTCCTACTTCTTGTTCAGTCAGTCACTCAGATAAACAAATTTGTTTACATTTATGGGAGCTAATGCTGCCTGCTTCTTGTTTATAGTGTCACCTGAAAGTGAAAACAGGCATTCACATGTCACTGTTGTATCCGGAGTCACAAGATGTTTACGTCCCAGATGTGCTAAAGATTCATATGTCCGTTCATGCTTCAACCACAATTCCAGAGGACTTGCGTCATTGCTGATGCCAATCCTTTAATAACTAAAAATTGGGGGTTTACTAATAAAAGCAAAGAAGGAAAGAATTATAAATGATTAATAGATCATATACATACAAGTAATTTTTCAGTGTTCATAGATTAGGATCACTGCAGTGATGGAATAAACTGCTAGCTTGCAAAAGTCTCTCCGAAATCACCTAAACAGGTTGGAGGTCATTAGTTCTTGTTATAGCCAGGGGCGGCTCCAGGCACCAGCACGCCAAGCACTTGCTTGGGGCGGCAAGCCACTGGGGCACTCTGCCGGTCGCCATGAGGGAGTGCGGGAGGTCCGCCAAAGCCATGGGACTCATAGACTCATAGACTCTAGGACTGGAAGGGACCTCGAGAGGTCATCGAGTCCAGTCCCCTGCCCTCATGGCAGGACCAAATACTGTCTAGACCATCCCTGATAGACATTTATCTAACCTACTCTTAAATATCTCCAGCGATGGAGATTCCACAACTTTCCTAGGCAATCTATTCCAGTGTTTAACTACCCTGACAGTTAGGAACTTTTTCCTAATGTCCAACCTAAATCTCCCTTGCTGCAGTTTAAGCCCATTGCTTCTTGTTCTATCATTGGAGGCTAAGGTGAACAAGTTTTCTCCCTCCTCCTGATGACACCCTTTTAGATACCTGAAAACTGCTATCAGGTCCCCTCTCAGTCTTCTCTTTTCCAAACTAAACAAACCCAATTCCTTCAGCCTTCCTTCATAGGTCATGTTCTCAAGACCTTTAATCATTCTTGTTGCTCTTCTCTGGACCCTCTCCAATTTCTCCACATCTTTCTTGAAATGCGGTGCCCAGAACTGGACACAATACTCCAGTTGAGGCCTAACCAGCGCAGAGTAAAGCGGAAGAATGACTTCTCGTGTCTTGTTTACAACACACCTGTTAATGCATCCCAGAATCACGTTTGCTTTTTTTGCAACAGTATCACACTGTTCACTCATATTAAGCTTGTGGTCCACTATGACCCCTAGATCTCTTTCTGCCATACTCCTTCCTAGACAGTCTCTTCCCATTCTGTATGTGTGAAACTGATTGTTCCTTCCTAAGTGCAGCACTTTGCATTTATCTTTATTGAACTTCATCCTGTTTACCTCAGACCATTTCTCCAATTTGTCCGGATCATTTTGAATTTTGACCCTGTCCTCCAGAGCAGTTGCAATCCCTCCCAGTTTGGTATCGTCCGCAAACTTAATAAGCGTACTTTCTATGCCAACATCTAAATCGTTGATGAAGATATTGAACAGAACCAGTCCCAAAACAGACCCCTGCGGAACCCCACTTGTTATACCTTTCCAGCAGGATTGGGAGCCATTAACAACTACTCTCTGAGTACGGTTATCCAGCCAGTTATGCACCCACCTTATAGTAGCCCCATCTAAATTGTACTTTCCTAGTTTATCTATAAGAATATCATGCGAAACTGTATCAAATGCCTTACTAAAGCCTAGGTATATCACATCCACCGCTTCTCCCTTATCCACAAGGCTCGTTATCCTATCAAAGAATGCTATCAGATTAGTTTGACATGATTTGTTCTTTACAAATCCATGCTGGCTATTCCCTATCACCTTACCACCAACGGACCCTCCACAGGCATGCCATCGAAGGGAGCCTGCCTGCTGTGCTTAGGGCAGCAAAATGTCTAGAGCCACCCCTGGTTAGAGCTTCCATGTTAGAAATACAGTCCAGAGAAATGAAACAGGAATTGAAGAAAAAATGGAGATATCTCAGGGGTCCTTTTATATCCTCTGCTATGTGCATGGAATTTTACTGTCTCAAAGAAAGCCCACAGCCTCTGTTTGTGGAAAGTTACTGGCCCAAATGGAGTCCAGGGTCACAGGAGCATATCACATGTCCTCATGTACTTTACTGAACCACATGGGGTGGCCATTGGCCCCTTGAACTCTGGGCATCCACAGGAAGAGATATCTTGGTGGGATGAGTTTCTTCTATGGCCTACTGTGAGTGGAGTGTCCTTAAGGGGCCATCAATACATAGCTATCTGGCCCTAATGTAAATTCTGCCTGAGGGTGTTATTTGGGAATACAACACGTGTAAGATACCAGAACATAGCCAATATTCATAACTTCAGACAGAGACAACAGGTGCCTGCTGATAGTGTGGCGGGTAGGGGGAGTCATAATTTAAAAGTTTGCCTCCCCCTCCCCAACAACTTGAATCACATACACCCAGTACCTCTCCTTTTAACCTCAGCAGCCCCTACCTGCTGCTTCCAGATGTTTGCTGTCGCCTCTCCCCATGGCCACAGCTGCTAGCTTGCTGGCACTAGCAGCTGCTGTGCAGGGAAGGGTCCCGACCACAGCATATGACTTAGTGGGGCCAGCAAATTCTGGAAAAATTTGGTGGGGCACATGACTCCACATGCCAGCCTCCCCCCTACATGTCAGCCCTGAGTTCAGATACAAAGATGATACATGCATATAAACAGGATAATCATACTTAGCAAATCATAACTTTTCCATTGACACCTTATATGACATATTTTGTACAAGATTTGTTGCAATTGTGCAACAGTGGTCATATCAATTATATAAATGGTCATATTCAATCATACGGCATTACTCCTTCTCATGCAAACATTTCTATTATTTTGCCATCATAATGGAAGTGTAATGGAAGTGAGCTGCAAAGTTGCAAGCACAGACTTTTTTATTTTATAAAGAGAATTTTTTAGAATTAAATGGATTGTGATAGAGGATTATCTTAAATATACCAGTATATACAGATATGGTATCTTCAATATTTAGTGGTAATAGAAAAAGCATTCATAATTAAATTAGAAATACATGGAATTTATTTCAGAGGAGACATTTCATATACTCTGTTTATTTGTAAAAATTGTATTTTGTCTAATATCACATCTCATTGTAAGATTAAAAATTATCTGCAAGGTAGATGGAAATTGTAAATAGCTAATACTTTAGCTGCTTATAATGAACAGATCCTTAGGGGGAATCTGCTTCCTTCAAGGAAAATGGAACAAAAGCAATACAGTTGTGCACTATATGAAGAGGTGATACAGAGCACGTTTCAATATTTTTTAAAACAAATGAACTATTATGAAGTTTGCATATCAATTATATGTTCATGCTCTGGGCCAAATTCTGCTTTGTCATTCTCTTGGATCTTCTCGGTCTTTAAGTGAAGACAGAATTTATCTGTATTTTCCTTTTAGTTTATTCTGAAATCGGGGCACAACCTCTGAAGAAAGTTTGCTTTTGCAAACTACTGAAATAACATTTTTCATTAAAACATAAGTGTGCTCCCTAACAGTACGTTTCAAGTTTCTTGTCCATTCCATAATAGCTACTGGGAAGCATAATTAAAAATGTAGAAAGCTTGTCAGACTGGAAGGGGAGATTTATGCAACTTTTGGGCAACATTCGGTACTGAAAATAAAGATGTTCCTTCCATGTTATTTCTAAACCTACCCACTGTCCGTCCCTAATGCGGGTTCGGTGAATTTTTTAATTGAGAGAGGAAAATTAAAACCAGACAGACTGAAAATTCAAAACACCACGTGGCCATTTATTAACAGGGAGAAAATCACAACTTGGGCTGGGGAGGAGCACTTTTACCAACTAACAGTACTGTTGGAACAAAACATTCACACAACTTGAAGCAATCTATTTACATTCATTAGCAAGGAACCAGATACTTCAAAATTAACTGCTTTTTAAAAAAGGTAAACGAATACACCAAATTAAATGAACTGTGTGCACACTAACCAGATACTACTATCAAATACACCAATTAACTTCAGTAGCAGTTATTACAATGACTCAGTTCTTATATACCATATATACACAACTTTACATCGGATAATAATATATGCAGTTCTGTACCAATTAAGAGAGGGGAAAAGAGAAGAGGCTAAGCAAAGCACAGACAGAAAAATTAGAAAGCAAGTACCATATTCCAGGCGCAGCTGACCAGCAGTACAGACACCAGAACCATACCGAATACGGAGAAGATAACGTTGAAAAAAGCAATAAACGACACGTCCCGAGCCGGCTATATCCGGAGGAGACCCCTGGCTGAAGGGTTGATCAGGTTCTTCAGTCAGTATGTGGATACTCCTGCAGATCCTGGCACGAGGCATGGTTTTATTCAAAGGCTCTTTTACACTTGTCAAAATCTGATTGGTTCCTAGCTCCTTCACCTTCCGGGCTCCGAGCTGGCGCCCTCTACGTAGATAGAATTTGCACACGGCACACTAGATGCTGCTAGAAGCTGCACCCAGCACACTAGCATGGTTTTGCACACGACCCTAATCTGACCGTTTGAACTGAGCTACGATTGGTCAGATTGGATTCCCTTGCCCACGGCATGCTGGTGTTATGCACACAGCACTAACCTGACCCCTGGGTTACCAGGTAGAAGAGCAGAAGACTGCACATGGCACTGGCCTGACCCCTAGGTGACCAGGAAAAAGAGTGGGAAAATGCACATAGCACTTTAATGTTGCACACCGCACCATGGTGTTGCACACAGTACCAGTGTGACCTTTAGATGACCAACAATTGGCCATACAGACACCATGTTGGAATAAAGACCTTAGGGCTGCGACACCCACTTTCCCATTCTCTTTTACAGAAGTAATAATGCCAATAAATACGAGTCAGTCAAAAACCAAGTCTCTGTCCATTATAACTAAAGGAGTGTGTATTGGATTTAATTAGGGGACATTAGTTTGACAATAAATGATAGCCCATGATAAATATATGCATTATTGTATAAGTAGAGTGCATTACTGGCATTTGAAGCTTTAAATGAAAGCTTAAAAGAAAAAGTTGTCTCACTTGCTGTCGTGACTATATTACTGTACTTTATTTTTGCCATTTGTGAGAGAGTGTGTATCATTACTTTTTGGGCAAAGAGTGATAATTCGTGATGGGGATCAAACTCCTTCACTTCATGGTGTGGCTTGTTTGGGAAACTAGACAGAAGCTATACACTCTACCTTCTTCCTCTTCTTGATGTGTTTTTGGCCTTTCTTTATTGTCAATTCCCATTTCTTACACTTTGGGGAGCACTGTATAGTGGGAAGGCAAATGTAATTCAGAACATTGGGACTGTGTGGGCATATCCAGAAATGTTTAGATGTTTTCAAGCTATAAAGGAGGAGGTTAAGGATGAGAAGAAGCCAAGCAAATTGGCTAAACCACCAGAAAAGGGGTCTATTACAGGAGTGGGTGGATGAGGTTCTGTGGTCTGCAGTGTGCAGGAGGTCAGACTAGATGATCATGATGGTCTCTTCTGGCATCAGTCTGTGAGTCTATGAGATCAAGTTTGGAGAACCACTTTTCTGACCCTGAGCTGAGCCCAGAGGGAGATCAGGAGAGAGGGAAGATGATCCTGTGACATCAAGTGCATTTTATTATGATATTACTTTGGAAAAATCACTGAAGCCCAAACTCATGAAAGAAAGAGACACCAAACCTTTAATTACTACTAATTTGAAAAATTCCTAGTAGCAAAAAAAGTAAGATTAGTACTTCAAGCTGCTGAAGTTACTGTACAAAACACTTCACTATTCTGTAATTTCAGTTGTGTTGAGATGGCCGGACTGCATCACCTTGCCTGAAGGGATTATACTTTCAAACCCGGCTCTGCAACATATTAGCCTCCCAGGGTAGCGAAATAACCCACTTACAATGCTATTAGATTTATTTCTCTAGCAAACTCACATTGAAGGCAGGTGCTCTGTCTACCAGCATTAAACAATCAAGTTTACTAGTGGTCATTGTCATGGAGCACATCTCTCACTACCCTATTGGTGCCTCTTCCTTGTCACTCTGGGGATTAGCTTGAGGCCAGCACCCTCTGTCCACAGCTCACACACCATCACTGTGGGCTTGTCTACATCAGAAAGTTGCAGCGCTGGTGAGGGAGTTACAGCGCTGCAACTTTGAAGGTGTACACATCTGCAGGGCACCACCAGCGCTGCAACTCCCTGTTTGCAGCGCTGGCCGTACTCCCGTTTTGTCTCGGGTGTAGAGGATCCAGCGCTGGTGATCCAGCGCTGGTAATCCAATGTAGACAGTTACCAGCGCTTTTCTTGACCTCCGTGGAAGGAGGAAGCCTCTGGTAATCAAGCTGGTTTCCTTTCCCGGTTTGCTCTCTTGGTCCCGGAGCCACCCAGCAAACCGCAGGGAAGGAGACCTGCTTGCTCGGGGTTCCGGGACCGAGAGAGCAAACCGGGAAAGGAGACCAGCTTCCCCGCGGTTTGCTCTCGCGTTCCCGGAGCCACCCAGCAAACCGCAGGGAAGGAGACCTGCTTGCTCGGGGTTCCGGGACCGAGAGAGCAAACCGGGAACGCCGCGGTTTGCTCTCTCGGTCCCGGAGCCACCCAGCAAACCGCAGGGAAGGAGACCTGCTTGCTCGGGGTTCCGGGACCGAGAGAGCAAACCGGGAAAGGAAACCAGCTTCGCCGCGGTTTGCTCTCTCGGTCCCGGAACCCCGAGCAAGCAGGTCTCCTTCCCTGCGGTTTGCTGGGTGGCTCCGGGACCGAGAGAGCAAACCGCGGCGTTCCCAGTTTGCTCTCTCGGTCCCGGAACCCCGAGCAAGCAGGTCTCCTTCCCTGCGGTTTGCTGGCTGGCTCCGGGACCGAGAGAGCAAACCGCGGCGTTCCCGGTTTGCTCTCTCGGTCCCGGAACCCCGAGCAAGCAGGTCTCCTTCCCTGCGGTTTGCTGGGTGGCTCCGGGACCGAGAGAGCAAACCGCGGCGTTCCCGGTTTGCTCTCTCGGTCCGGAACCCCGAGCAAGCAGGTCTCCTTCCCTGCGGTTTGCTGGGTGGCTCCGGGACCGAGAGAGCAAACCGCGGCGTTCCCGGTTTGCTCTCTCGGTCCCGGAACCCCGAGCAAGCAGGTCTCCTTCCCTGCGGTTTGCTGGCTGGCTCCGGGACCGAGAGAGCAAACCGCGGGGAAGCTGGTTTCCTTTCCCGGTTTGCTCTCTCGTCCCGGAACCCCCCTTGAAGCCGCCCAACAGCGCTGCAGTGTGGCCACATCTAACACCACTTGCAGCGCTGGTTGCTGTAAGTGTGGCCACTCTGCAGCGCTGGCCCTATACAGCTGTACTAATACAGCTGTAACAACCAGCGCTGCAAAATTTTAGATGTAGACATGGCCTGTGTCTCTGCCTGCAGCCCCTCTGGCAGTCTCAGGAACCGCAGTTCCCTCTTCATGACTCAGCACTCCAGCTGCATCACCATCTGTGTTTCCTACTTCCAGGGTGTAGTATCTCAGTCCAATGCCAATTCCCCAGTGGGGAGGAGACCTGGGCCTACCCACTACTCCAAGTCCTGACCCTGAGACCCTATAGATAGCAGCCTCTTGCTGTGAGAATTTAATTTCTCTCAATGCTGCTATTTCTCCCTGGGTGACTTTCCCATGGCCCCAGCACCTTCTTTGCCCTAGACTCAGGGTGTTTAACTACTCAGTCCCAGCACCCAGCTAGGAGCTCCTGCTTGGTCCTCCCCGTCCCTGCCAGCAATACTGTCTAAGCATGGCCTTCTTATCAACCTCTCTGAAGCTTTGGCTTATCTGTAAAGATCATCTTGTTTTCAAAAAGCATGCATTATTAAAGAGCTTTCAGTACTGCTTGTTTTATGAGCAACAATAGCTAACTATTGCAGGTGCAAGAAAGAATGGTTATATTTGTGCTTCATAATGTAAAACTAGGAAACAGCTATACCTTAGTTGGAATCCAGACGGTATTTCCCTATTATGAAGATATTATATCTTTGAACAAAAGCCTATTAATTTTACTCCACATTTATTCCATATTTTTGAGCTATCTATCCAAATTCAGTATGCACCTTGTTCATTATGTTTCTATATTCTTCTGTGAACATTTTCTCATTATCCTGTAGTAGGGTAGTCAGTGTTATTACTTAATGACACTTACCTGTAGACACATTGAAACTTAATAAGTAATAATATACTATATTTCATCCTAGTAAATGTACAATATAAACCTGTATTTACTAACATTTTAGCTTCTTACACTGCCAAGTATATTCAAAATGCTAGGCACTGCCATAAGATGATCTTCCTGTTTTGCAGTCGTAAGTTAAATAATTTTAAAAGGTATTTCAAATATGCAGAGGGAATCCTCCTGTTATTGTGAGGCTCAACATGAGTTAGCTTCCAGACTGCTTAAACACCATTGGCGCTAACAAAATTAGGACAAAGTGTTGGCCCTCATGAGATAGTTGAAATATTAACCAAACAAAGATTTGTGCATCATTGGCTTTGCTAATATATATAAATACAGTTATTGTCATTTTAAAAATAGGTTAACATTTGGCAATCTAAAGTGTTGGGAAAACCTGCGCTGTGTGGTTACTTGGTTAACGCTGCCTTTTTTCTGTGGTGATCACATTCCTTTCAACTTTTCAATTCATTTTAATTAATTGTATTTAATACAATAGTACCAAGAACCAGCCAAGATCAGAGCCGCATTGATTTAGGTACATTCATACACAGACTAACAGACAGTCCATGCCCGGAAGAGCTTACCATCTAAGTAAACAAGACAGACAAAGGGTAAGGAAAAGGGATATAACGAACAACCCGAGCGATTAATGGGATGATGGCAATTGTCATGCTATGTGAGCTTTTGTTGTTGTTTTTTTTTTAATTGGGGTAGTTTAGCTAGGACGGGATTAGCAAAAAAAAAGAAAGATGATGAGAAGGGGAGGAAGGAAGGGGGCAGATGTAGAGTGAGGCTGGGGGGAAAAGACTGACTGGAGAGATTGAAGCAAACAGCCAATCCAGCACAAGGCAAAGACCATTCAAAATTGTTTAACATGTTATTAGTATCCCTCAGTTTGTTTAAACTGCTTGTGCTGCTGTTTCTGCCTCCTTCAGTCTGGCTGGCTCCTCCCTGCAGTTTCTTTCCTAAGGACCACATGATGTGGGGGAGGAGACAGACTCCATATGCTCGTGTCCCCTGAGGTGTGTGGTGGTTTCCTCTACACAATTCTGGGCCTGGAGGATGCTATGGTGGAGGGGTGCCCCCATCTAGGGTCCCATTTTACACTCTCTCTGTGCAAGCAGTGTTTGCTTAAACTGCTTCCGCAGCTGCTCTGCCAGTTTCCAATATCTTTTTGTTTTATTTCAGTGGCTTTGTAGTATGTCTGGTCTGTGTTAAAGTGAAATATTCTTTGGACCATTGTAATTTATATTTTGAATATGCAGAAGGAAATCATGCTTAGTCCCCTGTAAGATACTCCATACTGGCAGATCACTGTGCCTCCACAAAGCCCCACTCAGGAATCCACCTGGCTTAGAACAGCTTTCAGGATTGGGACCTTGGCTTATAGCTGTCAGTTTATAAAATACTGGAATTGTCTTCACTCTGCGGGTTTCAGTTGTCATTTGGATTTTTTTTTAAATTATACTCTGAATGCAACACAGTATTGCTATTATAGTGTATTAATCTGTATCTATTTGTCCAGTTTTTTAGGTTATAAAGCCTCTGAGCAGGGATTATCTTCTGTTCTATGTATAATGTGCAAACTAAGCACGGTGAGACCACAACCCTGTTTTTTAGGTGCTAGCAGAATATAAATAGTTAATAATAATGATAGTCTGATTAGCAAAATGGATCTTTTCTCATCAACAGATTATGTTTGCGATATCAAATTATTGAGAATTTTGAAATAGATAGAAATATAAATTGAAAAGAAGTTAATGAAAATTCTGTTAGATTAACAAACATAGATTTAAAACAAATTGATAAGTAGCTAATGTTCAAATTTTTAAGATTCTAGTATTCTTTTTTTACTAGACAAAGTAGACACAAATAAAAAAACCCAACAAACTCCCCCTCCAACCTAAATCCACATTATTGGGGTAATCAATGAAATACAAACCTAATAAGTTTTTACAGCAGCCACCCTAGGATTACATGGAAGTACAGTCACAAGGTTGTATTCTGACTAGCCAACTACATTACATGAAGATAAATAAAAAAAAATAAGTGCAAGACAGAGTCGGAAAGCTCAGAGACAGCACAAACTTGAGTGTCTTGTAGTAAATTAATTTCCCCAGAGACAGGAAAAAGTATTCAGAATTACAAACAGAATAACTGATTCAACACTGAATTTACCAGTACTTCATGTTGTATTCTTCAGACACACAGAACTTGAGAGTGTTTTAAAAGGTGTAATATATTAGGGGTTTTTTTTCATCCAAGAGTTCATGTTTATTCAATATTGTACAGAAATGGAATTGTTTTTGCCAGTCTGAATGTGAGAAAGTAGTATGGTTACTGATATGTAACTGTTGTTGTTTTCCATTTCCCTGCAGCTGAGAGACCTGATTTGCATTATAATAGTAACATTATTTTTCAACTACAAAATTTTAAAACCCTCGTACTCTAATTCACCAATAGTGACCCTCTGTCATTTAGGGTACAAGGGTTTGCATAATATTTATTTCTCACCTCTATACCCTTAAATGTATATCATTGCTGTGAATGGCTGCCATCCTCATACTTCCTCATCCATATGCCCACAACAAAGACGGCTGCCTCAATTTCTGATCCCACTCTGTAATCTGATAGTTTAATTCCATGTAGGGCTGTTGATTAATCACAGTTAACTTACACTATTAACTCAAAATCAATTGCGATTAAAAAATGTATTGTGATTAATCGCAGTTTTAATCACACTGTTAAACAATAAAGTACCAATAGAAATGTATTAAGTATTTCGGATGTTTTTCTACATTTTCAAATATATTGTAGGGCTGTCAAGCAATTAAAAAAATTAAATGCTATTAATCACACGATTAAAAAAATTAATTGTGATTAATTACACTGTTAAACAATAATAGAATACAATATAATTGAAATATTTTTTGATGTTTTCTACATTTTTAAATATATTTATTTCAGTTACAACACAGAATACAAAGTATACAGTCCTCACTTCATATTTATTTTTATTACAAATATTTTCACTGTAAAAACACAAGATATAGTGTTTTTCAATTCATCTAATACAAGTACTGTAGTGAAATTTCTTTATCATGAAAATTGAACTTACAAAAGCAGAATTATGTACAAAAAAACCTGCATTCAAAAATAAAACAATGTAAAACTTGAGTCTACAAGTCCACTCAGTCCTATTTCTTGTTCAGCCAATCACTTAGACAAATACGTTTGTTTACATTTGCAGGAGATAATGCTGTCTGCTTCTTGTTTACAGTGTCATCTGAAAGTGAGACGTGTTGTAGTTGGCGTTGCAAGATATTTACATGCCAGATATGCTAAAAATTCTTATGTCCCTTCATGCTTCAACCACCATTCCAGAGGACATGCAACCCAAAACAGTGCGAACCGACACATGTTCATTTTCATCATCTGAGTCAGATGACACCAGCAGAGGGTTGATTTTCTTTTTTGGTGTTTCGGGTTCTGTAGTTTCCGCATCGGAGTGTTGCTCTTTTAAGACTTCTGAAAGCATGCTCCATATCTCATCTTTCTCAGATTTTGGAAGGCACTTCAGATTCTTTAACTTTGGGTTGAGTGCTGTAGTGTCTTTAAAAATCTCACATTAGTATCTTCTTTGCATTTTTTCAAATCTGTTCTTAAAATGAACATGTCCTGAGTCATCATTTGAGACTACTATAACATGAAATATATGGCAGAATGCAGGTATAACAAAGCCAGAGATGTACAATTCTCCCCCAAGGAGTTCAGTCACAAATTTAATTAACACATTATTTTTTTAATGAGCATCCAAGTTTTGCATTGTTTTGTTTTTGAGGCAGTTATGTAACAAAAAAAATTCTACATTTCTAAATTGCACTTTCACAATCAAGAGATTGCACTACAGTATTTGTGTGAGGTGAAGTGAAAAATACTATTTATTTTGTTTATCATTTTTACAGTGCAAATATTTGTAATAAAAACAATACTACAAAGTAAGCACTGTAGACTTTGTATTCTGTGTTGTAATTAAAATCAATATATTTGAAAATGTAGAAAAACATCCAAAAATATGTCATAAATTTCAATTGATAATGTAGTGTTTAACAGTGTGATTAAAACCGC
Organism: Gopherus evgoodei; assembly: GCF_007399415.2. NCBI lineage: Eukaryota > Metazoa > Chordata > Testudines > Testudinidae > Gopherus > Gopherus evgoodei. The sequence continues at coordinate 211,407,746 of NC_044324.1, read as the reverse complement.
AATTAATCACAATTAATTATTTTAACCACAATTAATTTTTTTGAGTTAATTGTGTGAGTCAACTGTGATTAATTGACAGCCCTAAGAATGCTTTGGATCGTTATCGAGCAGAATCCATCATCAGCATGGACGCATGACCTCTGGAATGGTGGTTGAAGCATCAAAGGACATATGAATCTTTAGCACATCTGGTATGCAAATATCTTGCAACACTGGCTACAACAGTGCCATGTGAACACCTGTTCTCACTTTCAGGCCACATTGTGAGCAAGAAGCGAGCAGCATTATCTCTTGCAAATGTAAACAAACTTGCTTGTCTGAGCAATTGGCTGAACAAGAAGTAGGACTGAATGGACTTGTAGGCTCTGAAGTTTTATATTACTTTATTTGTAATGCAGTTTTTTGTACATAATTCTACATGTGTAAGTTCAACTTTCATGATAAAGACAGTGCATTACAGTACTTATATTAGGAGAACTGAAAAATGCTATTTGGTTTTTTACAGTGCAAATGCTTGTAATCAAAAAGAAATATAAAGTGTGGACTGTACACTTTGTATTGTGTGTTATAATTGAAATCAATATATTTGAAAATGTAGAAAACATCCAGAAATATTTTTGAAAATGGTATTCTATTATTAACAGTGCGATTTAAATTTTTTAATTGTGCGATTAATCGTGATTAATTTTTTTAATTGCTTGACAGCCCTACTCCCATGAACTAAACCTAATCTATTTTTAAAAGATATACTCTTGGAAAAAGAAGGGAAAAGTAAGTTTTTTTCTAAAGAGGCAGGAAGAACAGAAGGAGAGAGGAGACTTGTGTTAGGTGAGGTGACAGTGAGGGAGAAAGGATCAGAAATTCAGACATCTTCCCCATCGATATTTGTTGTGGGCATATTATTGGGCTTGGGAGGGAAGGGAAAGGAGTGGATTCTGAGGGCGCACAGGACTGAGAGGATGGAAAGCATATTAAACAATAATGACTGGGGAATGATTCCGATTAATTTGGTAATAACCATATCTTGTGCTAATTACTGTTTGACCTTTATTTACTTTGCCTGGTCTGAAGCTAATGGGAGTTCTTCTAATCTGTTTCTCAGTGAGTCTTTCCATGGACGTTAGATGGCTTTGAATCAGTCCCAGGATCATTAATAAGTTAAGAATATTTATCAACAAAAAAAATGGTAAAATGGTACATATTTGATGCCTACGTTCCCAGATTTGTCTTATGAAACCAAATCAGGGGACAAAAATAAAATATCCTAGATCAGGATTTTCTCAGATTGGTTTTGTAACTGATGTTTTATTCTCACTGTTATACTAAACCGTATCTGTTCTTAGACTACAGCCAAGCCTAGAAGATTTGTGCTTTTCTTGTGATAGTGTGTGTAGTCTTTGTATATTGAGCTCTAAAAAACTGGTTTTCGTACATTTATTAATGTAGAGAAGAAAACAGAAAATGATTTAAATTTAAATATATGAAATCCCAAAACAATGAAAAACCAAGTGTGTTTGTAACTGCTGGTAGGAGGCTGTATTTCTCTATGTCAACAAGAGAACACATGTGAGCATGGTGCTTAGACTAATAAATTGTTCACTGTTGCTCTTCGTAATCCAAATGTGAGGTGTCATTTTAACTCATCAGGTCTGTTTCATCTGACATGTTTGTGGAAAAGGATCTATGAAGTATGCTGAATGGTGTCTTCAGAAAACCTTGTGTGGAAATAGAATTACTGGTAATGTTGGCCTCTATGCAGGAAAGCCCAGAAGCATCAGCTTAAATTGTAAGCACTTGCTTGAAGCTAAGTGGGTACTTAGATGTTCTGCTTGAGTATGAATGCTTTCATGAATCAGGACCTTAGGATACAATTTTTTCTTATTAATTTTTGCATATATTGTTTCCTTTTTCTGTCAGCTCAACGTGTGTGCACTCTACTTTATGTATGGTTCATAAACTGTCAAGCTAATTGCATTCTGCATTTTTTCCTAAGAATTAAAAAAAATATGAAAATATTTAACAAGTATAAATGAGGATTTTCTTTCTGTACATCTGCTGTGCTTTGCCCAAAACTCCCTAAAATGGCAAAGCATCAGTGTGTGAAAAATTAAATGGGAGGATTGCTATTAGAGTGTGACTATGGAATTTCTAATTTTTCCGTGGTTGGCATATGTATGATAAGAAAATACCAAATGCTACAGCAGAAATATATTGGATTTATTGTACATGGTTTGAGAAAATCAGTTTCTGTCAGCTGTAGCTGATTGTTCATTCTAACTATAATTATTATATGGTAAATGGGGCACATTTTGGAAGATGAAGGCATGTGGATTTTTTTTCTAAAAGATAAGGCAACAGGATAGCTTCTGAGATCAGTTCTGAAGTGTGTGTCTGTGCGTATGTGTGTGTGTACACATCTTGTGACATACAGATTTACAGTTCATGAATAACTTCCCACAAAGCGAGATGAGATGATAGTCCTTTGCCTAGTTAGGTATGCGTCATTGGCTGTACTTCTTATTTTTATGGCTGTTCAAGAGATGTTGCCTTGATTATTTTTAAGTTGTGAAGGCTGTGAATAAAAGCTGAGTGATCCTCCAAACATAAAGGTGACGTTTTAACAGCCAAAAGTGAAGCTGTGATATATGAAATAGGGTAACAGCATATGAATGCCCAACATACATTAATTTAGTCTGTAGTTTCAGAGTAGCTGTTCAATGAATAATAGATTCTTCACATTAGTCAGCAGTTACGTGAACAAGAAAAGGCCCTGGAAATAGTAAAGGTTAATTCTCCTGTTTCAGCACAACTTGACCAGTTCTTAAAAATGTCTGCATGACTTAGCCACTTTTTTAGTTTCCATAATGTGACTAAAGTACAATAGCTACATTCATATTTCTGGCAGCAGGTCAAAAGAGAGGATTGCATTATTTTCCTAATTAAAATATATATAATTTTATAAATTTTATCAGCAGTTTATTATAATATTTTAGAGCCTTTTGTTATGAAAGACATAAAAAGATAGATTAGGAGCAGCAATTGTTGTATTCCATCTTTCATTATTCATCTTGTTTAGTTTTCATAATCAAGGATTTTCTTTTGAAACCCAGAGGTGGTAATCTGCACAAATGTTCAAAGGACCAGCCTTCTTGGTTGTGTGTGATGCACTGTGTTAGAAGAATAAATAATAATTTTGGCATTCGATAACTACATCCCCAGTTCATCAAGGCCCATCAGAAAATGCCCAATTTTAGTATCTGAGTAGACCCATTGAAGCCAACTGACGTGGTTAAAGTTAATAGATTCATAGATTTCAAGGCCAGAAGGGATCATTCTGGTCATCTAGTCTGACCTCCTGCATTACACAGAACTTCCCTGAGTTAATTCGTGTTTGAGCTAGAACAGATCTTTTGGGGAAAAAAACACCCAGTGATTTTTTAAAACTGCCAGCAATGACGAATCCACCATGAACCTTAGTAAATTGTCCCAATAGTTAATTGTCCTCCCTGTTAGAAACATGCAGCTTATAATCAGTCTGAATTTGCCTACGTTCAACTTCCAGCCCTGGGATCTTATTATTCCTTTGTCTCTGGACTAAACTGCCCATTGTATAAGTTTTGTTCCCCATGTAGGTAATCAAGTCACCCCTTAACCCTCTCTGTGTTAAGCTAAATAGATCGAGCTCTTTGAGTCTATCACTCTAAGGCATGCTTGCCATCTCTTTAATCATTATCAGACTCCTCTCTGAATTCTTTCCAACTTATCAACAACGTTCCAGAACTGGACATGGTATTTGAGCAGCGGTTATACCAGTGCCAAATGTAGATATAAAATAACCTATCTACTCCTACCTGAGATTTCTCTGTTTGTTAAAGCCAGGCAATGGGTGGCCAGACCCCGTACTCAGAGCCAGAATCTGCAGTCACAAGACAGGAGTCAGCTGGGTCAGGATACCAGGAGGTGAGAAACAGGAAACAAACTGGAGATCAGAGTCAGGAGCCAGAGTCAGTCTAGGTCAGGATACTGGAAGATCAGAATCAGGAGAGAAACTGGATGTCAGAACCATGAATAATAGGATGCCAGGAGTCATGGCAGATCAGGGTGCCAGGAAATCAAGCCAGAGAAGCAGGAAACACAAGGTACAGAGTCCAGAACAGGGTAGGACCCCGTTGTTTGGACAGCTGCCTGTTTCTGCTGCTGGCTCAAGTAGAGGCAGCAGACCAATCAGCTGCTCAGGCTGTGAAAAGGAGGGTTAGTGTATGGGTTCTCCTATAAACTCTGCAGAGCCACATTTGAGACCACGGGTCATAACACTGTTTATGCATCGAAGGATTGCATTACTTTTGGCCACAGCATTGCACTGGAAGCTCACATTCAGCTGATTATCCACCACAACCTCCAAATCTTCTTCAGAGTCACTGCTTCCCAGGATAAAGTCCCCCATCCCGTAAATATGGCCTACACGCTTTATTCCTAGAGATATAGGTGCGTATATATATATATTTAGCCACATTGAAATGCATATTGTTTTCTTGCACCCAGTTAACAAAGGATCCACATCACTCTGCATCAGTGACCTGTCCTCTTCATTATTTACCGCTCCTCCAATTTTTGTCGTCTACATACTTTATCAGTGATGATTTTATGTTGTCTTCCACATCATTAATAAGTACTAAACAGAACAGGTCAAGAACCAATCCATGAACCACCTCCCTAGAAACACATCCATTTGATGATGATTCCCACTTTACAATTAAATTTTTAGACCTGTCAGCCAACTTTCAGTCTGTTTAATGAATCATGTGTATTTTATGTCTCTAGTGTAGTTCTATCCATGTCAGTCCCAGGATCTATATATTTTACTGGTACATGCGTAGGTACCTTAAGTACCTGCATAACTACTTATGTAAGTACGTTAGGTACCTGCATATGGACCTTGCTGAATCAGAGTCTGAATCACAACACTTAAACTGAATATTACAAATATTTTTAGAAACCATAATTTTCCCCTTCAGTTGATGGAAACTTGACAATTTGAAGGAGGGTGGACATTACAACACAATCTAAATCTACTATTGTTTGATTTCAAGATTCCAACTTCGGTACTATTGTTTGTCAGCAAGTCATTTGGGAAGTAAATTCCTAAAACCTATTTTTCCTTCCCCCATCCTTTCATTTTATGGAATCCGGCTGAAAATAGTTTCTAACCACAGAGAAGTTAAGTGCTGTATTCCATCAGTAATGGACTACATAAAGCTGACATGTCTTTAGCTGAGAGGAAGATGAAAAGGAAACCAAGCATTTAGTCCAACTGTATGTCTTTAAAGTGAGTTGGGATTCAAGAAGACATCTGATTTTACTAAAGCAACCAATCATTCTCAAGAAAATAGTAATAAAGTATTGGACTTGAGGAAAATTAAAAAAAAATCACCTTTAAGTGTAAAGTGAAACAGCACATTTGGGAAAGCTTCTATTTTCTGTAGGAAAAGAGACAATTTGCTTTAAATAGTATACTTTTAACTACACTATTTCCTGGGCTTAAAATATTTTGTTTAGTTTTGTTTAAAATGAGAGTTATATGATGTGTAATGAATTCCCCCTCAGACTCCTCCACACACACTTTTAAGATTGGAATGGATCCCAGGGTACTGAATTTTCTTTTTGTATGATTGGCCTTATTGTACCTATGAAATAGTGCTCAAATGCATTCTATAGAGATTAAAATCATATTGTCTTCTTGGAGAATAACAATGAAATGGTGCTATAAATAAAAATCGACTACCTGTACCTAACGAAGACAGATTTCACTGCTAATATTCTTGCAGCTCTTTCTTAAAGTCTGTGTTTCAATGCCCAAACTTATGTATCTTTCAAGCTCCATACCAGTAGTTTTGTGTTTGGATGATGTCATTTTCAGACAGACTTGAATGAAAAAATTGGCCCATCTCTAGCCATTTCCTAGATACTGCCAAAGTTCATCTAGGATCCAATCCTGCAAGGAACTGAGTCGATTCTTGTTAACTTCACTTCACTGATTGACTTTAGCTGCTCAGGAGCTTGTAGGATTTCTCCATATTACCTCACAGGCAATTAAAACTCTCAAACCCTTTTCTCATAAAACACATCTTTGGACAGGAAATTTATAATTAGTGTTCCTACCCTATCCCACAGCATCCAAACACACTCAGGGCAGCAGACCTCACAAAGAAAGGAAAACATTCCTCCCTGGCTTCAGGGTAAGTGTGAAGAGTGAGTCTTCTCACCACCAGGGTTCTGTACCAGAGAGTGATTAGCTGTTATTAGTTATCATCATGGACTCTTAGTGGCTAAACAGCCCAGCTTAAAGAATTGCACTGAAATCTACAACAGGTGTATTTGAGGTTCTCTGGTGCAAAGCTTTTTATCTTTTCTTTTGAGTCTTGTGCACTGGGCTGACCTTCATTTAACATAGGCCACCTAGTTGCAGCCTTCATAGGCTACCTTCTGGATACAAAAAAAAACCATATATATTTATTTAGTTAGAGCTTGTTCCGAAGTTCATCCATAGCATTTTAAAGCAGTTTTATATTCTGAAGTTCACAGGATGATTTAGTTAGTTGTGCCTGAAAGCATAGAGTTGCTGCATTCTGTTTTGTTTTTCTTTTCTCAGAATCTTGCTTGGCAAAATGTAATGCTGAATTTAAAAAAAGAACAAAATCAAACTGCAGGTACATCCGTATGTGTTAAGCTGAAGGTTCTCATGCATTTCCTAAACCTCATTCTGGAACATTACTAAATTCAGCACACCGTTACCTGTGCAATATTTCAAGGGGATAATAATTAGTGTCTATGTAATTATTAAATGCATGGTTTGTTGTTATTGCCTTGGCTGTCACTGCAGACAAATGAGTTAAGTGATCTGGAGAGGTCATCTCTAGAAACAGCTGAGTATGAAAAATATCCCCATTATTTCTAAATCGGTAACAGCTTTCTCTATATTGGGGTATACTAGAGTCAGCCCTGGTTTGGAAATCATCATGATATTTGTGACTATCTCCTCAGATGCCCAGAACCAAAAGCCACTGTGTTACTTCTATGCTTCAGTAAGAGTAAACTTTGCTGGGGCTTATATTGTGTGTCAGCTCCCTACCACACCAGTCTGTTCACCTCACTGGCAGACTCCTCGAGACTCTGCTGGGTCTTAACCTTGCCTTGCAGGTAACAATCTGTGAACGCTGAGTTCCCCAGAGATGTTTATCTGCAGACTCTAGTCCCGCTCAGTGAACTCACAGAAATTGTTTGCTGCCTCCAAAGAGACATTACACATACCAGCCTGTTAGTTTACCTGAGGACTCACTCTTTACTTCAGTGTAACAGTACCGAGATGAGTTATAGTAAAAGAAGCAATAAGTTACTTTTACTAAAGAACATAGATTTAGGTGATAGCAAGAGAAAGAGAGACAGGTATGGTTACAAACAAAACAAATATAAAACATTGTTTCTAGTGTCTAAGACTTAATTTCAGCAAGCTACAGTCTTTGCCTAAACAACTATATCAAGTTACCAACATCTCCAGCCCTTCCGGCAGGGGAATCCAACATTCACAGAATCAGAGGGTGGTGTCTCTTTGGTCCCCTAAGTGATGGATAACTAGAATGTCTTTTTGCTGCCTTTATAATTCCCCAAGTCCATTGTCTTTGCCTTAAGAGCCAGGAAGACATCCTGGGGGTTCAAACTTCAGTGTGTCCTCTGGTGTGGTCAGTTGTTTTCTTCATCACTTGTTAGCTTGATTGCTTTGCTTACCTGATATGTAAATGTACTTTCATTGTTCTCTGCCTGTAATAAAGCCAGGTAGACCTATAAATCCCTGTTACTTTGTCTAGAGCAGGCTTGTTTTATTCACTGCCTCCAAAATGTATTTTAAGAACATAATTCTAGCACACACATACACAACCCATACTTACATTACACAATGATATCCGTGACCAGCTATTTTTATATGATACCTTATGAGGCACTGTTTTGGCTAAATATTCTGACTGGTGTTGTGAGTATATTAGGCTTGTATGAGTTACAGTGTGCTGGGCCCTCGCTGGTTGGCATTGACAGGCTGTTAGAGTCACAATATCATTTGGTTAATGTAGAGAATAATTCAGTGTTTTTCAAACTGGGGTCGCCACTTGTGTAGGGAAAGCCCCTGGCAGGCCGGGCAGGTTTGTTTACCTGCCCCGTCCGCAGGTCCGGCCGATTGCAGCTCCCACTGGCCATGCTTCACTGCTCTGGGCCAATTGGAGTTGCTGGAAGTGGTGTGGGCCGAGGGACGTACTGGCCGCTGCTTCCAGCAGCTCCCATTGGCCTGCAGTGGCGAACCGTGGCCAGTGGGAGCTGCGATCGGCTGGACCTGCAGAAGTGACAGGTAAACAAACTGGTCTGGCCCGCCAGGGGCTTTCCCTACACAAGTGGCGACCCCAGTTTGAGAAACACTGAAATAATTAATGGGCTACCCTTGTGTGAAAATAGGTCAGCATGTCAAGCGATGGCTCACTTTGAAAAAGGAACTTTCAAATTGAGACAAACTAGAAAAAAAAACATTTATACAAGAAGATTTATTGCAAGTATCTGGGATATTTTCTCAACTGTTGTTGAATGTCTTATATTTGACCAAATGTTGTTCCTCACAAACAGTATGATCTTGCAGCTAACAACATAAGGCTGCATTTGACAACCTGGTCTCTTGCTGTGAAAATGATGGAGATGATACAAATTCATCACTGACTTTACTACTGGATTAAAGAAAAGGGACACTTTTAGGACCATATCCTTTAAATCACTGGCAAAATGCTCATTGACATCAACTAGATTAGGATTTGTATCCTGTGGGGAACAGGCTGTTATTTAAATAAAGCTATATTTGATCACTAGCAAAAGAGCTAGGAAAAGTAAAGAGACACAAATAAGAATGAATTTAAGATTTTAAAATAATGTATTTGATAACTGGTTTATTTTATTTTTAAATTGTATGTTTGCATAAGGAACTTGTGAGGAAATTTAAAACAGGTGATACCAAACCCGTCTCTCTTTCAAAATGTACTTTTAAAAGGATGTTGACAAATCTGGTTGGCTTGACAAAAGACTTGTCTGATTTTGGTTAATGAGCCTGTTTGTGCATTTTGAGTCACCCCAACCTGTGTTATTCTTGTGAGCAGGCAGGATATTGAAATTACAGAACTATTGATATTGCAGCCTGGCAGAGTGAAAGAGTGGTATAACGTATATGTGACAAAGGGACCCAGTCTCCTTGTTTATTGGATGTGGATTCTAGCTGATTGACCTTTTCTGAGAAACTAGGATTTTGGAAGACAAATACTAAGAGCAGATGAGGTTTTAAGCGTTTTTTTTTTGTTTTATGAAAGTTTTGACTTTAGACCTAAAAAAAACAACAAAAAACCAACCAACCAACCAATCAAAAAAAACCAATCCCCAAACCTGGTCAGACATTGAGAAATGTATAAAATATTTGGTATATATGGAACAGCTGTCTCAGAGCCCTTTGGTTATTTGGCCCTCTCTGTCTCTGTCATGCCTTCCCCCTGCTATTCCATCGCCACAGTATCTAAGCACCTTCTACATAAGACCAGTGAAATAATGAAGACTCTGGTAGACTTCATGGGATCTCTGGCATTTCTCCTTTTTCAGAAGCAAAAAAAACTTGTTTGGAATAGGGTTCCCCTCCTCTCCTTCCGTTTTTTGTTTATTTGTTTTATTAGATTTTTATTCATTTCCATTTTTGTTGGTTGGCAGGGATTTGGAGGTTAAAGTTGGAGGGGCAGGGTTTGAGTTTCATTTTTCTTTTGGAGTGGCTTTTTCAAAGAAGAAAGATTTTTGCAGTGTATCCTAAAGACAGTCAGACTCTGGATTCATGTGATCTCCTCTGGAAGCTTGTTCCCTGGCTGGATTGAGAATGCTTTGCACTGGTGAATTCTGTGCGTTGCTTCAGAGGCTGACTTCTGTATCCTCCTTTTCTATACCCTAATACCCTGACGGAGTTACCATAACCTTTCTGTGTCTCTCGGATTTCCCTCCTAGTGTCAAGCCAGTTGTTTCCCCAGATAAATCAGATTATCATTTCTGGCTGGTTTAAACAAAGTAAAGGGGGTGTGTGTGTTGGCAGTTCTGTAGAAATAGAGAAAACTTCACTTTAAAATGAAAGGATAGCTGAATGCATACACATAAAGGCAAATGATCTGGAGATTGTTATTGTTGTTACACTTAATGTTATAAATTAAGAACTGTAATGAATACTAGTAACTCCAATTCCATTCCAGCCAACTCTGCCTGCCAGTTTCTGAAAAATGCTTCCTCATGAGACTATGTACTGCCTCCATCCTGCAGTTTTAGGTTCTTTTATGCGGAGATGGTTGCTCCTTTTCTCTGATATCCAAAAGAGCTAGGAAAAGTAAAGAGACACAAATAAGAATGAATTTAAGATTTTAAAATAATGTATTTGATAACTGGTTTATTTTATTTTTAAATTGTATGTTTGCATAAGGAACTTGTGAGGAAAATTAAAAACAGGTGATACCAAACCCGTCTCTCTTTCAAAATGTACTTTTAAAAGGATGTTGACAAATCTGGTTGGCTTGACAAAAGACTTGTCTGATTTTGGTTAATGAGAATGTGCTAAGTTTTTTGGTATTGTTATATGCTAAACAAGGTCTCATTCTGTCAATATGCCTGGTCATTGGAGCAGAATACACAAAATACACAATGTGGTACAAAGTATTTATTTTGTCTAGGTCTTGCATATGTTGGACTAACATTTTTCATCAACACCTTTTACGATGCAAGTGGAGGGGAGGGCCTTTACATGTAGCATAGCTCATTAATAGCAAAATATATACCGTATATACTTGTTCATTAGCCCGTTCATTTGTAAGCCAATCCCACAGGATGGGTAGGTAAAAATAGCAAAAACTGTTTGACCCTTTCATAAGCTGACCCTATATTTCAGGGGTGGGCAAACTTTGGCTCCTGGCCCGTTAGGGTAAGCTGCTAGTGGGCCTGGACATTTTGTTTACCTGGAGCGTTCACAGGCACGGAGCCCCTCAGCTCCCAGTGGCCGTGGTTTGCTGTTCCCAGCCAATGGGAGCTGCGGGGACTGGTGCCACTTCCCACAGCTCCCATTGGCTGGGAACGGCAAACCACAGCCACAGGGAGCTCCATACCTGCAAATGCTCCAGGTAAACAAAACGACAGGGTATTAGATATTGAATTCAATGATTCCATAGAATTTAAAATCATCAAATTTTGGTGTAGACCTGTTTATAAGCCCACCCCCACTCTTTGATGTGTCATTTTTTTACCAAAAATATTCGACTTATGAACGAGAAAATACGGTACATACAGAGTACAGATTATGATACTTCTACAGAAGGAAATATTCATATTGAATGGGCTGGTCATCTATATTCTTAGTATTTCTTTTTCACCCTATTTAATAGCAACGATATTTGGATGAACACAGGATCTTTGTTTTACTATATATTTCATCTGCATAAATATTCTTCACCTACAGTCCTGTGTTAGATGCTTATTTTATTTGTTTATTTACATTTATTTTAAAATGTGCACTTTTGAATCTCTGAGCACGGAAACAAATGTATAGCTAGTTAAATATGGGTAGATGTAAATAACAAGTACAGATATCACAATACAGAACACATGGCTTATTTGGAAAATGTTTTCTAAAACTCCCCTCCCTCCATGGCAATGATATATTAGATTTTTTTAATACATGGAAAAAAATGTTTAGGGAAAATAAAACAAAATTTACCAGTATTTTGTAAAATAAATGCTTTGCGTAATTTCAATTACATGTAAATAAAATGTTTTATGAAATGCTATATCAAGCAATAAGGTGTATCATGACAAACTAAAGAAGCATTATCACTGTAATTTAATGTAACTTGATATGAAATTAGCTGTGGTATTATCAAATCCGTAACACTGGTAGATTACTTCATAAAATATTTTGTAGCTGTTGACATTTTAATGATGTTTACAGTGTTTTGAAAGAAACAAAGGACTTCTCTGTTGATGACACGGTGCCTTACTGGAGAGCAATTGTGCATACAGTTATGATATTAAGTGATTAAAGCCGGTATGAAATTTAAACAAAACAAAATTGTACTGAAATCTGCTTCATTGAGAAGGTTGTAAAATCAGAAACAATGGTCCATTAAGTAGCCTTTCTTAAAAATTTTTACACTTCATTCTCATTTATCCCTGTTCAGTCACATTATTTGCTTGATAAATGCACAAGAGAGAAAAGAATGTTGGTGAAAATTATACGCTGTTTAATAGCTTATGGAAAGATAGGCAAAGATATCGAAGCAAAACTTAGATGAATTTAAGCGAGCAGCTAAGGTGAATACGCATACACACACACACACACACACACATACCACCCATACCTTTTACCTTGCTCTGCATGTGTATATGCACAAGTGTAGAATATTGTGAATTACAATCCATAAATGCCCATTTTTGCCAATTAATGGCTTGATTCAGTGCCCACTGAAGCTTGTGGGAGACTTTCCATTAACTTCAGTGGGCAGAAGTTCGCTCCAGGAGTCGTTTTTCAAAAGGGAAGGGAGAGTACATAAAGCATTAAGATTTTGCTTATACAATTGGTCTAAAATGTAAAATTTGTTCTTTCTGTTACTTATTTTATGGTTTTTTGCATAGAACTAGGACAAAAAGTCTCCTGGGTTATGTCTCTGGGGCTGGAGGGGACGGCAGTGCAAGTAGCCATAACCCATTATAAAAAACAACAACAACCCACTTCTCAGAAAAACTAGCTTTTAATCTTGAAGCTTTTGGTTCTGCAAAGTTTCCTTGTATCCTGGCTGCCTTTCATTTATTTTATTTTATTTAGAAAATATCGCTAATGATGTTTGCTTATTGGTTTGTTACAAGTTTACAGGCAAATTTTCATGAAAAAATGTTTGTGAACAATTTGTTTAATCAGACATGCAATTTGGTATTTTACCACACAAATACCTTGCTAGGTTTCTTAGCTTCTTAGCTGGTCATTTAGGGTATATCTGCACAGCAAATTAAGAGCAGTAGCGGTAAATCTCAGTGCCCAGGTCAAATGACTGGAGCTTGCGCTGTGAGGCTGAAAATAGCCATGTAAACATTCACATTTGGGCTGGAGCTTGGGTTGCAAGATCCTCCTCCCTTCCCAGGTTTCTGAGCCCAAACATCTATACTGAAATTTTAGGGCTGCAGTAACCATAATTACATACACAATCATAGCAACTGACACATTAATATATGCAAATTTAGTCTGTAAATATTTCTTAGCAAACAATTATTTGTTGTCTGCTCTTTGAGTTCTGTGAAAGTGCTTTATATTGATTTTTTTTGTTTTTAACAGAAGACGATTGTTTTAAATGTTGTAAAGATTTTGTAGATTTGAATTATGTTGTAGTTTTTAAGTAAAAGAACAAAAATATTGAAAAGCTGTTCTTAGTTACAGATAATGCAAACTTCATCTTGTAACCCTCCATTTCTTGTTGTCCTCTAATGAAGAATTAAACAGACTATATCTGAAAAGTTGGAAAACAAATTTACTGTTATGAAGCAAACCAATTTTTTTCAACACATTTGCTTCTGATCTCCTGTGCCAATATTAAAATAAGCTCTGATGGTACAAATGAGTTATAAACCCTTGAAAATAGTTCTTAATAATTGAAATACTGACAGTCTTACTGTATGACAAGTGAGTGCTAGCAGGGATTACTGTAAATATGATAAGTTGGCTGCCAACTAGTGAAGCCTTTAAGTAACACCCGTCTTTTTCCCCCCTATTTAACACTGATCTTTCAGTTGCACAATTCTTAGGTCCCCATAATAAGCCTTAACAAGGGAAAGGATGACTATGGACAATATATCCTGAAATGTTTCTGTGTCATTTGATTAGAAAGGCCCGGCCATGTTTACTGAATACTATTCCTAAATATTGATATAATGTGCATTACATATGTTTAGCCAGATCATCCAATCTGGTGCTGCTGCACTGCATGTGGAAGTTCCAGTGGAGAAGAGCTTTCATGACACCACTCTGCTGCAGGTGGAGCACAGTGTTGCTGATTCTTGCGATTTTATTGTGAATCTTGCAGTAAATGATGTTTCTCTTCATGCCCCATTTTTTGGGGTCAGTTGATTAGATGGGAATCTCACTTTTCATTTTAAAAAATCTAGCCCTCGTGATTGGGAGAAAACTTGAAAATGGGAACCATAATGTCTCAAACACCAGAAGGCAAATACAAAGAATCCCACATTTATTATATTTTAAATCTAAGGATTTTAAAGCCAAATCTCTGGATTATTTGGGGCCTGGTTCATGATTTGTGAATGATTATGTTGTGCAATATTGAGGACAAAGTTGGAGGAGAAAGGACATGGGTAGCATTCCCTGTGATGTTGGGATCCCTGGCTGAAATTTCAACATTTGTGAATGTTAGCAGCTTGCATAAGTGATTTGTTCCAGGGTACCAGCCCAGCACGCTGTCCCTAGAATGTGGGTGATGTGGAAATCAGCCAGTTTTCAGGATGTGGCCCATTATGTGCAAATAGAGTTCTCTGTAGAGTCTAGTTTACTAGTTTTAGAAATTAACATTTACTTACCTGAAGAGAGCTATGTACAAGTACACTACACAGATTCTTTCAGGCAGGGCTGGTACTAGACCAAATGGCACCCCAAGTCGAGAGTGTCTTCAGTCCCTTCTCTCCCTCCACCCCCTCCAAATTTGTTAAACTTCTGAATACCTTGTTTTTATTGCATTTGTAGCCCATTTCATTACTTTGATGCATGATTTGCATGCAGGATTTAACCCGGTCATATAAGATGATAAATTTGCATGCTAGGATCTGTAAATCTGCAAGCCCAGCACCCCAGGTGTTTGCCCGGGTTGCTTGCCCCTAAATTCAGCCCTGCTTTCAGGGTTGGTATTGAGGATGGGGTGGGGTAATTGTTCAACATTACCTTTAAAACATAACAGGATTTCATTTTAGGTCAATTTTATTATAAAATTTATTTTCATATTTGGAGAGAAAAACACTAAGTTCAACTCACAATAGTTTGATCCACTTTAATTATCATATGTAATTTTTTTAGGCAGCTCTTTGAGCTTTATCTTACTTGTTCATATTTTATTATCTGTTAAACTGCAACAGGAATGCTTTGATATGAGACATTTTTCTTCTTCTCGCTGATTTTTCATGTCGCTGATTTCAAATGTGCATTAAACACAGGCAATAAAAAGTCACTATCCACTTTGAATTGAGCTTCCTGGAATATGACTTAATAACTCATTTTGACAGAAGTACCCATTTGATACAGCAACTTTGACAAACTAGTCATTAATGAATCTTTCCTATAGTTGATCCAGAATAAATAATTCTAAAATATTAATGTTTTTATTGTTGCTTTAGAATTTGAAAACTGATCTGGAGTCATCTTATGCCATTTATAAACTGAACACTGTGATCAGCAGGGCTGTTGTTTCTTGTGTGTTTTATGATAGACTCAGTAAAGATTAGACAGTCAGAAGCAGTATGACTTTATTTTTTAGATGCTAAGGAATAAATATTTCTAAGCAAATGTTGCACACTGTTGAACTGCACCTTCAGCATAGTGAATGAAATATACTATTGCATTGTGCCCTTCTGTAAAAATGTGCATTGACATAAATTCTTCCTTCGTGTCATTAATCATGATTGCAGCTTATGTATGTTGTAAGTATAGATCTTATGTATAAGAACATAAGAACAGCAACACTGGGTCAGACCAAAAGTCCATTCAGCCCAGTATCCTGTCTACCGACAGCGGCCAATACCAGGTTCCCCAGAGGGAGTCAACCTAACAGGTAAGGATCAAGTGATCTCTCTCCTGCTGTCCATCACCACCCTCTGACAAACAGGGGCTAGGGACACCATTCCTTACCCATCCTGGCTAATAGCCATTAATGGACTTAACCACCATGAATTTATCTAGCTCTCTTTTAAGCCCTGTTATAGTCCTAGCCTTCCCAACCGCCTCAGGCAAGGCGTTCCACAGGTTCACTGTGTGCTGTGTGAAGAAGAACTTCCTTTTATTTGTTTTAAACCTGCTGCCCATTAATTTCAGTTGGTGGCCCCTAGTTCTTCTATTATGGGAACAAGTAAATAACTTTTCCTTATTCATTTTCTCCACACCACTCATGATTTTATATACCTCCATTATATCCCCCCCTTAGTCTCCTCTTTTCCAAGATGAAAAGTCCTAGCCCTGTTAATCTCTCCTCATATGGAACCCGTTCCAAACCACTAATAATTTTAGTTGCCGTTTTCTGAACTTTTTCTAATGCCAGTATATCTTTTTTGATATGAGGAGACCACATCTGTTACCATGGATTTATATAAGGGCAATAAGATATTCTCTGTCTTATTCTCTATCCCTTTTTAAAAGATTCCTAACATCCTGTTTGCTTTTTTGACTGCCGCTGGACACTGCATGGATGTCTTCAAAGAACTATCCACGATGACTCCAAGATCTCTTTTCTGCGTAGTTGTAGCTAAATTAGCCCCCGTCATATTGTATGTATAAGTTGGGGTTATTTTTTCCAATGTGCATTACTTTACATTTATCCACATTAAATTTCATTTGCAATTTTGTTGCCCAATCACTTAGTTTTGTGAGATCTTTTTGAAGTCCTTCACAGTCTGTTTTGGTCTTAACTATCTTGAGCCATTTAGTATCATCTGCAAACTTTGCCACCTCACTGTTTACCCCTTTCTCCAAATCATTTATGAATAATTTGAATAGGATTGGTCCTAGGACTGACCCTTGGGAAACACCACTAGTTACCCCTCTCCATTCTGAAAATTTACCATTTATTCCTAACCTTTGTTCCCTGTCTTTTAACCAGTTCTCAATCCATGAAAAGATCTTCCCTCTGATCCCATGACAACTTAATTTATGTAAGAGCCTTTGGTGAGGGACTTTGTCAAAGGCTTTCTGGAAATCTAAGTACATTATGTCCTCTGGATCCCCCATGTCTATGTTTGTTGACCTCTTCAAAGAACTCTAATAGAGTAATAAGACATGATTTCCCTTTGCAGAAACCATGTTGACTTTTTCCCAACAAGCTATGTTCTTCTAGGTGTCTGACAATTTTATTCTTTACTATTGTTTCAACTAATTTGCCCAGTACTGACGTGAGATGTACCAATCTGTAATTGCCGGGATCACCTCTAGAGCCCTTTTTAAATATTGGCATTACATTAGCTATCTTCCAGTCATTGTATACAGAAGAGGATTTGAAGGACAGGTTACAAGCTATAGTTAATAGTTCCACAATTTCACATTTGACTTCTTTCAGAACTCTTGGGTGAATGCCATCTGGTCCCGGTGACTTGTTACTGTTAAGTTTATCAAGTAATTCCAAAACCTTCTCTAGTGACACTTCAATCTGTGACAGTTCCTCAGATTTGTCACCTACAAAGGATGGCTCAGGTTTGGGAATCTCCCTAACATCCTCAGCCATGAAGACTGAAGCAAATAATTCATTTAGTTTCTCCGCAGTGACTTTATCGTCTTTAAGTGCTCCTTTTGTATCTCGATCGTCCAGGGGCCCCACTGGTTGTTTAGCAGGCTTCCTGCTTCTGATATACTTAAAAAACATTTTGTTATCATCTTTGGAGTTTTTGGCTAGCTGTTCTTCAAACTTTTTTTTGGCCTTTCTTATTACATTTTTACACTTAATTGGCAGTGTTTATGCGTTTTCTATTTACCTCACTAGGATTTGACTTCTACTTTTTAAAAGATGCCTTTTTATCTCTCATTGCTTCTTTTACACGGTTGTTAAGCCACGGTGGCTCTTTTTTAGTTCTTTTATTGTGGTTTGTTTTTTTTTAAATTTGGGGTATACATTTAAGTTGGTGTCTTTGAAAAATGTCCATGAGCTTGCAGGGATTTCACTTTAGTCACTGTATCTTTTAATTTCTGTTTAACTAATCTCCTCATTTTTGCCCTTTCTGAAATTAAATATCACAGTGTTGGGCTGTTGAGGTGTTCTTCCCATCACAGGAATGTTAAATGTTGTTATATTATGGTCACTATTTCCAAGCAGTCCTGTTATAGTTACCTCTTGGACCAGATCCTGTGCTCAGCTCAGGACTAAATCAAGAATTGCCTCTCCCCTTGTGGGTTCCTGTACCAGCTGCTGCAAGAAGCAGTAATTTAAAGTATTGAGAAGTTTTGTCTCTGCATTCTGTCCTGAGGTGACATGTACCCAGTCAATATGGGGATAATTGAAATCCCCCACTATTATCGAGCTCTTTAGTTTGATAGCCTCTCAAATCTCCCTTCGCATTTCATCGTCACTATCACTGTCCTGGTCAGGTGGCCGATAATAGATCCCTACTGTTATATTCTTATTAGAGCATGGAATTACTAGCCATAGAGATTCTATGGAACATGTGGATTCATTTAAGATTTTTACTTCATTTGATTCTACATTTTCCTTCACATAAAGTGCCTTGCCCCTTCCATCCCCCTGCATGACCTGTTCTGCCCTTCCGATATATTTTGTACCCTGGAATGATTGTGTCCCATTGATTGTCCCCACTCCACCAGGATTCTGTGATGCCTATTATATCCTCCTTTAACACGTGGCACTCTAGTTCACCCATCTTATTATTTAGACTTCTAGCATTTGTGTACAAGCATTTTAAAAACTGTTTATTTGTCTGCCCTTTTCTGATGTGTCAGATTCTTTTTTATGTGAATATTTCTCGTCTGATCTGGCCCATACTTTATCCTCTTCCATTCTCTCCTCCTGAGTAGAACCTAGAGAATCTCTATCAATAGACTCTCCTCTAAGAGAAGTCTCTGTCCGATGCACGTGCTCCACTGCAGCAATTGGCTTTCCCCCATTTCTTAGTTTAAAATCTGCTCTGCAACCTTTTTAATGTTAAGTGCCAGCAGTCTGGATCCACTTTGGTTTAGGTGGAGCCCATCCTTCCTGTATAGGCTCCCCTTATCCCAAAAGTTTCCCCAATATTAAATATGATTTCTTATTAAAGTTAGTGTTTTTAAAGGAAATACCTTCATAATTTCACAGTTTTGCCTGCACTTATGTTGTGTCCTTTGGCAGATCAAGCTCTCTTACCTCTTTGTACTGTCACACAGAGAACAAATAAGCTAGTCCAATGTGACCCGTATAGCACACTAAACAATTAATCAGGCAGTCAAATTCAATGAAAAAACAAATGGGCCTTCCAGTATCTCCTGAAGTGTCTACTCTGCAGTGCTGTTTGGGATCCCAAGGGGTTTTAAATCATTGTTCTTTACCTTGTTTTATTTCTTCAAAGTGAATATAGGTCTTTTTAAACTATATAGTGATGGGGATGGGTCCCATTAGTAGAATAATCAAACTTCAACATGATTTGTCAGAGAGTGAGCAGGGGAGTGAGGAGTGATCAGATATATGGTGATATGGACCAGCATGGAGTGATAGATTATTTATTATGCTTATCAGGCTAGTGCCTAGGAACCAAACAAAATCAGGACCCCATTATCTTAGGTACTGTACCAAAAGAGTAGTAGACACAGACAGTCCCTGCCCCAGAAAGCTTACAAGCTAAATAGACAAAACAGACATAGGTAAAGCGATATAACACAGTGAATGCCGAGTTATTTTGTTTGTGTTTGTGTGGGTGAGGTTTTGTTGAGTGGGATAGAAAGACAAAGAAGGGAGGGGAGACAGGAGAGAAGAGGCAGGAGGGAAGCGATGGTATGTGGGGTGATAGGGGTATAGTGAAACAGAGGTGAAGTGACTGCTCTCTCCCTCTCTGTCATAAACAGCCAGTGAGAACGGGGAAGAGAATCTCTAGAGTGAAAGCAATCAGCAAGTAAGCAATTAGAGGACTTTCAGCAGTGTCCATTGGTTCCTGGTGCAGAACCTGCTGAGTCTGGTTCTGGGCCTCCTCTGCCAGCTTGGGAGTTGCTTTGACCCAGGTGGCAGGCTCCTCCTTAGAATATTTTTGTTCCCCAAGCCGTGTGGTTTGAGGGAGTGGGAGCACCTCACGGTCCTGGTGCCTCTGGAAAGTTCTGGATCCTGCGGAGGGTAGGAGAAGTGGCCTGTCTCTCCTCTTCCTGCTATTGTACAGCCATACCTCTAATGTTGCTTTTATGTTTGCTCTGCAAGCATGAGGGTTGTCTGAGAGAGACAAGGAGAGTTGTCTTTGTCCTTCCGAGAGTCAGAGTTAATCAAATATGTTCATACTGGGTGTAAGGTTTCTGCCATGGTTCTAGAGAAAATTTAGGCCAGCATTTTCAACGAGCTTACTGGAGTTAGGCACCCAACTCCCATGGAAAGTTCTACCTCAGAGGTCTAAGGGTTTGTCTATGTGGCAAAAAAAGACCCGTGACAGCAAGTCTCAGAGCCTGGGTCAGCTGACATGGGCTAAAAGTAGCAGTGCAGATATTGAGGCTTGGGCTGCTTTCTGGGCTCTGAGACCCACTCCCTTTGCCAGGTTTGAATCTAGACTCCAGTCTGAGCCCAAACATATACACTGCTATTCTTAGCTTCATAGTGCAGGCCCCATGAGCCTGAGTCATCTTATCTGAGTTCTGAGACTTGCTGGCACAGGATTTTTATTGCAATGTAGACATACCCTAATTCACTGAATCATTTTGAAAATTCAAACCTTAATATAAACTGTCCTTATGCCATGTACTGTTTGCATTATATGTGAATATTTTCTTGGCAAACATCTTAATATTTGATAGCTTAATAGTAATTATTTGAAAGATACTTTCTGGCTTTAGTCTTTTGATTCAGTTTAAGCCAGGATCTTGTCCATGAAGGAGACACATGGAATTTCTATAGACATGTCTGTAATTTAACATCCAAAATCCATTTAAAGGGCCAGTTTGTTCATGGCTTGTAAATTTGGAAAGGCTGCATGTTGAATGTTACAAAAATTAATTTCAAGAAAATGAATGAGATTGTGATGATTTGGGGAATCTGTTTATGTGTAGTTTACGAATTCTGTTTGACACTGGGGGGGGAGTCTCTTTGTGTATCTGCATTACGCTGTGGGCTCCATTTTGAATGTGGTGGTTATTTGCCTTCTCTCTTGTCCTTTTACCTCCATGTTGGAATGGAATTTCAAGGGATAATGGCACAACAAAGTTTCTTTAACTCTTAATGGTCTTCTATGCAGATAGAAGCACCTTTGGACAAAGTCAACTACTGCCCAGAAGAGCCAGTCCCACCCAGCTGGGCTGGTAACTAAGCAACAGATCGCCTAGTATGGAATTTAATTACCTGAGGGGGCTGATCAGGGACTCACCTCACAGAATGCAGTAGGTATATAAGAGAGGGTCTCAAGCAGCCATTTCTAGAGAGAGAGGGAGGCTAATGAGAGACTCTGCGTTCTGGGTGAGAAGCCATGTACAGATGGGCGGTGGTGGGAGACAGGATCCTGGACTCCTTAGAGGATTCTATCTTGTTCCCAAAGAATGCTCCAGAATGGTAAGGATACAGAGGCATGGAAATGCACATAGACATCTTTATTATTTTGTTTAGATCTATGTATCTCTTGAGCTGCTAAGTAAAGAGTAATGGTGGTTTAGAATCCTGTGCCATGTCAGTTGATGTATCTGTTTGCTTTCACTATCTTGTGCTCCAAAGAATTAGTGTAAACTCAGATCATCTGTATGGCTGGAGTTCTAGGCAAGGTTATACATAAGCTGTGGGGGAGCCAGAGCGGTAAGCAGAGTTAGCTATACCATTTTTGCCACCCCAAGCAAAAAAAAAAAGCCGCTCAAACTGCCAAAGCAAAGAAAAAGAAACCACCTGGATTGTGCCGCCCCAAGAATGGATGGAATGCCACCCCTTAGCATGTGCCACCCCAGGCACATGCTTCCTCCACTGGTGCCTGAAGCCAGCCCTGGTGGTAAGCACTAGTCCTAGGACTTGAGAGTTGGACTATGGGGTCTCAACTCTTGGAAGGTGGGGCTAGACAGAGAATCTGCAGCATGAGACTATCCCTAGAGATCACTAATCGGGGAAATACCTGCATTCTATTCAGACTCAGGAGGCTTAAAGAGCACACTGAGGTGAGCACCAAACACAACAGCCTGGGGAGTATCAAGGGGAACTCTTTCAGAGCTATGTGTGTGAGAAGTAGATCCATAAAAGCATTAAAACAGTAATGGCTTAGAATACCATTCTGGATGATTCACAGAAAACCAATCCAAAAAACCTGAGTGGGCAAAAGGATTTTTGAAGCACTGTTGCTTTTAAAGTCAAACCGTGCTTTTCAAAGTGTGAAAAAAGGCACTAAGGTAACTAGTTTCCTATAAATATTGCATTGCTTTTATACCATTTATATGGCTAAATTAGGTATGTTTTTCCAAAGGGCTTATTGTATTATATGCTGTAATAATGAAAAAGCTACTGAAACACAATATGCATTTTTAAAAAGAAATTAGTAATATGATAAGTAATATGTCTGAAGAATGCACATCGAAATTAGATTTGACATTCTATTTGCTTTACGTCCAACTTTATCTTACTGTGAATTATTCACTGGTAATATACAGACTACTTTATTAAGTCTTAATCAAATGCATTTTATCATGTATCAATTCAATACTTTGCCATTGCATTTCTATTTGAAAATACTGAGCTCTTTGTAGAAGAATGATAAATGTACAGCAAAGTGGGTCAGGAACAATCAGTCTCACATTGCCAATGTTTGAAATGAAGTCAGGTTGTGGGTAAAGTGTAGTTTTACATTCTCTCTCAAAAACATACATGGACTGAACTTGCTGCCTTTTTTTTTTTAAACAAGTCAAACTTCAGTGTTAGTCTGTAGGAAAAAATGCATTGTCGGGGCAGCAAGGAACAGCACATTGAACAGCTAAACACAGTGTACCACAGTGATGTGTGTATGTGGAGAAATAGTTCTGGAAATTATCTGAATGTGAATTAAACCTTTGTGCTTAATCATTGCAGACTGTATTTGCATTTCAAATAGTAAGAGTTACATTTTAAAACATAGGTGACAAGTGTTGTACAGACAAATTATCATGCTCTAAAATGGATTCCGGTGCTGATGCAGAAGCATAGTTGTGCACGCAGAGTGATAATTGTACATGCAAAGGCCTGTTATTTTACACAATTAACCCTTTTCTAGAAACACAAGCGTGTTTTGTTATATATACAGTTACTGTACATATTTTTGTGTGCAACTCTGGTATCTGTGTTTGAAACTTCAGCATGAAGTGTCTCATCAAAGCTGCTGGCCTTCTCCTACCTCTTCATTAGCCATAGAATAGTTAGAATCTTTTTGTTATAAAAATGGAAAATATGAACCTTGCCCAGTATTGAAACACTGACCCCAAAACTTAATAGGTTTGCTAAATTTTATAATCTAGTTAAGGGAACCTGACCCAATTTCTAGGTTCCTGTGGAAACCCATATGAAAGTCCTTTCTAATTGTGTAAGGTTTTATTCCCAAACAGGGAATTTGCCAGTTCTTGACTGGATTTTGCTTTCAGTTTGCAAACTCACACAGGTTGAACCCAAAGGAAAGTTTCACATGACTTGAAACTACTGCCTAGTGCACAGTGGGAGTAGTTTGATTCCATTTTCAGTGGGAGTAATTGGACTTTTGATTGCTTTGTTAGGTTGACCTGTGCTTTATTTTCTAAGGACAATGACAGTAGTTCACCAGTGATCAATGAGTTCCTGCACAGCAGAGTGCATTTATTTAAGGACAAAAGCAGCCTCTTTTTGATGGGAGGCTGAGGTGCGCTAGACAGAAAATTGGGGGTGGGGCTGTGCTATCTGGCTAGCAGCTGCCACTCTCCCAACATCCAGCTCTGAAGGCAGCTGCCAGCAGCAGTGCAGAAGTAAGGGTGGTAATGCAAGCAGCTGCTGGCCTGGCGCCCAGCTCTGAAGGCAGCGGCTGTAGCCCCCATCCCCACGAGAACCCCAGTTCCATTCATACCCACCTACCCCGAAGCACTCTTCAGAAGAACTCCAGTGCCCTTTTCACCCCACATGCCTCCGCCAACTCATTCAATCCCTGTCCGATCCCTGTCTCCTCCCCTATACCTCCTAAAAAGACCCTGGCACATTCTAGACACACAAAAACAGAAGACTCATTGGTACAAAGGGCTATGAATATTCTGCAGGCTCATATTGTCTGAGGCTTCTCAGTATAATGTCTCTGAAGCTTGTATACTTTCAAAGGCTGTCTCAAACATTCAGATAACTTTCATAATCTTAAATACATTAGTTTCAAGATAGGTCTGTGTTCAACATACTTGCCTGTTTTGTTTATGAAAGTCAAAGTCCGTCACCTCCTAAAAGGTTAGCAATATTTTTCCCTCTAACTAACTAATCAGTTATGAGACAATGCTAATTTGGCACAAATTGAGCCATTCACGATGGTGCTGAGGCCTTGTGAAACTAGTATCTGCTGTCAGTGACTCTTACCTCATTCTATGGCCCCATCAACATAGCATCAGAGTATGTTAGAAACATTATCAAACTTATTCTTGCAACGCTCCCATGGGGTAGTGAAGTATAATTTCCTCCATTGTATAGCAAAGGAACTGAGGCAAAGAGAAACTAAGTGACTTGCCCAAGCTCACACAGTAGACAGGACAAGCTCCACTCCAGTGCATGAGATCCTTATGGACAGCAGGAGGCTGTCTACAGGGCCCGCTATCAAGCAAAATGGAAACAATTCACTACCAGGGCTCACTGCCACTATTACCTGCTGGACTCTGTATGTGTTCCCATTCTTGACTACTTTATCCAATGCAAATTGTGGGGCCTCTTCTACAACTCCATATGGGTCTACCTGGCAATGCTCAGTGCCTTCCTCTCTCCGGTGGACAGTTCCTCTACCTTCACTCAACCAACCACTGTTCGTTTCCTCAAAGGTCTGCTCAAAGACTGTCACATCAGCATGATGCATTAGCAAATTGATGCCCATGATGGCCAACCTACCCTACACCATCTTCCAGAAGGACAAGGTCTCCTTATGCATGCACCCCAAATTCAACCCCTAAGGTGGTGTCTGTATTCCACTTAATCCAGTACATCCACCTCCTGATTTTCTGTCCCAAACCCCATGCATCCCACAGAGCCAGAACACTGCACTCTCTCAACATCCACTGTGCACTGGTCTTCTACCTCCAATGCACCTGTGCCTTCTGCACTTCACCCAGGCTCTTCGTTGCCATTACTGAACTTTGCAAGGGACAGGCCCTCCCCTTGCAGCGTATCTGCAAATGGATCTCCCATTGCATTTATGAATGCTACACTCTCTCTGAGATACCACCAACTCCTGGAGTCATGGCTCACTCAAAATGGGCATGCGCCACCATGTCAGCCTGCCTTGTGAATGTGCCGTGGAATGACACTTGACCAGCAGACCTGTGGAGTTCCATCCACACCTTTAACTCTCACTAGGCCATCGTCCCAGCAGTGGTGGCAGATGTGGCCATCAGCTGTGCCATCTTGCAGACCATAACTTCTCACAAGTCCTCCACGCTAATCAGTACTTGCTACTCACCCATGTTTGGAATCAATATAGGGATCATTACTCGAAGAAGAGGAGGTTACTTACCTGTAATTGGAGGTTTTTTGAGATGTGTGGCCCCTATTTGGATACCAGTACCAACCCTCCATCTCCTCTTCTATGGACTGTGCTGTTTTGTGGTAAGAGGGATAATGGAGCTTGTTGACTCGCAAAGTCTCTTATTGTCTCAACTGTGGACATAAACATGATGCACGATGCACATGTGGGTCAACAGACTCAGCTAGCAGACACTAGCAAAGGGTGGATGGAGCTGCTTTTGAGAGGCTCTGCTCTCATTTTTCTGAGAGAATTCAAGTCAAGTACCCCACGTGCTCTCCTTAGTGGAGTACTTCAGGGTGTATATTGACCCCTATCTTGTTCAATTGTTTGTGACCATCTTCAAACTTCCTTGTTTCAAAAATACCACAGTTAGATGTCATAATTTTCCCTCACTTCAAATACTGTTGTTTGTAAGATTCCAAAAAATGCAATTCACTGTTATTTACAAGCTGGTGCTGAAACCTTGGCTTCAGAGTCTTTTAAAAGCTGAGCGTATGAAAGCCACCTACAATCCATTGTTGATTTGCGCATTCTTACTAACAACTAAATGTGTGTTACCTGTACATTGCTTTTAGTGTTTTGTCAGTGAGATTTTCAGGGGCTCTTCTTTAGACTTTCTTCCTTGACTTGTAGAAATGGTGTTTTTAGATCTAACTGGTTTTGGTATCAAATATGCTTGTGGCATCACCAAATAATGTTTTCTTTTCTATATTGAAGCAAAAAAAAAGGGGGGGGGCGCAGATGTGTAAGGCTGTAAAAGTGATTGAAACATTTGCTAATGTGTCAGACTTGTGATTCCAATTCAAAGGCAGCAGAGGCCTCTAGATGAATTAATTACAAAACAATCTGGAGTTGGATATGAATAGATATGCACAAAGTTTATTGGATCAATTGACAACAAAAGATCAGTTTATATTGCATGTGTCTATACCATAAATAATCACAGCAATCTTGGAAACAGTAATGAGGGAGAGGATACTGATTGGCCTACCTCCTAGGAGAATTGGGAGGATTGATTAGTTTATATCTTTTGAAGGTGTGAAGCTTTTCTGTGTTAAATGTTAATGACCAGATCCTGGCCATTTTTGCATTCATGTGCAAGGGGGAGAGGGAGTTCTTCACCACTGGCTCTGTGGCTCTGTACAGGGCAGCCAATATCTTGATGTTTCTACACTGAAGGGAATGGCAGGAAGAAGTATTAGTGCTCCTGTTACTTTCTGGGGCGCAACCCTGACTGGTGAAGAGTTGTCAGCTTGTACCCTATAACCCATAAGTGCATTAAAACTTTGCTACTGTAGCTGTCGTCCTGGGGTGCCCACAGTCAGCAACAAGCATTCACTTTATGTCTGTGTATTGGGCAGCCCTGGTCCAACACGATGGATACTGGAGCCTACCTGCAGTACCACTGGCCTCCACCAGCCTTGGTTAACAACCAAGTAGAATTAAACTTCGCTCTTCCCAGCCCTGAATTTTCCCCAAACCATTTCTTCTGAAATGTCCAGCCCCTCCTGCAACAATCGGAGGAATGTTAAGTTTTGTTGCTCCTTTAAAGAATCAATATACAACTGTTCATTATTTTAACTGGAGTTACCAACCATTCAGTACAAACACAGCACTGCATTGGTTTAGGTTTAAAAATAAAACAAGTTTATTTCATTCCAAAGAGAGATTTTAAGTAAATACAATAAGGATTAAAGTCAGAAATGGTTACAAGAGAAAGAAAGACAAAATGTTTTCCAGTAACTAAAATTTAACAAACAAGACTTGGCTCAATGTTAAATCCTCACCACATTTCCATCAAGATGGCTCACAGAGCTCCTGGGTCATTATCTATTCCCCAGAGTCAGAGGGCTGGTTCCTTTGCCTTCTTAGGTGAAAGATAGATACCTTGGGTTTTTTGGGGGATTTTTTTTGGTTCCCTTTCTTTTATAGACCAATAAATCCTTGAAATGGATTCTTCTGAGGGTTACCCCTCAATAAAGTTCATTTAAGCTGCTGGGAAAGAGTCTCCTGGTGAAGGAATTTTCCTGCTGGGTTTGTCTATTAAAATGAAAATTATTTAGTACTTGCCTCTTCAGTGTAATTACATGAATATTGAACATCTGGTTGTCAATCCGCTTCCTCACCGTAATAGTGTGATGTTTGCCTCCACTCCTTGTTAGCTTAGTGGGGGTCTGTTTATGCAATAAGTAAATATATTCTTATTGTCTCTCAAAATACTTTGACAGTAACTCCTAAGTGGAAAAACTCCATTCCTTTGTTTAGGGTGAGTAACTCCTGCTTGGCGGGCAAACACATTTTAACTTTGCATCTATTACTTGAACCTACATTATGCAATGATATTAATAACTAGTGAGATATGAGCTTTTCATTGACACCCTGCATGACATTTATCCAATACATTTAATGACATTAAAGAATCAGGATACACTTGAAGTGGTTACGCTCATTGCAGTTCATTACCAGCTATCTGGGTGCCCCTTGACCTCTGCTCTTGGGCAGTTCTTAATGTCACAGTTCTCTAGAACACTTCCCTTGTTTTTTCATCCCTTTCTGTACCATTAGCCAGACTTAGGTCAGTACTGGGGGAACCACATACCGCAACCTTTGAATGCTATTCCTGTATGTAGTCTTCTCACACATGGAAGCCTTACACCTGCCTGTGTTCTTCACTTGGAGTAACTAACACGCAGACAGTTTTGGCTTTAAAAGCTACATTCAAGCCTTCAGTATTACTAGAGTTATCAGAGAAAATATAAACAGCAACACACTGGAGTTTTTGAAAATCCACAGAAAGTAGCCCTATCAATACTAACATAGGGTGCTTTTCCCTTCTTAGCTGAGGATCTTTGAAATAGTATCCTCTGCTGGGAATCCAACCACCAGTCTTCTGAAAGGGGGCTCTTCAATCCTGAATAGATTATATGTTATAGAGCATGACAGTATTGCCCCTTAAATATGTGTTCTAAAAGATCTGTAAAATATTTTAGCATTCATTTGCAAATGAAGAACATTTTCCCTTTGGGATGTCATCATTATTTTGGAGACTTAATTTGTCTTGTGTTCCCTGCTGAATTCTTGAAATATTAATTTGCTTTCTTGAGGTCTCTCTGATATACAAGGACAGATTTTCATATTTGACCCTCTGGCTGTAGCTGATATTGATGAGACAAATAACTAAAATTTGTTCCTAATAGCGCCGAGAATATAATATTCAGATCCCAGATGGCAAACAAACAGATGTATGCATATGTGGTGTATTGCAGAGAAAGATAAAGGATTCTCTTCATAAAAAGCAGAATGTTTATACTAATATTTTTTCATTCATTATATGTGAATGCTGCTGAAATGTAACATTTATCTTGGCACTCAGTTCCATTCTGTACTCTTGAAGGTCTCTCTGTTTTATTACTGTTAACATACCATAACAAATGTCTTTCAGATGTGAAAAATCAATCATCTCAAAACTGTCTCCAGTAGTTACTTGGGTGGATTAATGTAAGGTGTTAGGAAAGCGGTGTTCAAATGAAATGTCATAATCGAGCAATGCAAGTCAGAGGAATAATCGTAAATTGGTCATAGTTCTAGCTTCCGAAGCTTAGAAAAAATAAACACGTAAGAAAGATAAACTAAAATACTGGTATGCTGCAGTAAATCCTGGGGAATGAGCAGGCACTTTGTGACTGAAGTTTAATGAATACAGTATTTAGTTCTCTAGTTTGTAATTTCTTAGTGCTGGGCCCTAAATCACTTTGGAAAAGTGGAAAAAATTAGGCATTTGAGAAGGGACTTGGCAGCAGTTCATTTAATCATTTAACTTATGATTATTAGTAGTCTGTCATCTCTAAAAAGTACATATCATCTCGTCCATATTTATCTGTTTGCAAAGGTTTAGATTCACAGATTCCAAGGCCAGAAGGGACCATTGTGGTAATCTAGTCTGGACTTCTGCAAAAGACAGGCCGTAGAACTTCCCCAAAATAATTCCCAGAGCAGATCTTTAAGAAAACATCCAATCCTGATTTAAAAATTGTCAGTGATGGAGAAGCCACCACAAGCCTTGGTCAAGTGTTCCAATGGTTAATTAATAAGAGAGAGGGGGATGGTTTAGCTAATATTGGAATTTTAGCAAAATAACCCAAGTGGTTTCTAACGATGACTTGAATGAGGTATATATGGAGCCAGTATATAGTGAATGCAAGTTATAGCTGGCCTGATAATGTGAAATAAGTTATATCTGACAGTGTGCGGATGAGGAGCTATCTAGAGTCAACTGCTTGACAAGTTTTTACTGTTTTGCATTTCTGACATGGTAAGTTTGTGAATGTGCAGTGACTCAAATGTGTGATCTGCTATTCTCCATGTTTTTCATTGACATAAATGGAAAACATATTGCTAATTCATATTCTGGCATCCTACATCCTTCAGTTGTTCAAAACATTAATCTCTCATATGCTGGCACATTCTGTCTTAAATGCAATATTTATAGAGTAGAAAATTCCAGGTGAAAATTAAGCAGAATATAAAAAGTGTAATCAATACAAAAAACAGAATCCAGCTAGTCTTTAAACTTAATTTCGGTGTACTGACAGTTACTTCAGACTCACAGCATCATATTCTGTAACAATTAGCTTGTGCAGTGGTTAGCCTTACTTGCATGATAATGAGCCATTCTTTTCAAAGAGATGCTGAAAGGCATCAGTGAGGCTATGCAGTGTACCTGAAGGTCACATTCACTAAAATCCAAATGCTTTTGTGGAAATTGAGAGAGCTTATTTATTAAATGCCAGTCATTATTGCTGTAAACTCTACAAGTAGAAAAGAGAAAAAAATCTAATGTAAAACACAAGGCAGGAGACCACATGTTTCAAAGTTAGCCCTTGGTTGAAACAAGAAAAAAAAAGTATTGTTTTACTGCAGGGGTCAGCAACCTTTCAGAAGTGGTGTGCCGAGTCTTCATTTATTCACTCTAATTTAAGGTTTCGTGTGCCAGTAGTATATTTTAATGTTTTTAGAAGAAGGTCTCTTTCTCTAAGTCTATAATATATAACTAAACTATTGTTGTATGTAAAGCAAATAAGGTTTTTAAAATACTTAAGAAGCTTCATTTAAAATTAAATTAAAATGCAGAGCCCCCCGGACTGGTGGGCAGGACCCTGGCAGTGTGAGTGCCACTGAAAATCAGCTTGTGTGCCGCCTTCAGCACACGTGCCATAGGTTGCCTACCCCTGTTCTACTGTATTTTGACTTCAAATTAGTTTGTTAAATTGAGTAAAGCTGTATTTACTAAATCAGAGCATAGGACGATAGGAAAAATAGACATCCTGATTTTCAGGGACATGTTTACATACCTTTCTTCAGAATGACCCACTCAAATTTCTGGAGGGAGATGCTGGGAGTCTGAACTGACTGTCAATGTCATGCATCCCATGTAACTAGGTGTCAAGGTTAGCTAGCTACTGCTTTTTGTAGTGATTATAAGAACTATGTTCTGCTTAAGTTTTCCTTGAGATTTTTCTTTATTTTCTGCCCTATGCCCTATAAATATTACATTTAGTGAATACAATTACCAGTAAGTGAAATTGGATGATAACTGTCATTTTGTTTTTACTTTACTGTACTTCCTCCAAAGAGGCTTTGCTAAAGCACCTCTCTCCTGAAACCTTTGGTTTCTTCATAGCTCTTTAAAAGCAGAGTTTCCAGAGTCAGTACTTCAGCAAAGAGGGACACAAATCAGACTCTTCAAAGTCCACTGGCTTGCTCCCTCATTCCACATGTTGGGGATGAAATCCTGGCCCAACTGAAATTAGTTGCAATATTCTCATTTACTTCAATAGGGTCAAGATTTCACTCATAATTTTTCAGAGGTTTTTGACAGCATCCTAAATCTTTTTAAATCAAAACATTATTTAACTTTTACTGTATGAAATTTGCACTTTCTTGGCTGTAGCCTGTCCCATTAAATAAGTCTGGGCTCCACATGGATGCAGGGGTCTTTCCACGTGGACTTCACTGAAGGGTCTGAGCCTAATTTTGTTGTATGTTTTGATTTAATATCATCTCTATCAAGATCTCTAAAAACTAACTATTTTTAAAACACAGGTAACCACATATCATAGTGAAAAAGAAACTCCTTCCTAGGTAAATTGTGCTGTGTTTTTCTGTAGATCCAGTTAATTTTATATATATATATAATTAGCAAAGGTGAAACAATGTGAGATTCCTTTTTTAATTAATGCTTAAAAATTCCAAATAACACTAGTGCAAATTAAATTATACACTGTTCACATGATATCTAATTCAGCATGGATCATTAGGATAATTATAACTGTGTGTTCATTTTAAAGCTGTATGAATTTCAAACAGATGGGGTTTTGGAGGAAGCGGTAACAATTACTTGTGTATTCGTCAATAAAGCTCTTAATGAAATAAGTGTAGCACTTTTATCACAGAGAACATTGTAATGGATGTCCAGTAGGTATGTTAATGGGGCATACTGTCACACCTTCCCTCTTCCAAATAACACTCTATGTTTAATTGTGTGAATGTGTTTTGTCTGAGAGAGTAAACTTATTGAAAGGTTTTTTGTTTGTTTGTTTGTTTTAAACATTCTGTTGTAAGATAAAACTTCTGACAATATTAATCTTGGCAGTAATAAACATGGGCTTTTAAAAGTTTATCAAGAGAGTCCAATTAAAGAATATTTTGAGAGTTCTGGAAGAAACCATAAAATGTGAGACAGCAAACAGTGATTTAAGCAGTCCAGTAGTGATTGAAGATGCAGGGATGTTAAAACATGTGGCTTAGCTCCACACCAAATTAAAAACAGAATCAAAGAAAGAGACTAATGATTTCAATATACTATCACCAGCCCTGGCTCAAGCAGTTACACTTGGAAGGCTGGATGAAGAGTAAAGAGATGTACTTGCCATTTGAAATATTGATGTTACTACCAAACCAGAAGCTGTTTTGTAGATGGGATACATATTTAGCCAGTAAAAAAGATCTACTTTTTACATTTTAGCATCATATTGCTCTCATTTCAAACAGTTATTCTGTGTCTTTCAGCAGAAAGTTATTCTCTTTAATGACAATCACTAAAACGAAGACCAGTGACGTGTACGATAACTGAAACATCTCTTGCTGTGATCATAAAGATCAGAAAAAAGAGTCACATATCTTAGAATGTTAAGGAGCTAGGGAGTCCATAAATTTGGAACCAAGAATCTGTTGGCTTGGGGCTTACCACCAGAGTGAATTGTGGTCTGCAATGACGACTGGGAAGCTGGTAGTTAGTGTTGGAGTGTCCCTCTCAATATTTTGACTTATTGTTGAAGATCCTTTGCTTGGTTTGTATCTGGGCCGTTTACACATAATCCACTGATGGAATTCTGATTTTCAGTGGGCCTGTTATTTTTTTTTAAATGTTCACATACATTTTTATGCTTAAATAATTCAGCATTGGAGCAGTATTATTAGTTTGATTGAGCAAATAGAAGGAAACATTCTTAGATGTGCGTCATCAATATGATCTCTATCTTTCTGCTCTTTAGCTATTCTAAACAAATAGTGTATGGATGAATGTTCTTTCGCGAGGTTAAATGACTTGCTAAAAACACAGTTGTTGGGAACATGTGCAGCAATTTTTTTCCTATGTAAAATGATAATATTCATAGATATTTAAGCTTTGCTGTCCTGCTGTTCATGCTGTGGTTTATTTCACTGGCTCTTGCCGCAGCCTCTGTTGCAGGGAATTTGTGATGTGAGCTATTGCCAGGAAAGCCCCCATCTGACATTAGCAAACTCACTTCACTTCAGGCCACAGATCACAAACCAGGGCCTTAAAGATAAATGAACAGCTCTTAACTCATTAATTGACACAATTTAAATTTAAAACAAACTTCCTCTGAGTCTTAACTGGCAAGGCTTAAATAAGTATCCTAGAAAGGATCAGGATCATGTCTCTGCAATTTTTTATGAAAGGAGGAATAGGCTAGCAAAAAAGCATATTCTTTTTTTCATTGTACTTATTAATTTTACATGTAACTTTCAAATACAATTTTAATTTGCTAGGTTAATTCTTATATTTTTTATAGTACATCTGTTAAACTGCATATAGTTAGCTTCCTCCAGCATTGTGGTAAATAGGCACCTGGTGGGAAATAATTCCACAAAAATATACAAACCATTTCTTCTAACTTAGCTTTTCTAAATACAAAATAAACTTAATCTACTCATAGTGCATTAAGAGGAATTCTAGTTTCATTTGCAGTGTTCATAATGACAGCTGTCACTCCAAAGTAAAGAAATTTAGAGTGATCTAACATCATTTAGGGCTGGTATTTGGTAATTATAAATGTCTTTCAGGTGGTTGAGGGCAATGGATGTTGGATTCCAAGTGATTTCTTTGAACCAACACTTCACACTGATTTGAGGCAAGCACGAGTCACACACAGCATCCCCTAGTGGCTATTTCATACTACTAATGCAGGCCAGGCAGGATATTGTGAGTTTCCATCTGGCTGAAGGAAATTGGTTGTCTTTGGCAGTTATCTGAGCAGGGAGTTGGGTTGTCAAAACTGGTAGGGTTCAAAGACTGGCAGTGAATTGTCCTTATTGATTTTTGGTGAAACTTTATCAAATATGAAACTATATTAAGGATCTTATCCTAGATTTCATCTGTGTGCCTGTAACATATGTACAGAGGCACTGGGCAGCACCATTGTGAGCATGTGCAGGTGATTGAGTTTAAATGCACAAACCACATTTAGCTTGCACATGTAAGTCCTGTCACCTGCGCTCATAAGTAACTAATAAAAAAAAAATTCACATTGTCTTGAGTAGCTGTGTCCCTTCCTAGTGGCTCAGTGCTGCAATACCTTAGTGATTTAGGAGCCTGGTTCATTTTCAGAGGGGATTGAGGAACTTAGTAGCCACAGATCCCTTTTCAAAGTGAGACTTGCTGACTATGCAAAATTGTTGAAGCTGTGTTGGTCCCAGGTATTGGAGAGAGAAGGTGGGTGAGGTAATATCTTTTATTGGACCAACTTCTGTTGCTGTGAGAGACAAGCTTTCAGGCTTATGCAGAGCTCTTCTTCAGGACTTGGAAACAGAGTATCACAGATAAATACAAGGCGGAAAAGATTATTTAGCATAAATAGTTAACACATATTCACCTTGAATGGTTCCTTGAAATGTGTTAACTACTTATGCTAAACAATCTTTTCCACCTTGTATTTTTAGCTGTGACACTCTATGTACATTTCCTGGACATGAAGAAGAGCTCTGGATAAGCTCAAAAGCTTGTCTCTCACCCACAGAAGTTGGTCCTATAAAAGATATTACCTTGCCTACCTTGTTTTGCTTAGTGACTGTAACAGCCTGCAACTTTCTTACAGCGAAAGCACTTCTTATTTAGTTCAGGGTATGTCTATGCTACAGGATTATTCCGATTTTACATAAACCAGTTTTGTAAAACAGATTGTATAAAGTCGAGTGCACGCAGCCACACAAAGCACAATAATTCTGCGGTATGCGTCCATGTACCCGAGGCTAGCGTTGATTTCTGGAGCGTTGCACTGTGGGTAGCTATCCCATAGCTATCTCATAGTTCTCGCAGTCTCCTCCACCCATTGGAATTCTAGGTTGAGATCCCAATGCATGATGGGGCAAAAAAAGTGTCACGGGTGATTCTGGGTAAATGTCGTCACTCAATCCTTCCTCCGTGAAAGCAATGGCAGACAATCATTTCGTGCCCTTTTTCCCTGGATTGCCCTGGCAGATGCCATAGCATGGCAACCATGGAGCCTTGTTCTGCCTTTTGTCACTGTCACCGTATGTGTACTGGATACTGCTGACAGAGGCGGTGCAGTGCTACACAGCAGCATTCATTTGCCTTTGCAAGGTAGCAGAAGTGGTTACCATCCCTATTGCACTGTCTGCCATTGTAATTTGGCGATGAGATGACGGTTTCAATCATTTTGTACCGTTTGCAAATGGGAATTGGTGATGACGGTTATCAATCATTTTGTACCGTCTGCTGCTGTCATGGGTGCTCCTGGCTGGCCTCGCTGAGGTTGGCCAGGGGCGCATGGACAAAAATGGGAATGACTCCCCAGGTAATTCCCTTCTTCTATGTTTTGTCTAAAAATAGAGTCAGTTCTGCCTAGAATATGGGGCAAGTCTACTAGAGAGCCAGAGAGCACAGCCGCTCTGGGTCAGAGCCCCAGAGATCCCGCAGAAATGATGCGATGCATGCCATTCTAGGGGGTACCCCTGCAACAACCCCACCTGTTGCTTCCCTCCTCCCACACCCCTCCTGGGCTACCATGGCAGTGTCCCCCCATTTGTGTGATGAAATAATAAAAAATGCAGGAATAAGAAACACTGACTTTTTAGCGAGATAAAGTGAGGGGGAGGCAGCCTCCAGCTGCTATGATAGTCCAGGCAGGACATTAAAGAGTGCGGGGGAGAGGAACACAGCCGCCCACTGCTATTATAGTCCAGGGAGTACAGAATCTTTTCTTTAGGCATGAGGAGGTGGGGGGGGCTGATGGAGCTCAGGCTCCAGCTGCTATGATGAGGACGGTTACCCCAGCATTTCGTACCGTCTGCCAGGAATGACAGGGAGTCATCCCCATTTTTACCCAGGCGCCTCCGGCTGACCTCACCAAGGCCAGCCAGAACACTCTCAGGATGATGACGAGGACGACTATCAGTCATTTTGTACTGTATCGTCTGCCACCGGGGAAGGGAGGGGAGAGGATGCTGCTGTTTAGCACTGCAGCACCCCGTCTACCAGCAGCATCCAGTAGACATACGGTGACATTGAAAAATGGCGAGAAACAATTTTTTTCCCTTTTCTTTGAGGGAGGGAGGGGGGTAAATTGACGACGTGTTCCCTGAACCACTGGCGACAATGTTTTCGAACCTTCAGGCATTGGGAGCTCAGCCAAGAATGCAAATGCTTTTCAGAAACTGCAGGAACTGTGAGATAGCTTGAGTCCATTCGTCCATTCGATTCTTTGGCTTTCCGTTACTCTTGTCACACAGTCCACCGTGCTGTGGACTCTGTATCATAGCCTGGAGATTTTTTCAAATGCTTTGTCATTTCATCTTCTGTAACAGAGCTCTGATAGAACAGATTTGTCTCCCCATATAGCGATCAGATCCAGTATCTCCCGTACGGTCCATGCTGGAGCACTTTTTGGATTTGGGTCTGCATGGCCACCCGTGCTGATCAGAGCTCTGTGCTGGGCAAACAGGAAATGAAATTCAAAAGTTTGCGGGGCTTTTCCTATCTACCTGGCCAGTGCATCCGAGTTCAGATTGCTTTCCAGAGCGGTCACAATGGTGCATTGTGGGATACCGCCCGGAGACCAATACCATCAATTTGCAGCCGCACTAACCCTAATCCAACATGACCGATTTCAGTGCTACTCCTCTCGTTGGGGAGGAGTACAGAAACCGGTTTAAAGAGCCCTTTATATTGATATAAAGGGCCTTGTTGTGTGGACGGGTGCAGGGTTAAATTGGTCTAATGCTGCTAAATTCGGTTTAAACACGTAGGGTAGACCAGGCCTCAGTGGCAGATGCTTGTGCTTTAGGTGGATTAGATTCCCGACTGTATTTATGTAATCACACTGAGCTACAAAAATGTTGTCTGTGCAAAGTGATGCACACACAAATGGAGGCAATGCTATGAAAATGTAACCCTTAAAATAAATCTTTATTGACACCAAGGAAATGTAGCAACCTACAAAACCTTTGTGGTGGCTGAGAGAGAACAAATTTGCTATCATTACATATGGATGGATTGTTGACACTTCTTCCCATAAACAATCACATTATTCCAGAGATTTCTTGAAACAGGTTCTCCATTATTATTTTGTTGAGTAGTATAAGATAAAGCTCATTTCAAGTACAAAGAGTAAGGAAGTCAGACATTTTGCTTCTTCATTGTATAGCTTGATTAATCAATTGTTGATCTACAGTAGCAGGAGTTATTCAGTTGGAAGAAATAAGTTAACTATGATTAAGCTTATGGAGAAATCAAACAGATTTTTAAAATGGTATAGAAAATCAAACCAGGAAAGATCTTTGTACAATTCTCTATTGCAAAATCTATCTAAAATAGTTCTGCCTGTGGAAGATAGCTTATTGTTGTAAAGAAAATATTTTTACCTTTAGGCCCCTGGGTCCTTGGAACTTCATGAAATTCCAAGGCAAAGAAGAAGGTTTCTTGTCAGCCCATGTGTGTCTTGGGAGGCAGAAGCTGTTTATCTCCTTCCTATATGCCCCAGGAGATGTTCAGTTCAATTTTGAGGTCTCTCCAGATCTGGGAGCTCAGTTTGATGTGTGTAGAAGAGAACATGAAATGAAGAGTATTAGTGGAGCTTAATTATTCGTTACTTTCTCTCCTATTCTATAAATCATTGTAAAATATCGGTTTTCTGTTCCTTTCCTAGAGGAGGGACGAAACAACTGCCCTCTATTTTTCTTCTTTTTCCTGGTTAACCTGCAGCCCTGCTGAAGTTGAGAGGGCAAACTGGCATTTCTAGCTGAAAGGGAAAAGCCTTAGTTTATTTATCTCCTATTCACGGTCCATGGATGTAAATGCTACCTTACTTGACAAGGAATAAGTAGTGGCATTTCTCCCCAGGTTAATCCATAGGATCAGTTAATCAGCTAGCCACTCCTTGACAAAGCCTGCCAGTAGGCACCGGGCAGCTCAGCAGTGGCCAATTTAAAGAGGCACAGGTGTATCAACAAAGCAATCAGCAGGAACTGAATCAGTAATTTTGCTATGTGAACGACCTCAGGGAATATTTTGGGAGTAATTTAAGAGAGGAGCTCAGGGAGGCATTCTCACAATAGCTCTCTTGCAGCCTTAGGAGGCAAAGCCCTAGATTTTGTTGGCACTAAATATCTTTGGACTCTTAAGCCAACTTTATATTTTATTTTGTTAATAAATGATTAATTTTATGCACTTTAAGTTTTATCTGAGTCATCTCTTCTCAAGCCTAGCCTAGTCACTCAGCCAGTGACAATATCCAAATCTTTTTGTGTGTTCCTGACTCAGACATCAGCACAGAGTTAGCTCTTGGCAGGAAAAGCTTTCTGATTATTTATTTGCCATGTAGTTGTCTTTTTGTTGTTTTGCAGTCATCTTTCCTATCAGTCAGGTTTTTTCCAACCATCTTCTAGTGGAATCCCGTTTTACTCACTGGCAGTTGGGAACCTTCCCCACAGTCTGTTTCTCCACACTCTCCCCTTAGCTCTTCATTTTCTCTGTCTCATCTGTTCATTTGCATCTTTGGCTCCCCCCACCTCTTTTCTATTGTTTTATTATGTTTTATTATTTTTTGCTTTCTCTTTGGTTTTGTTTCCTGCTCACAGGACGGGTGCCTATCTCTCGTTGTTTGTGTGTGGGGGCTGGGCAGCATGTGTTCTTGCAGCTGCCATGGGAATACAGGAGAGAAGCTTGGGCAAACAGGCTGCTGTTTCAACCTGCAGCTCTGTACTCATGAATTACTATCTGTATTATAGGCCATCCTGGAGCAGTGTGGGTGGTGGGGGGTGGCAGGGGGCTTTCAACCAACCGGTGCCTTACCCAGAGCCATAGGATTATGTCAACAATGGGTGCATAGGTCACACAGTTTTCTCTCTCCCCAGCGTTCTTCCGCTCCTCTGTGTGCCTAACTAACACATGGTAATTGCTGCATTCCAAGGAGATTAGCACAGTGGCGTATAGTGAAGTAAAACTTTAGTATGGGTAAAATTATGCCCACCAGCTATGCAGGGGCAAGGGGGTTCAAAGATCCTCCCGCATTCACCTTTTTATCCTTGTACAGAGGGGCTGATCATAAGGGCAGACCTTGCGTTCAGGTGAGCACAAGGGATAAACAGGGCTGCCCAGAGGATTCAGGGGGCCTGGGGCAAAGCAATTTCAGGGGCCCTTTCCATAACAAAAAGTTGCAATACTATAGAATACTATATTCTCGTGGGGGCCCCTGCGGGGTCCGGGGCCTGGGGTAAATTGCCCCATTCCCCCCCTTGGATGGCCCTGGGGCTAAATGAGGATAGATGCACCAGACTCTGGAATGAGCAGGGAAGCAGTTGGGCCATGATTCCATCTCCGCTATACAGCAGCCATTGGAGCTGGCTGGTTATGGGGGATACATTAGAATGTGCCCTTTAAAGGAGTGTGGCAGCTTCTGTATCCCCTCAGCATGTCAGAGAGCTCTAGGAGGCATTATGCCTTGTTTAGGTACTGCGATTCCTTGGAGCGTCCCATAAGAACGGAGGCTATAATGTGCAGTGGCTATAAGTAGAGTGATAACCCAATGAAATGCACTCACATAATTTGGGACTTCAGTGTCACTTGCCTATAAATGGAATTTCATTATATTCAAGTTCGCTATAAGGAGCTTCTGGTGTACATGGTTCAGAATCCCCATTTCCAATACTTACCCCATAAGTAACAACTAATCCATTACAGGCAGGTGTTTGTCTAACCTATTCGTAAAAACCTCCAATGATGGAGATTCCACAACCTCCCTAGGCAATTTATTCTACCCTGACAGGAAGTTTTTCCTAATGTCCAATCTAAACTTCCCTTGCTGCAGTTTAAGTCCATTGCTTCTTGTCCTATTCTGAGAGGTTAACAAGAACAATTTCCCACCCTCCTCACTGTAACAACCTTGTATATACTTGAAAACTGTTATGCCCCCTCCCCCCAGTCTTCTCTTCTCCAGATTAAACAAACCCAGTTTTTTCAATCTTCCCTCACAGGTC
Organism: Gopherus evgoodei; assembly: GCF_007399415.2. NCBI lineage: Eukaryota > Metazoa > Chordata > Testudines > Testudinidae > Gopherus > Gopherus evgoodei. The sequence goes on along the minus strand of NC_044324.1, from coordinate 211,367,252 downwards.
ACATTTTCTATACTTTTAATCATTTTTGTTGCTCTCCTGCGGACTTTCTCCAATTTGTCCACATCTTTCCTGAAATTTTGTCCTATTAACTTCAGACCATTTCTCCAATTTGTCAAGATCATTTTGAATTTTAATCCTATCCTCCAAAGCACTTGCAACACCTCCCTGATATCATCTACAAACTTTATAAGTGTACTCTCTATGCCATTATCTAAATCATTGATGAAGATATGGAACAAAACCGGACCCAGGACCAATCCCTGCTTGTCTCTGCTCGATATATCCTTCCAGCTTGACTGTGAACCACTGATAACTACTTTCTTGGAATGGTATTCTAACTAGTTATGCACCCATCTTATAGTAGCTCCCTCTAGGCCATATTTCCCTAGTTTGTTTATGAGATGGTCATGCAAGTCAGTATCAAAAGCCTTACTAAAATCAAGATATACCACATCTACCACTTCCCCCCATCCACAAGACTTGTTACCCCATCAAAGAAAGCTATTAGATTGGTTTGACATGATTTGTTCCTAACCAATCCATGTTGACTGTTACTTATCAGCTTATTATCTAGGTGTTTTCAAATTGATTACTTGATTATTTGCTTCATTATCCTTCTGGGTACAGAAGTTTAAATGCCTGGTCTGTAATTCCCCAGGTTGTCCTTATTCCTCTTGTTATAGATTGGCACTATATTTTCCCTCTTCCCATCTTTCATGAATTTTCAAAGATAATTGCTAATGGCTCAGGTATCTTCTCAGTCAGCTCCTTGAGTATTCTAGGATGTATTTCATTAGGCCCTGGTGACTTGTAGACATCTACCTAGGTCTAAGTAATTTTAAATTTGTTCTTTCCCTATTTGTGCCTCACATCCTAACTCATTCTTTTTTGAGTTTCAGACCTTTGAAGATCTGGTTAAAGCCAGATCTTCCTATCTTTCCAGGAAGATAGTTTGCACGTCTGCCCTTAATGTCTCTTTGACAAACTGCCAACTTTCTCTCTCTCTCTCTTGCATTTGACCTCCGTCAATGACTTTGGAGAGAGAGAAGAATGACTAGTGTCTGTTTTGGAAGATTGCTGGGAGAAAGAGTATATTGGGGGACCCAAATATTAGGTTAGAAAGTTTTTCAGGCCCAGTTTCCATTCAGTCTCAGTCCACCCGTAGCTACCATGCACTGATCTCCTATGAATGTCCCACTGCAGGTAGTCCCAAGCACAGAGATCAGAGTTTCATAACTGATATCCACCTTCACAAATTGAAAAGGTAGTTTCCCCTATATCATATGTATTAATAACAGCATTCGTAGCAGGTGCTGTTTTTCAGCAAATGGTAAACCCTTATAAAGTATTTACTGAAAAAAATACAGCTTCTCAAAGTTTAAACCTGTATGTAGCCAGATATACTGCTGTTGTTGAGTGGCGGGGCTTATTATTTATTATGCTGCTATTTTCATTTAGCTAGAAGCACTTCAGCTTGAAACAATATCCTGCCATATGTCTCTGGAGTTGTAAATCTTTAATTTCTACTTTCAAAAATACCATTAAAATCTGAATTCTGTATGATGGCTTAAATGTGCAACATGCCTCATTCATTTATGGTTTCTAGCATGTTTTTAAACTGGCATGTGTGTTTATGCTAATAACAATAAAGTAATAACGCATTATATGGGGTTGCAATACATTAGATTTAATAGCTTTTGATTCCTCTCCTTTTTTTTAAAAAAAAAAGTATTTAGGTCAATTCTGCTACATTCATGAGGATGTTTATCAGTTGCCACTCTTCTTTCCCCCCCCCCATGGCTTTTTTTATTAGTAAAGTCTTTGGTATATATATTTTTTCCTGAATGGAATTAATTTTAAAACTGAGTCATTTGTTTCAGTTCAGGAAATGCTCCTCTGCAACTTTTATTTAGCTAATCACATTTTGCCATGGTGAAGAATCAAAGAGGTGCCCTGTTACTGTACAGTTTTGATTGATTGGCTGTTTTTAATCTAGTAGTAATACTTGTGAAGTATTATTTAAATGCAGTTGCTGTTGATGGTTGTGATGATTGATTTGACTAGGATTTTAGAAGGTTAACTCTTTGGAAAACCATAGACATTGTCAGTGTCATGTTCTCTGAATATGGTAAAACTAGCAATATTGCAGTTCTGAATTCTAAAGAGTTAAAGTTGCTCACCATATAATCTTCACAATTGTTGTTACTGTGAGGTGGAGGCCCATGTTACTCTGATGACCCTGTGTGCTGACTCAGACAGAGGATGTTGACAGTTGATCAATTAATTCCACTGGGTAGAAATTACAATGGCTTTGTGTTTTAGGCCAGTGAACATTGGCTTTAATAGAGATTAAAGTGGAAGGGAAAAAACGGACATTTGCTTTTCTTATTGAACCATTATTCTAAATTACAGACGAGCTTAAAAAAAGATGCTACATGTCTGCCCAGGGCTAGAATTCAGGGCTTACTGTCCTGCATGATCACTTCTCCTGACATCAGCAAGTTTATGTTCTTCCCTGAAGAATGAACGAGAATGGAACAGCCATCTTGAATATACAGCAGTGTCACCAACATGCTGCTACTACACTAGCACAAAAAAGATTGGGTGAAATAAAGACTAAAATTAAAGAGGGAAAATCAGTTTGGAACAATGAATGATCTGTTACGATAACTAAATGTGCATTTATTGGTTTGTTGATGAATTTGTAACTTGTATTTGTGTGTGTTCTTGCGATTTGAGTGAGGGAATATTTCAGAGTGTATATTTGAAGTATGTTAATGATTTCTTTTGTTGAGGGAAGCTAAGGAAATTCATTACTGTAAATGATTTTTATTTTAGCGCTAAATGTTCATAATTTTCCGATCAAGGATTGTATTTTTCCCTTTTCCTCACTCTGTCTCTTGGGGTTTTACTAAGCTTGTTGATATATTTCTGCAAAGGGAAATGCTGAAGTTCATATTTCACATCCAAAGTATAAGATGAACTCCTTTATGATGTCATTGTTATGAATCAATTTTCATTGTGTGCTACCAGAGTTTTTATGCTGTATTTTTTCACTAAATTAATATTTAACTTTTGATGAAATCATTGCTGTTAATGGCTGGCCTTATATTTCTCAAGGATTTTAGACTATAATCTGATTAGTCTCTTGGAATATTCTGCTCGGCCATTTTAGTTACGTGTAGGAAGTGTCCTTAGCGAGAGTATGATGAATGAGAACTTCAAGTTTTATTTTCCAGGAAGTGGAACTGAAGTATTATTGATAGTTCTGGTTGAATAAACATAATCACTGCTATGTAGATGTAATGCATAGTGTAATGTGCAATTGATACTTTTGGTCAATGTGGCGAACTGGTTCTGGCTTCTCCCCCTTTACTAGCATATTCAGTAAGTCTCACTAGAAGAAAAGGAACAACTTGTATGCATATTTTGTCCACTTGAAGTCAGCTGAGTTGCACCACCTCTGCAATGGTGATAATGAAAAAAGTTGCATCTGGCAGTAAACAGTTTATTGATTCTGAAATGGAAAATTCTCGGTGAAGAATCTGATATAAAAAAGTGTAACTGAACACAAAAAGGCAAACTGTACAACTGATTCAAACGAGCTGTCTGGCTGTGAAAATTCCTGTGAAAGAAATGCTAATGCACACCAGGCAGGGGAGGGAACAGTGGAAAAAAGCATTACTGTAAGGATCATGTGTCTTTCCATGGGTAAAGAAGTCTAGTCTTTTTTAATGGAAAAAGAAGTTAGTGTTAAGTCAAATAAACTGGAGAATTTTATGAAGTGTGTGTCAATGTGGAGCTGGATAGTTAGAGATTTGCTCAAAAAAAACAAATTGATATACATTGTGACTAGAAGACCAGTGTGCTAGCTAGAACTTCTAAAGCTTTGTTAGGCAAAATATATGAACCTGACACACCTACATGTACTAAATATGTTGAGAGAAGAATAGCAGTGAAATCACGACACAAAATGTCAGTGTATAAGGTAGAAAAATTGAACTAAGAAAATTTGGAATACTGCTGAAGTATTTAGAATGACACAGGTAGCAATTCAGAGTTATTTGTCGTTCATTGGGCACCCACAACTAAGTCAAGAGCATGGATATGGAAACATAACTGTATTTACTGCAATTGAAATAAGGGAGACACTAACAGGGCATTTAATGATTTCAGAAGAGCCACTTGTGTTGATCGATGAATCAAGGATCCTTTCTTACAAGTGCATTTATGAGTTTATAGTCACATTGTATAAGGTAGGGAATGCTATACCATATTTATGGACTTGACAAAGCTGTCAGGAACAATCGGAAGAGAAACTTTTGAAACAATGCTTGAAAATGTTGAAAAGACATGTCCATCATGAAGGAGATGCTGCACTGGAAACTTTTAAACATTTTTACAGGAGGAGGCAGGGAACAATCAATGCCAACAGACAAATTAGAAAGTGATGTATTTGTTTTTCTCTTGAAAGAGCCTTACAGTGGAGCTGTCCCTTTGTTTAACTTACTGACTTCAGTAGCCCACTTCAAGAAAGTGGTAGATGTGGTTTAGAAAACATAGTAGCACCAAAGATTCAGCAAGAAATCAAGGCTTTATCTGAAGTTAGCAAGTCAATTTTATATGATAAAACCACGGGGGGGCGGAGGACGGATGCACGTACTGCATAAACCAGTATATACACTGGTTGCTGTCTGTACCACTCGATAGAAAAAATCTGGAAAACCTCCTCATTTTCTATTTACTTCATTTGACACGATAGAATGAAGAGTATCACAAAGTTTGAAGTGCTGTTACAAAAATGTTAATGTAATCAATTGGTTACTGTCGTGGGTTACTATGTCATGGGGCGTTGATCACAGCTGGGGAATTAGCTGAGACACCCTCAGCCTGTATCTCTGAACGGCACTGCGGGTAGAGTGATAGGCAGTTAGGGTCTCTGGCCCGCAATCAGGGCAGTGAAGGGTTGGTTGCTTGGACCTGTACTCAAGGGTGAGCGGCAAATAAACAATTAAGAAACTGAGCCCTTAGTCGGGATGGACTGGTACAGAATCTGGGTCTTGAGCCTGCATTCAGGGCCGAGTGGCAAACAAATAGTTCAGAGCCCAGGCCCTTAGTCAGGGCGGGGCAACAAGTCCTCCGGACTCAGGCCGGGGTAGAGCACCCAGACAATCTACGGCAGGATTAGATCACCCAAACACAGTTTAGGCAGTCTCAGGCAGAGTTAGAGAACCCAAACATAGTTTAGGGGAGCTCAGGCAGCAGCAGAGCCTAGTATCCTCACGCGGCAGAGTGTTGGCAGGTGTAGGCCCTCTGGCCTATGGAGGGGGAGTACGGACAGGTGGGATGATGGGGGGATGCAGGCCCACCCAACTCCACCATGTCCCAGCCCAAGGCCCTGACAGTGGCAGAGGGGTCCACCACTGGGTCAGCAGTGATCCTCCAGCAGCACACTGACCTGGTCGCAAACCAGCTTTCCACCACACAGTTGTCTAGTTCCTTTGAGCTACTTCCTGTCTCCCCCTCAGGGTACACTTGGGTCTGTAAGGGGTCCTCTGCATTGTCTGGGTAGAAGGCCAGTGGCAGTTCTGGAAACTACTCCTCGGCTTGCTTAGTGTGTAGCTCTGGCAGCATTGGCAGGTTAGGGCACTCTCCCAGTTCAGGAGCAGGCAGGAGGCATCTGGCTCCTTCAATGGCTGCAGCCGAGTTGAGCTTGCAGTCCTGCCTTTTGTACTTTCTGTCCCACCCACTGACTTCCGGCGGATGGGGTGAGCACAGCCTGGCTCCGTCCACCAGTGCTCTGCAAGTGGTCCCTCCCCCTCTGGGTTAGTGGGGGCCACTCCACCTCACTACAGTTACTAAATAAGGACTCTTTGTAGTGCTTTGAAGACACTATATAGCCTTTGCTTATTTTTGAAAGAGAGATCTGACCTATTGCTATTGGAGTTAGAACAGTGTGTACGTTTTGGGTTATTTCAAAACCAGAGCTGGAGTTTCTAGAGAAAAAATACAACTTAAAATGGAAGAGAAATAATTGTTTCAGGATATTTCAATTGAACAACACTCTGATCATTGCCAAAACCCGGCCTAAAATCATGTAATGTGTTCAGCCATAATTTTTTCTTAAACATTATCAAATCTTGTCATTTTAATAATTTCACAATGGGCAATGTTTACTCCAAATAGGAAATACATAGGTACTGGTACTACAGAAAATATGGATGAGGATGCAGAAGTCATTTCTTTTTCAAAATGAATGCAGTTTGCAGATGAAGAGATCATTCAAAATCTGAATTATGGTCACCAAGAGTGAAAGGTCAGGGCCTGTATAAACTCCACTACCAACAAACGTGCTATCTGGATCATCTGCACAATGTGAATGTGGGTTTTCAAGCATGTATTATTCTACACTACAAAAAGTGCTTGAAAACAAAGCATTAATATTCATTGATATGAATGATCTGCTTGTTACCAAATTCAAAATGAAAGACATGCCACCACTGTATTAAGAAGGGTTAATTTGAAGCCATAGACAAGACCACTGGGATAGGTTTGGAAAACAACATCCCAGCTTGAATTATTACATATTTTAGGTGAGATATAGCACAAAATGAACAAAATTATGAGTAGAAATGAGCATGATAATACAACAGCTTCACATAGTATATATACCCTTTATTTAAAGATATTATATAACTTCCTCTTCTGATAGGAATTTAAGAAATAAATAATGGTCTGTTGTATAAAAGGCAGTATATACATATGTAGGGGAGCAGGCCATTTTGCGTGGAGGTCATGCATAAGATGTGTTGGGGAAACATTTTTAATAAATTGTTAGTGGATTATAGCATGAATGTATGATGACAGAAAGTACGGTGTTTTAGTGTATGAAATTGAATAATAGTGTAGATGTTAATCGAGTAGAGAGATGATTTCGAAAACTGTAGGGAAGATGAATTCAAATGATGGCTCCTGCTCTTGAAGTGCTCTGTTTTTCTTCTTGTAGAGTGCTGCATCAGCACAGATTTACAAATATATCTGTTTGCCTCTTTTCTAAAAGATCAGCCAAAGAGACTTCGTAAGCTGTCCAAGCCAATTGAAATAAGATGAAGTATATCAGCGTTTTTGAGCTGTTGAAAACAAATGATATAATGTCAATGTAAGAAGGCAGTAGAAAAGAGCAAACTAGTCCCAGGGTATTCGTTAAGCTTTTGTGCCAGTTGGACTGAACCACAGCTTACTATCTAGATATGATCTGCAGTTTCGTGATAATTACTAAAGTCATTGGCAAAAATATCTCAGGTGGGACTCAGACACTTAAGTGGTTCAATGTATACAAGGGTAAATGTTTAACATTGCACAGAGTGTATTTGACACACAACTCCTATTACTGTTAATGGGAATCGTGTGTCTAATTTGTTGCACATGTCACAGAAAATGGACCACGGACTACATCCAATACAAGATCACTGACATGGCTCAGATAGGTATCTGCTGAACATCCAGCCACAGCAAAATATTGATGGAAACAGATCATAATAAAAGTAAGTTTCAAATGAACCTACCATTCAGGTCCTCAACTGTGATTTTTAGCGTAAGAGAAACAAATGCTAACCCACCAGCTTATCAAAGGTTTATCTCCCCTTTCTTCCCCCCATCTTGTGTTCAGTAACAGTGATTGAAAGAAACCTGAGTGCTAGGATTATGTATTATTTACATAGATCAACACAAAGGAAAATAAAGCCTTTAGTATTACTACTGCAGTGTTTCTGGTACAATGCCAACTATGTTGATATGTTCTCTTGCTTAATGTGTAAGTTTGGAACTGAAAGGATTTGACTCTTCTCCCAGGAAGAACCATATTATAACATGTTTCTTGTCCAGCCCAATGTAATTCTTTGAGATTACAAGGAACTGCAGACAGTTTTTATACTTTACTAGGGTTCGGAGCAGTGTACAACCTGAGTTTACATAGATGCAAACTGCCAGATAATGTCAAAAAGGAATACATATGGGAAAGAAATGATCGGCGGGGTTGAGGAAAGACACTTTGGTACTGAACAGCTTTTGTGTTTGTCGGAAGCTGTGGTGGTTTTGGCTCCAGCAGGGATTAGTTAAGGGGAATAAAGTATTTAGGTTTGATTATTAAAAGCAGAATATTGAAATTATTTTTCTTAATTAAAATGTTCTCACTCTTTTAAAGTAACACCTTATAGGCTCAAAATTGAAATTGGTTTCTTTACAGAGATTTTCTAACCTTCATCACATGTGTGCACTTCTTTTGGACTTATGTTTATGTATTTTGTAAAGAAAATATATATTTTAAAAGAAAAAATCAACAAAGAAACATTTGCTTTAAGAAACAAGAATCTATAAGGAAAATGAAGTAGATTTTCCAAACAAATATTCAGAAAGAGAAATGTGATAGGTCGAACTTTGGGCTTTGTAATACTGATGGCTGCATTGTTTAGATAGCACTCAGATGTCAAGTTTCTCAGACATGAAGGCAAGGCACTTTCACAGAGGAAGGCTGGCCCAGGTGTTAGGGCTTAGGACTAGGGATAGAACCATACAATCATAAAAATGTAGGGCTGGAAGGGATCTTGAGGAGTCCAGCCCCCAGTGCTTAAGGAAGATGAAGACCATCTCTGACAGGTGTCCATCCTATTCTTAAAAACCTCCAATAATTGGGACTCCACGACCTCTCTTGGAAGTCTATTCCAGAGCTTAACTACCTTCATAGTTAGAAAGTTTTTGTAATATCAAACATAAATCTCCCTGGCTGGAGATTAAGCCCATTACTTCTTGTTCTACTTGCAGTGGACACACAGAACAATTGATGACTATCCACTTATAAGAGCACTTAATATTTGAAGATTATTATCAGTTGTTGTCCATCTCCCCCGCCCTCCCCTCCGGTCTTCTTTTCTTAAGATTAAACATGCCCAGTATTTTTAAGCTTTTCCAAGCTTTTCCAAGAGGTCAGGTTTTCTAAACCTTATCATTTTTGTTGCTCTCCCTGTGGACTCTCTCCAGTTTGTCGACATCTTCCCTAAAGTGTGGTACTCAGAACAGAAAACTCCAGCCTGTCAGTGCTGAGTAGAGCAGGACAGTTATTTCCTGTGTCTTCATACAACAACCCAGAATAATACTGGTTTTGGGGGTTGGGGGATATATATATATTGCAACTATATCATATTGTTGACTACTGTTCAATTTGTGTTCCATTATAATCCCCAGATCCTTTTCAGGAGTGCTACTACCACCTAGCCAATTATTTGTCATTTTGTAGTTGTGTATTTGATCTTTTCCTTCCTAAGTGTAGTACTTTGCACTTGTCTTCATTGAATCTCACCTTGTTGATTTCAGAACAGTTCTCCAGATTGTCAAGGTTTTTTGCATTCTACTCCTGTCCTCCAAAGTGCTAGCAAATGCATATTTTATATGCATACTCTCCACTCTATTTTTCAAGTCATTAATGAAAATATTGAATACTTCTGGATCCTGGACTGTTCCTATGTGACCCCGCTAGATACATCCTCCCAGTTTTACAGTGAACCATTGATAAGTACTCTTGAGTATGGTCTTTCACCCATTATGCTCCCACTTTATAGTAATTTCATCTTGAACACATTTCCCTAGTTTTCTTATGAGAATGTCATGTTGGACTGTGAAAAGGCTTACTTAAATAAAAATATATTATGTCTGCAGATTTCCACCTATTCAAAAAGCTAATGACCCTGTCAAAGAAGGAAACTAGATCAATTTTTCATGATTTGTTCTTGACAAACCCTATCATCCTCTAAGGGTTTATAAATTGGTGTTTAATAATTTGTTCAAATATCTTTCTAAGTATCAAAGTTAGTCTGACTGCTTTATAATTCCCCAGGTCTTCTTTGTTCCTCTTTTTAAAGATAGTTACTATGTTTGCTCTTCTCTAGTCTTCTGGTACCTCATCTGTCCTCCAGGAGTTCTCAAAGATAATTGCTAACAGTTCAAATATTGCTTCAGATAGTTTCTGAAGTATCGTAAGAGGAATTTCATCAGGTCTTCTGACTTGAATACATCTAAATGTTCCTTAGCCTGTTCTTTCTCTATTTTCTCTTTCTCCCCCTTACTGTTAAATGTTAATTGTGTTGAGTATCTGGTCACCCTTAATCTTCTTTAATAAAGACTGAAGCAAAACTCTCATCAAACACTTGAGCTGCCTTGTTGCAAATATTAGCTCTCCCTCCCCTCAAAGTAATGGACCCACACTATCCTTTTTCTTTCTCTTGCTTCTAAAGCATTTAAAGAACCGCTTCCTATTGCTTTTTATGTTCTTTGCTAGGAGTAACACATGATGTGCCAAAGACTTTCTGATTTTGTCCCACATGCTTATGCTAGTCTTTTGTACTCTTCCTTTGCAATTAGTCCATCTTTCCACTTTCTGTATGATTACTTTATATTGTCAAGTCATAAAAGAACTCCTGATGGAGCCATATTGGCTTCTTATTATTCTCCCTATCTTTCCTTCACAGCTAGATAGTTGGCAGTTGTGCCTTTAATGTTGTCTCCTTGAGAAACTGCCAGCTCTCCTGAATGACTTTTCTTCCTATGTGAACCACCAGTTCAGAGCTTGTCTGCTTTTTTTGAGGTCCATTGTCCTTATTATGCTGCTGTCACTCCTCCCTTTACTTGGAATCATCAAATCTATCACCCACTCTCAGATTAGCAAACAATTCCTCCCTGTTGGTCACAATCAAGTCTAAAGTGGCTGTTCCCCTTGTTACCTTCTCGACTTTATAAAAAAAAAGTTGTGTCCAAGAACGTATTGGACACTTTTTGTGTTTTGCTGTATTACTTTTTCAGCAGTTGAATTCCCCCAGTAGTTAAGGATACCTGGGTTCAAGTTCCTACTCCTCCACAAACTTCCTGTATGACCTTGGGCAAGTCACCTTACTTCACAAGGGTATAGTGAGGAGAAAACTGTTAACAATTATGAGGCACTCAAATACTGTCGTAATGGGGACTATATAAGTATCCTGGAGAGAGATGTAGATTTACCAACTGCAAGAGCTGTTTGCTCAGTCTGAATTTCTTCAGACTGCTGAAAAAAATCTAGTTCACTCCGGACATGCTCAGTAGCTTAATACAGGCATTAACGATATTATTTCTAATGTTTCCAACATTTTATACCCGCACCATGATAGTAACATCTTACATATTCTTTCAGCAGTGTCTCATTAATATCACTGGCTACTTAACCAAGAGGAAAACAGCTCATTTTTCAGGTACTCATGACTGGAATTAAAAATAGGTTGTAACATAAATGAAGATTGCCTTTGCTGCCTCTTTTAAGGGTTCTTCATCAGACCAATGCATGACTTCACTTAGTCTGTTTACCGCAAGAGTTGCTTCTCTACATGTGTTTTCAATGGTAACCCTTGTCCTCCTTTGTAGTTGTTATTTATTTAGCCCTCACAAGAAATCTGCAAAATTCAGAAATGTGGAGAGGCAATAGCTTGCTCCTAGATCTGTGCAAAACATGTGAGCATCCAAAACAAAGCAGGCATATTCTTTACTACTCGGTGGCCCTTATTATATGTGTAAGTTTGTACCATTTCACCCAAAATATTCGCATTATTTGGTACGACCAAAAAGCAGAGGAATTCTCCTGCAAGTCTGACATTTCCTTTCTAGGTAGTTGCACAAACCTGTGAAACTATCCCAGCCCCAAATCTGTGACTGATGAGTGTAATATAATGGCAATGAATTGACACAGTGGGATAGGGAGATGCACAAGAGCTTCCAGGGAAGGTTGTTTTAAAAACAATACTCATAACTAAGCCTCAGTTCTTTTCTCTACTGGATACCAAATTTTGCAAAGTAAGGGAAAATAGGAATTTTGTTTAGGTTAAGTGGCAATTTGACTGAAATATTGGAGCTCTGGTGTAGTTTTCATAGGGCAACTTGTCTTGCAAAGTGGTAACAGAAGAACACAATCATTTGAAAGCAATTACTCAGACTATTTCATCAGAGGAATTGATTTCTGTATGTACTTATGTGAGAGAATTTTCACGTATTCATTCAGGTCATAGAAAAGAGATAAAATGTATGTATGCTTTTTTTAACCTCCTAATATGTAAAGGCTTTCTCATTCCACGAACCTCTATGTATGTCCATGTACTAATAAGGCTCTCACCACCATTGTACCATACCTAGCTGTGGGAGTTGCCTCATCACAAGAGAAGAGAGATGAGGTATCTGGTAATAGTTTTCTGTCCATCCTGAGAGGTGCTGGGAAAAACAGAAACTGTGAGAAGGAGGAGACCACCCCCCCCAAAAAAAACACTTATTGAGGGGACAGAGATATCAGTGGAGCCCCCTTCCTTTCCATCAGCCATGAGAGCAAGAGAGAAAAACGGTTGTAAGAATATGTGAGAGGGCCCCTGGTCTTCCCTCAAATCGGCCAGATGGGGAAGAGCCTGACTCCCCTCATATTATTACACTCTGAAACAAGATTTTTTAATTACTCAAAGAGTGAGTTAAAAATAAATGCAGGAAGACTTAATCTTGTACTCTTATAAGAGCCATTAGACTAGATCAGCAAAGTACATCTGTATGTAAGGTGTTTACTTGTGATATAAAATACATTTAAATTTATGTAAATACACATGTAAAATGGTTTGACCCTCTGGATCCTGAAAGATGCCAGTATGACCTTGGGTGCTACAAAATTTTCACACTCTATACTCTGGCAGTTTACTGGGATTATATTATCATTTTATTTTTAATGTGAGTTTTTTTCTACTCAACAGTCTGATCAGTTTCCCTTTTACTATCAGCTTTGCTAGCACATATAAGTAAACAAATGTATTTATCACCCCTGGGATCAGTAAGTGCTAATAAAGTTGCTGTTGCTTGCATTTTAGATTTGTTTTGACAACACACACATCCTAAATTAACTAGGAATATTTCACTTGTTCCATAGCTCAACAGGAAAGCTAAAGAGCTGAGCATTACTGTATCATTGCAATCACAACACTGTAGTTAAACTGGTAGGTATTGTACTGTCTGTTATCGCTGTTACGCGTTTGCTCCTGATAGGTGGAGCTCATGGGCTAAATGGAAAACTTCTAGATCAATATGTAGTATCTCCAGAGAAAGGAATTTAATCTTAATTTCAATAACTACTGTTTACAATGTCAAAATAAGGGTGTGCAATAAAATCAAAACTGCTGTTAAAAATGGATACAGTCTGCTAAAGCTGATTGTATTCTTGGAAGGTACTACAACCTGTTTAGTTACATGCAGAAGTGCAGTGGTTGTACTTTTGTGCATGCAAATTAGATGTACACAACTGAATTCATCTTAAAGATATTTCTGAGAGTAGAGCACATAAGTTCTGGCCATTATCTTTACAGGATGTCTCTGACATATTCAGTTGCCTCAAAGCCAGGTTGCAATACCTTCTTGAAAATTCAGATTTCCTGTTTGCTGCTGCCACAAAGCAATTTCTGAAAGTTTTCTTTTAGTGTGGAATGATGTTTCCTGAGATCATTCTAACTGATACAGTACATTTTAAGCAGAGAGCTCTAATTTTCAATTTTTGAGACAAATGTTGCAGAAGAAATGTAGATCTTTAAAAAGACCCCAAAAGTTACTGATATCGGAAGGCAGTCTTAGGTGCATGGTGATCAAATTAGTGCTGATTGTACTAAAAAATTAAATTGATGGTCCTGTAAAGCTCAGACTCAATTCTTATGAAACTAAACATTATTGCCTAAATTGCCTGGGAAGTTTTATTTTACTTATATACTTCTGCTCAAGTTAACAAAATATGTAAAAGAAAGAACTAACTTAGCCACTTACGGGTGTTTTTTCATAAACATTTAAAATGTTAGAAACATGCTGGTTTATGCACTTTAGTAAAAGGCTCTGTACTATGATTTGTATCTTCTGAATGTGTTCAAAGGCACATTTCATTGTCACTGGTGAACTTGCTGTGGAAGTGCAGTTAATTGAGTCGGCTTTGGGAATGTCACTAATCGTGTCCTCAGTGATATTACATTATATTGGTATTCAAGAATATATGCACTCTGGTGGGTTTGGTAACCAGAAAGTTCAGTGCCTTGACACTTGGCCTCTAAATCTGTATACTGAGTCAACAGATTTACTAAGCAGACTAAGCAATTGCTTTGGGCCCTGAGCAGCTCAAGGGAGTCCCAAATTTGCTTTCTATTATGTGTTGGAAGGGGGAACATTCCTGCCTAAGGCCCCTCAATGGGATAGCACCGTCTCTGCATCAGTGATGCCTTCTTTTCACTTCAAAATTCTGCCTAGGACCTCACAGCTTTGCATCATGATGACCTTTCCTTCGATCTTTATCCAAAGTTGCTTTGAGCGTCAGCCATGTATCAGATGATTGTGATACAAAGTATTCCCTCTCACAGCAAGGGATTGAGTTTGGGAAGGGCATGGTAATGCAGTGTGGTATTTCTAGAATTCTGTGCCAACCTGCATGTGATGTTTTTTATTAAATCCTGGCAACATGAATGAATATATGCCTGCCTTTATTCATATTCCAGTATTCATCCTACCATGTCTGTCTTAGTAAAATTTTCTCTCACATACTTTATTGCTGCTTGTGCATCTGGATTGTGGTTTAGGTGTTTTTTGTTTTTGTTTTTTGCCATAAAGGTCACTTTCCTTTTAGTATTTTAAAAATAAATAGCAGCATCCTTGCTTACTGAATGGAAAAAACATGTCAGTGGCAAAAGAATATGAAAAATGAGAAACCATCGTGAAAACTGAGAAGCAAGGAGCTTTAGAGCTAAAAATTTTTAGGCTGCACTGCACTAAAAGGCAGATGACAGTATATGTTATGAAAGGATCGGATTTGAGCCTGCTACTGGGCTCATTACATTTTCCTAAATGTTTTCCAAGTAATAACCTAAGATGAAATTGAAAACATTATTTCCATTTGATTTTAAGAGCTGTGGTAGCAAGAGTGACATCATTGCAGTATATATTTTAGAGATCAGCAACATACAGACTTTGAGTACAAAGCCCATTTTCACAAGTTTAAAGAGTGTTTTATCTTATCTTTCACCCCAGGTAATGTCCTCTATGTCTGTCGTGTATTCCTTTGTAGAGAAGCATCTATCTGAGCATTTTTAAAGTATTACTAAAATTATTATTGTGTTTGCTTTTCTTAGAAACATTTAGACTTTTAGTTTTAGACTGGGGATGAAACAGAGATTCTTTTTCATCTTTTTTGTAGAGGGAAAATGAATACATAGACAAGTACTGAATAAATAGGAGTGACACCCTCATGTTGAAACCCTCATCTTTAAGGCTTTAGGGATTTTCACTAGAATGTTGGTGAGTTGGATCAATGATTATGATGGATATTTAAAAGAGAGAGAAGTATTTAAGGTAAAGAGAAAACTCTATTCAGCTGTTAAGCTAATCACACATCTGTCAATGTCTCTCACTTGTGAAGCTCAGACTCAACTCAGAAAGACACCTTGGTTAATCTCTAACCATGACTGGTAATATCGTTCCTTTGTAACAGTATGAATTGCTTTGGACACTTGACATCTGTAAGCTGCTGAGCCAACTCACCGACCATTATGTTGAATAAAACTCTCAACAGCAGCAGATTTTTAGTCCCTTTCTTTGGGATTTTGTTTATTTGATGACTCAGCAGAACTCAAGTTTCTCATAGAATCTATTCTTCTCCCTGAAACCCAAATCCCGTTGCTTGGGCATTCCTAAGGCTTCTCCCCATTAAAGCTTCGGTCCCCGCCCAGGCAGTCTGCCTGGCAGATGCAGAGAGACCCTCTCTCTTTGACTGAACAGACTTCTTCTTATAGGTAGTGCTGCTTTGGAGCTATCTGCTGCCCTGTGGTCACCTGACTCAGGCCCTCAACCAGAGCCTTGAAATGGGTCACTGGGCTGTGTGCATGTGCCCCATGTCCAGTGCCATGTTAGAGCATCTCTTGCTGATACATCAATAAAATAACAATAACAAGTGAAGGAAACATAACGGAACACTCTTCTTTGTTTAAAGGCAGACCCGTTCCATATAGGTACAGAGGTCAATTAGAAGCCTGTCCAACTAAGTTTTGGATCACTCTCTGAATCTTGTCAAAGTTGGCCTCTGGTACCTAAACACAGGAAACAGTTTCCAGAGGGGTCATTTTTCAAATGAGAAACACTGTAGTTCCTGTGGTAAGTTTAAAACCTATTACTAACAATGAGAGTTACCCAGCTGATTTAAACTCCCATGACAGGGCATTGCACCAGGATGATCACTCAGAGAAATGGATCTGAGAGTATTTAGGGATTTGCTGATCACTTCCATTTTCCTTAGTCTAAAATAGAAATAATTTTGGGTGCTCTGTTTATGGAGAAATGTAATAATTCTGCAGATGAGAATGAGATCTAAAATCCAAGAAGGAAAAAAAGTAAAGCCTCCAGGAGAGAACACAGCGAGTGTGTCTCTTCTGTAATTCTTAGAATGGGAAGTTTACTGTCTGCAAACTTTTCATTCACAGAATGAAATGAAGAAGACAATAACGGCATCAGAGTTTCACAGTTAAATGCCCCAACTCTCTATCTTGTCCAGATTGCCCAATACAGTCAGGCACTTGGAGAACACAAAGGCCAGAGAATTCTGATTTAATGAAAAGGAGAATATTAATGTAAGTGTCATCCTTCTATTGGTGTATGCCAAAACATCTCATCTCCCATAGCATCAGTATGTATACATTTAACAAAAGACGACTATGGAATCCTACATAACTCTTCATGTAGGCCCTTAGAAAAGACGTAGGTACTCAATACCGGCCTTTCTGAGCTCTTTAGGATGAAAGATTCGGCACAGCTCCCACAAGTCTTTGAAAATAGCACAGCAAAACCTTGTGCTCACTTGTATCAAAGGCTGCTGATAGACCTACTAAAACCATAATGAACACCTTTGTTGTGCCTTCTCCAAGAAACAGACCTAACAAGATCGGCCGTATACTAAACCTATGCCTAAAATTGATAGGGGCTGATAATGCATGGTAGACTAAAATGCTAAAAAGGCAGCTGCATTACCATCTTTTCAGTGAATGAAAGGTTGGAGACTAGGCAGTAATTGAGGTTGTTTTCATGAAGGGGTTGTGTCTTCAGTAGAGGTTTTTATGTAAGAGCTGCTGGAACAAATGGAGTATTACAAATCCTCCATCAGTAATGGCCCCAGAAGCTCTCCACAAGTCTTTACAAGCCATAATAGCAGCCATTTTTCCTAAAAGAGAATGAGTGGGCTTTGTCTGTCCTCTGTTTACCAGTTCAAAATCAATTTAGTCATCACCTAACAAGATTCTACTTTACTTGGTAGCAGAGGAAAATTATTTGTTACTCAGGCAGCCAAGCCCTGTTGCATATATACCTCAATGTCATCACTCTCATAAGGTTACGCTCTGTTCAGACTCAGAAAACTCAGGAGGCTGCTTTTTTTTTTTTAAACCCATCTGAATCCCTAATTAGCTATCTTCTTAATAATGTTTTATTTTGATACTAATAATATTATGTATTATTTTCTTAAATCACTTCCTTCTGTCACCAGGGTACTCAGCTTCTGTTTGAGAATTAAAAACATATTGAAAACAAATAACAAAATAGCAAGAAAAGCAAATTTATTCGGGTTTACTAGTTCTACCCAAAAAAGGTGATTCTGACTACTAGTTTCAGCATATGAATTTGACTGTAAGAATCTTCCTGCCACTGTCTAATATAGGAGCTACGTCTTCTGGACATTTCTTCTGTTCTACAGTGATAGATAACTTGCAGCACTTGATCCAAGACTTAAACAAAGCAAGAGTGGTATATTGGCAATGTGGATATTTTCCTATTGATTTTCTTTCACCTTCCTTCTCCATCCAGTAACTCCCTTTCTATAAAACTTTAAACCACAGGAACTGGGTGGGAAAAATGTTCTCCATGGTAAAGCTCATGCCTGTGATATGTTGCTTAGTTTGACTGCCCAATAAGGACATGGAGTCAAACAGAATACTCCCATAGGCAATTAATACTCACCCTCTGGTGGCTTATTCTTCTCTTCGGGTATCCTTGTGACATAACATTTTGTAGGTATATACTGTCTGCCATCTGACGATAACAAAGTGTGTTACATTAATTAATGTAACCTCACAGTTCCTCTATTTTTCAGATGTAGAAAGTGAGGCACAGGGATTGTGTTGTGCCCTAGTCAAAATAGGTTCAGAACTAGGTATGGTACAGATATTCCACTAGTTGTGTTGATTGATGACCTTCTGGCTATGGATAAGTATCAAGCATGATGCTGGTTCTTTTAGTCCTATTTGCAACTTCTGCTAGCATTGATGAAGCAGCTCTGGTGATATCTCTGTGTTTCTTGTCATTCAGGAGTCATTTTTGAGTTGTGTCATTCATATATTTCAGAGAGATCCCAAAAGATAGGGGTGAGCATCTGCACTGAAGGCTGACATTTGCAGAGTATGCCAAAGTTCTATGTGTAACCTGATCATTGTGCAAATAAGACCATTGTGAAGTTTAGTGAAGTACGAATTATGGTGCATCAGTAAGGCAGGAGGAATGTACTTCCATTATGCTGATGACATCCATTCTGTAGCTCATCTGACCTCATTTGTGCAGTTGAGTGCATTACTCTGTGATTCTCTGAGTTTGGGACCTCGATAAGGGCTAGCTGGATGGTGCTCAACCCAAACAAGATGCAGAGAATGTTATTAAGGGCTTGTTTAAACTTACAGCTGCGCTGCTGTAGTGAAGACTTAGTGAAGACGCTACCTATGCTGATGGGAGAGCTTCTCCCGTCAGTGTAGGTACTCTACCTCCCCAAGAGGTAGTAATGATGTCTATGGGAGAAGCCTTCCTGTTGACTTAGAACTGTCTATACTGGTGGTTAGGTTGATATAACTACACCACTCAGGGGTGTGGATTTTCCACACCCCTGAGTGACATACTTAGACCAATACAAGTTGGTAGTATAGAAGAAGCCTCAATAGGTCGAAGTAAATGGAAGCAATGGTGGAAGTCTGACAGTGCTCCATCTTGCCCCCATCCCACAGCTGATTGTGTGTGCTTGCCGCTCATTAATTAGTTTTGCAGTTCCGTAATATAAGATCCTCAACATTTGCTGGTTGTTTAGGTAGCCACTGTTGCAAAGAGGAAGGTGTCAGCCCATTGAGTTTATAGATGCCAGCATACACTGACCCATTTTTATCACAAAAGGGCAAACCTCTGGGTTAAATATGTGGTTGGCTGCAATCTTCTTTCTTTTAGGTGAGGCCATAAGGCTGCTGGGAAGTCGCTAATATCCCTCAGTGGCATACAATTGGAAAGCCTTGTATTAAAAGCACAAGCCTTCTGGATATGTTCAGTTTCAGTGACAGTACAGAAATGTATGCATCTTAATTGCTTACTTCAGGATCACAGAAACAAAAATGCAATTTCATCAGCTGTATGCACTCAAAGCTGAAGAGCTCCATGCTGATACATCTGTATAATTTAGGAAGTTTAAAACAGGGTCTATGGATGTTGCAAGAAATAGAGTAGGTTGTTTATTTTTAATTCAGTTTAATCATATATCATTCTCTATATATGAATATGTCTGTCATGTTGGAGTATATTTTATATATGACTTTTTGTGCTTTTGATGAATTTTGTTTATAAATATTTAACTTTTTATTGTTAAAGTTGGAATAGGCAATATTCCACCAGGATCTGTTTCATAAGTGTGGAACATAAATGAATTTGTTCATAGCTACTATGCCTTTGAGTTATTGGTAATTTTATGCATGTAAAATGTCTCAATAGACCTAATGCATACATTTTTCATCTCTCGTATAAAAAATCAAAAGTTATGTATTGTATATGAAACATTTTGTGTTAATTTCTACTCCTATGCTTAATTTAGTTGTTAATATGGTACTACTTGCAAAAAGAGAAATCATAACATCAGGTGTGGTTTTAATTTTCTCCAAAGATGATATTTTAACAACCAAAAGGCCATCCATATATATATTTGCTATGTAGTCTGTGTATTTAATTCATTGCATTTAGTTCTGAAAGTATCCAAATATTTGAACAACCTATTTATTACATTAAAACAAATTAGCATATTAACAATGCATACACTGAGTATATGAGCATTTCCTGATGAGTCATTTTTTTCATTAATACAATGGGGGATGCATTCTTCTTGTTGTTATCAGTTTCCATTACAAGAGAGTTCCACTTGTCTATTTAATGTACATACACATATGCTTATTATAGATGGGGCTGGTAGCACTGTCAATAGCTTCTTACTTTACCAAGTTGTAACTGTACAGGCTGAAATTTTCCCACCTTCCTGCCCAAGAAGAAATACTGCTGAAAGTACCTGAAGAGACAAAGGGAATGAGTAGTGGGAAAGGCAAGGGCTGAGTCCAGACTAAGACAAGAGTCTAGTCTGTGAAGAGAAATAATTGGAACTCTAAGCTACAGAAACTCTGCAACTTGCCTTAAATAACATATAGAGTGAGAAATTACTTCTTAAAACCAGTCTTTTAAACTTCATATGCATGTTTTGTTTTATTTGCGTGGTAATCTGGTTTGTTCTGTTTGCCTTTATATGTGCATGTGAAAGTGTGGGACCGGGGCTCGACCCTCTCTGAAGGGCGGAGGGGAGCCACACCGGCTTGCTACACGTTCTCTGGCCGGGCAGGCCCCCTGGCCCCAGTCCTGGGGTGACAAACACCAAGTTACAAGGCTCGGGTCCCCAGGTTTGGGGCAGAGCAACACTACAGAGTCAAAGGGGCTCAGGCCCTCTGCTTCAGGGCTGAGCAACAATACAGAGTCAAAGGGGGCTCAGGCCTTCTGCTTCAGGGGTGAGCAGCAGTACAGTCTAAAGGGGGCCCAGCCCTAAGTTCGGGCGGGGCACCAAACGCAGAGTCACAAAGCTCAGACCCTTTTGGCTCAGGGCTGAGCAAAGCACAGGGGTTTAGGAAGCTCAAGCCCTCTGGTTCAGGGCTGAGCAGCAGTACAGTCTAAAGGGGCCCAGCCCTAAGTTCGGGTGGGGCACCGAACACAGAGTCCCAAAGCTCAGACCCTTTTGGCTCAGGGCTGAGCAAAGCACAGGGTTTAGGAGGCTCAGTAGAAAGGCCTCCTCAGGCCAGCGAGAGGGGAAGTCTGCCACCCTTGAAAGGGTGGCAGGGGGAAGACAGGCCCTCCCACTCCACTGCGTTCCAGCCCGGGGCCCTAGCAGCGGCCAAGACTCTCTGCTGTCAGTGGGGATCCTGGCCGCAACACACTGACATAGGCTCGGATATGGTTGCAGCCTGACCGGAGTCGGCTGCCCCCGAGATACTTCCCTCCTCCCCCTCAGGGCCTACCTTGTCCGTGGGATCGGCCCCCGGGGAGTCCAGCAGCATGGGCTCCTCACGGTCAGGGCTGGGTGGCAGGTCCGGCAGTTCCTCAGGGAAGTCCAGCCAGGCTTGCTCCAGTGGTTCCTCTGGGTAACAGCAGGGACGGGGAGGCCCCAGCGGCTCCTCCGGGTAGTAGGCACTGGGAAGCTCTGGCAGTTCCCCCAGGTAATGGGCACGGGGAAGCTCCGGTATCTCCTCCAGGTAGCGGGCGTGGGGAAGCTCTGGCCAGTTGCGGCGGGTGTCCTGGGTCCTAGAGGGTTCCCAGTCTCGGGCTCCCTGCGGCACGTCTGCTCCCTGTGGCGGCTGGGGCCTGACTGAGCTCTGACGACCAGCTTTTGTACTTCCGGGTCATCACCTGATCCTCTGAGGGGCGGGCTCCCTGCACCTTAGCCCCGCCCACTCCGGCTGCTGGCTGGGCGCTCCTGCCCCTGGGCCGAGGGGAGCCACACCGACTCGCTACAGTGCAGTATATTATTTTACAAGATAAGATACTGTGTGCTTGCATATCAGAGTGTATAATCAACCTTTAGTATATAAGTTGTTACTCTTATGTCAGATTTTATTTGAGAATTGTTTACATTGGTGAAGTAGTTCTTAAATTATAAAATATGAGTTAGGTTTAAAAATAAATGTACAAAAATATTATTTTGACCAAACTCCATATATAGTACTGTTTTAACAAATTTTGAACCTAAAAGATTGTTTTTAAAAGAGGTGCTGCTGGTAGTAATCTTTATAATAGACATAGAATGTAACTGTTTTATCACCTTCAACGTATGTCTCTCCATAATTACTTTGGTTTGTTCCCTCACAATATCTCTTTTTTTGTTGGTTTGTGACTGTCACAGAGTGATTGGGCCTTTTAGAGGGGTCCAGGGCCAGCTCATATCTGAGCCTGGTTGCTTCCCAGATCATTTGGCTGTAGGCATTAACATGGCCTGCTGGGAAAAGAGAAGCAGGATACAAAAAACAAGTCCTATATCCTAGTGTGAAGCAAGCCCCAGAGAGATTAGGGAATAGTTTGAAGTCTTTTCCTGTTGAGGCCTGAAGGGGAACAGCAGTGGTTGTATGGTCTCTCTGGGCAAGGGTCCAAAGATGGGTAAAGATGGCCTTGACCCCGATAATCTGTGGGGAAGACTTTATGAAACTAAAATCCAAGGGGAATAGGTTGCTCTAATAAAAGGTCTCTGAAGGCCTAAAGAACAATTTGCATTGATTTTGTTACAGGTGGGTGAATCAAGTCTGAGAAGAAGGAATGGGCAGAATGGATTTCCTGTTTAAATTTTGGGTTATACATTGTGTTAATAAATCTTTATTAAACCAAACCCCAGCAGCGGAGACTTTGTTCTGTAGCTCTAGTCATTCGTGTGTGGTAAGACCCGGCCCAGGAGTGAAACTGAGATAAGGAAGGGCCTCAGCTTGGGAAGTAACACGCCCCTCCAAACAGCGTCTGACACACAACATTAATGATATTATGTTTTAATATTTGAGAGAATTTTCAAATTATTGGTGCTCATGAGATTGAAAGAAATGGCTAGAGACATTCCCTGTGAAAACAATGATGTTTAGATGGCTCTACACATTTGTCTGTATGCACCCCAACATCTATTACAGGATTTTATGAGAGTCTTCTGCTTCCCCTCCATGAAAGTGTTAGACATTGGCAGAGTTTAGAGAGCTGTGGTGAAGGTAAAATGACCAGTGGATACGTTGACAGCACTCAAAGATTAGGAGGAAGAAATGGAAGAGGAAATGATCGGTTGGCGTAATTACAGTAGGGAGATGGTTGCATTTAGCAGAACTTTAAATAGAAAGAAAGAAGTGAATTTCTTGAACCTGTCTGGAAAGGGGCAGTAAGCTGGGTGGATGGATTGAATGGCATGAAAGAGAATAACCGACCCTTTTGGAAATGAGGGAGGACTAGACATTGTAGTCTGGTACTTAAAGTTTGTCCCTAAATGTAACGTAGCAGAATCTTATCCTGCACATTTAAAGCACTGCTGCCTACTGGCTTCCAAATGGAGTTCAAATTGCTGGTCTTAACATATAAATCTCTCAATTGTTTTGGGACTGTGCTGAGCTCCCACACAGCACTGCTGCAGCTCAGCTCAACAGAGCAGTTTCAGCTGACATGCTCTTAGCTTCAACTGCGGAGGGGCTGTTGGCAGGGCATTCTCCCTCAAGTTTCTGGAATCTGGAACTTGCTTCCTCCCATCCTGTGCTACAAGACCCCATATTTGTTAATGTTCCTAACATGTTGCAAAGCCCAAGCATCTGGAAAGAAAAATGGGGAGGGGGCTTGAAAGGCTCCTTATATGAATGAGAGCTGGCAGTTTTACTATTTCTGTTGGATTTTAAACATGATAGACGCACATAGAACTGTTTAGGAGACTTCTTTTTCTATGGTTATTAATCAAAATAACAAAATAAAATAAAACTGAGACCCAGAAACATGGTTTGTAAGTGGTGCTGCAAAGGTGACCACCCTAATGGGGGCTGGGTGAGAGCAGGGGGCCATGGTGCTACTTCCTCAAATTGACTTTCACAACTGACCAAATGTGCACTGAACATAGGGTGACCAGACGTCCCGATAAAATCGGGACTGTCCCGATTTTGAGGAGTTTGTCCTGTGTCCCGACCATACTCTGGTTGGGAAGCCATTTGTCCCGATATTTTGATTCCTGGTCTTTGGCGGCAATTCGGTGGAGTGTCCTTCAGTCACAGATGGTCTTCGGCGGTATTTCGACGGCGGGTGCTTCTGTCTTTGGCGGCAAGGTTTATTACCCCCAGCTGAAATACTGACTGAAGGGCTCTCCGCCGAATTGCCACCGAACTCTCAGACGGGTGAGTGTAAAACAGAAAAAACAAACGCTCCCCCTGCAGCAGTTCCAATATTTTCCCCTTAACACTCTAGCTGAACATGCGATGCTCCAGATCAAAGATGGTGGAGATGCCACTGCAGTGTATGCTTTTTGAGAGTTCCCAGATGTGCTAAATAAGCCAAAATTCCTCTGGAGGCTCATGATTAAGTACTCTTGTCAACTTAAAAGCCAGGATGTAGCCCTTAACGTTTGTAATTACAAAGTTAAATGGACATCCACAGTGAAAAGTATGGCACAATAGTATTGTGATGACTGTCTTCACAACCTGGCTCTGGTATGACTCTGTCTCCAGCAGTATTCAACAATTTAACAATGCAGGATAATTTCTTTATCTTAATTTCCAATTACTTTTTTTCCATAGATGGTGACAAAATACATTGGTAGTGATGTTACTTACTCTCTACCCTTAACAAAGGTTTAAACAAAGGATAATAATTTTTGCCTTTCATTTTGAAGCACACCGTTGAAGATCAAGCATTTCTAACAGGTCCAGAAAATAAATATATCTATAATATAATTATTAGATTGTGACACTGGAAAAACAAACCACAAGCTCAATTATACTTTTAAAATACAATGAATGCATGTTGGCATGAATCGTTCTGTGATTTGTGGCAGGATTGCTTTTATCACCTATGAGAAGTTTCAAAAGTTGTTAGCATTTTCCATCAATTTGTCTAGTAATTTCATTCTCTGTTTTTGAGACCAGAATAACCCTCTGTTGGCCTTATGCAAATAAATCCTCTCTTAGTGCACTTGAAATGGAACAATTCCCAATGGAAGATGAGTGACAAATCAAACTAGTTGCAAATGAAAGTAACCTCTCAGACCAGAGTTACAAATGTTTTATTCAGATGAACAGAGTATCTTTATTTTAGCACTTTAATCCACTTTCCTTTTGCTTTTTTCACTTTTTCCCTAAACAGTGCTGTCATCCTGAAAAGACACGGATTGATAGCTAAATTACTATTGCATAATTTGCCTCATCACTCCTCCATAGACAGTGTTTGAATGTTCAGATCTTTTGAAGCACGTTGCTAGTAACATAATTTTTTAGTTTTTGGACAAAAATGCAAATACTAGTTTGCCATTTGAGTGATTAGCATTTAAATTAATAACAATATAGAAAAAGAATCAAGAGTTATTTCTAATTAGGTATTTTCTAATGTTCTTATTACATCCCAACATGATACATTTTCATGAAGTGCATCTGCCATTATAAATAGGTTCCACAATAAATAATGTCTGTGTCATTTTTGTGTTATCATCTGATGAAAATCAGGTGGTTAGTATTATAAAAATGGATTGAAACATTGCTATTTTTGCATTACCTAAATTTCCTTGTAAAACTAAAAATGTTATTGAAACATACAATATCTGGCAAAAGTCTGGGTAAGCTTATACATTTCTGTGAAATTTCTCACCAGCAGCTCCCACGTAATACACAGGTATCAGTTCTATGTAGTTTTCATAGGTGTACTAGTTTTTTACACAAATAAACTGTATCTGATAGAAAGTGTGGGGAGTTTTCTTTGACAGTTTCCAATACCAGATGAAAGATAGATTGGCTGCTTTTAACTATAAGCATTATATATATATATATTTCCTCCCAAGCCTGCTTGACGGGATAGATTGGGTCACTCTGTCTCAGCGAACAATGCATTTGTTCCATGTTCCAATAAGACTTTTGATGATGTCCAACTTCAGGCTGCCGGAAACACATGCATTGAGCTGATGCTCCCAAGGTCATCTGTAATGTGTGTGGGAGGGTTTTCTGGTTATGTTCTCCGCTCACAGTCGTCCCAAGAAATGGGACTAACTTTGATTTTAGCTTGGGCCCCAGCTTCGAACAAAACTGTCCGTTCACTTCAAGCCAGGGAAAGAAAAAGTTCACAACTTTAGTGAGAAAAGAAAGAACTAGAAACTAGCTAGTTTATTGGCCTCTTTGCTTTAATTAAAAACTGTATGTAAAATTTACCAAATGTGAAGATAATGCTGCAGAATTTATACTAAAGATTGATAAAAGCATTGCCATTTAAGAGCTAATTTGCAGCAAAGTTATTTTCAAACTACCTATACTTGATGCTGGCAATATAAAAGATTCATTTGTGCCTCTAGATTGCATTCAGCACCATTCTTAAGCTTTTGGGTTTTATTCGATTTATAATATTTACTTCCAATGCCAAGCAAGGCAAACAATAAAAATAATGAGCCATAAAGTCCTTGTTCAGACCAAGTACTCAGCACCACGTGACAAGTTTTCATATTATCCTATGCTCTTTCTGTAAAAATCCTGTTAACGCCTGTTTTTTTAATCCATCATGTCACTTATAAGTGTCCCATATGACAGAACCTGGAAATAAAATGGAGATGGTTCAAATACAATTGAATGACTGGAAAAGTAGCAATAAGCATGAGAATTAGAGTGCAGGCATTTGTGTGTTGGAACCCAGCATGGGAGAATGGAGAACAAGGAGAATGTCTTTAACAGAAATGATGTAAGATCATCCTCTGCTTACAAGCCATTGCTGACAGCAAGGCTCCAAATGTTAGCCTCAGAAAGCATTGATCCATTACCTAATGAGAACATATAAGATCTGAACATTGGAAGTCTTTCCCACATCCCCGTGAAGCAGCGTAGTATCCACTCCCATGTGAAGTGAATTCCCATGGAATCAAACATAACTTGTACATGTACTCTAGTATTTAGCCATTACTCAGCTATTCTGAGCAAATGGGTTTTTTAGGCTGCAACAGCCAAGAGGAAAACAAATCTTTCAAAAAGTAATATATTATTCCTGACTGACTTCATTCTGCCAAAAATCAATGACAAAATGTGATCTTTAAAGAAAGGAATGCAGCTCTTCAGTGGAACTGGTTAACTGTTTTAGCCTTTAATACTTATCCACCTAAACTGAGGCTATGTCTACACCATCACTGGATTGACACTCTGGCGATAGGTGCACTGGGGATCAATTTAGTGGGTCTGGTGAAGACTAAATCGATGGCAGAGCACTCTCCACTCAACCCTGGTACTCCACCCCGAATGAGAAGAGTAAGGGAAGTCAACGGGAGAGCATCTCCTGTTGACCCAGCACAGTTTAGACACTGCAGTAAGTCAACCTAAGCTATGTGAATAACATAGCTGGAGCTGCGTAGCATAGGTCAACTTACTATGGTAGTGTGGACATAGCCTGAGTGTGATTCACAACGAGTCTAAGCATGAAATCCTGGTCCCCACTGAAATCAGTGGCAAAATTCATTTTGACTACAGTGGGGTCAGGACTTCATCCTAAATCTCTACTTCAAGATTATCAGGATGCTAGAGTCTTAGACCACATCTCATCAACACAAATCAGATCTGGCTGGTTGAGGCATTGACTCCAGATATGTAAATGATCTATGTTCCCATCCCATTTTTAGTATCTGTGCTGCATATTGACTTCTTTTCTGTCTTTGCTTGTAGCTATTTGCCAAAATGATTTAATATATCAAGTTTCTGTTGCTTACCAATAGTGTATGTTATATGCTTGTACCTTTTGCCCAGTGATACATACAACTGAACCATATCCTTCAATGAAAAGCCAAAGACCAAATAAGTGTTCAGAGGAAGCCACCTTAGCTACAGTTCTTCTGCAGTCACAATTCCCTCAAAATCAAAGGACCTCAAACTATGAGCCTCAAAAGCCAGCCCTGATTGCCTGCAGTGGGGACTTCAGATAAACAATGTTTAGGAAATCACAAACTCCACGACAAACTTTCAGCTCCAGCCATTGGTTTACATTTGAAGTCATGTGGTATAATGTTGTATTGGATGGATTGTGGATTTTTCTCATATCCAAGGCACCGTGATTTAACCTCAGTTGTCCTGGGGCATAGAGGTGCGGGAGAAGGAGTTGTTGTATTGTCAGACTGCTATTGTGGTATTGATTGTTTGGGCCTGGTGTTATTAAAGGGACTGTTTACATCTGTTATTGTCCCTACCACTTTAAAATGGAAGGTTAGCATTGTTATTTGCCCATTTCAAAGGTAGGAAAACTGAGCACAGAGAGATTAAGAGACTTGCCTGAGGGCCTGTGGCCAATCAATGGTGAAACTAGTAATGATAGCCGTCCAGTACCCTACCAAACCATGCTGCCTTTGAATGCAGTTAATTGCCATGGTAGTTTGATAGTGGATATGGGGTGATATTTCTAACCTGATGCTTGCTTTGAAATTTCACATCTATTTCTGTGCATTGATATGAAAAAATACATGTGAAGTTTAGGAGAGGAAACACAGTATGGGCTTCTGGGATTTTTAATCTTTAATGAGGCCCATCTTTTTAGAAGGATTACATTTTTAAATTTTCACTGCACTAGTGAAAACAGCAATTAGCGTAATTTTGCTTTCACGTTGTTACTGTGTTTGTATTGTTAAAGGGGAAAGTATCCTTTGATAAGTACCAGTTGTTGTTTTAAAGTTCAGTTAACAGTTTCAGTATTCAGACATGATCCCGTGAATTTTCCAGTTCCACTTTAAGGACATAAAGTTATTGACAACTCTGCACACTCATGAAAGAATAAGTAGATGAACAGTTATTACGAAGTGTTGAAAGAGGTGATTGTCATTTAAGAGTTAGGAAAATGTTAATGTCAGAATTGACAAAGAGGTAATTATACTTCAGTAGTTTCATGTTCAATTGACATTTACTGGCAGGAAATCTGGAGAATGTTTCACAGGCATATACCCTCCCTCTTATTCATATTCTCTCTCTTCCTCTTCACTGCGTTTCTTGCTCTGTCTGTCTCTTTCATATACATGCAGTCAAATGTATATTCTATTCAGGAAAAAAATTTAAAAGCTACTGTCTTTTCTCCTTTCATTGAACATAAAGAGAATAATTGTTCCACTCAAATTATAATTAAAGCATATAATTTGATTCCTTTGAAGCTACTAATAATCATAGAAACAATAAGAGCCTTATTCTGATATTTCATATGCCTTCTGTATCTTGCATTTTCTGCAATTTAAATGAAAAAAGTGTTCAGCGTGTCTCAGTTTAAATCACACTATCACACAGTGTCAGTATTCTCCCTCCTGGACTCTCAGCACACTAATCAGGAAGACAGGGAGCTTTTGGTTTTTCCACAAGGAGACAAGAATAGTAGAGGAGGGGATTAATATTTTGGGGAACCACCAAGCAGCTCAGTTGGACAAATATTCTTTTCAAATGTTTATTCATTTTCTTGGAGGCTGGCACAGAGCATGATTGGGATGATTTATATTCCATTTAACAAGTCAAGATGCAGACTCTGAGCTTGTCACATCTCCCAGAGATGGAATAGCAGCTTTGCTGGCATTATCTCAATATAGCCATGAATTCAAGCTGTTTCTGTACATTATCCAGTAGGAGAGGCCATCTTTGTACCTTCACATTAGAGGAACAGTTGTGACAATTTCTTCAGAATCAACCATACATCCCTTTTTATGGGCTTCTGCAGGTCTCTGTTGTGAAGGCATTAAAGTGCCAAGATGTATATGGGCCATTAAGGGTGAAGGAAACCAATGACTGATACCAGTGAGTTTGGAAGAGTACACGTGGATCCAGGCCAGGTTCTGAACATCCTTCTCTGACCTGTTTAATGGTGTTGTACAGAGACTCACTACTAAATCAGACAGGCAGAGTGAGTATCCTCAGATTACACTATTCAGAGCATTAAAAAGAAGAACAAACTTTAAAAAAAATTTTTTGTAGTACAACAGGGAAACTTGGCTGGGAAACTTTTGTGTGAGGGGTGACTCTCCTAGATAGGCGACATTTCCCTCGTCTTCTCCCCTAAGGAAGACAGCTTGGATGGAAGGGGAGAATAGAGAGCCATGGCGGCGGGGTGCTGCTTCTAAAGTCTGCATAGCCACTTCTGAAAGACTGCAGGGAAGGATTGGCTCCCTTAGCTGCTCGTCTCTTCTGCCAAGACATTTCTCCAGTCACTGGGAGTGGACCATGTTGCTGCCATGACTGGGAGAAGAAATTGACTCCTGACAGTGGATTCTGACTCAGTGAGACTTTCATGCAGCCCATTAGCAGCCTTCTTCCTGCCATTCTTCCTTCGTTATGCTCTGCCCTGCCTCTCAGCACACAGTAGGTCCAAGTTCTCACCTCTTTCAACGATCGGTCTCTTCTCTTGTACCCTTTTGCCTTTTCTCAACTGCCTGCCAAATTAGCTCTGTAGGGACAAAAGCCTGGGGAGGGGGCATGGTATTGTTTCTTTAAGTGGCCATGCTGTGTTCAGCACTATAAGGAACATGGAAGTGAAGCCATTCCTGTCCAAAGGAACTTAGAATTCTTTCGTCTGTAAGCTCTTCAGGCCAGGGGTTGTCTCTTATTGTGTATGTACAGTGCCTGGCATAATGGGGCTCTGATCTCCATTGAGTCCTCCAAGTGCTCCTTAGGAAAAATAAATAAGTCTGACCGTAATAAGTGCTGAGCACTTGTAATTCCTACTGAAGTCAATGAGAGAGGCAGGTGCCAGTACCTCTCAATATCTAGCTTTAAGAAGAAAAAAACAAGTCACTGTTCGAATACACAAAGACCTGTGGCGCTAATTTTCAGTGGTCCTAAGCACCAGCTGCTCCCATGGAAGTTGACTTAGATTACCATAGAGAAGGTTAAATGGCTTTTTAATCATGATCTATAATTATCTGCCAAGGGTTGAAATGTCTGATACTAGAAGGCTCCTTAAACTAGCAGACGCAAACATCATAAGATCCAATGGCTGGAAGCTGAAGTCAGCAAAATTCAGACTGGAAATAAGACACACATTTTAAATTATTGTAATTAGTTATTGGAACAACTTGCCAAGGGATGTGGTAAATTCTTCGTTGCTTAAATCAAGATTGGATGCCTTTCTAATGCACAAGCTATTGGGCTAGTTGGAAGCCTCATTCAGAGAAATCCTATGGCCTGTATCATGCAGGAGGTAAGACTAGATGTTCAGATGGACCCCCAGCTGTAAATGTATGAGATGGAGTGCTGAATGTTCAGCACTGAGCAGGAAATGGAATAATGATGTCATAATGCTGGAGGAGTTCTATACTGTTTCAATAAACAGCTAGTACAATTCTGCAAGTACTGGATTACGTATGACAGTCTTCCCAGAAGAAGTGTGTTTTTATGAGAGATTTGAAAGAGGTTGAAAAAGGTTGACTACCTACTGCAATATCAAGCTGTGGAAGTTAGAGGAAACAATCTGGGTGAAGAGAGACAGTGGTCATGGGAGAAGCAAATGAAGGTGGAAGGTAAGAGTCATATAACTTGCCTAAGTTAGCTCCCCAGCTCAGGCCACTAGCTATTGGTCTTGGGCATTGCTTAGCTGGCTGTGTCCTTAGATTGTCATCTTCAGCACCTGTTTTCATTGAGGAAGTGGAGCCAGAGGATGTAAACAGAGACAGAGACTGATATCCTACGTTTACTTCTCCCAGGGTAAGATAGAGAGAGTAAGGTGGTACCACATTGATGGGCACCATATAAGTACTTAGACAGACAGACTTTTGTGTAGAATTGCAGCATGGATTCTCAATGAGGACAGTTATCAAGGCTTTCTGGTTTTGCATTTGAAGTTGTTTGGACCTCAGCTAAGGCCACCTAATATGAGCAAAGCTATGTTGGCTGACACTATTGTCAGTAATTTCAGCCAAACATCAAGAGGTGGTTTTCATTTACATAATGAACCTTTGTAGAGTATGTCAGTTTCACTGTGCTTATCTTAGTGCTCCTGCAGATCCTGTGCAATAGATTTCTGTCAGTTATCTATATGGGCAAAAATTGGAATTCCCTTCTCCTGTATTTGAAATCCATATGCACCCATGCTTGAAATGTAATCCAGAAGTCAGAGTGTAGTATTGTGGTCTCCATATTTTGGATGTGTGTTATCCCGCCAGACCACTTCTTCTACACCAGTGATCTACAAAGTGGCCAGTGGGTGGGAAAGAGAAGTTAAATATTCAAAGCAAGATAAGTTATTCTGAAGGTAGTGGGGAGCCAGATTTCAAACTCTGTGTTTAGGGACTGTCAGTGACTTTTAATTGCTGTCCATGACAGGGCTGAGTTCCAAAGACAAAGCATTTTGCTTATCAATGTAGCAACAGCACACAGTGGCGTTCCTTAAGCTTTAAAAAAAATCAAAGGTTTTTAGAAATGCAAGCTTTTACTGGATTCCACTGTCACTTTTAGGTTGCAGTGTTAATACTAAAGAGCTAATACTATGCCTGAAAACAAACATGTTTTTATTAGTATTTAAAGAGGCTGGAAGCCATTCTATTTGTATACATGGCTGATAGAATTACAGTGTATCAATGGTCAAAAGGATGTTACATAGTAATTTGCAGGACACTTGGGGCAAATCATAAGACACAAATGGTTGACATGTTATGTACTCAGTAAAATGCAGCGGTTGCAGTGTCTTGCTTCATTAATCTTTGAATTGGTACAATGGTGGCTATATTATAGCTTAAACGTCTACAGATATTAACTACTATAAATATTTTGCTTGTGAAGGGAGCATATTCAAAGCCATTTAAAACTACCATTTGGAACACGTATGCACTGTTACAGATGTAACTCTAAAAGGCAGGGTTTTTTTTACATTAAATACTCCTTGTTAACCTGATTAGGCCTATGATACACAAGAAAAACATTTTTTTTTTTTACAAAAACAATGAGAAGTCCGGTAGCACCTTAAGGACTAACAGATTTATTTGAGCATACGCTATCGTGGGTAAAAAACCCACTTCTTCAGATGCATGAAGTGACTTTTTTTAATCTAATCAAGGGAAAATTCTGACATCCTGTGTGTCAAATGGTCCAAATCCTACCACTGCTCTTCCCATTGACTTCTATGACATGGAAGTTGAACACAGTTGGACCTTATGTAGAGAGATGTGAAAAGTTTAACATATAATGTTTACAGGGATGAAAAATAACATTTTCAGAACACTTCTCTATTTTAGGTATGTCTCACCTAAGAACTCCTCTCCTACTGAGTAAAATATTAGAATGAATTGTTAAAATATCATGTGCCCTTAGGGGATGAAATAACTTACATTTTAGATAAATTGCATGAATAAATCTTAATTGCAGTCAAACAACCTGGAATAGTTTCTATTAGCATCTGGTGTTTTGATAAGGATACATTCTGTCTCTAATTCTTCTCATCAAAGATGAAAAATAAGAAAAGAAAGATGATGAATAGAGTGAACTAGATTGGCCTCTGTTTTTCAGCTAAGAAGATTTAGACTTTGTGGGTGACATCTGCCTTGTATCACAAAACCCAAGAACAGATGGGGAATATGAAAAACTTGAGAATAGCAAGATGCAGGGTTAACAGGAAGAGCCATGTTTTTTGTTAAAGATGCCCAGGTATTTCCTTGAGTAAAATTCCAGATGATAAAAAAGCTTTCATGTTATTTGTATTCATTATCAATAGTGCATTTTGTATTTGCCTGAGAGCTACTGTATTACATTTCTGAGAAGAGATTTACTTGTAGCTGATATAGTTAAAAAAGAACATCCTGGATTAGTAGTAATAGGATAAACTGATCTATTTTTGTCATATGAAAAATACTGTAACAGAGCCAGTAGTATAGTTTAGGGAGGTAGGTGTTTTTATTTAAAACCTCACTGGATGAGAGTTGTTTCTGCCAACAGACGCTAGAGCAGGTTCAGCCAACCCCCTCACAAGGCTGATAGCTGGACTTGCTTTGTATTTCTGGCCTGTGTGTTTTCCAAAGGTGAGGTCTAAATTAGGCCTTTCATGCTCCAAAGTGAGCAGTTCAGATGAGTCAACAGAAACTTTTCCGAGCTTGGCTCAGCTGGAATATGCTTTTATTTGGGGGGAGATGAGAGGATTATCTTAATCTTTTATACATAGCACAATCACACAACTTCCCTTTAGGTGGAATTTGGCTTTAACTGTATCACACTAACGGGAAAATCATGCATTGCAGGGGAAAAGGTTCATTAGCTCTTCTTTTCTGATGTCATCTCTCCCTATGTCATACCATGCATAGTAATAGGGCAACTCACAGTGGTAATCACCGCCCCTGGCAGTAAGAGTTTGGCCCTGAGGGTATGACTACAGTGCAGTTAAACACCCATAGCTGGCCTGTGTCAGCTGACTCGGGCTTACAGGGCTCTTGCAGTGTAGATTTCTGGGATCAGGCTGCAGTTTTATAGCCCCATGCCCGAGCTAAAGTCAGCTGACATGGGCCAGCCATGAGTGTTCAGCTGCAGCACAGACATACCCTGGGATTGTAAGCTTCTCAGGGCAGGGTCCCTGACTTTTCTGATGAAGCACCATGCCTATCTGGGATATTATACAAATAATTTAAAATAGTTTGAAAGGCTAATAAACCTCAAGCTGCACAAGTTGTTTTCATTTCTCGAGGTATAGCCAGCTCAAATTAGCTATCTTTTGCAGCAAAGACATATGCCTACATATGCCTGGGAATCTGTTTGAGCCCTTGCGGAGACAGAGACTCGAAACAGCTGCTTCCCTGGACTTGATGGGTTCCCTACCCGGCATTTGGGCAAAAAGGAACTACATGCTTGCCATTTATTGCTGCCGCAGTTCAGGAAAATAGGTACATGTTGTGAATAAATACATTACTTTCAGAAAACACCTGACACCGTATCATCAATTTCTGCTGCGAACAGGAAATTGACCTACCACAGCTTGAATTCTGGCCACCACTCAAACCCTGGGGAAAAATACACATGCTCATAACTTGTAATGAGAAATTGTCAAGATTTCGCTGCAAACAACTGT
The DNA here is from genome assembly GCF_007399415.2 of Gopherus evgoodei. Lineage (NCBI taxonomy): Eukaryota > Metazoa > Chordata > Testudines > Testudinidae > Gopherus > Gopherus evgoodei. Next base: position 211,332,128 of record NC_044324.1, on the reverse strand, counting down.
ATCAGCTTTGAAAATATGTTGCTTGATATTATTTAAAAAATTGATTGATTAATCCCTTCCCAATGTGTTTCATGTAGGAATTAAGTATGGCTGTGACATAACCACAAATGAGCAAATAGCTAATCTAAATTTATTCCCTGTCCTTATAAATATCAGTATGTTATTAGTGATAAACTCATGGAGACATAATCCCATTTAATAATTAATTTTAAAAATGCATGCAGGTTGCTGCTCATTGAGAGTGGGCAGTTTTCAAATATTAAGAGTACAGCCGTTTTATTTATTTTTAGTAATTTACCGATAGATAGATAGATAGATAGATGAGCAAGACAAAAAATGTAAATAGTATCAAAAAAGTGGAAAAAATCCAAATTCTCTTTTTAGGTTTAATTTAACAATCTCTGAATGTACATTGTATCTCTGACAATATGTTAAACATATTGTTTTAATTGGGCAGAGGATTTTTTAATGTCTAGTTCTAATGTAATGTAAATTTTAGCAGCCAAATGATAAACCCAGGACAATTAACTTTATAATTGTCTCAAAAACACAATCTTAGTTCAAGTGTAGCTGGTTAGTATGAGATGCTTATATTTTTTGCTTTCATTTTAAAATTAGCTCTATATAGATAAAGTCTTGGATTGGATTATTGTTGTATAAAATCTAGGTCTTTATTTCTGCTGTACCTAAGTTTCAAACCTTTCAAGCCAAAAACGGGCTCTAACAATATAGCTTATTTATTCCCAAATGTATCTACACAGCCAAAGCTGAAACGCAACCAAGTCAGAAAAGTCCTTGGTTTAATGGGATGGGGTTGGAGAAACCATTTGATTTCTGATCAAAGTAAGAATTTTTATGTCTTCTACTAATTAGATGCTGTCTACTTCGTTACCAGGCTTGGAAACTTGGGAAATGTTCTGCCATAGAGAAAAGGGACACAATCACTGAATACCAGTGAAAAGAACTTCATCAAATGAATCTAATCCCACATAACGTAGAGTTCATTCCATTAAAGAGAATTCTGGAAACTTGCAGAATTTCAAGCTATGTTTTAATGCAACTTTATGGCTGCCTGCCTCGTAAGAAAGTCAAAGGTCTCAGCTCAATAATTGGGTATAAATATAGTCAGTGCAGTAGGCCTCAACTTCAGTCATGCAGAACCAATCTTTAGTTTGATGGTGTCACTGTTGCAAGTTTTTAATTGAACTACTTGTTAGAAATACTGACATCTCATTATTATTCTGTTTTCCCTGTAAGCTTAGGGTACTGTTTGACGCTGTTTGATATTATTCTGATCACCAGCAGACTAATGTGCAGACATAGGTAGGAGTGTGTGTGTGTGTGTGTGTGTGTGTGTGTGTGTGTGTGTGTGTGTGTGTGAATTTGAAAATTGGGATAAGAATTATCTTCTGATGATTAAAAATGAAGTACCAGTGTATTCATGGAGCCATTAATCAAATGCTTCTACAAGTGCCAGTTACAGAGATTTAATAGGTTTAACACTGAGATTTGACACAACTTGTTGTTCTTACTGAATCAAAACATATATTGGCATATACACACATTTTTTGTTCTCATTTAATGTTCATTATCTAAACAGCAAAAAGTGAAAATCTAGAACTAAATCCTCGTTCCCCCTCCGTCTCCGAAACATAATTTATTTTAAAATTTCAGGATCTTTCCACGAAAGCCTTCTTTGTAATATCTTATTAATTTTAACAAATTCTTATTAATAAGTCATCCTTAGAAGACTAGCATATTATATCTTTTTAAAACAGACATTGTTATAATCAATAACTTTTTGTGGTATTAATAGTGACTGTGTAGAAAATTTAGATTTAAAAGGACATTGTCAGTACAGTTACTGGGTGGGTAATAAAAACATGGACTATCTTTTTCGTAAACATTGCCATACTTCATCAGACCATATGTCTATCTGGTGCAGGATTCTGCCTCTGGCAACAGCTGGTATCTGATGCATGAAAGGAAGGTGAAAACCCTTAATAATTCACTTAGACAATTCGTGCAGTCTTATATCTAGGAGAAAATTTCTCTTATCGGCAAGTATTAGCTGATGCCCAGATTCACAGATTTTAAAACTCTTACAACAGTGTCCCTAGGTTTCAAATTCAAATGGTCATGAGGAGAGCCCTTCCAAATTCATGGTCCGTTTTGATCAATTTCATGATCATAGGATTTTAAAAATCGTAAATGTCATTTGATTGCAGCTATTTAATGGTGTTGTGCTTGTAGACATCCTGACCCAAAAAGGAGTTGTCACAAAGTTATTGTAGGGGGAGTTGTACTGCTACCCTTACTTCTGCACGGCTGCTAGTGGAGGTGCTGCCTTCAGAACTAGGCAGCTGGAGAGCAGCAGCTGCTGGCTGAGAGCCCAGCTCTGAAGGCAGAGCCGCCGTCAGTAGCAATGCAGAAGTAAGCATGGCATGGTATGGTGTTGCCACCCTTACTTTTGCATTTCTTTCTGCAGAGCTGGGCCCTCAGTCAGCAGCTGCCATTCGGGCTGCCCAGCTCTGAAGGCAGCAGCGCAGAAGTAAGGGTGGCATGGCATGGTATTGCAATCCCTTACTTCTGCATTGCTGCTGCTGGTGGGGCGCTGCCTTCAGAGCTGGGCACCCGGCCAACAGCCACCGCTCTCTGGCCACCCACCTCTGAAGGCAGCACAGAAGTAAGGGTGGCAATAATGCAACCCCCCTGCAGCTCCCTTTTGGGTCAGGACACCCAATTTGAGAAATGCTGGTCTCCTCTGTGAAATCTGTATAATATAGGGTAAAAGCAAACAAAAGACCAGACTTCACAGGAGGAGACCAGATTTCACAGTCTGTAACGTGTTTTTCATGACCGTGAATTTGGTAGGGTCCTAGTCATAAATGTGTCCACATCTTGAACTTCAGCCACATTATTTGTCTTGATGATTTTTTCATAGATCCATACACATCCAAAGTGCTCTGCCTGTGAAATCTCAAACCACTTAACAAATATAGCTTTACAATTGATAGATAAATGTTATTACCACTCCCGTTTTACGGGTGGGGAGACTGAAGCACTTGTAATGATTTGTTGTGTGACTTTGGTTAAGTCTCTGATAGAGTAGGAAATAAATCCCAGCTCTCCCTTCTCTTAGGCTTTGTCTACTTACACAAGTTGTACTGTTTTAACTCTACCAGTATAGTTAAAGCAGTATGTCATGGTTACAGAGCTAACTGCACTTCTTTCCCCTTTCTGGTCTCTGAGTGCACCTCCTCAGATGTTAGGCCTCAGGTGATTGTACCTGTCCTGAGGTGGAACCTATGCAGTTCTTCTGCTCTTAGACTGGGACCCTTGTATCCATCATTCTTACCCTGCAGGAAGACTGAGAATGATTGTTCTCTTTGAGAGTCTCTGACCAATAATATATAGTGACCAGACAGTCATCTTAAAACAACAGTTTTGATTATTTTAGCAGTTGGGAAAAAGCTTTTAGAGAAAAAGGTTTTTAAAACGGCAGTCTGTACTCATGTCCATCTTATCTAAAGCTCTGCCATCCTGTGATGGTGACTTCTAGGCAGCCTAACAGGGTCCTGTGTCTCTCTCTGGTTCCCCTGAATAACTCCTGCCCCTCTCTTGAGAGTGTGTCCCTCTTTTAATCCTGCCAGAGTTCTTTTGTTCTGTGTTTGTGGGCCTTTTTCTATGCTGGGCAAGCTCAATTTTGCAAGTGTGATTTTATAGGTTGACTGGAGACAGAATCAAAATCATCAAGTTCATAATTCTGGTATTGTCCCTTAACAATTCTTAATCTTTTGCTGAAAGGTGGCTATCCTCTTTTCCTCTCTGCCTTTTTTTCCCAAACAGCCCCATATTGGGCTACACCAGTATAGTCATACAGTGAACATGCCAATAACCAGGCCAACATACCATGTTCATAAAGTGTCACAGGGCAGCTCCGAATCTGGCACACGATACAACCCCCTGAAGGAGCTGTCCATAAATTAATAATGCATTTTTGGTTGTTGTTTTTTCTTAAGACCCAGCACTCCTTGTAAAACTTTGTAACACTGAGACAAAAATGCAAAATTAAGGACTTATCCATCCCTATACCGGTATAGTTGATTCCCATGTGGAAATGGAATGAGGGGGTTGTAACCTGCTGTGGCTACTTGGATAAAAAACAGTTTAAAAAACCTCATAACTGTAACCAGTACAAAAACAATGTGTGGCCCGGTTCAGTTCTTTAGTTGCAAATCTCAGAGTGTCTTATTTATTTTCACAGTTTGATTCATATGCACATCAATGAATTTCCTTTTAATCGTTCCTTTCCAAACTGAGTGTCTGTCCACTCAATTTTTCTTCATATGTAAAAAACGCAGATCCTTAAACTATTTTTGTAGCTTTTCACTGGTCTTCTTTAACCACAGCTATTTAATTTATGATGTAAAGTGACCAAAATGAACTGCAGTACTTAGTTCAGGTTCATTATTTTAATATTAAGATATTAAAATTTAATATTTCTCTTTTTTCTGAAAGGATCCCAGCAGCTATTTGCTTTTTTATGACTGCATTTTATTATAGTGGCTTCAAGGTCTATGTCTTAAGAAGATCCTCAAAGATTAAACTTGGTCAATTTGTCTGAAAAGTTAAGATTATTTTTACCAATATTCATTTCTTTGCATGCTACATTTCATCTGCCATTTTGCCGTTGACTTACCCAGGGCACGTGTACGCCACACAATCCTCTTTAGTTTTTATGGTAAATAATTTTCTGTCACCAGCTCTCACCATCTCACTGTTATCTCTTTTTAATTATTCACAATTCATTTTAGCAATATATTTACCCTGATCAGGTTAACTATCCCATTCGCCTTATAAAATTGTGAATCTTTGCTTGCATTCTCAGTTTTTCTTCCCCTGTATTTTGAGCAAGTATATCCTTAAGTAGTTGAATGTGGTTCAGTATTAATGACTTAATTTTTTTCAAAGCCAGGAAAACTTTGAAGATCCTTTTATTTATTTATAAGTAGTAGGTTCAGGTATGGTGGTTATCTGTTTTGTCAGTAACAACATGAAAGGAATGTTTGGGGAGACTTGTGAAATGTAAATGCAGTGGACACCCTACAATGAGGGATCAAAGGTGGGGATTATAGAAAGACTTTGCAAGCAAAAACGGATTAGAGGGACTTTGTTTTTGTCATTAGTTTCTGTTCCTCTAGGAGATCAGCAATAAAGCACCCTAAAAACTCAAGATTCCACTTTCAGGTTCTACTTACTGAAAACTGTCGTTTTTTTAAGAACTAACAAGAAAGAAAGAAAGAAAGAAAGAAAGAAAGAAAGAAAGAAAGAAAGAAAGAAAGAAAGAAAGAAAGAAAGAACAGTATGTCTCTGTGTATACATGCTCTGTAGGTGTGTATATATATCTACACACACACGCTAAAATTAATCTATAAGACTCAAAGTCTGAGTTAAACACGGAACTCTGTCGTTGGTTAACTTCACGTGTTTAGATTTAATTTTCATGCTCCTCTCTTAGAAAGTCTCAGTCCAAAATCTCCGTTGCCAGAGATGAGCCCAGGCCCAAACTCCAGAAACCAACACCTCTGAACTTTGGAGATGGACTGGAACATCCACATTTATTACCTCTGTTCCTATAAGGGGCAAACCAAAACCTCAAATTGCAGAGTGAGAGAAATCTGGAAGCCAGTTCAAATCTTGTTTTTAATTTCATCTCTGGTTCTTACATACTGTCAGCACTATCATAAATTGATCCTTGTGGGAGTCCATTATGGAGAAGCCTAAGTCAGCTAACTTGGTCTCCAGCTTGCAAAATAAGCTCTGATTTGTTATGATTTGCATGATTAACTGTACCATGAGCTTACAGGGAATAGTCTGTAATAACTTCGTAGTCAGCCCCACATGCCAGACCGTATCATATGCAAGTGACAGATCCATCACAAAACAGCCAACTTTGTTGCCCTTCTCGAAGAAATCTTTGATGTCTTGTGTTAGACAAATGACTCTTGAGACACCTCTTGAGAGCTCCTCTCCTATTAAACATATATACTTACAACCCACGTATACTAAAGCCAAGAAGTACATATATACACAACATCAGTCTTATTTATGTGGGTAACAATTGGCATGATAGTGAGCGGTCACTCAGCCAGGACATGAATGCTCTGGTCACTTACTTTCATTAATGGAGACTTACATTAAGTAAGTCTAAGGTGGTGGCCACAATGTTCCAGCTAAACAATCACCTGGCCATTAACCCTTTGCAGTCTGGGTTGAAGATCATCCCGTTCTGTTTCCAGTCAGTTGTCACTTATTTAGGAGTCAAACTGGGCTACTGTCTGACTGATCCCAAGTAGGACACTTAAAGAAAAAGATCACCTCCCACATTGCCTTGATCCAGAAGCTAGCAGTAATCTCTGGGGAACAGAGGCAAATGAGAGGCAAATGTTGTACGAACCTCAGCCCTGGTACTGGTATTTGCTCCAGTATAATATTGTGCAGCTGTTTAGGGTAGAAGTCAGCATACTCATCTTATTGATTCAGAGCTGAAGACTGCCACACGTATCGTTTAGTGTCTGTCTGAGCTGCATATTAACATCTCATTGATATTTATTGGCTCATTTAGCTCCCTCAAAACTTTGACAAGATGCCAGTACCCTTAAAAGTTCATGGAGGGCTATGACAGATGAAAACCACTTGCTGCGCACAAAGCTGGCAATGATTCCAGATTAGAAACACGTGCTTCCAATAAGATGATCAGCTCATCTCCAGCCGCCTACACTTGCATTTCCTACCAACCTTCATGTCAACCTTTTGCACTGGCCATTCATGCAAGGCCTTTCAATCCAGTGCTGCAAGCCTAGTTCCAGTCTCTAATGAACAATGATTTATCAGGGCTGATAGCGACATCCTCGCAGAGTGGCATCATCTCTGGGATAGAGACAGGCATGCAGAATCCCTAACGTCCATCTAACTGTTTGCAACCTAGAAGGCAGATCTGGGATGAGGCTTAATAGGGCTGCTGACAAGAACAGGCAGAATGGCTACCACAGTGCAGAGACTTGGCTTAGCCCAGTCTTCGCAATGGCACTGCAGGGCAATGATGCAGGCAGTCCGATGTGGTGGAGGAGTGCACAGTTTGAAGATGGTAGAGTGGACTGGCAACACTTCGATACCCTAGGTGCAGCAGTTAGATGGCTAAAACAATCTTGATATTGATTTACAATACATATGAAAGAAGCAGAAGGACTATCATACGTCTGTATCACTTGTGATTGTTCACTCCATATGTGGGCATGGGCTATGAAATGAGACCTTTCCTTGCACTGAAATTGTCAGCAATGAAGCTTCTACTACCACTTGTGTCTCTTAAACAAGGGACCACAAAATTCATATTGGCTTCTCAAGTTGGCCCAAATAGCAGGTTCACTCTCCAGAAAACTCCATTATGTTAACATCCTAAACAACTGTGAACAAAGGGAATCTTGCTGGCAGCTTCAGAGAAAAGCAGACATTGGCACCTGTTCTCCTTCCTCAGGTGGGAAACCTACATTGTTAAACTCCTCATTCTCAAAATGGTGATCAGTTAAGGCCCTGAGGTCCACTCAGTTATTGTGCAAATTTCCTAATTCAGTTAAAATTCAACTCCCCTTGAGCTAGGCCAACATTGTAATTTCAGCCTGAGGCTCGCATTAGACCACACTTGCAAGAGGTAAAACAAGTTAAAGAAATAGCACAGTGGCACAGGGATAGGTTTCCGGCACCCTGCTTGATGCTCTTTTGTTCTCTTTGGAAGGTGTGAGCACCATTCTGGCTTGCAGGCTGTCTCTGAACTTTCACAACACACACACTGCCTCCTCTTGTACTTATCTGCATCTATGACAGTGTGGCAGGAAATTGTCAGGACCCATCAAAGCTTAGATTATGTTGAGGCAGGGATCTGTTATTTACTATCAGTGATTTCAGTGATTGTTCTCATATGCTGATATTTGTCTATGTATATGCTTTTCCAGCCCCACATTTCCACTTCTCCATCTGCTTGATCCTGTAGTAGAGTCCTCAGCAGTTATTGCTGAAATAACAGATTAATCATCTGAGTTTACTAAAGAATCAATCAAAATGAGCAGAATTTCATTGTGTTGACTTCCACTGAAACAGTTTGTATTATGTAGCATACTCTGTTCTGATTTCTTTCTCTCTTTCTTTTTTTAATCTCTTGAAATAAAATACACATTGAGGCTTAAGGTTTAAATCTCAGTTCACCTGCAAAAACTCACATATACACATTCCACACAGGTGACTGAATGATCAGTATCTGTGTGCATGTGTGGTGAGTGATTTTGTCACTAAAAATAGGGAGCTTTGTAAGCCAACCTTTAAAAATTTGGCTTTGAATATTTCCTAATAAACAAGGTGTGTCCTTCACTGCTTCTTGTGTTTATGTTTTCAGCTTAGCATGCTTTGGAGTAGCCAAATTTCAAATGAAGTTTCTATTATAGGAACTGTTCCAGTTGGCTCAATCATTGGTTGTTTTTTTTTTCTGATACTTTCCTGCATCTCCAAAGCCTGTCTTCTACTTCCTCTTAATTTTTCTCATTTTCTCCTGTCTTCCATTCTATCTGCTTTGCATTTGGCCCCACGAGATAAGAAATAATGCGAGAGAGAAAGAGACAAGTCAAAGGGTTCAGCATTATAAGAAATAGTACGAAAGTCCCACTTCAGTAACCGGTTGGATATTTGTTACTGGAAAGTCAAGTACATCAATCTCTGCTAGCACCCAGAGAGCAGAACAGCATTATTTATAACTTAAGGGATTTCAGGTGAGCTTTCAGCAGGCATCACACTCTCTACACCACCTCTTTTCCACAATATATTGCCTGGAGATTTTCCTACAACATTGTTTACTCTGAGCAAATTGAACACGGTGAATGCATTGTTCTTGTTCTTGGAGAAAGTACAGACTTTACACTAAGGCTTAAGAGTCGGCAGATATGTAGGTCACTATCACATATGACATATTATAAGACTTATTAATGCTGTAACAGTGTATGTGTCATTTGATTTTTTTTCAGATAATGTGTACTTTTGTCTAAACAGTTTTCCTGTGTGCACAAACATTCTTTTTGGGGGCCCTCTGCTTGCAAGACATCATTTCTGTATTCCGAACCAGGAAACTTGGCTTTCAAAATACACTCTTGTTACATAGGTGGCAGGAGGGCAGAGAATAAACTTGGCATCATGTATTATGAAACATTAACTATAATTCTATTTACAGCAAAGTAATCAGCAACTACATTCTTCTTTAATGAAAAAGATTAGATTAATCTACTACAGTGTATTGTCTCTGTTGTGTCTATGAATTCTATTTTTTACTGATAAATGTACATAAATAAAGGATTATGCTACTAAATGAAGACTTTACAAGTGAAAATCGTGTACTGCTTAGGGCTGTCAATTAATTGCAGTTAATGCATGTGATTAAATCAAAACAAATCAATGCGTTTTTTTAAATAAGCATTAATCTCACACCTCTGGAGATGGGAGGGAGGCACCCTGCTGCCTGCACTGTCTCCTCCCTGGTGGATGGGACTGCCTAAGGGATGGGCAAGGGGAGCAGGGGGGGCTCGGGGCTGCCTAAGGGACGGGCATGGGGGGTGCTCTGCCTGCGCTGTGAGGGCGGCAGGCAGGCTGTCTCCGGTGGCTTGCCTGTGGAGGGTCCGCTGGTCCCATGGCTTCAGAGCCGTGGGACCAGTGGACCCTCCGCAGGAAAACTGCCGGAGGCAGTCTGCCTGCTGTGCTTGGGGCAGCAAAATCCCTAGAGCTGCCCCTGAAGGGGAGCCACTGGCCAGGGTGCCATGCTCAGGGAGGCACTGCTGCGTGTCTCTGGGGTAGAGGTGTCCCTCTTCCCATCACCTTGCTCCACTGCTTCTCCCATCTCCCCTCCCTCCCACCCCCATGGAGTCGCCCCTGGCCAAGCTTCTCTGGAGCAGAAGCCTGCCTCCTGTCTGCTGTGGAGAGCTGGGGTTGGGGAGGCTGATTTCTGGGTGTTGCCCAGCCTGCGTACCCAGTCAATGCTGAGCTGGGGTTGGGGAACAGGAGGAGCCTGTCTGCTGCTCCTGCTGGCTGCCGACAGCAAAAGCATTTGGGCTCCTGAGTGCTTTGCTTAAAGAAACAGCGCTCCCCTAACACACACACACACACACACACACACACACACACACACACACACACACACACACACACACACACTCTTTCTCCCACAACACACACACTCGGCCTCCCCCCAACACACGCACGCAGACACACTCACAGACTCAAACCAAAATCTGAAATGGCACCCCAGGTGAGCCAGGAACAGCCAGAGGACTGCCAGATGACTGTGATCTCTGGCAAGATGCAGCCCCCGTGTGACACTACAGAACCCGCCTCGAGCCACTGATTGGGTGCCAGACACCACGAGGTGCAGCAGCAGCAGCGCAGAAAGAAGGGTTTGTTGTAATTGAAATCAATATATTTGAAAATGTAGAAAACATGCAAAAATATTTAAATAAATGGTATTCTGTTGTTGTTTATCAGTGCAATTAAGACTGCCATTAATTGCATCTATTTTTTTATCTCATGATTAATCGCAATTAATGCTTTTAATGGACAGCCCGAGTATTGCTATAATGTTTTGTGCACAACAATAATAGATTAAAAATTGCACAATCTTATAGCATATCAATTTACAATACTCATAAGTATATTTGCCTTATTGATGTTAGCTCTTGATTTCGGACCTTGAATAATATTTATAGTATAATGTTACTGGGCTGTAGCCATTCTGTCTTGTCATGTGATCCTGTTAGCTCTGACAAGCTGTGTAAAGTTGGGCTGAGGGAATAATTGGGTTGGAGACCTATGTATTGCTGGAATTTGTGTTGTAGATCAGTAGTTATGGTCTTTCCACCAAGTCTGTGTTGACATCAAAATTGCAAAGTGCATTGAACTGTTGGAGGTTCCATCTTTTGGATAAAGTCTAGGGTAGAGTCTTTGGCTCCTTGTGATCGTTAAGTATTCCACAACATTCCTCATATGAATATGGATGCTAACCGTGACCTTCCTTCGGCCAGATTCAGATGTGGGTAATTACACTCTGCCTATCTAAATTCCTCTTGCAGTTTCAATTCGCGTCCCACCTTAAACCACTGCGTAATGTTGCTGTGCACTTTCCACACCATCATTTCAGGATGGCTGAAGTTCCTGCTGGGTGTAGTTTGTGTATCAGTGGGAGTCTGTAAAGAGCTTTGGGATCCATCAGGATAAATTACTGGAGGATAAGTCCATCAATGGCTCTTAGCCAGGATGGGCAGGGATGGTGTCCCTAGGCTCTGTTTGCCAGAAGCTGGGACTGGGCAACAGGGGATGGATCACTTGATGATAACCTGTTCTGTTCATTCCCTCTGGGGCACCTGGCATTGGCCACTGTTGGAAGACAGGATACTAGGCTAGATGGACCTTTGGTTTGACGCAGTATGACCATTCTTATATTCTTGTGCTGCTGTATAAATCTAAGGTTGCTAGTAGTATTATAGCTCCCATGGCAGAGAGTTTTAGTTTTTTGGGACCAGACTTCCATGGGACCATTTTTCCATCAATTGTATTGAATCACTTCAGGGCTCTGTCACTGCCAGGCAAAAACATATTGCTTGCAACTCCTGTGCAATGCTTTGTATCCACATGCAACAGCTGTCACCAGCATATTACCAAAATTGTTTGTTCCAGTTGTTTGCAACATAAATTGTCTTAGCTTGAGTCCATCTGAGCTGATGCTGTCTGCAACATTCTACACTTAAATGCGGTCATATCCTTAACCACTTTGCTGAATAGAGATGGACTTAGATATGTGCTTACAGTTAAGCATGTGCTTAAGAGCTTTGCTTAATGGAGTCTTTAATCAGCACTCTATTTCAATGTTCAGTTTGTTTCCTGCATTGTAGGATAAGGAGGAAGTGGGGGAAAGTGTTTCTCTACTGGTTGTTATAGTGTACATACTCTTTTTAAAATTCCATCATTTTGTCTTTTTTTCTTTAGTCTATCCTTTCACAGTGGAACAGTATTTGAATGGTGTGAAAAAGAGATCTGCAGGCTTCTTGTGTAGCTTTATTAATGAAATCATTGAATACAGTTCAGTCACCATAAGGACAGCTCGTTCTGTTGGGCTTATAGGACAATTATTTCTTTCCGTGAATTTTAAGAGTATTAAAATTGCCTCTGTAAATATTCTCTAGATTTGATTAAGAATTTATCATCCAGATCATCAGCTGGTGAAAGTTAGTATTTCTCCAAGAACATAATGAACAATGCCCTCAATTCTCCTCTGCCTTACACCAGTTTTCCACTGGTGTCACACCTTTGGTTTGTGAGAGATAGATGACTTCAGTGGAGCAATATTGGTAGAAATCTGTTGAAATGCAGTGCGGAATCAGCCCCAGTCCCCAAATATGTTAAGGGAAGTCATTGTGTTTATACTGACCAGAGTCATTGTACAGGCCCTGTTACCACTGGTTCTGCCATTCAGTGAGGTGATTTGATCTTGGCATGCCAGCTAGGGAATTATTCCATGGAAGTATTAACTCAGCAAAGAGAAACTGACCTCATGCTCTTTAGCTGGAATATCAAGTCACTGGATAATAGTGTGCTTCCACTAACAAGTATGTTGATTTTAAGTCTTAGCAGTTGATGTCCCCACGAGTAAAAGCTCCAAGGAGCCTTTGTTGAGACAGTCACTCTCATAAAATAGAAATATGTGGTATGGGGGAATAACAGCCATATAAAAATATTCATAAAGGAGCGTTTTTAAATAATACACTGTAGCTTCGTCCAATGGTAGCATATTGTGGGTGTTGTCAGTTGTTGGCTGTGTATGTGTTCTCTCTGCATGCTGCACCGGCTCTGACCAGGTAATTGGTACAGCAGACGCTGATCAAACTGCCCAAAGAGCCCACAGACTCGGTTCAGTGGCAAAGGTGCTTAGCCATGTTTATTGCCAACAAAGCATGGTCGTAGCTCCCCGGATCAATGTCTACAGTTACCCTAGCTCATGTGTGCTGTCATAATGGACCAGCTCAGTGAGCAGCAGGACTTTTCGTTACCCCCTCAGCCAGACAAACACACTCCCTCTGTGACCCCCCTCTTTTATAAACTGATACAAACAAGTTATGTATTGCCCCTAAATCATGGTTAGTTACCACCCTTTACCTTCTACATGTTGGTTTGATCAAAACATCTCTATCCATCAACCTTGTCTTTAGGAGGAGTCAGTGTGTCACTGTATCATCTTTGGGAAGTGTGTTTACAGCATAACCTTGTATCGGGGTGTTCTGGTGCTACCTTTCTAGAATGTGTTTACATGAATACTTACTTAGTGTCTAGGAGTGCACTGAAGTAAACACATTGGGTTAACTGTTACAGAAAGGGCTTATGTTCCAGTGACTAGGAAGCCCCTGTATTCTTTATGTAACTTATTACTTATTGGTGTTTCATGGATGCAATCTTGCTACTTTACTTTCCACCCCTGTATTCAGCCTACAGGGGCAGAGATTCATCTTTGTAGGTTCTTTTTTTAAAAAGCACTGTTCTCTCTCCTCTCTTCCCCCGACTCCCCAAAGGTCACAAGATGAGGGCCACAGAACATTTTGAAACACCATTACTTTTATAGCTACATTGATAACAAAAATGCAGGGCTGTTTCCTGTGTAATTCTTTTAGATGAGATATGCAGTGTGGGAACAGCTTTAATTATCAGCCTGTTTCTTTTCAGAAGAACATAAGAATGGACATACTGGATCAGACCAATGGTCCATCTAACCCATCTGATCCATCTTTTCTGAGAGGGGGCTCATGCATCTAAACTGTCTTTGATGTTTTCCTATAAATATAAGGCTATATTTTTGAATTTCTGGCATATAGACTTGACTTAGTAGGTGTTAAAAAAAGTGCTGACATAGGGCACTAAAGGACACGCTGTGATTGCGTGGAACTCCCATTGAAATCTGCATTGAAGGACCACATCCTGTGACAGACCCAGACCAGTGGGGTACAGGAGTCTGGTAGAGGGCAAATATACTAGTCACTGGATGAGTAGTTTTCTGTTCCCTGAGTGACCAGAGCAGGGGCTGCACTGGAGTAACCAGGAACCGCTAGAACCAATTAAGGCAGACAGACTGATTAGAACACCTGCAGCCAATCAAGGCAGGATAATCAGGGCACCTGGGTTTAAAAAGGAGCTCACTTCATTTTGTGGTGGGCGTGTGAGGAGCTGGGAGCAAGAGGTGAAAGGAGCTGAGAGGGTGTGCTGCTGGAGGACTAAGGAGTACAAGCATTATCAGACACCAGAAGGAAGGTCCTGTGGTGAGAATAAAGAAGGTGTTTGGAGGAGGCCATGGGGAAGTAGCCCAGAGAGTTGTAGCTGTCATGCAGCTGTTACAGGAGGCACTATAGATAGCTGCAATCCACAGGGCCCTGGGCTGGATCCCGGAGTAGAGGACAGGCCCGGGTTCCCCCCAAACCTCCCAACTCCTGATCAGATACAGGAGGAGTTGACCCAGACTGTGGGTTCCACCAGAGGGGAAGATCACTAAGGTGAGCAAATCTGCCAATAAGCGCAGGACCCACCAAGGTAGAGGAGGAACTTTGTCACAGTCCTCAGGCGTGGAAGCAAGGGAATGCTTTCTTTCTTTTGATGATTCCAGCCTTCCGGGTATAAGTGAAGGACCAACATAACTCCCAAGGTCATTTTCATTCTAGTAGCTAAGTTTTAAATAAAGGTTTTGCTTAGAGTATGGAGTAGTTGGTCTATTTCAAATCAGACAATTTAACAGTCTAGCAAATACAAAACAAGAATTATCATATTTATATTGATTTTCCCTATACTCCTTTTTATTTAGCTTTAGGATTGATTTTCTTGGTTTTCCTTCTCCTCAATTTCTCTCTCTCTTCTCTCCATGTATATATAATTAAAGAAAACATTTGCTCACAGTTACAAAAACAGTGGCATATAAGTTACCACATATTTCATCCTTTATTCGAAACAGGAAATAACAGTAGTAGGCAAGTATTAGCATCTTAATAGCACACATTCGGTGTGCATGTACACACACATACAGTATATATAGGGGACTCTAAGTCTAGAAAGGTAACTAATTCTGTTTTAAATACCCTCTCTCCCTCACTGTGTCTTCATTACAGAACTGATATGAAACCCCATTCCTTAGCTCAGCTGTTCTCACATGCACACTGTGTTTGATTTCATAACCTCTTCATAACTTTTACAAGAACAAGCAGAAGAGAACATCAGATCTTTCAAATCAAAGTGATGTTTCTTTCCAGCTGGCAGCACAGTGCAGTCAGACAGCACAAGTATCATAAAGCTTTTAATAGGCTAATGGAAGGGAAAAGGTAACTGAAAGAAAATGCACAGAAAATCTACCAAGTACTGTACAAGTACACCTTGGTTCAATGCTAAAAGAGGTAAAATATTGTGCCATTTAGTTAATAATCTTGAACTCCATTATCACTCATCCATAAACTGAATTATTTGTGACATACAGCCTGGATTATTCTATATCTGTCTCGTACCATACATCGAAAACCTGACACTAAATTATGTTGTCCCACTGTAGCTCAAGCTTTACAACAGCAACAAAAGATTAAACAATTTTATATTGGGGACATTCAGAGGATAAACGGCACTATATTATATGAGGGAACTGCAGTCAATTGTATTGCCATCTGGGAGAGAAGCATTCAAGTGCTGTCAATACTTAAAAAAACCCTTAAGATGCTTATTTTTAAAAAAAAACTGGTAACATTCTTAACAAACTGATTATAATTCCACATTGAAATTCAATGTTCAAGGACACTGTAAATGGTATTGCAGGAGCAATGAATATGGGCAGAACTGTAATCTCATACACTTTCAAGATACCTTCTTCAAACACCAATACAGCAGGAAAAGAAGATCAGATTAGGCTTGTTCACATGACAGTGAATCTACAGTATTGCATAAACCTCCTCTACTTGACCCTGAAGAAGTCTGTACCTACTGTAGCTCTGTTCTATCTTATCTGTATTTATTACAGCTGATATTTTGATTAATATAATACTCAAATCTCATGATTGCTGGCTGGTTTTACAATTCCATGTACTGATAATATGTTAATTGTTTTATTTCTAATTATGTTATAAATATCATACTTGTAAAAAAAACACAACCCATATATTTTGAGTAAATCCTGTGTTAGAAAATCACTATACTATACACGAGGGGTAGGCAACCTATGGCACGGGTGCCGAAGGCGGCACGCAAGCTGATTTTCAGTGGCACTCACACTGCCTGGGTTCTGGCCACCAGTCAGGGGGGCTCTGCATTTCAATTTAATTTTAAATGAAGCATCTTAAACATTTTAAAAACCTTATTTACTTTACATGCAACAATATTTAGTTATATATTATAGGCTTATAGAAAGAGACCTTCTAAAAACGTTAAAATGTATTACTGGCACTGTAAGTCGGTCGTGTCGGGGCTTGTCCCCCTCAGGCGCGGTGGGGAGCCAGGGCACCTCCTTACGCACTGCAGTCCGGGTAGGCTTAGCCCCTCGGCAGGTGTTGAGCGGGGTACAAGGTCTGTAAACAAGGTAGAGCCCCGGCCCTCTAGCCGGGGTCAGGGCTCTCAAAGTAAATAAGCCCCAGCCCTTGGACAGGGCGGGCAGTAATAGTCCAGGCTCAGGCCCCTAGCAGGGGCTGAGCAAACACAGTATCAGCCCAGGCCCTTGGACAGGGCGGGCAGTAGAAGTTCAAGCGCAGACCTCTAGCAGGGGCTGAGCAAACACAGTATCAGCCCGGGCCCTTGGCTCGGGCGGGGCACCAAACACAAGTCTAATTAGCTCTGGCCCTTTGGGTCAGGGCAGAGCAGTGGCAAAGTCAACGGGGCCCAGCCCTTGGTCCGGGCGGGGCACCAAACACAAGTCTAGTTAGCTCTGGCCCTCTGGGTCAGGGCAGAGCAGTGGCAAAGTCAAAGGGGCCCAGCCCTTGGTTCGGGTGGGGCACCAAACACAAGTCTAGTTAGCTCTGGCCCTTTGGGTCAGGGCAGAGCGGTGGCAATCGGCAGGAAGAGGGGGAGTCTGCCACCCGGTTACGGGTGGCAGGGGGAACGCAGGCCCTCCCACTCCACTGCGTTCCAGCCCGGGGCCCTAGCAGCGGTCAAGACCCACTGCGGTCAGTGGGGATCCTGGCCACAACACACTGACATGGGTTCGGGCTCTTCAGGAGCCAAACCAGGGTCGGCTATCCCCGGGCTACTTCCAACCTCCCCCTCTCTGGGTACCTGGTCCTTGCCAGCGTCATCTGGTGGGTCCCAGACCATAGGTTCCTCCAGGTACCGGTCGTGGGGAAGCTCAGGCCACTCCTCGGGGTATCGGGCACACGGCAGGTCAGGCTGACGTTCCTCCGGGTACCGGGTCTGAGGCAAGTCCAGCGCTCCTCCGGGTAGTGGGCGTGGGGCAGGTCCGGCCAGCGTTCCTCTGGGTAGTGGGCGCAAGGCAGGTCCGGGCAGTGCTCCTCCGGGTAATGGGCGCGGGGCAGGTCAGGCCAGTGCTCCTCTGGGTAGTGGGCGTGGGGCAGGTCCGGCCCGGCGGGAGCCCAGGCACCAGCGTCTGTCCTCTCCGGCAGCCTGCGCCCAAGTGGGCGCTGGGGCCGGGCTTTTATACTTCCTGTCCCACTCCTTGACTTCCGGGGGGCGGGGACAGGCCGTGCTGACTCCGCCCACTGAGGCACCTGCTCTGGCTCGTCCCTCTCAGGCGCAGCGGGGAGCCAGGGCGCCTCCTTACAGGCACGCAAAACCTTAAATGAGAGTGACTAAATAAAGACTCGGCACACCACATCTGAGAGGCTGCCGACCTCTGCTATACATGAACATGTCAGCAGGGCAGAGACAGAATGATCGGAGTGAAAAAATGCCATTGTAGGCTCAAAGGTGAACCCATGAACCCCTTCTCCCAGTAGGAATTTATTACAGGAATTTTCGCTTAACGCAAACTAATGCCACCTTGGTAAAAGTCTCTAACTACAGCCCATCCATGGATTTTTCTGGGCAGTAAACATAGCAATACAAAAGCAAAGTACAAATTCTGCAGGGAATCTCGTGTGTTTCCCCAAAGCTCCTCCTATGGCTTCCAGTCAGCACATCCTCCCCCTCCTTACCTCTTTTCCCTCTTGAAGGCAACATACTCTTAAAAAGGCAGTGATCGCTGTACTTAATTTATTCCCATCAGGCAGTGTCTCCCTGAGCTGCCTCTGAGCCATGACTCAGAATTAATCTCCCAAGAGTAGGCCATTTGTCTGCATGGATACCTCCTCCTAGGAACACTACTGGGACACAATGCAGCAGGATCTTGGAGTCCTTAGGAGCTGTATACTCCATCACAATCAGAAAATTAAAACCACATGACTGAATTTTTCTGTTTTCTGTATTACCAAAGTTGTTTGAAGAACACATTAATAGTTACGGTACATGCCAATACTAACATTCTCTTTAGTGGCAAAAGGTAAATTGAATGCTGTTTTTCTTCCAACTGAACAGGAATTGGATTACTTATATGCTCAAAATTAAGCAAATACAGAATCTGTAGCATTATGCCAACAGATATTCCTTATTTATTCTGCCTCTGACAATCTAAAGAAGCAGCTCTTTATTGATCATGCTCATAGTCAGATACAGTTTTGAAGCAAAATAGCAAAAGCCACAGCCCTCCCCTTCCAAAATGAATATATAAATAAAAAGTACACATGAGGAATGAGTGAGATCTCAGTGGCAAGAGAACTTTCTGAAAATAACTCAGGTTAAAGAGCAGCAGTAAAATTTTCAAAGATGTTTAAGTGACGTGGGTACTCTTAAATCCCAGTTTTCAAAAGTGGCTTAGGAACCCAAGTCCCATTAACTCTCAGTGCAATTTAGGCGCCTTGGTGCCTCAGTCACTTTTGAAAATGGGACTTAATGTAACTGGTAGTTTTATTATTTATTTATTTAGATTGTGGTAGCATTTAAAATGTGCTAGGCACTTTCCAGTCATACAGCTCAGAGGATACTTCCTTTTGACATGGCCACCAGGATGTTGAATTGGCTTTCTTTTCCTTTTTAGACAAGTCACTGGCCTTTCCCCCGTTAGCTTTGATGAAGCTCTCTTAACTCTTATTTAGTGTTTTGTAAAGTGCATCAGATTTCATTCTCTGAAGGAGAGAAAAAAATTCCCCAAACAATTTAATATTAAAGTGTGTTGTAGTTGATTTTTTCCTCAGTGCGTAGGAAGGACAAAACCCAATGTCTCCCTTAGGAACTCTGTTCAGGGATTACTATGTGAAAAGTTTTCGGCTTAAAATACATTGAGCATTTCTTCAGTCACCAATATTATTGTGCATAGTGGGTCTGTGTATGCATATAATACTCTCCCCACCCTGTACTCTTTTAAATGACCACATTTTATTTAGGAAAAGGACATGAGGTGATGAATATGTATAAGAACATTTTTGAGGGATTGGAAAGAATGGCTAGTTGCAAGGAACCTGCAATCTCTTCCTTGCAAACTAGTTGCTGCTGCTTAATGAGAGTGGTGAAATAGTAGATTTCAAAAGATCAAATGGAAGGTGGGTGCCAAAATCCTGTTAACTTTCAATGGGAGCCAGGTGTGTAGCTGCTCTTTAATTTTGAAAAATCTCTATGTTTATTCCCTGTGTGGTGTTCTCTGAGCAAAGGTTATATTATGCCCATCAGAGATTTCTGTTTAGATGTGTACTCTTCTTTTATGCATTATCTGTTAAATCCTTAATGCTCATTTTCAACAATATGTATTCTATGCATGAATTAATGCATTCACAGTAAAATAACAGCTGCTTCAAGGAAGTCTTTAATTAATCAAATCCCTAATTTTATTAAGGTACCTAAGCATCAGCTTGTAAACTCTGTCGTACAGAGAATCATTTAGAATTAAAGAATCATAAGGTTAGAAGGGACCACAAGGGTCATCTGGGTCATCTAACCTCCTGCCAAGATGCAGATTTGTTGTGTCTAAATCATCCATTTAGTTCAAGTTCACTTACAATCTAATCTCAATAGCACTCTGCTTTCTTATGTCATTCTTTAACAGATTTTTGTAGAAATCTAGAAAGCATCTTTGGAGTAAACATGTTCTTTGTAAACTTACTGTATGTTAATTGTATTGTGCTTTCAAAATGAAAAATGATGATAGGATATGTTTTCTGAAGTAAGACATTCAGTCGATTTGATCTATTCCCCCTTGTGTTTATCCTAGGATTCCAAAGAGATTTACTAGTCTCAAGTCCTTTCCAAAAAGCATTTTAATTATAACACCTAGACCAGTCAAATCCCATAATGTTCACAGAAATCGCTCAAGTTTAACTCCAGCAAAGTAGATCAATTATTTTTCCCTCTTGTAAACTACAAGAACATCAGATGTGAAAAAGCTAAAGTTCTCAGCAGACTGTTAAATGTCCTACAAGACACAGCCCCACATTCTCAGGGCTGAACAATTTACCCTCGGCAAAGGACCAGAATGTGGAGAGGGAGGCAGAGGTGGCTTTACATCAACTTTCTGTTTCCCTGGTTTTGTCTGTTCCTGTTGTACGTTACAGCCTGATGTAAAATTGCTCTATCTGTGCCCAGCTGCCCACATGTCCAAGGGGGCATTCCAACAGCTGGTGATTTCAGGGACATAATGACACCTTGGCTCCTTTCCTCCCAGATATGCCACCTATGCGAGGGCCAATAGTGGACTGGCTGAGGTGGTGAATCTACATTTTCTGACATTTTCCCCCTTGGAAGAATTCTAAGGGGATTGGATTTGGTGGGTTCCAGGATACTCATGGTGCCATTTTTACACAAAGCAGCTGGAATAGACCTAAGAACAAGGCCCAATGTGTTGGGATTTTTTTACTGCAAATGTAGAGACTTCTATAATAGAACCTCTTTGAGTAGTTACTATAGCAGCGATGCGATTCTGTTAGAAAATCAAAATTTCCCTACAGCTACCACAGTTCTAAAAGAGATACTGAGGCATTTCCCTATACTTGAATGACATATCTTGAATACAAGAGAGACAAGGTAGATGAGGTAATATCTTTTATTGGACTGACTTCTGTTAATGAAAGAGACAAGATTTTGAGCTACACAGAGCTCTTCTTCAGGGCTAGGAAAATGCGAGGTGGAACAGATTGTTTAGCATAAGTAGTCAGCATATATTGTAAGGTAAGGTAGAGTGTCCCGTTAACACCTCTGCAGTCATAGGATAAAAAGAGGAGATTAGTGGATTACAGATTGTTGTAATAAGTCGTAAATCCAGTGTCCCTGGTCAGTCCATGACTTTTAGTGTCTACCAGAGTAATGAAGTTAATCTCCCACTTTTGAAAGTGCTGTACAGGGTTCCTTTGAGGATGAGGACTGACATATCAGGTATAGAGTGATTGCTTTGTGAAAAGTGTTCACATTCAGATGATAGGATTTCTTTGTCTCATCATTTTCCTCTGAGAGTTCATTTGAGAGCATAGTGATTGTCTGGTTTTTCCCACATATTTGTTACAGGGCATTAAAGACTCGTACTGAGGTATACCACATGTTGTGATAGGCATGTGTAGCATCCATGGATCTTGAAAGGAGTATTGTGGGGGGTATTGATCATTGTAGCAGTGGAGATACGAGCAGTTAGTCCAATAAATTATATGACCTCACCCATTTTGTCTCTCTAATGTCCTGGGACTGACATGGCTACAACTACACTGTATATCTTGAATACCACAGTGTGATAAGTGTGAGTAAATGTTGACTGTTTAATAGTATCAACTGATATTTCTGTTTCATAGATTCAATAAATTTTAAGCCAAAATTAGAATATTTCTTCTCCATAATAGAACAGATGGTAAACTCAGTGAAGACAGGGGTATGAAGAACATTTTCAAATGTATACGATGATCTAAATGCTGCCTCCACTATAGTGAATATTGTATTAAGTATTTTGGGCTCATAGGAACAGATGGCATACAGTAGTATGGTATGTTTCTTTTGATATAAATGTGTTGTTTTAAATTATATTGATTCTTCATTGATTTTGTTTGAGATAGATGATTTTATTCATATTTGTATAGCTGCACTGTTCACGTTATGAGTGTGCATATATTTTTTCATATTTAAAATGTGGAATTCATTTATACAGCATTTGAGTTCAGCATAACCCTGATTTTCCCCCCAAGTGCTCAATTTTCAGAATTAATAAATTGAGAATATTAATAAATTGTTTTGTTCTAAGATAAACACAATGAAAAGTAATAGCTTTGAAAGCAGCTTCTTGACATTAAATCAACCTCTTATTTAAGTGTTTGCTTTTTAAAAGGAAGACTTGATCCAACACTTATTTTACTATTCTGAGTATATTTTATGATATGGAGATCTCTCCTGATAGGTTAATCTATTATCATCCTACTCATATAGCAGATAAGAATGTAAAAATAGACCTGGCAATTGTGGCACATGCCTTGAGTCACTTTGCTCAGATGCGTTTGTCATCCAGTAATCCAAAATGTCAACAGAATGTTCTTCTTTTTAATCAGCCTCAAACAATAAAATTTCTGTCAGAATGTACATATAATTGACCATGCTGTTCCTTCAGTAGGAGTTATTTCATTGAGAATTGTTAGGAATTTTTTCTCGTCAGAAACATCACAGCATTTATCTTGCACTGGGAACCTCTCCTGAACACTTATGACTATTCAACTAGTTTTCACAATCTGTTGTCCTTTAAAGTAATAAATGGCCCAAATTTTCAACATGCTAATTAAAATTCCATTTTTCATGAATTTCTTAATCGAGTGCAAGTCATTATGTGCTTTGTTGATTCTTAAGTGCAAAGATAATTGCAATGGGCAGCATGAAAGTGCTTTGATTATTGCCTGTCGACTCTTGTGAATTCTAATAGGTCTAATTGCATAGCATCCATTCATCATCTCGGCATCATTTCTTTTTATTATTAGCTCTCCAAATTGTTATGTGCTCAGGAAAAAGTGTTGTACTGTATCAGTGCTAACATGCTACCTGGCCTATTGTAATTTTCAATCCTTACCGAATGTTAGCATTGAAATTAAAAGTTTATTTTACAGTGCCCTTTTCCAGAAATTAATTTAAAAATTTACCTCCATGAAGAAATGAATACTGTCTAGCTTTGAATTTGTACTTGTCATACTAAACGACAGTCAAGACCTTTTCCCTTGTCCAGATGATTCCCATAAAACCAGAGCATAATGTGCTAGTTGGAAAACATACTTCAAGGCTTTATGAATCTTTGTTGTTGATGAACATTATTAACAAGATAAAATCCTCTCCAACAAAAACTTTATTGAAAAAAAGGCAGGAGAAAAGGTAAGCCACAGATGTGGTGAACTTGCAGTTGGCCTCACAGGTTGAGCAACTACTGTAATTCATTGGTAACCAATTGCCTTGTCTTTTGTAGTTGTTGAAAAGAAAAGGTCTGTTTAGTCATGGTCAAGAGTGAGTCCAGGGCATCTTTGTGTGCGTTCAGGCCACTTACTGTTTTTACTATTGGCAAGGACACTCTTCTCAAGGGCAAGTCTTCTAATGGGTTGAAGACTGAGATCAGCAAGATTCACCCACATGAGAACATACATTAGGGGAATGGAGGCATGGGCTGTGCCACTGTTATTTTGGGCAAAGGATCTATCCCAAGACTTGCATCCTAAGTTTTAATGACTGTTTAACATATTAAGGTTGTAGTCTGTTTATTGACAATAGAAAGTGATGTTTGTGTTAAACTTGCCCATCTTATCAGCAGTGTTCAGAAGAGTAACAGCTGTATCATTAATAAAGATGTATCAGGAAGTAAGTCCCAGACACTGATTTTTCCCCTTTTCATTCCTGATTTCTTTTCTCCATATCTGCAAGAGTAACATAGATAGACTTGTGAGATAACTTCTTTCTTTTCATCACATTTTATCACATGTGCTGTCTGTCAGTATTTTACTATTAGACTCTGGAGTGTTCATGTTTCCATATGATCTGCTGGTTTGCTTTTTAAGCAGAATGCAGGACAATGAATTCCTGTTGCTAGCATTTGTTTCATTGCCTGCTGATGAAACAACATTTTTACACTACTGTGCATCCCAGAACGAGAGACTGAGAGTAGATGCTCAAATAAATTAATCACAGATCCTCTGCATGCATTGCATTTCCACAAGCTAGGATCTAGGTCATGTTGATATCAAGAGGGTACTTAGCCACGTTCAGCCATCTGAATAAAAATAAAAATGATGATACAAAATGAGATTCCTTTTGTAGGTATGAGGCTCACTTTACCGTTGAAAGAACTGTCCCGATATTTCTGTTTTCATATTTGTATAGGGCAATTACACTGACACTGTCAACTTGAAATCTAGTCAATTTTTTAAAAAAAAAAGAGTTAAAATTAGTTTTATGAGCTACTTCTGCCCTAGGTTCTAGTGTCAATATTTGGATGTATGTGGTGATGGGTTAAATCACATGTTTTTTATTTTAATTTTTTCTCTTTTTCTTGCTGGGTATTGTGGGAGAAACAATGATAAAGAATATGACTATGGACTGAAAGCTGTAAACAGTCTGAAAATGCAGAAAAGAAAATATTTTCTTTAATCTCTTTCAATGGGAATAATCTCAATGTAGTAGGTAGGTAGTAGTAGGTAAATAAAAGTCTGATTGTTATATTGAAAGTATCCCTTAATCAAAATGAGAAATAATAAAATAATACCTATGATTTATTTATATTACTGTATTGCCTAAGAGCTCCAGTCAGGGACCATGATTCCATTATGATAGGTCCTGTACAAACATGGAATAAAAAGGAGTCACCTCACTTGATCTTCTGTGTTCCTGTCCGCTGACTGGTAATGATAAAGTTATATGAAGGGAAACCTTTACTGCATAGCAGTGCTGCACTGGGGCTGAGCTGTCCTGTTTAAATTATAGTATTGCCAACCCCAAGTGTTCAAAAATCTTAAATCAGACTGCAGAAAATCATGACTGGCTTAAAAATCATGAAATATTCCATACCTCAGTCAGAACAGCATATAGTGGAGGGTGCAGTTAGAAAGTCAACATTGGCTACTCTGCCGTGATTCCAAGATATCTCTTATTTTAAGGATGGGATGATTCCACCAGTACTCCAATTACTCTGGGTGTTAGATGCTGATGTTTTCAAGGCACATACATAGTAGTTTCATCTAATTTATGTGGAGTTCAGTTCATGTTCTTTAATTTTATGCTGAGTTTTTAAAGGCATGAATGCAGTAATTTCATGTCATTTTACAGGTACACAGTCACTTCCAAAGAAGTTGCAATGCTGATCATATATAAGTGTATGTCTTTATACTTGTGACACCTATCACTGTTGTGCTGAATAACTGTGGAACCTGCTCATCTTTGGATGGACTATACAATCCCTAATTTGCTTCTCCTGCCTGAATAGACCTTATTTTTGTTTCATCTGCTCATGGCTAGGTTCTGATCTCAGTTATATGCTATAAATTCCTTAGATTTGAATGGAATAGCACTGTTGTATCTGAGCTCATATTCTGGGCCTTATATTTATGACCAGCACGAGTGCCAGAAATGCCATGTTTTTTACTTGCATCACTGCATTTTCAGGCTGCCTGTGCACCCCTTGGAGTTAGTGGCAATTACTGAGAACAAGCTTTGTGTTTTTTTACAGCTTCTCATGTATTCTGAGAGTTCCTTCTCTTCTGGAAACCATTTATTGAGTACAGGTTTCCTTGATTTCCCTGTGGGATCTCCCAGATTCTGTAAATTTCCCTACCTTCCCAACAGGGAATATTGCTTTGTAGTTCTCACTCCGGTATCATACTTTAAATGTACACACAATACAAAAAGGAGAAAACTGATTAATCATTTATGACAAGCACATTCTTTACTTTTTTATGTGCCAAATATGACATTTGTCTGAAAATGGCTCCAATCATTTTTTTATGAATAGGGCTTTAAAATATCACGTCTTTTGAATGTAATGAAGCATGAAACATATTGTCTGAAATGTCCAAAACAGTGATATTAGTAATAAAGTATGCTATAAAAGGGTTGAACCTTAAACTGAGCGGTGCTAATTAATTCAAGCCTAGAAACCTCATGCTGTCTCTCTTTATCTGCCAAAAAATGCAAATTTTTGTTTTGCATCTGCATATAAAGTAGGTACACAGAGTACAAAGTATTTAATGACATTCAGATCAGGAAGGTGAAATGATATAATGTACATAAGCAAGTGAATACTTTAAAACTGTTGTGAACTGGATTTTTTTTAATCCTGTGCACTCTGCATTAGCACAGTGCAATCTAAAAAAAAAAAGATAGCTCATTTGTATTAAAAAAAGTGAAGTAATCAATTTTACTTCTAAAGAAATGTATCATTAAATAACTGAAATTAGACAGTAGTTTTAGGGGATGATAAACAGTTTACCTTAATTTAACATGTCTTCAGATTAAAAATGCACATTTTATTTACAATTATGTGTAGCTTGAAATAGAGTATGAACAAGATGAGCACATTTGGATGTCAAAGCATTAGTCTACGTGCGTATAGTAGGCATGGTAACATTCATTATGTAAGATATCTGGGGGTAATTCTATTTCCCATCAATTGAACTTTAGATATCCCTTTTCAGGACTAATATGGCAGTGCTTATTCTGTAGATCGATTGATAAGATTTACAAATTAGAGACCTTAATGCTTTGTCTTGGTATCATATATTTTTTTAAATATTCAGCTAAACTCAATACATTAGTTTCCTCTTGAAAATACTTACAGTTTGATCTATGATTGACAGGGCACAGCTTCATTATGTAGTTGGCTAGATGGACTGATTATGGATATGAATACGCAAATGGGATAAATGAAAGAAATGTGTAATTGATTCTAGACTTGGTCTACCAGTTCATTAACAGTCTGAATGTGGTGCACTCACTTCTGAAAAAGAGAGAATGAGAGAAACTTATTTGAACTTTTCCATTTGCTTGAAAATTCATTAAGCTAATATTTTTGCAGGCTAACTTTACACTTTGCAAAGACCAAGAAAGGAATATTTGTAAATCACATCCCTGCCTTCCATATTCTTTTTGGATCACAATCACATAGTTTTCAATTAGCAACTGAAAGTTGTTTTTCATACTTCTCTGCTCTTCCTCCCTTCAAACTCCTCCCCTCCCCCCACAATGTATCCTGGATACAAATAATGTCCCTGGATGAAAAATGGCATCAAAAAGCAATGTGAAGATTATGGACAGATTTATTTAATGAAAGAGGTCAGAGAAAATAAATCTAATCTGAATTTTTTACATTTGCAGTACGTATGGCATAGCAAAGTATATGTGGTTTTGTTTTTTCACAGATCTTCAGTGTGATGCTTTTGTAGTGTTGATTAAATGTGCAAATTATATTTATGTTCATTGTTGTCTAAATAGTAACAGGAATGTTGAAATGTCCGAGGGCCTGCTGTACCTCAAAACAGGTTGTTGTTTATGGAAAACTCAGATGTTAACTCCTGGTAAACAGAGAGTACAGAATCATACATTGAAATAAATGCTTAATTGTCATGGTCTGTCTTCTCTGACCACTGAGACCCCTATCCAGGTGTCTGACAATCAGTTCAGTACAGCTCATATAAGATACAATTTTGCAAAAAGGAAACAAAACCTTCAGTTTCTTCCTACTGTGTCTCACAACATGCACTGCCGGATTGCCACAGCTGTCTGCTACAAGAAATGTCTTAGGCCATGGCTACACTAGAGAGTTGCAGCGCTGGTGAGGGGGTTACAGTGCTGCAACTTAGGATGTGGCCACACTTGCAAAGCACGGCCAGCGCTGCAACTCCCTGGTTGCAGCGCTGGCTGTACACCCGGTCGAGCCTCAGGTGTAGGGATTCCAGCGCTGGTGATCCAGCGCTGGTCAGCAAGTGTGGATGCCCACCAGCGCTTTTATTGACCTCCGAGGTATAAGGAGGTATCCCAGAATTCCTGTCCACAACAAACCGGAAGAAAGGGAGAGCTCGGAGTTCAGCCAAACTGCTTATTTAAAAATCAAACACAGCTCCTGTTTGCTGAGCGAGCGGAGGCAGGCAGGGGAATTACTTTGGAATGTTCACAGCTGTTTGCTTGAAGAGAGAAACAGCACTCTCACGCGGCAGAGGTGGAGGGGGAAGTCCGTGTTGAGCAGTTGCTTATCTGGTCTGACGGGTATTTAGCAGTACATAATTTGCATTTAGTGAATGAGAGAGGAGTGGGGGAAGGGAGTTAGAACTTTTAAAATGATTGAAGGTAGGCACTGTGTTTCTTCCAGTCCTTAGAATTTGCAAGGCAGGGAGCTGAGAACAGTGTCAACTCCAAAAATCCATTCTCTCTGTCTCCTCCACGCTCCCTGTCACATTCCACCCCACCCCCCTCTTTTGAAAAGCACGTTGCAGCCACTTGAATGCTGAGATAGCTGCCCACAATGCACCACTCCCAACAGCGCTGCAAGTGCTGCAAATGTGGCCACACTGCAGCGCTGGTAGCTGTCAGGGTGGCCACACTGCAGCGCTGGCCCTACACAGCTGTACGAACACAGCTGTAACTACCAGCACTGCAAAACTGTAAGTGTAGACATGGCCTGAGAAATCCTGGTGTAAATTAAATTGTTCCCTCGGTCCCATAGGTGGCTCGCCTTATGTTTAGCAGCTCTAAGCACTGTAGTCCTTGTACAGTGTATCTTCCCCTGGCTGTCTTCCCCAGCATGCACTGGAAAGAGAGAAAATCCCTCTTCTCTTTAAAAGTATAAACATTTTCATCTCTCTGGGATGTTATCACTGAAAGCAGTTGGATCCATTTCTATGTGCTGTGTAAAAATACACATTCAACATGGGCACTGCCCCTTGGTGAACTGTTAAAAATTGATGTGAAAATCCCCAATGTAAGTGCATTGTATATGATATACAATCACATACACTGCAGCTTTCTCTCTAAACTAAATTTCTTGTCAGAGACACTTGGCTTTGCTGAAGACTGGGCATAGTAAGATGAAAGTTTTAAAGGAACACTGACAACATAATTTTGGTATTAAAATTAAAGTTTTACCAATTGCAGTTTGTTAGCCCTTACTAAGGGCTGGTCCACACTATGGGGGGAAATCAATCTTAGATACGCAACTTCAGCTACGTGAATAATGTAGCTGAAGTTGAATATCTAAGATCGGATTACTCACCCGTCCTCACCGCGTGGGACCGAAGTTCGCGGTTCTCCCTGTCGATTCCGCAACTCCATTGGGGTTGATGGAGTTCCGGAATCGATATAAGCGCGCTCGGGGATCGATATATCGCGTCTAGATGAGGCGCAATATATCGATCCCCGAGCAATCGATTTTAACCCGCCGATACGGTGGGTAGTCTGGACGTAGCCTAAGACCTGATTATTTCTTATACTTTTTTGTTTAACCCTGCATACTGTGAAAGGGATGTCCAGGCTGGTCCTGCATAGGCTAACATGGAAGATCACTTTAGGTTAGCCTGGGGCAGGCCAGAGAAAGGCTCAGAGATCCACCTTTACACTAATACAGTAGCGTCAGTACCCCCATGCATCTTGCAATGATGGGCTGTGGCCATGGGGAAAAGGTAAGGAGTGCTGCCTGCAGCCTGTCATCCAGAGTTAAATGTTACCTCCCCAACTCCTCCACATTCCAGCTACATGGAGTCCAAATTACTCAGGCTCTAGTCAGGTAGAGCATTAAAATCTTACTGTTTTCCATGTTTCTTTCTCCCATTAAACAACTGTGTTTCAGATTATTTTCCCCCAAACATATTAGCCTGCATTTTGATGTTTACTGCCCATGTTTCTAATCTCTCTAGGTCTCTTCATACTAGTCCTCTCTGTTTTCACTGGTGTTGCAATTTTACCCAATTTAATATCCTCTCCTATTTTCACAAATGTTTCATTTACTCTTCCAGAGCATTACTGAACATACTAAATGAGAACAGACCTAGAGCAGATCCCTGAAGTACTGTGATAAACACCTCTCAGCTCAATACTTTGCCGTTTATCATTACTCTTTGTTTATGTTCCTGAAGCTGGTATTCAATCCCTTTGGCTGTGTTCCTATCCATGCTAACTTCAATTAATCCGGAAAGCAAACTCTCATGTAACAAATACTGTATCAAATACTTTAAAAAAACAAAATCTGAGTATATCTACCCTTTTGCCTTTAGCCACCAATTTTGTAATGCTTTCATAAGCACCCTACTGGGTCAGACCAAAGGTCCATCTAGCCCAGTATCCTGTCTTCTGACAGTGGCCATTGCCAGGTGCCCCAGAGGGAACGAACAGAACAGGTAATCATCAAGTGATCCATGCCCTGTCACCCATTCCCAGCTTCTGGCAAACAGAGGCTAGGGACACCATTCCTGCCCATCCTGGCTAATTTTCATTGATGGACCTATCCTCCATGAACGTATCTAGTTCTTTTTTGAACCCTGTTATAGTCTTGGCCTTCACAACATCCTCTGGCAAGGAGTTCCACCAGTTGACTGTGTGTTGTGTGAATTAATGAGCACCGCTCAGTTTAAGGTTGTTTTTTTTAAACCTGCTGTCTATTAATTTCATTTGGTGACCCCTAGTTCTTGTGTTATGAGGAGTAAATAACACTTCCTTATTTACTTTTCTTTCAAAACAAAAATAGCCATGTTTGTTTGGCAAGACTCGATATGTGTAAACCTAGCTACTTATTGCTCCCCATATGCCATTATTTTTCAGAACTTCCGTGATTTTTTCCCTTAGTTGTATTTCAGTATTTTGTCAGGGATGGAATTGTGACGAACCAAACGAATGGGGCCATGGTCAAGATGCCCACTGCAGAATTATATTTGTGAGAGGTCTGGGATTCTGTTCTCACAAGGCAATCAGAGGCATGTGAAAACAGAGTGAAACATCCTGACCCAAGGCAACATTTGAGCGTTGAAGCAAGAAACTCTTCCTGGATGTATATAAATAAAATAGTTCAGTCTGGGCCTATCGACCCTTAACCTCATGCATTCTTTTTTTGATTGCCTGCATCAGCGTGTTCACGGAGGATTTAGCCTTTATGCCAGACCCTAATATATAATGAGATAGTGTATGCATAGACAATGTATACATGTATGTATTAATGTTATTGGCAAAATGTAGCAATAAAATCTTCAACTCCCTGTTCATCTGCTGACCATACAACATATTGAAACATTATTACTCCGCTAATAAAGTCCTGCTGTATCATGTGTTTGTGATAATGATGTGCTTGGAATTGGAAATCACCAGAGCAATAAACAATTAAACAACAAAAGTTATTTTCTTACAGCTTAACACCAATTTAGAACCGCATTGACAGACATGACAGGTCATTGCATTAGTCAATAGGACCACCTGTTCCTAGTTTCTATAAATTAACATATAAGAACTATTTAATCACATTTAAGGGAACCTATTTACATTAAGTGCCTAGGGATATGTTAATGTGATGTTAACGATGCACAGTGAAAAATCACAAGAAGTCAAGAAGTGCAAATTCAAAGGTTCCAAGAAAAACATTAACTTAGTTTAGCCCCATGTTTTGGATGTTCTTAGAATTTGCATTTTACAACATAGGGATTCAAAGGATAAGGTATATATTTAACCAGAAAAACAAAAGTAGAAATTCTTCCAATTGGGAAGAAGGAACACAATAACTAACTCAGGATTTCAGCTTTAGTCCAAAACCTCATCCTGTGGTTTATCAGTAAATTATAAATGTAACTCATTTTCCCATTTGAGTTTCAGCTTTTGGGAAGCTGTACCTTCAAATACATATTGCATCAGTATTAAAAAAGACTTGGAGGGAATCATTTTATGATCAGTTCTCTTCTCTTACACAGCTTTTCTATTTTCCTTTATGTTTGTTTATGTTTATTTTCTGTGCCTGTTGCTTGTTTTATTGTTATGAGTTAAATATGTCTGATGGTATCCTCCAATTCTAGTATCTGTAAATGTGTAATGGCGTTGGAGGAGAGCAGTTTTACTGATCTATAACTTCCATCCATTCTGTTGTTGAGGCTTGCCTCTTGCAAGAAACAAATATAGAGAAAATGACCAGAAGTGCCTATTCTTTTTTCTTTAACATTGTTAAAATCGAACACAAAAACATAGGAACTTTATTTGCAAAGTTGTTATAGTAATATTTTATAAAGAAAGGTTTCCTAATGGAAATACTGACACAAGCCTGTTGCTTGCAGCACAGGCAAATTATGAACCAGCTATGTTGTTTGTTTTAGTTGGGTAGTAACAGTTCTGTTTATTTTTAGTGTGCACTTTAGACAATATAATAATGTTTCTGTGAACTCAAGGATAAAACCATCTTACCTGTTTGGATCACCAGTTGTCATCCCACTTGTCATCTGACCAAGACTAAATGCCTGTTTCACATTTCAGTTTTTAAAAACAATTTAGAAGGGCACTACTGTAGTTACTATATCGCAGCTGTGACAATCAACAGAGCTTATCCAGTCTGTCCAATCTTGTTCCTATAACTAGGAGAAATTACTGTGATTAAAAGGAGAAGAATGGTAGTTGCCTTTTTGTGTGCTTCTTATTGTGTATTTATAGTAGTTAGGAAGGCAAATTTTATAAATCCTTCAAAGTTTGATTCATACTGGATTCATGAAGTTTCCTATCAGCTATCATACTGCTGTATTTATATTCATTTGGGTTCTCTTCAATGTGTGCATTCATCAACCAAAAAAATGCTAGAAGCGAAATTCAGTTCAAACCAGGCAAGTTTTGTGAAGTTCTAAGAGCCTGTGATTCTGCATCTCGGTGCCAGAAGCAGAGTGGGATGGTGGCCACCTCAGAAAATTCTCTTTTGTGGGTTGAAGTTAGGCAATGAAAGATGGAAAGGCTCAAAAATTCTGCAAATGCAAAACTGTGTTGGAGGATATATGAACAAGAGAAAGATGGAAAGATTCAAAGAGAGATTGAGTGTTTATATGGATAACAAGAATATACAGTTATAACAGTTAATGCAAACAAAGTTCTGGAAGGGGATAAAAAGTCTCATGCTTCAGCATTTAAGACAGTCTCTACTATGGGTTAGGATGAGACCTTTCCAAGAGTAAATTATCACACATATGTCTACTGTGACATTCTTCATCGTCCTCTGAGACATCTGTTGCTAGCCAGTTTTGAAGACAGGATGCTAGTTTAGAGGGACTTCAGGTCTGATACAGTCTGGCTATCTCTATGTTCCTTTGTAGACATCTGATGTTGGTGGAACTTGAGAAGATCAAGTGCATTTATATGTATTACATCAATTTGCCTTTGATTTGACATGTCCTCCAGTGTACTCGTATTACCGCAAGAAGGGGGATTTTGGCAACCATATAGATGCTATGATTTCCACAGCAGCCACAACTTAGTCCAGAAATTCTAAGGATACGAACACTTGGAAATGCATGGAAGCCGTTCATGTGTGGTATAGAGGTATTACTTGACTGGTGTGACTAGCTGCTGTGTGAGATGAGAACTATCTGATTACTGTAAACAGCATGATATGGCAAGGAGGTCAAGGTATAGCTCAGGACGATGTACAAGAGAGAGGGTCATCCCTGATTACTTCTGCGATGGTGGATTGTGGGGAGTATCCACAACACACAAAAAAGGATGTAGCTACCTGTCATCTTTAGTCATCCTGGTATTGTTACTACATGTAGAAATGGGATTTGAAAAGTAAATATGCTCACTATATGTAACTTTTATACAAAATTTAGAAATATTTTTAATGGTACATTTTAGTTTATAGATTTCTAAGTAATTTTACTTCATTTTTTTCAGAGAGCCCCCTGGTTTAAGAACTTTATATCTGATAATGTAGGACCTGGTTACTATGTCAGTGAATTCAGAAGCATCCTATCTACTGCAATCGGTGGCTCTACTATTTCTATATGTGTTGTTTCTTTAGACAAAATTAGTTGCTTTTTTTAAATTGCATAGTGTTTTGATTGAATCTTCCTTATGTGAAATGTCTGCTAATCCCTTGGTAATTAACACTTTCGTAGGTCAATAAAGTTTAGCGGAATGTGCTTTTTTTTAAAAAAAATGGTCCTTAAGAAAAGATCCCAGAGATTTAATGAAAAAGAATGACACGTCACATTCTACCTGTCAATGGTCTTGATGGTAAAACTTGAATTTTAAATTTTCTCCCCATTGTTGGGATTCTAAAGAATGGCAATGATTGTTTAAAATTGTTCTACAACATTTACAGAAACTCTCAATTACAGATTACAGTATTTGTGGAGCCATTTTATTTACGGTGCAAGTAGTAAGCAGCCTATAACAGAAATAATATACAGTTCAGTACATTTTTTCTCATTTTGCTTTAACTCAAATGTACTACTACTTTAACTGAAAACTGTAAAGTTACATTTTAATCTCCTACAAAGATATTGTCTCATGGATACCAATTATGTGCATTTCTTGCATTATTGTTTAAATCTTTGTGTCCAGGTACAATAACTGCAGATGATAACTTGTAATGTTGCAATAGTGGTACAGAATTATGAGGCCATTAATAATCATAGAATCATAGAGTTAGAAGGGACTGCAAGGGTCATCTAGTCTAACTCCCTGCCAAGATTCAGTAAAGAAGCTTCCACAACCTCCTGAGGCGTCTGTTCCATTGTCCTACTGTTCTTACAGTTAGGAAGTTTTTCCTGAGGTTTAATCTAAGTCTGCTATGCTGTAGTTTGAACCTATTGCCCCTTGTCCTGCCCTCTGTGGCAAGAGAGAACAACTTTTCTCCATCTTTTTTATGTCAGCCTTTCAAGTATCTGAAGACTGCTATCATATCCTCTCTTAATCACCTCTTTTTGAAACTAAACATATCCAGTTCCTTCAGCCTTTGCTCTCATGGCTGGCATTCCATCCCTTTGATCATCTTTGTCACTCACTTCTGGATCCTTTCCAGTTTCTCTACATCCTTTCTATACATTGGTGACCAAAATTGGACACAGTACACCAGCTGAGACCTAACAAGCACCTGTGACTTACATGTTATACCTCTGTTAATGAAACCTAAAATTGCATTTGTTTTTTTTGCAACAGCATCACATCGCTGATTCATATTGAGGTTGTGATCCACCACAACTCCCAAATCCTTCTCAGCAGTACTGCTGCCAAGCCAGTTTTCCTCTATGCTGTATTTGTATATTTGGTTTTTCTTCCCTAAGTGTAGCACTTTAAATTTGTCTTTGTTGAATTTCATTTTGTTGTCTATAGACCTGTTCTCCAATCTATCAAGAGCACTACATTTTAGCTCTATCCTCCAGAGTATTTGCAACCCCCACTCCCAGCTTTGTGTCATCTGCAGACTTCATCAGTCTACTCGCTATACCTACATCCAGGTAATTAGTAAAGATGTTAAACAGCACTGGACCCAGAACAGATCCTCGAGGAACCCCACTTGAGACCTCCCTCCAATCCATTAAAAGTTACTCTTTGTTTGTGATTGTTTAACCAGTTATGTATCCACTTCATGATAGTTGTGTTGAGCCCACATTTCTCCATCTTACATAATAGAATGTTATGTGGAAATGTGTCAAAAGACTTGCTGAAGTCCAGGTATATTATGTCCACCTCATTTCCCCTTTCCACAAAATCTGTTACCCTGTCAAAAAAGGAAATCAAACTGGTTTGACATGACTGGAACTTCTTGGTCAATCCATGTTGGCTGATAGTGATTACCCCTTCATCATCCAGGTACTCGCAAATTGAATGTTTTATCACATTGCTCTAGTAGCATCTCAGATATTGAAGACAGGCTGACTGGTCTATAGTTCCCCAGTTCCACATTTTTCTCCCTTTTTTGAAGATGGGCACTATGTTAGCCCTTCTCCAGTCTTCCGGGATCTCTCCTGTCATCCATGAGTTTGTAAATATTATTGCCAGTGGCTAATTCCTTCAGTACCCTTGGGTGAATAGCATCTGGGCCCACTGAATTGAATTCATTCAAATTGGTCAGAAGATCTCTGATGTGTTCTTTACTTCTCCCGATCTGCATCTCTTTCCCTTTATTGTCTATGGTAACTTTGCTAGTCATCTGGTCACATGTTATTTTTTGTGAGAAGACTGAAGCAAAGTAGGGATTGAGTAGCTCTGCTCTCCTGTCGTTTTCCATTACCAGTTCACCACCTCCATTGAGCAGCGGACTCTCGCCATTGTTGATGTTTCTCTTTTGTCTGACATATTTGAAGAACCCCTTCCTGTTGTCTCTATCATTTTTTGCTAGCTATAACTCATTCTTTGCCTTGGCTTTCCTGATTTTGTTCCCTACATGCTCATGCTATTCCAATGTATACTTCCTTGGTGACATGCCCCTCCTTCCATTTCCTGTATATATCCCTTTTTGGTTTTTAGATATCTAAAAAGCTCTTTGGGCAGCCACATTGGCCTCCTGCAGCTCTTCTTATCTTTACTCTGCATCGCAATAGCTTGATGTTGAGTCTCTAGTATCACATCTTTTAAGAACTTCCAGTCCCCTTCGACTCTTTTCCTTCCTAACTAGTCTTTCCATGGGACCTTGCCTACTATTTCTCTGACTCAGTTGAGATCCACCTTTCTGAAGTCCAGTGTCCTTGTTTTGCTATTCTCATGTCCTCTTTTTCATAGGATCTTTAATTCAATCTGATCATGATCACTTCCTCCCAAATTCCTGACCACCTTCACTTTTGCAACTAATCATCTCTATTGATCAAAAACAGATCCAAAATGGATGATCCGCTAGATGTTTCCTCAACTTTCTGAATCACAAATCTGTTCCCTATGCATGCTAAGAATTTGCAGGATGTGTTGCGTTTTACTGCAATAGTGTTCTAACATATCAGGGAAGTTAAAATCCACTATTAATACTAGCTCATGTGTGTTAACTAATCTTGTTACCTGCTTGTATGTAGAATGACTCATTCACTTCCTCTTCCTGATTTGGTGGTCTATAATAAACCCCCATCATAACATCGCTACTATTCTTTTCACTTATTATCCTCATCTAGATTCTCAGTATGTCTGTCACTCCGTTCCCGTTGGACCTCAGAGCATGTGGATACATTCTTGATGTAAAGCACAACACCTCTGTTTTTCCCATAGCTATCCTTTTGGAACATGCCATATCCCTCAATGCTGGTACTCCAATCATGGCAGTTGTCCCAGCAAGTCGCCAGTCATAATTTTCTTCACATAGCATGACTCCCAGTTCATCCTGCTTGTTCTCCAGAATCCCCGAATTTGTATACATGTATCGAAGATATTTGCCAGACTACCCTGTTGTTGTTTTTTTCTTTTTCTTTTTAATGCAGTTGCGATTTCTAGACCCTTCTCCAGAAATTAGCCCCTTTCCCAATCATTACCCATATTAGGAGTAAAGTGAATATATATATATTTTCATTTTTTTGCAGATGTCATTCATACTGTGGGCCCAATAGCAAGAGGCCATATCAGTGATACTCATAAAGAAGACCTGGCAAGTTGTTATAAATCATCTCTGAAACTGGCAAAAGAAAACAATATCAGATCAATTGTAAGTACTTCATAAAGATGTATTATTTCTTTATGTTGTATCTTTTTCCTCAGGTTTTAGCATAATTATAGGAATAATAAAAAACTTTTAAGATCATGCATGTCATATGTGGTATTCAAGAACAAGATATTGAGAGCTGTTAATTCAGCATGACTGGAAGAGAAGAGAATCAGGACAACCTGGGGGTGACACAGAAGCTGGGCTTGTAAAGCAGTTGTAGCTAACATATTACTGTTCCACTAAGAACTGGCAGGAAGAGAACGGTTCCAATGGTTAATTTTACATGTTATGATCCTCCTAAAAAATTTAGCAGGAGACCATTTGTCAAATAGTTGACTCTTCAGAATATAACCTTAATAATTATTGAGGGGGAGATGATTGTGGTCTAGTGACTTATTCTGTAAACTAAAATTTTCCTTAAAAATAGAGATTAAAAGAGATGGTCAGATAACATAATTTATAACACCACTCCACCAGAATCCATCGGCATAAATTTATAATTTGTGATCTGTAAAAGAATTGTTTTATTATGTTTCATTTAATAAGTATGGTTCCTTGATTTTATGAAATACATCTCATGTTTTGTATTTCAAAGGGCCAGATTTTCAAAGTTAGAAGGGTGTATTTACATGCATATATTTGGATGTGCCTATCATATTTGCATATATTTGATGAGTTTGCATACTCAGGCATTTGTGTGCGCTAGTAACAGTCTTCAATAGCTAAGTGTGCATAGACTATATTTATGTGCATACATCAGGTATGCACATGCGTGAGACGTGCAAATGTATATGCACAACTGTGCAAGCTTTACTTGGAAAATGTACCAACCAATTATATTAGTCAGGTAAATATCTCTGAATGGAGGTTAGTATTTCTAATGTGTGAACTTAGGAAATTTTTGGTCGTATATTGGCCAGATTCTCAGCTGATGGAAATCATAACTCTACTGAAGTCATTAGCTGTGACTGGCCTTTATCTGTCTTTATTTTTATCCTGCTCCAGTGGCTGAAGCTCATTTTACATCTTAACTAAACGATTTAGTACTTGAAGGGAGGCTCTAAAAATATATTTCTGATTAAACAAACAACAAGAAAGTGAGATTATTAAAACAAGACTTGGGGAGTCAAGGAGTAGATATCATAGTCTGAAGAAAGTCATATCGAAGTTAATCAAAATGGTGTAAAGAAAGAAGAAAATGTTGTTCCATTAACTGTTTCAGATAAAATGATATATTGACTTCGTAAAACTATTCGTAACAAGTAAGCAGCTGAAATCTAGTCTGGTATGAAAATATCCTTCATTATCAATGCCAGCTGTTCCTAAATTTCTGTGAATGTCTTCTGATTTTAAAATAAAACCAACCTTTATTTAAGAAATTTTGATGAGGACTGTTCCTCATGGGGTAGAATTTTAGAAAGATTTAAAAATATTCTCACGTTAAATTTGAATTTACTGTAGATATTTCATTTTTGAATTGTAAGTGTAGGTTATTGCAATGATCAAATTTCATCCAAAAAGGGAAGTGGATTGACACAGTGTTTAGTGTGACATGGGCAATGTGGCTGTAATAATTGCATGGCAACATTCTGGCATTGTGCTGTTTATATCCTGTTACACAAACACTGTACTTTATAGCCCAGTCTACTTGGGCAAAGAAGGTGTTTTTCAATCAAGTTAGATCAATTACATTAGCTCAGTTCAGTTGAACCTTCAAGCCTGTGTAAAACCTGTGTAGACATAGTATGAAATCTTTAGATAGTTTGAGCTGATTATGTTGTAGCCTAGGCTTCAAATTAAGATACACCAACTCAATCTAAAATATATGAATCGGTGTTTAGACAAGTGTCCATGAGATAGATGGGGGTTAAGTCAAATTAAGCTAATACAATTGAGTTAACTCGGTTGGCAAATGTACCTTTTTTGCCCAGGTAGTCATGCTCTCTGGAGCCGCAGCAGGCAAAATACTACCCACTGATTCTTTTCTGGAGCCAGAGCTGCTGTGTATGTTGGCCTGTTTTAAGTCCTAATGGAGTCCTTTTCATACTTACAACATTCCATCAGATGAATCCAACTTTGGCTTTATATAGCCAGTCACTAAAGAGATAAATGATAATCAGTTAGGTTGGGTTCTTTTATTTAAACTTCATGCATATACTATAGAATTGAAAATATTCACTTTGTATTCATTTTTGCCCTTTTTATTGGTTTTAAAAATCCATGAGAATGAATATTCAAAGAAAACATCCTCTTTGTTCCTTCAGTGGCAGTGAAGTCTTCTTTTTGCTGCAGTGGCAATGTTCCTCCTGGCTCCAGCCCCTTATTCTAGTGCAGTCAGACCAGTGAGAACAGACTTTAGAAGCAGATGAAACTAGTGAGATACTTTGGGTAAGAAAGGACAAAATGATAATAGCAAAGGAGGAACTACGGGGTGCACCAGCAGTAAGCCCCCAAGCCAGGGCCAGAGTGAAAATGACTCTTTGAGTAGCTGTTGGGGGAAACTGCATAAAAATTCTTGACTCTAGATCAGAGGCCGGCAACCTTTCAGAAGCGGTGTGCCGAGTCTTCATTTATTCACTCTAATTTAAGGTTTTGTGTGCCGGTAATACATTTTAACGTTTTTAGAAGGTCTTTTTCTATAAATCTATAATATATAAGTAAACTATTGTTATATGTAAAGTAAATAAGGTTTTTTAAATGTTAAAGAAGCTTCATTTAAAATTAAATTAAAATGCAGAGCCCCACCCCCAGAC
The DNA here is from genome assembly GCF_007399415.2 of Gopherus evgoodei. Lineage (NCBI taxonomy): Eukaryota > Metazoa > Chordata > Testudines > Testudinidae > Gopherus > Gopherus evgoodei. The sequence continues at coordinate 211,291,682 of NC_044324.1, read as the reverse complement.
CGGTGGCCAGGACCCGGGCAGTGTGAGTGCCACTGCAAATCAGCTCTCTTGCCACCGGTTGCCTACGCCTGCTCTAGATGTTAATTAGGCCCTAAATGTAGAATAATAATAATGATACTATTGAGTTATACAGAGGACAGCTTTGTGTTTAGAAAGCAAAGAATATGACTGAAGGAGAAGCCATCCTGGATTTACATCTTATCACAAGGAACTGATTGTGCATATGGGCACAATAAGGAAGTGCAGTGCTATTAACTAGTGTAACCTACACCTCCTGGGACTGGTGTTCTGTCCCATCTAGTGGCACTGAGACCACTTAGAAATAGGTAAGGCTGTAGAGCAGACTCATTTAACCAAGAGCCATATAGCTTTTAGCTCATGCAGTAGAGGCTCATACACTAAGCTCCAGAGGTTCCAGGTTTGATCCCACCAGCGGACAATTGGAGTCTGGCGGTACTAGGGTGACCAGAAGTTCTGATTTTATAGGGACAGTCCCGATTTTGGGGTCTTTTTCTTATACAGGGTCCTATTACCTCCTACCCCCGTCCTGATTTTTCACACTTGCTGTCTGGTCACCCTAATCGGTACACTAGCACTAGATGAATAGTAAATATTTCTGTTGGCTGGAAATTTCCAAAAATGCTTTTCAGGTTGATCTAAAACCAAATTTTTCAACATTTTCTGCTAATCAAAATGTTGGAAAAAATTTCAAGTTGGATCAACACAAAATGAAATTCTCTCTTTTTGTGGCCACAATGACTATTCCACAGTTTTTCCCTATTCTTGTAATAATTATAAACTACTTGAGTTAAATGGACTAAATATTGGGCTCCCAGAACACAGCAGTGCAAATGGATGTGGGGACATTTGAGATGCCAATCATGCTTACAGGCATTAAGAAGCTTAGTAAGTATGATAGAAGTATTAAAATCCATGGGGAAAATCCAGAGCCAGTGTAAACGGTCACAGATCCATTGACTTCAGGAAACCTATGACAGTTACATCAACTGAATGGAAGAAGTCTGGAGCAACCAAATATATAATTCAGTAATTAAATAGCAGCAGACCACAGAAGGAGTAAGAAATAGCCAAAGGGACTTCAAAAGACACAGCTTGGAAATCTGAAGGTAAAAACACTCAAATAGTGTAGAGGAAAGGGGGCGAAGCAGACAAAAAGAACTTCAGACTGTTAAAACTTGCAGCTGAAAAAGGAAGGACAACAATCATACACAATATGAACAGAATGCTAATGGTAATTAAAGGGCTGAGGGAAATTGGGACTATCACAGATATATGTGGAGTTGGGAAAAGAGAAAGGAGAAAAAGGTGATGCATTCACAAATGAGGAAGGAGAGGAAATCAGCTTGTTTGAAATGACTGAGCTGCTTTGTAAAATTGTTCTTTAATAAAAATGATAAAGGCAATTGGGAAGTAACAAAAATGTTCAATCGGCTGTGGATTAAAAGCTAATAAAGGAATACTTGGAAATATGGTTACGTGCAAATAAGCAGTCGAAATGATAGGAAGTCTAGGCATATTAAAGGAATTAGCTAATGATTACATTGGACCACCAGTGAGAAGCTGGAAGGCACCAGAAGACTGGGAAAATAAAATGAATGTATTACTTACCATTTAAAAGGAAAAGCTGGCAATCCTACAAATTAGCTCTGAAAATCTTACTTGAATAAATATTGCTATTGGTGGTGTGGTTGTGAACAGTGTCTTGAACAGTGGGCTTGAAATTGGCTGAAGCACCATCAATGAAGAATAATGATACATGGCAATTTATCAAGGGGGAGGGAGAAATGCATTGAGGTGACTCAGGGTCCAGTAGTAAGCACAGTTTAATTTAACATCTTTATTAATGATATTTGAAGAATGGGTAAACAGCTCAATTAAATTTTCTGATGATAATAAATTAGAAGATGTTGGAAACATTAGTCAGGGACAGAGATGTAATGCAAATAGATCTGGAGAAGCTACAGGGTAATGCCTGATCCAACTCCCACATGGTCAATGGCTGTTTTAGCCTTGGCTTTAATGGAAGACGGATCAGAACCATGGCCTGGAACTAAAATGTGATTGAACACAGAAAAAATCCACGCTATCACATCTGGAGAAAATAATCCAGTTCACAGATACTTAGTCAAACAGAGAGGTAATAGCAAAAAGGACTTAGATAATGATTCTCAAATTGGATATGGACTTTCATTAACATATAATACCTTCCTCCCTTGCTGCATAAAAAAGCCAATTAATTGTTAATGCTGCTCATAGAGAAGCATCACATAACAAGAGTAGTGATTGGCTCTGTTTATAAGTAGGCTTGGCACAATTCAATTTTTATTTTTTAGAATATTGATGGAAAATATCAATGTTTATTTTAAGCATATTTTTCAATTTTTATCAATTGACATTTTCTGAACTGTGGGAAATTATGGAAGGGCAAACAGTTTTTTAATGACGGATGCTAACATTCAAAAAGTTACAGTTTCATAACTGTTAAAACACAAACTGTCAACATCACAAGTCAAAATATACAAAGTAAATGTCCTTAAATCAAACTCTACATTCTCAAGTAGCATTTTTCTTACTTTGCCTGTCTGTAAATTTCTGTTGTTCAGAGTATATGATGAAATTGACATCTACAAACAAAAATCTAAATGCTCCAAGTCTATCTGTAATGCACTGATGAGAATGATGCATAGATTCTGGACAGCTCAGTATCAAAAAACATCCTGTAGAAAAGCAACAGGCAGTGGTTAAGAATTTGAAGATATTGATTTATGAGAAAAAGATGAAAAATCCAATTGTGAATATGGTAAAATGACAGTTTGGTGGTGGTATTTATTTGTATTGCACCGGTGCCTAAGGCTTCAGTTATAGATCAGGGCCCCATTGTGTCTAGACACTGTGCAAACACATGACAAAGAATTGAAATTTATCTCAAAGATCTTACAATCTAAGTCTAAGACGTGATACAACAAATGGATGCAAAAAAACTCGCCAAGGGGAACACAAGGAAACAACGAGATAGCGCTGATTAACACGATAAGCAATAGTCCCAACTCACCAGCTGCCTAACCAATGTCAAGAATTTTATAGGCATTATGGTAGAGGAGAGTTATAAGAAGGATTTTTTAACTATCAATAAGTAAACAGGGTGTAAACAGCAAGGTGGAAGAGGAATTATTTAGGGTGATCCAAAGAGTTTGTTTTTTTTTAAGAGTAAATATATAAAAGTGAGCAAAGACAATTTGTTAAACATAAAAAACAAATTCTGAATGATGTTCTAAATTATCCTATGAAATCAATCTCCTAAGTATTAAAATGGGAAATGGACAAGATATCCTTATTAGGTCTCTTCCGTTTCAAATATCTATACTTTCCTAATAGACAGCATTATAGGCCAAATAAATTTCTGGCATATTAGGCAAATTAGTGGGAGTTGCAGCTGCTTACTCTAGAGAATAATTTGGTCCATTGCGGTTAACATACTTTTGAAATTATTTAGTAGAAGTGTATTACCATTGCCAGAGGGCACTAGTACTGTTTTAATTTGAGAATGGGTGGAGAGTGTTTCGAAACCATGTTGACAGACTGAAACTTCTTTGTACATCAAGGATTTCCTCACCAATATTTCACACAGCCCTGCTTGTAGTTGACATGCTCTCAAACTTAAGTGTCAGTTAAAGTCTGAGAGGTAGTTAAACAGACACTTTCAAAACTTCACAGAAAATAAAAAAGGGCTGCTGAATTAGTGTGGCTTGGAAATGAAAAAGGGATTGTTTTAAATTCACAATGAAAACAAAAAGTAAAGTTATTATTGATTTTTCAGCCACAAGGCGGAGGCCTCTTCCATGACCTTTACAAAAATGAAAATGTTGTATGCAGGACAATAACTCAGCTCAAACAAACAACCATTTCTCAGGTTTTTATTCAGCAATGAAATTCTCAGCATAGCATCTTAAAGACAGAGGTAACTCGTAAAGCAACAGCAAAGAAGATTCCTTGAGACCACACACTCTGATCTCTAACTCAAGGGAGAATTACAGCCGGTATGTGGGATCTAAAGGGAATCCACAAAGAATGTGGGTTTGAGTGTTACCTAAATGGTTGTCTCTATAGCCACCAAAAACTGCAGTAAAAGAACTCAAAGGATATGGTTTAAAATCACAAAATATAGAAAATCTGCAACTAAAAATCAAATCTCTGGGCAGCTTGGGAAGTGTTTGTGTTGGTTCCTGAACATGAACGGACTGGATTTCTTTTCTGTATGGATTATAAGTGTTAGCGTCCTTTTGGTGTATTTAGTGCTAGTCAATTTCGCTCATATTGAGGAACTAAAGCAGAGTTTCCAAAGAAAAAAGCAAAAATAGCATATATTGAAACATCCAAACTATATACAGGAGGAGATGTTAACTAAGCATATTGTTTATTATGTTCACAGTTCATATTGCTAGTTTATGTACACATGACTTATTTTTTTAAAATAAAACATGCCTTTATATTTAATTATTTAAATGTTCCCTACCCCTAAGTACCCAAATCAATTGATCTAAAGGGACTAGCTGCCCACACCATTTTGTAAATGTTTGTCATTGATAAATATGATTTGTATGTATTCTATTCATGATCATCTAACCTGATTTCTAATGAAACATAATCTGATACTGTTTTCAACAGCACAAAAAAAGTCTTAAGAAATGTATACAATATTTTGTAGTATCTTATTACTCAGAAATGTGAATGTACCATCCCTGGTCATCTATTGCCTGGTTTTGTAAGGAAAGTTAGAAAATATCCTTTGTTTATGTGCTTATGCTGTGTATATGTTTGCATACCTTGAAGAGTATGTTCTGTAACCACAATACCTGACAGAGTGTGTAGTGTGAATGAGTGAGGTAGTTAGGCTCAATTCTTTGCTTGAGCAGAGAGAGACGATGAGCCATACCTGTGACTGAATCTTCCTTTGCAGTGCTAGGCTGAAACTTTGAATATCAATTCTGAGTCCACAGTAATCTCACTTTCCCCTCCTCTTAATTATAAACCACATGAAAACTGGGCTTTTAATGGAAATGTTGGCAGGTCCTTAAAATAGTGGCAACACCAGGAATTGCTGTAGCAAATGATTTTGCAATATTACATTTGACTATCTTGTTTCCTCCTGGTGTAGATTTACATTTTAAGGAATAGTCAAGTGAATCTTATTTTCTTACACATATTTCCTGCTGAGTGTTGCCATAGCAATCAGCCACAAGTCTTCAGAGTCCTAAAGGCTGGCTTTATTCTACGTCCTGGCGTTTGGACACAAGTTCACGTCAATCAATCATACAACTTGTTTGAAAGAAACTTTCTAAGGAGCATAGCCTCCAACTCATTAATTTGTTTCTCCAAGCAATCTATCTAACATGTGACAGATATTCTGACTGATCTTACATTGCCAGGCTATTTACTTCTGCCGATGTGTAGGGCTTTTTGTAACCTCGGGAACATTTTTCCTCCTCTCAAATATTATCCAGGTTTGAGCTTGAATCCAGGTTAGGCTTGAGCCTGAATTGGAACCCGCAGCTAATACTGCAGTGTAGACATACCCTTGGAGACTGAAGATGGCTCATTTATTAAGTGAAGTATCTTACTGAGAGCACATGAAACCAGAGCTCTGGGATCTGCATTGGCTGGCTACGTGTTGGTCTCCAGGTGGAGTTTAAGGTATAGGTTATGACCTCAAAGCTACAGTCTGCAGGGCACTTGAACTGGATCTCCCTCATTATATATGAGAGGGGGCAGCTGGCCAGGCATCCTCTGTGAGAGCTCTGTGTCTCTGGGACTTGTTCTTCCACTTGTTCCAAAATAGCCCCTAATTGGTAACCATCCAGGCAAGCTGTAAGAGTCATCTGTTTGATAAGGCTAAGGGTATGTTTCTGTAACCCAGGCCCAGGAGTGGGGCATGAGTAGCAGGACCTGAATCTGGGATCTTGGGCTCATAAAGCATGAGCTTCTACTGCTTGAGCTAAAGACAGAGCTGTGTTGTACTAGACCCCTGAAACCCTCTATGTAGCCCAACTGAATGGAAGGTTACATGTGCCACAGTAGTGAAGGGGTGGAAAGGTGCGTAACTGGGAAGACTTGTTAAAAAATCTGCTATTATGTGTATGTGATGAGTTCAAACTGTGATGGTCGCACTGTCAGTCTGTAAGAATCCTCTGCTTGAAAGGTTGGATTTTCCTAGGAACGCCGATTGTACTGCCTTGATAATTGGGGAACTGTCTTGTTAAGAAAGACAAAGCAATAATGAATCAATTAGTGAACCAAGCAGCTATTTATACATGACAGCTCATAAAGAGTAGGTGAAGTGGAAAGCAAAGAAAGTTTACAAGCTAGGGTGTTGACTATGATGATATTTGGGTATTGTTGGAAATTGATGGTAGATTCTGTATTTTCTTTGATGTAATCTTGTTTGTTTACAAGGACTGTACGGGGTCCTGCTTCTCTGAATATAGGAGGCACCAGAAACAAAAGAATAATTGCTTGGCTTACAGCCCCAAGCCTCTTGAGGCAACACCTGCCCAGAAAATTCTCTTCCTAGCTTTCGCCAGGGTCATACATTGTGCTCACAGGCTGCTGCTTGGCTTTGTTCTTTCTTTTGCTTCTGTGTCCCTGTTTTTGTTCTCAGTTCTTCCTTCCTTCCCACACACTTTACCCAAAACAATACTCATAAAAAGCTGCTCTGCCAGCCAAGTCCAGAAACTCCTGGGTGGATTCACATACCCCTTTTGTCCGACGTGGGAGGTTTTGTGATGAACCTATCCTTATAGTTATTGCTTTCACATCCATCAACTTCCCTGACAATTTTTAACTCAACCCATAACAAGGTTTCACTGTGTTCATAGCAGAATAAATTAAAATATCCATGAAAATGTTTCATAACCACAGACCAATCCAATTCTTATTTGCATACGAATAATAACTGCCCAGAAAGGCTGAAAAATGACAGCCTGAAAAATAAAATAAAATGGAAAATTTCCATTGGCGGCTTCACCATTTCCACATTGCATATTACCCTCTTCAAACCCCTGATGTTTTCTGGTGGCTGTGTATGTCTGAAGCACTGTCTGCCCTCTGCTGCACTATGTTACCCATCCAAGAAGAGAATAAGGAAAGGCTTTCTTGGGAAGCTCACTCTCATCTTCTCTTCCTGCGGTATCACAGGAGGCCAGCATATCTATATAGGAGCTGCTGTACTGCATTTCCTGCTTCAGCAATGACCCTACTGCCTCCAGTGTCTTCTTGAGAAATACAGTAAATCTCTTCTAAGTAGACACCATGGGTGGATGAGATATCAAATTTGTGGAAGGTGATACTCTTTTCTAACATCAGTTCCCTACCATAGATTTTTTTATTTTTATTGGACTTCACTGTCCAGCCAATCCTGGCTTTTATCATCTCCTTTCTTATTGTACTGAGAAGCTGTGATCACACTTCTTCCCTTCATGCTTGCTCACTCTCTCTGTATCTTTCTTTCACTCTCATCTCTGGGCATCTCCTGTGCGACTCCTTATGCTCTGAACTCCCTACACCACCTGGAATGAGAGGCATCAGCCCCCTTCAGGACATGCATCTTCTATGAAAGCCAATGGAATTAGCCCGCTAATGCAAGAAGCACGCGTTCTATTTGTTTTGAAAAAAAGTGCAAACTGCTGCATATTATGCAGTCACAGTACTCAGAACTCTTGAAATTTTTGATAGACTTGGCCAACACATGAAGCCGATGTCTCACACAATAAAATGTGTTTATTAGTTCACAGCAGTAAGATGCGTCATAGTCCACTACGTTTTTTAAAAAGCTGATTCTGATTTTGTCACTTATACATCAGATTCTGTCCAGGCTAGAGTATTCTGGGCTACTTTCCGTCTTCTTCTTCAAAGAAAATAGAATCAGATATAAACAACCCCCAAAAGGCTCAATGATTTAATGTATATTAAAGTGTGAATTTCCAGACTGTACAGAACTAGAAGACATCGTTTTGAAATCCACCAATCTTTTGAAATATCTTTCTCCTTCATTTTACTCATTAGAATACAAAATTCTACATTGTAATTCATTAAAAGCAAGTCATTTCTATTCAAAGAATTCCAAAACAACTATAATATTAAAGATTAAAGTAAGAACATTTAACTACAGCTTTGTATTGTCTTAGCATATGACTAGAGACACCAAGAAACTTGAAACCAGACAGGATTTATTATGATTATTACAGAAGCTGGGAATCTCAGCCTGAGCAATGCAATAATGGAATATCCTTTATGGGGATTTTTGAGGTCAGAAATTCCCCTGAATGTCAGGAGAAAACACAGACCCCTCACAAGTAAATGTGCTTTGATGCACTTGGAGAAATTTATGGCAGATAGCGTGTTTATGCAGGGATCAGTTTTTAAAAGTAAAGTGGTTTTGCTGCTGAAATTATGGTCATTATTATTATTCGCTTGTAAACCCATAAACTATTCAGCGTTTTCCTTTTTAAAAACATCTATTTACTTTAGGTACTTCTATGTCTGAAATTATGTAAAGGTCACAAAGTACTCAGGTATTACTGTGTTTATCCTCACAACAACTCTGTGAGGTAGGGAAGAGCTGTTGCTCCCATTTTGCAAGGGAGGAAGAGACTGATTAGGTGACCTGCCTAAGGTTACACAGTAAGTCTGTGGCAGAGCAGGGACTTGAACCTAGTTCTCCAAAGTGCTAAGCTAATGCTATAACCATTGGACCATCCTTCCTCTCTGAGATAATATAAATGAATACATATGGTGAAAACTAAAAACAAATACATCACCATTATGACTGGGTAAAAGTTTGCCCCTATATGAAAATCATCACAAAACAAGTAAGAAGGATAATCTGATGATAAACGCAAAGTTAAAAAGAAAGCAGGATATATTAATAATCAGTATACGCTTGTGGCTATGTTAAACTAACATTATCAGTGTCCACATCACACTCCCTGTCAGTACCCAGTCCGAGCCGGGAAAGCTAATGATCCAAGCAGTGGACCAAATTCGGTGATGAATCCTGGTCATGTGCCACTTAGCACTTCTTACGCATACGCTAAGAAGAAGAAGACGACAAACATTCATAGACCCTGGTAATGGATCAGCTTTGGAGAAGAGGAAGGAAAAAAAGCCAAAAATAAATAACATCCTCTGACCTACAAGTAAATAGTATTGTTTTTATTCTCTCATGCTTTCCTATTAATCATCTAACTTTAAAACGATTTAAAGTTTTTGCAGAAAGAATGTCAATTCTAGAGAACGGGGATTTAATCACTGAGATTTTCTCCAGAGTCTCTGGGCTTTTCAGCCAAATAAGAGTCTCAAAGAAGATAAACTGTTTGGCTTGATTGTTTTATAGTTGAAGAATTTGTGCATTTAATTTGATCAAACATGCTAGATGTTTTTAGACGTTGTAAATGTTGCTCATTTACAAGTGCCATTTCCTCTTGTTACTGAAAAACATGATGAGAGATGGGTAGTATCATACCCTTGTTCTGCACACAGAATTCCAATTTATGTGGGAGAAATTCTACACTGAGATCTAAGAATGGACATGGCTCACAATTTGTAACATAAGCTGTGCATTGGAAATGGTTATAGCGTTGTAGACAAGGCAAGGAAAAGAAACTGCCAAAGGACACTTCAGTTAATTAAAAAAAGAGGAAGCCACTGGATTAAGGGGCAGCTGTTTGTTTTAGGGGATTTTTTTTAAGTGTAAATATCTCCAGTAATTCACACACAAGAAACTCTGTCAATGTAGGGTTACGCTTGCTGGCATGTCATGCCTCCATGTGACAAGTCACATCTAACAATGTGACTCTTAGAAAATCAGGATTTGAGTATTTAAGTTTCCCTTATCAGAAGGGTACCACGATACAGGGGAAAAAACAAACATATAAATAATATTTTAAATGTTGTAGTTTGTCTTTCATTCTGAAGGATCCAGCTATATTGTGGGAGATGGTATCCTTGTCACTGTTAAGGTTCCATCTGTTTTTATTCTAAACCCCCACTAGCCACTGTGTAACTTTGACTTGGAAATATGTTTTGGCCTGATCTCTGCCTGATAGCTCAGTGGTTTGAGCATTGGCCTACTAAACCTAGGGTTGTGAGTTCAATCCTTAAGAAGGCCATTTAGGGATCTGGGGCAAAAATCTGTCCTGGGATTGGTCCTGCTTTGAGCAGGGGGTTGGACTAGGTGATCTCCTGAGGTCCCTTCCAATCCTGATTTTCCGTAAAGGGATAGGTTTCTTCAGAATTTGGAGAAAATTAATAAAACTATTAGTTGAGTCATTGGTCATTAAAAGTTACCATATGAAATTTTGGCTTTTGCCCAACATTGAAGAGGAAAGGATTGTGGGAGCTAGATCTCAGAATTTCTAATGTTTTCAGCCATTTTGTGGTCACAGATCAAAAGTGTGTGTATGCGTGTGTAAGCTGGGTGCCCGAAGAAGCTAGGTCTTTGTAGGATTTGACCAGGGAGATGGTAAGTCATTAGGTAAGATACACATGCATGTAGACCTTTTGTTGTTTTAAAGTCCTTTTTCTCTTACGTTATGCTTTGTTCCTACTGTTCAGCTTAAATAAACATGGGTATAAGAAGACTGTCTGGTCACTGTATTCACCATTCACGGAAGAACCGAAAGTATTGAACCCAGTTAGGCCAACTTGGGTAAGCATGGTCGATACACAGGGTACTGTAGCCCAGGGCCCAGTCTAAGAGCGGAAGAAGTATGTGATTCCATCCTATGCTTTATCAGAAGTGGTAACACAGTCATAAGCACTGACATATGAGAGGTGCACTGAGATCAGAAAGGGAACCAACGGGTCCTGTACCAATAACAGTAGATTTCTTAAAAAAAAAAAAAAAACAAACTTACAAGGAGCGTCATTATCAGGTTTATAATGGGACACATTGCAAACTTAACAAAGGAGATGCTCTTATGCAAATGTAGAAGACGTGCAACATTGGGGCTCCTCTCCTCTAAAGCAGTGGCTCTGACTTTTTCTATGACACACTAGTTAAATGTGTGCTATTCTACCTCTGTCTAATGGCTAACTCACACGAAGGGTGAGAGCATGCTTTTGCTTGCTCGCTACCAGAGGAAATGATCCTGTAGATAGGGATTTCTCATCTGCTTATAGTGACCTCAAAAGAGATCATGGATGGGGCAGGCACCCTTCTGCTTCCCCTCCCAGAGAGGGTATGAAATAAAATCAAAGGAGGGAACCCCTGGCCATTTTCACTTTTGGGAGAGCTATATTTTGCCTCCTTCATTTTGGGGCTACAGTCAGGTGTTAAAAAGAGATAGGAGCTTTATTCAGAAACACAGAGCCAGAGGCAGAATTTAGGTCAGCTAGCATGAGGAGAGTGGGAATCTGGGATGGAAGATGCTTGTGTGTGTGGAGAAAGCAGATATAAGGGGGAGACAAGAGTGGGAGGCACCCCCACGCAGCTTGCACACACATGTTCACACATACTTTTGCTTTGTGACTACAAAATGGCTGAAAAATTTAGAAATTCTGAGACCCAGCTCCCAAAGTTTTTGCTCATCAGTGTTCCCCGTAACAGCTCCCCAATACACACACTCCCTCCAGAGAAAGATGGATCACCTTTTATCCACCCAGAAGTTCTTTGTCTTCTCCCCTTCTCTGTCTTGGTCCCTGCTGCCCAGAACCAGATTGGTGAGCTATGCAGGAGGTCAAAACAGCCTGCTTGCAGCCAATTGCACTCCCATTATCTTGTAACAGTCCCCAAGTGTTTGCCGAGGATGAATTATCTTGAGTCATTGTTTAGCCTTCCTGTTTGTTTACCAACTGCTCTGTTGATTTAGCCCAATATAGTTATACAGTAAATTTCCCAATATTCAACCAAACATAGTCATATAGGGAATATCTCTATAACTAGGTCATATACAGTATTAATAAATTATTACAGAGCATTCCCCCATCTGCCACACCCACATGCTTTCATATTTGTAGGTTTAAATGTCATTACCAACTAATATTTGTTCTAAAGTCTTGGAATAAATTTAATGAATATTTTTGAGATTAGAAGGATTAAAAATAGCACCTCTTTAAACACTTTGTGAAGTGATTTTGTTCCTCACACTTGACCTACTGAAATTACCTTACATCACATCATTCCAAACGTCAGTAGATTTTTGCTGACTACCTCCACAGAATGTAACTGTTGTTTTTAAATCCATGCATAGAAGATACATGCCTTGCTGATAAGCATTTTATAAATGGCAGATAAAATTAGTGTAGATTATGACATTGTTTTATGGAACAGGCAGTTTTCAAGGGCAGAAACAGTCAAATGTTAAAGAGGAGATTGCTGTTATTTGAACACAAGGCATGATTCTCCATCACTGAAATTAAAGAAGAAAGGAAAAGCTGACTGGGTTTGAAAATGCTTAGCGATGGCCGGGCAGCTGGTGTGCTGTGACCACTGCTCATTACATTCATTATTGCCTTGTACAATCATCTAATTCTTACCTTATGCTCCACTCATTTATTTGTTGTGTTCACTGGTGGGCTCTTGTCTTGTACACACCTTGTGAACTCTTTAAGACAGGGGCTGTCTTCATAGAATCATAGAAGATTAGGGTTGGCAGAGACCTCAGGACGTCATCTAGTCCAACCCCCTGCTCAAAGCAGGACCAACCCCAACTAAATCATCCCAGCCAGGGCTTTGTCAAGCAGTAACTTAAAAACCTCTAAGGATGGAGATTCCACCACCTCCTTAAGTAACCCATTCCAGTGCTTCACTATATATGTGCATCGTGCCTTGTACTAATATAAATAATAATAATAATGGGAACCTGTCATGAATGTGCCCAAGGTGGGGCAGCCCCTTTTGGCTACCTGGGGTGTGCATGCATATTAATCCAATCACTCCACCCTAACCCCAGCAGGGTGCTGACATTGTCTTTCTAGTGGGCCTGCCCTCACCTTCTGGCTGGGGGCCTCTTGACTGTCTCGTCCCCTCTCTGATGCCACCTAACAGTCAGCAAAAGGGGTTAAGTAAAAGAAAGGTAAAGAAAAACTCTGTAAGCAGCTCCCTCCAAGATGTAGGCCTCTCTTACTTCAGAAGGGCTCTGGGAGTATCAGTGTTTGCTTCAGACTTCACTGGGTTCCAAATGCAACCCTCAGTTCTTTTCCGTTTCAAATCAAAGGTTCTTGCACCCTCCTTCTGTAAAGGCAGGGGCTCTCTCAAGGTCAGGAGATGCTCAGTAGTCTGTTTCCTTCCCAGGTCTGCCCAGTCTGAGTGGACTTCTCTCTTCTTAACTCTTCCTCCAGTCCTGGCATGATTTGCAGGTGAGGAAGGGCGGGGCCTCTCCAGCCCAAAGCAGCTATCGCCCCTTCCATGCTAATGCAGGATGTATACACTCTGTCACAAGATCATATTCTATAACACCACCTATCTTCACTGAATCCTTTCAGCAATCAAAAAGCAATGTGTATTACTTATACATAGATGTTCTTGTTGATTAGTAGTTTCCATCATTTTACAAACGTACTGTGGATGGATTACTTGTAGAGAGTGAGTTGTCATTGATAGATTCATTCCAAAACAATTGCAAGCTAACTATTGGACTATGGATGCTAGTTTTTCTTCCACCTTCTCTTAGTGAGGCCAATTCCACTTACTCTTTTTATTTAATAATCTGGGACCCCTCCATCCAGTCATTTAATGTTTTAATTTGTCTTCATCTACTGATACAAGCATACACATAAAAGAAAGATGATGTAAAAAAGCAAATCTACTATTCTAGAACCAAAAATCTTTCTGAGCAACAAGTCGAAAGGTTGCTTATTGACAAAATGGCTTTCACATTATTTACAAAACTCAAGCACTTTAAAGCATGGAAATGAAAAATTAAGAACATAATTTACACCCTACTTTACTTGCGATGTTGTAGAAATTGAAGATTCCAGAATATGAGGCTTCCACTGCAATTTTGTCAGTGCTGAGCAGCTGACAGTAGTAGCCTCCGGTCTCAGTCCCGGGTGGCTGACAGCAGAAAATCGCGGAGAAGTAATAATGGACTTTATTACCACAAATAATAAGGTTCATTGCTACTTTTCTGTAATTTTCTATAACTTGTCCTCAACTCAGATGCAATTTTTTGACACTCATCCTGTGATTCAAGTAGGGCTGTAGACATAATAAATTTTAGAGTGGCCAAGTTAATATTTGTTTATAAATTGATAATATTCATATTAAAGTACATAGTTTTCATAATCTGCATAACCTTTCATATTAAATTACAGGAATAATAATATTCTCAAGAAATAGCAATTATGAATACTTAACCAAAAATTCCACTATGAGTTGGTAAATATATTATTTGATGTTGGCCCACTAACAGTATTTCTGAAAAGAAAGATGTGTGGAAACCAAAATTGAGGTAATAAAAATAATCGTAATAAAATAACATAGTCAATGGACCAGTGTTAAGGTTGTGCTGTGATTAAATATACATTTCTTTATTCTTGAGAACAAAATTTCCTCAGCATTCCAAGTATTTTATATCTAGTTAAATGGACTGATTTTCCCAGTTGCTGATCAGATCCCAAGGAAGTAAATGAGAAGTATGAAAAATTGGCCATATACTTAGGTGCCTAAATGTGACTGTAAGTTGTGTAGTCTTAGGTACCTACATGTGGAGATTTTGTCCAAGGGAAGTGAATATTGCAAATTAGATAAATATTGGATCAACTTTAGAATATATATATCTTCTTTTTTAGAGCTCACTCTACTATAATGTTGTTTGATGAATGTGTTTTGTTGTAGTAGGATTTATCTGACAGGAATAGGTAGCAATTTTAGATTGCCTTAGTTACAGGTAAATTAAGTACTAGTTTTTCTTTTTTCTTTTATCTCCTTTTATCTCCTTCCCGCCTGGAACCCAATTACACATACAAATATAAAGCCATAGTGCTTTAGAAATCTGGGACACACAATTCTTTAAACCAGAACTCACTCTAGCATCTTTTCTAATGGTCTTGTTAAAATAGAGATTTTTTTCCAGATTTCCGTGTAATGTTTTACATATTCCAACCCTTTTTCTTTTCTGTGAACTCTATAAATTGCTCAGTTCTTTATGATTCTTTAAATAAAAGGAGATGAAAGGAAAAATGGCAGTAAGTTTAGAGATGCTAATTCTAAATTAAGAACTTTATTTACTAATTGGCATCTTAGCTGTAAGTAGTTGCCACAGGGTCAGAAGAGCAGCCTATCTGGTGTATACTCCACAGAACTGTAGTCCCAAAATGGGAGCTGACATCCTAGATAATATTTCACACTAGACATTTAGAACACATAACTTTTGTGTCATTAATTTGAAGATAGAAAGGTCCATTAATTTGGCCTTCTGGGATGAATGGGCCCGATTCTGCACTTCCTTGCGTCTTGTGTAGACTTGACCCATATAAATAAGGGTCACTGGACATTGCGTTTCCTAGAGCCAAGAAACTGAACAGTAACCTTTCCCCTCCACCCTTTGATTATTTCTATGTATACATCCTTGTGTAGCATATAGGCTGAAGGCTTAACAAAGCATTCATTTTGTAGATCTAAGGACATTGGGACTGAACACGCAGAATATCTATTTACTTTATTTGGTATTGTTGATTATCATTTCTGAAAAGAAATCTGTGGTATTCTCTGGCAGAGTTTATTGTACACCGTATGAGTGCTGTGTCATTTTGCTATATTTATACAGTACTGTGTCAAAAATATATTGAATCTTTAGAAGTAGGAGTGTTGGGCAGAGCTAGAGCAACTCTTCTCTGAAGTGGAATTATCTTAAATCGGCCTGATCCAGCACCATTGATGTCAATGAATATTGGATCAGACCCTCAGAGCAGCAATGAAACCCAACAGAAAATATTTTGATACTTTACATGTTTTAAAAATTCTCTTTATAATATTCTAATTTGGGTACCCATAAGAACTCAACCAATAAAAAGTGATGAGAGCATTTCCTCATTCTGGTTGGAAAACAACATAGTACCATATACTCCCCACTCTATTTTATTAGACTTGTATAAAATTTAAAAAAAAAAAACCCTCACCCCCAAAACCCCAGCTTTCTGTGTATTGTAAAATAATATTGTGTTTCATTTATCAAAATATCCAGAATCTGAGTAAATCAAGCAATTTTTCTTTATCACCTTCCTGGAAGAAAACCCAGCCCTTGTATTTTTCCCAGAAGTAGAATGTTTTTGAATTAATATGCAATATGCAATGCTAAATGATGTTCTGCTGAATCGCTATGCTGAGCCCTGTAAGTAGAGGGAGAGTCAAGAAGTTTTAGAAAAAAAATATGTGTATCTTGCAAATCTTAATGAGAGAATAATGGAATTTGGCCGAGTATCAGGGGAATTTAGTCAAAAATACGACAGGTCCTAAAAGGGCTTCGGGTATAAAATGCTGAATAATTTTTCCTGGTGCACAAATAATATGGTACTCACTTGAATTTTTTTTATTTATATAAAAGTTTTTCCAGCCAAATAAAATATAAGACAATCTAGTCTAAAACTTTCAAGATGTTGTTGGTTTAAGATAGCAATTCCCTTGTCTTTTTAAGAATTTAGAGCAGCACAGGTCTCATCAAAGAAAAGTATCAGTTAACTCCAGGCAAACAGAACTCTTACAACTGACGTGCAACCTAGAGATAGTCAAGGAGACAAGATCTTGTAAAATCAAAATCAGAGCCACAATCTGCAAACTCTTGTGCGTTTGACAGTGAGCATGTAAGTAGTCTCGTTGACTTCAAAGGGACAACTTATGTGTGGAAGTGTTTGCAGGACTGGGGCACAAAAGATGTGTAAATTATGTAAAAATGCTATTGTAATATAACCAGTCTATGTGCTGTTTGCTAAATGCATATATGGGGTCATGATGTTGTGCACCTCCTTATTTATGCATAGGTCTTTTCATCTTGGTATGTGATGATGGTGTGGATCAGGGAACAGAAATGAAACTAAGGTAATTAATGAAGTCTTCACTCCACAGTGCTCAAGCTTCTTTCTGGGGCTTATGTCAGTGTCTTGTGTTATGGGAAAGGGTTGAATTTCATTAGAGTGAAATGGCAGTTGATCAAGATTAAATGTTCCTCTTAGTTCAAATAATTAGTAAACAATAGTGGCACTATTAACAGACAATCTTAAGGGCTTTTCATCATAAAGGAGAATGGTGGTGTGCTGACAAAAATCATTAATTACCTTAAGTGGATGTTCAGACATTTGTCTTTAATGGTCTGTTTCCTGATAGCCCACTTTTTTTGCTTCCTTGAGTGCATGAAACAAATTTCACTCTGTAAGCCATATATATTTTATAGGCAATAGAATAGTCAGACTTTTTACGGATTTGGCTTCTGATGTGTTATTTTGATTTCAGGGCCGATAGACTGTGTCCGTGACTATTGAAACAATTATTAATCTAGATGACGCATTTTTTTAATGGAAAAATCTGCAGGTCATGAAAATTATATATAGAGAGCTGGCCACATTTGAAGGCGCTCTCTACCCACCTTCTTGTTTTTAATCTAAACTTTCCTAGTGCTTTTATATATATTTATAGGTATTGATGTGGATATTCAACACTTTGAGAGTACTTTTATCTGAAATAGGTTTTATACTGAAGAATAAATAAAACAAACTCATCTAACTCAACAGACTTTCTTTTGTGTGGGAGAAGTGGGCCTGTATCCATACCAACATCGTCTTCTGATCAGTCAGTTGGAGAAAAATGGTATTTGAATGTACTGTGGCATAGTGGCATTGAGCAATTGCAGGGTGCACTTCATAGTTTTAGAGGAATAAAAATCTTTAAAGTGTTTGAACGTCTTCCAAGATAAAGTTGTCATCTGTTTTTCCCTCAGTGCATTGTGGGTGGGTGAAATCCTGGACCTAGTGACTTCATGAGGACCAGGATTTCATTCTGTATGTCTGAACTTAATTATGTAATCTGGAATATAAATTGCTTAGATCAGAGAGAGTGTCTTCATGTGTTCTGTGCAATGCTGTTCACAGGCAATAAATAACATTCAGATCACAAGCTAGGGAGAGGAAGGGTCAGTAAATGTAACTTCTACTATGCTGATCACCAGCAAGTTAATTCAGGAGAATAAAACTATTAAAATAAAATAGATGGGGCAAGAGAGGATTCTCCAGCAGAGAAGTATCAGAATTCTGAGTCCCCAGTGAGATATACACAAGCCTCCCATGAATTTGCTTTTACAATGTAACATGCAGTCATATGCATTTCTCATACTTTAGATTGCATGGCAGAAGTTTTGCACACCTCTGAATTAAGACCTTTTCCATTTCAATATGGGGTTCCTAGCTCCTAATCAAGTAAAAATTTCCAAAGTGATTCATGGCTTTACCTAAGAAATTAATACTAAAAAATCCTAAACAGTAGTGTATTGTGAGAGTTAATAAAAAAAACTTGCTGCTAACATGGAACAGAAGAAACCACATAAGTATTTACTAAGCATCAATGATGTGTTTGACACTATATTAGACACAACCAAAACTATTTTTGCTTCGGAAAGACTGCAATCTAAGGTCCCAGCCCTGCAAATAAGTATTCGGATATTTAATCTATATGAGTTCAAGAGTATTATTCACGTGCATAAAGTTAAGCACATGTGTACGTGTTTGTAGGACTGTGGTCTAAAAGATAGGCACAGAAGAAACAACATGCACTGGGAAAATAGAGGTGCTGTTAACTACATTCACCCCTCCCATCACTTTCTGTGTGTCTTCCCTGTGTCAATCAAATTTGTTTGATTCACACAGGTAAATATTTGTGGGCTTAACTGAAAAAAATTGTCTTTGTGGTAGCATTTGATTGGAGAGTGGAGGCACACACTGGAATTGGAGGTTGTCCAGTGAAGTGGGTAGTGCGGAAAAAGACACAAATGTGGGAATATGAAAATAAATCTAAAGAGGTTATAAAATTGGGATTATTGGCAGAACAAAGAGTGAGAAAAAAGTGAAAAAGATGATAGTCATTGGATGATAAGCTGATCAACTGATGCAGGAGATAATTTGGGCCACTCTGTTTTAGACAGGATGAAAGCACTGAACTTTTTGTACATTTTAGTTAGATTTGATTACTATCTAAGTGTCCATGGAAAAATCAAAGATGGCCCCAAGGTTGCATACCTGAATGAAGGGAGGATGGTGGTGGTGTCGTCAGCAATGAAAAAAGGAGTGAAAAGGAGGTGGTTGGTGGGGTTGGGGAAAGGGACCTCATTTTTATTATGTTGAATTTGAGCTGCCAATACGACTTCTAGGACATTTTTTTTTAAAAGACAGACAGCTACGTGGGAGTGGACAGGCGGAGACTGTTTACATCTGGAGATAGAATGAAATATAAAGGAACCCAATAGCCTTAGTTTGAGGAGTATGCCCTACCTTTGTATTGTTTATTTATATTGGAATTGACATGAGTTTACTCTCTTCATACAAGTTATGGCTTTTGTGAAATAGGTATTGATGAATATTGATTACTCAGTGTACAACACATTACTCAGTTGGTGTGGGCTGGAAGAATGAGGAATTTAAATGTAAAAATACCTAGCGACTGAGCATGAACATTCATAAGTGCAGTTTTCAAAGTAGCAAGATGTGGAGCTTCTCGGTGATACATTCACAGTCAGTAATTAGACAGTGACATTGGCAGCATTGTGCTTGTATTCAGCTAAAGATAAGCTGTTCTTGAGCAACCACTGCTTCAGTTTTCTCTGGAGAACTGGAGATTTAGTCCATTTGGAGTTTTGGAATAAAATGGATTGGAAAATATCCTGCACTTTACCTGAGGGAAATACACAAGGGTGGAATGGAATAACAGGGCAGGATGTCTGAGTGCAAGTTACTGCATACAATGTTGGGTGTTGTTTGTAGCCCCTTTCATCAAGAGAAGTTTACCTGTCTATTTAATGCTGTCTGTAGCAGCATAAGTACTACCTGGCATCTGGACATAGAGTCCCCTAAACTCCCAGACTGTGCTAGTTTATGGATTTGATATGTGGGGCAGCACATTGGCTACACCTATTTCATGGCACATTTTAGAGCTCTATGAAAGATTCTTCCCTGCTGTTTTCATGGGATAGGAAATGTTTCCTACCGCCTCTCCCCGCATCATCCTCATGTGCACTGGTATGGAGGAGTGAAGGATGACTTCCAAATACATATTTAAAAAAAAATTATATATTTTGTCAAGACATGATCCTAATATTTTAAAATAAAAGTATATGGAGATATACCTATCTCATAGAACTGGAAGGGACCCTGAAAAGTCATTGAGTCCAGCCCCCTGCTTTCACCAGCAGGACCAAGTACTGATTTTGCCCCAGATCCCTAAGTGGCCCCCTCAAGGATTGAACTCACAAGCCTGGGTTTAGCAAGCCAATGCTCAAACCACTGAGCTATCCCTCCCTCATTTTGTACTTTTCTTTTGCCATTAAAATAATCTCCCGATGTTTTTTCATTACATTTGACAATATATACCTCGTGTTCATTAGGAGCATAGTTTTGAAAAGGTCACTCTAGTGTTTTACTACTGGCATTTATTTGATGTGAAACATGAGTAACTTAGACTTAATTATTTTTAATTGGGGTGGGGGGTTACGATATGTTGCCCAGCTAATATTAAACAAATGGTAAAGGCTAATGGACTTACTTAGTTCAACTTAGCTGAATGCTGTCGATAAAATTTGACTGCATTTTATTAAACCTGACAGCAAAGTAGGATCTGTAGAGGGTTTCATTGTTTCTTCTACATTTTTGGAAACTGTCTGGGGTACTTATAGATAAACTACAGAACTAAGTCTGAACAAGAAAGACCTAAATATCCAGTGTATTACATCTATTTGCATTGAGCCATACACTGTAATTAGCATTCAAGTTTTAATGATACTGTATTTGTGAAGCTGATAAGGCCTCCGGGACTGTGGTTGCAAGAAACTTCTATTGTTTACTATATGCAAATCCATCCACTTAGCTTTAATTAGAGGTTGAAACCTGGAGCAATTATCAGCAATTGCTTTTAGTATTAATGAGCTTGACAGAACTGTCCATCATAGTATTTTAAGTGAATGAGAAGTATAATATTCAGTCCCAGTTAGTTAATTGTTCAAAGAACTTCCTTGAGCCCATCTGTTTTATATGTCATACATTGAGTTCCACCAATTGAAAAGACTGAGGGCCATATAAATTTTTTAAGTGATTTTCTGTATGTTGGTTTGAGAATTTATGAGATTTATTTTTAAAAAAGAGGTGCATTCAAAATAAATTTTAAAACTTATGTTTAGAGGAACAGCTATAACATTGCTGTTTGTACTGTGGTTTCTTGACATCTAAATAATGCAGTTTTCAATAACTCAGCTGTCTGACAAATCCCCTGATGTAATTGGTTGAAGTTTCTGGTGATACAAAGGTATTGGGATATTCTAATTCATACTCAGGCTTTAAATAAATCAGAAAGCTAGAGGTGAAAGAAAAAATGGATTTCAAACTGTAACCTGAAATAAAAAGTTTCCACAGCAGGTCTAAAGATGGGAAAAATATATGAAAATGCTAGTTCAAGTTAATACTTCCAGTAAATGGTATTAAGGTGGTTGTCTTCTTTCATACCTTTCTTACTGCTTCCTCATGACAAAACATCTTCCTTCCAAAACACTTTAGGGTGTTAGAGTGCAGAGTTTATATCTGAATTTGGTTATTGTGGTTTGATGTAGAGTAAGTTTTATTTCAGAGCTTCCTTGTTCTGTAGCATATAATGCAGAAATGTTTATTAAGCTCTGTAAAGTAGTTTGCTGTCTGGAATTC
The DNA here is from genome assembly GCF_007399415.2 of Gopherus evgoodei. Classification (NCBI taxonomy): domain Eukaryota; kingdom Metazoa; phylum Chordata; order Testudines; family Testudinidae; genus Gopherus; species Gopherus evgoodei. Next base: position 211,269,776 of record NC_044324.1, on the reverse strand, counting down.
TTATAATCTCTGAGCATTCCTTAAGATGTATGTATCATAGGAGGCTTTCTTAGAAAATTCAATGGAAATAAAATGCCATTTAAACTACCAGCCATAGTTGGTGACATACGATTCAGAGTACTGCATAACCACGTTAAGGTACTAGCAGTTCCAAATATTCATTTTTCCCAAAGGATGCTAGACTTGAAACATTTACATAGTGTCAGCCTTTTAAAGGAAGTGCTGATGTACAGAATCACATTTGAATGCGTGTGGATATATAGAACCTACATGGCAGGATCTGTAGTATGTCAGCGCTAGTAACCTTGCCCCTGCACTGATCGAATGTCTGACTATTATTATTATTAATCGTGTATACTGCTTTACTACATAATGGCAAACAAAAATAGGACCCATTTGCTAGACACTTTGCAATACAGAGTAGTAGACAGTCCCTTATATGTAGAACCTGGTTTTTATTATGATTCCAGGTGTGCTGGCTGAAGCATTAGATGGTCACCCAGTGAATCAGTAGTCTACCTTACATAGGGTTGCCAACTTTCTGATTGCAGAAAACTGAACACTCTTGCCCCACCACTGCCCTGCCCCTTCTCTGAGGCCCTGCCCCCTGCTCACTCCATCCCTGCTCCCACCTTTGCTCACTCTCCCATCCTCGCTCATTCACTCATTTTTCATGGGCTCTGGGATGGTGCCAGGGATGAAGGGTTTTGGGTGCACGGGGGAGCTCCGTGCTGGAGGTGAGGCCTAGAGGTTCGGAGTGTGGGAGGGGGCTCTGGGCTGGAGCAGGGGGTTGGGGTGTGGGAGGGGGTAAGGGCTCCAGCTGCGAGTGCGGGGTCTCGGGTGGGAACGGGGATGAGGGGTTTTGGGTGCAGGAGGGGGTTCTGGTCTCGGGTGTGCGGCTGAGAAGTTCAGAATGTGGGAAGGAACTCCAGGCTAGGGCAGGAGGTTGGGGTGTGGGAGGGGTTGAGGGCGCTGGCTGTGGGTGCAGGCTCTAAGGTGAGGCCAGGGATGAAGGGTTTGGGGTACAGGAGGAGACTCCAGGCTGTGGCTGAAGGCTTTGGAGTGTGGAAGGGGGCTCCAGGCTGGGGCAGGGGTCGGGGTGTGGGAGGGGGTGAGGGCTCCGGCTGGGGGTGCAGGCTCTGGAGTGGGGCTGGGGATGAGGGGTTTGGGGTGCAGGAGGGGGCTCTGGGCTGAGGTGGGGGACCGAGCAGTTCGGAATGTGGGAGGGGGCTCCAGGCTCGGGCAGGGGATTGAGGTGTGTGAGGGAGTACAGGCTCTGGGCTGGGAGTACAGACTCTGGGATGGGGCTGGGGATGAGGAGTTTGGGGTACAGAAGGGGTCTCCAGGCTTGGCTGAAGGGTTTGGAGTATGGGAGGGGGCTCCAGGCTGGGGCAGGGGGTTGGGGTGTGGGAGGCAGTGAGGGCTCCAGCTAGAGGTGCAGGCTCTAGGGTGGGGCCAGGGATGAGGGGTTTGGGGTGCAGGAGGGGACTCTGGGCTGGTGTTGAAGGTTTAGAGTGTGGGAGGGGGTTCAGGGTTACGGGCTTCGGGAGGGAGTTTGAGAGTGGGAGGGGGTTCTAAGCTGTGGCAGGGGGTTGGGCCCTGAGTATGGGTTGAGGAGGGAGTGTGGGTTTGGGAGAGGGCTCAGTGCTGGGGCAGGGCGTTAGTTGCAGGAGGGATTCAGGGTTCAGAAGTGTCTGATATGTCCCTCTGGCTCCTAGGTGAAGGGGAGGCCAGGGCCAGGAGGCTCTGTGCACTGCTTCGCCTCTTCAGGCACCATCCCCGCAGCTCCCACTGGCTGCAGTTCCCGGCCAATGGGAGCTATGGAAGTGGTACTCAGGGCAGGGCCTGTGCCAAGGTCAGGTGCTGCGTGCAGAGTCCCCCGGCTGCACATGCATGTAGGAGATGGCGGGATATGCCAGCTGCTTCCAGGAGCCACACAGAGCTGCCTGCTGCAACCAACTAGACTTTTAGTGGCCGCCGGGGTCCCTTTTTGACCGGCGTTCCAGTTGAAAATTGGACACCTGGCAATCCAAACCTTACACTAGAACTAAGGTCAGACAAGGTTACAGAGTGAATCAATTGTCCACCTTACCTAAGAAGTACCTAACACATTGTAAACATTATAAAATAATATATAATAACAACAACAACCCAGAATTCACTTGGAATCTGGTCATTTGATTTAACCAGTAGAGTCAGGGCTGGTGCAACCATTTAGGAAAACTAGGCGGCCGCCTAGGGCGCCTAGTGGTTGGGGGTGCCTAAAAGCCCCCTCAGGCGAGGAGGTGGAGGTGACCTTGGTGGGGGGGCACGCGGAGAGGGTTGCCTGCAATAACAGGAGGGGTGCACAGGGGAACCACTCCCTGCCCCAGCTCACCTCCGTTCTGCCTCCTCCGCTGAGCACACAGCCCAGCTCTAAGTCTCCTCCAATCAGCGCCACAAGCCTTGGCGGGGAGGAGAATTAGAGCAGCGCTGACGTGCTCAATGGAGGAGGCGGAGCCGAGGTGAGCTGGGGCGGGCTACTCAGGCAGGGTTAGTTTCCGCCGGAGGTCTCCCCAGGCAGGGTTAGCTGCCGAGGGGTGGGGGAAGGGGGGAAGTCTCCCCAGGCAGGGTTAGCTGCCGGGGGATGGGGGAAGGGGGGGAAGTTTCCCAAGGCAGGGTTAGCTGCCAGAGGGGGAAGGGGGGAAGTCTCCCCAGGCAGGGTTAGTTGCCATGGTGGGGGTAGGGGGGGTTAACTGTCGCGGGGGGGGGGTAGCTGCTGCGGGGATGGCTCCCCGGGTAGAGGGCTGAGTTAGCTGCTGTGGGAGGGGCGGGGTTAGCTGGGGGGGTGCAAGGTGGAAGTTTTGCCTAGGGCGCGAAACTTCCTTGCACCGGCCCTGAGTAGAGTGCACAGACTCCAATAAAAGGTCAGTAAAAGAAGTACTGCATTTAACTTAGTCACCTTAATGAGACTCATTTGAGCTGTACATTGCCTGTTTATTATTAAATAGTGAAAATGAGATACATTCTTCCCTCTTTGCCCTCTGGCGCAAGAGGAAATTCAAAGATTGCTTCATATGCTAGTTTCTTATTGGTATTACATCCATAATTCACTTTAGAATAATATTTTTTTTTCTGTACCTAGATTACATATTGCATTCATTCTCCTTATATATTACTCTTGAATATTTTTCAGCAAAGAAAACATTTTTATCTCATATGTATTCCACAGTACTAACTAACACTCTCAGTGGTCTGCAGTTACTAAAGAACAAAAACTCAAAGCAAAACAACAAACAACACCTACAACAAGGACATTTCCCTTCAGAAGTGCTAGTAATCTTTTGGAATATTTTTGGCGTGCAGTACATTGAACATTTATTAACATATTAATTTTTTATACAATGGAACTTTTGGTATTACATATTTAACATTCATTACCTTTATTTATAACTCTGATTATGCTCATAAAAACAAAAGATCCATAATTTGCCAGTGACTCAAGAAGATGTTAAATTATATTTACTCATTCAGTCAGATGTGTATTTTTCCTTTTTTACCCCTTAGGTGTTATTTACTGTTTATGTTCCATTATTTTTTTATATTTGTAGCCACTCAACAACAATGGCTTTGTTTAAAATTTCACAAACGTGGCAGATTTTAAATTTTTAAAAACCTTCCTGCGGTAGCATCTTGAGTTAGTGTGCTGATTGAAGCAATGCACTTTGAAGATATCAGAAACACTCCACCTTTGCTTGTGTTTTTGAAGTTTTTGCTTCTGTGAACTGGGCGAAAAATATAAACTGAAAACAAAGCTGTCTTTCTAGAAAGAAAAGATTTTACCCACTCTCAGATCAAAAGTAAACTATGTGAAATGGTAACCAAGTTGAACATACTAAAGAAGGTATAGATTGGGTGTTCGCCATGGCGCCACTGGCTTTTTAGAAGACAGTGGTATTTGTCATAGATTAACTCTTGGGATTACCTGTGTCATGGTCTGCTTTGTGCTAGTCAAGTGATACATTGCTAAATTCCACTTTAAACGATACAAGATCATTGTAATTAATTCCCTGACATCCCATCTCCACCATGGACCAATCACTTTGTGCCACAAATTTGTTATTTAGTGAAGTGAGAGAGATGGGACTTTGTGGCTGCTTTACTGATGCTTTGATCTTTTCTGAGCAAAAATGCACAATGGTCCTTACAGTGCCTTTTTTAAAAGTTTCAGATAGGTAGGATAATAAGTGAAAATGTATTAGTGCTGCTGAATGTATTAACAACTCCCACTCATTTTGCAGTCACTATATCTGCCATATAAACATAAGGGGGTGGTGTTTGCCATATAAACTATTAAGGAACAAATGGTATGAAACAGTCAAGTTAATTTGTTACCCCAAATTTGTCAGTCCGAATGCTTCTCCGTGTGTGGCCAGAGGGTTAATGGTATCCCAGCTATGATTTTCACACCTACAGAAAGTGAAAATTATGCTTTAAAATTCTTTATTTTTTTATTTTATTTATTTTTTTGCTCCAGTTAACTCTCACTCAATTATTCCTTCACCATGGATTGGGGAATAAAGGGCAGATGCAGCTGGGCCAATTAGTGGAGTTGTTCTTTCAGTGGGGAAAAAGACTAAGGAAAGCCACTATGAGGCAACCTACGGTGAGATCAAAGATTTTGTTCCCCATAAGCAATGAGTCACCACAGTGCATAGGAGCTGTATCTCTTTCCTCATTTGCAGAGCCTCTGTCTGGGACTACTGCTCATAGGATTTTCCCTCCCCAACAGATAAAAGATTAATAGACTATATTACATTAGTCTTCTATCACATTTTGTGTTTTAAAAAACAAAAAAGTTAGGTGAGGTTTTTGTTTGTTTGTTTGTTTTTCACTATTTTTCAAAGGCCACTAGCATTTTTAAATTACTCTAATCCTTAGAACAGTGTCTTGTATTAAAGTATTTTAAGCTGTTAGTCAAATTCCAAGTTTAAGAGCTGTAATTAATTTCTGAGATCAAAAATGTTTTGTCTAATAATCAGACATAACTGAGTGGTCATTTCTTTTTACTACCTAAGTATTGTTGATTACCAAGAAAATCTGCCTTTTGAATGTTTCAGAACGACTTCTGGCTCAAACAAGCTAAAGAGCTTATTGGTCACTCTTCAAATGGTTAGCGTCCACCAAGCTAGCAAATGAACTTGATTTCTTTGGAAGTTACAGGAAAAGTGTTTTATAGTTTATTTATTAAAGATATCAGATCTAAAACTTCTCGGTTTTGAAGAATGTGATAGGTTTTCCATAAACTCTTTTTCTGGTGCCGGATTGATATGCACTTTTTCAGTTCTCTTGAGTCTTGAAATCTGTAATTATTTGAACAGGGCAGAAAAAATGTATATCCCATGGCTTTGTAAACTATCTATTAGGTAGCTGTAGTTCTTGATATGGCTACTTTGGATATGATAGAGGAGAAGATGGCCTATCTAAATGTCTATATGATCTCACAAATTCCTTGTTCTTTAGAAAACAGAAAGCTCATGCTCATAGTTTCAGATTTGTATACTATGAAATTGGAATCAAGAAGACAGAGTCCTGGAAAAAATCTGACTGACTGACAGGTTTCTGACAAAAACTGGGCTCTAATAAGCTATTTCCTCAACTCTTTATTTACACTGCTGATATTTAGAAATCCAACAAAAACATATTCCTTATGGAAAATTGTTCTTAATATTAGTTGATCTACTATTCCCTTGGAAATCTGGACTGTAGTTGAATTTCTTTTTATGCATGGTCATAACTAAGAAATATTCAGTCCATAGTGTTTGGATATTTAGTTCAAATAATCGTATTAAAATTCTGCCCACAGTTTTCACAATAAAATTAATGGTGTATATATAAATATACTGTGTAGTAGACAATTCCTATTGAGAAAACCAAGTGCATATTGGATAACATTCCTGCTGAGGAGATGTAAAGCCTTTGTAGGACTTTCTATGGGATTAATCTCCCTGGAAGAAGCTAGGTCAAAAACTTTTATCATTTGAATCATAGTAGGAGTTTTCTCTATTTTCTAGGACTGAGGAATTTTAATGTGACTCTGCCTCAGTGTTTCTCTTTCCTTTTCCCAGTCATGGATTGTCAATATCCTTGATTGAGTGAACATCCCAATCATATATTGATTTATTTTTAGCCATTCAAAGGATCCCAGGTTTAAAATCATGGAAAGGTTTCCATGGAGAAAGTCCGCACCAAAAATTGTAGTTTTATAACTATAGCAATAAAAGCTCATCATATTTGTTGTTTAATTAGTTTTTGTTTCAAGTTTGCAATGAGAATATTTTATGATGAGAGAAAGGCAGTCTTACTGTGGTTCACTGTTGTTCATTTGAAACAATTAATGTCTGAATGGAAGCCATTACACTGGTAGTGACATCTGGATCATGCAAAGTAAAGCAGATCAACTTAATACTTTAATAGACTTTTAATACAAATTGTAATAGTATTATATAAACTGAGGCTATGGGTGCATAATTTTAGGGAAGACTGTTTATATTCTAAAACTGGAATTCATGAGGTTTGGGCTAGAGCTAGGTATGGTTGGAAGAAAAGTGAATGAATTAGATACTCTTGTTCTGCAGAAAGATAAATTTACGAGGGCTGTTGATTAATCGCAGCTAACTCATTATATTAGGTAAAACAATAGAATATCAATTGAAATTTATTAGATATTTTGGATGTTTTTCTACATTTTCAAATATATTGATTTCTATTACAACACAGAATACAAAGTGTCTAGTGCTCACTTTATATTATTATTTCTGATTACAAATATTTGCACTGTAAAAATGATAAAGAAAGAAATTGTATGTTTATTTCACCTCTTACAAGTACTGTAGTGCAATCGCTTTATCGTGTAAATGTATCGTGAAAGTGTAACTTACAAATGTCACTCTCACTGCAAGACAAGCCATGAAAACTTAAGCCCGTTTGGGTGTACCATCAGGAGTAGTGTCCGCAATCTTCAGATTTTGAATAGGGTCGTGGCTATGAGCAGAATTGGTAGGAATGCATTTGTAGCTGCTTTCAGGTCATATTGACTGGTTTCATTTTTTGATCTTCTTACTGTGCCTGGTGGTTAATATATCCACTTCTCTTTAAATGCTCAAATTATCTTGTCATTTATACTCCCCTCTCAACCTTGAATCTACCACAGGCTTATACGGTCTGCTTTAAAGTGTATGCCTTTCAGGAACAGTAGGTGGAACTCTATGGTTGTAAATACAGTTGATGTAGGTTGAAGCTGCTCGTTCCACCATGCTGTGATCATATTGCTGTCTCACACAACAGTCAAGTGTTTCCTTCAGAATTCCTATTACTGGCTGCCCTGCTCCTGCTTTCAGTAGATCAGTGCTTTTTGTCCTCTCTGTTATTTCTATTCGGGTTGATGAGAGCACTGTTCTGTAAACGATATTTTTGTCTTCGTTTGCCTGCTCATTGGATTGCAGAGTATGGTTTTCTTTGTCACTGAATTCTGCCTCAAAGACTTCCTCAGTAAATGTCTTAGCAGACAATAGCAATTTAGTCTGGCTGTCAGCTTTCCATATTCTTAACCACAGCAGCGTCTGAGAGACACGTGTACGTTTGACACCTGGCTGGGACTATATTGGCTTCAATGAATGCAGATATTAAGAAAAAAGTAAGGTCAATTTAACTGGTTTAACTTTTTGTTGTTTTTTGCCAACTTCTGAAGGCCATTAGGTGGTGACTACCTGCTCTAGTGAAAGAAATAGCAGTAGTGGAAGGCAGAGCAAATGTCTTAAGACTACACCTCAGACCCTTCTATTCTTAGGTGACCAGATGTCCCAATAAAATCAGAACTGTCCAAATTTTGAGGAGTTTGTCCTGCATCCCTGCCAGAGTATGGTCGGGACACTATTTGTCCCAATATTTTGTTTCCTGGTCTTCGGCGGCAATTTAGCAGAGAGTTCTTCAGTCGTGGACGGTCTTCGGTGGCAGGTGCTTCTGTCTTTGGCGGCAAGGTTTATTACCTGCTGCCGAAATACCGCTGAAGACCATCCTCAACTGAAGGACTCTCCGCTGAATTGCTGCTGAACTCCCGGATGGGTGAGTGTAATCCCCCCTATCATAACCTTAGTCCCAGATTTGGACCTTAGCGTCCAATATATGGGGGTTAGCATGAAAACCTCCAAGCTTAGTTACCAGCTTGGACCTGGTACTTGCTGCCACCACCCAAAAAATTAGAGTGTTTTGGGGCACTCTGGTCCCCCTGAAAAACCTTCCCTGGGGACCCCAAGACCCAAATCCCTTGAGTCTCACAACAAAGGGAAATAATCCTTTTTCCCTTCCCCCCTCCAGGTGCTCCTGGAGAGATACACAGGCACAAGCTCTGTGAATCCAAACAGAGTGACTCCCCCTCTCCGTTCCCAGTCCTGGTGACAAAAGCACTTTCCTCTTTACCCAGAGGGAATGCAAAATCAGGCTAGCAAATCCAACACACACAGATCTCCCCCCTGATTTCTTCCTCCCACCAGTTCCCTGGTGAGTACAGACTCAATTTCCCTGAAGTAAAGAAAAACTCCAACAGGTCTTAAAAGAAAGCTTTATATAAAAAAGAAAGAAAAAATACATACAAATGGTCTCTCTGTATTAAGGTGACAAAATACAGGGTCAGTTGCTTAAAAGAATATTGAATAAACAGCCTTATTCAAAAAGAATACAAATCAAAGCACTCCAGCACTTATATTCATGCAAATACCAAAGAAAAGAAACCATATAACTTACTATCTGATCTCTTTGTCCATACACTTAGAAACAGAAGACTAGAAAGTAGAAACTACTTCTCCAAAGCTCAGAGAAAGCAGGCAGACAGAAAACAAAGACTTAGACACAAACTTCCCTCCACCCAAAGTTGAAAAAATCCGGTTTCCTGATTGGTCCTCTGGTCAGGTGCTTCAGGTGAAAGAGACATTAACCCTTAGCTATCTGTTTATGACACCCCCCCCCACAGTGCTCCCGATATATTCCCCTTAACATCTGGTCACTCTATCTATTCTTCTCTTTCTCATTTTGTGGAATAATTTGCCATTTTTGGTGTTACCATGTCCTCTGAAAGAAATGCAAGTGCAGCAGCTACCCTAGGAACCTGTATTCATACTTCCTGGCTTTTGTACAGAAACATTTTATATACAGCCTGTTAGCGTGCCTAGACATCGCATAGCAGCCTCCCACTCTGACCTGTTACATTTTAATTAATGTGCAGTGGAACCTCAGAGTGATGGACACCTTGTGAATGGAGGTTGTCTATAAATCTGAAATGTTAATAACTCTGAATAAAGCACAGTTCGGGCTCCAGATCCAGCAGCTGACACTCCAGACCAGGTTTCAATAGCAGCTGAGCTCTCTATTCAGTGCTGCCATGAGTTTGCAACCTAATTCTCCTCCCAGCAAGGATGAGTGGGTGTGTGAGAGATAAAACAGCGTCCCCATCCTGGCAGAGGTGGGAGAGTGAAAGCGGCGCAGCCCATAGCACTGCTTCTGCTCTGCTGCTGCCTTGGGCTGGCAGTACCAGTGTCTTTTTAGCTGCCCTGCATGTGGGGATAGGAGTGGGGACAGGCAGCCCAGATGTGTGTACCTTTAAGATGTAATACAGGCACAGTACAGTATTTGCATTTTGTTTGTTTGTCTCTGCTGCCTGATTGGTTACTTCCAGTTTCACCTTGTATCTGGTTGACCGGTCAGTCCATAAATCTGGTGTTCGTATCTTTGAGTTTCTACTGTATATCTGGTGATTACAAGCTCTTTTCTTTTTGTATTTATAAAACTCTTATTGCCTGCCTTCTCCTCTGTCAACTGTCTGAAAGCCATGGCACATCTGAGCATAGTTTCTTAAAACTGTGGTAGAAAAATCTGTTCTCTTATGGTTCCTCCACTTTCTCTTTTGATAAAGAGGAGTTTGAAGTAAAAGAGAAGGAATAGAGTTGTTGTCTATGTAACTGCTTCTCATTTGGATTTTGACTTCTTAGCCTGGTATGTTTTCCAACTTTTATTCAGGACAGATGCCTAAAAAAAAAAGTGAAGGATGAGGTGAGAAACTAAAACCAGAGGAGTTAGGGTATGTCTACACTTATCTCCAGAGCAATCGATCCAGCGGGGTCGATTTATCGTGTCTAGTGAAGATGCGATAAATCGACCGCCACGCGCTCTCCTGTCAACTCCAGTACTCCACTGGAGTGAGAAGTGTAGGTAGAGTCAATGAGGGAGTGTCAGCAGTTGACCTACTGCAGTAGACACTGCAGTAAGTAGCTCTAAGTACATCTACTTCAGCTACGCTGTTTTCGTAGCTGAAGTTGCATAACTTAGACTGACTTACACACACACCCCCAGTGTAGACCAGGCCTTAGTGTCATGCTTCATACCAATGATTGTGGGATTCTCCTCTGAATATTATCCTGAAGACAGGGTTATCTCATTTGGCTTGGTGTGATAACCATGGGAACTTAGATCTAGAGTGGTCTTTTGAGAGAGTCTGTTACTGGACAGAATTCTTGACTCTGACAGGTGGCCATAAACATCAGTTTCATAATTAGTGGAGAATTGCTAATATGTTGCTGAATATGGCATGTTTTTCCACAAGAAGAGCCCATGTGCCTGATAGCTGAGGGGCAATGAGGCACTGGGACTTTTCACTGGGGCATGTCTTGAGCTATGTCTCTTGTTGAATGTATGCAAGTTTTCCTGCGTAACAATAGCTTATTTCCTCTGGAGCAGAGGCTCCTACAGACTGCCTGTCTATTCCTCTGCAGACCCACTGGGGGCAGGAGCAGCTATTGTAGCCCAAGCTCCTATCATAACAGGGGCTGTGGCCTGTGGGGTTAAAATCTGCAGACAGGACATGCAGGTGTCACCAGGAAGATGATCAGATAAGTTGATTTTACAGGTGACACAGTAAGGCTTGCAGTAGGCCTTTTTATCCTCTGATTTGATTGAAAGCCTGCTCCACAGTGGGGGGAAGACTGAGAATACTTTAGGCAAAAATAAAGGGTAGCAGCTTCACTATAAGGAGAAACCCTCATCCCACAGAGGAAGCTAAAAAAGTGTTTTTAAATGATAAAACAGTCAAATTAAACAAATATAATTGCATTTTCCCACCTTGTTGGTGGGAGCCTTGGATGCCTCCCATGAATGACAGCTTTATATCTGCACAGAAGAAAGATAAATGCCTGATAGAGACCGGTGTACAAGTGTGGCAGTGTGCTGGAGGCTAATGGGTGAGCCAGTTAGTTCCCCTGGAGAAGGCTGACTGGGGGAAGGCTGATTGGGGGAATAATTAGCTGATCAGTCTGGCAGCTGATGAACCAATTAGCCATCAGCTGAGGGGTATAAAAGAAGTCACAGGAAGGAAGGGAAGGGAAGAACACTGGATTAGCTGAGCCCAATATGCCCTGAGATTCCAAGGGATGGAGATCTCTGTTCCTCTCTGGCCCTGTGGGAAAGGGCAAGGAACAACTATAAATACTTTGATGCACAAGATTGTATTGGGGAGGTGGTGGGTATATAAATAAATAACACAGAGGTGTCACTTACTGAAGAATCTCAGAGGTTTCTGGGCATCAGGGGGCAGGTCCAGAGTGTGCCTGTAATAACAAGGCATTTGATGATGGATAAATCTGTTCCACTGATATCTGTTTGAAGTAGGCAACATTAACAGATAAGAGAGAGGAAGAACACTAAAGGGGGAGATGATCCCCGGGGGAGATGATCCCCAGGGCAGACTCTTTCAGCAGAGTGGCATCCCACTGAAAAGTTGTCAAATGAATGGGCAATTGCAGGCCAGTAGTGTCCTGCACAGGAATACATCCAGGAGGTGGAACGCTCCAAGTCATCAGTTTGATGTCAGCAATAGAGGAACATGATACAAGGCAGAAGTTGAAGCTGAATTCCTTTAAGAGGGAAAAGAATCCATGTTACAACCTCTTATTCAAAAGAAACTCTTGCAAATACACTGAATATTTCAAAGTCCCTTGTGAAGGGAAGGTGAACATTCTATAAAGAGACTTTCCCATGGAACAGAATTGTAAAAGTGATGTCAAGCAAACATTAGTAATTATAGAACATTAAATAAGAAGTACTCATAGTGAATATGCCTGAGAATCAGGAGCACAGCTAGGAGATGATGTTGTGTATGTGGCAAACTGACTCTGAAAGGGCCACCAAAAAAATCTAAAGCCATGTCAGGAGATACAAGTAACCTTATTAATATCAGTGATTTATGGAGCCTAAGGAATCATTGCGATAATGTAGTCTGACCTCCTCTATAGCATAGGCCATAGAACCTCCCCAAAATAATTCCTACAGCAGATCTTTTAGAAAAACAGCCAAACTTGATTTAAAAATTGTCAGTGATCAAGAGTCCACCACAGCCCTTGGGAAGTTGTTCCAGTTGCTAAATTACTATCACTGCTAAAAATGTATGCTTTATTTCCTGTCTGAATTAGTCTAGATTCAGCTTCCAGCCAGTGTGGTAAAAAGCCATAATGAATCTAGGGGCTTAATTTCAAAACTTTTTGCTAGATGCTAAAAATCATTATCTTAATAACACACTTGATTTATGGCTCATTACAACAATCTGTAACCCACTGACTTTTTTGCTCTATGACTGCAGATGTGTTAACTGGCCACTTCACCTGGTCTCTTATAATATGTGTTAACTATGTATGCTGAACGATCTGTGCATGTTGCTGTGACACTCAGTACCTTTTCCAGATCTGAAGAAGAGCCCTGTCATTACCTCACCCACCTTGTCTCTCTAATGTCCTGGGACCAACGTGGCTATAACAACACTGCAAAAGACCAATGTTATTTGTCAGTAAACTTTTTGACAGAGAACAGAATTTAACTGTCATGTTTAAACAATAGCTTTAATGATTTTCCTACTTTTATACCGCTGTTACTGGGCACTCTTTACAAATATTTTTAATAATTAGCAGTCATATTTCTTGATAATTAAGTGCAGATTTTCTAATCTCAACCGTTAATTTGGCATGGAATCCAAATTGGGAGGTTCAGTTGATGCACATGGCAAAGGATACAGTGTTTTAAATGTGTGTATCTTGCAAAACTAATTATTGGACAGCTTTTTATGATGCATATAAATCCTCATTCACAATTCAAAAGTAACAGACAGTGGGTGTGAAATGGAAACAGGTTGTGACAAAGTAGCTAGTGAGAATACTGAATTTTAAAAGATTGATTAAAATCTGCAATTCTGATCTTATAAGCAGGGAGAAGCAATTTCTGTGTAAGTTTAAGGACCACTGAAAGATGCAGAAGTTAAGCTGCCTTATTAATCACACTTTATTGTTATGCCACCATAGAACTAGCATAGTTAGAAATATCTGTGTTTTCCATTCAAAGCTCCTATATAAAGCATGATAAGAGACCTCTCTGGCTTAACCAGATCTTCAGTGACATGAAACATAGAAAAGACTCATATGAAAAAGGGAATCTAGATCAAATTATAAAGGATGTAAGGATGTAAATATGTAAATAATATATATATAAAAATTAAAAACAACACAAGAATATAGGGACAAAATTAGAAAGGCCAAGCCACAAAATTAAACTAAACTAGCTAGGGATATAAAAGGTAACAAGAAAACATTTTACAAATACATTAGAAACAAGAGGAAGACCAAGGACAGGGTCGCCACATCTTCAATGAGGAGGGGAAAACAATTACAGAAAACACAGCAATGGTTGAAGTGCTGAATGCCTTTTTTGTTTCAGTTATCACCAAAAAGCTTAGCAGTGATCAAATGACTAACATAGTGAACATTAGTGTAAATGAGTTAGGATCTGAGGCTAAAATAGGAAAAGAACAAGTATTACTTAGATCATGTCTACACTAACCACCTATGTCGCTCAAGGGTGTGAAAAACACACCCCTGAGCGATATAAGTTTCGCCAACATAAATGGTAGTGTGCACTATGCTGCATTGGCAGAAGAGCTTCTCTTGCCATCATAGCTACTGCCACTTGTTGTGGGTGATTTAATTATGTTGCGGGAGTGATCTCTCATGTCTGCATAGAGCGGCTACACGAGAGAGTTTACAGTGACACAGCTACATTGGTACAGCTGTACTAGTATAAGATCTCTTGTGTACACATAGCCCTTGACAAGTCAGAGATCTTCAAAAATACTTAAAGAATACTTAAATTAGAGATCCTAAAATACTTAAGGAACTGGCTGAAGAGATCTCTGAGTCATGAGCAATTATCTATGAGAACTCATGGAGGATGGGAGAAATCCCAGAGGACTGAAAAGGGGCAAATACCTTTAAAAAGGACAACCTAGGAAATTATAGACCAGTCAGTTTAACTTTGGTACTCAGAAAAATAATGGAGCAAATAATCAAGCAATCAATTTGTAATCACCTAGAAGATAATAAGGTGATAAGTAAGAGTCAACATGGATTTGTCACGAATAAATCACGTCAAACGAATCTAACATCCTTCTTTGACAGGGTAACAGGTCTCGTGGATGAGGAGAAATATTAAATGTGATATATCTTGACTTTAGTACAGCTTTTGATACAGTGGACACCTTCAGCAGGACATTTGCAAAGGAACACGAATGGGAAATGAACTCTGTTGTTCTCCACAGCATATTTCGGCATTGAGGAGTCCCAAAAATAGACTTACTTGCCATGGCCAAAACCAAGAAATGCTCCCAGTACTGCTCCAGAGCAGGACTGGAGCATCATTCGCTAGGAGATGCCTACCTCTTTATGCTTTTCCTCCAATTCCTCTCATATCGAAAGTACTGCTACAGATAAGAGAAGAAAGAGCAAGGGTTATTCTCATAGTTCTCATGTACTCAAGACTAATATGGTGCACATACCTTACTCAATTAGTGATGTACCTGCCAATTACTCTTCAGCCCCTTTCTCATTCCCTCTCTCAGCACGATGGACAGAGCCACCATCCCAATGTACAGGTTTTCCAACTCAAGACATGGCTCCTTGATGGTTCAAAAGCATAAAGATGTCCTGTTCAAAGGATATGAAAGAGGTGCTTTAATATAGCAGAAAAATAACGACTCATCACACATATATTCAGAAATAGAAAAAATTCCAAATTTGGTGAGATTCAAAACATGTTACCCCAACATCCTGTCCCCTCCCACTAGTACTAGACTGGTAGAGAGTGTGACGGGTTGGGTCACAGAAAACCCCTTGGAACTGCCACCTGATGTGCTGAGACTACTTCTGAGCCCATTTTCCCTGCCAGCTTGGGACTTCAGTACCCTGTCTTGTTGAGCCAGACATGCAAGCTTGCTGCAAACACAGACCCATGTCTGAAGCACATCCCCCAAAAGCTGCAGACTTAACTGAAAACAGCTTAAGAAGTGCTCCTGTCTCTAGCACCCAGACACTCAGCTCCCAATGGAATCCAAATCCCAAATAAATCCTTTTTACTCTGTATAAAGCTTATTATAGAAGGCGGACAATTTATGAGTTTACTCTGTATAAAGCTTTATACAGAGTAAACTCATAAATTGTCCGTCTTCTATAATACCGATAGAGAGATATGCACAGCTGTTTCCCCCAGGAATTAATTACTTACTCTGTGTTAATTTATAAGCAAAAGTGATTTTATTAAATATAAAAAGTAGGATTTAAGTGGGTCCAAGTAATAACAGATAGAACAAAATAAATTACCAAGCAAAGTAAAAGAAAAACACGCAAGTCTAAGCCTAATACAGTAGGAAACTGAATACAGATGAAATCTCACCCTCAGAGATGTTCCAATGAGCTTTTTTCACAGACCAAACTCCTTTCTAGTCTGGGCCCAATCTTTTCCCCTAGTACAGTCCTTGTTCCAGCTCAGTTGGTAGTTAGGGGATTTCTCATGACTGCAGCCTCCTTTGTTCTGTTCCACCCCCTTATATAGCTTGGCACAAGGTGGGAATCTTTTGTCTCTCTGGGTCCCCATCCCTCCTTCTAAATGGAAAAGTACCAAGTTTAAGATGGATTCCAGGTGACATGGTTACATGTCTTGTGAGACCCCAAGCCTACAGTCAAATATCCTGGTTAATGGGAGCCATCAAAATTGCAATCCATCATTAATGGCCCTCAGCGTTATATTTCATATTTCTAGTTTCAGATGCAAGAATGATACATTTATACAAATAGGATGACCACACTCACTAGATTATAAGCTTTGTAATGATACGTTACAAGAGACCTTTTGCATGAGGCGTATTCCAGTTACATTGTATTCACGCTCATTAGCATATTTTCATAAAATCATATGGAGTGCAACGTCACAGAGAGCAACACAGATGATTAAAGGTCTAGAAAACATGACCTATGAGTAAAGTTTGAAGAAGTTAGGTTTGTTTAATCTGAAGGAAACTGAGAGGGGACATGATAAGTCTTTGAATTCGTACAAGATTGTTATAAAGAAGAAGGTGAAAATTGTTCATTAATTGCTGAGGACAGAACAATATGTAGTGGGCTTTAAGTGCAGCAAGGAAAATTTATTTTAGACATTAGGAGAAACTTCCTATCTTTTTAGGGTAGTTAAACACTTTAACAAATTACCTAGGGAGGTTGTACCATACCATGCCATCCTTACTTCTGTGCTGCTGCTGGCAGTGACTCTGTTTTCAGAGCTGGGATCCCAGCCAGCAGCCATCACTCTCCAGCTTCCCAGGTCTGAAGGCAGCGCCGCTGCCAGCAGCAGCGCAGAAGTAAGGGTAGCAGTACCACAACCCCCCCTACAATAACTTTGCGGATCCCCCTCCCCACAACTCCTTTTTAGGTCAGGATCCTTACAATTACAACACCATTACATTTCAGATTTAAATAGCTATGACTGTGAAATTGACCAAAATGGGCCAATTTGGTAGGGCCCTATTTTTCAGGTTAGTCTGCTGAAGTTATGGAGCAACTTGCCTGTATATGGAGACAAAAGGTTAATAACACTCTAGCACTACAGTGGGATTTTCCAAAGTAGACAATGGGCAAAGCTCTTCTTGACTTAAATGGGAGCAGAATTAGACCAATGCTGAGTGCTTTGAAAAATCTCACCCCTAAGGTTTATAAGGGGTTTTCAAATGTGATTGAACTTGCTTGTTTTTCAACAGCAGTAGCTGTTACAGTTGCATGCTTGCTGAAAAGGTTTGAAATAAAATTAAGAATTCAGTTTTAAATTTTGTCCTTTGCATGTATGCATTATAATATATTCTTTGATTATATGTTCACAAACTATTTCTCAAATAATACAGTAGTTTGCTGGAGTGGTACTGACACCATAGTAAATGTTTTAAGAGTAGTGGTGAAGTTTTATAAAATCTGTTTGCTTTTTTTAATTAAAGGATAACTTTTAAATGTTTTAATTTGTCATCTGCTTGAATTTCCTAGGATATTTTGAAGGGGGAAAATATGAGGTTCATTATCACCAGTTCAAAAACCATCATGTGACCAAAAATTTTGGGCTACCTTTTCTTTGGTTCCCCTGAGAGAATATTATAAACCAATATTAGGTACGAAATTAATGTACAGTTTGGAGGAATGTTATTTAAAATTTGAAATGTGTTTTGTATAACTACTTTTTAAAGTTTAAATAGTTACAGTTTTGAATGTCAACTGCGGATGAATTGAAAATACTTGAGACATGAGAGATACTTTTACACAATGTTTTTGGTGCTACAAGATAGGACAAATAGGCAGAGTTCTTTCTGCATATTAGTTAGGCTGACACAAAGACAGGGTTCAAGATAACACAATGTCTCAGATCAGCTGTTTACTACAACACTATGGGTTCTTCTGAAGAACCAAGTGTAAATCACACTAACATAAGGGTGATTCCTTTTTTCCTTTGGTGACTAGACCATGATTAGAGGTTTTAACTAACAATGGTAGAGTACAAAACAAGTTCAGCATGCTAAATACTGGCAATACCTTGGTCATCCATTAGCAAATGCTGTCATTCCCAGGTGTCCTGGCTGTCAAAGGGTTGAGCCTCATAGGAGAACCTATCCCTTCCCCTTCTTACCCCAAACCCTGATTGTAACCCCTTTCACCCTGCCCCTTGCCTCCTCCAGCAGTTTGACAAACCTCATTAGGCTCACAAGATGTGCTGGTGATCCATCAGGAGTTTTGTGTTATGTATGTTTATCGTTTAGGACTTTCAAAAAGATAAATGTTATAGTTAATTTATATAAAAAACAGCAGAGACTGAAAGAAAATCTTTTATGAATTGGGTACATTTGGCAAACATTTTCAGTGCTGTTGTGAGACATTGGCAGGCGTGGTGAGGAAAAGGGATGTTTCACAGTGGCAGAGATGGGGAGCTCAGGGAGTACATTAGGCAGACCTGCTGAAGTACAGGCATGTGTGTTGCTGCTTCAGCCACTGAATCCAATTTCCAGAAGTGCACATGAGGCTGTGGCATGTTTTGGGGAGTGATGAAGATTCCTTCATGGAGGTTCCCTCCAGCTGACAGGTTACAACATCACTGCTAAATAGGAAAGTTTGCTCTGAGCATTCCTACTTCCAGTTACTTTTTCAACAATGATATATTTGCACAGGGACAAAGGCCTTCCTGTGGCACAGTACAGAC
Organism: Gopherus evgoodei; assembly: GCF_007399415.2. Classification (NCBI taxonomy): domain Eukaryota; kingdom Metazoa; phylum Chordata; order Testudines; family Testudinidae; genus Gopherus; species Gopherus evgoodei. The sequence goes on along the minus strand of NC_044324.1, from coordinate 211,251,149 downwards.
TATCTCACTCTTTAGGAGGGTTGAGGCAGCCATGAGAAATTGTGGCACTGCAGTTTCTTGCTCTGATTCCTGGCCAAATAAATGCCACTCACCTCCTCTCTGATTTGGAATCACAATTTCATTTGTATAGGAAATTATGACATTTCAGGATGGGAAGAGAATGTTCTTATACATAATGAAAAGCCAAATATAAGAATTTCCCACAAAATTAAAATTCCAATTTTTTTTTCATATGATGTCAACATTTCTTTTTGTTTTGATGTTCTGTGAAAATATTGACTATAATATATTCTATAGAGATATGGTATTGAATACTATATTTAAATATAATAGAGCAAAATAATGTTTTCATACAAGTCTAAACCAAATTAATCAAATTTATTTTTTTTTCGATTTTGACATCTGCATTTTTTTAATGGAAAACTGTTTATTTGGGTTTTTTTCTGCCAACTCTACTACAGTACTGTTGCTAACACAGTCCAGAACTCCCTTTGGCATTCACTTGCCTATTCAACAGATACTGGAAAGCAATATGCAACCCCAACATCATCAAACTCACATTCTTGTGGAAAATCTTAAGTGACCTCAGTAACAGTCAGGCAGAACAACTTTCAGATGAATAGACTGTGTAACCGTCTTATGTGCCAATCTGTTGAGACAAGCTCATGAGGCTGTAATTTAAAGTTATGCATCTGAATATAAGTTGGATGAAGCAAGGGTATGTGATGTTTTCCAAGGTGCTGGTTGACACAATTATGTGTCATAGTTAGTATGTCGGACAATAGACAATTTTCTGTGCATGGCTCAGTGCACACTTAAAAGATACTCAGAGAATGAGGCTAGGCATTAGTAAACCTCAGCTTCATTCACTATAAACCTCTGGTGCGTTTTTAAGTATGGACCGTAGCTAACAGATCATGTGTGCATGCCCATTACAGCTTGCCTTCCTTCAGAACGTCATCTGATCTTTGTTAAAAATACCCAGTGGTGGTGTTAAAATTATATTGTGCATGCACCACATGTGGATTTCAAAAGGTTATAACTCAGCCAAATAAAAACTACTGTTCACTGGAAAATTCAAAATAATTTCTCCTCACTGAAGGTTATTTTCCAGGTAAAGTTCAGCTTTCAGCTTCCAGCTGTTTCAGTTCTAGAACTGTTCAATGATAGGATGCAAGTTGTTTTTAAAAGGGAAAATAAATAAATAAATAAATAAATAAGTAAATATATATATATATATATATTTTACTGTCTGATCGTTCAAAAAATGTCTGAACCACTTTACTTCAAACTACCCAGAAAAATTCACCTTTAGGCAGAGTCTAATTGGTGGAAATTTCAAAATGTTTTGAGAGCCTGAAATAGAGGCTAAGAAATGGAAATACGTAGACAGTCTTAAAACTATAGCTGTGGCTGCTGTTTTCGCTATAATAATAAATATGAGAGTGTTGGTATAATCCCCCTGTAAGCTCCCATTTCATCCAGCAACTTGGTATAATATTTCTTTAGAGAGCCCCATTTCAGTGAGGAACTTTAAGAATGTGAGTAGTTCTATTAAACTTGGCAATGGGATAAGTACCCTTGCTGAATCAGGGCCTAAAATATTAAGTAAAATGTATAAATGCTTATAAATTAAAAGGAGTCTGAGGAGTAGGACAAACATTTTTAATAGTGGGGTGCAGGTCTTTCATAGTCTGTTCATTTTTTATCCTTCAAATTGTATGAATACTCCATGAGAGCTGCAGAGTCTTCTGACTTTGATTTGTTAGTGCATCTATAAAATTGCCAACAGTTGTTTTATCCAACAATTCTGCTAGCCCCTATACAGGCAGTTTCCCAATTTCCCCATCATTTATATATACGTTATTGGAACTGATTGTTGCTTTTTGTCTTTGAAGCACCCTCCAGACACTATTGTGTAGCTACCAGAGTTCACAACGTAGATGGTGACCTTCACCACAAATGCTGAATGTTCTTGCTGTGCATAGGCTGCAGGCCCTGAATCTACTTCAAAATCCACTAGTTAGTTTTGTATCTTTGGAGAGGAGAGAGGTATTACCCATAAAATTAGTTATTAAAATTATCTTACAAATTACTTCATTAAACTAATCATAAAAAGCAACGGAGAAATTAAAAAATTAATAAAAATATAAAAAATGTTACAGTACAGCAATGAATCAAATAAACCCAAAGTTAAATTGCATCTCTATCGTTAAATTGCTTTATATTTGGGAAGCACTTCCAATGTAACAAGAAATACATTGATAATGAGGTGTGCACGTGCGTAGCACCTTTATCCGAAGATTTCAAAGCATGTTACAAGGTGATGTTAGGCATTTCATAAAACTACACCTGACTATGACCAGGCTCAAGTGTAAAGCAGTGGGTTAGGATACACCACAGCTCCAAAGTACATAATTATCAATCAGAGTATATACATATTCTACATTACATTACTAATTTTGTGAACCAATCACTGTATAAATCATGAACTATCCAAGAACTGCAAAGCGTACTAGTAAGCAAAGCTGCAGCTGCAAGCTTATCACACATTATTCTTCTTCCTACTGTTTCTTTAGCAACATGTACATTCATGCTTTGTTCATTGTTAAGCTCTGTTTCATTATTTCTGTTTTGTTTTATTGTTTATGCCAGGCCTACAGGTAGGCAAGCATCATAGGTAGCACGTGACTCCTCCATTTGGGGAGGCTGCATGCACCCGGACTGTAGCCCTGCCCCAATGCCTGCCCCTGATCAGCCTCCTCTCCCCAGACACCCCCGCCAATGCTCCACCTGTTGTGCCACTTGGCCCCCTCCACTTGCCTTTCTTCGTGCCCTTCCGTGGTGCACCCACCCACTGGCCGGCCAGCCAGCCACTCACCGTGTGCATGTTGCTCTTCACCCCCTCCCGTGAAGCTCTCATGCAGGCAAAGTGGGTACAGGAAGAGGCGAAGCCTTGGGGGAAGAGGACGAGCGGAAGCAGGGTCTTGGGGCAGAGCGCAGGCAGAGCCATGGTTGGGGCACCCAATATTTCGGCAGTGGTGCGCTCCAAATGTGGCGGGCCAGCTGTTTGGGGAAGCTTAGCCTGCCCTGGCCTCTTATACCCACTGCCTATGGTAAGCACTTTTAAACATGGAAAACAAGATATAAATCCAAGTAATGTGCTTAAGTTTATTCAGCAAGTGTGTGCTATTAATTGGATAAGAATCCAGCTATCGTAGTGCCCAGATCTGCCAATGCCACTGCTGTTACATGGCAATGGTAAAGAGTAATGTTTTCTTCAAATCCTGAAAAGGGAACTTAAAATTTAAAAAAGAATGTAGTACTAGTCCTGAAGCTGCATAGCAAAGAAACTGTACATACATTCCCTCCCCCGGCCCGTGGCCCTGCCGCCCACTTGAAGTCCCCAGGAATGGAGGGGCAGTAGCATAAGTCCCCCCTCTTCAGCAGGGATCCCATCCCTTTACAAGGGGTGATGGCAGCAGTGTCTCCACCAGGCAGGGGTGAGAGTAATGCCTTCTCCAGTTCTTATCTCAGCACTGGGGGGTGTATCAACTTGGGTGAATGGATTGAGCCCAGTGAACTCCTCTGCTCTCACCACACACAGAGTCTCCCGCTGGCATGTGATAAGTAGACTCCACTTCCTTCCCTGCAGAGAGTTGGTCTTGGCATTATCAGCCCTTTGATATAGATGGATATTACACCTCAGAGATACTGTCTGAGGCTACAGACATTGCTGGATCGCTTATACTTGGATCTTGTTTTCAAGTTTTCCTACACAACCACGAGGGCAGGAAACTTTTATTTTAACTGAAAGCTGAGGCTCTGACACATTCAAATGACTCCAGAAGCCCTGGGGCATTGGACACCCACACTGTTACCCAGTTAGGGTAACCAGATGTCCTGATTTTATAGGGACAGTCCCGATATTTGGTTCTTTTTCTTATATAGGCTCCTTTTACCCCCCACCCTCATCCCGATTTTCCACACTTGCTGTCTGGTCACCCTATACCCAGTGGTTATTCTGTCAGTATGTATGTGAAATGCAACATACTTTTAATTGCCACTGTACTTTCTTTGGAGTGGCTACAACGTCACTGCACTTGTAACTGTAAATATCTATTTAATGCAAATGAGATTTTGTTTAATCAACAAACAAATTACATATCTCTGTAGATCTGTTTTTACACAATCACTTTTCTTGATTTTCAACAGGGAAGACAAATTTTACCAACTGCCAGTAGTGAAATATATCACAGTACTACTACCAAATATCATTATGCTGATGACTCTTCAGTACAACAATATCAACATAACCTGTACATGCCTTCGGGCATTATAGCCCTCTGTGTGTAAGGGGGACAGCAGTTTTCTCATTATATTCCCATCCCATTCTATTTAGAACTTGTCTGTCGTATTTTAACTTTTTTCTATAGTCTTCGTCCTCATTTTAGCAGTGTTCAGTACTGTTCTGTCTGAAGGGTTTTGTTAGATTTGATTAGTACAGTAGAAGTGGCTGACAGTGCTCAATCACACTCCCTCTCTCTGGGTACAATATTCAGGCACATAGGAATTTCCAGACTGGATCACGAGCTTGAGTTTTCTGTCTCTGACAAAGGTAGCACCAGCTATTTCAGAGGAGAAGCTTTGATGTTGCTGTTACAGAGTAGATTCTTAGATTTCCACGTATACACAGACAAGTGATTTGAGACCCCTTTAAAGGAGATTGATTTTTCTGGAGGTAGGGACTCTGCACTTTCTAACATCAGGCCCTATTTTAGACACCTCGAGTTTGGCACCCAAAGCGGGGACCCCAAATCACTTGTCACATTTGAAAATCTAGTCCAAAAACTGTTTCACATCTTGGATCAGTAAAGGGACAAAGTAAATGGAGTTGTGCCTGCCAAATTCATAATTGGCGTAAACAATGTATGTACTGTATAGATAACCACACCTTTATGCAATTTTATGAAATGGAATTAATACACAGGTTCAGCTATTTTTCAAATAAAAATATCTCTGCTAAATCTCCCTTCTCCCCCAAAAGTAGTCATTGTATTGTAAAGATTGGCTATTTAATTTTGCAATTTATTTTTGTGCACGCACAAAAGGCTCTTTTTGCTTAGAAACTGGCAAAAGGGGACCTGAAAAACAGAGAAGTATGTTTTATTCATTTTATGCTAATCTCTTCTTGGAAATGACTGAGCCAGTGGAAGTATCTATTCATTTGTGTGGTGAATTTCAGCATAATGTGAATGTCAATGATTGAGTTGTAAACTGTAGTTCAGATCCTGGGCTGGGCTGGCCTGCACCCTACCAATAATACTAAGCAGCCTTTAAGCTTGCATAGCCAGCCACAAGAGAACCACCCCATACCCTGTGTAGAGCCAGTGTAAATGACTCCGATGCCATCTCCCCTCCCTGAAGATTTTCAAAGGTGCTGAATATTTCTGTCTCCTGTTGTCTTTAGTACGATTTGGACAGAAACTGTGAAAAAGAGACCAAGTATATTAAGGGCCCTAAATATGGATGTAATAGCCTAATGTTAGGCACTCAGATTTGAACATTTTTTTTATCTGAAACTCTCTCCCTGCATTTCCCCAGCTGTAAGATAGGGATGATAATAAAACTTATTCACCTATCATATATGGATGTTGAGGATTAATTAGGGTACTTTGGAGATGAACAGTTGTTGGTAGTGTGAAATCATTACTGTTCTCAGTTATGCTGTTCCCTTCTCACTCAGTCTGGATAATTAAAACCAACTGGTCAGTTTAACTTGTTTCTCATCACTTTCCTTTTCTAATTCACATACACCTGTGCACCACACTGAGGGAACGTTTTGAAGGAAATTCCAAAAAGAAAAGAGCACTGCTTCACATTTGTTTTTGTAAAAATCTTTCTTTACAAAATGTACTTTAGAGGCCTACAACTGAAGTTCAGTGCAAAACTGTAGAATGTTATTGTTTCGGGTCTGCTTTTGATTTATTTCTTCCGACTGACAAGCAAGTGAAAAGAAGTGTTTGTATCCGTCGCAAAAGAGATGTCAGATAGGCCACCCTTGAAATTCTTTTATCTCAGTAAACCTTCTTACTGATCTGCTGTGTCCTGTCGTCGCTACTGTAGCTTTGTCAGAAATAAATATGGTAAAACTTTTTTTTGCAGGCTCAGGTGAAATATGATCATTTGCTCCATAGCAGCCTCTCTTTTTTTTATTCTGCCAAATTCAGTATGACATATATTAAGTATGCAGAAGGTTTCTGTCAGCTACTGCCTCCCCCACCCACTTTCTCTATATATAGAATTAAACCTATATACCTTTTATGGAAGACTATTCATAACAGTTTTTTCTCTCATTGATGGTAATTTTAAGGATATAAAATAGAATATCCTCTATCTCTGCTACTTACTTATAGGGTTCTCCTTTAGAAAAACACCCCAAAAGCTGTGAGTAGAAATCCTACATGTGACCTGTGGTGAATCAAATAAGTCTCTAAGGAATTTTAAAACACGGTGGTACTTGGTTATATAGGAGTTGATGTTTTATCTTCTCAACTGCAATAAGCAATTTCAGTGACATTTAAGAGATTAACAGAACCTTTTTCTACAGGGAAAGGATGAATTAGCTTTATTTTGTTCTTTCATTAGTTTACTTCTGATTCGAGGCGTTCATTTTCAGATTATGCTCTGTGAATTAACGTAGGAATCTCTTTTGATTATCTTAGAATATTCACTTCCAAAGATAATATCAAGCATAGGTCAAGATCAGACAGGCTTTCTTAAAGGGCAGCTGTCTTCTGATAACACTTGGCATCCTTTCAGTAGTCTACACTAAAATGCTCACATGGATCCTGTCACATGGTGTAGTGGAAGCATGCAGAGGGCACACTTTCAATATGAAGTACTATAGCTTTGTTTTTGGACATAGAATCATAGCCTGAGGTCATCTTAGACATAATATTCTGTGCTGGATCTAGGCACCATAATCAGAACATAGAATAGTAGCATTGGAGTTGAGGGGGAACCATTTTCCTTGAGGTTAGGTGATGACTTCTATCCCTTCCACATTTGATTCTTTTAACTATATGATCAACAGGACCTCGGATATATGGAACTTTGAGGCTACAGAGAGACCTTGCAGAATTTTTCTGTATACTGAGGATGTCCCTCTTTTATCACATAGCTGAGTATTTTCTCCATCACAGTTAATAATAACTTGAGTCCTCCAGTCCCAGTTCCCCAACAAATTTTTCCCCCCCATTCACTTATCATTCTTGGAGTAGGAATAAGCCATGCACACTGAAAAATGTTAATGCATGACTATATCTTTTTCTATGTGTGTGTATATTAAGTTAGTGCTGCGGTTCTCAAACTATGCGTTGGAACCCCAAAGTCTAAGCCCCAAAGGCAGCTTCTGGGGCTTCAGCGCTGGGTGGCGGGGCTCAGGTTACAGCCCCCTGCCTGGGGCTAAAGCCCTTGCGTTTCAGCTTTGGCCCCCCCGGCCTGGAATGGTGGGGCTTTCCCCCCGCCCCAACAGCAGAGTTTGGGCAGGCTCAGTCTTCTGTCTCCTCCTCCTGGGATCATGTAAAATTTTTGTTGTCAGAAGGGGAGTGCGGTGCCCTGAAGTTTGAGAACCCCCGAGTTAGTGGATCCAGTGGGATTGTGACTAAGAAAGACTTAAGAAACTGATGTCTCCCTTCCCCCGTTTTCATGTGGTTTCCATCTCTTCTAGCATTGTCCTACAAACATGCAACTTTGCTAAATTTCCTTTACATATGAGTAAGGCTCATCAACCGTCTACTTTTCTTTGTTTTCTTCTATTTCTCTGCATCTTAGCTTTCTCTTTTAACAGTATGAGTCAGATAAATAATTGTCTCATTATTTAATGACAGATCACTGTTGACTGGAAATTTTGTTGCTATGACAGCCCTTTTATTATTAATCATTACTTAACAAAACAAATCTTGACCAAATAATCTGAAAAAGATGCGATCTAAAGTCTTTGTAAGGCATACCCATTAATTTAACTGTACTAGTGTTGTACGTGTATTTGGAGGATGGAGATTAAACAGAACATCACAGATGTAAATTTGGTTCCAGTTCTTCCTAAGCTGCTCTGAGTCTTATTCTTACCAGGTTTGTTGCAATATTTATTTAGCCTGCAAACCTCAGGGTCAACCTGATTTGAATCTATGATAGCTACATTTCCCCCCTTTTCCTTTTTAGTCATTTTGGGTTACAAAGATGTCAGGACGTTTTGTGTCTGTATATATTGTATGTATCGGGGAAAGGCTGCAAGTGATAACTTTATTTCAGAAGTTCAGCAGTTTAATTAACAGCCATGCTGACAAATGAGAGATCTATATCTAAGTGTTAAAAAGCTATTACTGAAACAATTAGAATAGAAACAAAGAAATAAATGATCTAAGACAGTGGTTCTCAAAGTTTAGCAACCCGAGGACCCCCTTTTTGATTTACATTTTTTTGCAGACCTCCAAGTCCCCCAGTCGGTCTCAGGCCCCTCCCTCACTCCACGCCTTCCCCTAAGGCTCCTCTTCTGCCCCACCTCGTCCTGCCCCCCTGAACCCTACCCTCTCCCTTGCTTCTTTCCGCCCCCTCCCCCAAGCGTGACCCATCCCCAGCTGTTCCCTGGCATGTAAGAGGTACTGGGAGGGAGGGGAAGGAGTTGATCAGTGGGGGTGATGGACTTCTGGACTACCCTCGCGGACCCCCTGGGCTAGCCCTGCAGACCCTAGTTTGAGAAACACTGATCTAAGATAAGATAATGCAAGCCACAATTGATAGGAGCAAAATTAGATGTTGTGTTGTTGAGGTTTGGGTTGGGTTTTTTTTAATAAACATGAAGCTCAACATGAAGCTCAACAAATTAGTAGAGTAGAACCTGCTTTACATAATCTCATTTATACTCAAATAACAGGGAAATTCACTAAGTAATGACTTAATACTGGTAGTACAGTAACTGCACTGAGTTTAGCCATTAGGTGCTCAGTAATAGGTAGCACAGCCTTGTGCTGGAAATGTTGTAGGATCTTGAAGTTCCAAACGAGACCTCAGTTTAATGTCTAGTTTGACATTTGATATCTGTAACACTGCAGCAGAAGTAAGGATCCCCCTAGTTCTCTACAGCTGAGTCTGCCTTGAGAAGAAGGCCAAGATTTCTATAGGACATGTCCAGAGACCACTCTCTGGATGAATGTACACTATTGTTCTTCAGTATATAGCACCAGATTTTCCATTTCCTTGCACCAAGTGTAGTCAATTACACCAGCGCAGAGTGCAAAAAACTGCCATCTTCCATGTTCCCTTGTCCCATCTCCCATGGGCCTCTGCCTCACCCCTTGTTCCCTCTTCTGTGCTCTAAACTGTACCCTCACCTACATTCCAATTTGCTCCAGAGGACTCCTGGTCCTCCAACACCTTCTCCTTAAGTATCTGCAAACTTTCTTATCTTTTAGTGGTTTTAGTAAGGATATAATTTTTTCCCCATGAAATAAGTGCCATTTTTCATAGAGCAATATTATTTTTTATAAGCCAATATTGACAAAGCAATGCCTTATAGCATACTGGAAATATTTTTATATACCTGAATAATTAAAGATTTTCCTACTCTCTTTTTAGCTTGTTGGAAGTTTACTTGGAAAATAACCCAAGAGTCAAAGGATAGTGGGTATTGAACTTTTTAGAAACATAAACAGTTTCAACAAAAGCCACTTAGAAAAGCAGCTGGTACTTGTACTTCTGGAAAGTTTTGTTCAGTTGAGTTCATCCTAATGCTGGATGCTGTATAGATGCAAATTTTCTGGCTTTATGCTTCTGCATTTATCATTTAGCAGTGGGTAGCATAATGTGAAAAGGATCTTTCAGCACTTACACTGTGGGCTGGCCCACAAAGACAACTAATTGCAGTATTTGTCAAATATGGAAAGTGTTGCAGTAGCCGGTCAAATCAGAATGATATGTCCATTACATTCAGTTCTGCTGAGATGACTTCTTCAGTTGTGCTTTCACTGGATAAACAAAAGGCTGGATGCTGGAATAGATCAGAATGGCACTGAAGGGTAAAAAACTCACACTGTTTCAAAACATTTTGCAGATGGCTGATAAAAATATGCATTCTGCTCCAGTAGTCATGAAGCTTCTGGCCACAACCTTCTATGGTTGTTTTTAATTTTTGGTAGCTTATACATAAAAGTTTTCCCCATATATTTTTGAAGGTGGCAAATTCCCATAATTCCTAAATTCCAGACAATAGCTCATCACATACGTGATGAGCTATTGTCTGGACAGTTCCATCCATACTTTCTAAGCACTTACCCTATTAAAGGCACATGTTGTGCTACTTCCTTAACACCAGGTTTGAATTTTGTAACAAGGAAAAATGACTCTTTTTTTTTATAGATCACACACTTTTCTTTGAAACAAGAGCGGTAGCCATGCAAGAATTCTTCATGATAGAAACCAGCAAGGAGCCAAATGTTCCATTTTGTGATGCAGGTGTTGGAGAATTTTGCTTTGAACCTGTTAGATCTATCACATCTTTCTGTCCATGTAGACTTAGCTGTGATTTTTTTTAACAGCTACAATAAAGCACTGAAAAGCTCTGCATATAAATGTCTCCCAACAAGTTTAGCAGGTGCAAATATTATGCATTTATTATTTATTTCGAATCGTGTCCAAAATGTGCTCAGAGTTGTTGTCGCCATGTTGGTCCCAGGATATTAGAGAGACAAAGTGGGTAAGGTGTCGTATCTTTTATTGGACCAACTTCTGTTGTTGGAAGAGACAAGCTTTGGAGCTTCTGTAGAATTCTTCTTTAGGTCTGGGAAACTAACTCAGTGTCGCCGCTAAATACAAGGTGGGACAGATTAATTAGCATAAGTAGTTAACACCTATTTCATGCAACCATTCCTGGTGAAGGGGTCTGTTAACACCCACCCCCCCCAGTCATAGGAAAGGAAGGGAGGGAGGGGGAAGCAGCTGGGGAAGGGGGCAGTTGTTAGATAGTTGTAGTAAGCCATAAATAAAGCTGTAAGAACTGTACAGACAGATAGGAAAACAAAGTCTTGGCACTCAGAGCTTAAAATCTAAAATACAAAGATCTGACCTAGAAAAGGAAGGTACATGAACTGCATTGTGTTTTCTCCTAGCGCTTCCTTATGCGTAGGGCGTTGTCTATCATAAATCTCCAATGATATTTTTGGGTAGGATTTTCAGAACTGTTCAGCTTTCCCCTAACTCTACTCCCATTGAAATCATTAGGAGTTATATCCCCGACTTCAGTAAGAGTAGTTATGCCAATGCTGAGAGCTTTCAAAAATCCCATCCTTTATGTCTTTCATGGGAAATTGTCAGTTCCATCTTCTTCATGAATTGCATGACAACTGTAACTGCAGCTTTTAGATACTGACACTAAACTCTGGCCAACTGCTTATTGTGTGGTCTAGGGATATTCAGAGGGTTCCTGAATTTCCTTCAATCCTAGCCCTACTCCAAAGAATAGGCAAGATATGAAGACAGCAAACAGCACAGCTGAGATTACTGGATATGAGCAAAGCTAAGAGTCTTGTTCTGATGGAGATCAGGAGAAAAGGCTGTTTTTGTCTGAGATTTCTGTTGAGGTTCGAGATGGTTCTCTATTGTCTGAACTGGTGCTTCCTTCTCCCACTCCTAGTGCATGCTAAGCTAGATAGACACCTTGAAATTGCTATCCATGAATTGTTTCATAGAGCTAGATAATATATGAACTGCCTGATAGTGGCCATATATGTAGGGAAGCAGAGTAGACAAATAGCAAGTTAATGGTTTTTGAGTCTTTGAGAGGCATCCATGCCAAATGAGCCTGGAGATCACAGTTGTCTCTAGTGGAAGGCTGACTCTGTCACAAAACCACCTCAGATAATTTAGCAGAACTGGTCGATTTCTCTGCTCAGCAGAGGATTGTGATGAAAACAGTTATGAAGGTTGAATTACTTCTCCACCTTAGGGGAAATGTATTACAGATTAGTGTTGAGGTCAAAAGCAAGACATTTTGAAAAAAGATGCACTGAAAGCTATCTGTACTAGGTATTTCCATGTAAAAAAAATAAATCAGAGTTACTTAAAAAGATAATAACTTACCCTAATGAAACTAGATGACCACAGAGGAATCTATAGTGAGCATAGAGAAAGAGATAATTATTGTTGATCCAGGGAGAAGAAATAATTAAGATTTAGCAAATGACTTGTTTTCTGCTTCTAACTTCGTTTTTTATATTCATGAGATTCAGTATTGCTGTCCAGATAGCCCTGGCATTTTTGCTAAATAGATTAATACCCCACTGTTCATTTATATACTTGGAAGTGATCCAGAGTTGAGTAAGCGTGCAGAATAATATTACCTTTCTCTGTGAGACATTGGGTCAGAAGTTGAAGTGGTTTGTCAGATAAGCGTGTCTGCATGCTGCCCCAGGTTATATTGTACCTGTGGATTATATAGAAACTTCAATCTCTACAATTGTCACTTGTCTTTCTTTCCTAACATAAGAACATTTTTAGTTTTACTGCTCAAAGTAAAAAACAACAACTTTTTTTTAATATATGAAGGTTACCTACAGCACCATAATAATAGGTTCATTAACAGAGACTCGAACTACTGTCATTTTGATAGCTATCCCTACTTATGTATATAAATACAGATGGGATTTGTCATTTAATAATTTACCTTTATCCTGTCCAATGACATCTGAAGATGTTTGACTAAGCCTTGCGCAATGTTGAATTTTTTCTGCATACATGTAAAGCAAATTGAAATATGTTAGCTCTGTAGAATAGCCTCCTGATATAAAGGATCTTTTAATATGAAAACATGGTGTTTTCCTGACATAGGGTTTTGTCTGTATGAAAAATATATGCATCTTCGATATTATGAGTCACAATTAATTTAATTATTAATGAGCCACATGCACACTAAAGTTAAAGTGATTCTTCTATAAATTACAGTACGGTACTATTCTATTGTATAATTCATGAGTAACTTCCTGTAGAAATACTGAATGAATAGAAGCTAGTAATTTAATTTATATGTAATGGGTTAATGTTTAGAGTTCTTTCAGAGGACCTGTTAGTTTAGGGTAAGAACAGAAGTTTGATTACAGATTAAAGAGTGTGACCCATTCTATAAAATATAAAAAGCTGGGATTTTGTTGAAAATAACTGTCCAGAAATCTGTTTATTACCTCACTCATGGTCATGTGCTATTATAGATCCAGCTCTAACTTCCGTTCACTTCAGTGGGAATTAGATCACAGAGCTTAATTTTGCACCCATTGAAGTCATTCCGTAGTGTGGTGGACTTTGCTCAGCGCAGGATCAGGTCCACAAACCAGCAAAAATATACCATATCATTTCATTTAGTTTAAGATCTTTCTTTCTTCACCTATATGAGGTTGATTCATATTTCTTGTTATACTGTCCCATGAGTTCATTTCATTTCACGGGAGAAACCTTCAGACTTTGTGGCTGCTAATATCCGTTATGGATGAACAACATTTCTGTTTTGTTTTTCAAGCTTATCCTCGTATATTACAAACTCCATACTTAGGCTATGTCTACACTACAGCTTACATTGGAATAATTTATATCACTGAGGGGTGCCCTTTGAGTGACATAAGTTACACTACATAAGCGTCAGTGTGGACAGTGGTATGTTGGTGGGAGAGCTTTTCCTTTCAACAAAGCTACGGCTTCTTACAGAGGTGGTTTTATTATACCAATGGGAGAGCTCTCTCCCGTTTGGCATAGAGCATTTTCACCAGACGTGCTGCAGTGATGAATGTGTGGACAAGCCCTGGGACACGATAACCAACCATACATGATTTTCTAGTAGAATTAATTAAGCACCAATTTCTGAGCATTGCTTATAAGAACCACACTCTATTGAGAATAATCATTTCTGTTTATTAGAATGAATTCTTAAGGTCACTTCTGGTATGTCAAAGCAAAAATCTTAATTAGGATAAGTTGAAGACTTTAAGAAAATTGATTGTGATGGCTTAGCAAATTGGAAAAGATTGGAAGAGCTTGCCATTACCAGTACTGTCAGCAATGAAAGCCTATTTTTGTCTGTCTGAGGATAGCAGTTTTAATATCCTTTTGTATGCTAAACAGGCAACGTTTTCATGCATTGATAAAGTAATACATTATTTAACAAAACTGAATAAATCTATTGAAATCAGCCAGAGAAGCGTACATAATTAAATAACTCTTGCATTTCCCCAATGTAATCAATCCTAGGTTTGCACTGACTGGGGTTCTGTAAATCCACATATACAGGGTTGAAGTTTCTTTTAGCGTGTAGAATTTAGATGTCATTTTTTATGTACAGAAGCATCCTACAGTTGGGTTTCAGCTACATTTTAAACATCTTTAAAATCCTTATGTACCAATTTTTGCCAGCGTGCTCCCATTTTGTTTAGATGAGTTTTGATTCCCAAAGCGAGGAGATTAAGCCATAAAGGTGATATACAACACTGGCAAGTTTTCCAGAAACTTCAGTGTAATGTATTAGTTGTTCACTACAGGAGAACTGCATCTTCTTTTGATTAGACATGAAAATTAATTTGATGGTGTTACCCAGGCCCAAGTGGCCATTTGTTGACATCACAAAACTATCTGCTAATTTGTTGCTATTTCCTTTCATCATTCTGGACCAATTTAGGACTGAAATAATTGGGAACGGGGGACTTCAGAGCAAGAAGTATATGCACAAGCAAAGCTGTGCAGAGAGCTTGCTCACTATTACCTGCACTCCACCTGGATCTGTACAGGAATTGCTATACTGGTTTAGATACAGGGACCATCTAGTCCAGTATCGTGTCTCTGACTGCTGTGGCATAAGAAAAAGTAAGAAAGCCTGTAACAGGCAGTTATTAGACAATCTGTCCCCAGGGAAAATTCACTCTTAATCTCCAACTGTTAGAGACTAGTTATGCCCTCATGCATGAAGGCTTTATGTTCATTACAAAATTATTGGATTTTTCTTTTTAATATTTACCATTATAATGCTGGAATTTTCATTGTTCCCATAAATGTTCAGGTACAATGTTTATAATCCTGTTAATCTCTTAGTCTCACTGGCATCTTGTGGCAAGTAATTCCATGGGCTAATTTCCATTTGAGTTTTGAATTTGGCACCTGTCAATTTTATCTAATATCACCTTGATTTTGTATTAGGAGAGGATGGATAGAAAATTCGACCTGTCTGTCTCAGCGGGTGAGGGTAATTGATTGGGCTGGCAGAGAAGGGAGACAACCCCAAGCAGCAAGGGAGGGAGACATACCCAAGGTACAATCTGGATGGATGAACAGCCCTTTCCCCTCAGTTCTCCAACCTGAGATGCCTCTTACGCTGCTTCGCTTGTCTGCTCAAACGCAGCCTCCAGCATCTAAGTTACTCCCAGTTATATTGTATGAGTGCTATAGATATCCATTCTTGAATTACACTTCAGAGCACCACCAGCAAACTCCCAGTCCCAGACTTTGCCCAGAAGTGTGCATCTTGTACTGCCAAGCTTTCTCTTGGACAATACAAGCTCATATAAAGTCCATCATTTTATTAATAGAAAATGATATACACAAATCCTTTTATCCAAAGTAGAGTTTCCCAACCACTTCAGTACAAACACACTGGTTGAGATAAAATAATAATAAAAGTTTATTTACTACAAAAGGATAGATGTTAAGTAATGAGGCATAACAGTCAGAAATGATTACAAGAAAAATAAAAGTAAAACGCAACTAATTTAACAAACTAGAGTGACTTCAAAGCAAAAGTCTATCTCACCACATTTAAACAGTCTTTCTGTCTGAACGTCTTTTAGTCAGGATCCCTTCCCCAGTCCAATGCTGCTTCCTTTGCTCTTCAGGTGTCATGGACTCCACAGGCGAAGAGAAAGGGAGGAATGATTTGGAGCATTTGCTCTCCTTTCTTGTAGTTCTTTCTCTTCTTTGAGAAACATCTTCAGGAGACAGAAAGTCTGTGTGGATGGAAACCCCAAGCTGTCTCTGTAGATTTTTCTCCCACGCCCTCTTTCCTGCCAAAGAATGGCCACTTAAACAAGTGATGGTCCATTTGATTTTGTTGACACCTGGCTTAGGCGTCAGCTTGCCTTTTGTTTCTCGGAGAACTATTTGTGGCCATTCCCCAAGCTTGGAACCTGTTTAAGTAATACCGTACAGAGGAATCTTATAACTTCTCATACAGTGTTGCCATGCACATTTTACTAGGATGATACTGATCAGCAGATTATGAGTTTTCAGATGATACCTGATGAGGAATACTTTGTACAAAATTTATCATAAGCCTGGGAAAGGGGTGAACACACAGGGGCGGCTCTAGGTATTTTGCCACCCCAAACAAGGCAGGCAGGCTGTTGCCTGGAGCCGCCCCTGGCCTCAAGGCAGCTTTGAGAATCCCAATTTCTTTGTTTATTCTTGTCGGGAAGGATGTTCTGGTGCTGGCCTGAGACACCAAAGAACAGGGTTCCATTTCATGGGATGAGGGCCAGGAGACCTTCCTTTTATTCTGTACTGTGAGTAAGAAACTTGAGGCCAGATTTTTTAAGGCTTGTAGGGACCCAGAGGCAGGGCCAGCTCTACTGTTTTCACCACCCCCAAGCAGCACGCTGAATTGCCGCTGCGGAAGGCGGGGGCAGTCCGTGTGCCCTTAGGGCTGCTCAGTTTCTGTCTTCAGCCGCTGCGGACAGCTGAACATAGAAGCTGCCACTGAATCGCCAGTGCCGGAATGCGCTTGCCGCCCTAACAGCACACGGACTGCCCCCGCCGTCCGTGACAGCAATTTGGCGTGCTGCTTGGGGGCAAAAACACACAGACTGCTGCCCCTTGCAGATTGCTGCCCCAAACACCAGCTTGGGGTGCTGGTGCCTGGAGCTGGCCCTGTGAACACAGAGGTACAGATTGTCACAGAGACACTCAAGGTAAGATAACTATTTCCTCCACCCCCATTGGAGTCTCTGGCACCCATTGGCCAATTGCCAGGGAGGGGTTCTGATTTGCTTGTCTTCCCCCCCATCCAGCTCCAAAGATTTAATCTGAAGCAAAGGTCTTAAGGAACCTCTTGTGGCACCATTCCAGGAACACAACCCTACCTATCATGAGCTAGGAATGAGAATCTGGTCTGGAAGATGCTGCAGGTCTTGCTGATATCCCATTCTGGGTCAGGAAGGGATTTTTTTCTCCCATAGGGCCAATTGGCTGAGTCCCAGGGAGTTTTTCACCTTCCTTGCAGAATCTTCAAACCACAGAGGGCTAATCAGGAATGTGCTTAATACCTAGCTGAGGTAGTTGCTTGAATTTCAACTTGTGGTTGGTTTCCAATGCAACTAAAAAGGCTAAAATAAGCTGTTTCCAGAAGTAAAAAACCTGGTATTTTGCTCATCTGGTGGGATAGGGTAAGACCTCATGGGCCGAGGTTCCAACTCTTGTGTCCCAATTGATAAGGCTCAGAGTGAGTTGTTGTGGGGGTGGGGGGAGAGTGGGCAGGCTGAGGAGAGCCTACCCTGACTTTCAGGTTATATGAGAGGAGCCCTGTAATTGCCACACTAGAACCGCTTAAATTCCTGGTATAAGAGAGTACAGGTGATGGGCAAGTAGCGCGCCTCCCCTGGTTTTGGCTAATAAAATGTGCAGCTTTATACCTTTTCCACACAATTAATTGTTATGTATATGTTCATCATGCCTCCTCCTATTTATAAGAGATACTTATAGTAAACTTATAATTCAAATCACTACTTTGTTGGATATCAGATTCACTAGAAATTCAGTGCACTATGCATGGTTTGTTGGTTTTGTTTTTAAAATGATTTCTTGATATGTGCCTTCCCTGTCTTGTCCAGAAGTACTCAGAACACAATAAAACAGATTTGAGAATGGAAAGCAATCTCTGTTCTATCAGACAACGTACAAAAAGTGTGAATCTTGCACAACTAATGAACCAACTTATAGGCAGATCTCTTAGGGAAGAAATTATCGGACTTTTTAATATACAGTTCAATTAAAAAGAAATCATGCTTTAACCAAAAGTTTCTAGTTTCTAGTTTAACTTTAACTTTTCCTATACTATGTGTTATGGACTATATTCTGCTTTTGAGGTGCAAAAGATTTATAACAAACTGAATAATACATTTGACCATGTTAACAGAAAATTTTACAATGAGCAGACATGCTGCAACAATGCTCCATGATTGCTGATTGCAATGCTCAATTGCTGAATGCATTTGTATCTGACGTTATTTTTTTGTTTTAACCAGTATCTTATTCCATAAGGAATATATAGTAAATAGTTACAGTTGGCAGGGGTGAGTGAGGAAGAGGTTCAAGAGACTGTTGGAAAGTGTGAAGTAGTGGTATTTATTTTTTCCACTCCGTTTTTGTTGCTGTGATGAAAATACAGTACAGTGGTTACTATAACTATGTTATTCCATAAACAGCAATATATTTTCTAGTTTTGAACCTCCAGTTGTTATTTTCCCAAAGCTCGGTTTGATTTATAAGTGCATGCACACATTCACTGCACCCTGATGGACTGCTGCTACACATTAATTTAAATGTAGATCTTTATTCTTGTTGAAATAGGCATTACCTACTCACTCTGAATGCCACACTTCATGCTGTGGAACTTTCCTTATAGTATTTTTCATGAGCTAAACCTTTGGTAGTCAGACACCTTGAGTACTTTGATAAAGGTGTCAAACCAATAAAGGTATCAGGGTTATTTGTAACCCCAGGTTAGGAATTGTTGAACCCTGGGTCCCAACCTGATGATTCAGCAGCTTCACCAGCAGCTTCAGCATTATGTTGGCCGAAGCCCAACCACCCAAATCCCAGACTTCCTAGTGCCCTCCCAAAATGTTTCTGTTTTAGCCCTTTGTTCGTGGTGCAGTGCAGGGGAACTTGACTGTCCACCAAAACTGTCTGTCCAGAGGACAAAGAAAGTTGGCCTGTGGGATAGTTTTTGGCAGACTCCCAGAGCACGAGTCCAGTGGGCCTGTGTCTACACTGCAAAGCAAAAGGGCTTGAACCCTAAAGTCTCTGCTTGACTCAGGTGCAGACCCTCCAACCCCATGGGGACCCAGGGTCTGAGCCCTGGATGTGCGAGATTTGTGTGTTGATAGAAGGAGGGTTAGGCTTCAGTCTGAGTTGGAACCCTGGGCTTACACTGCAGTGCAGACAAACCCTATGGGGCTTGGGCTATGGGGTTGTTTAACTATAGTGTAGACATTTGGGCTTGCGTTGGAGCCCAGGTTCTGGAACCTTCCACCCTTGCTGGATCCCAGAGCCCAGGTTCCAGCCCAAACCCAAACATCTATATCACAATTAAACAGCCCCATAGTCAGCTGATACAGGCCAGCCATAGGTGTTTGATAGCAGTGTAGACATACCTTTAAGAGTCTGTTCTGAATCATTGTTCAGCTTAATGCTTCTCAGCACCATAATTGCATAATGCTCTGAGTATGCTGCTGCAAGCCTTCTCTTCTGGCTAGGGGAGGGGAAATGACAGCATACTCAATATTTTCATTATTTTTACTACAGTTTATTCCCATTATTTCACCGCTATTTCCTGCCCATATTGGGCCCTAGTAACTTGCAAATAATAACCAAATTAAATGTTTACAGTGTTGTTGCAGGGTATTGATCCCAGGGTACTAGATTGACAAGGTGGGTGAAGTAATACTTTTATTGGACCAATCTCTGTTGGTGAAAGAGACAAGAAGAAGAAGAAGTTGAAGAAGAGCTGTGTGTAAGTTCAAAAGCTTCTCTTTCACCAACAGAAGTTGGTCCTTTAAAAGATATTATGTCACCTACCTTGTCTCAACCATAATAAATGTCTAACCTGCAAGGCCAGGCAAGTGCTTATTTGGCTAATGCCGCTGTTTTTTTTCTGGAAATAGTTGGGGATGAGCGCAGTCTTTTATTGCCAGAAGAGAGGAGAGAAACATGTTTAACTTATGCATTTCAGGTTGCCCAATCCACAGAACAGTATGCAGTAGACATGCTGTGACTAGGCTGCCTTGATATTTTTTGTTATTTATTACTTACAAATTATTTTAAAATTGCTTTGTAATAACAGTCTGGTTTCATTTCTCTCTTTTGTATCACTGCTTTTTCTCTACTGCTTCATTTTTATTTCCAGCATTGCAATCATGGCACACTAAGAGAATAGCTGTTCGTCAGTATTTTAAGGTGGAATACATTTCGTATTCAGTAGCAATCTTGTGTGTAGATGTTAGGTGGGGTATTTTAGTGGGCTCAGACACTGGGTTTGGATATTTTGTTTTTAAGAATGAAGGGGAAGTAGACTAGTGCTTAGCTGCCTGGCCAGATCTGTCATTGGCTTTACCAAATGCCATAGCAGAGGCAACACCAAGGCAATTAGTGCAATTGTCTGCTGAGCCTGCAAGAGCCAAAATAATTTCAGAGTTTGTCATCTGTTTACTGCAGTATTGTGAATGAAACACTGGTTTTGGAAGTGACCAATAGAGAGCAGGAGAACTGGTTCAATCAATATTTTAACACATAATTGCAATTTTAAAACAGAACAAAATATATTCATAGAAATTTCTATTTAAAATACTTTTTAACTGAGACTTTAAAAAATATTCAACTGGAGATTAGCTCCCTCCTCTCGTGATCTCCCCCTGCCAAGCATATGTACACACCCCGACCTCGTCTCACCCTTTTCTTAGAAATTCCTTTGCTTCTGTCCATTTTTCCTCCCCGCCCCCCACAGCTGCCTACTATCTCTTGGTCTTCACTACAGAAACTCCATTGACCAACCCTGACATTCCCTCAATCACCCTATTTCTCACCACCTTCCCTCTCACAAAAGTGACTGAGGAAGTGGTGTTCTCTTCTATTTAAAATCACCTCCCGCATAGATTGATTTCAATCTAGGGTTAGCTTTGGTTCTAGTACAGAAACAATTTTCTTCCCTTATGATCACCACTGTGTCCTTTCTGGTTATGACAGTCCCTTCTCCCTTTTCATTCTACTTGGCCTTTGACAACAAGGACCACTTCTCCCTCCTACACAACTTCCTTAGCTATTTTTGGTGTATCTAGTTGCCTTCTGTCATGGCTCCAGTCCTATCTAATAAATCAAATCTATTTTTCTCCACTACTGGCTCTCCCTCTGAATCAAAATACATGGTAGGGAGAAACTGAATATTGGACAGGCCTAAAGAATTGGTCGGCAAGGTTTCAGAGGGGAGACAGTGAGTGAATCAGTGTGGCAGATATGTGAGATGATGTAAGCAGAGGTAAAAACAAAACAAAAATACCTGCTAATGAAATCTAAAGTGTTGAGTATATTTAAGCTAAGAAGAATAGATTAAATAACAATAATAAAGCAATTAGCCTAGGGTTACTATATTGGGATTTTAAAAGAAAAGGGGAAATCACAGTGAAAGTAATAGTAAAACAAAAGGAGTGCCCCCCTCCCCCATGCTTTTCGCCATGTTTTGTCTATTTAGATTGTAATCTTTGTTTCAGGCAGTCACCTGTCTTCCTTTATGTCTATAACGTGTCTTTCGCACCTTTGGATGCTACATATTAATAATAATACAAGTGTGGAAAGGTTGCACAGTGAGTAGCCACACACACTTCATGATGTACAGCAGTGGTTCTCAAAGCTGGTTGGCCGCTTGTTCAGGGAAAGCCCCTGGCAGGCCGGACCGGTTTGTTTACCTGCCATGTCCGCAGGTTCGGCTGATTGCGGCTCCCAGTGGCTGCAGTTCACCACTCCAGGCCAATGGGGGCTGCGGGAAGCAGCACCGGCCGAGGGACATACTGGCCGCCCTTCCTGCAGCCCCCATTGGCCTGGAGCGGCGAACCGCAGCCAGTGGCAGCCGCAATTGGCCAAACCTGCAGATGTGGCAGGTAAACAAACCAGCCTGGCCCATCAAGGGCTTTCCCTGAACAAGCAGCAGACCGGCTTTGAGAACCACTGCTGTACACCACTGCTGCAAAACAGCTTTATGTTAACATTGGAATTGGGCACGGTTGTCTGGCAGTGCGTCCACAAGTGCTTGAAGCCTCTGCCTCTGACTTGACATCTGGGATGAAAGCCTTCACCTGTTGAGTCAATGAGAGTTTTGCCTTTGAGTTCAGTGGAGGCAGGATTTCACGCATGGTTTTCAGTTGCGATTGAGGATAACTGTGTTAATCCTGACCAACTAAATTTGTGGTGTCTTCCCATATTTGCTCATTTAAAAGATTTTGTTTAAACTTCCAAATGGCAAGAAAACCAGACCCAAGCCTAAAAGCATACTATTAATTAACCAAGTTGTGCCTACAAATCAGAGTCTTCTACACTGTTTGTGCAGTGCCTAGCACAACAGAGCACTGGTTTTGGTTGGGTCTAGGCACTACTATAATAAACATGACTAAAAATAATTAATAATAGTATTCTCAAAACAGAGGATTATGTTTTGAACCAAACATGCTGCAATTCCTGAATACATTTGTGGGAATAAGGAAAAGAGATTTATATTTATATGCAAATTTATTGCTCCTTGTTGGTTTAACATAGAACCAACTTGATTTTAAGATATATATTGTTCATTATAAAAATATACAAACAGTACGTAATGTGTACTGCAGATACAGTGTATGCATATGTATGACTTTAACTGTACAGATAAAGAGTTATATATTTTTGGAAGTTATGCACTTTTAGCTCCAAAATAGCATCTGCAGTAATGTTTTGATCTTTAACAGCTCCAATTGTGTTACAGTGAATAACTAAATCTTTGAACTGGGAAACTAATAATTTCAATTAACTCTGCTCAGTGTTCTACAAAGTGTAACTCTGGTTTGAATAAAAAGCCCGAAAAGTACCAGTTGGCTCCTTCAAATCTAATCTAAGGAGAAGAAATGTTGCCGCTGCTATGCAAATGCACTGATAAGTACATGATAAGTTACCAAGGAAATACTTCTCCAGCAGTGTTCAGGATCCCAAATCATGCTGAGCTGAGGGTGTGAGAAGCGATTAAGCATCCAGTTCTTCCATCTGTACTACAGCAGGTCTGTAGCCAGCATACAAGATGATCAACAACCCCAAGGGAATATGGCTTACCAGCCAATGAATAATCTATTTTGCAGTTTTGTGATTTATAGATTGATTTTTAAACTGGAAATTGCCAAAGTAGCAGCCTACCTGCCAGTAGTTTCATCTTTGCCAAGTATTTTGTGCTGGCATTCAAATAATCTGAAAAGTCCAATTAAAAAAAAAATTGAAGTCTTTTTGAAACTATTTCACTAACAGTAAGGAAATTTCAAAGGAATATAATAATATTTTATGTTAATCTCTAGAAACCTGTAATTGTTTCATGTACACTAGATGGCCTATAACAGGGCGACAGTACCTTGAGCAGTGATTTTGTCAGAAGGCGAATTAAGCAGGGCCAGACCTCGATGGAATTCTTCCAAGGAAAAATCAATCTAGTGCAGGTGCTGGAAGTTGGTTTAGTTGATTCAGTAGGTGCTACTCTTCCTTCTGAGTCAATAATTAACTAACGTGGAGAGCAGCATTCTGTGATCTACAGAGCTAGGATTTGACTATGATCATGTAGTTTAAAGCTGTAATGTGAGGGCATATGAACTCCTAGATGAATGGAGTCAAGGCACATAACGAGTGTTCTTGTACAGGTGATGAAAGGTAGATCAGGCAATAAGAGGTGAGTGAAAAAGAGTATAGGGTCCAGAGGTCATGCGTGTTAGACAGAGAGATAAATGGGAGATGAGTCGGGGGAACAATTGTGTTGTCTTCAGTCAGTGGAAGCTGCAGATCTCGGCTCCTGTGTTGGAAAACTTTTGTCCTTAGCATTATGTGCATGGCTTTATAGACTTTCAGGTCTAATCTGTCCAAGTCCTAAGACAATTCACCTCTACAGTAAGTATCATCACCCCCATTTTATGGATGAGGAAACTGAGGCACAAAGAGGGGAAGTGAGTTGCTAAAGGTCACTCAAGTAACCAGTAGCATAATCAGGAGTTGAATTAAGGTCTCCAGAGTTCTAGTCCAGTTCTCTAGCCAGTAGACCAAATATCTCTTAAAGTAAGACTTTATGCACGTGGGATCTGATCCTAAATGAGGCTGGCCACCTCCTGAGAACAGGGGTGCTGGAACAATTCGTGTTGTGGGGGTGCTGAGAGCCATTGAACCAAACTGTAAACCCTGTATATAATGGAAACCACTTCAAGCCGGGGGTGTGGCAGCACCCTGAGCAGCCCTAGTTCCAGCACCTATGCTTGAGTGGTGCTGAGTACATTCAATTTCCATTTACTTGAGTCAGAGATGATAACAGTCAGTATCTCCAAAGATGCATTCAGTACCTTGCAGAATTGAGTCTCGATATGTAAAGTTGTCTAAACGAACAAACTTAAGAACATTAGTGCTTTGCTGAATTAGGGACTTAGGGCAGAAAGGTTTTTATTTCCACTCATTTTCACATTCAGAGCTCATTCTGTTTTTTAAATATAAGAGAGAGATACATGATAAAATGTGTTCAATTACAATAAATATTTGCCACAATAAATACAGTCCTTATATAAAACACATAAAAGAATATGACACTTAAAAAACAAATGCAACAAACCCTTGAACTTTAATAAATATGGAAATAAAAAGGTAGAGGAATTTCCTCCAAAAGGAAATTTACCTGTTGTAAGGACTACAGGATTGGCTTTATGGTGATTAATTACTACTTTCATTTCCTCCATTACTTGCCAGTTAAGACAGTTACAAAATTACTTGTACAATTCTTTATTAATTAACTCAGTGTATAGGGGATGCCTTTGTGCATTAAATTCCATATAGATGGCGTAAAGTTGTTTTTCGTGTTGCCATTTAATTTGGGTGCATGAATGCACAGAATGGATTATACTTCTGTATTGGGTCTTTTTGGATCAGTATGTAGGCTGGTATTGCCTGCAAATTGTTTCTTTTATACATTAATATCCATTATAGGTTTGTTTTTAAGTTTCATTGTTCATATAATATATATTTTCCCCTTCCATATGGTATAATTATAGAGCATATATTATTACCTACCTAATCTGGCTAAGCATTTCTTTTCTGTGATGTTAATTTTGCCTAATTCTTCATCCACTAAATGTAGAATTAATAGTATTGGTAACTTGTTTCTTGGAGACTGCCTGCTTAACAGTATCAGAGGGGTAGCCATGTTAGTCTGGTTCTGTAAAAGCAGCAAAGAATCCTGTGGCACCTTATAGACTAACAGATGTTTTGGAGCATGAGCTTTTGTGGGTGAATATGCATCCGACAAAGTGAGTATTCACCCATGAAAGCTCATGCTCCAAAACGTCTGTTAGTCTATAAGGTGCCATAGAATTCTTTGCTGCTTAGCAGTGTTTCACATTAATAGGGTAGTTGAAACTGTAGCTAATGGATTGGTCAGAGTTGGTAAGCTTCCGAAAGGCTTCTTACAGTGGTCTTTCAGAGTGATCCCATGAACATTATGTAAAAGTATACACAGTACCCATTGTGAAGTATTCAAACTAGAAATTCAGTGGATGGTTAAGTGTCTGATTTTGCCACCTCTACTCTCCATGAAATCAGTAGGACTACTTGTAGTGCAAGATATATTACTCAACCTCAATAAGAGTGGCAGAATTTGGACTCTGAGCCATGAAACGTTCAGAATCCTTTTACATTCTTGCTTTTTCCATTGTTGTTTAAAAGAATGTTTTCAAATTTTGAAAATACAGATCTGGATGTTAAATTCGGTGAAGATTCTGTTTGAACTGAGCATGCTCCAGCGCCGTGATGCAGGGATGTACAGGTTTTTTCATGTAATTGCTCCTCTCATTTGCTGCAGGCTGCTGTATTGCAAGGCACATGAACTGAGAGCGGGGAGATGGCCTCTCCAGTGACCTAAGTGCTCCTGCAGGAGCTGGAAAGCGTACAGGTGAAGAGGAGGAAGGGAATAGAAACCGAGGGGGATGAGAATTGAATAGGTGCAGGGAGAGTTGTGGGCAGGATTCAGGGGATGTGGGATGGAAAGAAGCAGAGAGGATGAGGTCTGGTGAATAGGAGCAGAAGGGGTGGGAGTCAAGAGCTCTAGGAATTATTCATGGTTGTGTAATAAATGGTGGTTGTCTGTAGGATCTCTGACTCATTTGTTGCAGAGGTGGGAAGGTGTGCAGTGAACGAGGCAGAGGATTGCAGGAAGAGAAGGGAAGACCTCGTGGTTATGGCAGTTGAATGCCACCCTGAACAATTATATTCTATCCTTGCCTCTGCCACAGAGTTCTTATATTGGGCATGGTACTTATACCAGTTGGCTATTCATTGTGTGTGCACCTCATTTTCAGGCTGCTCAACATAGGACGCCTATGTCTACATTTGCAGAAGTGCTGAGCACTCGAGACGGCTGGAACTCTGCTTTGAACATATAAAGTGCTATGAAAATGTGAAGTACTTTGAAAAATCAGGCCCTAGAGATCTCAAGTTGGGCAACCAAAAATAGAACACACTTTGACAATTTTGGTCTTAGTATCTCGGTGCCTCGCTTCCCCACTGTAAAATGGGAATAATAACCCTACCCCCCATTTCACAGAGGTTTTGTGAAATTCATTAATTTTTAGAGAAACATTCAGATACTAGGTTGAGAGCACCAGTGAAATACTAATGAGGAAATTTAAAACAATGTATTCAGTGCAAGATTTGGGTGGTATGCATTAAATAAGGCTTTGGGCAATATACTGAATGAGGCAGGGGTTCTGAGGAAAAAAGTAGTATGTGTTCATGAAATCAGAGGTGGTATCATAATGCATACACACAAGGGGGCTAAATTCAAGTTTCATGGGCAACCTGAATTCTAGCTTTCCTAACGTTTGAATGCTGGACTTTGCAACCATAACATTCTTTTAAAATAAGTTTTTGGATGTCATCTTAATATGAGTTCAGGATGTGGTACGGTAGCTGCTGTGCTAAGCTAGAGGTTGGATGGGACATGGGACATCAGAGGAGGGCATGGATGGAAGGAGGATAAAAAATTGGGAAGAAGTGTATGGAGGTAGGCCTATGCTAGGGGACATAAAAGAAGAATAGAGGCGGGAATTAGGTGGGAAAGAATTTCAGAGTAGGGACCTGTGGGACACATGGATAAATGGTGTGGAGCTGTGCTTATCAGCATAACATTAGAGGAGATTTCTAAGGAAAGCAGGAGGGAGGGGGTTTATGGACAGGAGCTGCTGGGGCATTGAGGGAGGATGAAGGGGAATGGAGAGGATTGGGAGGTGAGAGGACATAGAGGGTGAAGTGACAGTGAAAAAGGAACTGTCTGGATCCCTTTAGCTGATCATTTCCAGATTTGTTAACATTACTTTTCCAAATTATAGAATTATTGTAAATATTTTGGGGGCTGTTAGGTGGACTCTGTGGAAACCAAGGGACTGTGTTCAATTATCCATTGATCAAAGTCTTTAAATCAAAAGTGAATGTCTTTCAAAAAGTGCTGTAGCCTAACCACAATTGTTGAACACAAAACAGGAGTATCTGGGTGACGTTATATAGCTTGTTATTCTGGTGGTCAGATTAGATTAACATAATGGTCCTGGCTGCCTTTGAATTTTATGAAACATGCTTTCAACCTTAACTCTAGCAATATATTTTTGTTTGAGACAATGGAAAAGGTACAAAATTTAAATGCATGGTTCCCTTAGCCACTGTAGCACTCCTCCCCTTAGCCCCTGCTTACACCTCTGTAGGTTATTGTATATGAATGTGTACAATATTCAGTGACTTACTCAGTTACCAATTGCATCACACTTTCATTATTCCCCCAGCAGCCCTCACATACTCATTGAACAGAATTCTAGAGAACATTGCACAAGAGAATCCTCAGGACTGAGCTACTGATGTGTCTTCTCTGAGGAAAGAACAGAACCAGTCAAACAGTGGTCACCTCATCTCCAAAAAGATATATTGGAATTGGAAAAGGTTCAGAAAAGGGCAATAAAAAATGATTAAGGGTATGGAATGGCTGCCATTTGAGGAGAGATTAATAAGACTGGGACTTTTCAGCTTGGAAAACAGACAATTAAGGAAGGATATGATAGAGGTCTATAAAATCATGACAGGTACGGAGAAAGTAAATAAGGGAGTGTTATTTACTCCTCCTCATAACACAAGAACTAGGTGTCACCAAATGAAATTAATAGGCAACAGGTTTAAAACAAACAAAAGAAGTATTTTTTCACACAACTCACAGTCAACCTGTGGAACTCCTTGCCAGAGGATGTTGTGAAGGCCAAGACTATATAACAGGGTTCAAAAAAGAACTAGATAAATTCATGGAGGATAGGTCCATTAGTGGCTATTAGCCAGGATGGACAGAGGTGGTGTTCCTAGCCTCTGTTTGCCTGAAGCTGAGAATGGGCCACAGGGGATGGATCACTTGATGATTACCTGTTCTGTTCATTCCCTCTGGGGCACCTGGCATTGGCCATTGTCAGAAGACAGGATACTGGGCTAGATGGAACTTTGGTCTGACCCAATATGGCCGTTCTTATGTTCTTAACAGTCCTGATACCAGAGCTATGATCCTTAGGTGCATCAACAGAATTTTGTTTCTAATATTAATAAAGGCTACTGATGGGTCTGAAAGAATCAGTACAGATATCTGACCTCAGTTCATTCAGAGAAGGAGATAATCAGCCTAGAGTAATGCATTATCAGTGTCATTAAGACCGAAAAATGATGGATTCAAGATGACAGCCACATTGGCTACACCCTTCTCAATAATCTGCTTCAAAAAGGAAAGATTTGAAATGTAGCTGTAACTGGCAACATTACCAGTTTGCATCGCGACATGATAACTACTTGTCTGAGAACTCTGCTTTCCAATAGGGAGCCATTAATAATTTCAGCCAGCCAATGCTTTTCACTAGCTATGAAGGTCATGGGGTCAGCTGAATGCAGAACAAAGCTCTCCCAGCAGATCTAGAATTGTAGTGAATAAAATTTTCAGACACTAATTTTTCATAAGGGACATGACAAATCCAGTCCTAATCCGGTTAATCTTCTCCACAGTATAGTTTGATACCTCAGAGAAAAACGAGAGGACAGCTCAGATTTACCATTTTTTCCCCGAATAAGAGATTCTGATCAGGACTTTGTATAGACTATAACAGAGGAAAAGAAAACTCTCTTTGTCTTCACTACAACATTCAATGGGATTGCTGAATACTTTTGTTTCAAGAGCTGTATTCCTGAAATCAGAACAGCAAGTAGCTGTTAACTGATTTTCCTGATGGTAGATGTGCATGTCAGCTAAAATGCTGGGGACACTGTATCATTTTTTGTCAGCTGCTAGAAAATACTAATTTGTCTTTATATTTAGCAACTTTGATATGTACTTTCTGAATTGCACTGAGACAAAACTACAAACCTAGATTCAGAACTGGAAAACTAAAATTGTAAATTGCTTTTATGGTTCCACCGAGGCACAATCCTTAACTATATTGCACTAGCTTGTCCTGTCAAGGTCAAGACAGCTTTATGGTTGCTGGCTGTTAGCATATCAATTTGCAACAGAGCTGAAAGGTAATCTTACAGCTCCACAGGGATTTTACAAGATATTTCCAGTATTTTAAAGCGGTTATCTAGAAGAGATGTGTATGTTTAGAAGGCAAAGGTGTTAAGAAACAACAACGTGAGAAACATAAAACATCAACAACTTATGTACTTCTGGACTGGAGGCTGTTTAACTTTATTTAACTGATTGACTTCATAAAGTGTAGCACAATATAATTTCTCAGGGTCTGCTAATGGCACGTTCCTTTGTTTAGTTATCCTGAGCTTGGAGACAGCCGTGTCCAGTGTTGTTCTTATATTTCGTGACCTGACCAAGAGCCTTTCTGTTCTCTCTACTCAAGTTTGTCACAGTCCCAAGAACCCTTCTCCCCTTCTCACCCTTTGTTCCACAATGCCAGTCTCAACCTAGCATTGGGCTGATCTTCTCTCTGCTCCCAAAAATTAGAATTACTGTATCTGTCTCCAGAGCCTGCCAGTGTTGCTCCTGAGTCAGGCAGAGGGTTTGCTACAGAGCTGTAATGTGAGCACAGAAACACAGAAAAGTAACCTTCTCAAGCCACATGCTCCTCACTCTGTTTGTAAGGAACAGGCTTAGCTGAATTAACTACCACATGTAATGTGTGTGCTACAATTTCTGCATCAATTCCTACTTTATGCTGCCAACACATACACCACCATGTCCAAGCTTGGGTCAGATGCAGGTAACTTTAATCCCTGGGTTTCTGGGGATATTAATGCACATGTTGTAATACATAGTAATTTAGCATGATGGTCTAAAAAATGCCAGCATACCAATGGTTAAAGGTGGGGAGTGGGGAAGTCAGTCAATTACTCGTATCTCTGGTTTGCACCACAGTTCTGCATCTCCCTTAAACTATACAGCTTTGGAATAGAGACTGGAACATGGTGTGACACTGACAGGCCAGCTCAGATCAAAACCATACACCAGTTCACTTGTGTGTGAACATTAAAGAAATGTTAATGTTATTGTCTTCACTTACACATAACCTGTTGTTTACTATCACATTACATTATGTACACCTTGTAATTAGATAACTAGAGATTAAAGTGTGTGTTAGCATTACGATGTGGATGTACTAGATGTGTAAACTTCAAGAAAACTAATGAATGATTGTTTCTGGCCATCACGTTGTGTTTACATTCATTTACCCATCCCATGAGATTGGATACTTGGAAATGTAAAAGGTTGCTAACTTCAAAGCATGGGTCATTGTGTTCAACAGAGTAAATCCACAAGATCAGTTTGCATTTTGTCAACAAAGAAAGACAGGGTGAACACACTTGCCAGATTGTTTTCCATGGAAAACAACTATAATAATGCATCAAGGGAATGATCCTGTATTGCTGAGCTGTTTGGACACTTTCAGGGAGCATTCCAAATGCAAGACAGAGATCTCCAAAGTTAAATTGGGTAGCCTTGAAAGACATAACAGAAAACTCACAGATTACTACATCTCAGCTATTACTTTGGACTTACAAACTTGGACTCACCTGTAATATATTTTACCTGCTTTAGCCTCTCAATAACTCTCATTTCTTTTTCTTAGCTAATAAACCTTTAGTTAGTTTACTAGAGAAGTTGGCTACCAGCATTGTTTTTGGTGTGAGATCGATAGTATCCATTGACTTGGGGTAAGTGACTGACCCTTTGGTGTTGGGAGTAACCTAATGTAATGTGATATTTGGGATAAGGGACCATTAACACAAAGTCCAGTTTGTCTGGATGACAAAATATGTGGGAGGACCTAAGGGTGATGTCCATGACTCCAAGGTAAGACTAACATAGTGGTCCAGGAGTGCACATTTCTTACTGGCTTGGTAAAATCTAATTATAGCGCATACCACCATTTTGGGGTGTCTGCCCGGTTTTCTGACAGTCTGACCTGAATTTGGCACTAACAGTTGTGAGCTACTCCAGACAGCATGGCACACTGTTTATATAGTTATTTACAGTACATTAAACTCATATGTGGCATTTTAGTCTCTGCTATCAATCAACTAAACAGCTTTTCTAATATTTATACAAATCCTAATAACAGATCTTGTTTTCCTTGTACAATACAGTCAGGGGTTTAAAGTGATGTATCATGCCAACATCCTAAGTCGCTGAATGCATGCAAAAGGCTAAACATGGGCTCAACTAAAAATAATAATAACAATATAGGAACATTTAAGGATGAAAAACAAAATTGGGCAGAGGCTTTAAAAATAACAAAATAAAATAAATTTAAAATCAGCATAAGAAAAGGTTTAAAAAATCATGCTAAATGAATTTGAAATGAACACGGTATAAACTAGTGAGCCATGTAACCATTAATAACCTTTGTAACCTCATGATCTCTTCACGCTTATCTTCACCCTTCTCCCCATTTCCGCCTGTTGTTTGTCTAACACATTTGTTTCTTATCTTAAGGGTAGATTGTTAACTCTTTGAGTCTCTTACCTTGTGTTTTTATAGTACAATGAGGCTTTGATGTTGACCAGGGCTAGTAGACCCTACTGAAATAAAATAAGTAATAATAATATGGCCTATCTATAGTTTTGTAAACTCTTATACTGCTGTGCTTTTAAATTATTCTTAAAAGCACCCGTCATAATTCTCCATTGGCACTTTCTGATGTGGAAGTATTTTAAATCAAAATCTAATATCAGTAGGTCTTTCTATTGATCTATATTTGTATTTATTTTGTATTTGTATTTATCTTACTTTTAAAAGACTATTAAGATTTTTTGAAAATTTCTCGTCTGAAGATTAACAATTTACAGACAGATATGGATGTATATTGTCCAAATACTTGGTTTTCAGTGGACAAAGGTGGAATTCTGGGGGAAAAGAGCAGCCTAGGAATGGAGGACTTGAGACTCTGATCTTTTAGCCATGCAGGGAAGAAAGGGGGTAGTGAATAATTTGACACAATTTTTTTTTTACAATAAAGGACTGACATTTGAAAAATCTGTACATTGACACGTTAGTAGTTGATGTAATAAAAGTACAACACACAGTTGCTAGGATAAGATGACTTGGTCATAAAACGTGTTCAGTTGATGTGTTTTGGGTCCACTAAAGTGGACACAGAATTTTTGCAGGGAAAATGGCATGCAGAGCATCCCAGAGAAAGTGGGAAGGGAAAATTATATACAGAGTTTTGCTATACATAAATCTATTCATAATGAACGTTGTGTCATTAGATGGGTAAAGGAGATGCCTAACCTAGCAGTTTTTCTAAGCTGATGGCAGTGATATTGCTCTCTTAATTGCAAACCTAAGAAACTAATTTAATTTATTTTGTGCTAAAGTCTATTAGCCACAACTC
Source organism: Gopherus evgoodei (assembly GCF_007399415.2). NCBI lineage: Eukaryota > Metazoa > Chordata > Testudines > Testudinidae > Gopherus > Gopherus evgoodei. The sequence goes on along the minus strand of NC_044324.1, from coordinate 211,218,177 downwards.
AATGCTAGTGAGATTTTGGCATGATCAGTTCCTTGACAGACAGTCAAGAAGCAGTTGGTAGAAAAAGAATTGTAGATCTGGGTATCATCTTCATAGAAGAGAAAGCTCAGGTCAAAATACCTCCTAATAGCTCCTAGAAGTAACATACACAAATTAAATAGTGTGAAAATGTTGGAGGGACAGACAGGGACCGAGTGACTCAGAGCTAAATTCATTAAGCAGCAGAATTATATTCATCCAAAGTTACATGTTGAGAATTTACGGAAGGATAGATCAATGAAGAACTAGTATAAATCTGTCGGGTTCTAAAATTATTTTTCCGAGCAAGATAGGTTCTCTGGTGGGCAGAGAATATGTCTTTATGTTTGTACGGTGCATTGCACAATAGAGGCATGATCCTGAGTGGGCATCTGGACACTACTGTAATAGAAAAGAGAGATAATAGTCATTGATATGTCATTATGACTGTACATTATGTACATTTTGACTGTAACTCAAAAAATGAGAAAATTATTTTGTGAAAAAAATCAAAATGTTGATTTATTTCCATTTTGTGGGGTTCAAAATGGACCAATTTGCCCTGTTGCTTATGAAATTTTCTGCAGTATTTTGTCTATATTTTAAATGAAGTTTTAGCCATTTTTTTCTAGATTGTGAAATCATTATAAAAATTGTCAAAAATATATTTTCTGAGTTAGCTAAAATTTTTGATAATGATTTTGATAGGAGATTCTGATAAAAACCTGGATTAAAAATTTATGAACTTTCATGAAATATTGAACTTTTCTATAAGGTAAACATAATATCACAAAAAGATTTAACTTTCAGAAGGTGAATAGTTTCAATCACCTGAAAGTAATATCAAAATGTTCATTCTTCACAGAGTTGTTCTGTTAACAAAGAAGAAAATATTGTGGTTACAAAAAAAATTGCTTTCAGCTCTGATTAGGAAATGCTGAGTGTTGGCAACTGGATGATGGACCCACATACTGTATCAGCTTTTTTAATTTAAAAAATCAATTACATTGCCGTTAAACAGCTCCTTGACTCACTGCCACAAATAATTCCAGTTCTTGAGACCCAGAGTTGTCTCTCTGTCTCTCATTTTTTTCCCTTTCTTTTCTTCATATAACAAGCTTTTATTTCAGAAGTAAAACTCCAATCTCATGTTACCTTGCTTAAGGACAGAACTAGTAGAGGATGCAACTTTCTCTAATTCTTCCCAAAGTTGTAATTTTAACCTAACCCTTAAAATGTGAAACTTAAAAAAGTGGAGTGTGTGCGTGTGTGTGCACACTACAATTTCTGCTTTATGTTCTGTTCACACATGTGATTTATAATGAGTTGTGGTGAATGAATAGAATTCCCCCTCACTCCAGAAGGTAATGTTTTGCTCTCCAGTCCTCCATCAAAGAGGCTTCACTCCTGTCCGTGGGAGCTGTGCACATATAAACACAGCAGAATGTCAGTGTTGAGATGTGCCTTATGGCTCGGAAAGCCAAATTTTGCCCTAAATGAGCAAGCAGAATACATTTAAAATGTAAAGTAAATAAATATAGCAATGGATCCATACTCTGCAGTTAAACTAGTAATTTTTATATCTGTTTTACATTTGAATTTCTGCTAAATTAACAGAAATGACAAGATCAGAGAAGGAAGGATATGTCTAGGATCGGATAATCCAGTCCAACTGAGCTGTGCTCAGGAGAAGACATAGATGAGGAGCATCAAAGGACACTTTTGTAGCCCCCCAGATCCTGGGTCTGTTCTAATTTATACCAGCTGCCCATACCCCCTACAAACTGTTCTGGGAGATAGTGATTGTCAGCTGTGGGGTTTGCTGGGTGGGGCACATAGTTGCTCCTGACACTTTCCTTTTTCCCCAGGCACACTCTATACTCAGGGGCCAAGAGGGGTATGGGCTTAGAGCCATTATGGGAGCTTTCCATCAGCCAAGAATTCCCTTGGACCTGGAGAATCCTTAAAGAGATGGTTAAACCAGATTTAGCACTCTGGCCCCATAAAATCAAGCCACAGTTTCCAGCTCAGTGGTGTATTACCCAGAGCACCCTTTCTCCTCCCACAGCCTCCGAGGTGGTGGTATTGGCTGGGGATCTTTGTCTGGCCCAACAGGGGAAAGAGCCATTGGCCCCTTTATGGAAGTTAGTCTTGAGGAGGGAGGGCTGTGTGACTAATTAGTTGGACAGACTGGTGCAGTATCCTGTCCAACTAATGTCATAGTTGTCAACTGTGATATCATAGTTTATATCATATGTCCAGCTATGATCACAGAGACTTGGTAGGATAATACACGACTGGAATATTGATATAGAAAGGTACGACAGGTAGGGAAAAAACAGGAGGCAGTATTGCCTTGTGTATCAAAGATGTATATACTTGGGCTGAGGTTGAGATGGAAATAGGAGACACACTTCTCTGGGTAAGGATAAAAGGGGTAAAAAAACAGGGTGATGTCACCTAACGCCAAAGAGTACAGGGCCCTGGAAACAGGGCACTGGAGTACAGAGTACAAAGACTACAGGGCACTGGACTAGATGACCTATTTAGGTCCCTTCCAGTTCTACACTTCTGTGATTTTATGATTCTATAAGCCTATTAATTCCCATGTACCCAAGTGGAGGCCATTCTGCATTGAAAATAAAAGTTCCCCTGCCTCCCTTCAGGTTTAGAATAGGCCTTGCCGTAGGCATCATTCTAGTTGCCTTTTGGAGGCTGGGTAGGAAATTTTCCCTCATTGCCAGAGCGGCCTGGGCAGTGCAGGGTTTTTTGTCTCCCTTTCAGCAGTACGGGAAACCGGTCGTAAGATTATTTTTTACAAAATAAATTTTACAACTTAGTGCCTAGTGCAGGTAATTGTTCAGCAGAGGGCTTGTTCCCTGGTAAATCTTAATTGGCAGTGAATCGGGAGAAGGCATCTCCTAAAGAAGGTAGGGGGAATAGGACTGGGACTCCTCGTATACAATGCGGTAAGGAGACAACCTTCTCTTCTTCACCCCATTAATCCTCAGATGATGGTGCTGAGATTAAGTTAACCGGGTTGCGGGCAGGGGCTGATGGCAGCCTTCTACTGGGTGATATGGATTACGAAGAAGGGATGACCTGCACTGGATGAATTATTGTCTGATAGTTCTCAGATGTGTTACTGAATAAAATTACAGCTTAGTGTCTTGTCTTTCTGTGGTGTCCAGGACAAATTGAGGAAGCAATGATACTACAAAATGGATAAGACCAAAGAATAGAAGCCTTCAGGTTTAATTAATTCAGTTATGAGTATCCCATACTAGGGATCAAATTCAGTGCTGATGTAAATGGTATAGTGTCCATTGTGACTGAACTGGGCAAAATGTCAAAAGTTACTAGACAGAAAAATGTAGTGGTTTGTGCGTTGGTTTTGCAGATGCACTGTAATAATTTTATGAATATTATATGGTATATCTGTGTGTCTGATTGTTGTAAGGATGCCTTAAAATATGAATATATTAAGTTATTCAGTAGCAGTATTGCCAGGAAGGTGGGTGGATTCTGATATGCCAACGTTACTCATAGTGAGTAGTACCTTACTACATGACGTTCCATTGTGGTCAAAGAGACTATATGTTTAGCAAGCTATTATTTAATGTAAGGGTGGCACAACTGAGCACTCAAATCCAGATTTTTGAAGGTTATTGCAGCATTCAGCGTTGCAGTGCCTAACTGATTTAGGAGCCTACAGGTGAGCACCACAACACCTAAATACCTTTTAAAATCAGGGTCTTAGGAATTTTATTTCACTGGTAAGGAGCTACACAAAATCTTTTTTTTTTTCTACATGAAGTCAAGGTTGACAGTATAACATTATCCTGAAAGGTGCTAAAGGCTGTCATTGGATGAGTCTTAGATCGAGAGACAATTACAGGTCTCATTAAAACCAAATTGTGTGCCAAGCAGACTCAACAGAGGCACAATCAATCCTTTGATGTAGTAAAAACAAGAATAGAGAATGGTGGGGAAAGTTTCCCAAGACAATTGGCTACATGGCATGCCATGATGACTCAGTGGTTTCCCTGGTTGTAAACACAGGCTAGAGTATTGGCAGCAGGCTGTGTGCATTTTGGTGAAAGCAAGGAGGAGGAGTTGTGCATATGTCCGAAGGAGAGCGCTTCTTGGGCCCAGAGCCCATTGGAATTGCAAACTCAGGGATGTTTGCTGTTTGTTTCTACTGTGGTCAGGGAAACAGGAGTTTGTGGACACTTTAGTAAATAAACAAAATTATAGGAAGAATATATCATACTTGTATCTCAGCTCCCTCATCATAGTGGCTACAACCACTACAAGGCCCAGGATTTTGTCTAACCAGTTGGGCTATAGGAGCAACAGTAAATTACACAGAGAGGGAGTGCTGCTTTACTTGTGCTCTTTGAATGAGTTGCTTATTTGGCTCATTTTAAAGCACATGAATTGTTTTTGCAGTGTGAACTCTCTATGAGATCTGTTTAACAGACCACACCTAATGTGGAAAGCTTTCTGAACCGATATCATGGGCCTTCTCCAGAAAAAAACAGCAAAGGAGAGAGTCTACAAGTGTTTATTTTTTTTTACAAAAGGAATTAAACTGTGGTAATTAGATCCCAGTAGGATAAGTTCAGAAATTTTTCCCAACCACAAATGAGTGTACAGGAGGATGTCATTTCTGCAAGTATGCAAATAGAAATTGAATTTTTAATGAAGATCAGGGCAGCAAAAACAAAGCATTTTAATTTTTGCACCTGGGAGCATCTCATAATGAAATGCAAATTAATTCTGAAGTTTCTGACCTCTGTTCTGTTGCTTGTTTTTAATATCCTTCCTTTCTTTTAAGTGAACACTTTGAATGGTTTCTTTAGGTGCACTATAACCAGACCATATAACATTTAAAATGTCTGCTCTGAGAGGAGATCTCATGGTGAAGGTTGTGTATAATATACTTTTTCATACAATAATGAGAGAGAATGGACTTCGAACTATAATTTCATTTTTCACTCATGAGGAAGGGTAGAAAGATCTAGGTTGTAGAGTTTCACAAAAGTTGTAGGAAACCCCAATCCAGTAAAACAAGTTCATTGTAAATATTTTAAATCATTAGTGGTTTTTGGTCCATTCCATTGGGATTGTGGTCTTGGCAAAGGGGAGCAACTGGACACCTCAGTGTGGGCAGTCCAGGTCAGTGATGAAACTAGGACTGGAAGATGACAGGAATATGGATGTGGAGATTATAAACTGGGAGTCTCTTTAACCAAACCTTCAAAAATGTTTGAATTTGTTTAGGAAAAGAGATGGTGAGATGCCAGGCTTCTTACATGTCCTTTCCTCTCAAATATTTATATAACTCTGTGGAGTCACTTTCACACTTGCAATCATGTTATTCTGCTCTTGAAGTAAATGTCTTTACCCTTTAAACAAATTATATATTTCAGAAAAATGACAATACTATTGATCCAAAGGCCCATCAGTTTAAAAGTTTTCATTATTAATACAAAAGTGCACTCTACACCAATTGGAAAACGTCTGACAGTACAAGGCAGCTGTGTTATACTCATATTCAACCAGCTGTACTAAAAAAGACCCTGAGTAACTGTTGTGACGTTGCACTCTATGGGCTTGGCTACATTGGAGAGTTGCAGCGCTGTAAACCCACCACCAGCGCTGCAACTTACCGTCCACACTTGCAGGGCACATACAGTGCTGCATCTCCCTGGCTGCAGCGCTGGTTGTACTCCTGCTCTGCCTCGGGTATAAGGATTGCAGCGCTGGTGATGCAGCGCTGCTCTGCAAGTGTGGCCACCAAAAGCACTGTAATTGGCCTCCAGGGTATTAGAAGGTATCCCAGAATGCCTGTTCACAACAAACCGGAAGAATGGCTGAACTCCGGGCTCCCCGGCGCTGCTTATCTAAAAAACAAACACAGCCCCTGTTTGCTCGAGAAGAGGCAGGCAGGGGAATTGCTTTGGAATGTTCACAGCTGTTTGCTTGAGTAGAGAAGCCACACGGCGGAGGGGGAGGAGGGAGTCCGTGTTGGAGCAGCTGCTTATGTGGTCTGAAGGCTATTTAGGAGTGCATAATTTGCATTTAGTGAATAAGAGAGGGGTGGGGGAAGGGCTCAAAACTTTTAAAATGATTGAAGGTTGGTGCTGTGTATCTTCCAGTCCTTAGAACTTGCAAGGCAGGTAGCTGACACAGTGTCAGCTCCAAAAATCCACTCTCTCTGTCTCTCGCATGCTTCCTGTCACACTCCACCCCACCCCCCTCTTTTGAAAAGCATGTTGCAGCCACTTGAACGCTGGGATAGTTGCCCACAATGCACCATTCCCAACAGCGCTGCAAATGCTGCAAATGTGGCCACACTGCAGCACTAGTATCTGTCAGTGTGGCCACACTGCAGCGCTTTCCCTATACAGCTGTACGAAGACAGCTGTAACTCCCAGTGCTGTACACCTCCAAGTGTAGCCAAGGCCTACATGATTTTATGAAAATATGCTAAGTGTGAATATAATGTAACTGGAATATGCTTCATGCAAAGTGTCTCTTGTAAAATATCAATTCAAAGCTTACAATTTACTCAGTGTGTTCATCCTATTTATATGAATGTATCATTCTTGTATCTGAAACTAGAACTATAAAATATAACTCTGAGGGCCTATTGTAATTATGCAAAGTGTGGGCCATTATGGTGGTTTGGAAGTTTTATGGCTCTCATTAACCAGGACAATTGTCTGTAGATGGCTCTGTTTTACTTGTAAGTCTTCCTGTATACATGTGTGCTGGCAAGTGGGTAATGAAGTCTTACAGTGACATGTGATCACGTCAGCTGAACTGGAATCCATCTTTATCCTGGTGCTTTTCCATTTAGAAGGGGAGATGGGGACTCAGACAAAAGATTCCTGCCTTGTGCCAAAGCTGTATAAAGAGGTGGAACAGAACTAAGGCGGCTGCAATCATGAGAAATCCCCTAGCTACCACCTGAGCCTGGAACAAGAGCTGTACCAGGGGAAAGGATTGTGCCTAGACTAGGAAGGCGTCCCGTCTGTGATAGAAGCTTATTGAAACACCTCTGAGAGTGAGATTTTATCTGTATTCAGTTTTCTTACTGGATTAGGGATAAGCTTGCATGTTTTGTTTTATTTTGCTTTGTAATTCACTTTGTTCTCTCTGTTACTACTTGGAACCACTTAAATCCTACTTTTTGTATTTAATAAAATCACTCTTTACTTATTTATTAATCCAGAGTATGTATTGATACCTGGGGGGAGGGGGAGGGGAGAAACAGCTGTGCATATCTCTCTATCAGTGTTATAGAGCACGAACAATTTATGAGTTTATCCTGTATAAGCTTTATACAGGGTAAAACAGATTTATTTGGGGTTTGGACCTCATGGGGAATTGGGCATCTGAGTGTTAAAGACAGGAATACTTCTTAAGCTGCTTTCAGTTAAGTCTGCAGCTTTGGGGCATGTGGTTCAGACCCTGGGTCTTTGTTGGAGCAGACTGGCATGTCTGGGTCAACAAGACAGGGTGCTGGAGTCCCAAGCTGGCAAGGAAAGCAGGAGCAGAAGTATTGGCGCATCAGTTGGCAGCCCCAAATGGGTTTCTGTGATCCAACCTGTCACAACTGTACTAATATTGTACATGTATTCAAAGCTTACTGGCTTATCACCACAGGTTGTGATACTATCAGGACTCATGATTTAATTACTGTTGGACTGGATCAGTGCTTGGATCAGAGATTTTGATCAGAGATTTACAAGGAAGTGATGTTGGTGTATTCAGTGTCTCTGCTTCCCTCTGAGTAATTATTGGATCAGTGTAATAGCATGATGTTAAGTATACCATATATGAGGTAAAAGTCCTTTGGACCTCTGGCCAACCAATAGGCTAATGGTATCATGTACTTCAGGACTGCTCGTTAGCCCAGCCAGTCTGGAGGAATGAATTTGTGCTGCTTTCACCATTCACATTGTTCTGGTCTAGTGCCAGCAGGTTGGATAGAAGATATATTAGAGGTACTCTTAAAGGAAGAAATATTTAGATTCTGCCTCAACAATGGTAGATATATAATTATCAGACAAAAAAGATTAATAAGACTAATTGCCAAATGGACAGGTGGTAGATTCTAGTGTGAGGCTTTTCTGTTGAGTTTCTGTGCGGGCTCAGATGCTTAAACCCTGCATTAAGATTAGGGTGGTTACTCTTGAGTTATGTGGCAGATTGATAGGTCTCATTAATTCCAAACAGGTTGTAAAGTGGGTGGGAATGTCTCTTTGTAATCGAGGAATACAGGGTGTTAGGACAGGTCTTGCAGGACAGCCTTAGGACAACCCAACTCAGGCAGGAGCTTAAACCGAGGTTTTGTTCATTGAATGAGGCTGGGGACCTGTGGAAAAAAGCAATATGTGATCATATAATTAAAGACTGTATGATAATGCACATACATAAGGGGAGAGAGTTCAGGTTTCACAGGCAACCTTAATTCTGGCATTTCCGGACTTTGGAGTGCTTGACTTTGCAACCCTTAAAACTGTTTAAAATTTAAGATTTTTGTATGCCATTGATTATTTTTCTTGTACAAGTCCCCAGAGACTTCAGTTAGGATTGCCACCACATTGGGCTAGGGGCTGTTCAAATACAGAGAAAGACTTTGTCCCTGCCCCAAAGAGCTTACAAATCTAAACAACTAAGGATGAGGGATAGGAATGCTTGAAAATTCCATTGTGGGTTTAAATCAAACTATCCCCAAATTTCTCCCTTCCCCCCACCAATTCCTTGGTGTTTCAAGAGTGCTCTATAAAACAAAGATGGATGTAGATATCTAGAGATGGTGAAAACAGAGATGGTGCCAGTAGATGGCACTCAAGAATATACAGTATTGTTCCTGGGTTTTGTAGGCCCAACAAAACATTTTGTTCTCATGCACTGCAAATGGTTTCATGTGTGCAGCTCTTTACATGTAGAACTTACCACCTGGCAGCTGCAGGGTCAGTTCTCCAGGTTAGGGGACTGCCTGGGTCAACTCCTGTTACTCCAGCCCACTTTTCCAGCCATTCCATCTGCTGCTACACCTTTGGTAGCATCCAGTGGCTGGGTCTTTCTCTCAAAATGTGAAAAAAAACCCAATGCTATATTGAAAGTCTATTTATACCGTCTGGTAAAGATGTTACTATATTTGACTCAAAACAGAGTAGGAAAAGTCTATCTTGAGGAGTGTCCACTGAAAATACTGCAGAAAGTGGCTTTCTTGTGCTATGTTTCTAATTAATTTCCAGATGTGCAACAGGCTCACTGTGTGAACCTCAGAATACCCCCAATGCCAGTTGGCTCACTGTTGTCATGATATATGCCCCAAACGTGGCCTGTAGTATGTCACTGGAAAACTAATAACTCACTGATCATTAATATGCTTGTGTGCTGTATGTACTGTAAACCCACAAAGGACTTTATAGATATATGCGGGAAATATGTTCTTAAAATGTATTTGGCAAGCAGTGCCTAAGCCTCACGTTTCAGACAAAGGAGTGTAACCTTTCTGCCCCTCTGAGTTGGCAGCAACAAGGGCCAGGTTCAGTATCCAGGGGTTCCGTTTCAATAACACAATGCAAAACCGGCTCGAGCCCCAACCCAGTGACCTGGGACAATTACATACCACCCCCCCAGGCGCCTCTAGGAGGCAATACTTCCCCACTCGCAAGCACGGAGTCTGAGTGTAGCAAAATCCTTTTAATAAAGGAGGGAATCTATGCGGCATCACATTGGAGAAACACCACAAACAGGATTATAACACAAACCATAAGCAAAAACCCACCTCCAAGTATGTTTGGCAATGTTCTTTCTTAAGAAAGAATCACCCCAAAGTCCAACAACCCAAAAGTCTCTGGTCAGTGCCACCCCAGAGTTCAAAAGTTTATCTGCAGAGTTTTACCCCCCCAGCCTGGGTGGAAATAGGGGGGGCACACACACAGGGTGTTAAGGGGCACCTTATGTGGGCTAGGGCCAACTGCTCCGCCTCTCCATGGAGTTCTGCTGCAGCCTTCACCACGACCAGCTCCACTACACCAGCTGTGCCGCTCCTCCAGCCGACCCGTGAGCCACTCCAGCCTCCCCGCAAATCGCTCCACTCCGCTCACTGTTCCATGGGCTGCTCCAACATGCTGCAAACTGCTCCGCTCTGCCAGCTGCTTAGCGCTAGATCTTCATGCTCCCCCACTAGTTAACACAGCACTCAGTTGTCTCAGCTCAGTAAGCTTAGCTCTTTAGTGATTTCAGCTTGTAGTAGGGGAGCCCCAGTGCTGATGCACCATTGGCCCAATGTGAACTCAGCTCAGCAGCCTCTAGATGGATTCCTAATGGAATCAAAATTAGTTCTACTCTTCAACAGTGGAGAGAGGAGGAAGTGCAATTGGTGTTCTAGGCCCTCAGAAGCGGCCCATACCATCAGGTACACACATCAGTCCCCAACTTCTCTCATTCCAATGGGTTTTGGCGCCTATGTCCCTTGTCTAGCAAGTGCTACTTAATTGAGATTGAGACATCTCTGTCATAAAGCAGTCTCATAGTTCCTCATTCACATAATCAGGGTGACAACACTTTATTCCTCCTGCCCCAATAACAAAGAAATTGGGGATCCCAGAGCTGTCAGAATAACCATCCCAGGCTGCTGTGGGCTATGCTAGGTGGGGTGGGTGTGCCAATGCAAATACCTAAAATTCCCTTCCACACTCCCCATAATTCACCACCAGATGTCAGGGTAGAGCTCATCCTGACTCTGCTTACATCAGTATGGTCTGGCCTACTTGAATGTAAATTAAGCAAGGTATGACCAAAGGTCTCAGGCAAGGTAAGCAAAGCCATCAGGAGATCAAGTGGGGAAATAAGACCACTTAACAATCTCTGTAGGGGATGGAGACTGCACCCCAGGAAGCCTTCCTGCCTCCTGAAGCAGGGTCAATGAACTCTGGGAAGATTTAAGGAGAAAGAAAAAGCCATTTTGTTATCCTTCACCTAAAGAGATCAAGGAATCTGAGTACTTGGGTTTTGGGAAGGATCTGGTCAGCTGTGATGGAAAAGAGACTTGGTGAGAAGCAATTATTTGAACAAGTTTGTTAAATCAGGCTTTAGTATTAGAAGCATATTTTTACTTCTATTTGCTTATAACCCTTTTTGTCTTTATTTATTATACCTGATGTCATTAAACATATGCCTTTTTTGTTTAATAAACTTTTTACTTTTACTGTGAACAAATTCGATGTTTTGATTAACATAGAGTGTTTATTAACCTCAGTTAAGTTAATAAGCTGTGTGGTTCTATCTCTTTAAGGGAGCAGCCAACATAACTTCCATAAGTATTCAGTGAGAGGGCTGGACACTACAGGGCAGATGGTTTGGGGAAATTCAGGACTGGGAGGGTACTGGGGTCATCACTCAAGGAGTAACGAAGGCTGGTGAAGTCAGGTGAATCTGTTGTGTTGTGACCATGCTGCTGGTGACAGCACTCTGAACCAATGCTGCATAGCACCGCCTCCTCCCCTCCCCCAGGATTACAGGGCACGTAGTGACACAACATCTTACTGGTCTGGGTTGAACCCCAAAGCCTCACACCCTGATATATTTATATCAACACTGTGTTTTAAAGCTGTGTCAGCTGGCTTCCCTAATTTGGTCCAAATCTGGTATGTGAGTAGGTCATTATTTCTACTGTGAAAAGATGAAGACCAACATTTTCAAACTTGCGTCCCTAAAGTTACACAACTTATGAAGGGTGGCCTAAATATCAGTAGTAGTGAGCTGTGGGTGCCCAGCACTTCGGAAAACCAGGATATTCCAATGTTGTTCCTTAAAAACTGTTCTGTGCAGTTACGGGTGTGTCTGCTATGCTGAATATCTTGCCTATCGCCAGATTCTGTACTGTATCTGAGTGCATTCTATGTAAAATAGGTTGGAAGTAGCTAAGTCCCTCATAGACTTCATGGAGGCTCTGGCATCTCTCCCCTTCTGGTTTGTAAAAACCTTTGCTTAAGATAAGAGATTTGAGTTGTGTTTCAAGGGAGTAGAGGAGGTTAGTTGATGTTGTGAATGTCATTCTCGTTACAGTGGGAAAGCTTTATCAACTCGAAATGTTTTGCAGACTTTCTGAGGTCATACTCTGGATTCAGCATTGAGGTCCTCAAATATAGATTCCGCTGCCTAACTTTAGGATTGAAAAAATTCAGCCAAAATGTATTTTCTAACATTATTTAGGAGTGAAACTTGTGACTTGTTGGTTCTGTTCACATTAAAACAATTAGAAACAAAGCTGGTGACAGATTATGTTGTTGATGTGGAATGTTAAACAAATTGACTTACCTCTCCTATTCTTGGAAGTCCACTATAGCTTATATGAATGATCTGTGAAAATGTTGCTTTCTTTCATTTGTCAAAGAGGGCTTACCAGAAATCAGGGATGATACTGTAGAAACAATTGATAATTTTCAGATGGATAGCTAATGCTACAGGCCAGATACTCGTCTGGTGTCTTCTATTGAGACTATTCTGATTTTTCATCCCCTGTACCTTTTTGTGGGCAATTAACTACTGAGGATAAAGAAATTTATTAACAAGTTAGTTTGGGTCATTCTCTGTGCATTTCATTTAACATATTGAGATTGAAACTCTGATCTTCAGTAGAGGCTGTTAATTATCTCATTGAAAGCTTCAATCATTTTTTCTGGGAATTAGACAATATAGTAAAAACTTTACTCTCCTGTGATATCAAAAGCACTTTTTAAAACTACTGGAACATTTTCAGCACATAAATTCAGCAGGTTTTGTCACATTTAGAAAGCTATAGAACATTTTGAAAAAGACTTTGGGGGCTGAGTGCCATGCTTAATGAAATGTTGGCTTTCTACCGCTTGGGACCGCCTCACCTCAGGCCTTAATGGACAGTAATCTGCACTGTAAAACCATCATAAAACAGAGCTTGTCACTTGTAACCTCTTCCAAAGAGGTAGAGAGCTCTGAAAAACTCCTCTTCCTTGTGGAGAATTTGGCCACCTTTGGTCAGAGTTGACAGACCTTAATTGCTGTCTGTATTGTCATTATATTTTACTTTGCGGCTAACTGTGTCACTTTTGGTCAAATTCAATGGCAAAACTCCCATTGGCTGCCATGAGGCCAGGATTTCACCTGAAGGAACAGATCCAAAACCATTTAAGTCATTGGGAATCTTTTCATTGACATTAATAGGCTTTTGATCAATCCCTTATTGGTGGACATGTGAGAAAAAACACACACTACTACAGGAATATTAAAAGGATGTGGGATAATCATTAGCACAACAATTTCTGTAACTTCAGTTGCACAATTCAGTATTTCAGCTGCATGTATTTTATAATAATAAAAGATATAACATCAATTAGAGAGGGTTGTTGGTATGTTTGCAGTGCTGTTGGGCAGTTTTTCCTTCACAAATACAAATGCTAAATTTATAGGCTTCAAATGCAGTATTCAAATGTGGTACAGAAACTTACAGTGGTTAATGGTGCTTGCAGTGTATGACTGTTTAGGATACTTGAAAGAGTAACATGGCATCATTCATTGTGAGATTTGATTGTACACTGAGACACTATTCTTTTTTCCTTCCATGTTCTTAATATATGTCTAAATTGTATTCTGGAAATTGTCTTAAAGTATGGGGGCTTGTTTGTTTGACTTTAGAGCAACTACATAAAGTGATGTATATTATTTCTTAGGAAAGGCATGCTGATATCAGTTTTATTATTTGTTTGCCCTTCGTTATTCTTGAACTGTTTCCAGTAAAATAAAATCTACTCCCATCTTATGGTGGAGATGATTGTATCCAAATGGTCTTTAAATCTTTTTAATCCTAAAATTGTTGCTAAGGGAAAACTTCACATAACCTTACAAACCTTTTTTTCCTGAAAATTTCTCTTAATTGGATATAAAATCACAATTCTCAGGCAAGGTTTATTCTACGAATGACAATCCGTTGTATAGGGTTACTAGTTTGGAAGGAGATGGGACCATATTGGTGTTCTGTAACCGATCATTTAGTATCCTGAATGGCTGCTCTGTTTCAGTCACACATCACCATCCATTAAACTGTTAATGCTCACCAAATGACTTATTTTTTTATGGAAGGGAATGGCAGCTGCTGGAATAATGATAGAAGAGGTGATTAAATCTGGCAGATCATACCGTTTTTCTTGGGTTGTCTCACGAGAGCAGGTGATTTCTCATACTCTATAGTATACCAGACCAGTATGGTATATTGTGACGCTGTGGCACATATTTGTGTTGGAATGAATTATGGAAAAAGAGGCAGCTTTCAGTGACGTGCTGAATTGTACTCCTTTTGTGGGTTTAAATCAGATCTTTAACGTTTTAGCATATAGTCTATTTACTTTAATTTTCTGCTTTACTTTAAGTTAGAAAAACATGTATAGCATTGTCAGGGTTCCCTCCCCACTCTGAACTCTAGGGTACAGATGTGGGGACTTGCATGAAAGACTCCCTAATATATTCTACCAGTTTAGGTTAAAAACTTCCCCAAGGCACAAATTCCTTTCCTTGTCCTTGGATGGTATTGCTGCCACCACCAAGTGATTTAAACAAAAATTCAGGGATGGGTCACTTGGCATCTCTATTCCCTCAAAATATTCCCCCAAGCCCCATTCGCCCCCGTTCCTGGGGAGGCTTGAGAATAATATACTATGTTATGTTCTTATACCAACCAATTGCCTTTAATGTAAGTACAGACCAGACCCTGTATCTTTAGGACACTAAAATCAATCAGGTTCTTAAAAGAATAACTTTATTATGAACAAAAAAATAAAAGAATCACACCTGCAAAATCAGGATGAAAGGTAACTTTACAGGGTAATAAAAAGATTTAAAACACATAGGAATCTCCATCTCTGGAGATATTTAAGAGTAGGTTAGATAAATGTCTATTAGGGATGGTCTAGACAGTATTTGGTCCTGCCATAAGGGCAGGGGATTGAACTCGATGACCTCTCGAGGTCCCTTTCAGTCCTAGAGTCTATGAGTCTATGAGACTCCCCTCTGGACTCAGCTTTACAGTTACAAAAACAGGAATGAAACTACCTCTTTAGCACAGGGAAAAGTCACAAGTGAAAACAAAAGATAATCTAATGCATTTCCTTGCCTTACTTATAATTTTTGTAATCTTAGATGGATCATTTCAGGTATGTTTTCAGGAGATGTTGAACCTGCCTGGTCTCTCTCTCCGTCAAGAGAGGGAACAAAACAAAGAGAGCACAATTGCCTCCCCCCCCGATTTGAATGTATCTTCTTTTCTCATTGGTCCTTCTGGTCAGGTGCCAACTAGGTTATCTGAGCTTCTTAACCCCTTATGGATAAAGTGATTCAGTACAGCTGCCCTTATCTCTATGTTTATGACAGGCATACTTTCAGTGACTTCATTGAAATGCTAATATGAGTGAATGAAAACAAAATTGCAATATTTAAGGCCTGGACTTCCTTGAAAGTTACTTCAATTGCTCCAGTTATACTCCTGTATTGCATGACTTTTGGTGACATAATAGCTCATTCAGTGGAACTGCTTTAATACCGTGTCATTGTGGTAAACATCCCTTAATAGTTATGAACACTGGTTACTACACAGAAGCAACTCCTTTTTTTTTAATGTTGAATGAAGTCTTGGTAATTCTTTTTGTCCTAATACCAACAGCCAGTCCTTCGTATGCCATATGGATCACAATCTAAATGATTTTTTTTAATGTTAATCTCTTTACAGCTACAACTGGTCCAAAGTTCTTTGAAATGCCTTACAATTTTGCCCACCATTCCTTCACTCCTTTCTTCATCTCCTTAATATATATATGACACTGCCAATCCCTATTTGCCCATTCTTGTCATACCATAGTCCCCATCATTTAGCTAATAATACCAGTCTTGACTGTCTACTTGTCTGCTCTTCATGTTTTCTACCATGTCAGCCTTTATTCTAGTGATCTCCACTCTATACTGATATCTCTAAGGGCAAGGCTACTATCCTGTCCCTCGTATTCCTTCCCAAGACTCACTTCTGCAATAACGCCAACAAAAATTCAGCGAGCATATGGTGACTAGTCGGAGGTGCATTTGAGGAAAGTTCATTCTTATTTATATGTTAATGTAAAACAAAACAATAAAATAAGAACCAAATAGTAAGTGTTTGTATGTATATACAATTGTATGTATTTGATAGGCTCTTTTTTCTTCAACTTTCACGTGTTGCTTGTCATATTATATTGTAAACTCTTTGAGGCAGGGACTATATTTTCCTCTGTGTCTGTACAGCATCTAGCCCATTGAGACCCTGAATGTGATCAGGGCCCCTTGTCTATTAAATAAGTAATACAATGACCAGCATTTTATTTTTGTGTTGGTAATAAAGAAAAAGTTTAGAAAATCATTGAAAGAATTACTTGGAAAGCTATGTAGATGAGTACAATGTGATCAGGGTAGCATGTACAGGTTTTGCATGTGGAAATCGTGTGTCTCACTTTAATGGAATTCTGTAAAAGAGTTGAGAAAATAGTGGGTATAAGTTATTTACAGCAAACTTGCAAGAGGCTTTTCATAAAATCTCTCACAAGAAGCTACTGAGGGAATTTAGTAACCGCTGCATGTAGTGGATTAAAAAATCACTAATATATAGGAAACAAAGACTATGAATAAACAATCAATTCTTAATGTACTAGGTGGTTAGCAGTGGAGTGTTTTAGGGATCAGTACTAGGACCAGTTTTGCTCAATATATTTAACAATGATCTGGGATAAACAACAAGATGGTCACATTTGTTGATGACTCAGTGATTGACATCATATAAGACTTCAAAGGGCCCTAGATGAGAATTGCAAAATCCACAATAGAATCATGTAAATGATTGACATCGGATGAGTTCTTAATTAGTTGTAACTCCTTTGGGGAAAATTATCGGGGCATCACTGTGGACTACTCAGTAAAAACAGTGCTAGATGAGAAAGCAAAATGCTAAGCTGTGTTAAGAAGGGGATAAAAGTTATGGAAAAATATAATAATAGCATTTTGTAAATGGAAGTATGCTTTCGATACAGCTTTCAGTTTGGGTCATTTTCTCTCAGAAAGGATAAGCATATAACAAAAGTAGAAAAGATCCAGAGAAGGGCAGCAAAAAAAGTATAAGATGCAAGAGATTGGGGATGTATATTAAAGGAAAATTTAAAAGTTGGCTCTATTCCTTGTTCTTATTTTGTAATAAAGTGAGGGGTAGTAATAGCTCAGTACAGCTGACTTTTTATCTTGATTTGGGAGTTGTGAGGGGCCCCACAGGCATCTCTTGCAGAAATAACACACCCCACAGGGCTTCCTTGTGGCAGCAGCAGGCAGCATTGCAGCTGCAGAGAACAGCTCTTCAGAAGAGAGCGGCAGAGAAGAATAGAACCAGCGCCCCCCTTGTAGCCAGCAGCACTTGTGGCAGAAGGCAGAATCAAGCATACACCATTCAAAAGTCTGTGTGTATAGTGCAGTGGGGAGGGCAGAATGGGTACCTATGACTTTCCCTCTCATGGCCCATAGCCTTATTCAAGATAGACAAGAAGATATGGGAAGGCTCTTTTCCCAGGGATCTGTCAGTTTTGCTGGGGAGTGTGTGAGATGGGGGTCAAGCAGTCCTCCCCCACTCACCTCCCCAAGATGGTACAGCAAAGGTAGGGTAGTTGTAAGGAGAGCTATGCGTGATGGCACTGCCCTCTTATTTTAAAACCCATTTGGAGCTATTTATGGCTCTAACATCCACTTTTTTCCTATGTGCTGGTAAAGGAACTACAAAGTCAACCACATTGTGGGAAAATTCTAGGATCATTTAATGTGACTAGTAAGGCTAGATGTAATAGAAGGTGGTGAAATAACATAGGTGAAGATAAAGCGGATGGTCTTGTCATAAAAAACAACAGGACACGGGACGGAAATGAGTAACAACAAATTTCCAAAGAAAACACTTGATTTTAAGTAGCATAAAATAAACCTATGGACCCTACTACTGCAGGATAGTATTGAGGCAATTCATTCAGTGACATTCAAAAAAGGTTTAGAAATTTATCTGAATAAGAATAGCAATTTCAATGATATTTAGTAAAGTACTATAAGTAAAACTTAAAAGTGTGGGTCAGGATGTGAAGTGAACACTAGGTAGGCTGAAGCAGGTCTGTCATCATCCCATCATTTTAGTATTGCACTATTGATCATGTATAGAATTGACACTTTCGCCATCCACTTAAGCATCCAATATAAGCCTTGTTACTGACAATATAGCCAATTGGATGGACTTTCCTCTGCTTGGCAGTGCTCTTGGTCTGCTCTGGTTTGGCACTCCGTATAGTCTTAGAACCATAATTTATTATTTTTGCAAATTTCAGCCTGATATGATATGAAATGAGCACAATAATAAACTATAATTATTTTTCAACAGAAATGAGCAAAGATCCTTAAATGTAGTGTCACTGTATGACACGCTTTTATTGTATAGCTGTAATTTGATTGTGCATTTCCACTGATGGAAAAACAATGAGAATGCACACACTTAGGGCTGAGTTTTCAGGGGGATGTTTTATTTTGTTTTCTCTTTCCCTTTGATTTCTCCAAGAAGGAATTAAAGCCTTGATAATCAGTTAAGATTAATGTAGTGTTACTGCAGGCTATATTGCAATTGATTTAGCATTTTAATTTAAATGTAAGTCTACAGCGATGACTATCCAAAAATGTATCTATCTTAAACTCTGGCTAGGTCTTGAAAATACTATAATCCCAAGGAAATGATCACTTTAGGATGTGTCTATAACAACTGGAAATCAGTATAATGAAGACACATACTGTTTCCCCTTATGTAATCCGCCCTTTGATTGCTAGCATGGAAATTTTGAGTTGTGGGTGGTGGGTCTGTCAAAGGCCATATCAGCTGTTGTGGTGGTTGGATGGGTGTCAGAGAAAAAGAGCTTTCATGTTTTTCAGTAATGAGCTTCCAGCTTTGCCACCTACAGACTTGGTGCACATTTATGGCATCAGCAAAAAGACTAACCTGATCAGAATGTGGCTCTTAAAAATCAGTAGCCATGGTCCTACTCTAATAAACATTGTCATCTAATCTCAAATGAACACAATATTTTCTCTTTGTGTTTCTTATGTATGTGAGAAAGGTCAGGTAAAATGTGACTGTGCCTGTATGAGGGGGAGAAAATAATCCATAACCATTTAAAGGAAAATGTAAAGAAATGGCGAAACAGATGGCACATAAATTAAAACTGTGCAGGAGCAACCTACCTTCTGCAGCTGTTTCAGCAAGACAGATATTTCTGTCATTCAATCATAACATGCAGTTACTGGAGCAAGCCTTCAGTCACATTGCACACATTTTCACACTTGTCAGAGAAAAAGACATAGATTAAACAATATTTTTAACATTGTGTTTAGTTATGAATTTCATAATTACATTCTAATAAAAGCCCCAAGAGCTCTTCCATCGAGACAGATCTAAAAAGAGCAAGATAAAGGGGAATATTTTCAAGATGACATGAGTATTGTGGGCTATACAGTTCCCATTAGCACAAATAGAAGTTGCTCAGCTTTAAAGCCTTTCCATCAGTTTGAAAACACAAGCAATTAGAGCCCCATCTTGCAGCCAGTGCGTGTGCAGAACTCCCACTGAAATCAATGAGAATTTGTAGAGAAGACAGAAAGAAAAATTGGGGCCTTAAACATTAACACTTTTTCTTCTTTCTTTTATTGAGTTCCTACCATCATGCATGGTACAACTTCTCAATTATTTCTTATTCCACTGAAAAGTATTTGGAAGCAGGAAAATGTAAAAAACTGGTTTTAAACTTTTTTTTCCAAAGCCCTCTATTCTACAGTTAAATGTTCTTTGTTTCATTCACTTTCTTCATTTTTTTGTTTGGGTTTGTTGTTGTTGCTCTTTAGAATTGTTACCTGTCTGACATACAAATTACAAAGTTGTTTAAATGTGTATATGCTGCTTTTGTATCTCGCATAAAGTGGTTCACATGAATGATAAAATGTTAGTAATGTAAGTGACCTTTTCCGAACATTTCTTGAATACATAGTGTAGTTTCTGATTTAGACCTTTTCGTTTCACTTTCTTCTTAAAATGGGGGAAAAAGGAACGTTCAAAGAGAAAAGGAGGCTACCAATATGCTTTTTGAAATGGAAGGAGGCATCTATACCAGAAAAGCAGGGAAATCGAGGCTATACTTATATTTTCCAATTCCACTTGATTAGTTTCTCCATAATACCAGTTTCTTCATTTGGAAGCATGTTTTTTAGAAAAATCTTTGCCTTGCTTGTCTTCCATTCCATTTTTCCTTATTTAATATTTTAAAAGAAATATGTTATTAAGTATGAACATGAAATAAGCAGGAAGGTTTGATGGAAATGTTATGGTAGAACTCCAGTACAGGTATTCTTTACAAAAGAAATATGGTGATTGATGAAATGGATTGGAAGGGGATTTAGAGGAAAGCATACCTTAGGGAAGCTAGGGAAGGGAGGATTGGGGCTTCTAACATTTGGTACACCAGAAAGGCAAACAACCCCCTCTTTTCCCAACCCCCTTATCCTACATACAAGGGGAAGGCGGTGAGGTCCCAGCAACAGGCTGACTGGAACTAGGTTCCGAAGTGGGAGGGCTGATGGCAGCCCCCCAAATAGGCGGATGTGATTAAAGAAATAACAATAACCTGCACTGTACAATTTATTACTGGGTATTCCTAAATATTTTAAGTGAATAAAGTTGTGGTCTAATTAAACCACATCCATTGCCTTCCGTCTTTCTTCCAGCCAGGCCATAGGTCGGATCTTTAAAGAGGCATTGAAAGCAGGCCTGCTACAGCAGTAAGGAAAGCTATTGTGGGGGTGGTGAAAACAGAGTAGGGGAGGCTATCGCTGAGGTCCTTTGCAGGAGCAAGAAGGAAAGATCAAGAGTGAGGTGACAGTGAAATGCAGCTGGAGAAGCAAGGGAAAGACAGAGCTTGAGGTAGCTATACATTCATGACTAGTATCCAGGAACAACAGGGAAAAAAATCCTGGCCTTTAAAAAAAAAATCAGGCCTTTGTTTTCCTGGTCTATATCACAAAATCTGTTCACTGAAACTATACCCCCATAATCCACAACTGCTGTTATTTATTCTGTAAAAGGAGGGGAATTTTATTTGTGATCTGTCTTGCCACTTTGAAGCTTTATTCCTGTCTCATACCTTTCATCATCATGTACTCCTACAAGGCAATCAATGCCTCTTTTACCTTCCTCTAAAAGAAACACACATCTCAATCACTCACCTTTGACCATAGGGACACAGACATTACAGGTCAGTGGAGATCAATTGCATATCCCTGCTCTCCTTCACCTGGGATGATCTTAGATGTATGGACAAGGTTGGAATCCAAACAAGATAGTCACCCACTGTATCAGGATGGTGAAAGCGGCTGGAAGAAGTGAAATAGAACAACGTATCTACTCTTTTTCACTTTATAAACGGTGTCAACCGCATTCAGAAATAAGACTTGCATTAATGTTATATATTACGTATATAAATGAGAGCTATAGATATCGCAAATAGCATAACTAATACTGCCGCAATGTTCCAGATAGAGTATGTCTGAAACTTTCCAAATTAAAGACATTTATGCTATGTCTACACTTATGGAGGTGTGTAAAGTACAGGCAAAACATGTAGCTACATGCAGCAGTGAAAGGCTCTGGCAGAGGAAGGCAGCGTGGAAAGACTTTGGCAGTGGGGAGGCAGCAGAATACTATCTTGCCAAAAATAGCAGTGTAGACATGGGAGGCACTGCTTGGGCATGCAGAGAGCCATGTGAGGTACCGTATACACAGTTCATAAGTGGAATATTTTTGGTAAAAAAGTGAAGCATCAAAGAGTGAGGGTCGGCTTATAAAGGGTCTACACCAAAAATTTGATGCTTTTAAACTCTGTGGAATCCTTGAATTGAATATCTAATACATTGTTGTTTTGTTTACCTAGAGCATCGGCAGGCACGGGTCCCCGCAGCTCTCATTGGCTGGGAATGGCAAATGGTGGACACTGGGAGCTGAGGGGCTCCATGCCTGTGAATGCTCCAGGTAAACAAAATGTCCAGGCTTACCCTAACAGGCCAGGAGCCAAAGTTTGCCAACCCCTGAAATATAGGGTCGGCTTATGAAAGGGTCATACAGTTTTTGCTGGTTTTACCTAGCCATTTTGGGAGGTCAGCTTATAAATGAACAGGCTAATGAACGAGTATATATGGTATATATCCTAGGGGGTTAGGTGCATATGGCTCTCTATTCACCTAAGCGGTGCCTCACCATCTACACTGCTCTTTACAGCCATGCTAGCTGGGCATGCAGTGTCTACATGTCACCTTAAGTATAGATGTATCTTTAGAGGTAAGGCTGGATTGTCACCTGTTCTTAATTTGCCTCATTATCCCTAGGCATCACAAAGCAATCAGAACACTGCTCCATGTTAAATATCACATGGTATCCTCTGCCTGTGAGGTTAGTTCAGAGCACAGTCAGACCACAGGTCCAGGCACAACTATATTTTCTGAGCTTTGTTGGCTTAGGTGATTCAATAAGAATATATTTGACAAGTGTTAGGTATGGATTTACATGTATAACTGCTATTAATATAAACAAACACCATGTAGCTAAATCTCCTATTTCAGATATTAAGACATTAATATATTCTTGTGGGTTAGTGCTGTTGCGTTTTTATAGTATCATTGTAAAAGTAGCAGGGAAAAATAAACCAATATTGACAAGTAGATGGTGCAAGAAATTGCTTTGGGTTGGGACTTTGTGTGCCAAATTTCAACTTGTCAAGGGTATTAACAGTCAAGTGTAAACCATGTAAAGCGGGTGGAAATGCAAACATTGCTGTGGGACAGATTGTGGCTGGCTCCTATGCAGTTGCACATGGGAAAGGGTGAGTGCAAGGTACCTTCCCCGTCTTGTGTATCCTGCATAGGTGCTGGCCACAACTGCAGTGCTTGTGTTCTTCTAAACACATGGAATAATCTAGCATCCCCTGAGCTGCAGGCCTTTCCAGAGCAAATGAGGCAGTGGCTCCGCTTCCCCTGTACCCATCAGCAGTTCTGGTGTGCACAGCCGCATGCCCCCTTTAAGGGCTCCCTGCCTCTGAGAACAATGGGAGGAGGTATTGTGTCTTCCTAAAATCCAGTGTCTTCTGTTGCTCTGCTGGGGGCATGTAGGTTTGCACCATCTCCAGTATGACACTGTGATTACAAAACACTATAGAAGCCTGCACGTGTACAAGTGCTGGTATGTGCCTCTCTATAAAAAACAGAGCCTGTAGAGGCCTGTACACATAGAGCACAGAAGAATTTAGCTGATATATTCTGTGCTTTGCAAGCTACAGAACATCGTAAAATCTGACTCTACAAATGACAGGCTTACTCAGAGGAAAGTTCTGCTCACTGTAGAAAGAGAAACAAAAAACAAACCTCCTCAAATCTGGGAGACCTCTTTACTCCCCGGGTTGTGATTTTATAGGAGAAGGGCTGTGTATCCCCTTGCTTGGGTTTTTGGACCAGGGGTAGATGCTAATAGCTGCGCTTCAGGGGTCAGGCAGGGAAAAGAAGCAACGGGATAGACAACTCAGTGTTAAAGTGCTTCCCCATTCAGTTGAGACGTAGCCTTTGCCATCATTCCCATGAGTCTGACTGCCATGTGTGGTGATCTAATTAAGCTGGAGAGCTCTAGGCTTGGGGTAGACTTTTCACTGGATAGGTAGGAAGGATGTTCTTGTGGTTAAAGGTGTTGGACTGGGACTCAGGAGAAGTGAATTCAGCTTCCTCTGCTGATCTTTGGCAAGCTTCTCTGTGCTTCATTTCCCCATCTGCAAAATGAGAATAACAATACTTCCCTACCTCACAGAGTGTTGGGAGGATAAATACATCAACATAATTTACAATCTGTGCATTCAAGTCTGTTGTGAGATTCTTCAAATAAATTATTTGATTAATATTATTTGACCAGTCATGGCCGGCTCTAGGTTTCTTGCCGCCCCAAGCAAAACAAATTTTGGCTGCCCCCCATCCCAGCCCTAGGCTCCTTGCCGCAACCCCCTGCTGCCCCAGTTCTGGGCTCTTCCCCCCCACCCACACCCCCTGCCGCCCCAGCGCTGGGCTCCCCTCTTCCCCACCCCCACACCTCCTGCTGCCCCAGTCCTGGGCTCTTCCCCTCTACCCACACCCCCTGCTGCCCCAGCCCTGGGCTCTCCGCCCCCACCCCCTCAGCTGCACCCTCCTGCTGCCCCAACCCTGGTCACTGGTAACTTGCTCCCAGAGTGGGTCATTCATCAGGAATTTTAGATGTGCACAAAACACAGACATGATTGGTTCCCATATGGTTACAGAACTGCAGTGAAGTGGAACAATTTTCAGCTTGTGTGATTGGAGGATATCTGGATGCATATTATAAGACTGTCCTCCATAAATGAGGAAAAGTTGAGGTGCCTTTATTATTCTTTTGTTCCACTCTTTGTTTCTATGGGGAATTTGCCAATGCAGTATCACTGTCTTCATTTTAAACAAACAAACAAACAAACAAACAAACAAACAAACAAACAAACAAACAAACAAACAAACAAAAGGCAATGGCTGTTGAAAATAGCAATCTCAGTCCTAGTAACCACTGGAAGCATGTCTTGCTCATTTTTATCTTACTTTTTATACAGCAAGTTACAGTGGATCAGGATATTTGATTTGGGAGAAATGAAGTAACAGCTGCCCAAACTGAGCCTGAGCACTCCTGAATTTTGAGGTGTTCAAATCTGGAAGGCAGGTGCTGGGTGTATGTGTGGCGCGGGGCACTGTGGGCTCCGTGGGGGAGCACGGCAGCATGTATGCAGCAGCGTGTCTGGCACTACGCCGAGCAAGACACGCTGGTCTGAGTGGCACGGTAAGGGGCCTGGGGGGTTGGAGAAGGGGTAGGGATTTCCGGGGGGGCAGTCAAGGGACAGGAAGCAGGAGGGTTGCATGGGGCGGAAGTTG
Source organism: Gopherus evgoodei (assembly GCF_007399415.2). Lineage (NCBI taxonomy): Eukaryota > Metazoa > Chordata > Testudines > Testudinidae > Gopherus > Gopherus evgoodei. The sequence goes on along the minus strand of NC_044324.1, from coordinate 211,193,058 downwards.
GGGGGGCAGTCAGGGCAGCTAGAAGGGGGGTTAGATGGGTCAGGGGTTGGGGGGCAGTCAGGGGACAGGCAGCAGTTGGATAGGCATGGGAGTCCCAGGGGTTTGTTAGGGGACAGGTAGGGGGTGGGGTCCTAGGGGGGAAGTTGGGGGGGAGTCTCAGGAGGGGGCAGTTGGGGACAAGGAGAAGGGAGGCTTAGATAGGCGGTAGGGTCCTGGGGGGCAGTTATAGGGGCAGGGGTCCCGGGAGGGGGTGATCAGGGGATGGGGACGGGGGTTGGATGGGTTGGGGTTTCTGTTGGGGGCAGTCGGAGGGAGTGGATGGTGGCAGACTGGGGCTACCCTCCCTGCCTGTGGAGTGTCCTGTTTTTTGAATATTAAAATATGGTCTCCCTACTCTTCACAGTGCAGCTCTCCACTCACAGCAGGCTGCAGCATGAGGTCCCCCTCCTTCCTTTCTCATGGTGGTGGCCAAAGGAATGCTGGGAAATGTAGTTCTTTCCCTGCCCCAGGGCTGGCTCTGATAGGCAGGGAGCTAACCAAAGAACTACAGCTCCCAGGGCCCTCTGTTGGTTCTCAGCGCCTATGCTGGCTCCCTGCCACCCCTGCAAATGGGCTGCCCCAAGCACATGCTTGCTTTGCTGGTGCCTAGAGCCGTCCCTGTGACCAGTTCCATTCCTTACAAATAGCTTTAGCAGCTACTCATAGTGCTCCTGGAATATTTTACCATATTGTGTATTTGTTTGCAACAAGCCATCTTCACTGTTCGCAATATTCTATTCACAATCACTGTAGTGCTAAAATATACCTCTGTTACAAATAACTTTATTTATTTTGGCATCAGTTTCTCTGATTTTTTTTCCCTTCACATTCTTACCATTGACCTTGAATGGTTTTGGTGCAGAGTATAATAATTCCAACAGAAATAAAACAAAATAAAGTCTCTTTATCCCTTTGCTGCTTTTAGTGACAACTACTCACTGAAGAAAAAAAATCCCCAGTTAAACCTGGCTGAATAGTTAAACATTTAAAATGTCTTTCTCATCCTCTTAACCTCTAGGGGTGACTTCTTTCAGCAACTGAGCTTTATGGAAGGCAAGAAACTCTGTGATGCCGAGACCTGTAAATATTTGTCTGAGAGTCATATTTCTATTTATCTTTGACTATGTCCAGCAAAGAAAACCTGTGGAGATTATCTTAAAAGGTGAAGAAAATTTGTTTCAGAGTTGTGTAATTTTAGCTATGTAGCTTTAGGGAAGCTTGGTGAACTTAACACAAACCCACTGTAGTCAATAGGCATCTTTCTATCAAGTTCAATAGGCTGTGGCTAAGGGCCCTATCTATTGTCAGAAATCAATTGCCACCAAATCATCAGGCTGGTTATTTATTTATTAATCACCACTGCTTAGTTTGTTTGCCTCTAGGGTCAATCTTCCTTGTGCTGTTCAGTATTAGTTTTCTTTCTGTCTTGTCTGATAACTGAAGATACAGTGGAGAATCTTGGTACAAAATATAAGAATATGGCAGTTGGTGAAGTGTTTACCTCAAGTGCTTACCCATGGTCCCATGGAAGTCACTGGAATTTGTTCCTGGCCATGTGAGGATAAAATCTGGCTCTAGACCACAGTGTGATGAAGGGAGACAAAATAGACCAATTTGTGGTGGATACAGCCTACTTAAAAACACAATCTTATATCCAGTGAAATTATTCTTCCTGTATCCTTTAATGACAGATTAATAAACTTGCTAACCTGGGCTATACTGATTATTAGGGCATAATCAGGATGGAATTTTAAACATTCTCATATTCATTCTGCCATTTAATTTTTCCCTTCACTTTCGGTGTATCAAATTACATCAAAGGATTTTGTTAATACATTTTCTCTGAACAATGTGTGAACGTAAGATTTATTATTCATTAAATTACAATTTATAATTATAATAAATATAGAAATCATGACGGGCAACAAAAGTTGGAAATAACCTGGATTTGCATTTAACATATTTAGTTCCAAACAGGGTTGGAAGAATTTTCTAAAAAAGAATCAGGATGACATTTAATTAGAGATAGGATGAGATTGGGGAGCAGATTAAATTTGCAGTTGTAATGATTCTAGAACAAACATTGCAAAGTGAGCTCTTGAAATGCATGATGGTATTGAAAAGATGCAATGTAACATATTCACTATTTGCTGGTTTTGCACAGCTTTTTTTTTTTAACACAGAGTTGGCACATAAAATCCTATAGTTGATGGTGTTGTGTCACGTGGCCTTGGTGAGTCATATGTTATATAACGTAAGATTTTTAAAAGCACCTAAATGACTTAGGATCCTGAACCCGATATTCAAAAATGACTTAGTCACCTAAGTCCCATTGACTTTCAATGAAACATAGGTGCCTAAGGCAGTAAGGCTGTGTTTACAATGCCCCACAGTTTGAACTAAGTTTGAACTACATGAATAACGTAGCTGAAGTCGACGTACTTAGATTGACTTACCGTGGTATCTTCACTGCGGTGAGTTGACTGCTGTTGCTCCCCCGTCGACTCCGCCTGTGCCTCTCGTGACGCTGGAGTACAGGAGTCGACACGAGAGCGCTCGGGGATTGATTTATCGTGTCTAGGTTAGACTCGATAAATCGACCTCCGCTGGATCGATCGCTGCCTGCCGATCCAGCGTGTAGTGTAGACATACCCTAAGGGGGTCTGAATAGCAGTGTGCAGCAAAGTGCTGTGCTGTAACTCCCCGTTCTGGATGCCGTGGGCGCAAACTAAAAGGTTCCTACTCCACAGTAATGTAGAGCAATTTGAGGACAGCCTTAAGTTATTTGAAAATGAGACTTAGATTTCCTGAGTCACTTAGGTGCTTTTGAAATGTTTACCATTAGGCTCCCAAGTCACTTAGATTATTTGCAGAAGTGTACTCATGATATATATTGTTTCTCTCCCACCTGAGCTATGGACAAGTACATTTTATAGTGATTTAGGCATCAGCTGTTTATCTTGCTCCAGGTTTCTTGTCAGTATCCATGAACATTATGACACCAGTTTATATTGTTTTCTTTATGTGATAAGGAAAGAATGTTTGACTGCTGGTGAGCTCTGGGACAAAGGATCTCAATTTTTCATTTCATGGACCACAATTAAATATCAAAATTGCTTAGTGGACCATCACCCTTCCTAAGTACAGTCATGGGAATCCTGTTCCCTCCCAACTGCAATTTCATAACATACCAATGACAAGTACAGCAAATGCTTACATGGAAAAATAACATTAGGAAAGTATGAAATGTAAGACGGAAACAGCACATGGCCCTTTATTGTGAGCTAGATTGGAAACTGACAATCTGGCCCAGTCTTCTAACTAACTCCATGGTAGGCAGCTAGGTGGGTGTACAAGGGGGAGTATTTTGCTCTGCAAAAGGGGCGAACAAATTTACACCCTGTGCAGAACAAATGGAAAGCAGGGAAAGAATTATGCATCTCTGAGTCATAATTTGCTTTCTCGTGTGCTCTGGAGGTGGCAAAGCTGTGCAAGGTCCCTTACTCAGGGTACATCGTAAAATTACGATCAAGTCCATTAGAAAGAATGAGCATTCTTTGAAACCATAACAACAAAAATGTGACAATGCCTCTTATACAGAATATGTAACACAGGATTCTGCAAACAGGAACCCCTTCTCCTTCTGGTCACAAACTCGCCTTTCTGCCCATCAAAGTGCCACATAGTAGCTTACCCAACCCCAAGAAAATGATTAGCCCAGATGACTTTCAATACCATAGGACAGATTAGAATCCTAAGTGTTAAGAAAGTGATTGCATTTTGTATGCTCTTTGTCAGGATGGGATGAGCACGAGGATTTGTAATGGGATATGGAGTCTCACTGGTTTGAGTTAGACCACAGAATGTAGTGACCCGTAGTCATTGCTAAGTGACTGTTGTGTAGTGGCCTATGAAAACAAATGGTTGGTTTTAGTACAATAAGCTCCTAGAGGATATATATAGTGTATTTGTGTTTTCATAAAGGCAATAAATTGTATCCTGCCAGGGATCAGATAGTCCAAATTATCCTCAAGCCGAAGGTGAAATGTTTAGTCTGACAGAAAAGCCTGGTCTGTACTTAAAAGCTATATTGATATAGCTGTGTCAGTTCAGTTAGAGGTGTGATTTATTATTTTTTTGCTATCCCTATATCTGCCCTCATTTAGATGCAGTTGTACTGGTATAACTGGCTTACTCTGGTGTAGTTTATTCCAACTAGCATGAGTTATATTGGTACTGTATAAGTTGCAACCATCCTAGGAGGGTATGGCTTGTTTAACTATACCAATATACCTATACTAATGAAACCGTCCAAGTGTAGTCGAGGCCTAAGTTTGATTGTACTGCTACTCCACCGTGTCTCCCCATTTTGCTTAATTAAAATATTTTTTTGTTTGCACATGCAAGTCCATATTGCTTATTTTTATTATTGGGCTTCTCCTCTTAGTGTCCCTGATTCAGGAAAGCATTTCTATTCAGGAAGGATACTTAAGGATGTGGTTAAAATCTAGCATGTGTTTAAGGGCTTTCCTTAATCTGAGACCATGTGCATACCTGTACTGGTCACCAGTGAAAACTTATCCTGCACAGAGTGTTATCAGAGGCACCAAAGTTATTCCTATGTGCATGGAAAAAGCAATGACACTAGTATCATGGGGCTTGTCCATGCAGTGCTGCAATGCACACTGGGGATGTATGAATTCTAATGTGCACCAATGTGCTGCTCACTAACTGGCCCACGTAGACCCTGCTGGCATGCACTATAAGTTCCTTAGTGCATGGTAGGGAACTGTTAACGCACACCCTACTGTGTATTGCCATGCCATCTAGACAAGCCTTGAATAACTCATTGCAATAATTGTGAGCAGATGCTAACCTTTTTATGGCAACCACTATAAATCCCATAACAAAACACCATGACATTTGGTCCTAATTAATCACTAGCTGCAGCCTTAGCAGAGAAACTATAGACTAAATGGTGGTCGAGACTGGTCTTCCATACTCATCTATTAAAGATATTCAACTGCTTTCATCCCTGTTGTAAACTGTTGAATTCATTCCTCTGATTCCAGTGGGCCTATTCTCTCTAGATGAGAATGGAAGCATACTGGCAAAGCATTAAGAGGAAGTTTGCATTGCCTTTGTTTATGCTGTACCTCTTCTGGGAACAGAGTTATCCAATTTTCAGTGTTTTCAATCTAGCATCTTTCACCAGCTCCAAAATAAATAAAGCAAAACGATCTGTCTTAGAAGCAGAGCTGTTAAATGTTAGTTGATGATTTGCATTTATAGCATCTTTAATTAAGATGAGAAACATTTAATTATGATGATAGGAATTAAATTTTCCTTCTTTGAAATTGCATTTTTACTGAAATCAAAGATATCATTATGCCCAGAAAAGGGTAGAACTGTTGGAGTTCTGGAGAATAAAGACTTTTGTCCATAATCCAAATATTGTACTTTCTAGACACCCACAGTGTGAGTTCCCCATTACTACACTGCCAATAATTTTAACCTGGCATCAAGGCTAAATTGCCTTCGTAAGAGCAAGAGGAAATTTAGTCAAAATGTTATCTCAGACATGGGTCTCTCCTAAGTGGTGAATAAAAGCTGTGTAATAGTTGACAAAATTATATCTGCTGGTTTTATGCTGTGATCATTTCTTTATGAGGGAGTGAGCTGAGACCAGAAAGTTCATCTATGTAATGGCCAGAGAGAACACTAAGACTGGTATTCAGAAATAACTAGCTAGAATTTTGTACAGCCTGTAGCTCCATTCACAGATGTTTGCAGATGCATGATAGAAACAGAAAGCAAGATCATGATTGTGTTGTGGCTACAAAGTCATTAAAAACAAAACAAAACAAAACTATCCAGAGGCTGCTAAACAATGTAAGAGCGGAAGTGTATTTTTTTAATGGAAATGAAAGAATGTGGTGATGGTTGTAACAATACCTTAAAGAAACGAAATTTTCTAATCTCTCTCTCTCAGGGTATAGCTGTAAAGAAAATTCAGTCACCTAGAATTTGCAAGTTTCCCCCCATGCACAATCAGCTCTTGTGCCTTTAATGAACGCAGATGCAATACTAGATTTTGGACATGAGGAATGAGGCAATCCCTGAGATAGCTGAATATCCTCCACGCTGAATTTAGACACCCAGCTGATCTGGGCTGTTTATTTGCAGTGTAGACATTCCGGCTCAGGGTACAGTCTGAGCCAGGGGTGGGCAACAGTTTGTTTACACCAACCGTGCACGGCCCCCTGCAGCTTCCAGTGGCTGCAGTTCACTGTTCCCGGCCAGTGGGAGCTGCGGGAAGCGGTGAGGGACGCAGAGAGCTGCGGATGGCCATGCCTGAGGCCGGTCAATGTAATAAACTATCTCGCAGCCCGCCAGCGGATTACCCTGATGGACTGCAGGTTGTCAACCACTGGCCTGAGCTCTGGGACGCACCCCGATTGCAGGGTCCTAGAGCCTGTGCTTCAGCCCCAGTCCAAATGTCTATACCACAGTTAAATAGCCCCTAAGACCAAGCCCTGCAAGCCTGAGCCAGGTGGCATTGGCCAGCTGTGGGTTTTTAAATGCATTATAGACATACGCTTTGTGGCCTAGTCCAATTGGTACCTAAACAATCAGCAACAAGACCTTAAATTAGATTAATTTTGCCTGGCCTTAGTTTCAGCCAGCTATTCTTCATGCTGTTGCTAAATCTGCTCAGGCATGAGGGAAACTGGAGGATGGTGCTGTCTGTGTTTGCTGCAAAGAAGTTGCAGAGCTGGCTGGTGTCTGTGCTGTGCTGGTAAGGACTCCGTGTCTGTTGCACCACAGATTCCTGCTTTCTGATATATATGTTAGTTTCAAATATTCACTGATGATTTTCCTTTCATATGTTTTGGGCAGTGTTGGACTAGGAGGCTTGGAGCAAAGAGGACCTGGTAGCAGCTGGTGGAAGCCCCCACTAGATATGTGAGAGGGTGGATTAGGCCCAGGGTCCTGCCACACTCCTCCCAGATAAGGAGCAGTGAAGAGGTCTTCCAGCCAATCAGAGAGGATGCAGGGAGCAGCGAATCAGGGCCCAGGAGGGCTCTATAAAAAGGAGCTGCAGAGCCTGAGACAGGAAGTTCCTTACTGGAGCTAGGGGAGTATAGAGAGTGCTCTTGGCTGGCCAAAGGGAACTGCAACACAATGACAGCTCGATGCCAGTAGGGACCGGGGAAGCAAGGAAAAGCTCCTGGCTGGCTGGGTCTGATCTTAGAAGGGCCCTGAGTTAAGGATAAGGTATCGGTGAAGGCTGTGGGGAAGTGGTCCGGGAACTGAAGACAGTTTTGGTAAATGGACATGGTGGTGCATGACTGCTATTCTTAGGGATCTTGGACTGGGACCTGGAACAGTGGATGGGCCTGGATCCCCCCACATAGGCCACTGGGAAAGGACCTACAACTGGCCAGCAGTAAATCCCCAGAAGGAGACTGAACAGACTAAGAGGGTGAAACCATTGCCTCCAGGGAGGAAGCCCTGGGATTATGGCCCGATGCGAGGGGCAGGACTGGTCTAAAGACTGCAGACACAACGACCAGAAGTGGGTACTTGTGAGAGGTGTGTGCCATGCTGTTACAGGATGTTTCAGTCTTTTTTCATAATTTATTTAGGAATATAGGACAAGGCAGGAGAGGAGACCTGTATCTTCTGCTGCTGACTACCATTGTCCCGTAGTCTCCAAGCACTGCTCCATAGGGGAGATTTGAAAGAGGAAACAATCATCTGGAACTATTATATCTTTAATGTTGAAACTGAAAAAAACACTGAATTTTAGAGTCGCCATTAGAGTGTGTTACAGCCATTCCGTCCCTTTTTCATTAGTACAAAGTATGTGGCCACTTTAGCCTGTGCTCTGTAACTATAAGCATTATTTCTGTTCTATTTCTCATTTCCTTAATAGACTGATTCATTGTGATTGATGGGGTACAAACTACAAAGCTAAGTATTTTCCAGGCTGTAAGTTGCAATGGTTGCGAGTAGGAATTATCGACTATAATTCTGTTCCTCTTTATTTATGTGTGTGTGTGTGTATATATATATATATATATATATATATATATATATATATATATATATATATATATATATATATATATATATAAAAAAAAGAAAGAGAAACATAATCTTTCCATTAGACATCTCCTTTCTTAGTCATTATGCCCTAATTAATTCCCTGGTTAAATATAAAGCAAGCATTAGCTCTGAAATAATGTCTTCCTGTATGACTAAATAAAGAATGGTTCCTTTCCTTTCCCCTTTATGTTGATTCATGCTGGCTAGGGATCTGGAGCAAGCATGAGAGCAGATATCCGAGACTTTGGGACAGATACTGTGTTTCTCCTGAGCTATGATCAATGTAAGACCAAGGTGGGAAGCAAAGATGGCATCACATAATCAGTGTAATAAGAGAAAGCAAGAGCATGAGACCATTTCTGTAGTAAGGCTTTAGTTTCTTCTGCTGGAGGCAAAATCCAGCCTGACTCAGAGGTGCAGGTCTCCAGACTTGCAGTTGGGAGAAAAGTAAAATGCAATCATGCATTTGTAACCCACATTTGGCATGATGTGTGGTGTGTCTCCCTCTAAGAGCTTATTACTATCGGCTCATGGAGTTATTTCTTTAGCTCAAGTGGGACTGGTCTGTGCTGCTGTAATGGAAGTCCTGGGTTTGAACTCATGATGATCCAAGATTGTTACACAGTCTTAACAGGGAAGCAAGAAAAATGTATTCATTTTCAATAGAAGGGAAGCTTCTATCCATTAGCTGTCTTAGTACAGCTCACAGAATAGCTTGGCAGTAATATATAGGAGAAATTTAAGCTCTGTCTAATATATTTACTATTTCTGAAAGAGAATACAATTCAGTTCCTAGAGCTTAGTTGATTGGATTTGATGTTCTTATGGATTACTGCTAAATTACTGCATTATCAAGTCAACTAATTGTTAAGTATGGGTTACAGGCCAATAGATCTCTATAAATGTGGATCCTTTGATCCCAAACCTAACTTGCCCCAGACCCAATCAATTGGTTTCATCTGGTTTGGATCTAACACAGACCACCCTCTCCAGCATGCAAAGACCACCTACTGGAGAAGGTAAAGCAGCACTCTCATAGCTCCTTTCCTTCCCAGGCTCAGTGGCACGTAGGTGATGGCATCACGCCTTTCACACCTGAGTGATTTTTACTCTCAAATTAATATTTTGGATCCCCATTGTGTCTTTAAAGTTGAACTTTAGGGCTTATCTCCCCACACTCCGATGTTACAGTGGGAGCTCTGATTATTTCCTTGTTCTATAGTGCAGGCTTAGGGTCCAGTTTTTATTTACAAGACATAATTATTCAATGGACTGACCTGTTCAATCAGAAAAAGTTACTGTGCATCCACAAACTGCCTGGCCAGTTGCTACACTGAAACTAAACTCTTCATACTGTTTTCTTACATTTAATTATCACTTTTCTGTACAAAATCAGAGCGAAGAGGGTGTAAATAGTCACAATTTTAGCTAGACTAAGAAGAAAATCTGTGCCTTACCTGCGCATTTAGCACTTTGAATATTTGTCCCCTTTTGGTGTATATCTTACTTGATAGACTAATTTGGTAGTTAACAGCATTAAGACAGCAAGATGCATTTTAAGGCCCTAATATGGGCTTAGGTACCTCACTTTCAGCACCAAATTTGAAAATGTTTGTCTATATATGCCCTGCTTCAGTGCTGAATAATGACCAAGGCACTGGATGTTAAAAGGCTATTCCAGGGTTTGAACCTCCATCCTGAGCAGCTAGTGCTCTGACCAGTGAGCTGGGACTGCTTCACCTCTAACCCAGCGGGAATATAAATTTTGCTGGGATGACTGGGCTGACAGGTATCTCACTCTCCAGGTAGTCCTGTTGATTTATATGTATTTTTGCTCTATCGTTATGTCCCTTCATCTCCTCTTGCTCAGCTGCTGTTGTGGGCAGGTTTTTTTTTTCTCCTCATGTGTAGTGAAACCTCACATACATATCACAGTGCAATTGATGAGGCAGGGAGCATAGAGTTTGTTGATTTATAGGGCTGTCAAGCAATTAAAAAAATTAAGGGTGATTAATCGCAGTTAAACAATAATAGAGTAAGAGTTATTTAAATGTTTTTGGATGTTTTCTACATTTTCAAATATATTGATTTCAATTACAACACAGAATACAAAGTGTACAGTGCTCACTTTATATTTATTTTTATTACAAATATTTGCTCTGTAAAAAACAAAAGAAATAATTTTTCAATTCACCTAATACAAGTACTGTAATGCAATCTCTTTATTATGAAGGTTGAACTTCCAAATGTACAAAAAAACCTCCTGCATTCAGAAATAAAACAATGTATAACTTGAGAACCTACAAGTCCACTCAGTCTTACTTCAGCCAATCACTCAGACAAACAAGTTTGGTTACAATTTTCAGGAGACAATGCTGCCCACTTCTTGTTCACAGTATCACCTGAAAGTGAGAACAGATGTTCATATGGCACTGTTGTAGCTTGCGTCATAAGACATTTGCATGCCAGATATGCTGAAGATTCATATGTCCCTTCATGCTTTGACCACCATTCGAGAGACATACCTCCATGCTGATGATAGGTTCTGCTTGATAACGGTCCAAAGCAGGATGGACCAATGCTCATCATCTGAGTCAGATGCCACGAGCAGAAGGTTGATTTTCTTTTTTGGTGGTTCGGGTTCTGTAGTTTCCACATCTGAGTGTTGCTCTTTTAAGACTTCTGAAAGCATGCTCCATTCCTCATCCCTCGCAGATTTTGGATGGTACTTCAGATTCTTAAACCTTGGGTCGAGTGCTGTAGCTTTTTTAGAAATCTCATATTGTCAAATCTGCTGTGAAAGTGTTCTTAAAACAAACATGCTGGGTCATCATCCGAGACTGCTATAACATGAAATATATGGCAGAATGCAGGTAAAACAGAACAGGAGACATACAGTTCTCACCCAACGAGTTCTGTCACAAATTTAAACAATGCATTATTTTTTTAACGAGTATCATCAGCATGGAAGCATGTCCTCTGGAATGGTGGCTGAAGCATGAAGAGGGCATACAAATGTTTAACATATCTGGGATGTAAATACCTTGCAACACCAGCTACAAAAGTGCCATGCGAACACCTGTTCTCATTTCAGGTGATGTTGTAAATAAGAAGCAGGCAGCAGTATCTCTCGTAAATGTAAACAAATTTGTTTGTCTTAGTGATTGGCTGAATAAGAAGTAGGACTGAGTGGACTTGTAAATTCTAAAGTTTTACATTATTTTGCTTTTGAGTGCAATTATATAACACAAATAATCTACATTTGTAAGTTACACTTTCATGATAAAGAGATTGCATTATAGTACTTGTATGAAGTGACTTGAAAAATACTGTTCCTTTTGTTTATCATTTTTACATTGCAAATATTTGTAATAAAAATAATAATATAAAGGGAGCACTGTACGCTTTGTATTTTGTGCCGTAATAGAAATCAATATACTTGAAAATGTAGAAAAACATCCAGAAATATTTAATAAATTACAATTGATATTCTATTGTATAACAGTGTAATTAATTGCGATTCATTTTTTAAATCACAATTAATTTTTTTGAGTTAATTGTATGAGTTAACTGTGATTAATCGACAGCCTTATTTATTTATTTATTTTGTGGCATGACAGCAAATGCCTGAAAATGTTTATCTTTGTTAGGGCCTTGATGTTTATAATATAAAACCCCTAAATTCCCTGTCCCACACACACAATTCTGTAGCATCTGGGGGCCTAGTATTCTCAGGCCTCTGCTTTATTCGGAAAATTGTCCCTAGGAAAAAATCTTAAATGTTAGCAACAATGGATGTGTATTGAGTATGGCACACAAGCCCAGCATGGTTTCAAAATGCTGGAAAAGTTCCCAGCTATTCTGATGATAATATACTGTAATAAAAGAAAATGGGGTGTCTGAGGTCCCTCAGTGACAGCTGCCCGCTTCCTGTAATCATGAAACAGTCATGATTTATTAAATATTTTAACTCTTTGAGTTTTCAGAGAATAGTGGTATTTAGCTCTAAACAATGCCAGGTTGTTGGTTTTTTCTGCAGTGCTTGTGTTACTGCCATCCCCAAAACTTACCAGGGAGCCCTCTAGCCGTTAATTACAGGCTGTTGTTTTAGAAGGGAACAACAATCCTAGGATTTAATTTTCAGAGACTGGTAAAATATTGCTAACACTCCTTTTTACCTTGAATTTCTCTGCTGACTGTGTAACTTCTATAATGGCTGTTTGCAGCCTAACAAGTATATATGATTTTTCTGTTATCACTTGTATCAGCAACCTACAAGCAGAGGATTAAAATGACTAACCACAGGCAGCTGCAGGGAAGGAGGGTGCATTATGTCTTTACTCTCAGTTTACTGTCCCTGGACACTGCTTAAGAGCTCCCTCTTTTGTATTGTCTTCTAGCTAATAGGTCTGTGCTATTTTTCATTGCCTCCAACTTCTGGCTTCTCTCTTCACCCTTTACTCTACCAAAAATCCTCAGAGTTCCTGACTGTTTGGTTGCAATCTGTTGCTCTACCCTTCCCTTGGTCTCCTGCAGTTATAAGGTGTGCTCATGGGGTATTAATTTCTCTGCTAACCTGGCTATCCTCTCTTTTTTGGATCCTTCTTTCCTGTGAATAGCTCTACTTCTCCGCTGCTGCTTATAGTTTTCCCAATCAGCAGAAGTAGAATTAAATTAACATTTTATTGGCAATTGGTGCTCATTTCTCAATAGCAAGCTTGAGACTAACTGGAGGCTTGGAGTAGGTCTACACACATGCCAGCCAACTCGGGCTTAGGCTGTGGGGCTGTTTCACTGCAGTGTAGACTTCCAGGCTGAGGAACCATCCCACCCTTCAGGGTCCTAGAGCCCAGGCTCCAGCCTGAGCCCCGATGTCTGCACAGCAATGAAATAGCCTTGCAGCCTGAACCGTGCAAGCTTGAGTCATTTGGCTCACGCTAGCTGTGGGTTTTTCTTTGCTGTGTAGACATGCCCTTGTGCAACTATGGGCAGCAGGAGAACTGTAGGTGTGTCTCTGCAGACTCAAGAAGATAGCGCAGAATTAGTTCACATTTGGCACATTCAGAACCACAAGGGCTGTGAATGTTTTCAGTACTTAGGCCTTCTTTGGCCAGGGAAAGTTTTCTAACCCAGGGGTTGAATTTTTCAAAATCTACTGTGTGTGTTAGAAGAAAACAATCTTCTTGTACCCTACTCTTGTCCTATGTGAATATTGCATCTACCAGTGGTGAGAAATAGGCATTTTAAAAACAGTACTGGTTTTAATAAGTTCAAAACCAAAAATCTAACTCATTTTCTTGTTTGTTTTTACAGGCATTTCCCTGTATTTCAACTGGAATTTATGGTAAGACAGACCTATTATTATGTACCATTTAAGTGGGTTTTCTTCATAGCAAATGGTCGGTATTGTTTAAACAGATTTTTTGTGCCTTTTTTAGATGATTTTGGCTAGTGCATGAATTAGTATTTTATTATTTTTATACAACAGCATTCAGTCGGACAATGACTGGGATCTTGTTGTACAAGTAAAATGGTCTGTGCCCCAAAGAGCTTATAGCCCGAGGCCCTGATCTTCCAAAAACTTATGCAAGTTATGAACTTTATACCCATGTGGCACCAATAGCGCAAAGTTAGGTATGAGCAAATGCTTTCAGGATAGGCTTGTACGGAGACAAAACACTAAGATATGGGGAACTTTGTACATCGTGCAGGGACAGTGGCCAAGGTGATGGGGACATGTCTTGTTAGTGCCACCATTTTTTGTTTTTTTAAATTTTTTAAATTTGTTTCCTCCCCAGCTGGTGATTTATGAAGCGATGAGGGAGAGGGATACTTCAAAAGATGGAAAATATATATATATATATATATATATATATATATATACACACATTTTTATTGTTTTAATTCAACCTGTGCATTATTAGTCATCCAGTTTCTTCTTGTAATCATGGGAGAGATGGCTATTGAAGAGGTATATGAAGGTAGAAAGGGGTGAGTTCAAAAAAGGCGTTGCATACTTAGAAAGCAGCATGGAGAAATGAATGGAGACTATTATGGGTGGAGCTAATTCTTTACTGGTAAATACAAATATTTCTAGGCTTAAAATCTAGTAAATTGTTTTTCTTTGCATTTAATGTTTTAAAATGCATATAGAATTATAATAGGTAGTGTTATTTTTAATCCCTCTTAAGGTTAATAAAGAGACTAGCAGTGCAGCAAATTTAAAAAATCATGGAAGAACTAAGTGCCACCATAATAATCGTTACTTAGTTATTGTACATACATCACATATATTAATTTGCAGCCATTTTGCTGAGTTAATATTAGGATTGGCTAATCAGATATTATGAAGGAGAAAAAAGATCCACAAAAGCACGACAGCTTTATAATTTTTTTAATGTAAGAAAAATGTAAAATCTTTTTTATCATGTACCAGCAACAGTATAACATCGGACAGGCTGATTATTTCGATAGTTGTTAATTTGAATCAGATTTCAGAAAGTGGAAAAGGAATTACTTCGTTGTACAGTTTCTTTTGTTTTTCTTCCCACTATATTAATGTTACTTCTGAGAAGATTACAGCTGAAGTTTAGAAACTTTAGAACTCACCAGATATGGACTTATTGCAGATAAATCTTTGCCTCAGTCTCCAAATCCGTTATCTTCTAGGGAAAATTCTGGGTTTCATTCCTGGACATTTTGGATAATGTGCACACTTTTTTCCTAAAGTCTTAATATGGACATATTTTTGTTATTAGTTTGCAAAAAGACCCCAGACATGATGCATGTGTATGGAATTTACTAGCAAATGAAATGCACAAACAATTACAATTCATTTTATGAGAGCTGGTTTAGTCAATAGAAAGTAAGCCCTGCATACAAGAAACTTGGTTCCCTGAGGTAACTAATAGGAAGTTAGATAGAACCTCGAGTTCCTTTTCCCAGGTAATGGTACTTTTTGAGATGGTCATTGAATTTTTTTTAAGCTGAAAAGCTAAGGCACAGCTGAAGCACTATATAGTATGGCAGATGTGGTTTCCATATGTATTTGTTGTTTTCATTGGTGTACAAAGAGCAGAGCATATTTCTGCCAAGACACTTTGGTTTTCCATAGTTTTCTGTAAAAGGCTGTCAGCACGCAGACTCCTAATTGAGCTACTGCTCTGCATTTCAATATTTGCCATCTAATTTTCAAGGAGTGTGAGAATGACACTTAAAAAAAAAACAACTTATTTATCCCTGCTTTTTTCCGGAACTCTCAGACATGACTCTTGAAAGGGCATTTTCATCTGGTAGCTGCTAAGGGCAAGTCTCTGTGTGAGATCTGAAATGCTGACAGATTTAAGAAAAGGTGACAGCAGTTGCTGTGCTGTGATGAACTTGCCAGTGATGTTGTGTTATATAATTCATTTGGGGAACAGGGCACATACACAACACACAAAGATCTGCTTAGTGATGCTGCTGGTGATTGTTTTTTCTCTCTCACTCACATGCTTTAGAGATTCCCATTGCCTAGGACAGCAAGTGAATTTTTTCGATTCTGTGTAGATGTTCATCACAATAGTATCTGAGTGCACTCCAGTTGTGCATTAAGCAGCATGACTGCACACCTGTCATGTGGACTTTAGTATCTCAGCCTCTCTCCATGTGGAGAGGTGTATGTAATGAGTGTCTTGTTTTGGTAAAGTCTTAGGGTTTTGTTTTTTTAAATGTACTTCATTTCAGGTGACCTTATTGGATAATATGTCATATAAGCTTGTGTCTAAGCTATCCTAATAGTGAATATTGTTTCACACATGCTAATAAGAAAATATTTATTTTCTTCCTTAAAGAATATATGGCCCTGATTCTGCAGTCACATCCCTGCAGACAAAGCATGCGCCCAGGCACAGCCCCATACACTGAAAGTTGAGCTTCAGCTCAAAGTCAGCAGGACTCTGGTCAATTTGTAGGGGTTCACCTATGTGGATTGAATTGTAGGATTGAGGCCTGTGTTTTTCTCAATGTTCCTATAAATGTTTGGTTTGCTTTTCTTCTCCCTGGCCTTCTTAAGAACTCCTTTCTAGAGAAAAGCCTTTCCTATTTGTATCACTTCAGAACACTCCTTCCTCAGAAAAAAAAAGTGTGAAGAAGAAAGTGAGGGCTTGTCTACATCAGAAAGTTGCAGCGCTGGTGAGGGAGTTACAGCGCTGCAACTTTGAAGGTGTACACATCTGCAGGGCACCACCAGCGCTGCAACTCCCTGTTTGCAGCGCTGGCCGTACTCCCGTTTTGTCTCGGGTGTAGAGGATCCAGCGCTGGTGATCCAGCGCTGGTAATCCAATGTAGACAGTTACCAGCGCTTTTCTTGACCTCCGTGGAAGGAGGAAGCCTCTGGTAATCAAGCTGGTTTCCTTTCCCGGTTTGCTCTCTCGGTCCCCGGAGCCACCCAGCAAACCGCAGGGAAGGAGACCTGCTTGCTCGGGGTTCCGGGACCGAGAGAGCAAACCGGGAAAGGAGACCAGGTTCGCCGCGGTTTGCTCTCGCGTTCCCGGAGCCACCCAGCAAACCGCAGGGAAGGAGACCTGCTTGCTCGGGGTTCCGGGACCGAGAGAGCAAACCGGGAACGCCGCGGTTTGCTCTCTCGGTCCCGGAGCCACCCAGCAAACCGCAGGGAAGGAGACCTGCTTGCTCGGGGTTCCGGGACCGAGAGAGCAAACCGGGAAAGGAAACCAGCTTCGCCGCGGTTTGCTCACTCGGTCCCGGAACCCCGAGCAAGCAGGTCTCCATCCCTGCGGTTTGCTGGGTGGCTCCGGGACCGAGAGAGCAAACCGCGGCATTCCCGGTTTGCTCTCTCGGTCCCGGAACCCCGAGCAAGCAGGTCTCCTTCCCTGCGGTTTGCTGGCTGGCTCCGGGACCGAGAGAGCAAACCGCGGCGTTCCCGGTTTGCTCTCTCGGTCCCGGAACCCCGAGCAAGCAGGTCTCCTTCCCTGCGGTTTGCTGGCTGGCTCCGGGACCGAGAGAGCAAACCGCGGCGTTCCCGGTTTGCTCTCTCGGTCCCGGAACCCCGAGCAAGCAGGTCTCCTTCCCTGCGGTTTGCTGGGTGGCTCCGGGACCGAGAGAGCAAACCGCGGCGTTCCCGGTTTGCTCTCTCGGTCCCGGAACCCCGAGCAAGCAGGTCTCCTTCCCTGCGGTTTGCTGGCTGGCTCCGGGACCGAGAGAGCAAACCGCGGGGAAGCTGGTTTCCTTTCCCGGTTTGCTCTCTCGTCCCGGAACCCCCCTTGAAGCCGCCCAACAGCGCTGCAGTGTGGCCACATCTAACACCACTTGCAGCGCTGGTTGCTGTAAGTGTGGCCACTCTGCAGCGCTGGCCCTATACAGCTGTACTAATACAGCTGTAACAACCAGCGCTGCAAAATTTTAGATGTAGACATGGCCTAAGCCTCCTATTAAGTTTTGAGTAACAGCAGGTTCCTTTTCATGAGAGGACGTTTGATGGAGGAAAAATCTGTATTCCTCCCAAAATGCACTCTCCATGCTCCAGCTTAGAATGCTGAGAAACACTTAGAGAGTGTTCCAACTTCAGCAACTTAAAGCCGTGAGAAGGCCAGAGGCAGGTTGCTATTAAGGCACCATGCCAGAAGTCGTAAAGAAGACTCTGGGGCGTCATCATTTTTCAAGACTGATGAATTCAAATGAAGGATTAAATGTTTTAAAAAATTAAGTAGAAAGGGCCTGATGCTTATTTCTTGTAAATCTGTGTAAAACAGATTAGAATCTGGCCCAAAGACTTTGAATTAAAAACTGTATTGCTTTTTACTTGGAGATCTGTGTAATCTCTGATTGGTGACAGAATGATGATCAGCCCAAAAATAAAAAATAGAGGAAGCACAAGGAGTGGAGTCTCATGTGTCTCTATACCTCTCTTAGGTAGTGCTCTGTGCCTCAGTTTTCCCCACTGTAAAATGAGCATAATGCTACTTACTTCCTTTTGCAAATGCTTTGAATGTTACTGATTGAAAAGCATGGTATAAGAGCTGAGTATATGTATTTATTATTAGTCAACTGAGAGATGACATTAACGAGTACTTTCCCTTATGACAGGAACATATTGAATTCGTAATCTGAAAGAATTCCCAAGGATTGTTCATAGTCAATCCGCTATCGTTTGGAACTGCCAGGTACTAGACTAATTACCAAGCAACAGATCCACAATATTTACCTAGTATAATTTAAGCTGAGAAAGATACATGAGGTTAAATCTGTCAGGAGAATTGTCTTCTAGACATGCTTAACTTATGCTGCACTTGGGAGTGAGGCCAAACTAAGTAAACAATTCTGATGTAAATTCTCCTTTTCAGGATCTTCCAGTGCTTTTTCCTCTTTCTCTTGTCCAAAGAAAGGTCAATATCGGTTTGAAAAGTTTTTGTTTTTCTTCGTAAATCAAACACCTACATTCCCAGACAATGTACACTGGTCACAATTAATAAATCTAATTTACTCACAATTACCAGAAAAAATGTACCTTGGAAATCTTTCCAGAAAAGACATCTTTGGAAAGAGACCAAGCACAGAATTTCACACCTAGAGTGGTTGGTTCCCGCTCTCCCTCCTCCACCCCCCCCCCCAAATTACAGCTTATGAAAACAAAGAGTTATTTAAAGGCTGCATTTTTGCCCCAGCTGTTATAGGAATCATGGATTCTATGATTTTCATGTATTTTAAAAAGCGTTCAAGACTTCTGATGTTTGGGAACTTTTGCAAAAGGGAAAGTGTATGTGGGATAGTAAACAGTGGGACTAGTTTCACTGCGAATCTTGAGAGTTGCCAAGTTAAAACCTAGGCTGCATACACACATCGGAAAGGATACGAATTCTCTTAAACTAGGGCTCGTGGTTTGCCATGTGTTCATGGCAGATCATAGATTCTGAGGATGGAGAAACATAAGAGCACTGGATAGGGATTTTATCATCTGTGTTCTCTTGTGTTTTACTTACTGCCATATTACTTGCGATATAAGTTTGAGGTACTGTTGCCACTATTTTTTTAGTTGTACTCCAATGCAAGAAATCAGTTTTAATACTTATTAAACTCACTTAAAAAGTAAAGAAGGAAAAAAACCCAATTAAAATGGAAAACAACCCAAAAAAATTGCGGAGAAAACACTATGAAAGTCTACATTTTAATAGGTTTCAGAGTGGTAGCCATGTTAGTCTGTATGAGCAAAAACAATGAGGAGTCCTTATGGCACCTTGGAGGCTAACACATTTATTTGGGCATAAGCTTTCATGGGCTAAAACCCACTTCATCAGATGCACCAGACATTTTAATAAATTCCCTTATTCCTTCTATCTCTCCTTCACAGGCTAGCTGGCGGTTTTCAATTGCAGTGTAGACATAGCTGAAGAGGAAAAGCTGGGAAAATGCAGAATGTCTCTGATGCTTGTAGTTTAGTTGCTGGAAATTCACAAAGACACCACATATTATGCACCCTTGTTAGCCAGACTTGAGACCAGGCACATTTTCTAGAATCAGGCCATTAAGGCTTGTTTTTAGCTTGCCTCTCTTGTCACAGCAAAGTGTTGCAAGGTTAAGTTTGTCCTGTATGCTAAGCCAGACTTTGTGAGGCACAAAGTAAAGAGAGAGAGAAATTGGAATAGGTATTCTAGGGAGGGAGTAACAGCAGAAGCCCTAGGTTTATATCTAAAGAGTTACTTAGGACAGAGCTATGGAGTTGATGTCATGTGATTCCTTCTCCTCATTTGGTGTGGTCACAGCATATTTTAGATCAGGAAAAAGAAAGCCCAGTGGAGTGTTGTTGAGTCCTTGTATCATCATACATGACCCTGGTGTGCTGTTAGTCAGTGTTGGGAGGAAGATGCTGCCCAATGTTTAAGTGTCTAAGGGCTTCCCTCAAAGAAGAAACAGACAAATAACAGATCTTATCAAAAATACCCACTCAAAAAAAATTCTAGAAGTCCATATATGGACACTTCCTCTTATATTAAGATTCTCTTCTATTCCTAAAACTAATTGCTAATATTTGTGACCTCACCAGAACCTCTGAAAACCCCTATCTGCAATTCCTTAGTCCAAACAAACTAGGTTCATGTCACTTCTTTGGCTCTGTTCTGTGGTTTCTTTCAACAGCAATTTCACATAATACATTTAGAGGATAAATTAGCATTTCAACACCTACTTTGGACAATGTCGGATTTCAGCCAAGAGTAAAGTTTACCAGAACATGTGTCTGTTGCTGTGAAGGGGCTGATCTGAGAGTCACTAGGATAGCAATCTGTTTTTCAGTGGTTAACTTGTAATTATAATTATTATCATTAAATGTAGTTACATATTATTTTATGATAGATATATAAATATAATATTGCAGCTACTAAATGACAATTATAATATTTAAATAATTCTAGTAATCTAATTAGTACTTGTTATAAGAAACTGTCACATGTATTATTTAACAGAGATCTTATTTCAGACAGCATCATGTCCACATTACTAATTGTTCTCTTCCTACCCTCAGTCTTTTTCTCTCTGGGATATATTTTAAATAATTTCTAAGTATTAGAGAATGTAAATTGATTAACTCTCAACAGTCTGCAAGTAGCATTCACGTGACCTATTTAACAAGGAGAAACTTTGACTTGATTCTGGAAGAGAGGCTCATTAAGCTCCATATGTCAATGGGAACTGGCATTTTATGGATATCATAGCTTAAGGTATCATGAAGTGTATCTATTTCAGAAGTGTTTGCTGACTGTCCAAAAGAGCTTTTTTCCTTGCTCTCCTAGAGGACAAATGTGAAGCTTTATTGGCATTGTACTCAGTGATAAGTCTCAAGGCTAAGCACTGTAAAGTTTTGATTACTGAATTTTTGAGATGCTGTCCTGAGTTCCTTGGTGACCCCACTCTACCATATCTTTATTGTAGAACTTTCCTTCTGCATCTCATCTCTGTGCAGACAGCCAGAATATTGTGTCTGTGTGTTTGGGCTCGGGGGGAAGCTTTCTCTGCAGAAAAAGAAGTATCTTTGTGAAGGGACGGAAGATCATACAGAGCCCACTTCTTCCTTCTGGACAGAGCAGAAACAGCAAAAGGAAAGTCCAGCAAAGTCTAGTCATCCTGTACAGCAGCTATTCTGCTAGGCCTCACTAGCTCTGAATTAACAGTTTGTGTATAGCAGCTACCTTGCTCCAATCTATCTTCCATATGCCTCTCTCTGGTGATTGGCAGCTCCAGTTTCTCAGTAGAAGCTCAGTCAAGGAAGATTCTTTTCCTGTCTTTCTGTTCTTATTTAGTAGTGACTTGTAGTCTAGGCAGGTAGACTGGCTCTTCCTCTTTGTTTCCAGCTGGTTTTCCAATGAAGTATCTGGACACCTGCAGAATCAGCTGGAGGAGAGCCAGCACCATCCAACCAGCTAGCTCTCCACCAACCTCCAATAAGTGCTGTACATACTATAGCTTGGGAACTGCATCTTAGAATTATGGACTTTTCCTGCTCTTCTTTCCAAGCCTGTTCCTCAGGCAAGCTGTCTTACAGGATAATGTAGACTCCAAAGAAGAACACACTTTGGGCACCATGAAAAACTGGATCTTGACCACCCTAGTTGTTATATTTGCATTAATGTTTGTGGTTTTCCCATTCCAAAAGCAAGGAATACTTCAGTTACCACAATGAAAGTAAATAGTGTACTTCATTCAATTCCCTTTTTTAAATAGTTCCCACTATCATCATAATCATTTTATATTTATATTACAGTTTCACCCAGAGAATGCAAGTAAAACTTGGGTCCAATTGTTCTAGGCATGCAAATATTGTTATTGTTTCTGCCCTGAAAACCCTACGTTAATATATGTGCAATATAAAACTTGTCTTCTGAACAAGAGAATAAATATCACCCTGGCTAAATACCAGTGCAAATAAATTTGCCCTTGGTGCTGTCAAAGTTAGACTCAGGACTCACAGTTTGTCAGACCACTCTGTTTTATTAGCACAGCGCTCTGCTAATAACATCCAGAAAATGTGAGCACCATGCAAGACACAGACTGTCTTATTTATACAGATAAAAGAGCGGGAATTAGACAAAGGGACAAAGAAAGCAAAACAGTAAAATTCACCTGGGGCACAGCATGCATATCCTACTTCCTTACTAACTCTTATCGATCTAAGGCTAATACTTCACCAATTGCCCTTAAACGGTGCAATTGTTCTATGTTAATGTCTGTATTCCTGACACCTGGATTGCAGCATTCCAACAATTTTGCTTAAAGGTACAGACAGCATTTCTTTAATCCTTTCTATTTTCACAATATAATTCATTCTACTTTCACAATGCAATCTGGCCAAAAATAAATCTCTCATAAACCAAGAATAGGCCCAGTCCTGTAAAGCGCTAAACAGCCCCGCTACACTTGTCCCAGGAAAGGAGCAGAAGGGCCCTAGAAAAAGGAGCCTTAAAGCCCTAGACAGGCAGTTCCTTGCTGGAGTTAGAGGAGTGCAGATGATGCTCCAAAGGGAACTGCAGTGCAAAGGATAGCTCAGTGCTAGTAGGGACAGGGGGAGTGAGGAAGAGCTGCTGGGCCTGAATTTAGAAGGGCCCTGGTAAGGCATTGGTGAAGGCTGGGGACATGGGGAAGTGGCTCAGGGAACTGAAGGCAGTTTTGCTAAAGGGATGCGGTGGTACGTGACTGCTATTCTTAGGGTTCTTGGACTGGGGCCTGGAGTAGTGGGTGGGCCTGGGTCCTCCTCCCATAGGCCATTGGAGAAGGGACTACAATTGGACAGCAGTAGGGGACTGAACTGTCCGGAGGCCCAGGTGGAGAGCTGCGGCCAGAACAGACTCAGAGAGTGAAACCCTGGGAGTGTGGCTTGATACCAGGGCCAGGACTGGTCTAAAGACTGCAGGCAAACAACTAGAAGGGGTTGCTCACAGCAGGTGGGGTGCCCTGCCATTACACACTCTTAAACCCCATTGATTTAAAAAAAAAAAAAAAAAAAGGCAGAGAATATTATAATGGCAGGAATAAGCCATTAACAGTGGAGGGACATTGCCAATGTTCTAAACAATGCATTTGTGTATTTTATTAAATGTGATGAATTATCAAAACACAGGGCGCACATTAATATCTAGCAGTAGCATGAGACCACTAGCAATTAGATCAAAGATTAGCAAATAAACTGTTCAAAAATTAAGGCAACCAACTAGGTTTATTGACATTTCTAACTAACCAGTCCCCGCTATATGTTCATCTGAAGAAGCTCAAGTTCAGAACCCTAAGGCAAAAATCCACCCTGTCCTTGATGTATAAACCTAATATGCATTTTTGCATTGTTAAGAGAGAGGAAATGGATCAGTTCTACTGTTCAGAGATTTAGAGTGAAATCTCGTAACTAAGGATACGATTTGGCCATGGAGGTCACAGATTCCGTGACTTTAACAAATCTCTGTGACTTCTTCAGCTCTGGCTGTCAGCCCTAGGCGGTAGGGCTCTGGCTGTCAGTCCAGGGCAGTCCTGCTGTGTCCATAACCTGATTTCATCCTTTCCCCCATGACTGTTCTGTGAATTTTTCTTAATTTTACCATGACAATATCATATCCATATTCAGAGTATCTCAAGATAATGTTGTTTTGTGTATAGCAATGAAATTGTGTTGCCAGGAGATATTTGTTCACAGAGTTTCTCAGTAAATCTTGTGTGATAATTTACCAATTAGCGTAGCACTTCCTTCATGCCTTCCCATTTTGAATACACTGAATACCTGCTATGCAGTATACATTGAGCTGTGAATGTAGTGTTAAAAGCAAGATGGTTTGATCCATACTTTCAAGCAAGTTTGAAAATGCAGGTAAGTCTATTGAAGGGAGGAACCTTATCCAAAGATAAAGAAATAAATATCATCTCAGTAGCCATAAGGCTACTTAAATGAATCTGCCTTTGCTACAGTATTTACAGCAGAGCTAATGCGTTGTAATAATACAGATTTTGTTTTCCTATGGTACAGCTACTCTTAAATAACCTTATTATGCATCACAAATTGTGTGTCATGGGTTCCCCCTGGAATGCCACCTGGAATTGAGATACCACTGAGCCCCCTGACCCACCAGCCTGGGCTCCCTCTTGCACGGTACTGCTGTGACAAGCTGCAAAGCCCTCTCCAGCCTGCACTTTCGCCAGCATACATACAGGTAGGGACACACCCAGCTGCAGTTACATGCAGGCTCTCTGACCAGCCCCTGCGTGGGAAGGCTTCAGTTAGGACAAGGACTAGCTCCTCAGGGACTCCCCCTCCCCCCGGAGTATAAACCCAAAATTATACTGTTGCACAGGGAGTTGTACAATGTACGCTCATAAAATTCCTCCCTTCCTCAATGTGGAGAGCAATATGCAAGAGCCTTTTGCCCCGAGTTATGATTCCCACACACAGGTTTAGATTAATTAAAAACAAGTTTATTAACTACAAAGGATAGATTTTTAAGTGATTCTAAGGGATAGCAAATAGATCAAAGCAGATTACCTAGCAAATAAACAAAAAAAATGCAAACTAAGTTTAATATATTAAATAGATGGGATATGAATAGCCAGTTCTCACCCTAAGTGGTGATACAAGCAGGCTGCAGACTCTTAAGGGGCCAGCTGCACTTGGTTATAGCTTGGAACCCCCAGATGTTCAATTCACAAGTTAAAAATCCCTTTAGCCTGGGCCCTCACTTTCTCCCAGTTCAGTCTTTGTTCCTCAGGTGTTTCCATGTGTGTTGTTGTAGGGAGAGTGAGATATCATGATGTCATTTCCTCCCGTTATATCTTCTTCCCACTTGCTGGAAAGTTCTTTTGCTGTGACCTGGGTCAAACAGTTCCCATTGTGTAGTGCTATCTCGGAGAGGTTTCTGTCGTACACAGTTCATGGGGTAATCCTTGTGCTTGTCTGCAGTTTCTCAATAAGCCATTAACATCGTTTGGTCTTTTTACTGTTGTACCTGAAAGGCTGCTTGTGGGTATTTTCAACCTCACAACTTGTTTCAGTAACACATACATAGCCAAACTTCATAACTTCACATACGGTGATAGCACATAAATCCAATGAGATATTAATGTCTAGCAGATCAAGACTTTTAGAATGATACCTCACAAACAGGGCTGGCTCCAGGGGTTTTGCCACCCCAAGCAGCCAAAAAAACAAAAAAAAAGCCGCTATCATGATCTGCGGCAATTCAGCGGGAGGTGCTTGGCTCCGAGTGGGAGTGAGGAATCCTCCGCTGAATTGCCACCAAATACCTGAAAGTGCTGCCCCACTCCGGAGTTGCCGCCCCAAGCACCTGCTTGATAGGCTGGTGCCTGGAGCCGGCCCTGCTCACAAAGCACACTTTGTACAAAACATATCCTAATTAAATGACAGTGGTGAATATTGGGGTGCTAGGGTGTGTCACTGTGTACCTTAGCAACTGGAAAACATAGCAATTGTTGCCTAAGTTAACATTTTCTAATCTTACCTCATCACCAACAATCATTTTAGTAATGAACAAATATTTTGTCTCATGCTTACAAGTGAAACTGTAGCAGTGCATTCAACAGTTGCCTTCATATTTCATGCATGGAGAGCTTTTATGCCAGGAGAGCTTAACCCCCTCTCGCCAAAGCTCTAGTAGAAAACTATTATTTATAGGCTGAGATATACCAATAGGAATTGGCTCAAGAGCACTAATCATACCCCTTTTTTGACTCCTGAGTATGTTAGATACTAAACATTTCTAGGGGAAGCTAGGTTCTCTTTCTTGCTTTTCTACTTTTTGATGTCTAGCCATTTTATGGTCTTAAATAGCCAGAGTTTGAATGTTTGACAATTAGAATTGCCTGGTTTGTGTATTTAGTAGGGCTGTCAAGCAACTAAAATTTTTTATCATGATTAATTGCACTATTAAACAATAATAGAATCCCAGTCAGTTAAATATTTTTGGATGTTTTCTATATTTTCAAATATATTGATTTCAATTACAACACAGAATACAAACTGTACAGTTCTCACTTAGTATTTGTTTTTGATTACAAGTATTTGCACTGTAAAAAGACAAAAGAAATAGTATTTTTCAATTCACCTAATACAAGTAGTGTAGTGTAATCTCTTTATATTAAATTTGAACTTAGAAATGTAGAATTATATAAAAAAACCCATATTCATTCAAAAATAAAACAATGTCAAATTTTAGAGCCTGCAAGTCCACTCAGTCCTACTTCTTGTTCAGCCAATCACTCAGACAAACACATTTGTTTACATTTGCAGGAGATAATGCTGCCAATGTCTTGGTTACAATGTCACCTGAAAGTGAGAACATGCGTTCTCATGGCACTCTTGTAGCCAGCTTAGCAAGATATTTACATGCCAGATGTGCTAAAGATTCATATGTCCCTTCATGCTTCAACCATCATTCTAGAGGACAAGCGTCCATGCTGATGTCAGGTTCTGCTCAATAACAATCCAATCCATGTGCGGACTGACACGTGTTCATTTTCATTATCAGAGTCAGATGCCACCAACAAAAGATTGATTTTTTTTTTCGGTGGTTCGGGTTCTGTAGTTTCCGCAGCAGCGTGTTGCTCTTTTAAGACTTTTGAAAGCATGCTCCATACCTCATCCCTCTCAGATTTTGGAAGGCACTTCAGATTCTTAAACCTTGGGTCAAGTGCTGTAGCTATCTTTAAAAATCTAACATTGGTACCTTCTTTGTGTTTTGTGAAATCTGCAATGAAAGTGTTCTTACAATGAAAAACATGTGCTGGGTCATCATCTAAGACTACTGTAACGTGAAATATATGGCAGAATGTGGGTAAAACAGAGCAGGGGACATACATTTTTTCTCCAAGGAGTTTGGTCACAAATTTAATGAACACATTCTTTTTTTAACGAGTGTCATCAGCATGGAAGCATGTCCTCTAGAATGGTGGCTGCAGCATGAATGTTTAGCATATCTGGGATGTGAATACCTTGCAACACCAGCTACAAAAGTGCCACATGAAGGAGCATATGAATGTTTAGCATATCTGGCATGTAAATACTTTGCAGTGCCAGCTACAGAAGTGCCATGCAAATGCATTTTCTCACTTTCTGGTGACATTGTAAATAAGATGAAGGCAGCGTTATCTCCTGTAAATGAATACAAACTTGTTTGTCTTAGTGATTGGCTGAACAACAAGTAGACTAAGTGGACTTTTAGGCTCTAAAGTTTTACATTGTTTTGTTTTTGAGTGCAGCTATGTAACAAAAAAAATCTACATTTGTAAGTTGCACTTTGGTGACAGAGATTGCACTACAGTACTTGTATGAGGTGAACTGAAAAATACGATTTCTTTTATCATTTTTATTGTGCAAGTACTTGTAATAAAAAATAACATATACTTAGATTTCAATTACAACACAGAATACAGTATATATGAAAATGTAGAAAAACATCCAAAATATTGAATAAATTTTAATTGGTACTTTATTGTTTAACAGTGCGATTAAAACTGCACTTAATCATGATTCATTTTTTGATTCACGATTAATTTTTTTGAGTTAAGTACGATTAATCCACATCCCTAGTATATAGGTTGTAAATTTCCCAGTGCAGAGATTCCCTCTTACTTACCGTCTCCCTCCTAAGGGACAGCAATGTGCTGAAGTCTCTGAGACAGCAAGCAAGAGGAAGGGAAAAGAGACTTGCTGTGGAAAAAACAATGGGGATCTGTTCTCTCCTGTGTCTGAGTCCCAGTCCACCCGGGAGAAAAGGGAGGTTGACAGAGTCAGGTTACAGCTCCCTGATTCTGT
The DNA here is from genome assembly GCF_007399415.2 of Gopherus evgoodei. NCBI lineage: Eukaryota > Metazoa > Chordata > Testudines > Testudinidae > Gopherus > Gopherus evgoodei. The sequence goes on along the minus strand of NC_044324.1, from coordinate 211,165,115 downwards.
GATCACTGGCTCGAGCACATGGAGTAGTTCCAACTTACTCCTCTAGTGGAGTCTTTAGTCCTTGTACCAGTGGAGGACAGGCATGTCGGACGGGTGTGGTAGGTGCAGAGATTGGCTTTGCTGGTTTTATAACAGCAGGGAATTCTCTCTTCCAAGGAAATTTTTTGCTGGCGAGTGACTGTCACACGCTGGCCTCTGCACTGCCAGGGTGGTGCAAAGAGTAGATGTCAAAGCTGGCCCTCTATGTGCATTCTTTGCAATGTTGGAGCTGAGAGAGAGAGGCAAATAAAGGAGTCCTAAGTGACCTTTCAAAATCTCTCTGGTCGGTGGAGGGAGATGTACACTTGAATACTAGGGACTTTATTTAACACACCTAATGTATATTTAATATCATGACAAGTACTTGCTCATTGTACAGTAACACAACAAAAGAACTACACAGCAGAATTTCTTTTCTCTGCCTAATTGAAATACTTGAGAGCCAAGAAAAGGTGTTTCTGCTTTCCATGCCCCTTTACTGCTCTGTGACTTTTCTATCCTTATGCTAGAGAGGAACACTGCCATACATCATTGGAAAGAGCAACTAGAGTTGAGGCAGAGAAAGAATTAAAAAAACCCAAAGAACAGTCAGACAGTTGAATGACTGCAAAGAGTCCTGGGGCACCTTATAGACTAACAGACGTATCAGAGCATGAGCCTTCGTGGGTGAATACCCACTTCGTTGGATGCATGTAGTGGAAATTTCCAGAGGCAGGTGTGTATGTGTGAATCAGACTGGAGATAACAAGGTTAGTTCAATCAGGAAGGATGAGGCCCTCTTCTAGCAGTTGAGGTGTGAACACCAAGGGGGGAGAAACTGCTTCTGTAGTTGGCTAGCCAACTACACCTCACACCTCAATCGCATCAGCACCTGCTTAATCCATTGTGTTTTACTGAATATTGAGAATCTATTCACCATTCTTCTGTCTGGAGATGTGACACTCAAGATAACTCAATATCAGCAACAAAAATTCAATGACGAGAGAACTCAGCATCAACTACAGCATGATGAATTTTCAGAAAAAAATAACAGTTCTGCTTTATTTTTTAAAATATTCTATGAAATACAAAGCATCACTGAATACATCAGCTTGAGCTGTTGAATTGTAAATATTATGTCCTGTTAATTGAAAAATCCGTTTTAGTCTCTTTTTTTTTTATTTCTCCTATCCTCCTTCTATTAGCTTCTCTTTCCTCATACCTAGTTTCGATAGCCTACGGTTGAATTTTAGGCTATTCATTTCTTTTACTGCACATTGGTCACAGTGTTCCTTTTCTTGGCTCAGCCTTTATAAGATAACGGTCTGGAGGAATTTTTTTCTAAATGCCCTACCTGAGACCTTGCAAAGTAGAAGTAGACAACTTTTTTTGACAATAATGCAAGAACAAATTAATGGGGTAACATAGGTATTCCAGAGATATAATGAGATTTCCTTGAGCGGTAAATATCACCAGCCTATTTCACCAGAACATTAAGAGTTAGGTCCTGATACTGCATATATGAACATTCTTTAACTTTATGCAGTATGAGTAGTCTTACAGAAGACTATTCACAGTACATAAAGTTAAATCACATGCATAAGTCTGTGCAGGATTGGGGCTCCAATCCTGATACTTAAAAGCATACCTGACTGCTGTATGTGACATATATTAAATAAAGAATTAATAAATATAGAGGCTCTGGCAGCTGTGGAATTATTTCCTATTTCATTAATACATCCCACTGGGATCCTAGTCTTCAGCTTAAAAATAACCTTCTCTGCAGAAGTAAATAAATTAATGAAAGGTAAAAATAGATTATGAAAACACATATGGTTTATCACAGATGAATAACATTAAATGCCAGAATTTACTTTTCTATGTGTGTGATTCTGAATGAATTCTGCATGTATTTAACAGCTTCTATACAAAATAGAAACATTGTCATTATATATATGAAATTGTCCTTCAGGGTTTTTCAGGGTGAGGTGTTCAGAAATAAATCTTCTGTGCACCTTGTTGTGGAGTGTTAAGTTTTAAATCAGAAGTTCAGTGCATTTTTAACAAGCTGACTGCAAAAATAAACATGGATAGCCTTTTTTGTGTACCTGACAGCAAGGCTGGCATATAAGTCAAGCATCCACTGAACTGTTTATAGAAAAAAATTCACCTTGTACACCCCTTCTACTCCTTTAAAATGCACTTAGGATCAGGTTTCCACTCACTAGAGCTGAATTCAGTTTATTTCTAAGCTGTCACTACTGTAGAATGGCATTGGATTGAGGGGCATTCAATAAGAAGGCTAACTAATTGGCAATCCATTTCTTCATTTCCATTGTACAGCCAACCTTGACAAATTAATCACAACCAACTGTTGGCTGCAATGCAAGGCAACCTATGCTTCACAGAAGAAAAATGAGGCCTCATGCTTGCCTGACAGCCTAATCTTTCAACGTGCCCCATTAGACCGAACAAGGGGACACTTTGGTGTGTCTGTCACCAGTACCACCCATAAACAAAGTGTTTTGCTTGCAGTCCTATGGTTGGGCTGGTGTGATAAATTATTGAGTGCCAGTCCAGTATCTTGTCAGTCAGTGCCACAGACTGAGGATCAAATAGATTAGTCCTGATAAAGAAGAGTCACCATGCACTGGCTTACATGATCAATGAAGATAACCTCACCTAAATTAAATAGTGAAGAGTGATTTTGTGTGTGATCTCCAGGGAGCTAGTTGGTTTCTTGGTTTAGGTGGAAATGTTGGGGCCACTGCAGAAAATCTTTGTCACATTAATGGTAATTGGTAACAGGTTCCTGCCAAGACAATTCGTTAATCCAATGAACAGGATCCAGAAGAAAAGAGAAAAATGGCACCCTAAATGAATTAAATGTCTTCAGTCAAATAGATTCATTCTGTAAAATAATTAAAATTATTTTCTTTAGCTAAGCTTTTGAAAATGATGTAGCATGTGTTTGACTTCTAAAAGTTGTATTCAGAATGTGATATTTTATTTTAGTCATGCCCCTCTTAATGATGTTGTTCTTCACTATCCACTGTTGTGATCTTAGTTAAGTGTTATTTTGCTGAATTACATATTGGGCCAGATCCTCAGCAGGACTAAGTCAGATGTAACAGGGCATAGCCAGGCCACCCTTAGTCCTGCCACTGCTCTGCTCCAAAAATCACTTGGAGACCTTCTGGCTCAGCAGTCACCGGTGCAGTTTACCACCACCCAAACCCACCACTTCTCACCATATATTGCCAGGGGTCCCAGCCTTAGGGGCGTCTCTTTCTTAGAGCCAGGAGGGGAGAGCTACCCCTTTCCTTCCATTCTCTGGCTTCTCCCCCCCTCTACTTCCTTCCTCTAAGCTTGTACATAGCCCCAGACTCCTCAGGCTGGCAGCTGCTCTGCCTCTGCCCATCAGGCTTAGGTTCCTCTAGTCAGCTCCAATTCACCTCCCTGAATTGGAGCTGAAGTGACAGAGGGCTGGCTCAGTAGTTCCTGGTCAGCACCCTGTCACACCAGAGTACCTCCATTGACTTCAAAGGAGCTTGTGCCAATTGGCAACAGCTAAGAAACTGGCCCATGGCACTTACAGTAATTTGTCTAGTTTATATTAGTCAGCCCAGTTCACCTCTGTTTTAACTTAACTGACCTCAACAAAGTTACACCTAAAAAGAATTTGGGCCATTATGTTAAATCGTGCCTTTCTCGTAAATGTCCTTTTGGGCATGGAATGATGTGCCATCTTGCTTGTGTTTGAGAAAGTGAATATTTAATCTCTTGAAAAAATTAATATTTTTACAATCTGATTTGTGAATGATCTCTTTTTAGCCCTGTCTTTTTGGTGCCTTCTGTGTTTCATGGAAGTGCTTATTCTTGTGTATTCTACCCCATATTAAAGTTACATTTAGCACTTTCCAATTTAACTTTGAATAACACTGTATTTATTTTCTCTCAATGGGGTTTGCAAAGTTTTTTTTTTTAAATGAATGTACAGTTAAATGCTTTGGTGAATAGCTTACCTATAATAGGGGTTTGAGGAATACAATTTTCATTAGCTTAAGAAAAATAAGACCAAACCTAAAAGTGCAACAGCTTTGCAGCATCCATATAGAAAATATCATCTGACACTCACATCTTGTGATTCTTCTCCTGCTCAATAAGAGCAAGTGAAATTCGGTTATTCAAACTGAGTAGCACCTTACCAAATGAGTAGTCCCATTGACTTAATTTAGACCTCTTATTGAATAAGGTGCTTTTCAGTATGTGTAACGGTACTTGAGTATAGTTCTTAATGATTGAACCTCCGTAGGACTGGTTCTTGTTGGAACTTAATTCCTACTGAGTTACAACTCCATACAGGATTATAAATGGTAAAACCTGTCCAGTGGAGACTACATGCACTGTACGGTCAATAAGAGCAATGCCTTCACCTTCCTCTATACTTCTGGAGCACTAACCTTGAGACTATACAATGGGTAACTGTCACTTGTGCTTATTAACTCAGTGTATTATATAGGACTTGATTCTCATTTTCATACACTAACTCCCCATCACATGCTTCTGGCTGGGTGAACAGGACTTAAAATTGATATAAATGTTGACCAGAGCAGTGTAAAGGAGCCTTAGTGTATATGAGAATTAGGCTGTACAGTCATTAAGTTTACTACAGAGCTGTCCATTGGTTGGTAGAAGGTACTGATAACAGATTATTATAGATATTACCAGACACACCTTCTGAGCATCACCATTGCTGCTGCTGAAATTTGACATGCTACACAGTATTCTCACAGAACCTGTAATTATCTGAATCCGCAAATTACTGGAGCATGCAGGTAGTCGTATTTGCGTCAGTGCAGCTACTCGTGCTTAAAGTTTAGGCATATGCTTAAGCACCCTGCTGAACTGGGGCCCTAAATATGCACCAGTGAATATTGGTTGTGACTGTAGTAATTGCATCATTCCTCTTGATAAATGTGAACACATCAATCCAGCTGAAAGACAGTTAAAAGGTTTTCAGAATTCACTTTCGTATTCCTTTGTTTTTATGATGTTAGAAAAGCATTTCTGAAAAGGAATGAATGATACCATGAACTGTTGGGAATTCAAACTGCAGAAAAGTCAAGGTTAGAAGGCCTAGAACCTGTTAAACAAAAGTAGTTCCAAATATTAGGATTACAGTAATTAACTTTTCCAACATTGATCGGTGTCTTGTGTATTGTTTAAGCTTAATGATCATTATCAAAGTTTGAGAAATGAATATCAGTTTTAAGTAGAATATATATCCATGTAAATTGCATCCATCAGGACAATTGCCCAGTGTAGGCTGTGAGCTTTCCACAGTGCAATCATAATAGCTTTTCAGCTGATACACTTTATGGCCTAAGAACATTAATCATTTTCTTATGTCTCTAATTACCATAAGGTATTCTGCTTAGGTCCGTAATAGGTTTTTAACCATGCTTTTCATTGGAGGTTGTAAACATAATATAGCAGCCCATTACGAGTTCAGAACATTTTTTTTAACCTGATGCCATTAACAGGACCAGCAGAGTAAGAACAAGATTTTTCAAGCTGTATTTACTAGTGGACTGTATTCTTTTATTTTTCTCTTATCAGGGGTGAGCAAAAAGAACAACACAATTGCTAAATAACCCTCTCAATTAAGAGAAGATAATTTTTGGTCCATTTTAGAGAAATAAAACCTAGTTCCAAAACCAGAAAGATATTAGAAGTCATTGCATTTTGCATAGCAATAAATGTGACCTGGGACCCTGGGCAGAAATGATAATGTTGCTTAGGGCTCGCTAATAACTGTGGACAGCTCCATGAGTCTTTTTTATTTTTCTGTGTACTCAGTGGATTATAACTTGCTAACTTTTAGTATAGAATAATGTACTGGAAGCCAGTAGGTTCATTTAATAGAAATACATTAGACCCAGTGCTCTCTTCTAATCGAATTGTCAGCTATGACGTAGATAATAAGTATGCATATTGGCACTGTTTCTCTGTCATTCCTAATGAAGATTCCATTTTGTGGCGTCTCAGACCAGACCAGTTAACCTATGGCCTGATTAATGAGTTGTGACTATTTTACTGAATGTAGGTAATCAGAAGCAGCAGTAGAATCCATCACATTTGGCAACCAAGTAATGTGGAACATTCAACAGGTGACAAATCAAATTATCAGGAACCTTAAGATACTTGATTTTTTTAATACATAATGCTTTACAAAATTGCATTCAATCCACATCAAAAGATTTAGTTATTATTTCTTTAATAATTGCAGAGTTTATTCAAAATCATTTCATTAAGGACAGTCACTGAAGTGGGATTTCAGGTATCTGTTGGAAAAGAATTGATTTTCTAAGCTTTTCTTAGGTTATCTTTTGGTCCTTTCAGGTTTTTTATTATTATTTTATTATTATTTATTTATTATAGTTGACCTCCTTGTAGGTTTGCCAAGTTTATTGCCATACATTCTGTTGAATGCTTTTTGAGTAGGAATTTATAAAAAATATTTCTCTATGAGCAGCATTGCCAGTGAGTGTGAAAACCAATCAGCCAAACTACCTTATCACTTAATGAACTCTTCCTATTTTGAACCAGATTATTTTTCTTGATAATGAAGTTCTGTTTAACAAGTGGACAATCTTTAGCTAATTTTGTCAATGTCGGTTTTCTTTTTAAGTATATTTCAACCTTGGCTCCCCATTTTGTCATGCCTGGTGTCCTAAATTCTCTTCTCTCCATATAAATGTTGTTCTTTCATCATCTACTCATTTTTATTATTTACCTTTATTACCGTTATTATCAACACGTTTTATGGGTTTCCTATGGAATACTTCTGCCAGAATTCCTTGTTTTCTCTTAATTTTGTAACTTGCATTATATGACCCCTGGTTTTAAAATACTCCCCAATGTTCATTTTCATATAGACTATTAAAAACATTAACATCTGTGAATTTATCTATTAGGTTGTCTCATAGTCTTCTCTTGTCCAGTAATGATGAAACCCATTACAGCTTCCTCACAACAGATTGGAAGATCATCCTAGTAGGCCCAAAGTCAGCAAAGCTCATATTTAAAATTAAACTTGTGTTCAAACCTCTGCTGTGCATTGGATAGGGATGGACTTAAATGTCTTTAAATGTTTTGCTGAATCTGGGCCATAATTCCCATATAAATAAACAGAACACTTACATTAAATCATAGACATTAATTTAATCCTTTGAATCCAGTATGTTGCCCTGTTTTACTCCAGAAATCATTAGCCTGAAGGCTCCAATAATTTATATATAAACCCTAAAGGCCAGATTCTGCTACCCTTAAAATCAATGGGATTACTTGAGTAAGATACTTCTCAATGTGAGCAGTTATCAGAACCTTATCCAATTTCTTTCCTAGTCATTGTGTTCCTGCTCTAATTTTATCTGGACTTTCTTAATATATTCAATCCTTCCTTGCCAGTTTAAAAGCAGCAAAGAGTCCCGTGGCACCTTATAGACTAACAGACGTATTGGAGCATGAGCTTTCGTGGGTGAATACCCACTTCATCGGATGCATATATTCACCCACGGAAGCTCATGCTCCAATACGTATGTTAGTCTATAACAGGGGTAGGCAACCTATGGCACGGGTGCTGAAGGCGTCACACAAGCTGATTTTCAGTTGCACTCACACTGCCCAGGTCCTGACCACCAGTTCAGTGGGCTCTGCATTTTAATTTAATTTTAAATGAAGTTTCTTAAACATTTTAAAAACCTTATTTACTTTACATGCAGCAATAGTTTAGTTATATATTATAGACTTATAGAAAGAGACCTTCTAAAAACGTTAAAATGTATTGCTGGCACTCGAAACCTTAAATTAGAGTGAATTAATTAAAACTCGGCACACCGCTTCTGAAAGGTTGCCAACCCCTGGTCTATAAGATGCTACAGGACTCTTTGCTGCTTTTACAGATCCAGACTAACACGGCTACCCTTTTGATACTTGCCACTTTAAGTGCAATTTGTGACCATTAAGCTATGTTTTCTACATGCTCACTCCATTACCTAAAATGTCTACATTTCTTTGAAGTGACAGCAAACCCTGTTATTTCCTATATGTACTTAATAGTTTTATTCAAATCTTTTACATCTTTTACATTATTTAGATACAAGAAAGATCCCCAAAGTGTCCCTGGAGACTGTTGGGAACTGATAGGAACCAAGTCAGACCTTTAAAATTTTAGAGCAAGAGACAGTCAAGAAACTCATGTATGTGCCACCCCTGCTCCTTTGAACCTACCACTTCTCTATCACTCTTCTTTCCAATAGTTGTCCAATTAATTTTTAAACTGCTTATATAAGTTGCACTAATTGCTGCCCTGGGCAGTTCTTTCCTTGTTTTTATTACTAGCTGTGTAAAGAGTTGCTTCCCAAATTCCTTTTTGGTGGAGCTTTCTACACTTAAGTTCACACTCCCTCATTTTTATGTTTGCACTCCCTCAAATAGCCTTGTAGCAATTATGCTTTCTATTCACTTGAGAATTTTGTGTATCTTAGTGAGACCCACTCATAATCTCTTATTTTCCAAGGAACACAAACCTGGTTTCTTTAACCTTTTTTGACTTTGAGATGCTTGATTCTCCCTTTCATTCAGTTGCCCTCCCTCCGATGTGTTCTCCATTTGTCAGATACTTTTAAATAAGGCAACAAGTGGTAAACACAGTAAATTAAACATATCTTATCTAATCTCTAACAGTAGTAGTATAATTGACTCATGATTTGGATTTAACTGCTCTATTTATACAGCCTACAATTTTGTTATTATTTTGATCCTATTTTAAGCACTAAAGCATGATATGTTAATACCTTGTGTATGCCCCTCTGTTGCTCTTGATTACTTTTGTAATCCCTTGTATACCTACATTGTCTCTTCTGTGCTTTATTTTAAGTCTTGTTTAGCTACCGTAGGATAACATACATGTTCCTGGGACAGTATGATAAAAACATTTATCTATTTTTGTTTCCCATTCAAGCGAACCCTACCACATATCTTCTCAATTCTGGCTCCATATCCTTCTCTGTCCTGTTTTATGTCTCATTCTACTCTAATGCTGCCTCCATTAAGCCTAGAGATTTTGGCCTAGCCCAAGGGTAGGCAACCTATGGCACATGTGCTGAAGGCAGCACGCAAGCTGATTTTCAATGGCACTCACACTGCCCGGGTCCTGCCCACCGGTCTGGGGAGCTCTGCAATTTAATTTAATTTTAAATGAAGCTTCTTAAACATTTTAAACACCTCATTTACTTTATATACAACAACAGTTTAGTTATATATTATCGACTTATAGAAAGAGACCTTCTAAAAACGTTACAATGTATTACTGGCACGCGAAACCTTAAATTAGAGTGAATAAATGAAGACTCATCACACCTCTTCTGAAAGGTTGCCGACCCCTGGCCTAGCCCCTATAAATAAGGCTCAGATTTTGTCACGGATATTTTTAATAAAAATCACGGACAGGTCATGGGCAATAAACAAAAATTCACAGAAGCCTGTGACCTTTACTGTGTTTTTTACTAAAAATATTCCTGACAAAATGGGGAGGGAGGAGGGTCTAGCACCCACAACAGCTGAGGGCTCTGGGGTCCCCTTGCCCTCCCCCCCAGCAGCTGGGAGCTCTGGGGTCCCCTCACTGCCTGCCATGGCTGAAACACTGTGGGGTCCACCTACCATGGCTGGGCAAGTGTGGGGGACCTCTGCCATGGCTGGGCTGCTGCAGGAGGACCCCTCGCAGCCGGGAGGTGGGTGGGGTGAGGCGGGGCCTCCAGCAGGCACGTGGAAACCCTGGCTGTGCAGAAAGAGCACTGATTGACTATTCTGCCCTGAGATCTGGAATTGCTATCAGCCTGCCTGGTTGCACTGATACAAGCCATTTTGTGTTATACATTGAAAATAATAGCATCAAGTGAGAGGTCCTTTAACTGTGATAAGTTAATGGAACTTGAATTATCTAACACCATTATTGCCTTTCTCTATAATATGTCTTGATTATAGTTCTTGTGTTCCGTATCAATAATGTAAAAGCTTTTTATGGTTTCCTCTCATTTGTAAGATTGTAAACACTTTTACACTTTTTAGTCCTTAGTTCACTGCTTAATAATTGTTTGTCTCTCCATCTACTAAGCTTACGAGCTTTCCCCTACTTTCTGCTGGCTTCCATACTGTCTCGCCATATGCCTGCCACTTCCCATGTCCTCTACTCAATCCAGGAATTTTATTTTCTAAGATAATTTGTCATATATCTAAAATATTGATGTCTAACTGGAAAATGTGCTTTTCCTGAGATGCAGTGAAGGGCATAATTAGCTAAATGGAGCCACAGGAGATGTGTGACAAAATAGTAGGAAAATCCCTTCACTTCTTCTGCCACTTAGCTGAATTTACAAGGAAATTGAAGTATCAGGTCAGTTTTCACTGAAAGGCTCAGGTTGGAAATCCCTGATTTTTAAGTGCAAGTCATCAACTTGTCTGGTGGGTAGTAATTTAAATTTCAGTTGTCCACACTAGCTTTTTATTTGTACTGGAGTGTTCAACAATAGAAATGTCTTAATCTTCCCCTATCTTCACAGCTTGATCAAACTAGCCACAAATGGCTTCTTTTTAGATCCTTTCTTTTTAGATATAACCCATCTTTCTAACTCAGATCTGTGCTTATTTACATTGACACGTTTGCAGAATAACTTGTAAAAGAATGTACGGTAAATGGCCAATTTTTTTTCCCTGAAGGGTGTCCTCTGACAAATTAAATGATTCCACTTAAGAGTCAGACTTACTGAGGTTGGAAACAACAGAGATTTTGACGTTTTGTAATGATAAATCTTCATAAGTAAGAGGCGTTTCCGTTATCCATTAAAGCAAATCACACTTTGCTAGTATAATGATGCTAAAAAATTTCAGCACCATACTTTGACAACTATTTTGGGTACACACTGGATATGCTATTTAAAACAAGTGTTAATAAGACTTAAAGTTCATATCAAGATTAAATTGGATTTGAATTTGTGGGAGTGGAAGTGCTATTAACTACTTATTTAATTTCCTTTTTGATTGAAGTATGCAAGATTCAGAAACTGCATAATTGTGAGTGAAATGCAAATGATAGATCTTAGCAGAAAAGAATTTTTTTTTAAAATTGTTGTTTGACAATTAATTTTATGATCTTTTTAAAGCAGGAGCAACATGATAACCTAGGCCATTATTAGTTTATTTGACTTACACAATAATCTAACCAATATTGGAGATGAGGGATTTGAATCTCGTTTACACTGAGTTCCCTTTATGCTGTGTACAAGGGTCTTAAAGTGGGTATAAATAATGCAATTTGTGTAAATGAGAATCCACCCTAAAAACAGGAGGAGGAGATGGGAGAATAAATGTATCCTTTTGAAGATTTTCTGAGAAATGATTATATTTTGGTCCATTATACAATCTTGTAAAGATTTGCACATGTGAGTAGTCCTATAGAGAGCAGTACATTTATTCACGTGCTTGTTTGGAAGATCAGGATCTTATATTGTGAGTACGTTGTCCATTTCTACATGGTTTAAAGTAGGTTTTCCCAGGATGCTATCCTCTAGAACTGTTTCTATTTAAATTTACTTAATCTTTAATGTGGAATGTGACTGATACCCTGTATAGCACAATCAATACATGTTAAATGCAGCATTTCAGCAAGTGAAGACTCACTGCAGGATGGTTCCATGTACTTTGTTTTGAACTCCCACAATCTGTACAACACAGCTGAGAAAGAAGTTAAGTAGCCAGAGTAAACTGACCAACCACTGATATATACAGTACCAGAAAAGTGAATATAGTTGTAAACCTGGTGGATAAAAAGATCTATCTATCTATCTATCTATCTATCTATCTATCTATCTATCTATCTATCTATCTATCTATCTATCTATCTATCTCCAGATGGATTTAATCTCTTGCCAAGTGAATGATTTCTACAAAAATTATGCTGAAAGAATTATTCCACCTAGGTGAAGAGAACAATTCTCTCTCCTTTAAAATTTGAGGTAGAAAATGTTGAGATAATGCGCGATATGTCATGCCAGACATACTATACATGCATTCATTTTTAGCATTTTATATAGTAGTGTAAGTTGATGTCATACAGAATGATCTAATATAAAGTGAATAACAGTGGCCATTTTATGTACTGAATACAGGAAGGGTTTTTTTTTTTGTTCTTTCTTCCAAAATGTAGTGGCGTTTTTGAGCTCATATCTATCTGGAAGTATTTCAGCTTTCAACTGTTGTAGATTTTCTGAATAAGTGCTGGTCTGTGTGACCCTTTACTGTGTTTTTATCAGTATTGTAGGCAAAGTGAAAAATCAGTCTGAATAATGTACACAAACCAAAAATCAATACTGCATTTGTTAAAAGAGCAAACTAACTAGATTAAATGTGCCTCTGCTAGTATCTTGCTTTTCACCCAGCCTTCCCAGGGTCAGGGTACTGTAACTTCTTTCCAGTTTTCCAAATAAGGCTTGAGGAGAAAAAGATAAAAGGAAATTTTTGTTTCTGATTTTTCAGAAGGCACTAAGCATGTGTGTATTTTTTAGCTAGCTCCCAATGCCCTCTTAGGAAATCTTTGATTTTCTTTGCAGTCTTATTAGAAGGGAGATAAAAACTGTGCTTCAGTAGAAATAATGCCACACTTTTTTGTTTCTTCTTGTATGCATAGAGCCTTTACTGAGTACTCTGTTGCTTTCTGATAATCCTACTAGGTTTCAGGGCTGCACTAGAAAGCAGAATAGCCAAAATGACTGAGTAAAGTGGAAGTGGTTTTAAAGGGCAATGCTGATATGACAAAGTTAGGGTGTCACTTTTTTTCCCCTCAAGTCTTTAGTGGAATTGAGCAACTCATTTTCTTTCTATATTTTTTAGCCATTGTCCATGTGTATTATCATTATTCTACCGGATAGCAAAGAGAGAGATCTGCATGGGTGGGATAGTTACCTGGATCTGCAGATGGACAGGAGACAGAGGTCAGATTCTGGCCCCATTGTAGCCAATGGAAGTTTTGTCATTGACTTCATTGGTGCTAAGATTTCACCTGAGGAATCCACTGAGAGTGGAACGTTAGTTTTATTTAACTGTCTTTAGTCTCTCTCTGTTTATTTTTTAGAATATTTCCCCCTGTTGCTATAAAGAAGATAGATAGCTACTCTGGATACTATTTACAAGCACAGTTATACAACTCTAGGCTAGGGAGGCATAGGTGTCTTGGAGTCATGAGCACTCTGCCCTTCCTATATTACTATATGGGAGGCTTGTCCTGGCCAGGGCCGGCGCTTCCATTCAGGCGACCTATGCGGTCGCCTAGGGTGCTAGGATTTGGGGGGGCGGCAATTCGGGGGCGGGGGGTCCTTCCGCGCTCTGAGTCGTCGGCAGCAATTCTGCGGCGGGTCCTTCACTCGCTGCGGGACCTGCCGCCGAAGTGCCCCGAAGACCGGGAGCATGGAAGGACCCCCCCGCTGCAGAATTGCTGCCAACGACCGGGAACACAGAAGGACCCCCGCCTAGGGTGCCAAAAACCCTGGCGCCGCTCCTGGTCCTGGCTAGATCCCAACAAGAAGGGAGGAGGGTCTTGGGGTTGTACCAGTAGTGAGATGGCTGAGAAACACTAATCTAGACTGTAGTCATTTAGAGTTTGTGTGAATGGATTGGATTTACAGTACTATAGACAGATTTTTTTATCTCTAAATATATGTCCTTGCAGTGTAGGCTGCACACTTTGGGAAAGCATCATCGTTTTTTTGTACACTTTTGTTCAGTAAAGAACAGCAAGGAACATGCATTTAAATCAGTGGCTAGAAATGGCTGTTTAATCTTTTGGAATCTTAACTATACATGAAGCCATGCCCTACTGCTGTTCAATTCAGTGTATGATGGGGATTTCACAGTTGACTAGTGGTTTGCACCTTTATTCAGATTATTTTTTGTTATATTATGTCATAAGCTTGGAAGACAATTTGGCTTGTTCAGAAGTTAGAAATATAAAGATTAATCAGACATATTATTATTAATAATAATGAATAATTGTGTGTATGTCTAAATATTTATGTATGGACACACAAACATCGATCTGCCCTCACATGCATGTATCTATATACACACATGATGTTGATGGATATTAATATCTACATCTAGTAATATATATGTACGTACTGAAGAATCTCTCTCATGGAAAAGCAGCAAAGAGTCCTGTGGCACCTTATAGACTAACAGACATATTGGAGCATGAGCTTTCGTGGGTGAATACCCATGTTTTCGGATGCATTTAGTACAGATCCAGACTAACACGGCTACCCCTCTGATAATCTCTCATATGGAGTAATTTACTAAGTATTTGCATTATGTGTGTGTGTTCTAACTGCACATATGCAGCCCTGCATTGTCAGAGCAATGAGAGCTGCAGAAATTCCTTTTCAGTGTTTTGGAGACATTCTCTTTGTTATTCCACTATTGTGCTCTGCTTGATGTTCTAACACTTCCCATGTGCATTTCAGAAATACTCTGAGCAAGAAAAAATCCATTACATAACACATTAAACATCACCGCTCTGAAGCAATTTGATTGTCAGAGTATCTCCAAAGAGAAGACTGTCTGTTACATTTTTAAAAGGAATTTTCGAGCACTGAAGCACCTTTGACATGGCCACTACCCAGAGCTATCTACAAACATTAAAGAGAAATTAAGCCCAAATCTCATCTACTAATATGAGTGCACTGCTTATACTGTAGAAAAATAATATTCTTGCAGAGAAAGATGTGATTCTCCAGAAAATCTGCATTGTAATACAATGTCTCTTGCATGAAAGTATGTCCTGCAACTCATGGAAAAACTGCATCTCTCAGCAGTTGCCAGTGTAAATATGTCCTTTCAGTAAAATTCCACAATTTGTAACAGCTATAGTATGGAGTACATCAAACAGCATGAGCATAGAATTCATTTTGCATCGTTTCCTCAATGGAAATTTATAGCATGTTTGTACTAGTCTCTCTATTAGAGCTGAGTGAATAAACGATTTTTTGGGTTTGTTGGCAGAACTGAAAAAAAATAGTTTCAGGTGAAATGTTTTTTTTATTTCAGATTTTTTGTTTAGCTTAGGTGTTAGGTGTTTTTATTCCCTTGTTTGTTTTTCTTTAAATGAATCTAGCTAAATTCCTACACAAACCATAATTTTGAAACAAAGTTGAAATGTTTTCATTTGAACAGAATGTTTAGACATTTTCTGTTTCTTTTTTCTGAAACTTTTTGCCAAATTCAACTTGAATTCACAAATAGTCTGGTCTTTCTAAAACTACATTTGTTAGCTAATAAATGACTCATCTGACAAAATTTGCTTAGCTCTACACTCTGTTGCCCTGCTCATAGTACTCCCATAACGATAGTATCTGGTATCTGTGCTCACTTGAGCTGTTAATGTGATTGGCATGTCATTTAATTTCCTTAGAACATCAATATATCACTTAGAATCAATTTGGACAAAATGTAATGTGTGTTTAATAGGTACAATTGGTGACGTGTTCTTTTGTTTTGAACCTTTTTTAGGTATAGACTGGCCTGAGACACTGATCTCTAGTTGACCTTTTGGCTTGACATTGTAGGCACTGCTCTGCCTATTACTCTGACAGGCTTTTCTTGAGCCAGCCGTGTTGTAAGGAAAGTCAGTGCGTCTCAGCCCACAAATTATCTTGCTTTTGCTAGCTGGATAAGGAGAGTGACGCCTTCTGGTACCTGTCTGACCTGATGCCTTCTGGTGCCTGTTTCTTTGGTGTGGCTGAACTTGTGGTGATCCATTTGTCCAGACTATGGCTCTTTATGAGGGGAAGGCACTTAATTTTTTTAAATCCACTGCCCACTCTGGGAGCGTTTTGGGTTAGGATTGGTCCAGTCTGCTTCCTCACTGGATTTCCTAGGTTCATATTTATTGTATTAATTACCCTCTACCAACTGCCCGCTTACCATCTGTGAGTTGTGTTTGAATGTATTTGCAATCACTCTTTCAAAAGTTTATGTAGTTTTCAACTGCTGCTGGTGAGGTCATGCATTTTCTAATGAGGAGAGATTTAAAAAGCACATTCCCCTGCTTGACAGGAATAGCAAGCCATGATCGTTTCTTAAGAAATTTTCACATATGTATTATGTGAGATTTCTCATATTTCTTTTGACTGTGGTGGCATTTGACATAAATGGTACTTAATTGTCACCTTGGTACATCCCACAACCTACACTAATATATCTGCAGCCTTGCTACCTAGATGTCAGGAAAGTAACTGTTTTACTAATACTGCATTCAACTATATTAGTGAGAGAACTTGTTTTTAGGGGGAAAATCAGTTGAGAGGTATGTTGTGACTGTGCGAGTTAAAGAAAATTGTTCATTTGGCAGAAAACCCATGCATCCTATCCCTCTTCTCCTCTCTGATTGATCCAAACTTTCTTTTCAAGGTGAGAATATAAATCAATACCAAGAAAAATGGCCATGCAAGCAGCATGTGTGTCAACGAGTCATCTCATGCCTCTGGCTAAAAGGCTAAGCTAGTTGGTAAAACACTAGCATCTTTGCTTCCAGAAAGGTCAGGTTTACCATTGTAATGAGTTACCCCAGCATTAGGTGAGTTCAGTTTTCACAACTGAAGGACAACTGCAGGTATTGCAAGCCATGCCTGAGGTAAGGTTATCATATATTGCTCTTTTGTCTCTGTACATCATCGTGTGTGATGATAGACTTGTACTGTTATGATTACAATGCCCACAATAGCTAAGCTTAATCCACATGACCATAATGAAGCTCAGTTGTTCACTTTCTGTTGTGTATTCAGAACACATTTTCATCTCACATGCATCAGCGTGTGGTTTCAGAACATTTTGGGGGTGAATGTTGAACCCCTCTTTAAGATGAACCTAGAAAATAGTCTTTATTACCCCACCAGCACCACTGCTTTTGCTCATTGCTACGCTTCAGGACTGGCAAAACTAACCAGCAAAAAATAATGCCTTCAGAAATAGTTTGTGTGTAATTCCAAAGTACATAAAAATGATTTATTGAGTTACGGTTATTAGATTTTACTTTCAACATTATTGATTAGAGCTGAAAAGTTTTTAAAACAAATATAAGATATTCTATTTATCTTGTCATGTTGATAAAACAGCAGGAATCAGGTGTGATTTGTGAATATAGTAGAAATCTGCTAACTAGCACATCTTGGTGCACACAGAAACATGCCATCTTAGTTACTTTTCTGGTTATCGGAGACTCATAAGAATACTTTGTCCAGACTTGTATTCACTTCTGTTTCATAAATTGTTTGAAAGCAAAGCATTAAAACATGTAAATTACTGTATTAAGGACAAAGAGCTACCTTTTTTAGAAGCCACAAGAGAGTAAGAAGCTGTCTGAAATGAATCAGTAACTATACAGCAGATGGATTATGTTCGCAAGCTCCATTTCAGACTTGTTTCCTACTATGGGTAGGTTTGCAGACAACACTAGGAGTCTCCATTAAACTGGCTAAGTTTGCCACTTATCCATTGTTTAAAGTCACTGAAGTGAATCTCTTCCCTGGCATTTGTTTCAGTTAATACTGTATGCTAGTAGAAATTGCCTGTTTCTATCATCTTGAAGTACATCATGTGAAATGTGGACTATTTAGTATTTGTGTTAATAGGCTAGTTTGGTTGCATGTTAACTGACAGTAACATTTTTCACCCTTAGTACTTAACTTTACTCTAGGTCAGTCCTAAGTAATAAAACTCTTTGTGTCTCTATACAGTCTTGGAGTCACTAAAATAGAACTCCATTAATATTCTCCCACAAAATCCTCATTATATTGTTACTCACTGGTCATTTTCCACATACTGCACAGGCAAATTAGGCATGAAATACTATTTAACAATAGCATGGATGTTCCTTTGGTAAATTCCCACAGCACAAGAAGCTGAATATTTACCCCAGAGTGTCTGACTACCGGGAATGTCATCAGGTTCTCCATAAATTAATGAAGGAGGGGAGTTTTGTGTTCTTTCTTTTCCTCAGAGTAAATCATGCTAATCATTTTCCAGAAAATAAGGGAAGATGGAGTGGAGACCCCAACATATATCCTCAATGACTATCCCTTTCACCTCACCCCTACTCACTCTCCTCCTTCCCTAAAAAGATCTGCTTCTCTTTTATATAATCTCTTTCAAATGATTCAAAGTTATTCTTTTATCATCTCTCCTCTGAAGAATTATGACAATAGGAGTTGGAACAGCTTGCATAGCACAGAATTTGTTTCAGAAACCATTTCTCTGGCCACTGTTGTAATTCCCAGGAAGAAAGAAGATAAAATGTCCCGAAACAGATACCAGAGCATGTATGTTTGAAGATCTTTGAAGCTTTCATAGACGGTCACCAAGTGTAATAGATATATACAAAGGTGCATAAAGGATGCAGTTCATTCATAATGAGAGCTGGTTGGGAATTTTGTCGATAAAACTTTTTTCCATCAGAAGAGATGATTTATCAAAACTGAAACTTTTCACAGAAATGTTTTAATTTCAATGAAACTTCAGTCGTGAAGGCTTCTCAGGTGCAGGATGGAATTGAAAGCAAGTGCCCAGAAAAGTCAATAGCCCAGTGGTTAGAACACTCATTTGGGCTGTTGGGAGACCCAGGTTCAAGTTCCTGTTCCAAAGGGAAGGGCAAGGAAGGTCCTTGAATCTGGATCTCCAAAAGCCCAGGCAAATGTTCTGCTACTGGACTATGGGTGTGTTCTGCTGTGACATAGGAGTAATTTGACTTCTATATTTGGGGGGACAGCTCCAGTCAGGTCAACAGGGATATACACTGGGGAGGGGACAAATTCCATGCCTACCTTGCAAATTACACGTAGGGCTGTGGGTCTCCTCCTCCTTTTGATTGAAAAGTCTCATTTTTGTTCCCATAAGAATGAAAACAAATGGTGAAACCTCAATTTTTTTCTTTTCTGCCCAGCCCTAGACATAAAAGATTTTTTTTTAAACTAGGGAGCATGTAAAGGCAAAACTGATGAAAGATCCTTTTGATTTCTCTTTTTATTTAAATTAGCTATCTAAAGTGTATTTTTAAAAAATGTACCTTTTTGATAACACACTTTTGGAAATCAAGAGAATGAACATATCAGCATATATACCAATATTTGCTAAAGACAAAACCAGCTAACCAGTCTTGAATAGTATGAAAAGAAAATAGTGGCTGTGAGGACTGAGCAGGTATCTATAGCAGCTTCTGCGTTTTTGATTAATGTTAATATTCTGGGATAATAGAAGAAGAAACTTACAGGGAAGTGTGAATAGGCTTAAGCCTGGTTTACATTTAAAACTTGGGTTGACATAGCTACGGCTCCATACTCCTGAGTGCTGCTATGCCGACATAATCTAATCCCCAGTGTAGATGTAACTAGGTTGATAGAAGAATGCTTCCATCGACCTAGCTACCGTCATTTGGGGAGGTGGCGTTCCTACAGTGATGGAAAAACACCTTCTCTTGCTGTAATCAGCATCCGCACCGCACCACAGGAGCTATGCCACTGTAGCATCCATGGCATAGTTATGGCTGAAGTCCTTTCCCACTCGGGAACAACAAAACAAACACATTGGATGAGTGCCCACTCTCACCCCACTTTCTGGAATTCTTTTACTGGCAGTGTGAAATAACAATACCGTAACAAAGCTCAGCCTAGCCTAGAGTTCTTTCTTTCGAATTCCATAGAAAGTCTGTCTCAGACCCTTGTTCCTTCTGCCATCTTAAATCCAATGTAGGTTTAATAAGCCACACCTATCTCAGTGAGTCAGCAGAAATCCATCAGCGTTTTTATACGGCATGCCAGCCCTGCTAACATAGTGGGTGCAACCTAAGCCCCTGCCAGCTGTGATAGGAATATTGCTATATTATAAGGAAAAGATTTTAAAATGACTACTGCTAACAGAATGTGAATGGTAATTCGCAGTCCCAGCAGAATGGTGAGGGTCAGATCAAAATTTCCATTTCAACTAAAATGACTCTGTGTTTTTACGTTGCTGCACAGTATTATTTCCAAGATGCTGCCATCTTAGCCACTGGAGAATCTGGAAAACCCTATTTCATATTAGGGGCTGTGGGGATAAATAAACTTTTTCTTTTAAATTAAATTTAAACTTCACAAGAGAAATACTACCCCTCCCCCAAGTAATTCAAATAGTGTGCTGCGTGGATACAGAGGTTGCTTGCACCTTATGACTAATGCTCCCTTGGCTTGTTGTGCCCTCGTCCTTTTCAGTATTCTGGAGGAACATTCACCGCAGTAAAGAGGGCCAGTGTCGATCTTATTACTTTACCTGTTTTATCTTTTGTGAAATTGAGCCGTTAGTCAGAATTGGCTAAGCTGTGGCTCCAGCAATTGGTTAACCATGACGCTCCTCAAACTCATTTCTTTCAAGTAATTTGATTCCCACGTGTTCACTGAGATTGCTTTTTGTGCAGAAAGGAGATGGTATATGTGCAGGAGGGAGGGTGGGAGTGAGCAGACAAGGACTGTTATGGCTGAGAAATGCAGATTTAAGATAAAAACAAAACAAAAACATTTTTTAAAAGATCACATTGCATTTTGTCTCCCTTCACCTAAGTCTACAAAGCGAAATGTTTTCATGTTCACTGGATTCAGGCACATGTAGGGCCTTTTGTGCCGAGAGAGTAAAAAATAATAAGCGAAATTCCATCCTTCTGTCATTGTGTATTAGTTATGCATAAAGCCCATGTGAGTGTCTTTTTCAGTAATATCCAGAAAAAAATGTGTAAAGTAATTAGGTTTATTTTTTTTTCTGTGTATGTGTAACTGTTGTCAGAAAAGGCTCCTATAGATTTTAAGATAGTTTTTGAAATCATAAGTAGAGTTCAGTGTTTTTATTTTGTTCCCCGAGCTGTTTCTTTCACATCCTGGCTATTTAGTGGTAAATGAGCAACAATATTGTAGATCAACTTCTTTTTAAGGTTATTTAGTATGGAAGAATTTTCTAAATAATGTACAACTTACTCAGAGATTTATAATTCCATAAAATTGAGAATATTTTATCGCAGCTTTGGGCAAGAACCCTGCAGTGGGGAGGAAAATCAAGTCTTAAAGGCAAATCTTGCTAGAAGTAGACTTGTTCTGTAACTAAACATTCCATGTATAAACAATGGTAAGATTTAGATGTCTGAAATATGCTTGGCATTACTACCCAACCATTGTATGGCCATGCAGACGTGTCAATTACAAGGCAGGGAAATGCTGGCCTGGTTTGATAGGAAGAGTTTTATTAATTTGCATGTAACATGTCTGTTTTAAATGTCTGTTACCCAACTGAAATGAAATTCATTCAAAGAGTCGGTTTCTTCCCGGGGGTGTATTCGCACACATTTGTTTGAATTCAATGTTACCAGTGTATAACTAGAGCAGAATTTGACCATCTGATACTGTTAAGAAGAGCCCACTTTGGGTTCTGTTAGTTTAAAAAAGAACTGATCATTGGTTTGTGGTATGAGGAATTTGCTTTGATAGCTTAGTGTCGTAGACTTCTAGAAATGTAGGTCTCAAAGGGACCTTGAGAAGTCAAGTCCAGCCCACTGCACTGAGGGAGGACCAAGTAAACTGAACAGCATCCTTGGTAAATGTTTCAAGGATGTGCAACCCTAGGGGATCATACCAGCAAATTGCAGAGAACCTCCATTGATCAACTCCCAGTGATTTCAATAAGGGTAGAAGGTCTTTCACACCTCTCTTTTTTGGGGCCCTAAAACGAAAGGTTTATTCTTTAATAAGAAATATGCACAATATTTGCATATATTGAATGTTAATACTAATCAAATGCGATTAATGTCTATGTTTTAACCTACTAAATGAAGAGAGAGTAGACATCTCATTTGTCAGTTCAAAACTGTGCACTTTCCTTCTTTTGGGGGAAACAATGTTATGGAGACATGATTCAAAGCAAATGGACACTTTGTTTGAAGCATGTAAATACTTCTGTCTGTTTGGCTAACATTATAGCACACAAACGTAACAATTAAAATAATTCCAAAGAGGTAAGTTTCCTTAAATGCCATGGTCACTGCTCTGGCAATTTAAAAAGATCCTAAAGTGAGTCTAAATGTGCCCTTATTACAAATGAGAATTGGGCCCATCAAGCTGCAAGACAATGGACAATCAAGACCAATGAGGGGTTTTCTTTTTTCACTTTCAAGAAGTGGGGAACTGTTTCCACTTATGTGGTATGTGAATAAAGTAAAAATACTATACGTGTACACTGATGTATACCAGTTTCTTTCTTGCACTTTTGCCCTTCTCAGTTGCATTTGACCCACAATTTTATCTCTGCCCGGAATATTTTAATAATCCAACCCACTGAACAGTGTTCACACAGTTCCATTTTTTTTAAAGTACCTATCACAAAAATAGCCTATCCTTTCAAATTTGGAATTTCCTAGGAAAAGTAATGAAAACATCTTTTGGTCTTATACTGTAAACGGGTTGGGACTCGCCACCCATGGCGTCTCCTGCTGGTGATTTTGGGAATTAGCTCGATTCCAGTGGAGCACCCCCTCCTGGTGGTGTCCTGTCCTTTGTTCTGCCCTCTGCTCTCTGCTGCTGTCGCTGGACCCGCGTTGCTCCCTGCTCGGCGGCTTCCTCTTCGAGGCCACTGGCCTCCGGCAGTGTCCCTTAGTCCATCTGGACCCCCTCCTTGGGGTCGATGATCAGCAGTCCGACATTCCAGCCACCATATGCAACTACACACCCCAAAGTCTAATCCCTCTTGTCAGGGATCGGGCGTAGTCTATAATGGTCGCTCCCTACGGCCAATGGCTGGGTGTACTGCAAGGAGGAAGGGGGGGGGGGGACCCAGGCCTGCCCTCTACTCTGGGTCCCGGCCCAGGGACCCTCTGGCATCAGCCTCGCTGTCCTCTTTCTTTCTCCTCCTCTGCCTGTTCCCCTGGGCTGCTTCCCCTACGGCCCCTTGCACCCGCTAGGCCCTTCCCTTCAGGGCCTGCAGCCTGGCGGCTATGGGCTAGAGCCTTCTAGTCTCCTGAGCCTGCCCAGCACTGCGCTGTCCGCAGTGCTAGTCTCCCCCTTGGAGACTGACCTTCCCCTGTCGAAGGCCTGGGACAGACTGCCCGCTCCTGCTCTGGGCAGCCTTTATATATGGGTGAGCCTGGCCCTGATTGACTCCCCATAAGCCCCTTTCTGATTGGCTCCCGGGCTGCACAGGCTCCCTGGCCTGCCACAGCCCATCCTCCCAGGGAGTGGGGCAGTCCGCCCCACTACATATACCTATGAACCATGAAGGCAATGAGCTCTATACCGTTGGAAAATTCTTTTCACTATCTTTGGTATATCTGGAAATATCTGAGCTTATATTCAAAATGTTATGCTTAGTAAACTTTTACATTTACAACATTATCTTACATAGTAGATTAGTAGAGGTCTCTAAAATGTGTTACATTTGTTTTCCTCTTTATGAGGCTCTCAGAGTTGGACTTGTGGTTTTACAGGCACTTAGATTTAAAAAAATGTAGATTTTTTAAAACTCAAGATATTTCTAAAAGTCTTTTTCTGTATGTTATGAATCATACACATAATACATGTTTGTATGATAGAAAGGTTTTATTTTCAATTCTGTGGTATGACCTGTACTCTACGACTCTTGAATAACAGAGTTTTACCAAATAAAGTTGATCAAAATGTGGGGAAAAAACTTGCCATGTTTTTTTTTTTTAATTTAACACTTCAAAAAATTTTTAAAATGACTGGATATATGCCTGGAAGAAAAATGGGATGATATTTTCATTAAAAAAATGCAAATCATCTTCTTTAAACTTAATCTGTTGTTAAAAAACTTCATCCAAAAACACAAATTTGGAAAACTTTTACCAACTCTAATCCCCAGCTCCTCCTGATAAAAAACATTGTAGCACATGACGTTATCAGATCTTTTATATTTTCCATATGTATTTATACACACACAACTTATCTATTTCTTCTTTTTATTTCCACTCTTTGTTCAGGTTTTCCAAATGAGCCTGCTGCCGTTATTGCCCTTACCACTATTAAGGAATGGTTGAACAAGAATCACAATGAGGTATGAAATAAAAAAAAACTTTCCTGATCCGATTTCAGGATTACTTAGTTTGACTCCAAAATTGTGAAAGACCATAGCAATAAGTATGCAACTGATCCTTTGAAATTAAGACTATGTAAAATACAACAAAACCAGTGCAAAACATCAGTGGTAGTTTGGACCGTGTATAGCCAGGACTGTTATCATATTTAATAAGCTATATGGAGGCTAAAGGGAAACATATTCTATTTGAAACAATACATATCCTGTTCATTGTGACATTTCTAGGCAAAGTAAAAACACATCCTCTGCGTAACGTTGTTCCTGAGAGACAAAGTTTTCATATAATAATGAAGAGAATCCTGTATTGGGAATGTATATAATGAGCTTCAGTGGAACAGCTACCAGGGACAGTAGCTTTTTAGGAGCTGGTTTACACCAAAGATCTTTATGATGAAAATAATCTCTAAATTCATTAATTTTTAGGTTACTTTCACTTTATTACAGTATTACTTTTCTTTGGAAACGGTCTACTTACTTAAAATTTCATACTTATGTCAAACATTAACAGATCTGAACTACTTCCATAACTGTCATGATGGTTATTTTTTTTATTAAACAAAATGCTTTCAACAGAGTGGTCTCCGTACATCTTGCTCTGTTTCTCTTCCTTTTTTTTCTTCTTAACTCTGATGGAATATGTTAAGTGGCACTGAATTGGAGAATTGAGCAGAAAAAAGTGACTGAATGAATAAAATAGTCATGATGTCTTAAATTTAAGATATGCCTGTTTCTGTATTTTGACAGCCAGCAAATTTCAAAGTGTCTAGCGTTGTTTAATACTTTTCTCACGAAATGTTTAATTTTGCATAGCTCAGGTTAGAATCGTTTCCTAAATAATCATCTACATGATATTTCAGCTTGGAAATATACCTTTGGGGGTTCTGTTTACCAAGATTGTCCAGAGATATTTAGTGATATACTGAGCACGGTATTTTCAGCAACTTTCGAGTTGAATGCAAAAATTGTATGCTGAGGTGTTTTAAAATGGATGACCAAAGTTACACTCTGAAGTCCATATTTAAGTCCCTAAAAAACTGGCCTGACTCTCCAGAGTTCCACGGATCGTAAAAACTCCAGTGGTGAAGTCAATAGCTGTTCTAGATGCTTAGTCAGCCCTTTTGAAAATCTGGCCATTTTTTTAGGTGTCTAAACTTTGCTTTAGGAGTCTAACTTTATGCTTGTATTTTTGAAAGTCTGGGCTATTTGTATTTGGTTTATTAAATCCTAAAACAGACGTAATAGTAGAAACTGAAAATATTCTATCCAGCCCTGTGCGTTTTCAGTGTTTTGCCTGATCCTATTTCAATTTCATGCTTTTTCACCAGACATCTAAAACAAACAAACAACCTTTCCTTTTCCAGAACTAAATCTGTGTGTCTCACAACTCGTGTGTACTATTTGCTTCAATTCCCTTCCTAATCATTTTTATTTTAATGGTGCTTCAGGGAGCCTGACTTCTTTTGGCAAAGTAGACTGCAAATTAGAGTCAAACAGATGGGCAAGAGTTCTTTAGACAAAAGCTATTTTCTCATCTTGCTCTATGGCTTGGGCTATTTGTTTTTAAGACACAAAGAATGTCTATTTCCCTGGACATTATCTATACCCTCCCTTATGTCTGTCCCTTGCCTGACCTATGTTTGAACCTTTCCTATGTCCTGTTGGCTCCTTCTCTGGTTCTTCCTACTCCTTTCTGGCTTAGTGTGCTGCCCCACTGCTTTTCCAGCTCCTTCAATTAACTTGATATAATGTCCTCCCCAGGCTCTTAGAAATCCCTGTCTCTTCCTTGAATGGAGGCCTTGTTATAAGAGTTCAGAAGAGCTGTAGCAGTCATGGATTGCATTGGGAGTGCTTATCTTCTCTGTGTGTTTTACTTGAGTTGTAAACACTTTAGGGAAAGAATGTGACTCAATCTGTTTGTAAAGTGGCATGTAGTTTGCAGACTGCATATTTTGGTGTAAATAATCATTAACATTGGGAATAGCACTTGCTACCTCCTTTTCTTGCCTTCTCTAAACCAGTTCCTTCTAATTCTGAGCCTTCCCGCCTGCAGATCCCTCACTCCTTTACTTGCTTGCTATAATCATTCCTTTCTTTTGTAAACTCTTCAGAGACAGGACTCTAGCTTCCTATATTTTTGTGTACCACCTAGTGGAATGGAACCCTGATTGGGGCCATGGTCTGCCGCCATAGTACAAATGTTTTTTAAAAAATCATGTGTTTACATCATCCCTACTTCTAAAGATGGACTGGAGATCCAGCTGTGTCACTGTGTCTGTCTTGGGTCCCAGTATAGCCCCTCCCCATTATATTGTTGTGCTCCCTGGTGCTTAGGAGCACATCAAATCTAAGTCCTCAGTGTGATGTATTTTAAAGCATGATGCATGCTGGACTATTGTATATCAATGAATGCAACAATTCAGAAGTAATCTCTTGGGCCATTTGTTAATTTTTGGTGAAAAGGAGGGGTGCATGATTTGGCAGAAGATCTGATTTGTATGTGAAATCACGTACCAGTAGCAGAAACCCCACTGGGTGCCATTAGTTGATAATCGCTGAAAAGGTCTAACGAGTGTTCCAGAAATTTTTTTTCTTATAAATTGTATGGTTTTCCATAATCTATTCTGACGTGCATTTTTAAATACTAATCGTTAACATGTTTATCAAGGTGAACATACATAGATTAGGAGTACTTGTGGCACCTTAGAGACTAACAAATTTATTTCAGCATGAGCTTTCGTGAGCTTCACTCACTTCTTCGGATGCATAGAATGGAACACACAGACAGGAGATATTTATACATGTTCTCTGTATGTATAAATATCTCCTGTCTGTGTGTTCCATTCTATGCATCCGAAGAAGTGAGCTGTAGCTCACGAAAGCTCATGCTGAAATAAATGTGTTAGTCTCTAAGGTGCCACAAGTACTCTTGTTCTTTTTGCGGGTACAGACTAACACGGCTGCTACTCTGAAACCTGTCATAAATAGATTAGCAATAAAATACAAATATTTCTTACTATCTTCAAAAATATACTTGATTTCTGTAACAAGGGCAATCTTTAAAAATCATTCTTTGCATAAAAGTGAGAAGAAAACCTTTCGACATTTGGAACTAGTTTGTAGACTCATAAATTCCAAGGCCAAAAGGGGCCATTGTGATCATCTAGTCTGGTGTCCTGTGCAGTGCAGGCCATAGAATTTTCCCAAAATAATTCCCTTTATAATATCTGTGAGAAGAGCATCCAGTATTGATTTAAAAAATGCCATTGAAAGAGAATTCACAGTGCCCCTTGGTAAGATGTTTCAATGATTAATTACTCTTAATGTTAAAAAATTATGCCTTGTTTCCTGTCTGAATTTGTCAGCTTCCACCCAGGGAAATATTATGTCTTTCTCTGATAGACTGAAGAGCCCATTATTAAATATTTGTTCCTCATGTCAGTTCTTTCAGACTATAATTGTTTGCTTTTAATCCATTTAATGTGTGCCGTATTAATTTTATATCATTCTAATTTTTTAATCAAAATGTTGTGCGGTACCAAGTAAAATGCTTTGGAGAAGTCTAAGTACATTACATCAACAATATTACCTTTGTCAACCAAACTTGTTGTTTCATCAAAAAAGACATCAAGTTAGTTCGATAAAATCTATTTTCCATAAACCCAAGTTGATTGGCATTAATTATATTACTCTCCTCTAATTCTGTATTGATCAAGTCCTCTTCCTCAAGTCAACTGCTCCAGTATCTTGCCCAGGATCAATGTCAGACTGTCCGGCCTATAATTACATGGGTCATCCCATTTACCCTTTTAAATATTGGCACTATGTTAACTTTGTTCCAGTCTTCTGGAACTTCCCCAGTGTTCCAAGATTTATTGAAAATCAATATCAATGGTCTAGTGAGCTCCTCAGATAGCTATTTTAAAACTCTTGGATCCTAGTTATCTGGACCTGCTGATTTTAAAAAGGTATGTCTTTAATACCTGCTGTTTAATATCCTCCAGAGAAACTAGTGGAATGAAAAGAGTGTCATCATCATCATCTATCATATGATGAGAGTACATTATGTGATTCCCCTTCCTACACACCCTGCCCAAAATTCAGCTGGAGTTCTCTTGTACTCCAGACATAGTCAGCCAGTGTAAATTGGTAAAGCTCCATTGACTTCAGTGGAGATACAGAAATTTACACCAGCTGAGGATGTGGTCTAATGTATTTAGTCTACACTTACCCTCTTCTTCGGGTATGGTTTTGTTGGTAATTTAAACAACAAACTTCAGCCTAAGCTTTCTCCCTAAGCTTGGCTGTTCTTAGGGCTTCCTTGCAGAGACTTCTCCACTGTAGAGACCAGATCCCTTTAATTAGTGCCACTCCTAACTCCACACCAGAAGCACACCTGCAATAATGAGTCTGCATAAATTAGTCAGTATCTCCTTCCAACAGAGTGGATAAAGAGAAAAGAACCTTGACACCCTGTTACAGCTGGCCCGACTCCTTCAGATTGTTTGGCTGGTCCTATGCTCTCACTAACCAACGCCAGCTCTCTTGTTTCACTGTTGTTGAGGAGCAGGAGGAGGGGACCACAGTCTATTTTGTACTTAACCAAGTGTACATATGTCTATTCCTGACCTGGCATCCGCTGTAAGTTAAGTTCCTTGTCTCTTCTCTCCAAGATGTCCAGCAGTGGTTACCGCAATTGAACAATATTCAGTTCCAGTTACCTTAAATAAAAATCTCAGGTACTTTTGGGCCTGGACTACAAAATGCAGAGGAAATTGCAAAATAAAAGTTAAAGGAGGATATAAAAACAGAGTGATAGTCTACTCACTATGACATAAGCAAGGCTCTAAACTTAGTAATACAGCGCAGTACAGAAAACTGTAATATCCCTGAAAAACTGTCATGTTCCTGAAAAGGGAGGCAGCTGTCCCCACTGACACCTCTCTACCATCATGTAGTCTTTTCCCCCTTTTGAGGCAATAATGAAGATTTTAACTGTGTCAGTTTGATTCAGAATATAGTAAATGTATTCCTATTCAACCTGGAGTCATTGAAAATATTTCCTTGCTGGCGCATCTCCTTGTATTTCACAGTAGATCCTTATCAGTTTTCTGTGGCAGTGTTTACTGGAAAACTAATTTGCATTTAATAAAAGGTTTTCTTACCCAAGTCCATTGTTGTGCCCAACCCTCAGGTGTTTGCCTAAAAACTTATTAGCATATTTAACTTCAGTGTCTCTTGGATGACTGTCTCATTATCATGCAAATTGAGCTAGCCACTTTCTGAGGTTAATTGTTACAAAACAACCCTTACAGAGACATATCCTGATTTACTGAACACTAAATATTAAATGCAGTATAGCAGAAGTAATTTATATGTGGCAGGCAGGGCACTGACCATCACTGTATCGCAGTCTAATACTTAACTACATTGCGCTCACCAGGGAAAACAATACAATAAGCAACGATTTGTATTTAGTTGTGCTTTACACACAGCTCTGCTCTAGTCTTGAAATGTAGCTCTAAGTCAAACTAATTTCTTGCCATGTTTTACACCCATATCTGCTGACTTGCTGCCAGAGGGCAAATCTAGTTTAGCAGTTAGTAAATGGTATTGTATTGTAAGCATGGAAATCCCTTAGAGCTAACTCACAAGAATGGTAGTAATCAGCAGTACTGGGTTAATTTGCTGCAGACCACCTAGGCTCTCTCTTTAGCCAACTACCTTTTCATATTTCATAAACCACTCAAGGTTTAACAGAGTTCTTCAGAACACAGAATAGAATTGGGTTCCATCCTATAGGAAATTATTCTCTAGAAATTCATTAAAAAATGCACATTAAGTCCCTTTAAACAGTTCAGAATGCTTCTTTCTGTGCTAATTTGACGAGGTCAGAGACATTGCCCCATTATCTATCACAATGGAACTGTGGGACTTTTAGCTCCTGGTCCCAGTAGTTTGGTTTTTTTTCCCTTGGCAGAGATCTCTGAACATACGCGATGTTAAAAAATGTTTGTCACTTTTATTTCAGAATCACATTATGTATCTCAAAAGGAAAAAAAAAAGAAAAGAAAACTCCCAATGTGTGCGATGCCGTATGTCATTGACATGAAAGGCCTCGGGACCTTTTCGCTGCTCAAAAAAGAACTTAAATTAAATAGCAGAGGTTTTATTCTTTTACTTGCACAAAATGTTACAACTTTTTCTATGCACCTAATTAGGAAAATAAAAATCTGCAAAGTGTATCTGCCACCCATTCCATCAAAACAACAACTGATGTGGATGAATAATGCATTCATAGAACATAAGTCAATATGTTCCTGATTCTTTGCCGGGATTAACATTTCAATAGATTTTTGTAGCCTTAAGTGGGTAATATTTGGCTCCATATGTTTTGGCTAGCAGGTGTACAATTTTTTAGTGGGGATGGAACATGGCTGGAGGGGCGTGGGATTTGCAGCTTAACAGAATGGATGAAATCCTGGGCCATTCAACTCAGTGGAAGTTTTATCTTTGACTATAATGGGGTCAGGATTTCATCTGCGCCAAAGTTTTCAAGAGTGGTATCTCAGGTGTGACAAATGAATTTCTTTTTTTCTTGTTAGCAGTTAGACTTTGTATTGCACATTATTGGAAAAATGTGACTCCTCCTATGAAATTGTGGTATCGTAAAATATGGACTGTCCATGTAATGGAAAAGCTTTCACACTAAGTGCCTACAGACGATAAGTGCCAAAAAGAGGAGAGAGATTTAGAAATCCGGTCACCTTTTTTTTAGCATACTTATAGGAGGAGGTCTCCCCAGCCAGCAAGCCCGAATCTTTAGCCAGATTCTTTGTATATTAACTTTATCCTGAATCAGTAACGTCTGATGTAGTATGTTAATATTCAGATCAGTGGCCAACTTCGAAAAGCCTCTCTTTGTGTGTACACATATACACACATCAAGCTCTATCAGTTACAGTGACGTTCTTCACAGGGCCGGTGCAAGGATATTTTGCGCCCTAGGCGAAACTTCCATCTTGCGCTTCCCCCCCCCCCCCCAAAATCACATACATTATACACAATACACGGTCACAGAGTAACATGTTATAATTTAGAATTTATGTTTCCGCGCTTTAAGTTTAGCAAATTTAGAAACAAGTTCCTCTAAGTCAATGCTGTGAGCAATGTCATGTTCTGTTGACAAGGTAGATAGCCCAACAAGTCTTTGTTGCAACATTGATGTTCGCATATATGTTTTTATCAACTTGAGCTTCGAGAAGCTTCGCTCACCACTGGCCACAAAAACTGGGAGAGTCAAGAGGATGCGAAGAGCAATAACTGTGTTAGGGACACTATCTGTCAGCTTATTTTCCCATATGAAGTTCAGTACATCTTGCCGTGATGAACTACTTTGGACTCGTCTTGCAATAGCTTGCAATTCACAGCACAAGTCAAAGGCATCAATATCTTTGGATTCACCATGTTGCAAAGCTTTCTCCAGATTCAAGCAATGTTCCATAATTTGCTTTGGTGTTTTATTTTGCAAACTGTAAACATCATATATGAAGCCAAATACTGAACTAATTTGCTGCATCAATGTGAATCTTTCTTCAACCGAATGTATTGCTGTGTCAATGACTGCAAAGTAAAAGTTCACTTTGAATTTTTCTTTTGGATCATAAATAGGTTCGTCATCTGCTTCATATGTGAACTGCTTCCTCTTCTTTCTAATACGGATTGGATCTGGTTCAAAAAGTGCCGGTACATCCAATTCCTCCGCAAGTTCACCTGCATCTACCAATGTTTTCTCAAAGGCTGCGTCACTTCTGCGGCCTACAAGAAACTTCTTGGTTTCTCCAAGTTGATTAATGGCATCACATATATCAAATTCTTTTGCCTGAAGCTGTTTGCTAGTTATGTTGATCTCAAACAATATGTCATACCACAAAACAAGAGAAACAAGAAACTTGAAACTAGAAATGGCTTTTGTAAGAGCCTTTGCATCAACTCGTGATGTATTGCCAGATGATCCTGTCAGAGTATTGTCTTCATAGATGTCTACCAGAGCATCACAGATGTCACCAATGAAAGCAGGATGGAAAAGCTTCCCCCGCAGAAGACCTAAGACATGATGGCTGGATACATAAACAGACACCTGTCCCTCACAGGCACTACCTCATAACATGCCAATTTTGCTCAGGACAGAACATCATAGAGGAATACTATGCATTCAGTGGTCTCTACACTGGCCAAGCAACAGCATGACAACTAACCTAACCAGTCCATCCAACTTTTTTGACTGCTTCTTGGGCACTGGTGAGAGGTAGCGGTGCCAGACTGAGCCCGGTGATGGGTGCACTACAAATCTACAAACTGAGGCAAGGTGCTGGGCCTAGAGTCCTGCTGAGACTGCTGTCCTGCACCAAGTGGAGCACAGCCTCCATGAGGAGAGAACTCAAACAAATATCACGTTCCTTCTGCATGATTCCCCCAAGCACTTCTTCAGGCAGCTGCTATGGGGGTCACTCACAGGCTTAGGTCTGCCTGGTGCAGGCAAAACACAGCAGCAGGGCTTAAAACTCAGACAGGGCCGCCCAGAGGACTCAGGGGGCCTTGGGCAAAGCAAAATCGGGGGCCCCTTCCATAAAACATTTGCAATACTATAGTAACATGTATTAGGAAATGTAAAAAATAACTAGTGAAATACATTCAAAAATTAATTTGTAATAATTTGAAAATAAACTAAATACATTATTTAAAAACATTAAAAGCTGTAATGGTCTGTATACATTTGCAATTACATAATGGGCAGTTGCTGGGTGATTGTGATAGTTGGTACCAATGGGCTGTCGTTGCCTGGGGGTGGTGCTGTTGTTGCCCACAGCTGGGTGGGGAGCTGGGCTCTGGGTTCAGGGGTGCCCAGCTCACAGGGGCTGGGCTCAGGGATGTGGGGAGATAGGGTCAGGGGGGTGTCCAGCTCAGAGTGGCTGGGCTCACAGCTGGGGGTCAGGGCTGTTGGGGGGATGGGGTCAGGGGGTTTCCAGCTCAGAGGGACTGGGCTCGGAGCTAGGGGTCAGGGCTGTGGGGGGGATGGGGTCGAGGGGGTTTCCAGCTCAGAGGGACTGGGCTCGGAGCTAGGGGTCAGGGCTGTGGGGGGATGAGGTCGAGGGGGTTTCCAGCTCAGAAGGACTAGGCTCGGAGCTGGGGGTCAGGGCTGTGGGGGGGATGGGGTCAGGGGGGTGCCTGGGGGCACTGGGCAGCTCAGCTCTGCAGGCTACTGTTCTCTCCAGCCATCCAGGCACAAGGGGAGCAGGAGCAGGGACCAGCTACGGACCAAGGGGGCAGGAGCACAGGCACCTGAGGCCGACCTGTGGGGAGACACTTGCTTACCTTGCCCAATGCATGAGCGCTAGGGTCCTCTTTCTTCCTCCGCTGCACCAGACCACTGCTGAGGCTCTTTTCTTCTCCGTGCCCCTCGCTGGGGCTGACGTGGAGGCTGAGCCAGGGGGCAGCCCCCGCTTTCCTCCAGAAGCGAAGCCCTGGTGTTGTGCCGCTGTCGCAGGGCCCCTGCCACGTGCCCTAAGCAGAGCTGCGCAGCTCTGCCCAGCCACTGGCGCCCCCGCCGGGCAACGAGAAAAATTGCAGAGGCTGGAGCCCCTGCTCTGGGAGGGAGAGGGATTCTGAGCCTCTGCCTGCAGCTCAGGGATTCCCCTGGGTCAGCACAGCCACCGTCAGCCCGAACCTCTGGGCTGCCGCGGCGGCACGCTGAGCCCGGGGGCGCCCTGGGCTGCTGGGCTACCGCGGCTGTGCGCTGACCCCGGGGCGCCCTGGGCTGCCGGCTGTAGGTAGCTGCTGCAGCGGGCAGCTCAGACTACCTCTCCAGCAGCAGCGGCTGCAACCATTTAAAAAATTTTGGGAGGGCGCTGCTTTTTGGCGCCCTCAAATCTTGGCGCCCTAGGCAACCTCCTAGTTTCCCTAAATGGTTGCACCGGCCCTGGTTCTTCATCACTAACAGCTGAAATAAAACTGCCTTTCCTGCATGACAGCCATATTCTTGGTCCTTGGCTGGACCCTGCCTTACCAGCAGGGAGAACTGATGGCACCTATATTTGCCTGCTTGCTGAAGTGGTGGTGGCTGCAGATATACATGAGTTATGAAGACTCAGTCTGATTGGCCTAGATTAGCAGTGGAGGTAGCAGCTAGAACTGGTACTGCAGCTTGAACCTACAGAGCCCATTTTCTCCCCTAGCCACACATAGCATCTTAGCACGGGAAGGAAGAAGGGAGAAAAACTTCAGAGAGAAAAATTGCAAACTCTGTAAGGATCTGAGTACTATATATTTAAAAATGTGGCAGGAAGCCAGGCACCAGAGGGCTGGGTGGGGAATGGTCTAGGCAAGAGATCTGAAGTCAAGAAGAGGGAAAGACAGAGTAGCTTTAAGGATAAGGCTGTTTTCCTTATTCTAATAAAATTCCTTCTTCTAGTGTTTGAAGAAAACAGGTGTTTTCCTAATTTTTTCATCACTGTCACATGACTGTATCAGGAAGAATAGAGAGAGTCAGGTGAGGTGCAACTTATCAGGATGTAAGAGCAGACCTCCCATAGTCCTGGGTTTTACTGGACAGTATGTTAGAGACTGGGATGTAAGCAGTCTGGCCTAGTGATCAGAGCAGAAGTCATGCCTAGTGGGTGGAGCAGGCATCCAGCTCCAGGAATGGAGTTGACAGTCAGCACCAGGATCAACTGAGAAGAGCCAGGGTGAGATACCAAATGCCAAAGCCAAAGGTCAAGCCAGAGTCAGAGTCAAAAGTTGGGGCTGGCGGTCAGAGCCAGGACTAGTAAGCACTGTTTGGAAGAGAGGTGTGAGGCTAGGATCAGGCACATTGCAGCTGCATGGTGGGAACTGCAAGTGAAGGCAGGAGCCAGGAATGGAGCAGAATTGGGTGCAGAAGCAGGAAACATGCACAAGCAGGGTCCAACAGAACAATAAGAAATCACCCCGTTGCTCAGACAGCTTCCTATCCTGCCTCCTAGCTTCAATAGCATGGTTGGACAATTGGTGGAGCCAGGCGATCCTCTAGTCAGGGCTCCCATGGGTGGTGCCATGGCTGCAGCTGTAGTTCTGCTAGTTCCTTGCCTGGCTGGTTTCAGCAGGCATCAGGTGGCAGCCAGCATGCAATGGCTGTCTGGGCGCTCACAGGTCCAGGTTCAAGACCTTGGACATCACAGTGTCCTGCTTTGATCTCCAAAACTCCCTGTCCTGGTTGAACCCCCAGATCCATTTCAATACACTGCTCAGCTAATCAGTCAGAGGCTGCCCTGCCTTCAGAGGCAATGAAGGCAGCCAGGCAACCCAGTTCAGCTATTCTTGTGCTATGGTTGGCTGGGCTTTCTGTTCTCCGTAGTGATTTCAGCAATATAGCCTTGGTTCCTCACTCTCCAAAGACAGCTGGCTGAAGTGGGAGCTTGGGACAACAGATCTCATATTTATCTCTACATACTGAGTGCAGATGGACACAAGAAGTCTGAGAATTTTGCCTTGGGACTTACACCTACAGTGAGGTGTCCTCCCTTTCAGCTTAACATCAGATTTATTTTCTTAGCCATAGAAGTCACATTTATATAGTCCACTCTTTAACTACCCAAAGGGACTGGAGCAGCTACCTAGTAGCATTTCATTGACAAAGAAAAGCTTTTAAACGTTAAACTAATTCAAGCAACTCCCCCTAATATGGTAATGTTTTGTTTGTTTGCTTGATTGGTGCATATTTCTGTAGTTTTAAAGCTGTCAGCTGAACTCTTTTTTGTTTGTAGATATGTAAAAATACATATATTTCTGTCTAAACTGAGATCTTTTGTGCCCAGTTTTGAGCCTGAAGTTATATATAATTACTGTGAAATAAACCTCTGAATATATGGATTTATAACGAAAACACTGACAATTCCGAAAGTATAGCAAAGGCATTCAGATGGCTATTTTGGTGGCTTTTTTATGTCAGGATCATTAATTAACATAATCTTTTTTTTTAAAAAAAAACCCATGTTATTCTCCTGGGTAGGCTAAAAAATGATCTCCTTTCTATTTCTGCATTCTAATTAGGTGTTAATCATATGCTCGTCTGATTGAAATGAAAATCAGC
Source organism: Gopherus evgoodei (assembly GCF_007399415.2). Lineage (NCBI taxonomy): Eukaryota > Metazoa > Chordata > Testudines > Testudinidae > Gopherus > Gopherus evgoodei. The sequence goes on along the minus strand of NC_044324.1, from coordinate 211,128,745 downwards.
CATCATGCCACTGTCATCTAGCTAACGTTGAGGGGGGAAGAAAAGGTGATTTTCAACTAGTACAAAATTAAAACAATTTACTTACCCTGTGTAGTTCCTCTCAGCCTGGTCCCAAAGAGATTCAGTGCAGGCCCCAAAGCCAAAAATACTATCATCCCGACAGACAAGTCATATTCTGAAATGATAAGTAAAGCCACCTTGGGAATAAAACTTCTGTATATGATCTTCAGGCTGGTATTCGGGCGAGAGGCTGATAAAGCAGAGCTGACAACGCCTGCATTCATTAAGAATGCTAGTTTATTAAATTAAGAAAGCTTTTGTTACTTCTTCTATATACACTTTGATACAGCCATTAAAAGAAAAAGGATGGAAGACATCCTCTCGGGAGGATAGATTAAAGCTCAGACTTGCTGAGGTTGTCCCACATTACCTAATCTCATTCCTGGCATAGAATGTACTTAAGTGAAAATCAGTGCTTAATTTGTGCCAAGGCTTACTAGGGCCAAGCCTCGACATCTCTAGGTTTGGCAGTTCATAGCCCCAGCACCTCTGGGCTTGCCGCGTCAGTTAGGAAAGTAAAAAAAATTGCTTGAGCCCTGGCACCTCTGGTAAAAATGCTGTATATTAATCACTTTGACCCAGGTAAAACATTGGAGGAGGAGAAAAAATGGTTTCCTGTATTTTTAAAGAAAATTCTGAGGTAAAATTTGTTGGTGCCATGGGAAAACCTTATCTCATAGGTCTTTTGTATGCAGAAAATCAGTCAATACCTCTTTATAAGGTGTTGTATACAGTCAACATACTTGTCACATTCTGGGGTGCAACTCAGACCAGTAAGCGGTTGTGCCACAGTCTGCCCTGTAACTCTTAGTGCTTCAGGATAACTGAGCTCCTCACCAGCATACAAGCTTGAACTGAGTGTCTGTGGGTTAAGCACCTCTGATTGAGCTATTCTGACTCCAGCTGCTTGCTTGTTACCCCCCAGCCACACTCTGCTTACCCTTGGCAAGATGACCCCAACACACTCCCAGTCCCAAATTTCCCCAAAAAACATGTGTTCCAAAATCTCTAGCTCTCTCCTGGACTTTTGAGAGAGATTAAGATTTGTTTGCTCCTTTAAAGAGACAAAAGCACATCACAGCTTATTATCCTAACTGGGTAAATACACCCTTCCTGCAAACACAGGACTGAGTTGGTTTATAGTAAAAATAAAACAAATAGGACAGAGGTTGACTGATGCCAAATAAAAGTAGAGATACAGGCAAATAAAATATCTAAAAGTCTAAAACTTAATCCAGCCACGTACATGCTTTGTTCAAGATGGTTTCCCTCATTCTTCTTTCCACCCATAGCCAATCCTCATTCAGTCAGTCCCTTTCACAGAAGCACAACGGGATGACTTCCCAGGTGAAAATATTGTTTCAAACTCTCCTTGGCTGAAGGTCCCATCTGTCTCAGCTTGCAAGAGCTCTGGCCCCTTGTATCCTATCTAGTGTTGAATGCCAAAGATGGCCTCTGTCCTCGCTTATCTCTTTCAAAGTGCAGTGACCTTGTTTCAAGAAGCAGGATGACCGCCTGCTGTTCTTCCCTTCCTGTGGTCTTCCTGTCCCCTGCTGATTTTCTGTATAAAGAGGGCTTCCATTGTGTTTCCACACATCATGTATTGAAGACTGGTAGATAACTGAGTTCCTTCCTGTCTGTGTAAAACCTATTTCTCTCTTTGTTTGGTCAGACTGTTAAGTATAATATCAGTATATATACATAAGTCCTAGTGTTAATACATACAATTTGCAATGATATTAATCACCAGTGTATCAGAAGCTTTCATAAAAAACCCTCACTTGATACACTTTTATAATATAGTAAATATTGTATACAATCAGTTGATTCCTTTGCTTATAATTTAAGTTCAGACTCTCTGTTTGTATAGCCCAGATAAAGTTTCTCTTTCCTGCTAGGGTGTAGACACCAAGCTGTCTTCTCCCCTGTTTGTTAGCTTGATAGCTTTTTTTACCTAACATGTAAATAGAGCTTCACTGCTTCTGCCTGATGACTGGGCTGGTCAGAGAACACCTACACATTCCTTTGTCTGGGGAAGACCTATTTTCCAACTCCTGCTATATGCCTTGTTTAACACATTTTAGTCATAATTCCAGTATATATCAATGAATCTTAATATACACCACATACATACATCATGAAAAAATATGAATGATCACTGAGTTATTAGTTTTTCAATTATACATTATATTCTCCTTTTGGATACAGATTATGACAGTAGTGAGCCGGGGGTACTCTAGTCAGGCCAGCTGAAACTCATTACCTGAAATCAGTGAGCCTCTTGCACTGGGATGCTGTTAGGGCATTACATAACATTCATTACATAAATAATTACTTCTGTAACTCTGCTATTGCTAATTAGTGCCACAAACATAAGGCAGTTGTGTGCTTGGGTTCTTTTATGTTTACACTAGTTAACTTCTTAATAATAGAAATTTACCAAGGTATATTTTATTTTTACAATTCAAAGGCAGTTATAATAACAGGAAATTGTAGCCTTAAATAATTACATCATATAACCAACCTTATAAAATTATTGTTGTTTGAGGGTTTTGAGGTTGTTTTTTTTATGGTGTGTTCTATTGAGTTGTACAGTCTGAGTTGCCCAGATATTGTGATAGTGTGTGCCAAAAACATTTTCAACTAAGTAAAATGACTTTAAGCTGTTGTACTTTGTGATTATGTAAGCAGTAGTGTGTAACAGGTTGTTTGACAATTTGGACTGGAACCGTTGTAATAACATAGTTACTTACAAGATTGATATCTAGTATTTCTTCCAGTTGGGCCCAAAATGTGAAGAGAAGGTCCTTTTTCATTCCAGTATTTATTTTTCTAGTCTTTGTCCAAAGCAGGAATTTTAAAGGTTCATGAAATACAAGCTAACATCTCAGAAAGGTTCACCTGAGTTCTACAAAGGTTCAGAGTGTAGGTTTTCTGTTATCTGAGCTGCTTGGTCCTGTTTCTACTTACAATAAAATGTGCAACAAAATAGAATTAACTGAAAAATAATTTGGACCCAGAGAGATATGAGTGTTTTAGCAAGACGCATGCCTAAAGTATTGCATTCACTCCTGTGCACCTCATTATGAGAAAGATAACAAATTGATGGGAGTTCAGAGAAGAACAACAAAATGGTTAGAGGATGAAGGATTAAACTTTAGGTTTCTATCGTACTGCTATTGAAGAGGAAAACTCTCATTGACATCAGTGATTCAGGATTAATGTTTAAATGAATTAAATATTTTTGGGGTAGATAGCTAAGTAGGAGAACAAGATGAATGTCTGAAAGTGTATGATTGCTCACACTCTTGCATATTTACATCAGTTAATTGATAACTGCAATGGTGGCAGAAATGCGATAAAATTAAGAAAGGGAAAAAGAGTATGACTATCTGGAAAATCTTCCCAAGTAGGAACTGGTAGAAGGCTCATTACTTTAAACTTTTAAGGATAAAGCACTAGAGAATATTCTATGATGTCAGGGAGCTGAACTAGACGATGAAATGGGTATTTTCCTTAATTCATTTCTCTGATTCTCTAGATAGTAGAAGAATTATGATCTGATGGATGAAGAAGCTGTATAGAAGCAGCAAAACTGTTTTCTCCTATTTGGATGTCCGATTCAACTGCCTACAGTTTGCCAAAGACAGCATGTCCTTTGTGTCAGGGTAGGATTCAATAATACAATAAACACTGCATTGCTATACAACCTTTAACCCATACTACAAAAAGAACAAACTACTGAGTCTCTGCAGTACAAGCTAACTAGGATGGAAAAAATTTTGTTAGGGTTTTATACTGCCTATTGATCTTATGGTTTTATACCACCACCTGTCACTAAAGTATCTGAGTACATTAGCCACCAAGAACAGGGCACAATCAAATTTCATGGAATGAACTGCTGTGGATTCTGAGAGCCAAAGTGCCTTCCTTATAAGAAAAAAAAATGGATTCCTTGCTGCCAGACTATGGCATTTTGATATATAGTTTAAGATGGATGATTCTGACATTTAATAGCTGAGATGTTACTAGACACATACTTCATAGGTTCAGTAACATACAATGTCCTGAGAGGTGAAAAATGTGTCTGTCCATCAGCTATGAAATGCTAGTGCCAGTGAGAAGAATTGTGTGAATGTGGGGAGCATTGACAATGAGAATCCTTGGGAGTGGGAGAGTGATTGTTTCCCAGGATACAATGGATAATACTTGAGTAATAATTAAATACAAAACAGTACATTAAAATACTACAGTGGGCACTGCTTAAAGGTCTATGGCCTGGCTGTTGCGACTTTAAGCCAAATTGTTTGTCCTGATGGTTTAGTTGCATCTCTTTGTTCTCCTGGTATTAATAATAAACAGATAATTCCTCTTAAGACCATATATGGAATTCTTCTTTTCTAGAGAGCAGTGATTGGCACAAATCAGGACCATCCATCTAAATACCTCTTAAATGTTGGTGAAATTTGGATCTATACGGTATCTGCACATTGACCAATGTCAAGAAAAATGTTTGAAAATCTAATTTTTCCCTTTGAGTTTTAAGTACAAAGTAACATCAGATTAAACAATGTCACAACTCTCCCCATACCAACACTGACCACAACCAGTATTCTTTTGAAGAAGGACTGCTGTTGCCTTTCACCTGGTGCTCAGCTTGTTACCTTGCTTCTGACTCAGTCTCCTTTGAAGTCAGAGTTCAGGTTGTTTTCTGCTAGAGTTCATCTTAGCCTTTGGGTGAGATGTCAATACATAATCACTATTTTTGAAGTAACGGCATATTTGATGAAATTCATTAATCCTTTTTGATTTATTCTTGCTTTGCAAGGGTGCATGTAAAATTCCTTTTGCCCATTTTAAAAAAGTCTGTGAACTTGTGGTCATGTTTAGTCTTCTCAGTTGAATACACAAAACCTTGTGCGTAAAAAACAAGGAAGACACTCATCATATAACACTTGGCCGTTCTGGAGTTGATCCTATGACAACTCGGCACAATTCAAAGGATCACCTCTTTCTTGAAGTGTGTAAACAAGCCTCCTCCTTTGGGACTTCTTACTGGCATGTAAATGACTTTTTCACATCTTTGTCGCCTCAATGATTTGTAAGATAACATCGTTATGGAGAACATTTGAAAAGTGCAAACAGGAGTTAGGTGCCCAACTCCCATTGACTAACAGTGGGAATCTGTTACCTAACTAGATTTTGTGCCTTCTAAAATCTCCCACCACAGGCCAGGGCCGGCTTTAGGAAGTGCAGGGCCCAATTCGAACATTTTCGGCAGGGCCCTGGCAGGGATGACTTAAAAAAAAAAAAGTGGAAAAAAAAGCCTTTCATTTCTTTCATGTGTTATTTACTTTCCATAACTATATAAATAATAAAATTATAAATTATGTACATTGCATCATATATGCTGTTGATTGGTTATTAATGACTGCTGTTTCACATGTGTGGGTCCCAGCTGCTCCCTGCCCACCTCATTTGGTGGCTATTTAAAGGACCGGGGTGGCAGAGGCAGGCAGCTGGAGCCCTGACCCTTTAAATAGCCCCCGGAGCCCCTCACTACTCCAGGGCTCTGGAGGCTATTTAAAGGCCCAGAGTTCCAGCCGGGAGAGCAGGGCCTCGGGGCTTGCCGCACTCTGGCTGGAGCTCAAGCCAGGAGATCGGGGCCTCGGGGCTTACCGCGCTCCAGCCACAGCTCCAGCTGGGAGAGCGGGACTTGCCGCGCTCCAGCCAGGGCTCCAGCCGGGAGAGCGGGGCTTGCTGCGCTCTGGCCGGGGCTCCAGCCGGGGCCGCGGGGCTTGCTGCGCTCTGGCCGGGGCTCCAGCCGGGGCCGCGGGGCTTGCAGCGCTCTGGCCAGGGCTCCAGCCGGGAGAGCGGGGCTTGCCACACTCCAGCCGGGGTTCCAGCCGGGAGAGCGGGGCTTGCTGTGCTCTGGCCGGGGCCGCGGGGCTTGCAGCGCTCTGGCCAGGGCTCCAGCTGGGAGAGCGGGGCTTGCCGCACTCCAGCCGGGGCTCCAGCCGGGAGAGCGGGGCTTGCCACGCTCCCGCCTGCACTTCGCTCAAGGGAGTGGGATCACAGAAGACCCCAAGCAGATCGCAGCCAGGGACCGGGAGTAAGTTTTAAAAAAAAAATGTCTAAGGCGCGGGGCCCGATTCCTGGGAATTGGGCTAATCGGCCTAAAGCCAGCCCTGCCACAGGCACAATATTAAGCTCTCTAATAATTACATAGCAAATACAATTCCTAGCAAGCAGTCAAGGAACAGACTATCCCAATTTTTTTGATGAATTATATACACTTTGACACTGCTTTGACGTATAGAAATGCAAGATCTTATTAATATATGTTTAAAACTATTTGTATAAAACTCTAGGTATTTTAAACATAGTTTTATTGTGTGTTACAGAATCTCATTATAGTTATAGTTTGTTTCTTTAAGACTAAGCACTTCAGAACAGGGGAAGTACATTTTGGATGCTACAACAGTTTCTGGGCAAGATGAAGGTAGAATATATGAATTATAGTAATGAGGATGCTGATGGAAGAGTCTCATAATACAAAAACATTGAGGTTAAAAGCAAAAGTGTAATCTTCCGTAGAACTGCCCCCCAGTCCTCAGAATTGTACTGAATTTCAGCTGGGAATACTGTTTTGTGGCAGGATTGCTAACAATGAATGGCAGCATTCACAGTTTTAATGATAGCAATGTTAGTAAGTGCAGTTTCTGTAGCTAGATGAAAAGGTTGAGTTCTCACATATTTAAAATGAAAATAGACTTTCTGTAATATGGTATATTTTGCCAGAGTTTATATTATTGGTGTGCTTTCTAAGACACGAGGGGATACATTTTGAAAGTGAGTTTTGAGAGGAAGAAGTTACAATCCAGCATGTCAGTTTTACTGTAGAAGTTCTACAGAAATATATCTTATACATTTATCCAAACTGGCAGAAGTTGTAGGAAGGTGTGAGGAACAGTATGTTTTTAGGAAATTATTATGGAATAAGTACTCTGCGTAGTCAGATAAGTAGCTAAATAGTTGGTACATCATTTAAATGCTTAAGAGCTCAGTGAATTAGAGTTCCTGAGAGAAAGGTAGATGGTCTTAATTTCCATTCCTGGTAACCCTATGAAAAAATGTTAGTCCCAAGCCTGGAGGCAGTTTACCTGGGAAGGCTGTTTAAATCCCTAGATCAGAGGTCAGCAACATTTTGCATGTGGCTCATCAGGGTAATCCACTGGCAAGCCATGAGACATTTTATTTACATTGACCATCCGCAGGCATGGCCCCCTGTAGCTCCCAGTGGCCGAGAACAGCAAAATGTCTCATCGCCTGCCAATGGATTACCCTGATGGGCCGTGTGCTGAAGGTTGCTGACCCCTGCCCTAGATTTAGATGAGAATGATTCAGTTTGAATTATGAGGAGGAAAGCGGTACACATGGTGGTGCCCTTCCAGGAGCCCGGATGCTCTTTCCTCCATCTGAGCCTAGTCAGTGACTGACATGGTAATTAAAGAGTTGTGTTGTACAAAATGCATGCCCATGCATATAGTTCCTTAATGTTTCACCCTGGCTGTTGTCCCCTCTTTCTCCCTTTTAACTTCACTGACAGCTGGTGCCTTTTTCTCCTCTTCCTACATTTAAAAGCTGTGTAATGGGCAGGGAAGGGAGCTCCCTACTAGTTTGTGGGTACTGCAGAAGAGGAAGTAGACTGAGAAGGAAGATGCCTTGCTCAGTGCTTCCCTGCAGTGTATTTGCTCTCTGCCTTTGCTCAGCAGCTGCAGAGCAGACAGGAGCAGCTGAGAGTGCAGTGCTGAGTTGTCTGGTTGACTCCATGTTTTCGATCTGTAGCACTGTAATCATTTTAAGCAGAGAGAGAGAGGTGTTGAAGAAGGTATCTTAACGTGTTTTTTGCTCCCTGACAGTCTATCTGCAGAGTGGATCTGCAGTAGATTTGGTGAGACAAGTCCAAGCTTACATTTTGTAAGACCCTAAGCAAAGTAACAAAGTTCAAAGAGCTCTGTCCCTAATGTTGATCTTCTCCTCTTCCCACCAGGCATACAGGTATACCCAGGCCGTTCCCTTCCAGTCTTTCATCACCACTAAGGCTGTAGTAATCTCACCTGTACTCACTACTTTCCAGAGGTTTCATGACCTCTGACTGAAGTTGTGTTGCACCCTTCCAAATGTAATTATGGAATTCATTCTCGGCTATGACCCACTGGCACTGGGATCAGATGGGACCACCGTCTGGGAATCAGAAAGGTCCTTTGGCTGGTTGAATAAGTTGCATGTGGTGCAAGGATCCTGGAAGTTCAGGGTCCTCTGTATGCACCTAGATTGCATAATCTAAAGGTCGACTCCAGGGGTGTGGATCTGGAAGATTTCCTGTCTCTTGCTGTTTCTCTCACTTGTGCCTTCTTCCCCTCTGCTATTCCTCTCCCTTCTTTTAGGGTGTGTTTACACTGCAGGTAATGTCAGTATAACTTGTGTCACTCAGCAGTGTGAGTGAGCCACCCCCAAATGACATAATTTACACCGACCTAAGCGCTAGAGTGGACAATGCTATGTCAGTGGGAGAGCTGCTCCTCCCGACATAGCTACTGCCTTTCACGGATGTGGTTTTATTATCCTGACAGGAGAGCTCTCTCCAATCGACATAGAATGTCTTCACCAGATGTTCTACAGCAGCACAGCTCTATTGATGCAGCTGCACCACTGTAGCGCTTCCAGTGTGAACTAGCCCTCTGTCATCACTGCTCTGCCTCACATGTAAGCAGTGAGGTGTGAATCCAATTCATCTTGTAAGTTTCATTCTGCTGCTTGCACATTGACTGAGCAGTTGGGACCAGGGGAAAAGAAACAGAAAGGGCTGTAACTATACTCTGATCCAGCCTGGTTTCCTGCAGCTGCCATTTAGAGCTCAGTTGCTACCTTCTGAACTCATGTGGAGATGTTGGCTGGATCGGATGTTTCAGTGTGTGCATTCTATGTTGGGATGGTACTTCTATACTATATGATGGCACAAATATATGCGTCTGGTTAGTGCAGGCCAGTGTTTGAGTGGTTTGCTAAAGGAGGTGAGACCAGAGCCCTAAAGAAAGAGCTTCTTACCCACAAGGCAAAGCAAGTCGGAACTGTGAACAGCTCGAAGAAAGGTTGAAATAATATAAGCTAATTAGTATGCAGCAAAGGGTGTATCCCTCCATGTCTTGTTTCAGTTGGTTTCAGACTTTGACCTTGCTGAAGGGATCAACCAAATCTCTTTGAAAGGACTGAGAGAACTTGATATTTGTCTGCCTGATTTGATTTGACTTTCTGTAGTGATACCTATAAGCCTAGACAACTTTAATTTAAACAAAATTGGACATTAAATGCTATCAGGTAATTTGATGTCCCCAATCTATAACGTGGATTGTCTCACCACTTAACGATGTATAATTGTTTCCTACGCACTTCTTTGACAACTGAAACGTAAGTCATTCGTTCAAGTGTGAACTTGCAGGATATATTTAAAAAAAAAAGACTGTGTGAGAAAGGGAGCTTTTGCAGGGAGCTGCGCCGACAGCTCTAGATACTGACGTTCTCTGTGTTACCACAGAGGAAGTACTGTAAAGCATGGGCTGAGAGGTGCCAGCATCTCTCAACTCTGGTCGGGAAGGTCAGCCTCTGTGCAGAGAGAACGGTGCAATTTCTAAACCCATTCAATCCTTGCCAGCACCGCTGAGACTGCCAACAAAGGTCTCAGTTTATGCCAGTTCCTGGGGTGTTTTTTCTGATTCTGACACTTGTCCCCTTGGATCTGGATTGAGACAATCAACTCATTTCACATAGACCACCAAACATCAACAGCAGTTAACAGCTTTCAAACACTACAATAGAACCTCAGAGTTACGAAAACCTTGGGAATGGAGGTTGTTCATAATTCTAAATGTTTGTTATTCGGAACAAACCGTTATGGGTCTTTCAAAAGTTTACAACTGAACATTGACTTATTGCAGCTTTGAAAAACTTTATTATGCAGAAGAAAAACTCCTGCTTTTAACCATCCTAATTTAAAAAAAACAAGCACTGAAACAGTTTCCTTACCTTCTCAAATCTTTTTTTAAACTTTCCCTTAATTTTTTAGTAGTTTATGTTTAACACTGTACTCTACTGTACAATACTTGCTTTTTTTTTGTCTCTGCTACCTGATTGCATACTTCCAGTTCCAAATGAGATGTGTGGTTGACCAGTCAGTTTATAACTCTGAGTTTCTACTGTACTGAACTGGGCTAATGACCTAGAAGCAAAAACCCTATATCTCATTCCTAATCTCCAAAACCAGTCAACCCCTATCTGAGATAATTTAATTATCAGCCATGCAAATAATCCCAAGTAGTATAGTAATTTGAAGGTGTTTCTTTTTTTTCAGAATATTTTGTACTAAATGCTTTGGAAAGGTTTAGCTGAAAAGGTGCACTGTAGTTAATGAATGCACATAAAACATAAAGTGATATAAGGTGCATAATTTATGAAGTTCCATCAAAATGCAAGTATGTGTTAAGCGTATGTGTAGAGAGCTCATATTTGTTCGTGAACTTAAACTGCAGGCAAAGTCGTAAATTTGATAGGGAAATGTTAGGAAATACAATGCAAGTAAAAACTGGGTAAACTGGGTCCGTTATCTTTTTTTGATTACTCTTCTGGCATGTTACTGCAGGATAGTGCTTTCCAATAATAATGAAGACAAAGTATTAGCAGCTGATTGACTATAGTTCATTGGCATAATATTGTATGGCCATACATTTTGTCAGGGACTGTTCAGAATGGCCTTAAAGCTTCTTGGAAGAAATAAAGTATTGAGCAGGCTCCTATTTTAAACATGAGTGTGGATGAGAATTAACTACAATATTTAGAGAGGTTTGGTCTCAGAAATGATAGCATAAAGCTCCTAATAAATTATCTCTGTGAGATAGAGTGTAAGCTTCTGTAGGAATATGGCTATGCACTGAGCCTTCCGGATGTTTTAAAATTCAAAAGACTAAATGACACAAATCCATGTGCTTACGGATTTCATCCCGTCTCGTCATCACAAATCAGAATAACAAATTTGACAATTAGTTTAAGAAATCAACCAAATATATGTGCAACTGAGGTATGCTAATTATTGTTTTTCTCCAAAACCTCTTATATATAATAATAGGAGCTATATCTATCTCCTAGAACTGGAAGGGACCTTGAAAGGACATTGAATCCAACCCCTACCTGCACTAGCAGGACCAAATTCTGATTTTTGTTCCAGATCCCTAAGTGGTCCCCTCAAGGGTTGAGCTCACAACCCTGGGTTTAGTAGGCCAATACTCAAACCACTGAGCTAACGACCATGTCTTCACGTTTGTAATCAGAACTAGAGAAAGATTGAATGAAGGAGTGTCAAGCTTTGTAAGAGGATGGGAGGCCTAAAACTGGGATCGGTAATGGGGTGTTGAGCCTTTCTCCTCCAGGTCGCTGATTAAAATTCAGACCATTTTGTTAGTGACTGGAAGTTTTGGCATATAATAGCTGTTTGGCCCATGTAAAATTAAATAGTAGACAGGGACAGGATCTGTATTACTGCTGATATCAAGGTGGTGAGTGGAAGCTTTTACTGCTGTCTCTGTGTCTGTTTGTAGTTAACCAGCCTATTCTGCTTCCCTGAAGTCAAGAGGTTTTGCTTTTCATGCCAATGGGAAAAGGATCAGGCACCAAAAGAAGACTTAGGCTCCAGTGCCACTAGTTCTGTACACCTTCATAAATATTTAAAGAGATTACTTTAAGAAAATTGTGTAGGAGTAGATGGAAGTGTAAGATTTGGAAGGCACTAAAAGTGGTTTATTGTGGAGCATTTTATTATATAAATATCAGAGGGGTAGCCGTGTTAATCTGGATCTGTAAAAGCAGCAAAGAATCCTGTGGCACCTTATAGACTAACAAACGTATTGGCACATGAGCTTTCGTGGGTGAAAACCCACTTCATCAGATGCATGTCGACAAAGTGGGTATTCACCCACGAAAGCTCATGCTCCAAAACGTCTGTTAGTCTATAAGGTGCCACAGGATTCTTTGCTGCTTTTATCGTACAATTAATTATAGAAAATTTAAAATGGGCTGAGCTGCAATACAGTGTTCTTAATAATTTGTGTGTGTATAATTAAAAATATTGAGCTATTTCCTTAGCTAGTGTAAATCATTCTTGTGCCACTAAAGTCAATTTACACCAGCTAAGATTCTGGACCATAGTATTTATGGAGCTGTCAAAACGTACATAACTTTAGCTTTATGCCATGAGAACATTCGGCCAAGCTGTGTACCTTGAGGAAATTCAATGTAAGATTTATTTTTTTAAAAGTAATTTTGTGTTTTATTTAAAGATAACTATGGGCAAACATCAACATTTGGCACTTTGGTTTGATGTTTATTTAAATTTATTTTGACCTCTTCCTTCTCCGACCAGGTCCGGAAATCTAACAAGAAGTGGCACTGTCTCATGAAGTTTGTGGGACTTCCTATTTTCAGAAATACAACAAAGGGAGCTCTTCTTGTGTCTGTGAATATTCTCACTTCCGGTTGTGGTCATAGGGCAGTAATTGCAGAGACATGAGAAACTTAAGCAGGAGTAAGTGGTAGGAACTGAACAACTGAATGTTTTTCAACTTTAAATAAGGTTTAGCCACAGCCATTAAGTAATTAAGACTGGTTTAACCACATATTGCATATATTAGAGAAATATAAACCCTCAGAAGTCCTTGGTTGTTTCGGGAGAAGTGGAGATTGGGTTTTTTTGGTTTTTTTGTGCCTTTTTACACTGATTTGTTCCTTAGGAAGAGAATACAAATGAAATAACTGTAGCTGATAATAAACAGGCAGGCTGTATCATGTAACATTTTAAGTCTGAATGCACATATTTTTCTGTTCTTTCATGTGTGTTCAGGAAACCACTTCTTATTAGATATGAATCATTTAGAAATCACCTACACATGAGCTTTCAAATCCTTGTTTTAAAATCGACGAAGAACACAAGCAGCTTCTGCATAAGTCCATAAGAATACTGATAAGGCTGAGTTAGTGAAAATTCTGATTCTGCTATAGCTGAGAATATGTGGAATCCAGATAATTCTTCTCAGATATAGTTGATTTTTTTCTATGAAATATCATTCTATATGTCTAGGAGCTTGTTTAGATGAACAGTTAGTTCACAGCAACCTAGGGTGTAAAACTACCTCACATTAACCTGCCACACACTGTGTGGTCCCTTCTGCTGTGCACTATAAGTACTTTAGGGCACTTTTAATTCCAATAATACACCACGGTGTGAACAGCAGTGGTTTTTCACAGGACAGGGTATGAGGCAAGGGTATATTTTGTCTCCAAGCCTCTTTATCATATATGCAGAATTCATTGTGAGTCAGCCTTGGAAAGTTTTGACAAAGTGGAAGGAGCTGGGATTTCCATTGGCAGACACCGCTCAACCAACCTGAGATATACTGATGACACACAGTCTTTTCTACAAATGATGTTATGCAACAAACATTGGAGCCTGTAAAAACAGTTAGTGAGGAACATGGACTTTTCTGGAATGTGACGAAAACAAAATGTATGTAAGTTGTCAGGACTAACAAAAACAGGAGTCAAGCAGATTCCATGATTAATGGACAAGTTGTAGAGCCGTCGATGAATATAGTTATGTGTGATCAGATATGTCCAGCCCCAGGAGGCTGTTCCAAAGAAATCAGAAGAGGATTAGGGATAGCTTGCTCCTCTATTCCCTTAAGAAAATACGGAAATACCATAGCTCCTCAAAATGTGCAAAAGTGCAACTGAAGAAAATCCTAATGTTTCCTTAAAGATATATGGTTGTGAATTGAAGTTAATGCTGCTGGCAAGAAAAAAAACCAAAACCTGAAGCTTTTGAAATGTGGTGCTGGCAATGATTCTTACATATCTGTTGAAGGGAGGGGGGTAGAATACCTGTGCTAGGTCTGACTATCAAAAGGAGGCAGCCAGACAACTCTCCAATACCAAATTCTACAGGCCACTTCCCTCAGATCCCACTGAGGAATACACTAAGAAACTACAGCATCTACTCAGGACACTCCCTACACTAACACCAGAAGAAATCAACATACCCCTAGAGCCCCGACCAGGGTTATTCTATCTACTACCCAAGATCCACAAACCCGGAAATCCTGGACGCCCCATCATCTCGGGCATTGGCACTCTCACTGAAGGACTGTCTGGATATATGGACTCTCTACTCAGACCCTATGCCACCAGCACTCCCAGCTATCTCCGCGACACCACTGATTTCCTGAGGAAACTACAATGCATTGGTGACCTCCCAGAAAACACCATCCTAGCCACCATGGATGTAGAGGCTCTCTACACAAACATCCCACACACAGATGGAATACAAGCTGTCAGGAACACCATCCCTGATGATGCCACAGCACAACTGGCTGCTGAGCTCTGTGCCTTTATACTTACACACAACTATTTCAAATTTGATGACAATATATATCTCCAGATCAGTGGCACTGCTATGGGCACCCGCATGGCCCCACAATATGCCAATATCTTCATGGCCGACCTGGAACAACGCTTCCTCAGCTCTCGTCCACTCACACCCCTTCTCTATCTACGCTACATTGATGACATCTTCATCATCTGGACCCATGGGAAGGAGACTCTGGAAAAATTCCACCATGATTTCAACAGCTTCCACCCCACCATCAACCTCAGCCTGGACCAATCTACACGGGAGGTCCACTTTCTTGACACCACGGTGCAAATAAGTGATGGTCACATTAACACCACCCTATATCGAAAACCCACCGACCGCTATGCCTACCTTCATGCCTCTAGCTTCCATCCCGGGCACATCACACGATCCATTGTCTACAGCCAAGCACTGAGGTACAACCGCATCTGCTCTAACCCCTCAGACAGAGACCAACACCTACAAAATCTCCACCAAGCATTCTCAAAACTACAATACCCGCATGAGGAAATAAGGAAACAGATCAACAGAGCCAGACGTGTACCCAGAAGCCTCCTACTGCAAGACAAACCCAAGAGAGAAACCAACAGGACTCCACTGGCCATCACATACAGCCCCCAGCTAAAACCCCTCCAACGCATCATCAAGGATCTACAACCCATCCTGGACAATGATCCCACACTTTCACAGGCCTTGGGTGGCAGGCCAATCCTTGCCCACAGACAACCTGCCAACCTGAAACATATTCTCACCGGTAACTGCACTCCACACCATAATAACTCTAGCTCAGGAACCAATCCATGCAACAAACCTCGATGCCAACTCTGCCCACATATCTACACCAGCGACACCATCACAGGACCTAACCAGATCAGCCACATCATCACTGGTTCATTCACCTGCACATCCACCAATGTAATATACGCCATCATATGCCAGCAATGCCCCTCTGCTATGTACATCGGCCAAACTGGACAGTCTCTACGGAAAAGGATAAATGGACACAAATAAGACATTATGAATGGCAATATACAAAAACCTGTAGGAGAGCACTTCAACCTCCCTGGCCACACTATAGCAGACCTTAAGGTGGCCATCCTGCAGCAAAAAAACTTCAGGACCAGACTTCAAAGAGAAACTGCTGAGCTTCAGTTCATCTGCAAATTTGACACCATCAGCTCAGGATTGAACAAAGACTGTGAATGGCTTGCCAATTACAGAACCAGTTTCTCCTCTCTTGGTTTTCACACCTCAACTGCTAGAACAGGGCCTCATCCTCCCTGATTGAACTGACCTCGTTATCTCTAGCTTGCTTGCTAGCACACATATATATACCTGCCCCTGGATATTTCCATTACATGCATCTGAGGAAGTGGGTATTCACCCACGAAAGCTCATGCTCCAAAACGTCTGTTAGTCTATAAGGTGCCACAGGATTCTTTGCTGCCTGTGCTAGAAATATTATTGGAAAGAAGCAGATCCTCCTGTCAGAAATCAACAGACTCAAATGTATGTATTTTGGCCACATTAGGTGTAGAGATGGAAATAACGAGAAAGTTATTATGAAAGGAATGGTCAGGGTCATTGTAGTAGGGGACAACCAGCAAGAGATGGATGGAGGATGGCATGTGGCAGATCTCTTGAAGGTCAGCTGCTGCATGCTCAAAGCTAGTGATGGACCATGAAGATTTCCAAAAAAATTATGTCACCAATATTCAGACATGAATAAATGGATTTACTTAGTGCATTTGATATGGAAGTAGATCAGGGCACACTAAGGAGCTTTTAGCGCATAGTAATAGGGTCCACGTAGACAATTAGTGCACAACAGACTGCTGCAAGGGAAATTTTCATCCTAGCTTGCCACAAATTGTTTTGTCTAGACAAGCCCTTAGGCAGTCTACAATTACCACAGCATCTCCCAGTCTTTAACATATATATCCTCACAACACCCATATGAGGTAAGGAAGTGTGTTACCTCCATTGTACAGAAGGGGAACTGAGGCACAGAGAGACTAAGTAACTTGCCCAAAGTCACACAGGAAGTCTGTGGCAGAGCAGGGAATTGAATTTGGGTCTCCTGATTGCTCAACTAACTCCGTAACCACTGGATCATTCTCCCTTTGGTGCTGTGGTCAATGGTTGGGTTCAATATTTGGATTATAGAAGCCAGATTGATTAGCTGAGTCACAATACTTATTACACTCACTATGTGCCATTTAGGACAAGAAAATATGTCATCCTTCATAGCAGAGAGAACCAATTATTCTGTTAGTTATTAACTAGCTTCTGTAATAATCCAATTATTATAATCCATCTGATGGGACTCCATTTCCATGAACTAGACATATGCAGTTTGTATTTTCTTTGAAGTAACTTAATCTCACTTTTATCCTTATGGAGATGGAAAATATAGTAACTTGCCTTCTCTTATGGCATCAGAATATCAGAGTTGAAAAATATACAGCACAAATGGAGCTAAATGAAATACAAGTTATTTTACTTTAAAAGTAATTCTGTTTAGAAAAGACAGTTTGCTGCACACTAATTATCTGTGTATTGTCCTTGTTTGAATCACAGGCATCTAACTGTTTTTCATCTTAACTTCATAAACTTTTCTTGCTCATGCATGAACCTGGACAGCTGGATATCACTAATGGGGCAGCTAGTGGTACCCAATAGTCTATTATCAACATTCTGTTGCCATATATTAGCATTACACTGCATGCCTACGAGGACTGGAAATTTGATTTGTGAAGCAACAGCTGATTAGTGATGATTAACAAAAAGGCTGGGGGGTAATGGATTTTGTGTGACACTCTTTCCAAAGCAAGCAAAGATGGCATATATTATATGTCAGTGTGAACCAAAACAGATTATCCATTATTTTAAATGTTTTTATCTTAAGGATTTCTCAAGGGTTGTTTAAAACCAAAGGGTTTTAACTGAATTTAAATGAAAATGGAAGTGGAAGTTATCATAAAATCATGTGACATAGCAGGTCTATTTGTTTATTTTAAACAAAATGTATCAATTCATTTTTATGGTGTCAAGGCAATACAAATGCTATGGCTGTGGCACAGACATGAGGATCTCACATTAATAAGTGTGATTTAAATACCTCAATAGATATAGCGAGACTGTCACTAACAGTGATCAGCTTTCCAGGATATAACAAGAAGACACAATGTTTTACTGTGACAACCTGAAGTACCAACAGATAACCTGTCCTAAGTGACCACCTAAAAGTGTACTTCAGATTCCCAGTGTAACAAAACTGCAAGCTGCTGCTTGTGGACAGATCACTGCCCCTGATCGAAGCGCTAGTGACCTCACTGGGGCTCTGGCTGGGCAAGTGGAGCAGCTTTCAAGATCAGATCCTTGAAACCACTTATTCGAAGCAACTAATCTCTGATGCTCACAAGATTAGGTCTGGGCAAAATGTGTGACTGTTGTTTCATGAAAATTTTTGGCCCTCTTAGTTTTGTTTTATTTCACACTAAAATTATGGGAATTAAACTACTTTTTTTTAACTCAACAGAGTCCCTGTTGTGTGAGGAGGGTTTAAAAAATGAAGGTGTGAGGAGTTTTCCCCAAATGATGTTTGTGTGATCAAACATAGGCAGGGTGCTAGTAGGGTCCAAATTTTATGTTTACCTCTGTCACTGTATGGCCAACCACCATTATACTATTTAAACATGGATCCATATCTCACCATTGTAGCTGATGCCCAACCTTATAGGCCAAACTAATACTCTGGATCAGAACATACTCAAACACTGCATCCAAATTTGGAGCATAGGCACAGCTCAAAAAAGTCACTAAATCAAGTATTTAGTTTTACTGCAAATTTATCTGATTATATGTAAAATATGTACAAATATGACAAATGTACTTTAAATAGATGCAAGGACAAAATGGTGTAACAGTCACTGTTTTTCTTTGTGCGATACGTGGAATGTAGTATATTAGAGTATGGATATTGACACTGTCGCACAGATTCTGCTATCATTTCCACCACTGGAAATTGGAAAGTCTGTAGAGTTAGTACAGATTTACAATGATGCAGATGACAGCAGAATCCTGTCCTTATTGACCATATGCAGGCTGTGACTGGCAGGTTGGTCCTTTTTGATTACATCATGGTTGTGCACCAATTTCCCACAACTGGGATGAATAAAAGAAAAAGAAAAATACATATACATGTTGTGTTAAATACTTTTAAAATAAGGATGATTTTAGTATCTTTTCCAACGCCCTTTAATCTAATTTCCATAATGGATTCACTGATTTTCTAATTTAAAATTTTTTAGGTTTTATCTGCAAAGCCAACCAAAATTTGTAATCTCCTTTCCTACCCCTGTGTCCTTCTGTCTCCTTCTGCAGCTTGGGCCCTAAGATCAAGCTATGGACCTAGGTAGCTTAAGGCATCCCTTGCTATATCGTCTGCTTTTCTAGCGCTGCAGCTGGGAGGAGAGAGGAAATGGTTGTTTCCCCCTGAAGTTGCACTGTTACTGCTCTTGCTGCAGCATGACTTCAAAAGGAAACCACTGTTTTCCTTGCAGCTTGTTCTCAGCCCTCAGCAGCACTAGAAAAATGGTTGGTCTGCCTTAAGTGCTTTTCACTGTGAATGCCTCATCGCTATGTTTCCTTATTCAGGTTTTTGGCCTAGGAGACCAAATTTAGATGGACGCAATAGATTGGAGAGGGAGAAAAGAACTATATAGAAGGAGAGAGTGACATTTTTAACTGCCTCTTTCCCCTCCCCCAGGCCATGAACCTAGCTGTCCTACATTCTTACAGATTTTTTTTTCCTTTTCTTTTTGTTGTGCCAATAAGAGCCAAGATATAGTTATTGAGCCTTTGTGACAAAGTGCAGTAGCAACAGGAGCTGGGCACTGACTGAAAAAAGCTGAGTCAGGGACTTCGGAGAAGGGTCCCCATTAGTTCAGAAGACAAAATCTTTGTGATAAATATGATCAAAATATTAGACAAAAGATTGTGCACCATTTCCCCTCCATTTCTGCCATCCTTCCACTGTGAACTACTTTTCCTGGTGGTGGTATCATTACATAAATTCCCATTAAATTTGTTTTATAAGATTTGTTTTTAAATGAAATGTTGGCTGGCATACACCACAGTATAGTGTGTGCTATTGGTGACTCCTGAGTGGCTGAATTTACACAGCCTTAATCCAATCAAAGTGTACATAAACAGCCTACTCATGCACAGCCTGTTATGGTTTATCACTATAGTGGAAACTATTAAGATAATTATTTTATCCTTCATGACTTGCTGTTCTATTGTCCTGCTAAATCAGTCAATCCAAACTAACTAATATACCTTGAGGGGAGATTTTCATGTGTTTTCACAACAAGAAGGATCATTGCAGAAGCCATACCCTTATTAAGCATTTGTCACTTCAGAGAGATGTGATGACATTCAACATTTGACTGCTAGTTGACTAGCAGGTCACGTATCAGTTAAAACCAAAGCTGTGCAGGAAGTGGCATATAAGAAATTGGTTATCTAGCTTGGTGTCTTGGCTGGCTCTAATTCCTGTCATTTTCCTTCAAGTCAAATAAACTTGGGTTTAAGACAATGTCTTTAGGATATTTCATTTAACCTTCAAAAGTGGATGCAACCTCAATGTAACACATGTGAAACAGATATCAACATGTGACTGTTTTCATTAGTACTCAAATCTAGTCTCACGTTTACTTTACCCATTATTTTATTCAATAAAAATCTGGTTTAAAATAATAAAATCATAAACAAGCCATAACCATAGTGATAACTTTTAAATCATAAAATGATTTTTTTTAAATCCCCGATCCTCACTTGGGATACTCCCTCCCTCATACCTCTTCCAAATTTGGCTTTTAAATGTGTAAAGATATTCAGATCCCAGCCCATTTGGGCTACAGGAGAAACTATTATCCTATGTGTGGACAAAGATACATTTTCCCATAGGTTTATGTGGTAGATACGGCACTGCCATATCCTTGGAAGAGTGTATTGAATTAAGTTTAAGAATCTTTGGGGGTCTATTGTATTAAGTTAATATTATTATGTATTGTGGGCTGGCGTTGTACGTAACCCCTCAAGAGAGGAGATGTGAAACCTTGTGGTTACCAATGTGCCTGACAAGAGTGGACTTTTGGAACAAAAAGAGTTAAGTGAACTTCCTGGGGAATATTTAAGGGAAGGTGAATGCAAATTTCACACCTCTGATTATGCAAAAACCCAGACTCCTGGCGCTATACCCTGAGGAGTGGTTCATTGTCTACTGATCCACTGTTACGTGAACAAAAGCCCAAGCTGTATAAAGGAAAGTCTGAACTATTCATGGTCATTCTGGTTCTCAGTCTGAGGGCTTGTCTACATCACAAAGTTGCAGCGCTGGTGAGGGGGTTACAGCGCTGCAACTTAGGAGGTGTACACATCTGCAGGGCATCACCAGCGCTGCAACTCCCTGTTTGCAGCGCTGGCCCTACTCCCGTTTTGTCTCGGGTGTAGAGGATCCAGCGCTGGTGATCCAGCGCTGGTAATCAAGTGTAGACACTTACCAGCGCTTTTCTTGACCTCCGTGGAATAAGCAGGTATCCCAGCATACCTGAGGAAGCCTCTGGTAATCAAGATGGTCTCCTTCCCCGGTTTGCTCTCGCGTTCCCCGAATCCCCGAGCAAGCAGGTCTCCTTCCCTGCGGTTTGCAGGGGGGTTCGGGGAACGCGAGAGCAAACCACGGCGAAGCTGGTCTCCTTCCCCGGTTTGCTCTCGCGTTCCCCGAACCCCTGTGCAAGCAGGTCTCCTTCCC
The DNA here is from genome assembly GCF_007399415.2 of Gopherus evgoodei. Lineage (NCBI taxonomy): Eukaryota > Metazoa > Chordata > Testudines > Testudinidae > Gopherus > Gopherus evgoodei. The sequence goes on along the minus strand of NC_044324.1, from coordinate 211,107,353 downwards.
TGCGGTTTGCTCTTGCGTTCCCCGAATCCCCGAGCAAGCAGGTCTCCTTCCCTGCGGTTTGCTCTCGTGTTCCCCGAATCCCCGAGCAAGCAGGTCTCCTTCCCTGCGGTTTGCAGGGTGGTTCGGGGAACGCGAGAGCAAACCGCGGCGAAGCTGGTCTCCTTCCCCGGTTTGCTCTCGCGTTCCCCGAACAAGCAGGTCTCCTTCCCTGCGGTTTGCAGGGTGGTTCGGGGAACGCGAGAGCAAACCGCGGCGAAGCTGGTCTCCTTCCCCGGTTTGCTCTCGCGTTCCCCGAACAAGCAGGTCTCCTTCCCTGCGGTTTGCAGGGTGGTTCGGGGAACGCGAGAGCAAACCGCGGCGAAGCTGGTCTCCTTCCCCGGTTTGCTCTCGCGTTCCCCGAATCCCCGAGCAAGCAGGTGTCCTTCCCTGCAGTTTGCTCTCGCGTTCCCCGAATCCCTGAGCAAGCAGGTCTCCTTCCCTGCGGTTTACAGGGTGGTTCGGGGAACGCGAGAGCAAACCGCGGCGAAGCTGGTCTCCTTCCCCGGTTTGCTCTCGCGTTCCCCGAACCTCCGTGCAAGCAGGTCTCCTTCCCTGCGGTTTGCAGGGGGGTTCAGGGAACGCGAGAGCAAACCGCGGTGAAGCTGGTCTCCTTCCCCGGTTTGCTCTCGCATTCCCCGAGCCCCCCTTGAAGCCGCCCAACAGCGCTGCAGTATGGCCACATCTAACACCACTTGCAGCGCTGGTTGCTGTAAGTGTGGCCACTCTGCAGCGCTGGCTCTATACAGCTGTACTAATACAGCTGTAACAACCAGCGCTGCAAAATTTTAGATGTAGACATACCCTGAGATAGTTATGAACTTGTAACCACAGGTAGAACCTCTTGTTAGTTTTGAAGAACTGACACCTACCAGAACCTGAGGTTGGAGCTGGGCTGACCTCTGGTAAGCTTTAACTAAAGTATTTTTTTGTAGTTTGAAGCATGTAGGTTACATTTTAAAATGTTTTTCTATCATTCATTTACCTTAAGAATGGATGTGTTTGCTGTGTGGTAACTTGTGCCAATTACACTGTTCAGAGCCTTAGGAAAGAAGTGCAGACACTGGTATTTCTAGGTAGTCTGTATTGCTGGGGTATCACAGTGTAGGTAGGGAATAGTGTGTCCTAGAAAATCACCAGTCAGAAGGGAGAGAGATATACCAAGAGAGGTGATGACTGAGGAGCTAGGAGCCTAGAGAGGGTGCCCTCAAGGGACCACGGAGGGTGAATACAGGTGCAGTTGCCCTGAACTGACATTTTTGCATGTTGTCTAGAATAGATAACATCTATATTTGGCAGATTCATTCTGAGAGGTAGTTTGGGAGAGACTATGGTCCACCTAAGTTCTATTTCTACTTCTGCTAGATTTGACTGTGTGCAACATCTCAGTTAACTTCTTTGTAAAATGGTTGACAGCATTCTAAGGCTGCACCATGAGGCATTGCCCAATAAGAATGGCTGTGAATTGAAAGTGCATAGGCTTTTATTCATGGTCTCCTGGCTCCCAACTCTGTACACTTTCGCTACAGTAAAGGGCATTTGTATGGGATGTCTTCTTCTCCCTACTCCCCAGAATTAGGAGTTTGGTTCATCTGAAATATGGCACACTTGATAAATGAAAGTGAGTCTGCTCCTGGTAAATATGGCTCTTTTGTTTTCTGTTAGGAATAAAACCACAGTTGATCCTCAGGGAAGATCACCACCCTAGATGCTCTGTAGTATGGAATCTGCATGGCAGTAGTCTAGGGTACAAATCTAGGCTCAGTAGGGGATATGTGGCCAGGGTTTCTGATGGAGAGAAGCTTTTAGCTCCAGTGGTGGGGCCTGTCCGGCTTCTGTGGAAGCTCTTCAGTTTGACAGAAGTCCTGAAGAGCTGGGGCTGGCCTGGCAGAGCAGATGCAGTACTTGACATACTCCACCTTCACCAGAAAGGGAGGCACTGTTGTGTAGAGGTTAGGGAGGGTAAAGTCAGATTCACCAGATCCTCCGTACTAAGAATTCACCCCCTCAACTTGTGACACCCCTCTGTTATGCCTTCCCTCCCTTACTCCTTCCATATGTCCACACATCGTAAGAGAAGTTGGGGGTCATTTCATGTCCCAACGCCCATTACATTTGCTGTATTGAAAACCCAGAAAATTCCTTCAACACAGTTTTGTGTATAAAGGCTTGAGGTTGGCTAAGGGTGACATCCTTCCCAACACAAACTCTAAAAAGCAAATGTTTTAGAATCTCAGCAACACTAGCAAGTATTCCGGGTTAACATATGTTAAGTGTATGGTGTGTGTGATGTGTCAGAGATAGGTTTTGTGTTGCACTGAGAAGGAAATTGATGTGCTGTGTGTAGAGTGTTTCATTTTGTCACTTGGAGGAAGAAGGAAATTCCTTGTGATGAGACAGATTTTTGTAGCTATTACTGAAAATTGCTATGTAGGCATTAAGGTATGGCCCTGAGGTGTTCCATAGCTTGATATTTCCTTTCTTTTAGGTGTGTGTGAATGGGGGGCGGGGAATGTCACACTTTAATCCCTATTAATCTAAATTTGTGTTCATGGAATATATGAAAATGATTTTTTTTTAAAAGAACAACAAATCTAAGAAAATCTATAAATATATGTAATGGTGTTATTCAGGGGAACAGATTAAAACAAATCTCCAACACAGAGCACAATATTAAGATGTTTTTCGTTTCTTGTTAGAACACCAAAACACTTTCCAGAATGATTTTGAGTCCAGTATATTATAGTTTAAACAGCAGACACATTGTTAAATATATTTTATCTCTCTGTCCGGCATCTGTGCGCCTCATTCAGCTGTTGACTCAGCCTGGCAAAAGGAGCATCACGTGGGAATAGGAATATTAGTAGGTCATGCTAATTTCAGACAGGGCAAAATGTGAGGGAAGTAAAATTCCTTTGAAAATCATTCTGGTAAACTTTTATGAGTGATTGTGTGATTGCGGCTGTTTGAGTGACTTAGATATACCAAAATAAACATTACACAAAGGCCTTTACACTCAACTTTACAAAGATTGAAACAGTTGCCATGTGCACCTGTTGGTTTAAGTTAGCCTTTTAGTGATTTATGGATTCCCGAAATATAATAAGATTTATCTCCGCAATGACTTTAATTATGGTGCTTTGGACTCAACTTGAGCCAGTTTACAGGAATAATATAAAACTCTTCCCTGTGAGTAGGGTATAGCACATTGTACCAGTCATGCAGGAGACTGATGACTCTAAAGTATTTGTCAGTAAATCTCACAGATTATATTCTGTCTCCAGGGCCGTAAAATTCAGTCATCCAGGACTAGCTGATTAGCTGAATAGTTTAGAAGCATGTAGAAGGACTTTAGTATACATCTGATTGTGTGGCTATTGCAAAATGAAAATGAAAAAATATAGAAAGTTGATTTCAATTAGGGTCTGAGAGCATTAGACCCCTTTTTTCTCAGGCACTCTCTTGTCTGCTGGCTACATCATTTGCATCTTTGATGGACATTGTTTATTTAGCACTTCATAAATATGTTTCTTTTATTGTAATTTTACCAGTTTTGCGAATGAAAATGTGTGTCTCAACAGAGGAACTACAGATGGGATGATCCTGAAGAATGTCTGATAAAATGTAGTAGGCATCTGGGGAGGACTGAAGGCATGAGAGCTCTAGGATAGTGTGGGATGAGCATACGCGGCTTTGAGATGTGCTGTCCACTGACTGACATTTTTGTTTTTCTTATTGTATTAAACTGCTGGGTGATATTTTTGTGGTTGTAAATTTATTATCATCAGGGTACCTAGAGCTTGTATATTTAAATCTAAAGAAATAGAATTAATAAATGTATAGTAATTTCTTCAGTGGTATCCTTGGAAAGGCATATGACAAACGCTTTAATGTTAAGAAAAAAGGATACAGAAAACAAGATCAAAACTATTCTTTGGAATTCAGTTTGCAGAGGTAATTTGAATCCTAACAATGAACACTGAAGGTCATGAAACATTATTTATTATTGCAATTATAAGAACAATAAAACCACAATAGGCACCAAGTTTAATGAAGGTTTGCCAAAGTGCTCTGTGACAGCTCTTTCCACTTGTCAGAAGTTATGTTTCCAGGAGGCTTATGCATTGATGAACAATTCAGTAAATGCACACTAACGTATTTGCATAAGGCAAAACAGTTAGAGACTGGCAGTTGTTGATAAAGATGTATCACTCTATGGTTTTATTCTTCATCCGCATGGTGGTGAACTGGGAATGTATAGGCCTTTTATCTCTTGTGCATGGATTGTCTTCTCTGTACAATGAAAACACTGCAAGACTGGGCACTCATTTCTCATTTTGTAAAACAATGAAAAGAGTCAATTATTTCCAATGCTTGAGAGGCTGGGCTTCAGTGAGAGTGTTTAAGAAAGAAGAAAGGGGTTATGTATTAAAGGGCTCCACAGATTCTCTTCACTAGTTTTTTTTTTTTTAATACCGAAAAAGGAAACAAAGCAGCAGTTCTCAGCCATTTATCATGGATATTAATTATGCTGCTATCTTTGGCTTGCAGGACTAGGAGATTATGGAGAATGTAATGACCATTTTGGCTTGCTGAAAATTGCTTATTATTAATAGTGATTAGGTAACATATGTCAGGTCACTAAGTAAAGGGGCATGCTCATCAAAAGAATTCATTTGAATTTGGAATAAAAATTGTAATTTATTTCATAAACAGGCATTTAACTATTTATATTCCATGCTAACAACAAGATCCTCTGCTTTTTGAAGCAATGACTTCAAATTCAGCATTGTTCTCCCTGAAAATTCCTGTGCATCTCTGAAGGTTTGAGAGTCCAGGTTTATAATTAAGTTTAGGATTTTGTTAGTTTAGTTTCATAAAAGGCTGTTCAGGTGCAGAAAATAATTTACAGCGTTTCTACAAAATTCAAATGAATAAAGAAGCCAGTCCAGTCCACTGACATTGTCAGTATCACTGAAATTTTCTCAGGTCCAAGAGAGCCTCACAGTTAGGGCAATCGCCTGGTATGTGGGAGAATCTGGTCCAAGTCCCTGTTCCGCTTGATACAGAGCAGTGGTTTTCATTCCAGATCAGTCCAGATCAGGCACAGCAGGAACATGAACCAAGGTATCCCACATCGCAGGCCAGTTGTGAGTTTCTGTCCTCCATTTCATGAAAGATTGTAAAAGGTCCCATGGTGGAAAGGAAACAAATTTTGAAACCTCTAAATGTTTCAGAATTGTTGTTTTCCTACCAGTCCTAATTGAAAGGTGTTTCATGTAAATATAACACATTGACAATGATATACTTTAATGTACACATCTATTATAAACACATTTTCAATGCATGCATAACATTCACACTTAATTAGCATGTATCTATTTTACATTTTTTTTAAAGTATCCTTGGTGCTTTGCAGACTTTCTATGGCTCAACATGTAACCTAGACACAGAGAATTATTATGGTATTGAATCACGTATGGGGGCAGGGAGGTCTTGGCTGAAATAAGTGGAAGAAGGAAAGCCATATGGGTATGGGAGGAAGGAAGCCACAAGTATTTGGAAAGGAATGGGGCCTGTCCAAGTATGCATATGAGTTCCTCCAAAGTCCTTGTCAAGCTAATAAGCCCAGTTGGAGTCTGAACTCAACTTCCTAGGCTTGCAGAAGCTCCTGATTGTCCCTGAGCAATTTTTAAACATTGATTAAATCCAGGGACGGCTCTAGATATTTCGATGCCCCAAGCACGGCGTCATACCATGGGGGCACTCTGCCACTCACCGGTCCCGCAGCTCCAGTGGACCTCCCGCAGGTGTGCCTGCGGAGGGTCCGCTAGTCCCACGGCTTCGGTGGACCCTCCGCAGGCATGCCGCCAAAGGCACCCTGCCTGCCGCCCTCCTGGCGACCGGCAGAGCACCCCCCGCAGCATGCTGACCCAAGCACTCACTTGGCATGCTGGGGCTTGGAACTACCCCTGATTAAATCCCATGGAAACTCCCAAGCAAAATAATTAATTAAAACGCAATGATGGTTGAATGACTTATTTACTGATTTCAGGCAAAACATAGAAAATATACCTTCCTTAAAACCCACAAATGGTAGCTAGGAAATTCCAAGCTAAGGTTCCAAAATTCCAAATATCAGAAAAGGTACAAGTTTGCAGTCGAAGTGACTCAAACAAACTTAGTTGTACCTTTGTAGTGTCATACGCAAATCAGCCAAAAACTCTGAGACAACTTAATGCAAATATCACACAGGTTCATTATGAGTAATGGATTAACATTTTTCTGGTGACTAATTAATGAAACTGTGTGACAGGCTTGTCCCAGTTTTACCAAGGGTCCTCAGAATGATACTATGGGGCAGCGTCAAGGTTGATTAAGTCAACTTGACTGTGAACTTGCATACTTTTGATTATTAGGGACTTTTTGTAAAGAGGAACTGAACTTGGATTTCCATGCTTTTGAGGGCGGAGAGAGTGAGAGGAGATTGTCTGTTTTTGCTTATTTTCAGAAAATTATAATTTTCCTGAGAATGTTTTTGTCTAAGTAGATGATATTCTTCTATCTGTACTTCAATGTATGTTTGCAAGGAAAACAGAATTTGAAGTCTTCAGTGTTACCATTTGTAACTTCTTTTTCTCATTTAACTAGATACCTTCAGCATTTTACAGAAGCAAAAGGAGTATTTGGGTAATGAAAACTTTACCAAATAGAGTAGATGGAAAGGAATTGAATGCAGGCTCCCATGTGAGGAGATTCTAAATGAAGTTCTTCTGAATTATCATACTTCCTGACTACTAATTATTGTTATGGAGAAGATGCAAACTTTTTACCACACAAAAATAACTGATAATTACTTGTACTACCTTTTTTACATTTTAATCCATATAGTGATTCTTTTGAAGGTGACATTTAAAAATACGTTTTCCAATTTAAAACCATACTTACCAACATACTTAACAGAATGCCTACATCTTCTGCAGTAATATCAAACCTCTCTAGAGGTACTTTAGTAGTAAAGCACAGCCATATAAATCTTAAAATCTGAAGATGCCCTACCCGGTGGTTGTAAGAAAACAAAGATTTAAAGTAAGGAAGAAGTAGTGCGGGCTCACAGTTCAGCTGTGGAAAGACCAACATATATATAAGCAAGCCACAGGAATTTCGTTGTATGTAGATAACATACGAATGAAAAAAGGGGTCTAATGCTCTCAGACCCTAATTGAATTTTGCTACAAAAAGGGCAGATCCTTAGCTTTTGTTAAGTGTCAAAGCGCCATTGAAGCTGTTAGCTATGACAGTTTACCCTAGTTGAGGATCTGACGCTAATGCGACATTTAACCACTTGTGTTGTCATAGGATGTCATCCTGCATTGGAATCTGATAGCAGTTATGCCTAATTCTGGTGCAGTAGTTCACACTCGTACATCCCACTATAGAACTAGGGCCATAGTTATTTAATATTTGATCATGTTTGATATTGTAATAAAGGTGCCCTTATTGAATGGGTGATTATGTGCTTGGGTTTTTCTTTTTTTTTTCTTGTTTTTTCTGGATCTGGTTACCTAATTTTAGGCACAGATGACTTAACAGTTTGTCCTAGGTGTTGTAGGAGTGCTTGACTTTCGTCAGCATTTTAAATATTTTTAGAAGTTTCCTAAAATGTTAGATTTTATTTACAAGGGACTTCTTTAGATAGAGGCCCCTGAGGTTTATAACTTTATTGTGATTTATATTTTGCCCCCCTCTAGTGAGTTTTCCTAATCAAAAGGTTAAATTTCAAAAGATAACATAGTTTCCATTTTAAACTGGTAAATAGCCGAATGAGTTTACAAACTGTGCAGATTTATGGACCTTAGCCCATCCTTTTTGCTGGGAACATATAATTTTTCAGGGGCAGAAGAATGAACCGTTTTGAGAGACCAGCAATTGAAACGGGATTTAGTACTAGCAGCTTTGCCAACTTTACTTGTGCTGTGACTATTATTTCTGTATCATAGGAAGTTTTTATTGCCTCCAGGCAAGGCACACAAGACCTTTTATGCTACTAGACTAATGCTAAGGAGGACATTGCCTTGAAAGTGTTTTCTCCCTGTTCGTGCTTATATCATCACAGCATAACAGAAGGACATAAAATAGAGAATAAAGAGGAGCTATTGGTGAATTATTCTTTTCGCCTACAAGTGCACTATACTATTTGTATCCTTTCCTTAGGATTATTAAAACCACTGAATGCCACAGGAAGCTACTTTAGTTTTCAGGTGCTCAGGATGACATGGCTCATAACCCTGTCTTAGCGACGGACACAGAATTTACAGCTGAATTATAAGGGGTAGAGGATAACGTGATTTCATTTTCTTTTTAAAAAAAATATATTTTTCTATGCTGGAAGTCCTACAGATACAAGACCATAATTCATTATTGTTGTTAACCATAAACTTTGTCTTTTCTTTGTTTTTAACATGAATCAAGTGTAGATGTGACATTCTGAAAGCATACGGTCGGATTCTTAGCTGATGACATCATTTAATTGAAGTCAGTGTAGCTACAGTGATTTTCATCAGCTGAGAATCTTGACCCAAAGTTTTCTTACTGCTATACTCATCTGTATTATACATATGTATACATAGCTCCTTTTCTTACTACACTAACCTTTTCTGCACTATTCAAACAAAGCAGCAGCAGAGATGACTACCAGTGACTGAGCAGGATGTAGCTGTCGACATATTTTATTTCAGTTCACATTTCAAATAAACTGATGTAAAGGGTTTAATTTCTACTTGTTTTACTGCACATTCCCTGCTCTGCAGGGAAAATTTCATTGAATGATACTGAGTTATTGCGCGAAAGATATTTTGCAGGACTAGTCAACTGTAAAGACCTAAAAACTATAGGCATCAACAAACACCCTTTCAGTGGTACAGTTTAAGATAAGTTTGCAGGTCATTCTAGGGCAATTTATACAAATTATGTCAATTTGGATCCTCCCTGCATCACTGTTTATAAGCAGTGGTGCCGGAACCAGGCGTGCAGGGGCCCAGGGCTCTCCAGCATTTTTAAAGTGGATGGGCCTGTCCTGTCCACTTTTCTACAGTACTGACCATGTCCCTTTTCCTCCTCTTCCCTTTGAGGCCCAGCCCCCCAGCCAGGCCAGTGTGGAGCCCAGCCGGGGAGCCAGGGCAATTGTTGGAGCCGCATTGTGGAGGGTGCGAGGTCCCTGGCCATCCCACTTTTTGGAAGGCTGCAACACCCCTGTTTACAGTTAAGGAGCTGGATGATTTTGGTTGACAGGAAAGAGTGCTTTTACACAGCATAATGTCTCATGTTGTCCTGAACACCTTCCACATAAAGAAGAGCTAAATGAGGCTTCTTCTGGAGTCAGTGCTGTTCCCAAACTGTCGGCAAGAGCATTTACCTCAAGTGCTCCCTGACATCGGTGGTGGACACTGTGATGCTTCCACAACACCTTTAACATCAGTCGTCATCCTGGATGCAAGGGAACAAAGATCAAATTTTCAAATGCATCTAAGTGACCTAGGAACCATTGGTTCAGATGCTTTTAAAAGTTAGAGATACTGTTGACACATTACCGTGGTGTGAGGGAGCACCTTAGGTAATGCTATTGGTGTCAATGGAAATTAGGCTCCTAAATTAGGCTCCTAGGTGCTTTCGAAAAATTTATCCTGAAATCAGGGATAAAGTTTTTAATAGTGCAGAGGGGCCAGATTTTTTAAAAGATATTTAGGCACTTAACATCCAATGGATGCTTTTGAAAATTCCACTAGGTGACTAAATATCTTTCAAAGTCTCAGTAATTGACTCTGAAGCCTATATCCCATTTTCAGAAGTAATTTAGGTGCTTAGGAGCCTAATTCTTATTAACTTGCAATGAGAATTAGGCTCCTAAATCACTTTTGAAAATAGGACTGATGCTCCTAACTCACATAGGCACGTCTGATTATTTCACCTTAACTTCAGACTCACATCGCTAACATAGAAATGCAAATATGGTATCATTAGACTGCCAGATCTGTTCCTCAGGTGAATTGTTCTAATGTACCTGCTGCCACTTCTAGCCCAGAAGTTCCTGCCACCAACATCCCCATTTCATGGTGTCACTGCAGAGACTAGGGCAGCTTTGCAGAACCAGTCCCTAGGAGGAGAAAATCCGTATTTCTTAAAGCAGAATGACAGAGCTATTATTACAGAAGGTCACTGGACATCTGTCTGGCAGGGGAGCTCTTCAAAATGACATTTCTGGCAATGAAAATGAAACTGTTTCAAGGCCTGGTATGTGCCCATACAGTCCCGAACCAGTGTTAGAAAATCCACTACTAGATTGAGGGATGAATGACATTTAAGAGCTGATATTTCAGAAACCATCAGGGCCAGAAATGCATGTCAATGTTCACTGCTTTTTGCATTGGTATAAAAAAAGCTTTACTTGTTTTTTGTAGGTCATCAGCTATTGGGCTCTAACAATGACATCATTATGATTTTTATGGGTTTTGTCCCACATCGATGTAAATATGGTTTTAGCAGGTGCTTTTCCAAAGATTGCTAGAACTAATAGACAATGTTCGATACTATCTCAATTTTGCTAAGTTAAATTTTACTGGGTTAAATCCTAGCCCTGGTATGGCCCATTTGTGTTGATCTGGCAGCTGAAAGTGGCTGTAAAGCTGACTTTACATGGCAGATGTGTATTCCCCTGGTTTGGTGGAATCCCTGGGTGACATGGGGACAGGTCTATATTACCTTCCTTTGACTGCCTTCTGTAGGGTAGTTGGAATGTTGGGGACATGCTTGGGAGCGAAGGCATGGCAGGACTGCTGCTGAATTCCAAAGATCCTTGGTTATTGTAACTAGATTGAACGGACTTTAATTAATTGTGCCAGTTCAGCCCCCTTCCCCTTATGCCTTGTGCTTTCAGTTTCACCACAACCTAGACCTGTACTTGAGTGATTGATTCTGCTTGTTAAGTAATTCATTTAAATTTAATCAATTGTTTTTAATTTAAAGACCCCAGAAGAAGCATTTTGTGTGGTTTCTTGCATGAAAATCAAATGTGAATGGAGTCCCGACACAATATACATTGTTTAAAAGATTTATCAAGCAGGACAGGCCGCAAATCCAACAATCCTTTTCTATGAAACAGCCTAGACTTATCTAGTCTGTCCTCATGCGCATCACAGGCCACAGAACCTCACCCACTCACTCCTTCTAATAGACCCATAACCTGTGGCTGAATTACTGATCTTAATAATCTATTCATGTGCAAAGTATTTGAGAGCTAATACACTTTTTGATCTGTTGAATTTTACTAACTTTACACTCTGGATATTCCAAGATTCCTTTCTTGATTTCTCACGCCCCTACCCCCTTAAATTGCAAAGGAATCTGCAAGTGTGTATTATTCTCATATATATATCCCCACTGAAGTTGATGGAGTTCTGCATAGAAATAAGAGTTCCCATGTATAGATCCTTACAATGTGGGGATTTATTTAATTTGTCCTTTTTTCCCCAAGCAGGAAGAATTTCAATTAGTATATTTATTATTAGGGAGTCTGGAACTTAAGGAAAAATCTAATTAAATGATGTTCTTTTCATTGAGAAAATATACATTGTTTGGCTGTGCTGGCATCCAGGATGCTGGAAAATTAGAACTTTTGGCTAAGGTATAAGAGGAATATTTAAGGATGAAAGAAGGGCATGTAGTGTTCACAATCCATTTAATATGTATATGTCTTTACATATTAAGCTATAAATCAGTAGCATGAAACCCCTCTTTTTCAAATGATGATAACCTTGGTAAACTATTTAATGCCTAGGTGTAGGTGCCTTTTCCAGCCTGTTGTCCAAACTCGCCCCCTTCTTGATGCTTTAATAAAATATAACATAAAAATCAGCTCCTAGGATTCCTCCCTTATGAATGCTCAGCCCATACCCAAGATGCTCTCTCCTCACCCTTATATCCAGGTTGGTTAATAAGTCACTTGCCTCAAAAAGTCACAACTATTTCAGTGCTGGATCAACTCCTTGTAAGAGGGTAGGAAGTTTCAGGCAAACAGTGCTAGACTTTTACCCCTGTTCATTCTTAATTTCCTAATTTCTCTTTGTGCATTAAATTAATCACTTGATGATGTTCCTCTAAGCTCAGAACAAGCCATCTGGAGAGAAAAAAATACTGTCTATGTTTATTAATATCTTATTTCCTTAAAATGCTGAAAAATGTGAAATGGTCCAATCAGGGAAAACCTCATAATTTATCAATCTGCTTTATGCTGGCTACACAGGGCTAACAGAAAACTGATGTGTGACCGTACACCTCTACCTCGATATAACGCTGTCCTTGGGAGCCAAAAAACCTTACCGCGTTATAGGTGAAACCATGTTATACTGAACTTGCTTTGATCCACCAGAGTGCACAGCTCCGCCCCCCTGGAGCACTGCTTTACCGCGTTATATCCAAATTCGTGTTATATCGGGTGGCGTTATATTAAGTAGTGGTGTATTTATGACCTTGTGACACAGCAGAAATGGAGGGAAGTGCCAAAGTTGTCTGTCAAATATTTGGAATATCTTGCTTTCATATATTATCTACACTTTCATGCTGATAATTTCTGTGGATTTGGCACTAAAATGAGGGTCTGCTTGATTTTGTTGTCACATTCATAAAGATTCAGACTCAGTAGCTGAGTCTCCATTTTTTTCACATTAGCTCAGAAATGTAGGTGCACAAAGTAGAGGGAGAGAAGTTATATTTGCAGCTATTGTTGCGCTAAAGAAATTTCCACAGCCTAAACATTCTCAATAGAACTAGACAGATGGAGACCATCCACAGAGATAAATAAATGCTACAGAAACTCTCAGAGCACTATAAATGTAACAGTACTAGCTGTTCTTATCGAATAACATGCTCATCTCCATTAATTTTTTTTCTAACAATCTGTCCACGATGGCAAGCTTTGTTCTCTTTTCTTGACGAAGGATCATGTCTAAGCCGTATGTTGTCACTGGCCCAATGCACTAATTGTCCTTTGCACTTTGAAGATATTACTATTCCTGATGCCTTCTATCATCTTGTAATTGAATATACCCTAATTCAGTAACATCCAATTCAATAAGTGTTAATCTATAAAGTATGATGATATAAGTTCTTACATTAGACTATATATTCTAATCTTCATCCTCCTCTCCAGTCCTTATCTTTTTCAGGGGATGATCTGTCTCCCTTCATTAGATGACTTGCTGCTCTTGACTTTGTTTGTGTTGGACAGCTGTTCAAGACAGATGGATTCCTATGTTCATAGAAAGATGTTTCTGTTAACACTAATCTGTTTTTCTTCTATCTATTGAGCACTTCTCATTATAAATGCTACATTTTGGTATCACTTTCCTCCTTTTTTAGCCCTCTCAGCCTTCAGAGATCATGGGCCAAATTAAGCCCTGTTGCCAGAAAGATCAGCTGCATTGATTTCACCAGGAATGAATTTTTACTCTGGAAGTGTGGTCTAGGAACCTTTGCTTCCATGACTTTCCACCAGAATTGAATCTCTACCCCTTCTACAGCCTCTGCTCTGACAGATGTTTTAAAGAAATGATATAAAGAGTTGCAATTAAATAGCATCCGTTTCCTCCTTACATCCCCCCAGGCCTGTCTCCATTAAGGCAGCTCCTGCTGCTCAAGAGACTCATCTCCATGATATTATCTTGTCATAGAGGTAAAGAACCTACAACTCTTCCTATCCCCATTATTCCCCAGACTACAGAACGAGTCAAACAAGTTACTGGACACAAAAGACCCCAAGACACCAACTCGGGCATAAAGACTTTTAAAAATGTCCTCATTTAATTTCATAAACTAAACATATATTCCACTCATTTTCCAACCTAGATTATGATATGCTGGAGACAATCTCCATCAACCCATCCTTTCCGATAGCTCAATTCCACCTTAGTGGCCGGGAAAGTCAAGCAGCTATGCTGCATCTTAGAAATGTGGCACACCAATGCCTCTTCCCTTCAATTGAACAGAGCCATCACCAGCTCCATCTTCCCACATTCCCTTTATAAACAAGAAAATGCGAACAGTGGAAACAGCATCCTGTACCCAGTAAGAAAATAACCATACAGAGGTAATTATGACTAGATACCTCAGAGAAACATGAGTTCTGCTGGTAATACCCCAAACCTCATGCTCCATTCAGTAGTCAGTGGTCAAGAAACTTTTCATCATCAACTTCCTCTGAGAAGATAAGCCCCCTGCCATCGTGTTCTGCTTCACAGAACCAGAGTAGTTATGTTTCAGTAATGCATGACAAGCCATGGAATACTGCTGCAATATCTCTGCAAACACCAGGCCCTCTCTATTGTAACAGGCATGTAAGGTTGATAGCTGCTGGATCTACATAATGTGGGACCCCTGGCCATGACCAGCCGCTGCTCCCTTCCTGACAATGTCTTTTATGGGGATGGCATAAGGGTGGAATCTGTAACTGCTGATACCATGCACTAGAATAGTGCTAGTTCTGTAGCCAAGTCAAGTTTCACCTCACATGACTTTCTCTGTCTATACTTTTTGCCCAGACATCAGCATTTCTTTTGTTAAATCTGAGTCTGATTACTGCAAAATTAATTAGGCGGGGTGTGGGGGGTGAGGAACTGCATCTTACATTCATCACATTCTGTCGTGCTACCCTCTTCTTATGGGATGACAGTGGAAAGATTCCTGGACATTTTGCCAGGGGCAGCATCTGGCTCTTTGCCATTCTCCTCGGGCACTATATTTGCTGCTTAGAATTTACTTAGGTATATATCACTCAGTTAACATGTTACTATCTCCCGTTTGCTTCCTTGACTGCCATACACTTCAATGACAACCTTTAAATTCTCAATATATTGCAGCCTGTGTGTTGTGGGTTTTTAAAAAAATCCTGATAATATATGTGTATATATATATGTATATGTATATATATATATATATTTGATCCCTCCAACTGTATGCCTCACATTGGAAAGAGAAAGTGATTGGGAAACACACTTTAATGTTTTAAAGTCACAAATGCTGTGGGAAAAAATCCATTGAGAACCACTTGAACGTAATCAGCACTTCTCTATCCCTTTATACATAAGGTGACTTCCACTTAAAATCAGTCCTTGACATGATTTACTACTGACTAGCATGTGAAGATTCTAAGTTTTTTATTTTTTCCCAACTACCCTTAATAATAAGCACATCATGATTAGCTGCTGCACCTAAGTCTTTTTATTATGAAACAAATAGTCAGTTGTTATTGGCAGATTGACTAAAAATGACTTATCATTTTAATAAATTCTAATGCTGTATTTATCATCTTGGCATGTGGTGGCAGTGAGGTATTTTTAAGCTATTACATCAGCTAGCTAATACAGTATATAATACTATAGTCTCTGGATGAGGATAGGTTTGGAAAATTGGATTAATTTTCTATGCAATTTTCTTGTGGTTTATTCAGCAAGAGAATTGTTAAAGCCTGGCAGCTGTACACTCATCTTGTTTATCTAAAGTATGTATTATGCATGAATTTACACCTTATGTAAAAGCAGCACCAGTTGTCACAAGATCGATATCCGTTGTGGATGAAATTCACCCTTGTGCAGAAGGCCAACACAAGGTGTATGCACCACTTAAATTCTAATCTGAGGTCTTAAATGAGACTGAACTGTCACAAAGGCCCTGTGGTGTCTCTCTGCACAGAATGAATTTCACTCACTGTGATTACAGAGAAAATATACATCAAATAACCTTGATGGCTGGCCGGGGGAAAAACTGGATAAGTTTTGCTTTTGATAATCAGTGTTGCCAGTTATTACAGTTTTATTATGGGTCTTGCAATATTTTTTTAAAGCTCCAGTTCCTAGAGTCATGTGATTAGATGAGAATCTCTGCTGTCCTTTAAACAAAAATTCCCATCCTTATGGTTGCAGAGACAAGCTGGAAGACATGACTGTAAAGGCTCAGAAACCAGGAGGCAAATAAAAATAATCCCAAATGTAATGGCTTAAATATCATGAGATTCTAAACAATCTCATGATTTTGGAGGTCCTGGCTCATGATTGTGTAATGCTTCGGATTGGCAATATGGAGTAACACATTTATTAGGGTTGTGCTAGATGACAATATATCCTGTTAAATGACATTAGTATAATTACAGACTTTCCTTTACACTGTGGCCTGATTCTGCATTGCTTACGCACGCCAAAGTCTCGCTGAAGTCAACGGATTTCTTCATTGCTAATCCACAATTGCTCTGCTGCTGCTGCTGTTTCTTATGACTTAGGGTATGTCTACACTACGGGATTATTCCGATTTTACATAAACCGGTTTTGTAAAACAGATTGTATAAAGTCGAGTGCACGCGGCCACACTAAACACATTAATTCGGCGGTGTGCGTCCATGGTCCGAGGCTAGCGTCGATTTCTGGAGCGTTGCACTATAGGTAGCTATTACATAGTTCCCGCAGTCTCCCTCGCCCCTTAGAATTCTGGGTTGAGAGCCCAGTGGCTGATGGGGCAAAAATCATTGTCACGGGTGGTTCTGGGTAAATGTCGTCAGTCATTCCTTCCTCCGGGATAGCAACGGCAGACAATCATTTTGCGCCCTTTTTCCCTGGATTGCCCTGGCAGATGCCATAGCACGGCAACCATGGAGCCCGTTCAGCTTTTTTTTTTTTACAGTCACCATATGTGTACTGGATGCCGCGGACAGAGGTGATACTCCAGCGCTACACAGCAGCATTCATTTGCTTTTGCATGATAGCAGAGATGGTTACCAGTCGTTCTGTACCGTCTGCTGCCAGTGTAATTTGGCAATGAGATGACGGTTATCCGTCCTTCTGTGCCGTCTGCTGCTATCATGGGTGCCCCTAGCTGAGATCGGCCGGGGGCGCAAAAGCAAAACTGGGAATGACTCCCCGAGTCAATCCCTCCTTTATGGTTTCTAAAAATAGAGTCAGTCCTGCCTAGAATATGGGGCAAATGTACTAGAGAAGCAGTGTATCAGAGAGTACAGCTGCTCTGTGTCAGATCCCGCAGAAATGATGAGCTACATGCCATTCACAGGGGGTGCCCCTGCAACAACCCCACCCGTTGGTTCCCTTCTCCCCCAACTTTCCTGGGCTACCGTGGCAGTGTCCCCCCATTTGTGTCATGAAGTAATAAAGAATGCAGGAATAAGAAACACTGAGTTTTTATTGACATAAAATGAGGGGGAGGCAGCCTCCTGGTGCTATGATAGTCCAGGCAGTACAGAATCTTTTCTTTTCACATGAAAGGGAGGGGGCTGATTGAAGCTCAGCCCCAAGTTGCTATGATGAAGACGGTTACCAGCCGTTCTGTATCATCTACTGGGAATGACTGGGAGTCATTCCTATTTTCACCCAGGCGCCCCTGGCCAACCACACCTGAAGCCAGCCAGGAGCACTTACGGGTTGATAAGAAGGACGGTTACCAGTCCTACTGCACCGTCTGCCACCGGGGAGGGGAGAGGAGCGAATACTTCTCTTCACTGCTGCAGCGTCGCATCTACTAGCAGCATTCAGTAGACATAGGGTGACATTGAAAGAAGTCAAGAAATGATTTCTTTCCCTTTTCTTTCACATGGAGGGAGGAGGGAGTAAATTGACAAGCTATTCCCTGAACCACGCCGGACAATGTGTTTGACCCTACAGGCATTGGGAGCTCAGCCAAGAATGCAAATACTTTTCGGAGACTGCTGTGGACTGTGAGATAGCTGGAGTCCTCAGTACCCCCTCCCTCCCTCCATGAGCGTCCGTTTGAGTCTCAGGCTTCCCATTACGCTTGTCACGCAGCACTGTGTAGCCTGTAGATTTTTTTTTCAAACGCTTTGGCATTTCGTCTTCTGTAATGGAGCTCTGATAGAACAGATTTGTTTCCCCATACAGCGATCAGATTCAGTATCTCCCGTATGGTCCATGCTGGAGCTCTTATTGGATTTGGAACTGCATTGCCACCTGTGCTGATCAGAGCTCCACGCTGGGCAAACAGGAAATGAAAATCCAAATTTCGCAGGGCTTTTCCTGTTTACCTGGCCACTGCATCCGAGCTGAGATTGCTGTCCAGAGTGGTCACAGTGGTGCACTGTGGGATACCGCCCGGAGGCCAATACCATCAATTTGTGGCCACACTAACCCTAATCTGATATGGTAATACTGATTTTAGCGCTACTCCTCTCGTTGGGGAGGAGTACAGAAACCGATATAAAGAGCCCTTTATAGCGATATAAAGGGCCTCATAGTGTGGATGGGTACAGCATTAAATCGGTTTAACGCTGCTAAAATCGGTTTAAATGCGTAGTGTAGACCAGGCCTTACATACAGTGTTAAGTATTTATTTGGTTGCATTCCAGAGCAATCAAGGAGTCAAAGCTGTAGAATGTTAGCTCTGAACTTAAATGAAGGCCATGAAACAAACACTATGGCTTTGTCTACACTAGCACTTCCGTTGTTCAAACTTTTGTCACTCAGAGGTGTGGGGAAAAAACACCCCCCCCCCACCCCAAACAACAAATGTTGAAATGACGAAAAGTGCTGCTGTAGACAGTGCTTTGTCGGCGGGAGCCGTGCTCCCGGCGATTAAGCTACCGCCTCTCATTGGGGGTGGTTTTATTTTTTCACCAGGAGAACTCTCTCCCACCAATAAAGAGTGGCTACACAACTGTCAAAGTTAGACTCAGGACTCACAGTTTGTCAGACCACTCTGTTTTATTAGCACAGCGCTCTGCTAATAACATCCAGATAATGTGAGCACCATGCAAGGCACAAACTATCTTATTTATACAGTTAAAAGGGCAAGCACTTAACAAGATAACAAAGGAAGCAGAATCTGATAAGTTTACCTGGGCTACGCATGCATATCTTATTTCCTTATTAACTATTACTGATCCTCTGTTAATGTTTCGCCATTAGCACCCTTGTTTATGCCTAATGTTTCTTTTCCTGGCACCTGTATTTCAACATTTCTTATTTCTGCTTAAAGGTACATACAACATTTCTTTAATCCATTCTTATTTTTACAATTTAATTCATTCTATTTTCACACAGCACACCCTACAACAGAGGGGGCTGCAGGGGCACAGCTGTGCCATTGTAACATGCGCAGGCTAGACATAGCCAGTCTGAATTGTGATACCAAAGATACTTTACATGGCGCTGATTCCAATTATATGAACATATAGTTTGGTCTTAAGATACCATTGTCCAGTGATGGTTGGTAAATGCTGACTTTTTAAGGGTCTAATTGTGACTGCTTTACTTTAATTGACCGGTTTCACAGCAAGTAGTTCCTCTGACATCCTTGGGACTACTTGTATGTGTATCTACACCCAGTCTGAGTAAGTGGGTGGTGAATCACAATCTGGCACTTTGTCTTATGATAATTGACCTTATCATCACAACATCTACGAATCACAGAATATCAGGGATGGAAGGAACCTCAGGAGGTCATCTAGTCCAACTCCCTGCTCAAATCAGGACCAATCCCCAGACAGATTTTTAACCCAGTTCCCTAAGTGGCCCCCTCAAGGATTGAGCTCACAACCCTGGGTTTAGCAGGCCAATACTCAAACTACTGAGCTATCATGCAAACGTTTGTCCCACAGGAATAGTGATATAATGAGGCAGAGTGTGATTTTTATTTGATTGATTTTATTGTGGTACACAGTATTTGTTAAAATCACTACCACCTCACCTCTGAATTTCAGGCTTTTGGTTTATATCAAAGAGTATAGTGGTGGCACAGATCAGCTGGTACTGCAATGAAAGAACAGTCCTTCTGTCAACAGTTTTATTCTTAAAGATTTTGTTCTTTAGAGTGTTTTGGTGACAAGGAGAGAAACAAAGTAATGGCATGATATGGCATAAATAGAAAACAAATAATCCCAATGTGTAGAGCTCTCCTTCTGCTAAGTGAGTAGCTGTTCTTAAAGAGATCCTGAATTCCTTCCAACACCTGAAGTAGGTCTTCCATCTTAAACCTTACTTCACTGATTTCCCTTGACACACCTGTGTGAGCAGGGAGTTAACTCCCTACATGCCTGAAAGCAGGTAGGGTATAGGCATCCTGTCACAAAGCTTCATGTAAACTTTTGCCTTTTGCTTATTTCGCATTATTAGGGTTAACATGGTCAGGTATAGATTCAGTGAATAGCTTCCATCAAATAATTTATGGGACGAATTTCAGCTTTTTCTGATTGTGAAATTATCAATTGCATTTATTATGAAAAATTATATGGAATATCTCCAGTGACTCGTTCTTGACCTGCATGTTATTCATTGTTGACATTTGCTATTCATAATTTGCAGAGAGTTAGTTAGGATCATAAGAATGGCCGTACTGAGTCAAACCAATGGTCCAGCTAACCCAGTATCCTTTCTTCCAACAATGTTGGTAACAGATGCTTCAGAGGGAATGAACAGAACAAGACACTTTATTGAGTGATCCATCCCCTGTCATCCAGTCCCAGGTTCTAGCAGTCAGAGGTTTAGAGACTCCCAGAGCATGGGTTCCGTCACTAACCATCTTGGCTATTAGCTATTGATGGAGCTATCCTCCATGAACTTATCCAATTCTTTTTTGAACCCAGTTATGCTTTTTGGCCTTCATAACATCCTCTGGCAATGAGTTCCACAAGTTGTCTGTGAGTTGTATGAAGAAGTATTTGCTTATGTTTGGTTTAAACTCGCTGCCTATTAATTTCATTGCGTGAACCCTGGTTCTTGTGTTATGTGAAGGGGTAAGTAACACTTCCTTATATAATTCCTCCACGGCATTAATGATTTTAGAGACCTCTGTCATATCCCCTCTTAGCTCTCTTCTAAGCTGAACAGTTCCAGTCATCTTAATCTCTCCTCGTATGGAATATGTTCCTTACCCCAATTGTTTTTGTTGCCCTTCTCTATATATTTTCCAATTCTACTGACTTGGTGGAGAAAAATTAAAAAGGGTCATGTACAGCTGTGTTTTCTTTGATGCATGTCATGAAAACAGCCATTCAGGGAACGTCGTAAAAAGCTTTATCCATCTGTCCATGTTAGGCTGTTTGAGGATTCTGTGTTCTGGCATCTCAATTAATAGTGCTGTAAATGATATGATACATACTAATAAGGTATATTTCTTGGATGCTAAAAATCTGACATAAGAAAAGTCATTGTGTCATTCTTTTTCATTTGGAAACTTAAGATTTATGACTCTCTTGAGTAATGCTCTGAATTCTCACTAATATTTCCAAAGTTCTTGTTTATATTGAGGTGATTTACTTACAACAAAAATGAGCTCACTGTGCAAATTGTGTCAAGTAAATAGCAGATTTTGATGTACTACTCTTTTATAGGTTTCAACTAAATGTAGTACATTATTTATGGCTATAGGTTCCCCCACAGTGATCTTGAGTATAATAAAATATATAGCACAATGTAGTAGTGATTTTTAACTTCTAGAGAGCTAGTTAAAATTTAGCATTAGTATTTCTGAATTAGTTTCATTTGATATAATTTAACATGTGAATGTATGTGTGTGTGTAGATATATATGTGTGTGTGTGTATATATATATCTACACACACACATACATTCACATGTTAAATTATATCAAATTATATAACACATATATATACACACACACACATTAACCTATTTAGAGTATATTTTATACTTTAAGAAAGTTACTTTGTTATACTCTTTTCCTTCAATTGTTAAACTGTAAAGAAGGGAGAGAAAAGGAGAAACCAGAGGGAAATGCAGGAAAGGTACTTTTGCATTTGTGCCTTGGTCAGTGTTTTGTATATATGTGTATCAACCAGTGTGTGCAGATGTGTACATGCACATACCTTGTATATGTGTGAGATAAATCTTCAATTTCTGAATGAAAAAGAATGACTCCCATTCATTGTTTGTCAGACTTTCAGCATCCAAGAAGCATATGTTGTTGGTGTGTATCATACCGTTACAGCAACATTCACTGAGATGCTAGTACACAGAATCCCCATACAGCCTAGAATGGACAGAATCTTCCTACCTATACTCATACACTGGATGCATGTGCACCTTCCCTCCCCCATGCCCCAGACACTGGTTGCCATCAGAGTCCCATCATTTTCCAACCTTTATGCCTCAGCATTCTCTGAGCTAGTGCAGTTATTTCCTGTACTTATAACTGGAAAATAACTACAGGTCTGTCGCATCTTACGCTGGGGTTACATTCCGCAGTCAGTGCATAAAGCGAAAACTGTATATAGTCAAAATTCCATTGAGTATAATGGTGGGCAGAATCGCCCATACTACAGGTACAGTATTAAATTATTTTTCTTTTTTTCTTTGGTTTTGCCAACCGTGCAAAGCTTAATTCATGCATGTTAAATGCGTGGAAGATGAGACAGACCTGTACAGTGTCTCAGATAGCATTGCATGGTAACTGGTGTAAATGCT
Organism: Gopherus evgoodei; assembly: GCF_007399415.2. NCBI lineage: Eukaryota > Metazoa > Chordata > Testudines > Testudinidae > Gopherus > Gopherus evgoodei. Next base: position 211,084,831 of record NC_044324.1, on the reverse strand, counting down.
AAATCCTTTATGGTGACCTCTGTAATTCTTTCCAACTCCGCAAAGCACTTAAACACATTCTTAAGTAGTTTGCTGAATAGGTAATGCACTTAAGAAGGTCCTGAAGTACTTTGCTGAATTTGGTATCTATATGTAACTTAAGTCTTCAGACATTAATTCCTTTTTATACCCTCACAGCTAGCCCTAAGAGCTGAAGTCATACCCGGTAACTGTGTATGAAATAATCTTGATTGTTGCTGGGAATGCAGTCTGTTCTAAATTTTGGCATTCTATAATAAAATGAAACATTATTTTATTATGGTGGTATATTTTTATAAATGGTGTATAAAAAGGAGCTATTACTATGATGAATATATTCTACAGGAAGGGTACATTTCCACAATCCAATAAACCAAAGATGATGCTATGTCACTTAACTACTACACTGTTTGTCTTTGGCAACAGGAGCTATTTAGATCTTTGGTTAATCTGTTTTCATATAACCTTCTAAACATATTAACCGTACAATTTATTTTTTGTATTTCACCTACCAAAGTATCACAAGCTACTTTACAGTGAGAGATAAGGCAGAGAGAGAATTCTTTAGAGTTATAAACAGGATTTGCATACAGTCAGAGAGGGAAAACCATGTATACAGATGCAGTAAAGAACATAAGCTGAAATTTGAAAGTGGTAAAAATGCAAACCAGTCTATGAGAAATGATTCACTGTAGCCTGTTCTATCAGACATATGGTCCAAATACCCTTGCTTCAACTGTGATATTTGCAGGAGTCAGCGATTTTTAATAGATGTTCAGAGATTCTGAATATGCTAGAGTTTGGATTTCAGGGAGAGACAGAGAAGGAAAAACCTTCTAGAAAATTCCATCGGATGTAAAAAACGAACAAACAATGTCAAGTACTGTATTGGCTGGAGTCACAAATGTTTATTCAGTACCAAGAAACTTACAGTTTGTCTTTGGGTATGTCTACATCTAAAATTTTGCAGCGCTGGTTGTTACAGCTGTATTAGTACAGCTGTATAGGGCCAGCGCTGCAGAGTGGCCACACTTACAGCAACCAGCGCTGCAAGTGGTGTTAGATGTGGCCATACTGCAGCGCTGTTGGGCAGCTTCAAGGGGGGTTCGGGGAACGCGAGAGCAAACCGGGGAAGGAGACCAGCTTCGCCGCGGTTTGCTCTCGCGTTCCCCGAACCCCCCTGCAAACCGCAGGGAAGGAGACCTGCTTGTTCGGGGAACGCGAGAGCAAACCGGGGAAGGAGACCAGCTTCGCCGCGGTTTGCTCTCGCATTCCCCGAATCCCCCTGCAAACCGCAGGGAAGGAGACCTGCTTGTTCGGGGAACGCAAGAGCAAACCGGGGAAGGAGACCAGCTTCGCCGCGGTTTGCTCTCGCGTTCCCCGAACCACCCTGCAAACCGCAGGGAAGGAGACCTGCTTGCTCGGGGTTCGGGGAACGCGAGAGCAAACCGGGGAAGGAGACCAGCTTGATTACCAGAGGCTTCCTCAGGTATGCTGGGATACCTGCTTATTCCACGGAGGTCAAGAAAAGCGCTGGTAAGTGTCTACACTTGATTACCAGCGCTGGATCACCAGCGCTGGATCCTCTACACCCAAGACAAAACGGGAGTACGGCCAGCGCTGCAAACAGGGAGTTGCAGCGCTGGTGATGCCCTGCAGATGTGTACACCTCCTAAGTTGCAGCACTGTAACCCCCTCACCAGCGCTGCAACTTTGTGATGTAGACAAGCCCTTTGTCTCTTACCCATTTCCGGGACAGGATTTGACATTAGTGGTGGTCTTAAGGCTCTGCCTGGCAAGCCATCCCATTTGTTGTAAGCATTTGTCCAAATGTTCATGAAAAGTTTTCTCAGCAGCTGTGGCAAAAAAAGTATTTACTATATAAAAATGAAAGAAAATACCTAACATTCCATTTTCTTCCACAATCATGGCTGAAAAGAAGAAAGCTGGCAGAACACCATGCTTCATTTAGTTCAGCTGTTGTTTGAGTGCAAAAGGTAAATATGTATATAGGGTTTCTTGTACATGCTCGACAGTTGATCTCCAGTGTTCTGCTGGCCAGAGTGTTGTGTGATTATTGTTCAAAGACTTCAAGACATTACCACCTAGTTTTCATTTCATTTCCTAGATATAGGAAAAATTTCAGTTAACTTTGGTGTCAATGTGTGTCATTATTTTGCAGCTCTTCATTTCGAGTCTCTGGACATTTTAAAAAAAGGCTCCATAGGTGATCCTGAAAATTAGAGGGCTAGTAAGCCTAACTTCAATGTCAGGCAAATTGGTTGAAATGATAGTTAGGAACAGAATTATCAGGCACATAAATGAACATGATATTTTGGAAAAGAGTCAGCTTGGCTTTTATACTGGGAAATCATGCCTCCCCAATCTACTAGAATTCTTTGTAGGTGTCAACAAGCATGTGGACAAGGGTCATCCAGTTGATATAGTGTTCTTGGGGTAAACAATGAGGTGTCAAAGTCTGTAGACAATACAAAATTATTCAAGATAGTTAAGTCCAAAGCTGACTGCAGAGAGTTACAAAGGGATCTCTCAAAACTGGGTGATTGGGCAACAAAATAGCAAACTAAATTCAAGTATCAGAGGGGCAGCCGTGTTAGTCTGGATCTGTAAAAGCAGCAAAGAATCCTGTGGCACCTTATAGACTAACAGAAGTTTTGGAGCATGAGCTTTCGTGGGTGACATGCATCTGACGAAGTGGGTATTCACCCACGAAAGCTCATGCTACAAAACTTCTGTTAGTCTATAAGGTGCCACAGGATTCTTTGCTGCAAACTAAATTCAGTATTGATCAGTGCAATGTAATGTACATTGGAAAACATAATTCCGACTAGACATAGAAAATGATGTGGTTTAAATTAGCTGTTTCCACTCAAGAAAGAGATCTTGGTGTCATCATGGGTAGTTCTCTGAAAACATCTGCTCAATGTGCAACAGCAGTCAAAAAAGCTAATAGAATATTAGGAACCATTAGGAAAGGGATAGATAATAAGACAGAAAATATCATAATGCCACTATATAATCATATATAATATCATAATGCCACTATGGTATCCATCCTGAATATTGTGTTCAGTTCTGGTTGTCCCATCTCATAAAAGATATAGTAGAATTTGAAAAAGATACAAAGAAGGACAACAAAAATAATTAGGAATATGAAAACTCTTCCATATGAGGAGATCTTAAAAAGACTGGGACTGTGCCATTTAGAAAAGAGATAACTAAGAAGGGGAAAAATAAGATAGAGATCTGTAAAATCATGATTGGTGTGGTGAAAGTGAACAGATGAGTGTTATTTACCTCCTCACATAACCCAAGACCCAGGGATCACACAATGAAATTAACAGGCATCAGGTTTAAAACAAACATAAGGAAGACCTCTTCACACAACACACCTATCAATCTGTGGAACTCATTGTCAGGGGATGTTGTGAAAGCCAAAAGTATAACTGAATTCAGGAAAAATTAGAAAAGTTCATGAAGGATAGCTCCATTAGCTATTAGCCAAGATGGTCAGGAATGCACCCCAATGCTCTGGATGTCCCTAAACCTCTGACTGCCGAAAGCTGGGCCTAGATGGCAGGATTTGGATCTCTCAATATTTGCCCTGTTCTGTTCATTCCCTCTGAAGCATCTGTCACTGGCAACTATTGGAAAACAGGACACTGTTCTAGGTGGACCATTGGCTGGAGTCAGTATGGCCATGCTTCTTATGTTTTTGCTAGTTGTTGCGGGGTAGGTACACTGCATTGAGGAAGCTCGAGGAAGACAAAAAAAAAAAGCTATGGCTCAAGTGGCAAAAGCCACTAGGGCGGTTTCGTATCAGAGAGGTAACCGTGTTAGTCTGGATCTGTAAAAGCAGCAAAGAATCCTGTGGCACCTTATAGACTAACAGACGTTTTGGAGCATGAGCTTTCGTGGGTGAATACCCACTTCCTCAGATGCATGTAGTGGAAATTTCCAGGGGCAGGTATAGTCTTCAAGGTAACAAGACCTATTGTCTAGAGTCATTCCTGCTACCCTAGTCTTCAGGTAACATGGCCTAGTGGCCAGAGTACTTAAGGTTGCCCTTGCTTTCAGGAGTAGCATGGCCTAGCCGCCAGAGTTCTTAAAGCTACCCTGGCCTTCAGGATAATGTGGCCTAACAGCCAGAGTCCTCAGAGCTGCTCCTGGGCAGTGCCCACATCCAGTGGTAGGTGCAGGGTAGGGGGACTCGGGCTCACCCTAACTCCACTGGGTCCCAACCCAGAGTCCTTAGAAACATGTAGTCCTTGACTCAAGCTTGGGTTCCAGATTCAAGTCACATTTCCTGGGCCACTTCCTACCCTTCTTTCCTGTTCCATCAGTACCCCAGGGGTAACGGCCATCCGCTCTCTCATCCTCCATGTCAGCTGGCGCTCCATGGTTGATTTAGCCAGTTCAGCCTCTGCAGTTTGGAATTCCAGCAACTCTCTGTGAAGAGCCTGCCATGTGCATCTGCTCTCCTCCTGAGCCAGCCCCAACAGAGCTGAGCTGCTCCCATTTATATCCTGTCTCCAGATGGTGTATTCCCAGCAGGGGTGAGGGGACATGGCCTCTTCAGCCCACAGTGTGTGGTCAATCCTAGCTGGTCCATGTGAGATACATACACGCCATCACAATGGTATTGGAAACAAGAGAAGCAAATTAGCATAAGAAAAGCTATTTTTATGAGAATCCCAGTCCAGTTTTGTGCACTTTAGAAGGATGAATAAACTTTCAAACTTTTGTCTATTATCTCTGTATGAAACCTGAATCTTTCTATATTTGTCCATTGTTAACCCTAATGTAGCTGCAAACTAACATTAGATTGTGGTTACTATACAATAAATTACATTTCTCCTGAAAAATTATATTTCTATATATGTTACAATTCAAAAAAATGGCGGTGATACTGAAAAATTTCTTAGTGACTGTTGACGGGTTCCGCCGGGGCTCGACCCTCCCTGAGGGGGAGGGGAGGCACACCGGCCTCACTGTCTTCCCTGCAATTACAATCCGCTCTGGCCTTTCGGCAGGTCAGAGCAGTGGCAAAGTCAAAAGGGGCCCAGCCCTTGGTTCGAGCGGGGCGCCAAACACAGTTATCAACAGCTCTGTGCCCTTTGGAGCGGGGCAGAGCAGTGGCAGAGTCAAAAGGGGCCCAGCCCTTGGTTCGAGCGGGGCGCCAAACACAGTTATCAACAGCTCTGGCCCTTTGGAGCAGGGCAGAGCAGTGGCAGAGTCAAAAGGGGCCCAGCCCTTGGTTCGGGCGGGGCACCAAACACAGTTATAATGGCTTTAGCCTCTTCAACTGGGAAGAGGGGGAATCTGCCACCTGGTTACGGGTGGCAGGGGGAACGCAGGCCTGCCCGCTCTGCGTTCCAGTCCGGGGCCCTGGTTGCGGCCGTCACCGCTAACGGTGGTCAGTGGGGTCCTAACCGAAACACACTGACATGGGCAAAGGTAGCTCTGCAGCCTGACTGAAGTCAGCTGCCCCCGGGCTACTTCCTAATTCCCCCTCTACTCCTACCTGGTCCGGGGCCTCTGTTCCGGGGACGTCCAGGACCATCAGTTCCTCCCAATCCGGGCTGGGCAGCAGGTCCGGTAAAGTTTCGGGGAATGCGGGCCAAGCCTGGTCTGGGGGCTCCTCAGGGCCGTAGTAGGGGCGAGGCAGTTCTGGCGGCCCCTCGTCGTAGTAGGGGCAAGGCAGATCTGGCAGCTCCTGGTCCCTGCCTCTGGCTTGGGCAGCCTCCCAGTCACGAGTGTTGGCGGGCACGTCTGCTCCTGCCGGTGGCCGGGCCGCAACTGAAGGCTGGGGCCCGGCTTTTATTCTTCCGGGTCGCCGCCTGACCCTCTGGGGGGCGGGACTTCTGCCCAGCGGCCCCGCCTCCGTGGATGACTGACGGGGCTCAACCCTCCCTGAGGGGGAGGGGAGCCACACTGCCTTGCTACAGTGACATATTTGACAATGTTCAGGTGCACTGCAGTGAACTTGACAGTAAATTATTTTAATATTTTTATCATTGAAAACCAAATTGTAGCATAGAATATAAAATAATCCTCAAACACTTTTTCCAAACACATGTATTTTATGGTTGCGAAATAATAAATTGCCAGCAAAATTACAACTTTGACTGTTTTAAAATTAACTTTCATTGCTGGTTATTCAGCTGTGTTTCTCTGAAAGTAAAGCAGACTTTTATCATCTTTTATTAGTGTATTCTATATGAAGCCACATAAAGGTGACATATCTGCCACCAGTAGACCAAAGCTAAATGCTGTCATCTCCACGATTGCTTTGTTTTCTGAAATCAGCACTTTTTGCTTCTAGTCTGCAGTGACAAAGTTTTTCCTTTGGCCTCTGGATAAAAATCAAACAAAATCATTCTGTACTGAAGTTGGAGAAAGCGCACAGAATGCTACAGTGGAATTTCTAGATAACGTCCTTAGCCTTTGTTGTTTTATGGTAAATTATTTAGCAGTAATTATCATTAGACAGGCATGTACAGTGGCTTCAAGCTGTTTTTTCCTTTATAGCCATATGAACCCAGAGGGATGTTGAGGGATTTAAAATAAGAACCAAACAAAACTGCTGTGTTATCCTAGCTATTGCATCATCTCTGCTTGACATCCTTGTGTTAAACAAGAAGCCATTTTGCTCCCTAAACACTTATTATTGTTATATATTATTTTATAGAGTAGCTCTGAAAGGCCCCAGTCAGGATCTGGGCCCATTATTCTATGTAGTCCTTCCCCTGACGAGTTTACAGTCCAATCTGAAGAATGAGTGTGGCAGATGAAAGGAATGGAAAGAGATGATGGTTTACAAAAATAATATTACATGATTACATTACGTGATTTGTTGCATGACTTGATTAATTGCAAAAAAATTATTTTTCTCTACTATGCCCAGCTGCTGCCCCTCTTAGCTATAATGGGTTGACTGATTTCTTGTAGTCTTCACAGCAGCAAGGAGCCTTGAGGAGGGATTTGAAACATGTCAATATGTGGATGTATTCTTTGCTAGGAAGAAGGAGTGTGGTAGTGCTTATGGGAGAAGCTGTCAAACTGGTGTTGAATGCTAGCATCAGTGGTAGAGTGTAGAAGCTTGGTGGTGGAGCAATACAGTTGAATACATTATGCAGATAAAATTACCCTTATGTGCCTCTTTCTGCACTGTCACTGTTTTATGTATCAAAATACTTCGGATTTCTTATAGCACTGATATCAAATGTCACTGGAAAGGATTGTGCACTTCTTGCCTATGAACTGAAATCAGGATAATAAACTTGTTTAAAGAAGTTAATTTTTCATTTGAGTGTCCCTGTGCCAATCCAGACCAGGTATGGGGCTGTCATATCCACTTTCAGCTATGGAGGCTTATAATAATTTTCTTCCTTGAAGCCTTATATGAGCTAGTGAGGAAACCTTCAGTGATAGCACTGACTTCATGATTCTCTCCTTTTGTATGTCATTTACTTTTTTCTACTGTTGGGACCTGACTGTCTTCCTCTGTGGCGCCCACAGAGCTTGCACCATGTTACCTGGGCAGCTGTCTCATCGGTAGTGGGACCACAGAGCCCTCCTCCTGCATCTGGTGAAAGCTCTATGCTGCCATTATAGTTTCATGCTGCCTGGGTTCCTCCATCCAGACTTTGCTTCCCAAGCAATGGTCAAAGCTTCCTTTTCATGTAATGATAGTTCTCATCTAGCTCCGCCACTTAGCACCTGCCTCCAGCTGCTCCTAGTTGGTGACTGTTAGCATGGACTAGTTTAGTAGCTTAGCCGCCTATCTCTGCATCAGCAAGATCAAACCGCTAGTTTAAGTGAGGTTTTTGCCAATCCACCCTACCTCTTCCTCAGGCCCACATTCCAGGGAAAGCCCAGTTAAGCACCTGGGGGTGCTGTTCTCTCCTTAAGCAAACCCTTCTGGGGTTTGCCAGCAACATTTCCCATTCCAATTCTTCTTCCAGATCCTCTATCTATGGGGGACAGAGAGAATACTTCTATGGCTTTGGCTCAAAGTTCAGTTTCAGTTTCCCTGACCTATCTTCCAGCAACCTTCCCAAAGGTTCTACTGGGTTTAGGAACCATGGGGGCAGTTACACTCTTCCTTTATCTTCCAGTGAGGCCGTGTCCTCACATACTTAAATGAACATTCTCCTTCCAGGCCTAGCTCCCAATTCTGTTTTGGTCAGAGCAATTCTCCTATCCAGTCTGCAGAAGCTCTTCACACATCTCTTTTCTCAGAGCAATCCTTAAATCCCTCATTTAGGATCAGATTCCAACATCCTTATGAGTTAGGGTTGCCAACTTTAGTTGGATGAATTCCTGGAGGTTTCATCACATGCCATTATCTTTAATTAAAGATTCATACTTAATTCTTGGAGACTCCAGAACAATCCTGGAAAGTTGGCAACCTGATTATGAGTAGTTGCTTACGCCATAATAAATCCCATTGATTTCAATGGCACTACTTCAGCAGTAAGGTTCTGTGTGCATGAGTGAGGATGGCAGAACATAGCCCATATCTGCCACTTTTAATAGTGACATGAAGCACAAATTTGCTTTAAAATGTTTTCCTGATATGTTAAAATATTTCTATTGACATTGATAACAGAGTAAGGTAATTCACATTCTTTATCCTGGATTAGTCCTGTATTGTATTCTCACAGCCTGATCCTGCTAACACTTGTGTATGTGTGTATCTCTTCTGGTGTAAGAAGTTCCACTGAGTTATCCATGTGCATAATTGTTTGTAGGACTAGGCCTTAAATATTAGGATGAGTAAGATGTTCATTTAGGCCAATATTTTCCAGCCTGAGTGCCTAATGCTAGGCTCTCATATGTTAAGCACCTAAATAAACATGGTTTGATTTTCAAAGGTGCTGAGCCCCTGCAGCTCTCCTTGACTTCAATGGTGATCATCACTTCTGAAAATCAGGCAGTTTTGCTTAAATGCCTCACTTTGGGAGGCAAACTTTAGGTACTCAGTTTTGAAAACTTTGGTATTAGGCTTTTATCAGTTGAAGTGGAAATGGTGAAGAGGTAACTATTACTATTATTGTTGATATTTATTACTATAAGCATTTATTTAATATCCATCACTGGAGTATCTATACAGCCTTATAGAAATACATATGTTATATCCCAGAGGTGGTCCATATGTCTATATCATATGCATGCTGCAGAGTTATTGTTTTGGAAGAGATCCCTTCAAATTATCTACTAATATTTCTGAAGGAGGTCTTTGCCCAGTATTTGTGGTCTATGGAGTCATGGAGTGCTGCATACAGAGTGAAGGAACCTATGTGATACAAGCAACCTTACAAAAACACTTGTAAAATCTGACAATATTAAATCCCCTGAGCAATGGACTCTGTTTTAGAGACAGCAAATAATGTTGTCTGAATGATAAAGAAAATCAAAATTTCTTTGTTCCCTCCTCCTCCATTTTATCAGTAACATAAGTAGAACAGAGGAAACAGGAAACTGATCAAAGAGATAAGCGGGTATATTTTGGTGTTCTCTAACATTTAAAAATAAGAAATGCACTGGACTTGAACAGTATCTTAATACAAATATTTAGAAAGAAGTTGTTTAAAAGTTGTGTGCACCGCAGTGTTTATGCTACCAGACTGATCAAGGAAAAAGAAAGAGCTCAAACAGGATTCCATACATATGATTCTATTTAATTACAGCTGCAACCAAGGACAGCATTTTTGCTTTCCTTTTTTGTGCATGTTTTTTCTTGTTATTAAATGAGATTTGAATGAACTGAACTAAATCAGCCAAAACCTGGACTTGGATTAGATCTCCTAAACTTCCTTATGCTCAGATTTTTCCAGATGGTTTCTCATGTCCCAGTTTATTATCAACAGCATGTGACATGCTGCAATAATATTTGCTAGACCAGTGCAGTCCTTGAAAGATAATTATACTGTCAGTTGCTATCACTTTAATCATAACAGTAAAGATTCTCAGTAAGTATATTACAATACAGCCCCAAACCTCCAGTTTCGTTTAACTTAACATTTAAGAATTGTTAGCACATTTTAGTTGCTATCCTTTTAGGCAGTTAAACGTAGTGTAACATCAACAGACATTTGACAGCAAGTGCCTGTAGGTCATATTGTGTTACAGACTGCAGAATATGTAGAGAAATTTAAAATGATGAAAAAAGGTTGTATCTTCCCTTGTGAAGGAATATGAATGAGGCTGCTCCTTTTTAATTCTCTCGTACCTCCCTCTGCATACTGAACTATATTTTATATGCTTTATCCTACTTTTGTTATGATTTATTGTGCATCTGCCATAGTGTTTGTGGAACTAGGCTCTCAAGCACCTTACCCATCCAACTGGGGTTGTTGTACCAACAGATGTATGACTGTGGCATGTTCTGGGGTGTAATCTAGACCAGTGAGAGGTTATGTCATCACCTGCATTGTAGCCCTGCGTGCCTTAACTGCTCTTCTGCTGTAGCTCTTCTGCTGTAGCCAACAGACAAGCATGCAGTATCATGAGAGTCTGTGTACTATGCAGCCCTGGTTCAGTGTTCTGACCCCAGCAATTTACCTACAACACAACAGCACCACTCCAGTCTCTGTCACCCAGTTATGCAGGGGTGACCCCAAACACACTACCCCAATTTCCCAAAAACCATCTGCCCTGACATGTCCAGCTGTGTTCTGGACCACTCAGAGAAATAATAAGGATCATTTGCTTCTTTAAAGAGACAAAAGCACATTACAGTTTATTAACTTCACTGGGGTAAATACACCTTTCCCTTCAAGCACGATGAGTTGGTTAGATTAGAAATAAAACAAGTTTATTAAGAAAAGGATATAGGTTAAGTGATGCCAAGTAAAAGAAATAAAGTTAGAAAGAGTTACAAAGAAACAAAAGTAAAAATGTGCTTTCTAATGGCTAAGACTAAGCAAGCTACAGATTTGGTTAAAAGTAGATTTCTTACCAATCTTTTGTTCCAAGAGACTTCAACTCCTTGCATTGAAGGACCCATCATTCCCAGCTTGCAAGAGCTCTGGCCCCTTGTGTCTCTCTGCTGATGAATGCCAAGATGGCTTCTTGTCTCTCCTTAGATTATCTTCCCAAACTCTTCTGTCCCCAGACTCAGTAAGACCTCATGCTGGTCTTCCCTTTCTGTGGACTTCCCATCCCCCTGCTGAATCTCATGTAAATGGGGCCTCCATGGTTTTTGGTCACACCTTGCTTAATTTCATTGGAGACAGGTAGATAGATTCCTCCTTCTCTGCTGTCTGGGGGAAACCTGTTTATCTCTGTGTTTGATCACAAACTGTAATGCATAATATTATTAAGTATCCATATTTCTTTGTATAGTGTTAATACATACATTTCATTTACATTAATCACCAGTGTGTTGTTAGCTTTCAGAAAAGGCTTTACTTGATGCACTTTTATAATACAATAATATTATGTGCAATCAGTTCATTTTATTGTTTATCATTTGAGGTTCAGACTACCATCCCCCATCCTTATAGTCCAGATAAGTTTCTCTCACCTATAAAGATGTAGATGCCATGCTGTCTTTTCCCATGCTTGATAGCTTTGTTTACCTTATATGTAAATGGGCCTTCATTATCTCTGCCTGACAAAGTAGTACACATTCCTTTGTCTAGGGTAGATTTAGGGTGGCCAGATAGCAAGTGTGAAAAATAGGGACAGAGAGTGGGGCATAATAGGGACCTATATAAGACAAAGCCCTGAATATCGAGACTGTCCCTATAAAATTGGGACATCTGGTCACCCTAGGCAGATTGGTCTTATGCACTGCTTGCCAAACACCTTTGAAGAACGTAATTCTAGCACATATTGATAACTCTCTATACACACACTGTACATACATCATGCACGAATATTAATGATCAGCGAATGATTAGTTTTCCAGTGATATTGTTCATGATATCTTTTAGATACAGATTATGATAGCAGTGTGTTGGATGTAGTGAGTATCTCAGGCCTCTGCATCATAGACGGAACTGGTAAATTGCAGGTGATTGCACGCTCCTCAGTTAAGAAATACTTAGATTGCAGATCTAAGAAAAGAGAGCACAGGTTGCAACAGGATCTGTGATCAGATTATATTTACAGGTGGTATCTTGACCATTCTTTTTACAAATGATGCAACATTCCACCTTTAAGCATCTTCATGTAAGTTGTAACTAATCTGCTTCACAGAGGTACTGAATTGAAAGCATAACACATGCAAATTTCCTTTTACAATTCTTAAGAGATCCGAGAGGATAGATAAGTGAAAATGGAAGCATAATAAAAAATGCTCCTATGGACAATGTGTAAATCTGCTAATAAGCACTGTAGTTGCCTTATGTGTCATTCTGTAACCACCTCCTTCAGGAATAAAATGGAGGAGTTTTGTTGGCTTGCTTTGTTTTGCCAAAAATTAATAATTTTTTAAGAAAATATTTTAAATAAATGATCTTGCATAGTAGTGTGGAATAATGCTCTTTTGTAAAACGGAAGACAATTCACACTGGTATTTGAAATAACACTGATTCTTTAGTACAAAAATGTTACTGCAAAGATACGGCAAAACATCAAGGCTTTGGATATACATTAACAGCATTAATGATGATGACCTTTTCTCATATAAGCTTTTTGTGTGGGTGTCTAAAATAACATTTTAAAAAATTCATTTAAACTATTCTTTCATTTGAAAAATAATTAAACAAGATGAAGGAGAGCTGAGTGGCTTCAGGCACTAGTAAGAGGACACCTTAACGTCACTTACTTCAACCCACCCTATAACTCGTATGTTCCACTTCCAGATAAAAACATGTCGAGGGGAACAAAGTTAACCATCAAGGCCTTGTGGCTCACTTTTGGGGCCCCATTCTTTCACTTCCCATCTGGACTACAGGACTGGTAAAAACAAGCATGGCAAGGGTTATACCAGGAAAATGAATGGAAGCTGGGGATCTCCAAGAAACCCCAACCATAGCAGACATGGAGAGTCTCTTGTTCACATATTCCTTTCAGAACCCCCACTTCCCAGCTCATCCATTGAGAGTCACAGGACATGCAGGAGTGATTAATGCTAGCAGCACTAACCATAACCTGCAGTGAATGAGGAAAACATCTGCTTAGAGCAGCTCTTCCCCTAGCTCCCTGGCCATAATTCCTTTTTCCAGCAGCCCTCATTGGCTGGGTGGATTACCCCTGAGGGAATGCATAATAGCTATGTGGGGGAAAGGAGTGACATATTACATCCCTGCTTTTCCCTCCATGTGGGATCTCCATGACTTTTCCCATAATTACCAGCTTTTCCCTATGGAACAGCAGAGATGAACATAGAGGTCCTGCCTGTAGTGACCAAAAGTCATTTCCATTTGCCAGTTTTTGGCCTAAGTGAAATGAGCTGATTATCTGAGCCCAGTGCATAGCAGACAGTTCTCTACTTCATAACACAAAAACAGTTCTCACACTTGGCAGTAATTAGTATCCTTGTTGGCAGCCTCACAGGAGAGATGAAGGATTGACATTAGAGATTGGTTGTCCCTTCTGGTCATCGTAGAGAGGCACATTGGCAGAGTACTGGGCAGTAAGCTTGTACTGTGAATGCCCGTGCTACAAGAGTTAATGGATGAATAGGGCCTCAGTTTCCAGGGCTGTCAGTCTGAATACTTTCACTTTATCTTTTCTATTTTTAAGTAAACAAAATTGAACAAGATCTGACACACTCAATATTATTATTAATTATTAAACTAAGCCCATATGCTCTCTAGAAACTTGTCTCCAGCTGATCCATTTCTCTTGTGCAGGGGGTCCACACCCTTTGTGCAGTCTTCCCATATCCTGTTCTGCCCTCTGTGTGAGGCAGAGCACAGCAGGAGACCCCCTCCACTCTTGCAGAGGAGGAAGAAGGATTTGTCCTTACAGATGTACCCAGGGGAGGTGAAAATTGCAGCGCGAGGGTACCCACGCCTAGCATGCTAAAAATAGCATGTTACCATGGTGACAGGAGCAGCAGGAGGGGCTAGCTGCCCTTAGTTTGTGCCACATGTCTCTGATGGTTATATACCTGGGGTGGCTAGCCCCTCCTGCCACTCATGCTACCGAAGTGAGCGTGCTGGCTTGATCAGAGCTAACATGAGTATGTCTCCACAAACTGAATTACACCTTCAGCTCCAACTGTGGACATACCATTAGGGTAGACATTATACTTATAGACATGCACAATGAGAGAATACATATACATACTACAATGACGTGAGAAAGGGGAGTATCTGTAGTTACTGAGGCCTCTGTTATAGGCTGAGCTGGTAGTTGTCCAATACGTCCCATTACAAGATAGTGTTTTCCAGTTGCGTATAGTTTGCCAAACTTTAACCATTTGATAACGTACTATTTTTCCATAGGTCCCATTCCCCATTCACTACCCAAGATGGACCTGCTCTGGGAATGAATCAGGGCAGAGTACTGAAGGAGTTTGTTGTCTGTAGGGTGATAGCCTCATATGTTGCGGAAATCAGAAGGTGAAGGAAGTATGAGTTTGCAGAAGGAGACAGTACAGTCTTGTGGTTAAAGCAGTAAAAAGATGCCCTGGAAAATTGGATGCTATTGCCGCATCTGCCACAGAGTTCATATGCAATGTTGGGCATGTCACTTAAGTTATACTTTTCACAGGTGGCCCCTATCCTCATTTTATTGTGTGCCTGACATGAGCCTTGAGCCACTTCCTAGGTGTCTAAAATTGGGCACCCAAAACAACTGGGTACTTTTAACCTTAATCTCTCCATGCCTCAGTTTCCCATCTGTAAAATGGACATAATACCACATGGGTGTTATAAAGATAAATTCATGAGTGTTTGTGAAACAATCAGATACCATAGTGACAAGTGCAATAGAAAAGCCCATGGGGAGATAAATAATTCTGTCTTCAGAGCATGGTTTGAATGGTGTGCGGTAAATAGGGCAATGACCACACATTGAACGACGAGAATAAAACAAGATATTGAGTAGTTCTTCATTAAGAGTACATCTATGCTAGCGATTGTCCATGTGTGAGCTTGTGCCATCCCCCCCTATTGTCCCTGTCTAAACCTCTATCTCAAGGCGAGTACAAGGTGCACAAGCTAGGATCCCTGAGGGTTGTGGGTAAGTGCAAACTTTAGTTGTGTCACATCCCCATACCCATGCTAGTTTGCAGTGTAGTCCAGAGGTAAGGGGCGTGAACCAAGCCTTGAGTTTCCATAGTCTGTCACCCCCATTCTTACAATGCACTGAGCCCTTTTCTTCCTGACTGTTATGAGCACTGTCCATTCCAAGCACGGATAGAGGCAGGGGTTCTGTGGATAGTAAGGGATCATGTCATTAAAGGTTGTAGGCCAGTGATTCTCAAACTTGGGCCGCCACTTGTTCAGGGAAAGCCCCTGGTGGGCCGGGCTGGTTTGTTTACCTGCCGTGTCCACAGATTCGGCCGATCGCGGCTCCCACGGGCCGCGGTTCGCTGCTGCAGGCAATGGGGGCTGCAGGAAGTGGCGCAAGCTGAGGGACGTGCTTACCACTCTTCCTGCAGCCCCCATTGGCCTGGAGCAGCGAACTGCGGCCAGTGAGAGCCGCGATTGGCTGAACCCGCGGACACGGCAGGTAAACAAACCTGCCTGGCCTGACAGGTGCTTTCCCTGAACAAGCAGCAGCCCAAGTTTGGGAACCACTGTTGTAGGCAACCTTAATTCTTCCATTTCCTAACTTTTGGAGGCTTGACTTCATAACCTTTCCACCTAGTTTTTGTGTGTGTGATACTATTAACATTGCAGCATGACCCCTTCGCAGGCTACCAAGGTATAGAACATATAGCTTAAAATGCCAATGCCAGGGACGGCAGGGTGTGTGTAGGTACCCTCATGCAGGTGAGAGGAAATTATTCAGGTTTATTCAAAGGGGCATGTCTCCTCATGAGAGCTGCAATTGAATTTTACCAAATTACAAGATATTTATGAAAACTGGCAGGCTTTCAAGCTGTTCTGCTATGAGAATTTAAGATTAATGTCTCACCTTAGGGAGATCCTGTATCATTTTGGAGGATTTGTTAATAACATGGAGAATTGTGTATTCACATGTGAGACTATTTCAAAGGGGAATTTGTGCCTTGAAAACTGGTGGTTAATTTGTCTAGACTGACAGGAGTCCTATGTGTCTACAGTTATCCACAGCCATTAAACTTTAGATGGGCTCTACTGTGTCCTTCAGACATTGCACCTCACACCACAGGGAGACAGCCAATCAGATATAAGGAAAGACAAATTAAACAAGGATAATGCCTTTTACATGCAAGCTCATTTTTACTCCACCCATTTTCTTGTCCTTGGTGAGCGCAACTCAGCCAAACCACAAAATCTGGGCCTATGTTTGTGAAATTCATCTTGACTTTGTACCAGAAAGTGTGACTTTAAGATGATTAAATGAGCGGCGCTTTTGTTCTTATTCCACTCTAGTTTCATTACTGAAGTTCGACTTGAATGTAGTAAAAGGCAAGATCTGCTTTCACCTAGAGGCCCTGCTTGGAAAGCTGTAGCCTACAATTCAGTTTGTTAGAAACAGTTTAGTGGAACCTTGAGCTGAAAAATACACACCTGGTTAGAATGCTGTCAAGCTGTTTTCTGTTTGGATTCAACCAAGCTATAAAGGTTGAGATAGGTACTGATGGTACTCACCTTGAATATATAGCATATTCTTTTGCAATTTGGTTAAATGCTTTTGAGATTTGCAAACCTTGCCCACTTTTCAAAACTCATTAAAAAAGCACGGAAACTCCTGGTTGTGGGTAGTAGTAGCCACACCTTTCGTTCTCTATGGGCTTGTCTACATCACAAAGTTGCAGCGCTGGTGAGGGGGTTACAGCGCTGCAACTTAGGAGGTGTACACATCTGCAGGGCATCACCAGCGCTGCAACTCCCTGTTTGCAGCGCTGGCCGTACTCCCGTTTTGTCTCGGGTGTAGAGGATCCAGCGCTGGTGATCCAGCGCTGGTAATCAAGTGTAGACACTTACCAGCACTTTTCTTGACCTCCGTGGAATAAGCAGGTATCCCAGCATACCTGAGGAAGCCTCTCTGGTAATCAAGCAGGTCTCCTTCCCCGGTTTGCTCTCGCGTTCCCCGAACCCCAGTGCAAGCAGGTCTCCTTCCCTGCGGTTTGCAGGGGAGTTCGGGGAACGCAAGAGCAAACCGCGAGGAAGCTGGTCTCCTTCCCCGGTTTGCTCTCGCGTTCCCCGAACCCCCGTGCAAGCAGGTCTCCTTCCCTGCGGTTTGCAGGGGGGTTCAGGGAACGCGAGAGCAAACCGCGGGGAAGCTGTCTCCTTCCCCGATTTGCTCTCGCACTCCCCGAACCCCAGTGCAAGCAGGTCTCCTTCCCTGCGGTTTGCTCTCGCGTTCCCCGAACCCCCGAGCAAGCAGGTCTCCTTCCCTGCGGTTTGCAGGGGGGTTCAGGGAACATGAGACCAAACCGCGGGGAAGCTGGTCTCCTTCCCCGGTTTGCTCTCGCGTTCCCCGAACCCCCGAGCAAGCAGGTTCCTTCCCTGCGGTTTGCAGGGGGGTTCGGGGAACGCGAGAGCAAACCGCGGGGAAGCTGGTCTCCTTCCCCGGTTTGCTCTCGCGTTCCCTGAACCCCAGTGCAAGCAGGTCTCCTTCCCTGCGGTTTGCAGGGGGGTTCGGGGAACGCGAGAGCAAACCGCGGGGAAGCTGGTCTCCTTCCCCGGTTTGCTCTCGCGTTCCCCGAACCCCCGAGCAAGCAGGTCTCCTTCCCTGCGGTTTGCAGGGGGGTTCGGGGAACGCGAGAGCAAACCGCGGGGAAGCTGGTCTCCTTCCCCAGTTTGCTCTCGCGTTCCCCGAACCCCCGAGCAAGCAGGTCTCCTTCCCTGCGGTTTGCAGGGGGGTTCGGGGAACTCGAGAGCAAACCGCGGGGAAGCTGGTCTCCTTCCCTGGTTTGCTCTCGCGTTCCCCGAACCCCCCTTGAAGCCGCCCAACAGCGCTGCAGTGTGGCCACTTCTAACACCACTTGCAGCGCTGGTTGCTGTAAGTGTGGTCACTCTGCAGTGCTGGCCCTATACAGCTGTACTAATACAGCTGTAACAACCAGCGCTGCAAAATTGTAGATGTAGACATACCCTATGTTTCTGTTTCATTATTTGCTTGTGAATTTTTCAGAACTGATATAATAAAGCATTTTCTTTGTTTATTGAAAAGGTGCCTTCAGTTGCAATGGATCATGTCTAATTAATTGCCTTACAAACATTAGTATTTCATTTTTGTTCTGTTGAGGACTAGGGTTTTTTACTAGGAAAAGTAGTATAATTTAACTGAAACAAGAACTTGTTTAACTTAAGTTTTAAAATAGTGCATTTTTCAAAGGATAGATATTATTTTATGTACAGAAGTAGCTTAGAATAATGTGGAATGTTCCTAGGTATTTGATTTGGTGCTACTCTAAAGTAACACAGGCACAGAGTCATCCACATTATTGGACACCAGCTGTTGTTGAAAACAACTGTTGGCAATTTTCAAATGTATATTGTTCTCATTATGTATGCATCCCTAAGTTTGTATAAGGATTGTGCAAGATAACATCATAAACATTCTTGCCACTGAAACTACCCTTTCTGGCAGTATAATCAATAGGGATGAGGGCTTTGCAATGTGCAAATATTCATTGTGATGATATACTAATTCTCAGATTGAGAGGAGGAGGAGATATAATTGTTTCTACAAATAACAATCTGAATGTTTGCCACAAACGCTATATAAATCAACATGCACAATTATAAATCACAAACACATGAACTGCATCACCAAATAATATTTTGACCAACTTCTGCCACTTGTTTATAGTATTGTTATTTATAAACTTATAAGTCCAAATCAAATAAGTTGCAATATAAGCTTTTCATATTTTTATTAAAAATCAAACAAACAAACAAAAACCACTATCAAGGCTGTTAGACAGAAAAACAGACCCATCTTGAAAGTTTTACATTAACAATTACAAATGCTTTGTGGGTTCTTTTGTTTTTTGTTTTAAATTCATGAAGTGGGAAAAGGGGGGAGAATTAAAAGCCCAAAGGTTGCACTTCACTACACATTAATTAGAACATATAGACTGTGATAGGAGATAATGTAGTATATTGAGTATTGGGATTATTTTCTCCATAATTTAGCCAAATCCTTTTGAATAGTCTGCAGTGCTATAATTTACACTTGCGTGAAGTTACCTTTTGTGTAAGCACAGGTTGACTAAAAGGTGAAGATATTATTTGTGTTTAGGGGATACTTTAGGAATACATAGAAACTAGAAATGGTCTTTCAGGAGAAGAAACTGAGTAATCACACTAGCGCTAAGACTCCTTAGCTAAGCTACTCTGATTTCTACTGACCTTAGGCATAACTTACTCATCCTATTAAAAAAAAGTCAATGTGCATTTTCATAACCTTGAAAGTATTCAGAATTCTTTAGGTGTTGCCTCCAACCTCAAGGCTAATGCTGCTTATTTTGCACTATATAATCACAGTTACTCTTTCGCAAGGTACCCAAGGCAAACAGTGATGAATTCTTATGAAGTAACCATGGCAGAAAGCAGTATAAAATCATAATTTGCCTAGTCTTTTTAAGGAAAGCTCAGAAATCCCTTTTCAAAGTATGTTTTCCTGTATTAAGAATTATACAGAAGGAGCTTATTCTTGAAAGCATTATATATTTTTGAAGATATTTTTTTCATAGCCCCTGGCAGGTTTTTGGGTATATGGCATGAATTTTCTGAAGAGGGCTTGCATATAAACCTCTTGTTATATGCTGCATGTCATAAAAGGAGTTAAATTTGCCTTATAAGGTATGACCTCAAACATCTACAGGAGGAGGCATTTTTGTTCAATTTTCTTCAGTCATTTCTCTTTGGGAGCATCTGAAACTAGAAGAGTTACGAACTTTGCTAAAACCAAATTGTGTTTTTCTATATTTTGCCTAATGTTGCATATATGAGATAGTTAGCTAAATCTAACTTCTTATAAGGAACAGACCATTCTATCCATTATGTCATGCTTAAAGTCTGGAAACGAGATTATTTTTATTACTGGAAAATGCAGCTAAAGGGCACAGAAAAATTAAGTTGTTGGGGCCAGAATTTTTGTCAGCCTATGGATTTTCATCTCTTGATTGGACAAAGGTGGAGGTGTTTTTAAAACAGAATTACGCCTAGCTCCTGCCTGCAATATTCTTAAAATATTATTACAATGGCTGTAAACTGAAATGTTTGGTCAAGTCTAAATTTGTTTAGATTTGTTTTGATTTTCTGTACTATGTGGTCACTGTTGCAGCACCGTAGTTAAGGGCTTTGATATATGCTTTCACTGTTAGACAAGGGTAATTAACCTTTCTGAGGAAGATCGTGGCTGAGAGAAGATGGAGAAATAAAAATAACTGTTATATTTTGAAGGCTGGTTCCTCTTGCTTAGTGGCTGATAGTCCAGGCTGAGAGGTGGCTAATATTACACTGAACTCATTTGTTATGTATTTCTCTCTGCTTTGTTTTTCTGATTCTTCTTATAAATGATTGTTTTAATTGTCTGTATTTCTCTTTCATTAAGAATATGATTTATTTTATCTCTCTATATATATATTTACAACTTTTTTTCTCCTTCTTTCACATGTACAAACACTTCTTTCTTGAAAGAATGATCAGAGGAGACTTTCTCATGCTGTATTTCTAGACTGCATGGGTGAGATACTGACCTCATTTACATCAGTTACTCTTGATTTTACTCCAGTGTAATGGATACAGTTCAGTGTAATGGGTCCTAAACTTTCTGCTATATACTGTTCCAGCTGGAGTTTGTGTCTTTATCACGCCAGAGTAATTTTATCTTTGATTGCAAAAGGTCTGTCCATATTGGGAAAGATGTTTTTCTCTCTGTCAAAAGTTTTGCAGTTCTGCAAGAGTGAATAACCATTTTCTGCAGAGGACATGGTTTTCTGCAACTGCTGAATGCTCCTGTATTGACTTTAGATTGGGGCTCCATTATTCATCTTCTGCTTTGAGTTTGATGCACTTAAAACCCTTGGAACCAGGATGAAGTTGAAAGGGAGATTAAAGGGAGATTTTGAACGCCTGATAGCAATGAAATCTAAGAAGCCTGAGGAAACTCCTGTATTACATATATTAAATGCAAGATGTAAAGTTAATGCTGTTTTGAGTTTCATTTCCCTAAATTGATACTGTTTACAAAAGTCTATTCCCAACTGTGAGACTGAATCAGTTTGTCAGGCTGAGTAGATAAAGGCCTTTTCTACATGAGGATAGCGCTTCCATTGTTGCACTGTTGTTTTGACTACTTTTGGAGCTAATGTTGATGGCTCAGTTGGGTGAATAACCACAGCTCACCATTTTAACTGTGCATACATCTCTCAACCATCACCTCCCATTTAGCAGTATACTTCCAGATAATGATTTCCCCTCATTCTGTGTCACTGGCCCAACACTTCTTGATTTTTTTAAAAAAGGTAGTTAGCTGGGTAAGTCATAATGAAATGCAGATAGCAAAATTGTTTTCTTATTGAGAAATGTTACCAAAGAACCTCTTCTTTATTCACTGCTCCTATGTTTTATGATTTACTGCATTTGAACTTGTAATCTCCTAATATAATACCCATCATTTCAGAGCTGCTAATAGGGAGATGATAGTGCCATCTGCTGTTTTTTTGGCACCCTCTACTCACTGTAGTGTAAGGTTCCATCAATACTGTATTGTCAGCACTTACTGAATTTTTTGCCAGATGTTTTGTCTTTAGACATATCTGGTTTTCTGCTGTGTTCTTGCTGTTGAGCTTTGCCCACAAGTGAGGTAAAGGACCACATTCCACTACCAGTTACTTAGTACAGTTAAATACCATAAATTAGTTATTAGGCAGGGAACATAAATAGACTCTGAGCTAACAAAAGACAAACAGCTGCATGTCAACAACAAATTCCTTCTTTCTTATTTTAAAAAAGTTACTTAAGATGGCTGCTGCTGCTGAAATGGTTTTAAAAAGCTCAGAACTCCTACTGCAACTATGGCCCTGCTTTGCTGATTTCCAGGGTAAAGGAGACAGAGCAGTGGCAATATAGCTTTGTTATTCTACACAGCTCTATGTTAACCTACATGCTCTATTTACAATACAGTGTACACTCTTGGTTTTGTGTTCTACTCTGACACTGATTTTAGAGAGGAAGGGGAAGAATTCTGAAAATATCTCAAATGTCAAGGTCCAGATCTGAAATTCATCTGTTTGTTCATCCAGCGATGTGTGGGTGTTCCAGTCAGTGAACATGCTAAAAGCTGATCATCATGTTTCTGTCATGTAAAACCACTGAGTGTGTTCACTGTATGTGATAATGGCCCTTACTTCTTATGTGTGACACATGACCAAACTTCATTTATTAGACATTACAAATCCAATTCAGTCTTGGTCTAATGACATATACTATTGCCACTTTGCAACACCCGAGCTACCTACCTCGCTTTTCATCTGACTATGGTGTGATAGCTTTCAATTTTTCCCATGAAAATGGAAACATATTTTTGCAATTCTTCAGTTTAAACTTATTTCACCTTTCAGCATCTTGTACATTTCTCATCAATTCAGCCACATCTTTTCAAATCACATTTAGCCCAGCAGGGATAGTCAATCACTCTTTATCACAAAGCCTCGCAATCCAGCTCTTTGTTAATGGTGTTCATCTTGCTCTCCACGGCCCCTAAAATGGTTACTTGTTCCCCTGTAATTATCCACAGCCCTATTTTGGCCGTTTGCAGGGGAAGTTGTCTGAGTTAGCTGTGATGTGCTGCATCTGTTCCAAGTGATACTGCAGCTCCTGTGTCCATTTCCATCTCAGATGGTTTCCCCGGCAATGATGACATCAGACAAAGCCATACAAAGATCTTGATGTAATGCAATTTCATTCCTTTCAAAGCCATATACAGTGCTACGCATAACACAGTCAGACCTTGTAAGGTCATTCAATCATAAATAAGGTTACTGCTACTTCTAAGTTATAGTCTCTGTTTCCTTCTTGGACCAGATGTGGAGCACATAACTCTTCCCCCTCCTCCCGCCCCAATATGGTTTACTTGCTCTGCATGTAGGGTTTGTACTTTTTTACATTTCTGAGTGAAAGAAGTGAACTCTGAGACTTCTGTCAAGCCTGATCAACACAGAACTCTTGTAACAGAACCTTAAGCTGTGAGTGTTCCTCTTTGTCTCTTTCATCATTCCACTGTTGGGCCTGCAATAAAGCCACTTGTTGTTCTGTTATCACCTCCTTACCGGAGAAGGCATATGTACCAGCCAGGCAGACTGTTATACAGGCATTATTAGACTGTTGTAAAGGATACTGTAACTGACCCCACTACAGGAAGTGGCTGTGATAGACCAGTCCCCTAGATGACTGCAGCATGCTGGCTGTACCACCAACATGGAGGCAAATGCTCTGTGTCCATGCTCTTGGCCCTTCAGGCTCTAGTTCTCTATGGGTTCCCGTAAGCACTCAGAGTCTGATGAATAACCGCTGTTATAGGACTGCAGTAGTAAACAGTGCAATTACCCTAGGCACAATGGCTCTGACTTACGAGTAAAAGACAAACCAACAGTTCCTAATTCAGCCCCTTTGGGAAGGCCAGTGCAGAATTACCAAGATGGGGCAGATCCTCCAGCCAGACTTCAGTCCTTTCGTCCTCCTCTTTGCAAGCTGCTCCTGAGTATCCTCCTATTGCAGCTACCACCGGCCTGCTTGCTGGGGGATGCCGCCCTGGCTCTTAACCTTTGAGTTCCAGCTCCCAACCTCACCAGTGTTCTCTCTGCAGCCAGCTCCCATGCTGCTGCCTCTAGAGGGGAGAGATAGCTCAGTGGTTTGGGCATTGGCCTGCTAAAACCTAGGCTTGTGAGTTCAGCCCTTAAGGGGGCCATTTAGGAATCTGGGGAAAAAATCTGTCTGGGGATGGGTCCTCCTTTGAGCAGGGGGTTGGACTAGATAACTTCCTGAGATCCCTTTCAACTCTGACATTCTGTGATTCTAGTGTGTTGCTCTGACTCCCACACAGCCTCCAGCTTGAGCCCTGTGCTCTCTGATCTCTCCATATCATGATCTCAGGTCTGTTTAAAAGTAAACAAACACTCCTTTTTAAATGATTGCACTCTGTCACGTACATGTGACTGGCCCAGGTAACCACACAGCCTGATTACTGTTACCAAGTCATGCTGTCTGGAGTGGCCCAGGAGGAGTGCCAACCTCTGGGCAGACTGTCAAGAAGCAGGGCCAAAACCTCAAACTGCTTGTATATTCTATACTTAAATTTCACCAACCCAGAAACAAGGATGAACTCCTAAAGCACTGTAACAGTCTCACCAGGGAGTCACAGACCGTCCCCTGGGGCATTCCTGCTTATCTTGCCACCCAGGCAAGCTGCACTCTGTGATAGTTGGTCACTTTAAGCCAAAGCTCACAAAATATTCAGGTTACTCCTGGTCCCAAAGGACCAGTCACTTACCACAGATCAATTTCCACCTGAGATCTCACACCAAAGAGAATACTTGTAGCCAATCCTATAGTAAACGAAGAGAGTTATTTACAAGGGCAAAGCAGGTAACATACACACACACACGAGTTAGTCTTAAACTCCAAATGATGACAGAACTATAATAAGCTAACTTTATATGTCTTTTAGGACTAACCCACACTAAACAGTTGAGGATTCTTTGCTTGTGCTTAGAAAGCCTTGTCTCTCAGAACCCAAGCATCATAGGAGTCATAAATTCTCCTTAAAAGACATTTTTATTCCCTTCCCCAGTGTTCGAGCTGGGATGGGATGAGGGCTTGGACACGTGCCTTTTTCAGGGCTGTAGGGGAGGCGATCAACAAAGATTTTGTTCCACAATGGCCCTTTGGATTCATTAGTCCTTCCTGATGGGCAGGAGATAACACCTTGTGTAGGAATCAAGCTTTTTGCATTAGGTGAAGTTTTATCCAGTTTGGTGAGTTACATAGTTTCAGAATCAACATTTTAGCATTATAGAATAAACATATAAGTAGTACCTTATAGCATAGGATACAGCAGCTATAAGTGAGATTAATGCATGCAGCAATTCACAAGCATTTCATAAAATCTAAACATTATACACATTGGTATAAGCCCAGTACCTATTTTAACCATACTTACACAAGGGAGAGAGACTGGCTTCCAGCAATGCCTTTGTCAGTGTTCAGTGTCACTCAGCCTAAGCGCCTGCATGCGAGCTGGCACCTGGTTTGCCAGCATCAACCCCCCTCTTCCCTCCCCCACTCTTCCCTCCTGTTGTTTCACACTCACATATTGCATCTGGTCTTCAGTTCCGGCCTGACCCAAAGCCCATTGAAGTTAATGGGAAGACTCCTGTCAATGGGTTTAGGATTATGCCCTTGGATTGTAAACTCCATGAAGGAGGGATCTTGTCACTATTTGTGCAGTGCCTACCACAGTGCAGTTCTGATCTTGGCTGGTTCCGGACTAGGGCCTCGTTGTTACAGGTGCTGTATAAACAAACACTATTGCAAGCTTCCACAAGACACATAATAATATCATTAGTATAATAACAGTAGTAAGGAATTAAATTCAGACTACTAGGCTGTTTAGACTTTGAGCTTGGATTTTTTCAATAGAGCTCAGTTTTGGCCTAAATTTGGCCCTGCTCAAGTCATTGTCTGCAGGAGGGGCAAAGTTTGGCCAACATTGAACACTTCTGAAAATCCCAAGTTGACCTCTAGATTGAAAAGAGATTTATTTGGTTCAGCATTATTAAAGCAAGACTCTTATTTTAGTACTAAATGAAACATGATGGTGTGGGATGCTTATGTGTAGCGTATGGTATCACCAACAGTATACTGTATTTAGAGTGCCAGCCAGGAACTAATGAGATGCTCACCAACTATATGTATTCTAATTGTACAGCTAAATGTACAAATAGAATTTACCATGTACTTTCATACACCGTTATATATCTGCTGTATAAAAAAAGAAGATCCATTTCTCCATCGCTGTATCACACTGTGTTCTCTTCTGTGCGGTGCAGGCACAGGGGTGTGTAGGTTGGATTTTCATGAAAGCCAAGTACTATGGTGACTGCAGCAATGAAAAATGTTTGACTGCAGATGGGACTTAACTGGTTTCTAGTAATATGAAAGTTGGATTTAGAAGAATATAATTATAGGGATGTTAGGCTATCTTTTTGCTGTCAAAGCAGACAGCTGGAAATGTGCTTATTGTTAACATGCAAATCCTACTATAACATACAGAATTATTTTTAGACCTCAAGAGATTTATGTTCATAATTACAGGTTCCAGAAGCACTCCTGGGATAGGAGATCCTTCTGCCCTCATTAGCTACAAAAGAGATATTGTATACATTTGATTATTGGTTGGGGAAAGTCTTCTGATGAGAATTTGAAGGTTAAAATATTTCCAGGCAATGCTTTATGTGAAATCTTTTTTAAGGCCGGTTTTGTGTGACATCTAGAGTGTTCGTATGTTATGGTAATAAGTGCTATGATAATGCTTATAAATAAATAAATATCTCACCAGGAACCTTGTGATATTAGCTAAGTGACGGGTCAGTAATGAATTAACTACTACCAGAGACCAGCTGCTTTTAATTTTATTTTTGTAAGCAATAGTATGTCTGTTTCCATTGTGGGTCTCAACATTTCATATAGTTCAGAGAAACAAGGCAGGTCAGATAATATCCTTTATTGGACCAACTTCTACTGATGAAAGAGACAAGCTTTTGAGCTACACAGAGCTCTTCTTCACGTCTGGGAAAAGTACTCGGAGGGTATGTCCACACTACCCGTGATCGATTTATCGGGGATCGATATATCACGTCTCGTCTAGGCGCGATAAATTGATCCCCAAACGTGCTCACATCAACTCCGGAACTCCACCAGGGCAAGCGGCGGAAGCGAAGTCAATGGGGGAGCCGCAGCCATCGATTCTGCGCTGTGAGGACGGGAGGTAAGTCGAAATAAAATACGTCAACTTCAGTTACGCTATTCCCATAGCTGAAGTTGTGTATCTTACATCGACCCCCCGCAGCCTCCTCCGACCCCGCCAGAATAGACCAGACCAGAGTGTCACTGCTAAATACAAGATGGAACAAACTATTTAGCATAAGTAGTTAACAAATACAATAAGAAACCATTCAAGGTGAAGTGGCTAGTTAGCACCTCTGCAGTCATGGGACAAAAAGGGGGAGTTAGTTCACTCCTCTCAACACCCAGTCCCCACCCCACAACCCAAACAGACTACTGAGTGGCATGTATTTAGGTTATCTTCTTAACTAATATTTTCCACCCAGCCTATGGAAAAGGTTCCGCAAGTACAAATCCCTACTCCACACTCACTTTGGGACACCATGTGGGACTGATATTTGCAAGATTGAGGCCTTAGTCCAGGGGTAGGCAACCTATGCCAAAGGCGGCACGTGTGCTGATTTTCAGTGGCACTCACACTACCCGGGTCCTGGCCACTGGTCCAGGGGGCTCTGCATTTTAATTGGAGCTTCTTAAACATTTAAAAAACCTTATTTACTTTACATACAACAATAGTTTACTTATATATTATAGACTTCTAGAAAGAGACCTTCTAAAAACGTTAAAATTACTGGCACGCGAAGCCTTAAATTAGAGTGAATAAATGAAGACTTGGCACAGCACTTCTGAAAGGTTGCCGACCCCTGCCTTAGCTGTTACAATCTGGATGATCACTGTGAAAGGGGCAACACTCAGATGTGTGTGTGTGTTTAATATAGTGGCTGTAAATCTTGGTGCCATCATTATGTCTAATTGGGTGTCCTATATTACCTCTGACTGAATGTTTTCACATATCTTTGTGATAAAACTGAAATGTTGTTCCTTGATCTTAATCATCATCTTGTCTTCTTTTTCACTGTCTACTGATGCCCAGGATGGTAAATACAATATTCGGACTATAGTACTAATGAAGGTGGCGACGGTTGTGATGGATATCTTTGATTCTGCTTTGTCTCTTGAGGAATCTTTCAAAATTAGAATGTCAGATGCTGTTGTGATTTACAAAATGTAGTGAATATTGATTCATTTTGTTTCTCATCAAGTTAGCTTTCCCACCAAAAACTTTGCTCTCCCAATGGCCTGTCCACTAACAGGATATGAGAACTTCTGTGATGTTAGATGCAGCTGCTTGTTTCCTTCTAAAATGGAGATTATGGGATCAAACATTAGGTGATTTTGAAAGTGATTAATTGGCTTTTGGTCAGATGAGAATGTGCATTTAAAAACTGCTGTTCTTTCTTAAGACTATGAAAGGTGTTTTGTGGGCTTAGTGTCTGACATTTTCATTCCCTGTGTTGTAGACCATTCTTTTAGATCTCTGGTAAACTTTGCTCTAGTTTAAGGTTCACCTACAAGCTTTATCAAACAATAGCTTTGAACTACTACACTCCATATCTTCGGACCTCTCTCTCTTGCCTCAAGTGCAGGGAGGGCATGTTTCTCTTAGTTTGTTTAACTCTCTTGTGAAAAAGTATCTTTTTTATTTAAATTGTACTAGATATTGAAATTTATGTTATAAGCTCCAGTGGTGTTTTAGCTGCTGATTAGTCCTATAATATAATGTGCCTTGTGATGCATTGCAAGGAAGATGCCATGAAAATATTTTATGGTATGATTGTGAAGAGAAATGTGGGCAGTGCAAATTCATTTTATTAAATGAGCAGTAGTCCCTGAGAAATCATTCGTCAACAGTTGTTAAAGATTAGTTTGTCTTAGCTCATTGAACCTTTAATAAACATGTTGTTAGCGGCAGTAAAATAGTTAGATTGAAAATAATTTCATGGAAATGTCTGTTATATTTCTCATATATACCTAGAGAGAGGGGGGGAGAGAAAGAGAGTACTTGACCATATATTTAACTTTCCTGCTATATATATTTTCTTATACTGGTATTAAAAACAATAAAATTTGTCTTCCTCAATCATATGGAACAAAAAATCCTCTCCTGTGTCCGAAACAGCCAAAGTTAAGTCACAAGTTACTACCTTTATTTTTTCATTAAAATGACTGTGAACAAATAGCAAATAAATACTGCATTGACTGTTTATGACTACATAGTGTTTTACTGTGAACATAATTATTCCTCTTAGCCAGCATTTGATAATTATGATCAGGGGCGGCTCTAGCAAGCACGGCAGTCAGGCTGCCTTTACCCTTTACACTTATTACCTTCATTCCATGGATCTCGAAATCCTTTACAAATATTAATCTACTAACCTCATAACATCCCCATGAGGTACAGTTAGTATTATTACCTCCATGTTACAGAGGGGAAATATGATCAACTGAGAGTTAGAAATAAGTTTTCCAAAATATCACACACACTGAGCTGAGCAAATGCAGATTTTTCAGTTTGACTGCAATTTTCAAAATTAAACAAAAAAAATGTTTCAGGTTGAATAACATTTCATTTTGAAAAACATTTCATTTTGATGTCAAGCATTTAATATTTTTAATATTTTCAAATAAATTAAAGGAAATTTCAAAAGGAAAAGTCATAGTGAATAATCAATGTGTTTCATTTCAGAAATACTAAAATGAAACTTTTTTCTCAGTTTTTACTTTTGAAAGTTTTTTTTCCAACCCAAACAATTTGGCAAAATTGACACAAAGTCATCGGATGTTTCTGTTGCTGAATCTGCATTTTTAGCTGAATAAAGATTTGATCTAAAAATGTCACCCCTTCACGCTACATATGAAGTCTGTGATAGAGCCAAAAAACAGGATCCTGAACTGGTGAGTCCCAATTTACATTTGTGCATCTCTTCTAATATCTCTATAAATGTTACCAGTTATTTAATGAACCATTAATAATAGAGTCCAACTGGAGCTCCAGAGATAAACCCACTGCAACCATTTTGATTCTGGGTTAGATCCAAATGCAAAAGGGGCTTGTTTTCCAAATATGTTTTTGTTGTTGTTCGACATAATCAAAATCTCATGCTGGTTTCAGTGGGATTTGTGCATGTGTGATTGACGGAATGATCGGGTGGATGGAGTTCCTTGGGAGAATGTTATTAAATGTTATTGTTAGTTGCAGCTATAAGGATATTGGCTGCCTGGTGCTGGATTTTAATTGCTTACTTGTGAGGAACAATGATTTGTTCATCCACCCTATCATAGCTGGATAGGTGCTTAAATCTTGATCTTACTGACGTCAACAAATTTCACTGGGATCAGGGTTCAGCCATAGCAGTTTATGCATTGATTTTAACTTGTGTAATTTAATTTTCCCTGTTGCATATATGGCAATTTATACTCATGTTTAATTAGATAGCTAGCTCTGAATGAACACTTCATTTTCATTGGAACTTGCACTTCGTGACATCTTACAGTAGGAAAGATGTAACATGTCACTGTAAATTAATTACTTTTAAAAAGCAAAGTTGAACACTGAAAAGTAACCATCCTCTCCTTTCTTCTTTGCATATGAAACTTTACATCTGAGTTCAGTCCAAGTTCTAGATGTTTTACAGAATACTGTATTGCCAACTCCAGGCATTCTGAAAATAATCAGTCAGGCCCCAAAAAATCACAAGATTGCTTAAAAATCAGAGGATTTAAAATAAATGATAAATTTGGGGGAGAGGAGCTATTTGCTTTCTGCGTTTTGAGCTTTCAAGAGTTCACATTTTCAAGCTTTTCTTCCCAGTCATGAGGGCTAGAAAAGCACTTTTTGTTAAAATAAATAAATCTGAAATTCGTGGATAGTCACATGACTCCAGGAACTGGGACAGTAAAAAAAAGCACCAAACATTATAAGATAGAATCATAGGATGGGAAGGGACCTTGAGAGGTCATCTAGTCCACTCCCCTGTACTCATGGCAGGACTAAGTATTATCTAGACTATCCCTGATGGGTGCTTGATAAAGTCACAACAGTTGGCAACACTGGACTAGTTTAGTCTTAAATATACACAGCCCAAATGCTCAAGTCAAATTCCTTGACTGGACATGTTCACAGAACTTTAACAATACAGGATCTTTCTTAATTCATAAATAATTGTGTATTTCATCTATCAATCATATTTTATAATTTATTTTAATCAAATATTTCCCAAAGCAGACATTAGAGATAACATTGTCAAAACTTCCTAATTGACTTAGATGCATAATTCCCATTAACTATGAATGAGGCATAGGCCCCTAAATGCCGAAGTCACTTTTGAAAATGGGAGTTAGGTCCTAAGTCACTTAGAGCCAGGTTTTCGAATGTATTTAAGTGTGTAAAGATGCTAATTGCCACCTAATGGGATTTTTCAGAAGCATCTAGGGGTCTAACTCATTGATTTCAAAGTTAATCAGGTGCCTAGGTGCCTCTGAAAATCTCACTGGGTATGTATCTGCATCTTTAGGTGCGTAAATACATTTGTAAATCTGGTGTTGAGGACCTTTGAAAATTGTACTCTACCTTTATTAGAAACTATGTTGATTAACATCTACTTTTCCACCCAAAAGGATATGGCATGTTTCATTAGGTTTATTATTATTCTTAATGACATTGGGGAGCTGTTTTGTCTCTAATTATTTTAATGACAAGAAATTAAAATGGGCTGCTGTTTTTCCCCTTTAAGTACTAGGTTGTCAAAGAAAAAAAATTTCTTTGTGTAACATTGTAGTAAGAGAACAGAGATTACAATTGACTATGCTGGATGGTTTTAATGAGGATGACTGTACTGTCTTGGACCTCTTCATGTTGTCGATATTTATTTGAGGAAAAATAAAAATGATTCAATTAACTATTAAGGAGAAAAGACTTGCTCTTTCTTTTCCAACTGCCAAGAAATACAGAAGAATAATTAAGAATTTGTGAGAATTTGGAGGAAAACAGGACTGTTTTGAAAGAAACAATGAGGCATGATGTGTGCATGCTCCAGTGTGGACAAAAGAAAATTGCTCCAAGTTTCGGATGACATTACACTTCATGTGACATTGTGGGAAGATTTCTGTTGACTAAAAGATGGAAACCAAAGCAGGAATTCTTAAAGATGCTCAGACAGAAATATAACTTCTTGAGAGCTTTTGTTCAAATCCTTAGAGAAAGTTTTAATGAACTGGGAACAGTTACTTATTTCTGAAAGTACTCACCTAAGAAAGAAAATGAAACACAATGTTGTAAACGTTAAAATTGATCTGTTATCCTTTTCTTAAAACAACAGTCTAAAAAATCCACAGCCAAATCCTTCCTGAGGCACATTCACATAAAAATTTAATAGCAGAGTTAATAAAATATTAAAAAAGATTCCTCTCCCTATTTTCTCTTCTCTTTGTCTATCTGATGGTGAGGTCACCAGCTAATGGGTCTTGAGGTAGCACCGTCTTTAAGCTACTCTCTCAACATATGGAATGTATGAGCTGCCAGAAGAAAATATTTCCCTACAATTCCCTATCTGTTCATTTTAAATGTCAAAACTATCCTCCTTTTAAAATCTGTGGTTCAAAAATGTGTTTCCCATATTTTGAAAGGTTTAGAAATGCAATATGCTAATAAAATAGTGTATGATTTGTTATCCAGATGATGTTTAAATTGGGAGAGTTTGAAAATGTATGGTTCATAGTAAAAGCTAGAGTTTAGCTGAGCTGCAGTTACAGAGGTTTTTTTTTAATTAAAAGTATCTTTTTCTCTGCCATTGTGAAATGGGGTTTTGCAAGCTGGAAAAGGAGCTGCTATTTGAAAATAGCTCCATATCCATAAATCAACAAATCATGTTACAGTGACTGCAAGTGTATAGATTTTTAGACCTAGATGTTAATTCTATTATTTCTAATTTGTATCATATCAGCACATAGACACTCAACCAAGGTTGGAGACCCTGTTGTTCTAGGCACTGTGCAAACACAGTGTGTGAGGTAGTCCCTACCCTGAGGAGCATAGAGTTGAAATATAAGAGACAAATAGGATGAGAGAAAGTATTTTTGTTCCCATTTTACAGAAATGAAGTGAAGAGGGAAATAGACAGTGGAAGAGAAGGAAACTGAACGCCGCTCTCCTGAGTCCCAGTCCCGTGCCTTTAATCACAAGGCTATCCTTCTTGGATAGTCCTAGGCATAATAGCAATATGAAGTGACTTGTGTTTCTGGGTGTAATTACTCCAAAAGTTCTTGATCACTGCGTGTTGGACATGAGATGAAGCAATTATCCAGTTGCTTTTTTGGAATAATAATATCTGTGCTGTCTATGCACATTATTGCTGTCTCATGCTGTGACCCTGCAAGGCTTCATTCTGACACAGTAAGTCCCTCTTGACAGATTGATAATGTAGGCTTGTTTAATCTTCACTTTGTTAGGAAGAGACTTTCTGGTGTTTATAGCCATTGTTAAGTACATGTACTGATAAGAATCTGTGCTGCCATTTTTTATGCTTGTGGGATTTGATTCATATCCTGAAATCTCTTGTACCAGGACCCCTGTTGCAATTATTGGAGAGAACAAGCAAAACATGCCCCTCCCCTTCATATCTCCCACTGATTGTAATGACATCTACTTGGGGCTTGGCTACACTTGAGAGTTACAGCGCTGGTGGTGGCTTTACAGCGCTGTAACTTACTCTCCGTCCACACTGGCAAGGCACATACAGCGCTGTATCTCCCTGGCTACAGTGCTGGTTGTACTCCACATGGACGAGAGGAATAAAGAGAACAGCGCTGCTGCTGCAGCGCTGGAGTGCCAGTGTAAACAGTGATTAATCTTACTACACTGTAACTGACCTCTGGAATTTTCCCATAATGCTTTTAACTAAAGAACTCTCTTTGTTTTGTTGTGATGTCTCTCTTTGTTTTGTTGTGAACTCGGGGCTCTCGGAGCTGCTTATCTAAAAAACAACACAGCTACTGTTTACTCGAGCAGAAGCAGGCAGGGAATGTCCACAGCTAGTGTTTGCTTGAGGAGAGAAACAGCACGGCTGGCGGGGGGGGGGGGGGGGAGGGGAGGGAAGGGAGTCCATCGGAGCAGCTACTTATCTGGTCTGAAGGCTATTTGTGTTTAAGAGTGAATGAGACAGGGGTGGGGGAAGTGGTCGAAATTTGCAAGGCAGGGAGCTGACACAGTGTCAGCTCCAAAAATCCACTCTCTCTGTCTCCCCCACGCTCCCTGTCACACTCCACCCCACCCCCCTCTTTTGAAAAGCACGTTGCAGCCACTTGAACACTGGGATAGCTGCCCACAATGCACCACTCCCAATACCGCTGCAAATGCTGCAAATGTGGCCACATTGCAGCGCTGGTAGCTGTCAGTGTGGCCACACTGCAGCGCTTTCCCTACACAGCTGTACAAAGACAGCTTTGACTCCCAGCGCTGTTCAGCTGTAAGTGTAGCCAAACCCTTGACAAAAGGGAAAAAAAATTGTTTCTCCAGGTAGGGTTTGTAATTTTCCCATTATTGGTAGAAAACACTTCTCACTTCTCTGACTGCTACAAAAATATGTCCTTCACGTAAGAACATAATAACGACCATTCTGGGCCAGACTAATGGTCCATCTACTCCAGTATCCTGTCTTCTGACAATGGCTAGTGCCAGATGCTTCACAGGAATGAGCAGAACAGGGCAATTTATCGAGTGAGCCATCCTGTCATCCAGTCCAAGCATCTGGTGACTTCCAAAGTAATTGGCAGGAACAGAGTTGCAAAACGCCTCTAAGAAAACATAAAACCCTCCAAGTTCCGCAAACTAAATTTAATAACAATTCCACTTCTTAGGCTCATTATCACTGTTACTACAGTTGGCATAGTTAACCCTTAAATACTAAGGGCTCCATCCTGCAAGCAACACTATGTGAGTGGACTTCTGCCCTGGCATGCAGCCCAGTGTCACAAATGGGACTTCTCCTGGGTGCAGGGGCACACTCACGCAGAGCTCATTGCAGGAATGGGGCCTAATGGTTAACTGTGGTCTCCCCGAGTTAATGTGCTACCTTGGGGCAGGAAACCCATCCCCTGCAGGAGGCAGGTGTAATTTGATTCAGAATGCTGGGCAACAGTGATCAAAGTGCTCCGGGCTCTTGAGGGTGCCTGTAGACATTGAGTGAGAGTGCACGCATGGTCCCTGTCTTCTGTACACCCTATGCCAGCCCTCAGGACCACCACTGCAGTGAAGCACCAAGTGAGTGCTGGCTACAGTTGTGCAACTGATGTGGGGACTGTTACAGCTAAGGGTACGTCTACACTGCCCGCCAGATCGGCGGGTAGTGTTCGATTTATCGAGGATTGATTTATCGCGTGTTGTCGGAATGTGATACATCAATCCCCAAATCGACGCCCGTACTCCATCTCGGCAGGAGGAGTGAGCGGAATTGACGGGGGCGCCACGGCAGTTGACTCGCCACCATGAGGACGGCCAGGTAAGTCGAACAAAGATACTTCAACTTCAGCTACGCGAATAGCGTAGCTGAAGTTGCGTATCTTAGTTCGAACCACCCTGCTAGTGTAGTCCAGGCCTAAGTGCCTTTCTCTCAGCAGTCCTAAGCAACTGGGCCTAACCCTTTGCTACATAGGCAGGGAATGTCTCCTCCTCATCTCAGCCTTGTAGAACCATTGTAGAACTCTGAAGAAATGGTCTAAATGGTTTAGGCAGAACTTTAAAACCTTCTCTAAACATATTTACACTGCATTTTATTATTACCCTGGTAAAAGGATCTTATTAATCTACTACTTTATTTTATTTTACTGCCTCTGTACTGTGATTTAGGAGAGTTATAATTGCTCCAAGCAACTGTATA
The DNA here is from genome assembly GCF_007399415.2 of Gopherus evgoodei. Classification (NCBI taxonomy): domain Eukaryota; kingdom Metazoa; phylum Chordata; order Testudines; family Testudinidae; genus Gopherus; species Gopherus evgoodei. The sequence goes on along the minus strand of NC_044324.1, from coordinate 211,048,941 downwards.
AATTTTAAATAGTCCAAGCTTTAGTAACATATATAGGTGGTAGCCATAAAGTATTGGTCATAGACATTTTTCTTTCCTGCCCTTTTTAGACTTGGAAAGTTGGGCACTTAAGTAAATGGGCTGGTTTTCAGGGAGCCTGAGCACTTACACTTCACATTGAAGTTAATAGTATTGGGATTGCTCATGGGGGTGTTAAACTGAATTTTAAAGATCTCTTTTAAAAACGTACTTGATTAATTATAGCTACTGGGCAGTCCATACAGTGCACATCCATTTCTATGATGGCTGAAGGTTAGTTCTCAAGCTTTCACTTAGACAGCATATGGGCCACCAGATGTGTTACGCTTCTCCGTGGTGTTCTGTCCTGAGCCAAATCTGGTGCATTATAAGGTAGGGTACCTGTGGGAGAGGTGTCTGTTGACGCCCTCCAGCCATCATGTTTTAGGTCTTCTGAAGGATCTTTTCCATTCTGCTTTCATTGTGTCAAAGTCAGGGATGATTCTTGCAGGAGTTGGTAAGCATTTGGAACAGATAACTATACTGCCTTAGTGATCGAATGCACTGATATTTCGCAATTCAATGAATATGAAAGAATCTCCCCTAGCAGGAGTCTAGTGTCACATTTTAAAGGATACATGTATTGGGGTTCTCCGGAGACCTCTTCCATTCATTTCCCCAAGAACTCAGTGCAACTCCATTCTTGCCACTCAGATTCCTTTATTTGGAATACAGCAAAGCTACGCTGAGTTTATCAGACTCAAGCACAGGGAGTGGGTAATAGTGTGTACCCCACATCCGAAGTTGCACAAGACTTTACCTTATATATACATGTAACACATGCATTCTTAGCTGTACAGTGCCTCATATGCGTCATGATTGGCTTGGTTACTTTTCAGGAACCAATTCCTGTACAGCATGCTCTGCCGCATTCATGTAGAACCTGGTCTTTACATTCCAAGTTTATCTTGTCCATTGCCCCCTAGCATCAGAGTGTTCCTGCTTATCATCACTAACACAAGCATCCTGATGCCAGCATATACTGCTTGTTAAGCCCCTGTTTACAACTTAACCTCCCATTCACCTTCTCAGTCATGCCCACTAAGAAATGAGACAAGTTACTTACGTTAAGCTAGGTCTACATTGCCATTCCTTTTATGTTCTTATTTTTTATATTAGTGTTCATTTCATTTGTATCCTATTCCAAACTTTGTGCTCTTTCTCAAGTTTACCAACTAGTAACACATACCTAAGACCACAGTAGTTGATCAGTTGAACCACCATTAATACGTACGAACCAGCAGGTGCAAGCTCACCTCTTCTGGTAGAATCCATCAGGGTGTAATCCCACATCAAAGCATCCTTCAGTAATTTAAACTTTGCTTTTAGTTTAATTCTACAACACATAAAAATCCTTCCATTTATCACTACAGGAAATGTAGGTGTGATACAGAATGTAGGCCAATTAAAATAACATTCCCTGGGTCCATACCAAAAGTGATCATCTTCAGCCACCACACCAGCATAGGCAGTTTTTACTTCACCAGTGTCCCACTACCTCAGCTCTACTCTGCAATTTGGAGTCTGTTCCCCCAGAGTAAACCCACATGCTAGCAACTCTGTCTATAAGGCATTAGACATGTGCCGGTGAAAATAGTGGTACAGTTTTGGGGATTTCCATACCTTGTATTGTCTTGCAACATTATTTGAGGCAGGGGAAAAGACTTCTTCCACCCCAGATGAATTGTTGTGCTTTTCACATTGAACTTTATGGTATTGGTCCCTTGTTAATTTTCTTATTCTGTACCAAATTTGTAGAATTTTTTTAACTTTACTGTGGTGATAAAACAGGACAGCCTTGTGTGTTACTTTATATAGCATATATTTCCCATATACTGCATCTGTCATTGTTTTTGCATTTTACCTTTCATGATAGCAAGTTAACTTTATCTTGTATGTTAAAAAAACATTTACAGCAGTATGCTGTCTTCAGACATGTGTGTATATACAGTTGGACTTGCTGGGTATTACATTCATGATGGAGCTGATGTGAAAATGGGTCCTTTATTGTTTGTATAGCCAATGGCTGTAAAACTCAAGAAACAGAGAAGAGCTTTGTGACTGTCTGTAACGTCATTCTCTTTTGAGTAATCCATAATAAACCAAATAACTTCAACAGATTTTCCTCAATGTTGTTTTATAATTCCCATTGCATTTTGGTCATGAGATAGTTTCTACAGTTAGGATGTCATCCAAAATTCAACCAAGTCAGTAGAAGGATTCCCATTGACTTCAGTGAACTTTGGATTCCTAGGGGTCTTATGTGCGCACACGTTGGGTGGCTGAGGTAATTTGGCCTTTGACTTTCTGCTTCACATGCACTTCAAAATGCAGTAAATCCCACAGAACTAAATGCACTGTTTGGAGTAGATTATTGCTTAAACTAAGTGGGTAAAGTCATCCATTTTATGAGGAATGAAAACTGCAGCATGAACGATAGTTCCATTGAATCCCAAAAATATAAGAAACCAGGCTATTCTGCTGAATAATAGATTGGAAAAAATGTACTTCAAAATTAATCTAGTTATTCTTATGAAAGAAAATCTAACAAGGGTAAGTAAATAGCAGCTATCTCTGGAGTAAATTGTAAGTTATCAAAATGGTGATTATACATCTTAAACTATTTGATCTATATGTGCATTTGGTGGTTCTCAATTTAAAATAAAGAGAATTAGAACGTTTATAGCATTATCCTTTCTCCACTGCATAATGCTATTGGTGCTTTTGGTTTCACCACAAATAAAGTGATTATGATACGTCTCCCAAATGCGGCTCCTACAATGGAGCATTCTATTCTAAAATAATATATGAAACCTGAAATTGTCATAGCACATCCAGCTTTATCTTTAAGCATTAAAGTAACCACTTGGCAATAATCTAATGTTTAAGATACAATTGAGACATTTGGAAAAGAAGCCTTCACATCAATAAAACAATCCAGAATTAAGTCTCTAATCTGAGTTTGAGAACTCATAACAGAGCTTCCATTTGGTGAAGATGGCAATCAAGAGACATACTTCAGAATGGGACTTTATATCAAAATGACAATTTAATGACTTTTTTTACAGTTAAAGGGGATTTATAATCTCCCTGATTATCACAGGAGGAGGTATAATACACTGAGATTATATTTGCCTAATAAGTACTAACACACTTTTACAGGCTTCTCTCTTGACTTCCTCGCTTTCTAAAATCAACATTGTCTCACACATGCAGTCTAAATCTTATTAAAAAAAACTGTCAGGGATTGTTTCCAAAAGTCTAAATTATGAATACATTCAATAGGAAGAAGTTATTAACCCAGCATTTGCTGTCAAATGATTGAAAAGATCATTGAACTTCTCAGATTTAAGATTAATACAGGTTAAAATATTGGATTGTTACAATTGGTCAGTGATGGATGTTGGGAGGAGATTTAATGTTGAAGACACATTGTGATAGTCACCATTTGTAAAGGCAAGTTATTGATATAGTAACTAAAGCATCAGAGTTTCTTGTGCTTTTTTCTTCAAAAAGTATTTTTTACATGATTTTAGAGAAATACAAAATATTTCAAAGACTAGAAAGAAGTAGGTTTGCTTTTGCCATGTTATGTGCTACACGTAAGCTGCTTTGAATAAGGCAAAAAACAACTTTTCACATTTGGGTGTTTTTGTTTTTTTTAATTCCCTCTGTTCCCTTCCAACTGGGAGCCCACATCTACAGATCTGTGAATCCTGCCTTAATTCACCCTTCATTGATAGGAGTGTGTGAATGTCACCTATAAAATATACTCCATGAGCTACTATATATATTGCATCCTTAATGCTGCCACACTGGTTTATTATATTTATTTACCATTAATTGTTTGCATTATTACAGTACCTAGGAGCCCTTGCTATGAATCACATTAGGTGCTATATAAACACATCTCCATATTGCTAAAATAATTTGATGCTCACAGCTGATCATTAATGTTCAGGCTAGCATTTTGTGGCGGCAACGTCACATGATGTTGTAGCCTCAACAGAAAACCTTTTGCTCCTTTTCCCATGTATTCATCTGCCTTGTGGTAAGCAGGCCACAGTCAGGGATCACAAACTTCTTGTGCTAGATGTCATACACACCTGTAGAGAAACAATGGTTCCCTCCCCAAACAGCATGCAGCCTTAGGCCCAGAATCTGCAAACGCTTATGCATATGGCTTGACTTTAATCATATGAATAGTTCCATCAACTTCAAGTTAAGCATGTGTGTTAGTGTTTGAAGTTTCAGGCTTATGTACTGCCACTTTTTAGGCTTATTAATAAAAATTCAGATGATAAATTAATAAGTAGGAACTAGAGTAAAAATAGAAGCAATGTGATTATTTGTAAATGCTCCTAGGTGTTGTGAAAAGTGTACTTAAAGTTTTGATCAAAAGCAAAATTTCAACATGAATGTGAATAGCGAGTTATAACAATTGAGGGCAATTCTCATATTTATCCGAGGTAGCTACGGCAGTTACTGTGTGGTTTCTGTTATTGGCTGAGAAAGTCTTACAACACTTTCAGCTAAATAAGAGAAATCTCGGCAATGGGTAACTACTGATGTCGTGCATTTGTGGCAAAACTGCATTTTGAAAGGTATAATGAAAGATTTATAAACTGGAGTTTTTACTTTATTGTGAAAGTTATTGCTCCTGCTGTTGAAAATCATCACCAGTGACAAATTCTATGGCTTTGGGAAACTCATTTTCCATCAAGACCATAACAGGGTTCAAAAAAGAACTAGATAGATAAGTTCATGGAGGATAGGTCCATCAATGGCTGTTAGCCAGGATGGGCAGGAATGGTATCCATAGCCTCTGTTTGCCAGAAGCTGGGACTGAGTGACGGGATGGATCACTTGATGATTACCTGTTCTGTTCATTCCCTCTGGCGCACCTAGCACTGGCCACTGTCAGAAGACAGGATACTGGGCTAGATGGACCCTGGTCCAGTAGGGCCATTCTTACGTTCTTATGTTCAATTTAAAACCCATGTGGCTAAAAACACATCTCTACACCGATATAACGCGACCTGATATAACATGGGTTCGCATAAAACGTAGTAAAGCAGCGCTCCGACAGATCAGCGTGTCAGCTCCCAGCCGCGGCGCTCTGCTTCCCGCTGCCAGTGAGTGCAGGGAGGTTGTGGAAAGGACGCCCACTATACTCACCTGCAGCGAGAAGCAGAGCGCCGCAGCTGAGAGCTGGCAGAGTGGAGCGGGCTTGGGCTGGGCTGCTCTGCTTCCCCGCCACTGCCAGTGAGTGCCTGTCAGGGAGCAGGAGTGTGTGGATAAGGGTCGGGGCAGTCAGGGGACAGGGAGCAGGGGGGTCGGGTAGGGGGTGGGGTCCTGGGGGTGATTAGGGATGGGAGTCTCTGGAGGGGGTGGTCAGGGGACAAGGAGCAGGGGGGCCAAAGCAAGTTCGATATAACGCGGTCACACCTATAGTGCGGTAAGATTTTTTGGCTCCAGAGGACAGTGTTATGTCAGGGTAGAGGTGTATCAGAAAGGGGTGTGTGTGTGTGTATTAGGGTGACCAGATGTCCCAATATTATCAGGACTGTCCCAATATTAGGGGCTTTCTATTATATATGCAACTATACCCAGCTCTGTAGTCCAGATTTTTCACATTTACTACCTAGTCACCTTAGTGTGTGCATGCATGTGTGTGTCAGAGAGAGAAAGAGAGAGAATCTAGGGCTAATGGGTAGGAATCAGAATTATAGATGAACAAACTAAAGTAATACTTCCCATGTGTAGGCCTCCCACATTAGGTAACTGTGATGATGTGCCCCTGTTAAATGCATTCATAGCAGAGTCCCACAGGGATATGGGTTTTGGTCTAATGCTGTTCAATCTTATCGATCATCTGGAAGAAACTAGAAAATCATTTCTGGTAAAATTTGCAAATGACACATGAATTGGTGGAGTGGTAAATAGTGATGGGGATGGGTCAATTATACAGACTGATCTGGATTACTTGGTGAACACGTGAACAGCATGAGTGTTAATACAGTCAAATGCAAAGTCATACACAGAAAGTAGATCACATTTGCAACATGTGGGGGACTGTATCCTAGAATGCAGTGTCAGTGAAAAGGATTTAAGGGTAATTGTAGATAACTGATGGAACGTGAGCTCCCAATGTGATGCTGTAGCTAAGAGAGAATGCGATTCTTGAATATATATGCAAAGGATTATCCAGTAGCGGTAGGGAGGTAGTATTACCTCAATGCAGCATTAGTAAGACCATTAGTGTAATATTTTGTCCAGTTCTGGCCACCATAACTTTGAAAAGGATGTTGGAAAATTGGAAAGGATTCAGAAAAGAGCTATAATAATGATTTAAGGTCTAGAAAACATGTCTTATAACGAGATTTAAAAATTTCTGTTTACCGTATATACTTGATCATAAGCTGGTTCGTTTATAAGCTGACACTCTCCCCCCCCCCTCCGGTGGATAAGTAAAAATGGAACATTTTTATGATCCATTCATAAAGCGACCCTATGATTCAGGGGTCAGCAAACTTTGGCTCCCGGGCCATCAGGATAAGCCGCTGGTTGGCCAAGATGGTTTGTTTACGTCGAATGTCCGCAGGCATGGAGGTAAACCTAAGTAAACAAAATGTCTCGGCGCACCAGCTGCTAACCCTGACTGGCCAAGACAGCAACTTGTGGGGAAATTTTTGAGGGGGAGAAGCTAGGGGTCAGGGAAGTAACCCCTGTGACCACCCCACACATGACCCCACCCCTAGTACAGGCAGGGCCGGCACTTCCATTGAGGCGAACTAGGCAATCGCCTAGGGCGCCAGGATTATTTGGGGGGCGGCATTTTGCCGGGGGAGCAGCAGGCGGCTTCGGTGGACCTGCTGCAGTCGTGCCTGCGGAGGATCTATTGATCCGCGGCTCCAGTGGAGCTGCCGCAGTCATGCCTGCGGACAGTCCGCTGGTCTCGCGTGGCTCCGGTGGACCTCCCGCAGGCACGGCTGCGGCAGCTCCACTGGAGCTGCGGACCAACGGACCCTCTGCAGAAATGGCTGCGGCAGCTCCACCAGAGCCGCGGGAGCGGCGCGCGGGGCGGCGAAATGGCAGTGGCCTAGGGCGCGAAAAACTCTAGCGCTGGTCCTGAGTACAGGACCCCCACACTCTCTGCTTCCCATCCCTTCCCACGTTATCTGGGGAAGACCAGGGGAGGATGCCTCTGGCCTGGCTGGACCTGCTCCGGCAGGCTAGGCAGAGCAGCCGCAGCCTGCTCCGATGGGCCAGACCAGGTGGCGCAGCTGCAGCATGTTCCAGCGGGCTGGGTTGGGTGGTACAGCCACAGCATATTCCAGTAGGCTGGGCCGGGCGGCGCGGCCGCAATGTGCTCCAGCGAGCAGGCCAGGCGGCACGGCCACAGCCTGCTCTAGGGGGCAAGGCTGAGCGGCATGGTTGCAGCCTGCCAGCCCCGGAGCTGCAGCTGCTTCGGAGGCTGCGGGAAGAGCAGCATGGCCAGAAGAGGAGAGACTCTGGCCCCCCCTCTTCCCTTCTGGTTCTGCTGCCTGGGCTGCCTCTCCCTGCTCTCTCTTTTGGGGAGAGAGGCTGTGTGCCACCTCTCCCTCTCTATACCCGTTCATAAGCCGACCCCCTTCTCTGGTGCTTTCCTTTTTTTTACTAAAAAATATTGGCTTATGAATGAGTATATACGGTACTTTGTTTATCCAAGATAAGGTTAATAGGGGACTTGGTCAGAGTCTACTAGTACCTACAAGGGAAGAGATTTCTGAAAAGAGCAAAATCAGAGCCAATGGTTGGAAGCTGAAGCTGGAAAAACACAGAGTAGAAATACAGCACACATTTTGAACAGGAAGGGTAATTAATCTTTGGAACCACTTACCTATTGGGCGTGGTGGATTTTGTGTCATTTGAAGTCTTTAAAACAAGACAGGATCTCATTCTAAAGGATATGCACTAGCTCAACCAGAAGTTCTGGTTTGAGGCAGAAATTACTGGTAAAATTCTGTGGCCTGTATTGTGCAGGAAGTCACACTAGATGGTCATAATCTTCTGGCCTTAAAAATCTATGAATCTACCAAAGCAATAATGTTTGTCTATTTTCCCACATCACTCTGTTGTCTCACTTCTTCCTTATCTGCTTCTTAAGAGCGGAACTGTAATAATGTGTACTTCAATAATGCCAGGATTTCACCAGGAATGTTTTATTTCGAATTTATGAAAACAAATATTGTCTTTGGAATAGATCAGGTTGTACAAAATGGCAGACACTTTCAAAACATTTCACATTGATAAATTTTAGACTCCCCTAAAACGTCTAAACTCTTCTCTCTCCCTTTTCAGATTACATAAACTGTAACCCGTGCAATACTCTAGTATAATCTGTATATTTTTTTCAGAAACAAAATATAAATATCTACAGCAAAGTTAACCTAATGTATTTTGGATTAGGTTCTGTCTCCCTCTCACTTATGGTTGTGAAAGAGTGCTTTTGTTTTAGTAGGAAAATAAATAATTACTGATTCATTTGTCCTTCCTTTCTATGAATACAGAGGGCTTGGTACATTTGGTTTAAGGGAAACTTTGGCTAACATATTGGCAGCACATCAGTGCTAATAAATTTGGATCATGGCTCCTTTAAAATAAAATTTCTGTGGTTGAGTATGGATTCCATACTCCCATCAACATTTGTAAGAGTTCCATAGTTATGTGTCCACCCTGTGGAACAGTATTGTTGTGACAGAGGACACAATTCACCATTGTCCTACAACTTGTATAGTCATTTGCACCAGCACAAAGTGGGTGCAAAAGGCTCTCAGATCAGAATGGTAGCATTCGATACCCAATTTTCACTGGTGTAAATGACTACCCGGCACGCAGGTTGACAGTGAATTGGGTCCAGAAGGGGGTACGTCATATAGGTTAGGAGCACCTTTTCCTTGGATACCGACCAAATGTGTCAGGCTCTAACTCACTGGAAGCTGACAGAATCTTTTGAACAGTTTTAGCAACTTATATTGCCTCTTGCCTTTTGATTTTTTGGGTATGTCATTTTTGTAGCGTGAGATGACTGAACATTGATTAAGAAAAAAATGCAAATTTAGCTTTAGTTTCAGGTCCCTCATTATGGCTGACTCTTTGATTTATTTTGTAAGATCTTCATCAAATAGTTCCTTCTGAGGGTCAGCATCTGTTTCAGGACAGAAGTCCCTTCAGTCATTTTTGCTTGTGCAACAAAGCAGCAAAGAGCTTTGGGAAATCTACCCAACATGCTATACAGCCATGTGATATGGAGTGTGTTGAAAAGTGCGTTACAGGAATACCTTTAGATACAAGCCAGAGGAAAGAGGTAAGGCACATAAAAATAAGAAAGAAAAAGCAGCTTTGGAAAGACAAATGATGTCTGATTACAACTGGAGATGAATACTGCAGGCTAATGTGAGCAATCAGCAAGTTTCTGAAGAATATGCTGATGTCTGCAGAGAAAATGCAGGGATAGAAGGATAGACTGGGAGTTTACAGATAAACACATGAGCCTGAAGAATTATTATCATTATTATTAGAAAATCCTTGGCATTCTAACTATATTTTGTTAACCAAGAAAAATTTAGGATTATGTTGTCACAGCAAATTACCCTTTCTGTAATAAATACATTCAGTGTTAGTTATGGGTTTTTTCTTCATGTATGATATGTCACATTAGTTCACATCAGTGTGACAGTCCTAAAGCAATATGAATACTTAAAAGTCTGACATAAAGTATTATAAAAAAATCAACCTAACTGCAATAATTAATCTTTTTCATTTTCATCAGGATTTAAGGGGCTAATGGCAATTTTATTTAAAAACAAATTCTTTTTATAAGCTGTTAAACTTCTCTCTATATATTCAAGCCTAGAGCTGACTATTATTCATCTTTTCACATCAGTCTAGGAACCTACCTTGGGCACTAACGCATGGAATTATGCTTTTATATTAAATACATCTCATTCTGCAGGCTTCCTGGTGTGTCTTTGGAAGGAGGTATCTTTTACATATCTCACCACCACCACCACCACCACCACCCTCCTCCCCGCAGATACCTTATTTAGTTGAAAATGTTTTTCTTTGAAATCAGTGGGGTTAGGTGTCTGACCTGCTAAGACACTTTGGTAAATCCCAGTAATATCTTTATCTGTAGGTGTATCTGCATATTTAGGTGCCTAATTACTTCTGAAAATTTGTCCCGGAGAGATTGTGTCTTGCCCAAAGTCACATAGGAAGTCAGTGGCAGAAATGGGAACTAAACCTAGATCTCTTGAATCCCAGTCCAGCAATTTAACATTAAGTCCAGCCTTCCTCTCATTAGTTCAGGATTTAAAAAGCTTTATTAATTTAAAGGCGAACTAAAATGCTTCTTACAAGCCAAGACCTGCTTTCAGAGCTCTGTGGTTCCTGCCACAATTACTGATGACACCATCATAACAGCCAATGCAGCTCCTTTAACTGGTGCAAGAAAAACACAGGTTCTTGAGCTCAAGTCTTATCAAGTAAAGCAGAAAGTAGTTGTTTACCATGATGTTATGTTTTAAGCTCTATCATTTTGAAGTTTACACATGTAACCGAACAGAGACCATTTCTGCCACTTTCTCATGTTGAGTCGTACTTAGTCATGTGTGCAGACCCATTGAAGTCTATGGGACAGTTGGCATGCATTAATACCTTGTGTCTAATGGTAGAGAATCCCTGGAGAAACTCAGAGATCCCTAGCAATCTCATTACAAGAATAAAAGACTTTAAACAGTCTGTCATATTACTTAATATCCAGGGTATAGTGCAAGTCTGAAATCCATAAACTGGGTATCAGGAATAACTCAGCAGCCTGCAAGATTGGGCCCACTTTTCTTCTTTAATACTTCAATTTGCAAGTGAATAGAGATTTTCATTAGCCTATGGACAGCTAGAAAGAAATGAATGGCTCAAACTAAAGTCATTATTAAGTACTTTGGTCCTTTAACTTCAGCTGGAGAGACGACTGAAAAAGGTGATGTCCTAATTAAGAACTTTTTGACTGTTTTGGCACTGGGAGATGTTTCAGAGATTATGGGTTAAATTAAATTCTGCATAGAGGGTCAGCACCACACCTACCCACCACCACTTAAGTTCCATTGAAGACCTTAAAATAGGGATGAATTTCACTCTGAGTCCTTCAGAGGTTTTTCAGAATTTATTGCTAGAATTTATGGGGACAGGCCTCTCCTGCACCCGTGGGAAGGTCTATAAATTGAGGGAGAGAATATGCTGAGATGAGGTGTATGTTTCCGGTGTTAATGGAGAATGAGTATTTGACAGCTAGTATGTATTTTTTCATTACATACTGTACAAGAAAAGGAATGTTTAAACGTAAGACTCGTTTGTAGGATCTGCTTTCAAATAGTTATAGAATATTTCATTTAAGTAGGAACTTTTCTAGAGATTTGAAATAACCTTTCGCCGCCTAGATCTGAAAGAAACTTTTCCCCCCTAATTACATGGTAAAATAAATTGCATTAGATGATCATTGATAAACACATTAACATGACGTCCTTTAAGGCCCCAATCTTCTAGTGGGATTGGTTCATACAAAATCTCGAAGTCTCAATTACTGTACTTTTTTTTTTCTTGCGTTTAACAAAAAAGTTACATGACTATTGTTGGCAACTCACTTTCCTGAACACGTGTTTCAACATCTCCACCCTCTGTAAATTCATATCAACAGCTGCCACTTCTAAAGCAAACATAAATATATAAATAATTAGAATGTAGCACTGACGGATACAGAAAATCTTATCCTAGTCCACAGTATACATTTATTGATGAGTCCTTTTAGGTTGTCCAGACTCACCTTTGTTAAGTAGGAAGGAAAAGATCTTCTTTCTCTTTAAGTCATATACCTGTTGTCTATAATCATTCCAGACAGCAGTGTGGTTCTATCCATAAGAAGGAACAGGCCATTTTAAACTGTGCACTTTCTTTTTTATTTGTTTATCCTCCTTCCAGTTCCCTTTTATGTACACACCCTATGCGTTCTACATTAGCTAAGACTTTGGCATTTGCCAGGGCTACAGATAACCTACAGTCCTATACTGGAAAGATGAATTCAACTGAACAACAAGAGTTTTTGTTGGTGTGTTTGTTTTAAAAAACACACACTTTAAAAAAAAAACATGCTATATGCAAGACGGGAAGAATTTTAAAGGGATATAAAGCTTTGATGTTTGCTCTTGAAGTCAAGGTGAAAAGCAGAGCCACACAAGTATGTGAATCCCACTAAATTAAGTCAGGGGGTTCGATTCTTATCTCAGTTTAGTGATAGCTCAGTATAACTCCATTGACTTAGTGGATTGATCCTGATTTAAATCAATAAAGGGAGATCAGAATTTAAAAGCAAAATAAGAATGTTGTACCTACAAATAAAACATATGCAAAAAATGCTTTAAAACATTTAAAATCGGCAACAAGAAAAAACTCCCTAATTAGAACATTGATTAAATTCACAAAATACATTAGCTATCCTCTCCACATGGTTTCACCACTCCATTTGCTTACAATTTCTTTTCTAAATTGCATTACCCAATGGCACCACTAAGTCTATTAGCATTAAAATGTGATTTTAAAAATCCAGTAAAAAACTTATAGCCAACTTAAAAAAAAATGAGTACTAATATAATAGTCCTCTAGTTTTGCATACTCTGGTGGGAGATAATAGACCTTGATGCTGTTATGCATCCTTGTTTTCAGCTAAGGATGCATAACTCGTATTGAATTTTCATGATTATTTCCCATTAGAGCCTGCAATGGTAGGGACAGTTTCTTGAATAAGACACTTACCTAGAAATCTCTTCTTCTATGAAGCACATTTAGTAATAACATTTTAGTTTTGTGTATCATACATTTTTGCAAACATCCAGCAATATAAATGAGATTGTACACTTCTGGACTCCCCAGTACAAGTGAAATACTAGTCACATACGTCAGTCTACTCGTTCAGGACCATGCAATGATCTGTACGGTACTGCTGATAACTCAAGTAATAATTACCAGCAGTGGTTACTCAGCTGCATTGCTATAGGCATTCTGATTAAATGTGCCTTTAGCTTGGAACGTATGTGTGAAAATCGTTGTTAATTTTTTGTCCTATTTGCCATAGGCAATATGCCACTAACCTGTGAATGGATGGACTGAGAGAGTCAATTACATTTCCTTACTTCTCTCTAATGAAGACAGACAGGCTGAATGTGAAGGGATTTATCTGTCTTATTTTCTAACTGGGAGCCAATGCTACAGTTCGTTTTATTCGACAAACGATATTAAATCCTTGTTCTGGGGTTGAGCAAATTCTTATGTTAGACTCATAGACTCATAGGTCAGAAGGGACCAATATGATCATCTAGTCTGACCTCCTGCACAAGGCAGGCCACAGAACCCTACCCATCCACTTTTATAACAACCCCTAACCCAGGACTGAGTTATTGAAATCCTCAAAACTGGTTTGAAGACCTCAAACTGCAGAGAATCCACCAGCAAGCGACCCATGCCCCACGCTGCAGAGGAAGGCGAAAAACCTCCAGGGCCCCTGCCAATCCGCCCTGGAGGAAAATTCCTTCCCGACCCCAAATATGGCGATCAGCTAAACCCTGAGCATGTGGGCAAGACTCACCCGCCAGCACCCAAGAAGGAATACTCTGCAGTAACTCAGTTCCCATCCCATCCCATCCAACATCTCCCCGCACACCACTGAGCAGACTTATCTGGTGATAATCCAAGATCAATTGCCCAAATTAAACTATCCCATCATAACATCCCCTCCATATACTTATCAAGTTTAGTCTTGAAGCCAGATAAGTCTTTTGCCCCCACTACTTCCCTCGGAAGGCTGTTCCAAAACTTCACTCCCCTAATGGTTAGAAACCTTCGTCTAATTTCAAGTCTAAACTTCCTAATATCCAGTTTGTACCCATTCGTCCTCGTGCCTACATTAGTATTAAACTTAAATAATTCCTCTACCTCCCTAACGTTAACCCCCCTGATATATTTATATAGAGCAAGCATATCCCCCCGCAGCCTTCTTTTGGCCAGGCTAAACAAGCCAAGCTCTTTGAGTCTCCTTTCATAAGGCAGGTTTTCCATTCCTTGGATCATCCTAGTAGCCCGTCTCTGGACCTGTTCCAGTTTGAATTCATCCTTCTTGAACATGGGACACCAGAACTGCACACAATATTCCAGATGGGGTCTCACCAGCGCCTTATATAACGGTACTAACACCTCCTTATCCTTGCTGGAAATACCTCGCCTAATGCATCCTAAAATCGCATTTGCTTTTTTAACAGCCATATCACGTTGGCGGCTCATAGTCATCCTGCTATCGACCAATACCCCAAGGTCCTTCTCCTCCTCCGTCGCTTCCAACTGATGCGTCCCCAACGTATATCTAAAATTCTTATTATTAATCCCTAAGTGCATGACCTTGCACTTTTCACTATTGTATTTCATCCTATTACTCTTACTCCAGTTTACAAGGTGGTTCAGATCTTCCTGAATAGTATCCTTGTCCTTCTCCATGTTAGCAATACCCCCCAACTTCGTGTCATCCGCAAACTTTATTAGCACATTCCCCCTCTTTGTGCCAAGGTCGGTAATAAAAAGGTTAAATAAGATCGGTCCCAAAACCGATCCTTGAGGGACTCCACTAGTAACCTCCTTCCAGCCTGACAGTTCACCCTTCAAGACGACCCGTTGGAGTCTCCCCTTTAACCAGTTCCTTATTCACCTTACAACTTTCATATTCATCCCCATCTTTTCCAATTTAACTAACAGTTCCCCATGTGGAACCGTGTCAAACGCCTTACTGAAAGTGAATGAAGAATTCATGTTTCAGCAGGGAAAAGGAAGAATTAAGTAACTGTAGCTATAGAAAGACATACAATTAAAAAACATTGTTTAAAAAAGTACATTCCTGTAGTTCTGCTATCTAGAGAGGGGATGTGACCCTGTATGGCTGGGACAGCCCTCACTGAAAATGCTGTAAAAAGGAGAGCAGATTCTCCCAAAGGCTAGTGGTTAACACTGAAGTTAGACTCATCAGCAAGTCACAAACTGTTCTCCTGATCCCCTACAGTGGTTATCAAGAAGGGAGGGAAAAAAACAAAAAACAAAGAAATCACACAGCCCCGTTTACTGCATTCCAGTTCTCTGACTCCTAATCAGCACAGAGGTCCAGTACAGTGAGAAGTTATTTAAAAAACTCTGTTCACTTACAAAATGTTCTTCTGACCCCAAAGGGCCAGGCACATTAGTAGGCCAATATTCGTTTGAATCTTATGTATGCTGCCAGCCAATCTTTTAGTGTCTAAAACTTCAAAGTCCATATATCAGATTCTTAGCAGTATTGATGAGTTTGCTGGCTTGAAAGTCCCTCCTGAACACATCCACAGCTTGCATGGGTCATTCAGTCCTTTGTTAAGAGCTTCGTTTGTAGAAAAGTTACTCTGGAGCAATGTTTCCCAAACTTGGGATGAGGCTTGGGTAGGGAAAGCCCCTGGTGGGCCGAGCCAGTTTGTGTACCTGATGCATCCGCAGGTCCAGCCAACTGCGGCTCCCACTGGCAGTGGTTTGCTGCTCCAGGCTAATGGGAGCTGCTGGAAGCAGCGAGGGCTGAGGGATGTATGGGGGTATGGGGTGCAGGCTCTGGGAGGGAGTTCGGGTGCAGGAGGGGGCTCAGGGCTGGGGTTGGGGAACAGGAGGGGGTGAGGGGTGCAGGCTTCAGGAGCGGGTTCAGACCTGGGACGGAGGTTGGGGTGCAGGAGGATGTTCGGGGTGTGGGCTCCAGCTGGGCGGCGCTTACCTCACGTGGCTCCCAATCTGCAGCACAGCAGGGCTAAGGCAGGCTCCCTGCCTGCCCTGGCTCTGTACTGCTCCCAGAAGCAGCCGGCATTTCTGGCTCCTAGGCACAGAGACAGCCAGGTGGCTCTGAGGGGTGCACACTGTCTGCACTCACAGGTGCTGCCTCCACAGCTCCCATTGGTTGCGGTTCATGTGCCTGTGCCTAGGGGCTGCATGGACATGCCGGCCATTTCCGGGAGCCGCATGGAGCCAGGGCAGGCAGGGAGCCTTTTTTAGCCCTGCTGCACCGCCGACTGGACTTTTAATGGCCCAGTAAGCGGTGCTGACCAGAGCCTCCAGGGTCCCTTTTGGACCGGGTGTTCCGGTCGAAAACCAGACACCTGACAACTCTATAACTGAGGGAGGGGGGAGAGATTTGAGAAAGCTTCATCAGCAAGCACTGAATTTAGATCGATTACTTTGAAGTGGGTATTTCTAGTTCATCACTTTGTGCCAGGAGTTCTGAATCATAGGCTAAGAGCACATAGTCTTAATTTAGCTTAGCTCTGACTTTAATTTGACAACATTATATTTTTATAAAGAGAGAGGACTTTTTCACAGGGAATGGGAGATTCTTTTGTTTTTTTAAATCTAAGACTTCTCCTTGGGTTGCCATAGTTTTTATTCTGTGCCTTGCAGCCATCCTATTAGAAATGCATAATTGATGGAACTGTATACTCTCAGATAGGAAGAAGCCTAGGTATTGTTCTAAATCAATGTACTCAGAGTTAACTAGGATTTCCACTTATCCCTTGTTTTACAGGATCATGACATCAGTTCTTACTTGATGTCCATTATTTCAGACAAATGTTGATGTACGGTACAAGGGTGGATAAAATCAGTTCTCCTCGGTGCCAGATTCACAAAAAGCAGTTACTCTGGCTCTGTGGGAATAGTGCACCTTCCCTAGAGTTACTGTGCTACAAGCTGCAACTTTCTTTTCTGCTGCTCCCAAACTTGGAAACTAAACTAAGCACATCTGTTAATGCCATTACCCATACTAGTTCCCAGTGGAAGAATTGTGCATTGTGATTTCAATCACAGCCAGTGTCTGCTTGGTTTTATATTTACATACTTTTAAAATCCCCCACTCCATTAGAATGATCCATTAATAACTATCAGATTACGATAAGCTGATTTATGTGTTTGCATGTTTTGCCTGTTAAGAAAACATGGCCAAGTAATGTAGGTCCCAGAATTTGATTAACATTGGAGTTTATAATTTTATAGGGAATTCTGTATTATAAATAAGTATTCTTTTACCAATATGCTGTGGAGGTGCATGACAGAGTGCAGGGAGTAAACAGGTGAGCCTACACTCTGATCACTCTGACACTAATTAGCTTCCCCAGAGAGGTCTGATTGGGGAATGAAATGTAATTAGCTAATGAGGATACCAGGCTGGGTGAGCTAAAGTATTAATTAGCCCATCAGCTGAGGATTCATACAAAGGCACAGAAAGGAAGTGCAAGAGAGAGGAGAAGGCCTAGCTGAGCCAGAGAAATCTCCAGCAGGGAAGGTCTCTTCTCCTCTTGGGCTCTGGGAGAAGGGCTGAGGATACAAGGAACATTGTCAATAGCGTTGCTACACAAAACTGCAAAGATGTTCGTGGAGGGAACATAAACAACACAGTGTGGATATACAACCAGGGGAGTCTGAGCACATTTCCGTGATAGCAGAGAGCAGAGACCAAGTGTCATCCTGTAACATGGTGCATCGCCTCCAGCTCTGTTTCCTGTTGTGTGAATAGGATTTGTGTAGATAGGTACAGGGATTTTTCAGACTGATATTTTTCAAATAAAACATCCGCCAGCCTGGCACTGAGAGTATTTTTTTAAAAAAACCTAAGCAAACAGCAAGATCTTGTTCTGTCCTCCATCAGAGAGCAGGCCCATAAAAACAAAGGAAGTGCCATGGTTCCACTGTGCTGGGGAATAGACAAGCTATGGGACGGTGATGTGGGAATTCAGCAGTACTCCATGGTAGCTCTTTTCATGGCAAAAGAGAAAATATCTGGGGTTTGGTGTGCAGGGATAAGATGTGGGAGCGAAGAGAGCATGACTTGTGAATCCATGGCCCATGACTTAGCAGATCCATTCACTCAAACTCCCTCAGAGAGGGGGAGCTCCTGGGCTGAGGCTGCTGCTTTCAACTTGGAGGTTGCTCTACATCTTGGTCCCTGGGAGGATTCTGACTCCTCAGAGAACTCTAATTAAAGCCCTTTTAGCAGGCTTTATACAGGAGTGAAGGATTTGGCTTATAATTGGGGCCCAATCTTGCAAGGTGTTGGGCACCTCCTGTGACGTTCTGGTTGTGCTCAATTCTTTCTTACTTTAATGGGCATTCAGAGCACTCAGCATCTTGCAGTAGGCACTCAGGCTATGCAAACAAAAGTTTATTGTGTCAGTGTTCAACCAGTGATTTCAGAGGAGCAATGCCAATTTACACCCGTTAAAGACTTGGCCTGTTTTTTCAACAATGTCATCTTATGGGCCAAATGCCTCATTCATGTGAATGGTGATGTGAGTAACACATCCATGATGAAAGTGAAAAAGTAATGTAATTTGCAGTGATTAGGGACTAGGCATTTGAAAGATAATATAATGTATATATAATTTACAGGTATCAGTATTTATTCTGTGGGGTCCAGTTCGGCTCTCCTGACTCCCACTGAAGTTCCCAAGATTTGGTTCTGGAGATATAGTGCAGGCATAAGCTAAAAGGGGAAGAACTGCTTTATTTTACAGCCTCCCATTAACACTGCTCTACAGCTAAAGTGCTTCTGAAATAAATGTAGTCCAACTTTACTAATTCTGGGTCACTGAGAACAAAAATGATGCTTAAAATTGTTGATTGGCTCTAGTTTTCAAGAAATGCTATTGGGTCAGTATATACGACCCTTGACTTGGGAATGGCGGAAGATAAGTGAGTTATAAAGGGAAGAGATCTCAATTTAAACCAGAAATGACTAAAATACATCTTTGACTGGATCTATGAATAAATCTATGACTGGGTTTGCACAGTAGTTGCTTTTGAGGCAAAACAATGAATGATGCAATCTGAAGCTGGTATTGTGTCATACATGATATGAATTGCATCATGTTGTTCCTAGAAGTCATGGATGATGCAATCATAACGAAGCTTACATCACTCTGCTGATCAAATTGCTCTATATCAGCTCTAGAAATCTAGAAAGAGTGTCGTGCTCTCTTATTTGTCAGTGTTTCATTTTGCAAAGGGACACATTTCTGTTTAGCCAAAGTGAGCAGAGATGCCTGGTTCTTGTGTGAACAGTGCAGATAACTCCTGCTATGTTTGTGGTGAAGTGACTTTTGCATCACAAAAGCGCAGTATAACCACTATGGTTAAGAAAGCCTATCACCTTTATTTTGGCTGCCAAATTGGAGATCAGGACAAGAGGTGGGCCCCACACATATGCTGCAACACTTGTGCAACAAATCTTAGCCAGTGGTTGAACAGGAAAAGGAAATCTATGCCTTTTGCAGTGCCAATGATTTGGAGAGAGCCAACAGATCATACCAGCAATTGTTACTTCTGCATGGTGCCTCCAGTTGGGAAAGGTGTGTCAAAGAAGAAAAAGTGGACTGTGCATTATCCAAACATTCCATCAGCTATACACCCAGTACCCCACGGAGAAGGACTGCCGGTTCCTGATGCACCAGAATCCTTCTCACTTGAGTCAGACGAGGAAGAGGAAGAGGATGAAACTTCTGGTCCTGAACCATCAATGTCACACGACCCACATTTTCTCTCATCCTCCTCCTCTGAACCACACCTCATAACACAAGGTGAACTGAATGACCTTGTCAGGGATTTGGAACTACCTAAGAGTAAGGCAGAGCTGTTGGGCTCCAGACTACAGCAGTGGAATCTCCTGGCAGGCTATCAGGGCAAATGGAGCCCATCAATGCTTGCAGACTATTGCTGGACAGTGACAAGAGATGCTCCATTTAATGAATACAAGAGACAAGCCAAGAAGCGCCGAGTAGACACTGAATAGGACTAAACTATGTACATAATAGTTTTTTGCCTTTTGTTTCATAATAAATTTTATTTATATAACCCTTTTGCTGATTTTTAAAGTGTTACATAAACAGGACAGGTGAAATATTATCATGTAAAGCAATCATAAACACATGAAAAGACCTAGGTTTACAATTTATGATTAAAACTCTACTATCTACACAATATACATAGACATAAAATGTAAAAACTTAAATATCTTAGAAACAGTAGCCAATCAGTTGTTTTAATTGTATATTTGAATTCAGCCCATCAAAATACATCATAAATATCACATTTTATCTCTGAAGCAGACGACTTCTCAAAAATTGTAGACCAGTGTTACTTGTCTTGCTACATCTACTCTTTCTGCTTACAGGGGCTATAAGTTGCACCTTTTTAACGCATCCATTGATTATCGTATCCATGCATATTACACTATTTTGACACTTTCACACATTTTTTTTTTATCACTCAACATCCAGGCCCCGATTCTGGTCTCTTATGCTGTGGTTTACATCAGTATAATTTAAGAACATCACAGGAATTACTCTTGATTTAATCTAGTATCAATAAGATTGAAGTCGAGTCACTGGTATATACACCACCACTTAGATCACAACTGAATTGAGGCTAGATGCATCATGAGACATGCACCTGCTTCCTCCAAGCTGTATTTGGCTGAGTTTTGCCTCTTATGTTTAATTCATATTCCTTATGGGAAAATGTTCAGAGAGCTAACATTTAGAGTCAGAACAGGGTGCCCAGTGCAGCTTGAAGTTTTATAAGCCTGACAGTTTTCCCCCAAACATTTTGGATTTCACAAAATGAATTTGAGTTTTGTGAAAACTTTGCCCCCCCTCAAAAAATCCATGTTTGCTTTCATAAGGATTCCATTAAAACATATTTTTCTGCATAAAAGGAAGACCATACTATGAAAACAATAAAGAAATCATGAAATATATATATATGCCTTACGTGCTTCTTATCCTTCTATTCTGGAACGTAAGTAAAATTTGACCACTGACTATTGACCATTCAGTCTCCCTCTTAACGATGGAAAAGCTGCTATATATTGTCCTGCAAAGTAAAGTACTTTTTATAGCATTCATCATAACATGCACCAAACTAAATATTCAGGAATAATCCAACCAAGATACTCAAGAGAGAAAGTCTGACAATAAAGGTATTGTTTATGATTTCCAGCATAGCCTTACTAGTACATGATGTTGTCTTAATGCATTTTAGTGAAAAACAACTATTTCTATGTGGTTCTACATAGAAACCAGCCCAGGTGTTTGTCAGCAAAGATCAGTATTGGTTTAAGAGGTTGATTATGAAATGCAGACATAGAGGAGTGAAGGCAGGATGATATAATGTACCTGTATAAGGGACTAACCAAGCTGCTATCCTCAGGTTTCATAATTTTAGGTGAGAGAAGAGTAGATTCATAGATTCCAAGGCCAGAAAAGACCACTGGGATCCTCTAGTCTGACTGTCCACGTAACATGGGCCATAGAACTTCTCCAGAATAATTCCTAGCATATTTTTTAGAAAACATCCAATCTTAATTTAAAAATTGTAAATGCTTCCAATGGTTAGTTACCCTCACTGTTAAAAATGTACACCTTATTCCCAGTCTAAATTTGTCTAGCTTCAACTTCCAGCCTCTGGATCATGTTATACCTTTTTCTGCTAGATAGAAGAGCCATTATCAAATATTTGTTCTCTGTGTAGGTATTTATAGATTGGAACCAAGTCACCTCTTAACCTTCTCTTTGTTAAGCTTGATAGATTGAGCTCCGTGAATCTAGTACTGTAAGGCATCAATCATTCTCTTGGCTGTTCTCTGAGCCCTCACCAATTTTTCAACATCCATCTTGAATTATGGAACTAGACATAATATTCCAGCAGTAGTTGCACTGTCGGAGGAGGTATTTTGGGGGCAGGACCTTCCGCCGCCTCTGTCAGGGGTGGCATTTTGGGGGCGGGACCTTCCGCCGCCTAGGGCGCTGAAAAAGCTGACAACAATATATATCAAGTTAGTTTCATAGGCTCTACTTTCCATAAACCCATAATTATATTATTTTCATTTAATTCTTTATTAATCTTTGGTAAAATCAGTCATCAAAGAGCAAAGATTATGAGAGCAAGAACAGTTAGTCCCTGGCATCATATAATATAACTTTACAGGGCACAACCAAGATGGTGTCACAAGATGTGAGAAGTTACTTCCCGACAGACTGTGTACATTGGCCTAGAGGTGTTGTGGCTAATGCAGTGGACTAGAATTTAGGAAATCTGTGTTCCTTTTTTGGTACTGTCACATACTTCTGTATGACTTTAAATCAGTAATCTCTGCTTTGGTTGTTCATCTGTAAAATGGGGAAAACAACCTGGTTTTAGATCTTTTATTTCAAAACGTGGTCCTGCTTCAAGCAGACAATCATGTTCTACATTAGTAAGTAGAGAGGCACTGGGCCACACCTCCTGTGTCATTATAGATCCTCACAAGTGGTTCTTGGATCATGGAAAGAGAGTTTGGACCACCCTCCCTTGGGACACATCTCTTCGTAGATCTTTTTGCCAATCTTCTGCTTGTGGAGCTGAGGAGAGACCATGTTAGCCAGACATACCATTGCAGGAAGGCCTTGGTATATCTGTCTACCAACCCTCCTGATAGCATGAAAATGCTTCTGAAACTGTAGTTATCCATTCATTAGCCACTGTGTTGTCAGCAAATTTACGGTCCGACGTATATGTCAGTCTTGCATGGTTTGCTGTCAGAAATGACAAATGCTCTGTATTATCTGGCAGCAATCTATATCGTTATATCATCTCCTGCTCTGCTAACCATCCATTTACAGCATGCACTTGTTGATGGGCAACTTAAGTATTCAAAAGATAAACTTGCAAGTTCAGGTCAGCAAGATTGTTTAATTTTTTCCAATATGGAAATGAACAGCTTGCAGTACCTTTAAATAACTCATTGAGGTAAACGCAGAACATTGCAGGAACAGATTGCTCAGCCTGTGGCTGGATTGGTATAAATCTGTGCAAGATTTCTCCAGAGGTTGATGTCTGTAAAATCTCGAGTCAGAACTGCTGGTATTGGAGTTGCTGAGAAACACTGAGTAGAGGGAAGAACTGGAAATTGTTGAAGAAGCACAGCTAGTGCTATGCTCAACAATTTCTCAGAAGATTCTGCTGTGGCAGTTATATTTCTATCCTGCCTGCAGCCCCATGCTCCATAACTAGCCCATAGTACGTGTCTTCTGCCTGATCACATGGAAAGAGGGAAGCTTTCACTCCAGGTTTTGTTGGTGGAGAAAGCATGTGATATTTGGAGTTGATCACCTTGTTTAAGATGGTGTCACCCCACAATCATTCAGCCAGACTTCTGCCTTTTCTATGTGTTTGTGCTTCATGTATATTTGAGTAATAACCAGTGCTGGATTTACACCTTATGTGCCCCTAGGCATAGCATCTTCAGTCCTCTCTCCCCCACCCTCGCCTACAGCTGACCTTTGTGTTTTCCACAAAAAATGAAACTTTTAACTCACTTTTAAGTTTTAGGCACCCCTAGAACACCATTTCCCCTAGGCACATGCCTACTGTGCCTAACTGGAAGACCGATCCTGGTAATGTTATTTTGGGAGGCTGACTCAGAAGACATATCTCTTGAGGTTCCAGTGGGCAAAGGAGGATGCATAACTGCTTTATCGGCAGACTGGGAGTGACTGGGTCACTAGAAAAACTAATTTCCCCCTGCTGATACTCACACCTTCTTGGCAACTGTTTGAAATGGGCCACTTTGATTGCATTGGCTTCATTAGCGCTACAAAAATGATTTCCCTCCCGCCACCCCTTGGTATTCACCTCTTCTTGGCAACTGTTGAGAATACGCCACTTCCACCTTAATTAAATTGGCTCATTAGCACTGACCCCCCACTTGGTAGAGCAACTCCCATCTTTTCATGTGCTGTGTATTTATACCTGCCTACTGTATTTTCCATGCCATGCATCTGATGAAGTGGGTTTTAGCCCACAAAAGCTTATGCCCAAATAAATGTGTTAGTCTCTAAGGTGCCACAAGGACTCCTTGTTGTTTTTGGTTTATCAAATTCTGTCAATGTATTATGATTGCTGCTTGTTCCTTCCCCTCTTCTTCCATCCTGAGGAAGATTCCAGGTAGTCAGCATTATGGCACCATCTATCAGGAAGCAAGAAGGAAAAGAATAGTGAAAGGCTGAGGATAAATGCAAACACATACCTGCTTCTGCTGTTCATTGTTTCTTCTTTTGTCTCCTTCGCAGTGAGAAATGCAAGCAACTGCCCCACCTGGGGTCCTTTTATCTTCTCCCTACTCCCATCCCTTCCCTGCTAGCTGGATCTCCTCTGTCACTCCAACAGTTCTCCTGCTGATTTACTTTTCAGTGTCACAGTGGCTTTCATTACTATTCAGCAAGAGATATTGTGCTTTCATTCATTGCTTTTGTGCTATCAGTTGTCTCCCACAGCTGCAACATAGTCAATGTACCAGCTTGACTCTTTCCTAGAACTGAGGTATTTCCACCTCCTCGTGGATGTAAACAGCAGCAGCAAATTTAAGGCTTGTCTGCACAGCGCTTTAATTTGCACCAAAGGGGTGTACGTTTTAATCCGCACTAGAGTGTCCTGCACTAACTGGCCTATGTAGACCCTGCTGGCATGCACTGAGAGGTCCTAGTGCATATTAACATGGTACTGTTTGCAGGGCCGGCTCTAAGTTATTTGCCGCCCCAAGCAAAAAAAATGTCCTGAGCCCCCCTGCCCCTGCTCCAACTCCGCCCCTTCCCCGCCGCATTGCAACCCCTTCCCCAAATCCCCAGGGCGTGTTGCATTTCCCCTCCTACCTCTCCCTCCTAGGCTTGCTGCGTGAATTGACAGTTTTCTGGCAAGCCTAGGAGGGAGGGGGAGAAGCGGAGCGGCGGCACACTCGGGGGAGCAGGCAGCAGTGGAACGGAGGTGAGCTGGGGGCTGGGGGAGTGGTTCCTCTGCTCCCCCTAGGGTTAGTTCCTGCGGCCCTCCCCGCGCCCCCCACTGCCGCACTTCCACTCAGGGTCGGCTCCCGGCTTTTTGCTTCTCAAATGCAAAAAAAAAAAAAAAAGCCGGAGTGCTGCCGTTTGGAAAGTGCCGCCCCAAGCACATGCTTGGAGCGCTGGTGCCTAGAGCCAGCCCTGATTGTTTGAAACAGGACTACATTAATGCACTTTGCTAAGCTTTTACTGTCCACCAGTAGGGTCCACGTGGGCTAATTAGTGTGGACTAAAATTTACACTTCTCCGAGGCACCTTGTAGACAAACCTTTAGCTTGTAAAGTTTTCCAAGCTGCCTTTTAGATAAACCTACTTTCTCCTTTGGGTCTGCTTGACACATTTGCTAATTGCTTGGAATATTCTGCAAGATGTGACAGGAGTGGAAGACAAAAGACAAAGGAAAATTGTTCACTTATAATTCAGTTTCTCAGAGTTGCTCCTCTTCTCCTACCTTTGGTCCCTTCCTCCTTCCCTTGTGCTATGGGGGACCCTTTCTAGTATAGGAGTTGCCAACCATTGTCTATTATTAGTAGGCAAAGGGTTTTCCTCTCATATATCCTTTCACTGTTCTTTCCCACCTTGTTTCCTGGTAGATGGCAACATAAAGTTGATTTTCTAGAATCTTCTGCAGGATGAGAAAAGAAGAAGGACCCTGACAAAATAAATTACCTGCAAGTGGTAATCTCTTTGTAAGCAGCATGTTTGCACAGCTTGTTTTTATTCAGTAAAATGCTGTAACATACGGAGAATAGAATTGAATGTTCTAGTCACAGCCTGGTGGTGTGTTTTTGTTTTTGTTTTTGTTTTTTTGATAGCTTATTTTTGTTTGTGAACTAAATAGGATATTCAAAGCTTTTGGAAATGACCCAAAGGGCACACCATATTCTGAACCTGCTATTCCATCTCATAAACCCCCAAACCCATAAGATTTAATGAGTTAATAAAACATGCCACATACTGAAAGCCACTGTCCTCAAGTACTTTGATAATGTCTGGACCATTGTCATGCACCCCGTTTTCAGCCCTTCTGAAGAAAGCATTGAATGTATTTCTCACAGAAATCCTTGCAGATTAAATAAACAGTGTGAGCTTTTCCAAAGGCTTTAATAGAGAGCCAGGCCATTTTCAGAGGGACTTTATAAATGATTACAGTGGATATGGTGAACAAAAGCCAGTGAGCAATGAGAGCTATGTTGTCTAGTGTCTGATTGCTTGAAACACACACCTCTCCCATCAACCTGGAGTTTCAAAAGAAGAGAAATGATGTCTTATAGGAATTTGGTACTGAGGGCCTGCGTGCTTAAGGCATTGGCCTCCACTGGAATTACATTAAGATTTGTCACTTGAGCTATTTTTCAAGTGACAGCCATTTCTCTCTTTAGTGCAAAGGAAGACTTTTATATTTTTGTCTGATGTTTTTTAAATTGTTTAATGCATGAGTTCAGGCAATTATAGCTTCATCAGTGAAAGCTGAACTCTCTCTTACTGAAGGATTGGTCTTGTTGGTGGCAGACCAAAGGATGGTGTTGGCAACGAAGGGATTAATGACAGTCATGCTGCTGGTTTCAGACATGTCACCGTTACTGTTTGTGATGTTACTAGTACTTTCTCCACCCTCAGAAGTACTTGTTGTCAGGGTCGGCTCTATGTATTTTGCCGCCCCAAGCATGGCAGTCAGGCGGCTTTCGGCAGCATGCTTGCAGGCGGTCTGCTGGTCCCGTGAATTCAGTGGCTTGCCTGTGGGAGGTCCGCCAGTCCTGCACCTTCAGCGTACCCACCGCTGAACTGCTGCCGAAACCGCAGGACCAGCGGACCTCCTGCAGGCATGCTGCCGAAGGCAGCCTGACTGCCGCTCTCACGGTGACCAGCAGGCCACCCCCCTCGGCTTGCTGCCCCTGGCACGTGCTTGGTGCGCTGGTGCCTGGAGCCGTCTCTGCTTGTTGTGTGACATTTGAGGAACAGTCCCACATGATGAAAGAATCTTCCTCTGCTTTCACTTTGGTGAGACATACTGAGCACCCTTACTGATTCAGAAAATGCACCATACAGACAAGACTCATCTGCCTACAGAGAATATCATGTGCAGATTGGTCACTATGAGCGTGGGCCTCATCATTAGCAGCTACTGTGATTAGA
Source organism: Gopherus evgoodei (assembly GCF_007399415.2). Taxonomy (NCBI): domain Eukaryota; kingdom Metazoa; phylum Chordata; order Testudines; family Testudinidae; genus Gopherus; species Gopherus evgoodei. The sequence continues at coordinate 211,021,747 of NC_044324.1, read as the reverse complement.
TATAGGATCGGCAGAACTGATTCCACTTTGTTGTAAATCTTATATAACAAACATAATGGAGGAGGAGGTAGATAGATGCTCATCTTGAAGTAAGAAAGATCTAAAACTATTAACATTCAGATTGTGCCATATCTTGTAATGAGCAAGAACATGTGAGCTGTAGTATTACGGCACCAAGGTATTATTTCTCCTGTTTGGCTTTTTACAGGGTGTGTTGATTTTTCAGGTTCAGCAGCAGAGGCAGGGTGGGATGCTAGACTAGGTGGCAAAGCCAGATCTTCTGGATAGAATAAAGGGGTTCCCACTGTTCTCTCTCTCTCCTTATTGCGCCTTTATACATAAGTTCTATGTTTTATTCATTAAAATCTTAGTTTCTACCTCTTCTCCCCTGTACTTTTGTTTCCTCCTCTCTTCTGACCCCTTCACAATGCTGCAGCCAGCAAATATGGGGTGGAAGTTTTTTGAGAAAGCTATTCTGAAGTACTTTCCAGCACATGAAGTGTTGACCCCATGAGGTAATTAATACTCCAGATCAGTAAGACTCCAGATCTTGTGCTTACAAGCCAGAAAGTCAACTTGTGTTTTGTTGGGATAAATGTGGGAACTCTTATTTCCCTAGCCAAAAGTAGAACTTAAAAAGCTAGAGTGAGTTTTAAAAATTGGCAAAATGCATACTGCCCATCTCCGGTTCATTGTGTTTCATTGTAAAACAAAACACCTTTTTCCAGGACAAGACTTTCATTGATTTTTAGCGACATTCCCTGGCTTTTATGGATTTTTTCAGTTATATTTACCATCCTGCTGTCAAAATCTGGTTGTTATTAAATTCTATTGGGGCTAAACAGTTGTATAAGACTGAACAGATTAATATCATCAGCCATCATTCTGTGGGTTTCTCCTGAAGCCATTACCATAATTAAGATAATGATATTTAAAGTGGATATTTATTTTTACTACTTTGTATAGCAAAATATAATTAAATGTTTGGCTACAGACATATGGTTTCAAAATGTTCAACGTTTTTAAAATAACTCTATCTCTGAGCAAAAAATAGTTTAACTTTTAGAGTATATTCGCTTAGGCATCTAATACTCATGAGCGCTTAATGGAAGCTCCTTACCACACAATTAAGGAAGAGAACCTCTTAGTCTGATTCCGTTTGGGAGATTGGTTCCCCAGAGTGACAATTTTAAAAACATAAAATTCCAAGAAGTATTTTGTTAGGAGTGCTGACTTAAGCTTTTAACCTAACTAGATGTAGTTCTCTGTTACATTACAGCTAAATAAACTAGGAACTTTTCCTTGTCACACTCGGCAGTCTAACGTGGGCTTTTTCCATTTAAGAGCTAGCTGTCTCACTCACCATAATGGTGATTAACTTGTGACACAAACCGCTAATATCTGAGACCCTGAGCATGGAAGCAGGTCAAAAGCGAATGAGTTCAGTTGGGTATCTTGTGGCTGCAATCCATTCTTTTCTATTTGAGATGACAGCTTTGGAAATTTTGAAATGTTATGGTCACAGTTTCATGGAAGAGAAGTTGCCTTAATGTTTCATGTTGACATTTTAGGTCTCACTGATGTCATTTGTTTTGTATTTTTGGCAGGGCTTTTATAGTTTGGAATCTTAGCAAGTGTGAGGCAGACTCTGACAAGATGAAGTGCACCTTTTTTTGTATCTCACTTGGCATGTTAAGTGCCTCATTTAAAAAAGAGATGGCCTATCTAGTATATAGCAAAGACATGAGTGCTTTGGCATATAAAGAGCTTCTGCACACTAGTTCAGATTGCAAGAAAGGATTGAGAAATATGTTTGAAGTTCAGTATATTAACCTTAGGCAAAACTGATTAAATGTTAATTTGTGCTGGGCTAATTTGTCTAATTGCTTTAAATAAATGTACAGTGATGATTGTTTAAAGTGATGGCAACAATTCCACATTAATAGAACTGCCCCTCACATCATTAAAAACTGCAGCCACCATATCATTTTTTAAGAAACCCATCTTTGACTTTAGCAACCTTAACAACCATTGCCCCATAATCAAGTTCATTTTCTTCACAAAGTACTGGAGTAATTTTCTGTTTCCTGTCCTGTCATCTTACCACTCACAGTGTCCGTCACCCATTTCAACCTTCCACAAAACTTAAACCACCCTGCTCAGCCTAAAAATTCACCATTCTTCTAGCAGTGGCTCCTCCCACAATTTATTCTCATTGACCTCAGTGCAATGTTGAACACAAAGGACTATGTGCCAAATTATCCTCCTTGAATGCCTTGAACACTACACTGGCTGCCTCAACAGTTAATTTTGCTTCTATGTTGCTAACCACTCTTCTTTTGTCTCTTGTAGTAACTAGGTCACTAATCTATAGGGCACCTCTGGCCTGTATTATTGGCACCATTCTCTTCTCTTCCTATATTCTGCAAGTGTACCTAATATCTCCTCTGCAATGTACTCTACAACCACAAGGGAGTCAACTCACTCTGCTGAATCACTCATTCACATATTAGGGAAATACACTCATTTCTCATTGCAAAAAAAGCAGATGTAACCCTTCTGCTTGTCTCTGCAGACAAACTGAGAAACCACACACAAGGGGTCATTATATCCTTTCTTTGTTCTTTCTTCCTTGAAAGACGAGGTGGAGTTTAATTGATGTCCCTGTTTTAGTTACTATTGCTGGATACTTTGGAACAGATCATAATGATGAGAGTTACAGCTGATATCTTGTAGATCATGCTCTCTCTCCCACTCCCCATTTTACTTCGGTAAGTATTTATTTTCTATCATATGGATATTTATTATGTGAGTATCTGTAAACATATTGCCCATGTTCCAGATGCAATAAATGGACAGCCAAGGACTCTTCTTATGCAGATAGCATAAAGCAGGCACGGGGCTGACATCTTGTTATAAACAGATAGCTAAGGGTTAATGTCTTTTTCACCTGGAAAGGAGTAACCTGAAACACCTGACCAGAGGACCAATTAGGAAACAAGACTTTTTCAAATCTGGGTAGAGGGAAGTTTTGGGTGTGAGTTCTCTGTTCTTTGTCTTGTGTCTGTGCCCTCTCGGCTATGAGAGTGATTTTTCTATCTCCTGGCTTTCTAATCTTCTGTTTCCAAGTTGTAAGTACAAAGATAGTAAGACAATAAGGTTTATATTGTTTTCTTTTGTTTTCACATGTGTGTAGTTGCTGGAATGTGTTAAATTGTATTCTTTTTGGATAAGGCTGTTTATTCATTTTTTTCTTTTAAGCAAATGACCCTGTATTTGTCACTTTAATACAGAGAGACCATTTTTATGTCCTTTTCTTTCTTTTTATATAAAGCTTTCTTTTTAAGACCTGTTGAAGTTTTTCTTTAGTGGGGACTCCAGGGAATTGAGTCTGCAGCTCACCAGGGAATTGGTGGGAGGAAGAAGTCAGGGGGAAAATCTCTTTGTGTTAGATTTACTAGCCTGACTTTGCATACCCTCTGGGTGAGGGGGGAGGAGGAGGAGAGATTAGCTCTCTCGATACTTGTGTTTTCCAGGACTGGAAACAGGGAGGATGGAGTCCCTCTGTTTAGATTCACGGAGCTTGCCTCTGTATATCTCTCCAGGAACCCAGGGAGGTAACACTTGGAAGGGAGGAGGGGGAAGGGAAATGGTTTATTCCCCTTTGTTGTGAGACTCAAGAAATCTGAGTCTTGGGGTCCCCCAGGGAAGGTTTTGGGGAGACCACAGTGAGCTAGGCACTGTATAAATCCCTGGCTGGTGGCAGCGTTATCAGGTCCAAGCTGGTAACTAAGCTTGAAGGTTTTCATGCTAACACCCATATTTTGGACGCTAAGGTCCAAATCTGGGAAAAATGTTATAACACATCTCCTCCCCACTCCAACTCAGTAGGGGACATGTTGGAGAGGTCCTGCCAAGGGTTGACGGTGACAAGACTGGGGTGCTTAATTTTCTGGTCGATCCTTGCCTGGTGAAGCAGTCCCAATGGAATCACTCCAGCAGGTGCAAATTAGACTACCCTTAAAACTGTTCTAAATTATGCTGGGAGCCGTTTCTGCCCCATGACTGGGCTAACGAAAAGGTGGCTAAGAGCCAACCTTTGTCATGACCTCCTCAGCCCAGCATAGCTGTGTATTTGGCTCATTGTCCAGATTGACCGGTGTGAGTCACTGAATGCCCGACTACAGCTGGTCCCTGAAGAGGTACAGATTGCCAGATCCTTGGAGTCTAGAGACAGTTTTTGCTGTGATCTGTCATGGGTCCATTGAAACCCAGAACTTAAGAGCTGGGTGTTTGAAAAGGCTAGTTCTGTTTATAGTATGTCATAGTTTCTTTGTGTACTCAAAGTCCTAGGACAGATGTTGCTAAGGATACAATACGTATAGATTTTTTAAAAGCCATCAGTAGGAAGGCTTAGGGGCTTATCTCTTTGTATTTTAGATATGCAGCGGAGTAAAGCTGGTAATAATTCCAATCTAGAAAAAAAATTCTATGAGGTTTCAGTCTCCAAATAATTTAAACTTTGCTAAAGTTGTGCTGAACTAATAATTAAAAATAATACAATAAATACCCAAATCCAATGAGATTTTGAAGTTACAATGAGTAAAATAACATTCCTGAATGAAATAACAATTCATGGAAGTCTGCTATTATGCAAAGGGTTCAAAACCAAATTAGGTATTTTTGAAACCTCTGAATGAGTTAAGATGACTTCCATGAAAGTGTTAACATGAGAGGAAACAGGTACGGTGTAAAGTCTCAAAACATACCTTTCTCAGGGTTCTTTATTCCCCCCTTCAAATGTATATATTCCTGAATAGTCAGACTTCAGAGTATAGAAAGATACAGCATACAGTGGTGTAGAGAATGATGGAACAGCTACTTTAACGATCTCTGCCTGTGACGTACTACTTTTACATGGGAGTCCCCACTTGCAACAGTGGATTCACTAGACGTTAATCATTTTATTGAGTCGACAGTGCATAGACGTCACTTTAGTGTGTTGTGTAGCCCTCTTAATCCCCGCATCATTATACTAGCTCTACTGATGCTATCATGCTTACCAGGTTAATCAGGAAAGAATTAGCTGGCTAGAAATATCAGTTAATACCTGTGTGCCATAAGCCACTGTGTGTTTTTGACATTAACCGTTAGAGGTGCAAGGTGCCTTTAAAAATACCATAGTGAGGCAATGGGCATGCAAGCAGACAGAGCAGCAGATCTATGCTGAAAGATTCTATTACCCATTTCTGAAGCCAAATAGCCTTCTTTGAGGTAATCTATCAATTCGTCTCTGAACTTGTACTCTTTTAACTGGTTATCTGCTCAGAACCTCTGCTATTTTGTTTGCACCCACTGGATGAAATCCTGGCTCTATTCAAGTCAATGGCGAAACTCCCATTAATGCCATCTGCAGTGTTTTAAGCTGTATTTCATAAAACTGCCAGAATGGGCAGAATCTGGCTATAATCTAGGCCATCTCCCTATAATTTATACATAAGCATCAATGCCTAAGGTGATTGAAAGATCAAAACTTCTACATAATTTGTGTTGGTTAAAGGCACAGTTGATTGAAGATATGTGATGGAGAACAGACCTTTCAAATTTATTTTCAAGCCTAAATCTTCTTGCTTAGCCCTGTTTCCTTTCCCTGAGTAGAGAGTTCCATTGAAGATTTGGAAAGGGGGCCAGCAGAGATTATGGTGCGGAGAGGATGCAAAATACTGGCCTTTTGTATATGTGTGTGAGAAGTTGCCCTTTAGAGTATGTCTACGCACGATTAAAAAACCTGCAGCTGGCCTGAGTCAGCTCTGGGGCTGATAAATTGCAAGGGGGGAGGGTCCCAGAGCTTGGTCTCCAGTCCCAGAGCTCAGGCTCCAGCCCAAGCCCAAATGTCTATACAGTAATTTTTAGTCTCAGAGCCTGAGCTCTGTGTGCCTGGCCAGCCATAGCTGTGCTGCAGAGCTTTCATCCCCATGTAGACATCAGGGGCGGCTCTAGGTATTTTGCCGCCCCAAGTATGTCAGGCAGGCTGCCTTCAGCGGCTTGCCTGCGGGAGGTCCCTGGTCCTGCAGATTCGGCGGCACGCCTGCGGGAGGTCCGCTGAAGCTGCGGGACCAGCGGACCCTCCGCCGGCATGCCACCCAAGGCAACCTGCCTGCCGCCCTCGCGGCGACTGGCAGAGTGCCCCCCGTGGCTTGCTGCCCCAGGCGTGCACTTAGTGTTCTGATGCCTGGAGCCACTCCTGGTAGACTTACCTTTAGTGGCTGAGCCAAAGACTAGATGAGAGCCCCACTACTATTATCAGCTAGTGCAGCTCGATGTTAGCTCAGGTGATGAAGATCTAGGCTTTACAAGTTGAAAGGCCAAGGTTCTAGTCTTTGATGTGTCTGAGGCCTAGCAATATGGATTTTATTAGAAAGAAAACTTGCCAGTGTGGAAGAGGAGGTGCGATGGGGCCCAGTTTCATGCTTTTCTCCACAGCCAGGAGGCTAGAAACATGCTTTTTCTTTTTTTAAATAATGAAATGAATAAAATGAAGTTTTCACATATTCACATAACTCCAGGAGCTGGGGTTTTAAAAAAAACACCAGTTACATGAGACGTGCAATAACCTCACTAGAGTTGGCAACGTTGGTGTCTGCCACTTAAAAGTGGTTGCAGCCATGCGTTAAACAAATGTTTCCTGGAGGGCTGACATCGCAGACTGTGATGACACCCTTACAGCTGAAAAGTATTGTATAAATTATTTAGAATTGGTTATATGTGTTTAGACTTTCTCCTTAAAGCATATTATCTTTATAGACTGAATGAGACCATTCACATGTCTTTTGCTTGTTGTCATGCATGCAGATATTTAAAATATCTGGAAACACATTTACTGTAACATTGCCTTCAAAATCATTCTTGACTGTGTTAATGTAATACTTGTGGGAGACAAACTACTTTGAAATGTATTGTGCTGTAAAGACTGAAATGGCTCCTTTTCTGGGGAGTTCCATATAGGAATTTTGGTTCATGTACTGTATTTGAAAATATATGGAACCTAACAGCACCAAATTATATTTCAGTATGCATTTTTTGAGTCCCGTTATTCTTATTCCTATCTCCCCTTCCCTGACCCCTTTCAGTCCCTTCTTCTGATTTACAGGCTTTGTGTGTCTGAATCTATATGTTTGGACAGATGCAGGCAGCTGGAAGTAATAGAGTCGGGGCACTTTGTTTGAAAGGCTGAATTTTCACACCTGGCTTGAGGCTTAGATACTGGGAGTCGCTATCTGGTGCTTTGTAATAACACCTGAGAACTCACTCTTGTGACAGAAATTTGAAAGGGATTATTTGTGGGTTGTATTTCACTTTTTAAAAGTTGTGTAAAATTATATTGCAGCTAGTTATTTAAAGGAAGATATCTGTTTGAACTCTACAGGCATATTTTAGAATAAAGTATATTTTTATGGCACAACTTAGAACTTTGATTCCATATGTTCAGGAAAACATATGCTCCCATAAGCTTTGGAGAGAGGACCTTTTTCTTGCCAATGATATAATATATTGAGTGTTCCTGTAAACCCCAGCAAACATATGATGTAACTATGATAAAGTTAGCTGTGGCAGCTTTATAGTGGAGCAAGAATTTGTGATCTATTTGTGCACCATGTGTTTCTGCTAAGGCCATTCCTTTTTGTCTCTCTAGGTAGGCCTCTCATACACACAGGTTGCTGTAACATCTCCTGCTGTACCCATAGCACTGTGTGCTTTTATCTCCTCCACAGGTCTCTTTTTTTAAAGGTATGCTGTATATATGATTACACATGATTTTTCAGAGCTGATAACATGCAGAGTGGCACCTACTTACAGTGTGCTCACTATATTGTGGTGTGACAAAGAGGGCATTTCCCCATAGTCAAGTAGAATGAAAGCCCCATATCTTTTCTGTGAATGTCAATATTCCCTGCAATTGTAATTCCAGACGTAATAAACCACTTCTTATAATGAAGTTATTTGTATACATAGATAATACCTAGTACATCTAGTTACTATCCTTTTCATAACTCTCTGTTCCCTGCTGTGAATGAAATGGTGGGCAACTTTCGATAACATGGCTATCTCCCTCCATAATGCGGAATATAAAAGAGTAGTGGTGTACCAATTATGGTGCAGTGTCCTTTGGATACTGTTGTACTCTCTCAGTTTCAAATAGGAATCATAAATTTGTATGACCTACAAGAAGTGTGAAAACACTGACTAAATAGCTATATTCTCTAAAGCCTAGAGGCAATATTCAGATAAAGCAGCACACTATTGCCACCTTTGTTCATCAAGCTTTTGTTTACACACGTCTTTAAAAGAGCCTAATTGTGAGCTTCTATCTTCAAATACTGGAAAAGGGATTACAGCAATTGCTGCCAGTATCTGGAATTTTAGGCCTCCTTTTATATAGGCATGGAAAGCAAAGGGCTTAGTGTAAATGAATATCAGCTGTTTATATATATTCATCCAAAGCAATGTCAAAATGTCCACAGAGAGCTGGAGATAAACAGCCCTGCTATGCTAGAACAATAGGATAAATAGCCAAAAACCACTGCATACAGAAGTGAGGAAAAATACAGGGTAAATTCTCTAAGAATATCTGTAACTATTTCATTAAACAAGACTAAATAGTACAAGCCAGATCCCCTGCTGGTGTAAATTATATAGCTCTGTAGAGTCAGTGCAACTATACTTACTTACGCCAGTTAAGGGGCCAGACCTATGCTCTAATACACTGGAGATATATTTTCAAACCTAGGTGCATAATTATCATCTTCAAAATTTACAAAACATAGTCGTAATAGCAAACAAGCATTTGAATGCAGATAACTGCATGTGCATGAGGCACCAAACATGTCCATTATTAGTTTTTCCTCTCATTTCAGAAAATATCTTGCCAAGTTAATTTTAGAACTCTGGTTAGATTCATTTTGAATGATTTTTTTATAAACAGTAAGCTGTGCATGACCCTGAAACCTTGGACTCTCCAGTTATCTCAACTTTTTCAGGTAGTTTCTAGGACAATCCTTTATGTGAAAGGGGACATAAAAATTGATGTAAGCACATGCACTATGGGAGAATTCCTGGCCCCACTAAAGTCAAAAGTAGTTTTACCACTGACTTCAGCAAGCCGAGATGTCACTCGTCAGTTGTTACTTGCATTTAATGTATTTAAATATCCTCTCACTCACCTTTAAGCATGATGCACATAGTGGCACCTTTTATTTTCTGTTTTGTGTTTTCATTAATAAACCATTGATTTTCAGAAGTAAAACCCAAGTTGTTCACACAGCAGGTGTTCCCACCCACCTCACCATATTGATGGCACATATATAATATTATGTAAGAATGTAAATTGCTCTGTTCAAAGGACCTGCTCAATGTTCATCTCATTTTTCCATGTCTCCAAATAATTTACATAAAAATTTTCATAACAAATGCAGAGCTTTTCTTAATCCTGACTGAGGATTCCCTAATTGAATCCTTTATTCAGTTCACCATCCAACTCAGAAGTGCCCTCTTGATGCCGTTATTATGACAGACATAATATTAATCCTCAAAGGACAAAATGCTGTCCCTCTTCTATGGCAACTAAAGTTCTCAATTGTGTGAGAAGTTGAACCAGGTCAGTGCTGGGGCATGGTGGATATTGGGGTAGGGTTTGTGAAGCCTAAGCAGGGACCATATGCCACTATGCAGTGCTATTTAGGGATGGGTCAAATTTGGATTGTGGCATGTGGCTCTAGTGTAGAGGGGCAGAAATAGTGGGAGCTGCTGTGAGGTTTACAGAAGTGAATGAACATAAGAATGGCCATACTGAATCAGACCAAAGGTCCATCTAGTCCAGTATCCTGTCTTCTGACAGTGGCCAATGCCAGGTGCCCCAGAGAGAATGAACAGAGCAGATAATCATTGAGTGATCCATCCCCTGTTGCCCATTCCCAACTTCTGGCAAACAGAGGCTAGGGACACCATCCCTGCCCATCCTGGCTAATAGCCTCTGATGGACCTATCCTCCAAGAATTTATCTAGTTCTTTCTTTAACCCTTTTATAGTCTTGGCCTTTACGATGTCCTCTGGAAAAGAGTCTCACGTGTGAAGAAATACTTTTTGTTTGTTTTAAACCTGCTGCCTATTAATTTCATTTGGTGACCACTAGTTCTGTGTTATGAGAAGGAATAAATACTTCCCCATCTACTTTCTCCACACCAGTCATAATTGTATAGACCTCTATCATATCCCCCTCTTAGTCGTCTCTCTTCCAAGCTAAAAAGTCCCAATTGTATTAATCTGTCCTCATACGGAAGCTATTCTGAACCCCTAATAATTTTTGTTGCCCTTTTTTTGCACCTTTTCCCTTTCCAATATATCTTTTTTGAGAGGGGGCAACCACATCTGCATGCAGTATTCACGATGTGGGCATGCCATGGATTTATATACAGGCAATATGATTGTTTCTGTCTTATTATCTGTTGCTTTCTTAATGATTTCCCACATTCTGTTAGCTTTTTTTGACTGCCGCTGCACATTGAGTGGATGTTTTCAGAGAACTATCCACAGTGACTCCAAGATCTCTTTCTTGGGTGATAACAACTAATTTTAGATCTCACCATTTTTATGTGTAGTTGGAATTATATTTTCCAGTGTGCATTACTTTGCATTTATCAACGTTGAATTTTGTCTCTCAATTTGTTGCCCAGTCACTCAGTTTTGTGAGATCCCTTTGTAGCTCTTTGCAGTCTGCTTTGGACTTAACTATCTTGAGTAGTTTTGTATCATCAGCAAATTTTGCCACCTCAATGTTTGACCCTTTTTTCAGATCATTTATGAATATGTTAAATTGTACTGGTCTCAGTAGAGACCCCTAGGGGACACCAATATTTACCTCTCTCCATTCTGAAAACTGACCATTTATTACTACCCTTTGTATCCTGTCTTTTTACCAGGACCTTCCCTCTTATCCCGTGACAGCTTACTTTGCTTAAGAGCCTTTGGTGAGGGACCTTGTCAAAGGCTTTCTGAAATTTAAGTGCATTATATCCACTGGATCCTCCTTGTCCACATGCTTGTTGAATTCTAGTAGATTGGTGAGGCATGATTTCCCTTTACAAAAGCCATGTTGACTCTTCCCCAACAAATTATGTTCATCTATGTGTCTGACAATTCTGTTCTTTACTGTAGTTTCCACCAATTTGCCTGGTACTGAAGTCAGACTTAATGGCCTGTAATTGCCGGGGTCACCTGTGGACCCCTTTTTAAAAATTGTCGTCACTTCAACTATCATCCCGTCATTTGGTCCAGAAGCTGCTTTAAATTATTACAAACCACAGTTAGTAGTCCTGCAATTTCGCATTTGAATTTCTTCAGAACTCTTGTGAGTGAATACCGTCTGGTCTGGTGACTTATTACTGTTTAATTTATCAATTTGTTCCAAAACCTCCTCTAATGATGCCTCATTGTTCCGCTGATGTTGCATGGTGCAGAGGACAGGCCTCTCTATTCCCAGCAAGACCAACCCCCAACCCCTGCGCCTAGCATGATTACTGAGGCTAGATGCGGAGTGGAGTATATGAAATGAGGTAAACAGTATTACATGGCTACAGACATTTTAATAGTATTTATTGAAATATTTTGTTTTCAATTCATGACTTTTTCGTAATCTTTCAAGTCTTCTCCAGCAGAGACAAATGAATTGGTTTGCCATACAGCTGTAATAAGCATGAGACACCCTGGACAGCTTAGAAGCAGTTATGAGAGTTAGTCCCACCAATTTGACAGTAACTTATTTAACTGCTGACAATGGTTGACCATTCCTTTTAAATTGACTGCTAGAGTAGAAACACTGTGAATACATTTCCTGTTCTTGAAGGAGACGCTTCATGATTTTTTGAGGCTCATGCACTAGCACATCTTCTCAACTCCTGTTTAGATAAACAAAAATTATAGTTCTGAACTGTGTGGCAACTGCAGTCAGGATTTCCTGCATCAGACCTGCAGAGACAAATTGTACAAGCATAACTTGCATTTTCTTTTTCCTATTTGTACAACCATTACGGCTAGTTGTCCTTTGATCTCTGTGGAGGTAGCAATAAACATTTGTTTGGAAAGTTAGTCTTCAGGAAAAGTTTCTGATGTTAAAAGTGAGGATTTTTTGACATGCAGAAAGTCCTGACCCATTATACTATGACACATAATGGCATCCTTGTTAAAAGCCTGCGTTAGTTACATTAACCCAGATGCTGCAACCCTCTTTTGTATTAATATTGCCTTATTTCACAAGTAATCCCATTAAGGAAAATGACACTGCTTACTCATCATGAGGCATGAGTGAATCCAGATATAGCAAAATTGACTGTGAAAATAAAAGAATGTCTGTTTATAATATATATTTTTAAATATAGCCTTAAACACTATTGTATGTAAATATGCATGTCCTTGCTTTTATGGGGTTAAATCGGAATTTTAAACGTTGCTTTATTTTATATAGAATATTTTTTAACGGAAATTTATGCCTGGATAGCCTGTAGCTAAGATCCAGATTTTGTTATTTGTCTCATCAATCTAGAGAGAAGTTTTTGTTAGATCCCAAGGGACAAAAAAACAACCACTATTATATACCATCAATAATCAAAACCAGAAGAAAAAATTTACATATGCAGTTTGATTGGCTCATTAGAGGTAAATGAATTGTTGTGGAGCTCAGCTGCTGCCAGTTAGGATGTGCTAGTTTGTGTAGACAAGCTGATTGTTTAGCATTGTCAGTAGGACTGACATCTGAAGTAGAAAAACCAATGATTTGTTATATAGTTAGTTTCAGCTATTTCCAAGCCAGAACTTTTCCTATATATATATAGAGAGAGAGAGAGCAAAGAATACATTTATAAATGTTTACAACTTCTGCAGCACCATCTATATATATTTTTACTACATTTAACTTAGTTTAGAGATAAAAAAAAATCTCACTGAGAATCAGCTATTGAAGAGGATTTCAATCTTCCAACCAAGTACAGAAAATACGTTTGAGATGTCACAGAATATAACCGATATTGCTATTGCTCACTGACAAGTGAATAACATGACATTCATTCCCCAGCAATATGCATCATCTAGAGTTCAGATTTCTCAAAGTTCCTTAAACCTTGTGACTTTGAAAACGATTAATGATGTAGCTTGTAAGGTTGAAAGACAGCCGCGTAGCTCAGTTTCTAAATGACATTTTTCCAAATATGCATCGAGATATTCCCTTTTTTAAAGGACACAAATACATTATCCATTAGATGAAAAACTTGTCTGTCAGCAACATTGATGAGGGGGAAATCATCCTGGTGCTGTCCACTTTTGTTAGCAGAGCACATATCCACAAAAGAAAGAGCGAATGCAGTGCTTTGTATGGATATATCAAACATTTGCATGCTACCTCTTCCGGCATTGCTGTGTATAAACACATTAGTTTTAAGCAACAACTTGTGAAAATATGTGGCAGCAGGCGAGACTTAATAAGTCACTACATTGCTTAGCTATGGACTTCAAATTTTTTATAGCATGTGCTGGTAGTCCACATTAGATATAAGGCTGACTTCCAGTTTCCAGTCTACCAACCGACACACATGCGCGTGCGTACACACACACACCCTTTTTTTCTTATTGCTCATAACTGTCTCCCTCTCTATTTTTTTTTACAGTGACATTTTTTAATCTTGGTCTCAGCCCAAAGGAGATTTATTTATTAAAAAAATGAGCAAAATCTAGTTCTGAATATTTAAAGCCAGGAATTTGCTCTATGTGTAGTAGTAGCAGTTGTAGAATTTTCATATTAATTTTTTTTCAAGAAGTTGAGAATTTAATCACAAATGAAACTAGTAGGCAATCCTATCCATGTTGCTGTATATTTTTAAATCAGTGTATGTATTTTTACAATACCGATGGACCTCATTAGAGTATCAGGTTGTAAGTCATTCAACGTTTCTTTGCGCTTCATAAATCATGACTGTCACACTGTCCAGAGTGGCTCCCGACTGAGAGTGCTAGCTCAGGAAAGACTGTCAAAAAAACAGGGCAGACACCTCAAACTGGTGGGGTGGTCTATAATTAGATTTCACCAAGCCAGTAACAAATGTGAACTCCTGGATCTCTATAACAATGTTACCATAGAGTTACAGACAATTCCCTTAGACTCTGTAGTCTATTTTGCCACCCAGACAGACCAGACTTAGTGATAAATGGTCATACACTGAAAACCAAAAAATATTCAGTTTGTTTCTAGTTCCAAGAGACAAGTCACTTACCCCAGATCCATTGGTACCCTAGATCTTACACCGAAGACTATTCCGTAATCAATCCTGTAATAACTTATCTAAAGGTTTATTAGCTAGGAAAAAGAAATGAGTTATTTACAGGTTAAAGGAAGCAAACAGACGTATATACACAGATGAATTATCATCTAAATCCTATGAGAAAAAGAGTTGTAGTGATCTGTCAATTCAAAATGTCTCTCAGGGTTGATCCAGTGGACATCCTGTTGGGATCTTTGGCTTCAGTTATGAGTCTCTTTCCCTGTCAAAGTTCAAACAGTCAAAATTTTCCTCTAACTTTATTTCCTTCATTCACCTTCCAAGTCCGCAGGACAAGTTTCCTGGCATGTAGCATTTCCCAGGTGCGATAGGGGCATTAACCAATCCTTAGTATTGTGATGATCCATGATGGTGCATCTGATTTTGATAGTCCTTCTGGATGAGTGGGGGAAATTTCCGTGGCTGGGTTTGCAAGTTCAGAGCAAACATTTTCATAGCTATAAAGCAAAACATACATATTTTCTTATAGCATGGAATATGATATTATCACCTTGATCTATTGGTCCATCAGCCCTCACAAAGAGAGTGCTGATCACAATACGTCGTTCATGTTGTTCTAGCCAGTCCTTCAGCCACCCGCTCACCAGGCTGTCAGCGGCACCAGACACCAACCAGAACTGCACACCGCACAGCCCAGAACCCCTGAGCGAGCCGCCAGCCTCAGCCTCCCAAGTAGCAGGATGACAGGTGCATGCCACTGCGCCCGTATAATATTATAAGTGAGATTAATGAATGTAGCAACTTAGAAGCATTTAGTGGAGTTTAAACACTAACTACGTTCTTATGAAATGAATGCCTATTTTGAGCAAAATTAACATACAGGTGAACTAGTCTGGTCTCCAGCCATGAGTCTGTTAGTTCTTAGCTAATGCCCGCAGCCTGGGCAAGAGCTGGCATCAGGTGCTCTTCCAGCTGTTTAAAGCAGCATCAGAATTCTAAACTGAAATTAAGTTATTGTTCTGTGTCTGAAGCTCAGCATTTTGTTGTAACAATGATACGGTCCTGAAACTTTGCATTTTAGCACAAAAATCTTACAAAATGAAACTCAAGAATTATTATGTCTAGAAGCCACAATGTTGATTGTTACAGTTAGTGTCATGGAGAAGCTATTTTCAAATCACAACCAAGGATTAACTCAAGCTGCAAATACAGCAATCTGTCTTTAATACTGTGTGTTTAATCTTAGAAATCATGGCGGATTGGTAAAGCGATATAGATAGGCTTTTTCATCTCTAGTTAGACTCTTCATTTTGGCCTTGGCCCTAGTCAGTAGTGACAGAAAACTGACATCTGTGGCTGATCAATGATGTGAAATGAGTTTGGTGGTCTCAGGGTGACCAGATGTCACAATTTTATAGGGACAGTCCTGATTTTTGGGTCTTTTTCTTATATAGGCTCCTATTACCCCCCATCCCATGTCCCGATTTTTCAGACTTGCTATCTGGTCACCCTAGTTCAGTACACTTTGTAGTGGACAAGTGCCAACATCTCAAAATCACAGCCATGTTTGGTCTTGTATGGCATCCTTTAGGACAGACTTTATAGAGGTCAAAGATTGAATGGGTACGGAGATTAAATTACCCTCTTGCCCCTGAAGTCAAGTTTGAGATATATTCACATTGTGAGGAAGCTTGTATGGAGGACTTTGGTCTCCTGGGTTATCAATCCAACAACTTTTGGTGCTGTATTTTTTTTAAGCAATGTTAATAAAAGAATAAAAAGGAAAAGAAAATTAGACTAAGATATCCGGGGAGATTTGTTTTAGTGGGTGATGTGAAGTGTCATTTAATTCATCAGCTGTTAAACCTTTCAAAATGAGACTTCACTATAAAATGAAATGGGTATTATTTTACCATAGTTCTCAGTATCTGAACAGTTACGTAAAAGTGCTTTCAGATAATGTTGACTTGTTTGTCTCATAACATGGTAAGTTAGCATAATGAATTCTGACTGGCTGCTGTGAGTTCCAATCTCTCTCTCTCTATTTGCATAATTATAGAAGAAGGAATTCTTAAGTATCAGATCTCCATTTACAGTAAGGTGATATATAATGCAACCTTATGCATTCCAAATATTAAATAGAATGAGAAGGCAGCAAACTGTCAGTTTCGACCTTCATTCAAAGTTAGAGTGTCATTTAAGGAATATTTTTAAAAGATTTTTAACAAAAAATGGTTTAATTGCTGGTTAAACTGAGAGATTTATCGCAAATGACTGTATGGCTGACTAATGTGTAGACGGCACAATCAGATTCTGTGTTTCACATGCATCCAATGAAGTGGGTATTCACCCACAAAAGCTCATGCTCCAATACATCTGTTAGTCTATAAGATGCCACAGGACTCTTTGCTGTGTCTCCTTACAGTTTTTAAATAAAAAATATTTAATACATGTATACTTACCACCGAACAATCCACAGAAAGTCTGAATTTGGCCTTGTGTGTGGAAAGTATCTCCATGTAGAATTCTCAGCACATTGATAGGCGAATACCATGGGTGAGTATATCTCTAGGTGAACTGTAAATCTCTCTGTTTCAAGAGTCAGTCCCAGTCTTCCAGTCAGGTTTGCACCCCACCTCACCCCCCCAAGGCATTGTTACAAGGTGGAAATGTTTGCCCTGAAACACCAAATTCTTAGCAGGCATAGATCCTCCTGAGAGAGGTTAAGGGGGCTCTGCTGATGCTTACAGATAAAAAAGGGAGAGGGGATTGCGGCTCAAAAGAAAATATTTAGTGTAGGACTGAGCAATTGTGAGGTAGGAATCCTAGCAGCAGTGAATCCTGGGGAGAAGATTCGCACTGTTCTTTATATTGCCTTATTATTTAATTCGTCATTAATAAAGTCAAACACCTGGAAGAAAACGAGAGCATAGGGATAGGCTTTGTTTTAGGGCAGGCAGGGAAAGTCATTTTCTTCTCTTGGTTTCTTATGCAGATCAGAAGTGCTGTGCTGGTGTCACACAATAGTGTGCCTTGTGGCCATCTGGCACATCTGCTACCTCTGCTGCTAACTCTCCTACTAGATCTCAGACAGAGCCCTGACCAAGAACTAGAAGCAGGACCCTCTGCAATGCTGTTGATCCCCAGAAGTGGCCGCCTCATATTATCCCTTTTTAGAATCTGCTCACCTTAAAAATAAATATTAAGAAAGTAATTAATATCTATTTTATTTAATGAATGATTGTCATAGAGCTCAGCTGTTCCTCCACCACTCCTTTGATAAGAACATAAGTTCTGCCATGGCTTAGCTGCATTAGCTAACAATAGTTATTACATTTAGTGAGAGTATATGTACTTTTTTGGGGGGAGGAGGGGGTTAAAATTAAGAAAGTTTAGCTTTTAATCAGCAGTTTAAAAGGTCAATATTCAGTAAAGTATTCCTGGTTAAGTCATTGTAATTATAAAAAGTATGTGGTTCCAGAAGCTATATAAGTTGGGCTGCATAGTTATTTTTAAGGAAGAATGGTAAGGGTGGAGGAGTACTCAAGGTACTAAATGGCTTTTCCGGGCAATTTAATGTTAACTTCAAACTTGATAATTGGAAAAGCGGTTAGCTGAGTGTGCTATATACTCCAATGCCATGGTATTCTCCTTAGTATAGCACAAGACAAAAGAAAATTCAGCAGAGCAGAATATTTAAAAAAAGAAACTAGTCCCTTCATCATAAGGGTTTGAAAATGTGTGCTTCTGTTTTTTCAGCCTTCATGTCAATGTTACTTTATGGAAAATTTTCCAAGATAGCAGGCCAACAAGGTGAAAAATTAGAAGCCGTGGTTAAAAATGAATAAGCATTTGGTTTGTGTGGCAAGAAAATGGTGGTTTGGGTACAGAGGATGAAATTCTGGACCTATGGAAATTAGTGGCAAAATTCTCAATGACATCAGTGGAGTCAGGACAGGGCCGGCTCCAGGCCCCAGTGCGCCAAGCGCCTGCTTGGGGCGGCATGCTGTGGGGGGCGCTCTGCTGGTTGCCAGGAGGGCGGCAGGCGGCTCTGGTGGACCTCCCGCAGGCGTGCCTGCGGAGGGTCCGCTGGTCCTGCAGCTCCGGTGGAGCATCCGCAGGCACGCCTGCGGGAGGTCCACCGCAGCTCCGGTGGAGCATCTGCAGGCACGCCTGTGGGAGGTCCACCAGAGCTGCGGGACCAGTGAGTGGCAGAGCGCTCCCTGCGGCGTGCCGCTGTGCTTGGGGTGGCGAAGTGGCTAGAGCCGGCCCTGGGTCAGGATTTCAGCGAAAACGCCATTATCGATTCATTACCTTCTCTGAGATTTTGATTGTTGTGGGCTGCAATTACCTGAAATGCTTCTCTTGACAAGTATTTCTGAATAGCCGCATTGTTTGTTGTCTAACTTCACACTTGCTAGCGCTATTTAATAATGAAGTAATAATACCTAGCTCTTACAGATCCTTCTTCATCGGTAGATCTCAACACACTTTATAAAGATTGTTCTCACCATTTTACAGACAGGGAAGCTGAAACACAGGTAGGAAAGTGACTTGCCCAAGGTCACCTAACAAGCCAGTGGCAGACCTGGGACTAGAATCCAGGTGCGAAGAGTGCATAGTACACTATATGAATAATGTTTTATATGCTATCCACAACTATATGGTTTTTGCTAGTCTGAATTTTCCATGCTACTTGTAGTGCCATCCTGCTTTCTTCCAGTACATTTACCTTCATCATTGGTTCTGCTTTCTGTACTGTTTTTAATGTATTTGGAAGATGGGCTACCCCTTATTCCTAAGAAACATTTTGAGATCAGATAGCAGACATGTCATTTATGGTACTTCCACTGCTTGTAATTTAGAGCTAGACATTGGCCAGCTGCATCTAAAGATTTTCTATCATTTTATCTTTTAGGAATGGCTTTTAGCTTGTACTGTTTACAGCAATGTTATCAGTTCTGATGTTTCCCTCTACTAGATACAAAATATGTGCTGAAATCCTGCTATCTCCCAGTTCACTGCAAATAGTGTATTTTAGAACCATCAAGGATAGGTATTTATGCACCCATCCATACTCTCTTATTTATCTTTATCACAAACTATTGAATTTCTTGCTAATAAATCAGTAATGCAGGGAACAGTTTTGAAAAGTACAAATCTTGACCATTTTTATGGTTCCATTCCAACAATTAATTCCAACAAAAGTGCCTAGCTCTGGATTTTATTTTGTCGGTGTGTACATCCCAAAACAAACCTGTTCTTACAAAGATCAGCGGTATAATACCTTATGTATCAAAACTCTGCTCCGTGTTTGTTTAATTGAGCTATTAATCTGTCTCAAGGTTTAGTATGGTCCAAGCAGAATGTACTGTATCAGTGGAATCCCTAAATTTTACTGTCATCTTGAATTTTCAGTGTACATGCTTAAAATTTGAAGGCTGGCAAATAATTTTAAATCAAGCTAGGAAATATGAATGATCAACAGTTGCTTCAGTAGCTCATTGTACAGCATGTCATTTAAAAGCTGTCTGTTATAGCTTAGATTTGTTGACCTTCTGGGCAACCTGCAAGAATCATCTTTTTTCAAGGTGTTTTCTTCAGAGGCAATGGAGGGCATGGCAGCTGACTGGGAGGGCAGGTGCTTGGGTCTTATGTTTGTATCTTTCCATTCCTTATTATACATTTAAACCTTGATCTCACAAACACTTATATGGAAGCTTAATTTTATGCATATGAGTAGTCCCATGGGCATAAATTAAGTGTATAAATTAGTGTTTGCATGAATAAGATGTTAATTATTATTGTAATTGTGTACACATGAACTTCGAGATTTGTGATCAGTGCATTTTAGGTATTTGAATAAATAGATAAATAAATAAATAAATGTGTTATATATAAGTGGGTTATATTGCCTTATGATAAACTAAGAAGATAAACGTTCCCTGGTTTTAAAGTTGTGGAAAACAGTTCAGCAGGCTGATTATTCTGAAGTCATGAAGATAATCTTTAGAACAAGCGCTATCTTTGTAAGACAAACTGTAAGAACCTATTGTAGGCAAGTGTAACCTCAGATGCTAGTGATAATATTTTAAGTGGTCTGGGTTCAATTTGTGTTTGTTCCCTATAAGCAGGGTCGGCTCTAGTCATTTCGCCGCCCCAAGCACGGCGGCATGCCACGGGGGGCGCTATGCCGCTCGCCAGTCCCGCGGCTCTGGTGGACCTCCCGCAGGCGTGCCTGCGGATGCTCCACCGGAGCTGCGGGACCAGCAGACTCTCCTCAGGGACACCTGCGGGAGGTCCACTGGAGCCGCCTGCCCCCCTCCCGGCAACCGGCAGAGCGCCCCCCGTGGCATGCCGCCCCAAGCATGGGCTTGGCATGCTGGGGCCTGGAGCTGACCCTGCCTATGAGAATGTGATATCACAGAAACACTTGCAAGTGTTGTGTTTTAATTAAGCTAACAAGATGCTTAATTGTCTCTCCATCGTGTATTGTGTGTGAAGTGGAAGGACTCTTATACATGTGCTTGATAACTGAAAAAGCACTTTACTTTTTTCCTTTTCGTTTCCTGCACAGTTCTTGTGTTTGCAGGTACAACATTATCATGCTTGTCCCAGATATTATATTGTAAAAGGCATTATTATATGAAGATAACATTCATAAATATGACACCTAAATATTACATCTTCAATACAACCCCAGTTAGACTACTTCCTTTGTTATTCTGTATGATTATTGAAGAACCATGTCTAAACAAATGAACATCATTCATTAGATTAGTCATTTGGTCAGAAAGCAGAGGCTATTAACTTTATTTACATACTATAAGGAAAATTGCTATTTTCCCTCATTCCAACAAATTTAAGACATTACTGCAAAAAGGTAATTTCAGGCATTTGAGTATTAATACACTATGTGTCACATAAAGCAAACCAGAAGTTGAATCTATCCTACTCACAGAATTTTTCTGTATCATATTAATAGAACTATAATGAAGTTATATCTGGAGTTAGCAAATGCTCTTCTATTTTGTTTCTAGTTTTTATTTCACCTGTCATGGCAAGGTAGGATAATCATAGTATTTAATGACTTTTTTTTACTTATATTATAGAAATGGAACTAATGCCTATAAAATGGCAGCACACATTTACTGCAGATTGTTAATGCGTTTGGTTTTTGCCTACATTTTTATTAAAGGCAAAATAATGCAGATTTGTTTTGGATTGGTCAAAATAAGAAATTCCACAAAACATAGGAACATAAGAATTGCCCTACTGGACGAGATTGGTAGTCCATTTAATCCAGCTTCCTATCTCTGAAAGTTTATAGAGTTTACTGAGTACCTAAAACTCCTTGCTTAAGACTCTTTTCCTATTTCCCCATGGGAAGATTTCCTGAGAGCTAATCATCTTTAAATTTGGCTTATATTCAGCATTTGCCAGTGCCACTTTCCTGCAGAGGGTGAAGCCACGCCCTGATTTTATCTCAGTTGCAATGATAACTATTTTTTTGTATATCATTTCAGCATAACACCAACAATTTGGTCCCCTCCCAGGGGAGGACTGAAGTTCACTTTGAATTCTGGTTAGGGAGAAATCAAAAATGGATGGTTAGACAAGGAGAGCTGCAGATAGTTTTATTCATTCAACAGTTTGTTCTCTCCATCCTGAGATATTGTTTTAGACATTGTTTTCTCTTGCATTTTAATAGTGCAGCAAGGGTATTATTCATAAATACAAATAGTGGCCTTAAAGCATTTTGTGGCAACATATATTGGGCAATTTTAAGGTTGCAGCTTTTGGAATAATTTGTTCAAGTCTTTTCTGATATTTTTAGAGCTGAAAGATTAATTCACAGTCCTGCACGTTGAGTCAAAGATTATCCATACAACTAGTAAAGTTGAGTTTCAGGAACTGTGATATTAGTGATTTGGGAGTGTTTAAGTATCAAGGTTTTAATAAATTCTCTTAATTTTATTATTTAATCCCCATGCAATGGGCCACATTGTGTCACTGACTTTTAAGCAGATTTCATTATTGATTTCAATTGGGAGTTCTGCTTAAAGATCAGTCGCACAATATGGGCCCATGTCTCTTCCTTGTTTTCTGTAATTTATACAGTCCCATGAACTGAATTATTAGTTCTGCAAATCTTTTTTAGATACAAGTTGTATGGAAGGTGCAATACAAATTTCAGTTGCTTTGTTCACATTTGTTCTTAATTTTGAGAATCATCAAAAAAGGGGAAACTAAACACATTTGTTCAGATGAGTTTGTTAAAAGACAACCGATCTGAATTTTTTTCCTGTTGCTGGGAGTAGTTAGTTGATAGACCAGTGAAACAATGTTGGCTCTGCAGTCAGCTGGTTGAGAAGTTTCTTACACTTTAGTTTTGGAAAATCTATGGGAACTTTTCCATTAGTTTCTCTAGGAACTGCATTTGGTCCCAGCTGGGCTTTTATGTCTTAAGAGTCTTCATTAAGCCCCTCTGTGACTCTGTTCCACATCTTTAAAATGAGGCCAAATAGTACTTCCCTACCTCCAGGGATATTGTAAGAGCTCAGATATTATGGTGATGGGGACCATATAAGTACTGAAGTCCTAAGATATATAGATAGATTTTATTAACAAATGAGTCTGCTTCTCTGACACCAACAGAGTATTTATCCCCTGACATTTTCCTGTGCAAGTCAACAGTATAGAGTTGATTTGTTTCAAGATTTCAGTTGAAATGTAGTGAACATTTGAGGAATGACCTGGGATAACAAACTGAGAAGGTATCCTGTGCTATCCAGTATGCTAGCATTCATCTATAAACCAGAGGTATAAAAATAATTGAAGTGAAGGGAACCAGTGAAGTGGTGAGCGACAAAGCTGACTTTTGCAGCATCATTTTGGACTGGGGAGAGGTTTATGTTAAAAAGACCAAAGAAGAGGAGATTGCAGTCATTGAGATGGGAAGTGATTAGAGCATGGCCCAGTGATTTGGTGTTTGAGGGAGAAAGGAAGGAATGGGTTTAGGAATTGGGCTGGAGAAAAAAGCAATGAGGTTTGGCCACAGCTTGGATGTGTGGAGAGGAGGGACAGTAGCAGACTGAAGTCCACAGCTTTGATTTAAATTACACAAATAATGTTTCCTTCCATTCTCAATGTATGTGAAAATCTATTTCTAATAGCCAAAATCCAAGGTGTGCATTCTGAGTAGTGACGAAAGTGACCCTTATACCATGTTTTAAATAAAGACTGGTTAAAGCAGTTAACCTAGGAAATCTTCCAGAATTGACATAAAAGATGTAGAATTACAATGCAGAGCTTTAAATTTCACTGTTTGGTCTTCTGGCCAGAAATTCAATAGGGAAATTTTGTAATACATCAATTTGTTCAGTTCACAGAGGTTGGAAGAGCAGAATGGCTCCATATAAGTTTCAAAAATTAAAGATGAGGTGAGGTTTTGTTTGTTTGTGTGTGTTTGTTTTTGTAATAGGAAGGTTTATAGCAGCAAAAAGTGTATCAGTTTATCAGGTTGGCCTCACCAGCAGCTCCTATGGCATTCAGTAGACTATCCTATAATATGATTTAGGAAGCATGATGACTGTTAGCTGTAAAGGCATAAACAACATAACACTTAGAGACTGCTAGAAATTCTATGGTCAAATCTTTCTTATTCATGCAGGACAAGACCCAGGAGGGTATGTATATAGAGAATAAAGCTAGTTGTCTGAATTCAACCACCTTGCCCACAAGATGCCTGGTTTACCTGTAGTGAATATATAAGTAACTAAAAATGTCTGTCTGCCGTTTAGTATTTGCAATCTAGAGACTGACACATCATTAACGCTACATGATGCTTCATTGCACATGACAGTTTTGAGTAGCACTATACAATGTGCTGAAAAACTTTCCTTATTGTACTTTACTGACAAAAGATGTTTTGGTAGTTTCTTCTGTTTGTATTACTGTAACGTCTAGTGGATTGCTTACCACCACTGTTATCATAATGGGTTTTAAAAAGAGATCATATCTAAGATGAAAGGTATTTAATTTTGCAAGATCTGTCATCTCCAGCCATCCTCAGTTCTGGTAATAATTCATATTAGTCATCTTATAAAAGCCATAAGTCAGAGCTTTGTTGCCATCATATCACACCCTATAACTAACCCATTAAATCTTCCCTGCTGAAAGTGACCTAAGGAGATAGTAATTAACCTGCTTCAGAGCATGATAATAAAATAGGCAATTAATGAACAATTTTCTTCAGATATTTTAAGCAATAGTTAGTGTACAACTTAAAAGACACTAGCTTAGTCTGTCTTGGCAATCAGTATGTAATTTGTTTGAAGTATTTAGAATACCATGAATAAATGAATACTTTCCTCCTGGAGTTGCATGCAGAAATCATTGTGTTTTTCAGCTAGTAGTGTTGCCTAGTAAAGATATTTAAACTTCTTTTAGCATTTAGCATAAAATGCAGAGTCGTTTTGCATTATAATTGTTCACAACAGACTAAAGTTGTTTTAGGAATGGAATGTTTTAACTGTTACTATGAAAATGCTGAGCAGTATTTTATGAAAGAATCTCATTTCATTAACTTTTATTGAAAGACTTCAAATTTTACAGAAAACCCTAGGTCGGAATTCATAGCACAGATGAGACAATGTAATATAAATAAGATATCAATCTCTGGGAAACTCTCTACAAGGATTTGCACAAGGGATTTCTCTTTCTATAAGAATTGTTTGCTCTAAATCAGAATACTTGGAAATATGACAGGGACCTACTGCAGTTACTACTTTAGTAACTTAGGTGACATTTATCAAATGTAATAGTAATTGCTTGAAAGAAATTGGTCACGGATTACTTTAAACCTCATTCTTACTACACACGCAGACTGCTAAATGGCTGAAAAAATTGTTAATAAATATGAAGTAGATTCAGCATAATGAAGGCCTCTTACTCAACCATAGCAATTTCTAAAATGATGTTACACCAGGCAGCTATATCCAAATTTCTTGCAGTTTTACATGTAGAAAAGATTGAGGGAACTGAGGGGAGAGAGGCTGTTGACAGCTAAAGTGTCTGTAAGAAAACATTTCAGTGCCTGGTTGTCCAAGCTCTTGGTTTATGTTGCTGTGATTAACTGGAAATCAGAATGAAGGTACCGTTGTAGATTAGGATAATGGATAAAACTGGCTTTAAGTAGAATAGAGGAGGCAGTATGGCAGTGGCGGGACCATTGGAGGCACCGTGTCATAGATAGGCACGCGGTGTCTCAGGGGTCTGTGAAAGGATTCAATGGCCACTCCCCACCATCACAATGGGCCATTTTTGTTGACCAGTGCAGAAATTGGGCTTGGCCCCTGACCCCCTTAAAGCTTTCTGGCACAGCCAGCTGCAGTAGATCTCCCTTGAACACAAGCACCAGAACTATGACTGACCTTTGTGTAGGGCAAAAGAGGGAGGCTCCTGCATCTTTTTCCCACCCAGATGAATCCCTCCAGAATCTGGCCTTAATTTTATCCTGTCTTTCAGGGCTAAATATAGGGCACTCTCATAATATAGTTTATATGCATCAGCGCTCCCCCCCCCCATGTCTAACCTGTATACTTCATATTTCTCTGTTCATCTTGATGAAGCTCATGGGGGTCTGATACTTGCTCTGGTTATACTGGTTATCCAGTATAATCTCATAGTGGATAACCAACTATGCAAGAAACAAACATTTTGCATTAAACCCTTGATGGACTCAGGAGCTCAGGGGCTCAAATGGAGTTGTGTCCCCTCCAACATAAAGTATTCTTTTTAGAACTGCATGATCACTTTGAAAAACTCAATCAGCCCTGTGGGAATCAGCACTAAATAAAGTATTTAGTAAGTTATTCAGGAGCCAGCCTTCTGGCTTACGACTGGAGGAAAGAGAGGGAAAGGCCAGAAGCTCCTTATGAATGGGGTGTTGAAAGGACAGGAGGAGGAGAAAGGAGTGCTTGTGAGATGAGGGAGGCAGCCAGCTCCAGTCTGGAAAGCGGTGGCCTGGTAGTTCCTACAGCCATTCCTATTGCAGTGTAGGGGTGGTTGGTGCTCTGTGTACCAGGGAGCAGAGAGGAGGGTGGAAATCCAAACACAATCCCATGGCATGTATTGGTACCCACCTGGCTCACAGCCATGCTGCCCCCAGCTCTCTGCAAGTGCCCTGCTGTGGTCACACATGCTGCAGTGGGCGATGCCTTGGCCTCCTGTTCCGGTGTCCTTGCAGGCAGTAACTGGACTTTTGGTGTCCGGTCAATATTTCTGACTGGACACTGCACAGGTCCCTGTTTAACCAGACTTTCCAGTCAAAAACTGGCAACCCTAGGGAGTGTGATTTGTAGAGCACTGTGATTTGGAGAGCACTCTAAGATGCTGCACACTTAACTGTCCCATGTAGACCCTGCTGGCATGCTCTAAAAGGTACCTACGTTATGTTAATAAAGTCCTGAGATACAAACAGAGGTAGGAAAAGGATGCAAGCACTACACTGTGAAAAGAGACTTGGGGCTTTTCTGTATGAACAGCTAGTGCGCAGCAAGCCAGGGTGTAAATCCACCTTTCACTAGATTGCCGCTCACTAACTGTGTGGACCCATTTGATGTGCACTAAAAGTTCCATGGTGCACTTTGATCTACCCCACTATGAAAAATTTTTAAAACCATTTATAAGAAGAAAATTGTTTATTCTGAAGTGGTAGGTAAAGAAAAGCTGTGGGTCAGATTCTCAGCTGGTATAAAGTGACATAACTCCATTGACTTCCATGGCGCTACACCACTTTACAGCAGCTGAGAATCTGGCCCTGCAATTCCATTCAGGCAATATCAGTTATTCATTTGAACTTTGCTTTTGTTAGTTAGGAAATAACCAGAATCCACAAATCAAAATGTAACATTTTTGGTGACACTTTTACTCTAAATTTATACCCTGTGCATCTTTAGTGAGGGCAAAATTTAGTCCATAATGTGTGGTTGGGTTTGTTTTGTTAGTGATGTAAATTACTAAGCAATGTTGGTGGAAATGCCAATTTATTAAGAAAGAGAGGAAGTGGATGAGGCAATATAGATTATTGGACCAACTTCTGAAGTCAGTCCAATAAAAGATATTAGACAGAAGTTGGTCCAATAAAAAGATAGTGCCTCATTCATCTCTCGAATATTCTGGGACACCAACGGCTGCACCAACACGGCATACAATTATTTATTTATTTATTTATTTGTTTGTTTTAAAAGGTCAAAAACTCTTTGATTGAACATATAGACAGAGATATTCCAATCACCTCTGGGATTTATAGACTCATAGACTTATAGACTTTAAGGTCAGAAGGGACCATTGTGATCATCTAGTCTGACCTCCTGCACAATGCAGGCCACAGAATCTCACCCATGCACTCTTGTAACACACCCCTAACCTATGTCTGAGTTACTGAAGTCCTCAAATTGTGGTTTGAAGACCTCAGGCTGCAGAGAATCCTCCAGCAAGTGACCCATGCCCCATGCTGCAGAGGAAGGTGAAAAACCTCCAGGGCCTCTGCCAATCTGCCCTGGAGGAAAATTCCTTCCCGACCCCAAATATGGCGATCAGTTAAACCCTGAGCATGTGGGCAAGACTCACCAGCCAGCACCCAGGAAAGAATTCTCTGTAGTAACTCAGATCCCACCCCGTCTATCATCCCATCATAGACCACTGGGCATACTTACCTGCTGATAATTAAAGATCACTTGTCAAATTAATTGCCAGAATTAGGCTATCCCATCATACCATCCCCTCCATAAACTTATCAAGCTTAGTCTTGAAGCCAGATATGTCTTTTGCCCCTACTACTCCCCTTGGGAGGCTGTTCCAGAACTTCACTCCTCTAATGGTTAGAGACCTTCATCTAGTTTCAAGTCTAAACTTCCTAGTGTCCAGTTCATATCCATTTGTTCTTGTGTCCACATTGGTACTAAGCTTAAATAATTCCTCTCCTTCCCTAATATTTATCCCTCTGATATATTTATAAAGAGCAATCATATCCCCCCTCAACCTTCTTTTGGTTAGGCTAAACGTGCCAAGCTCTTTGAGTCTCCTTTCATAAGACAGGTTTTCCATTCCTCGGATCATCTTAGTAGCCCTTCTCTGTACCTGTTCCAGTTTGAATTCATCCTTCTTAAACATAAATGTGCAATTCCAGTTAATTTTAATTTAAAAATCTCATCCATAGAATTCAGTCCATTATATGACATCATAGTATTGTTGTTAGAAAAGAAATATATTCCGTACAATAAAAACAATGAACTTTTCAAAATACTGTGTTTTAAAGAAGAAGTTTTTGTAAGGAAGCTTGTAATCCTTCACATTTCACTACTAGTTTAACAAGGGGAAGATTATCTACAGTTTTGTTTGCTGACTGCATTCTGCATGTGAGATATATAGATTTTAATACTGATTTTCTTCCTAAAAAGAAATTTATAGCTTCCTTTTATCTCTCGCAGATCTGTGCATCAAATGTTTATGGGAAAAGAACCCAAGTTTCCACAAAAATGAGATCCTGTGAAGTAGTAGGGGGGGGTTATTATTATTATTATGTCTTTTATGCACAAAACATTTCTTTTGAAATCACTGAGGTCATATAAACATTAAAGAAGTAATATAATATTTTCATAACACAACTGTCTATCATTTCTTTTTGTCATAATTTGTCCCCAAGTGGTATTTGTGTTTGTAGTTTCTAATAGTTTACCCAGTTTTATACTTCTGATGGTATCATGGAGCAATGATTTATTGTTCTGCTGGGACTACTTTCATTCCACCAATTCTTCTTCAGCACAGGAGCAGAGCATTATTCTGCTTTTTGCACTGCAGTTATTTCTTCCTTCCTTACCATTTGTTTCCCCAGTTATGGGTATAAATAGTGTGTAATTATATTGGGAATAAAAAGGGGGGAAAGTCAATTTTTGTTTTCTCATTGTAAGTTACTCTCGGTATAACTTGGGAATTAGCTTTCATACTCTGCAGCTCTCAGTCATGCATTTTCTGTTTCCATCATCAGTGTTTCTCTGTGTTCGACAACCACAGTAAATGGTAAATACTTTTCAAGCATGTGTGTGCGCTGTGGGAGGGAGAGAACTTTTTTTTTAATTTAGATCTTATGTGATACCCTAAATCAGAAGACAGTGAAACATGTGCTTCTGATTAGCAAAAAAGCAAAAGCTGCCGCATTCATCTTGTGATATGCTAATTCCTGAAATGAGGGGTGAAACAACACTCTGTAAATGGAAAACTGAATGTTTGACAACAATGCACTTGCCAGAACACTGCGAACCATTTCTTATCTCTGCAAATCCATTCAGCCTTGACTGTCATATTAGCCAATTTTATTTTTGTTTGCTTGTCTTTGATCATCTGCTGTATGTTCTCAGGGGAGGAAGTTATGTGCATTTGCCTGTGAGCTCCTTTCTTTGTTTAATGAGTATCTGCACATTCTATCAATGTTTTTACCAGCATCTCTGCTTGGATAAATTGAGCAATTCTTTCTTTATATGTGTACTTTTTGCTGCTTTCAAAGATAGGGGAGACATTAAACCATATATTTTTTTGGATAGACTTGCACCTCACGTTTTTAATTAGTATGTTTTTGCCAAGACTTTATTTTATTTGGATCAGAAGGAACTGGATTATATTAGTGTATGTGTCAATGTGTAATACCATCCTTGTCTGAGGTTCTTTTCAAGAAGAATGCAAAAGATTACATTTTGGTACATGCTAATGTGTTACAGATTAAAACAGAAGATATGTATTGATTGTGACATCTGACAATTCATATGTCAAACATTTCCCCCCCACCCCCAAAAAAATTACTAACATGGGGTAGTTTGCGGGCCTTTTAAATTGAAAGGGTATACTTCTTTCTCTCTGTTCTTTAAAGGGATATGACTAGAAGTTACTCTTTGAATGGAAACCCTTCAGGATTTTCTTGATAAAGCTAATGTCTCCTCCTCCTTATTTTTATCTTCTGTGCTAGTTTTCCATATTAGCTGCAAAACATATGTACACAGGTGGCAACGTTGACCCTAAATATCTGCGATGCTGACTTGCCATGGAAAACCTTGAAAAAAATTTGTTGGATACTTCATGCATTT
Source organism: Gopherus evgoodei (assembly GCF_007399415.2). Classification (NCBI taxonomy): domain Eukaryota; kingdom Metazoa; phylum Chordata; order Testudines; family Testudinidae; genus Gopherus; species Gopherus evgoodei. Next base: position 210,991,284 of record NC_044324.1, on the reverse strand, counting down.
TCATTTTTTTCCTCATTTTTACGATGATGAAAACAGGCGCTTATATTTCTTACAATCTCTTTGGAGCTTGCATTTATTCTCAGTTTGAAGTCATCACAATCTTTTGTTTCTGAAATCATAATCATTTCCATCCCAACCATTTTGATATCACCGAGGATTATGACTTTAGAATCCAGGAGCAAATGGATTACTAACAAAGAAAGATCTTGAGTCAATGCAGATACATTAGTAACAATTAAATCATATATTCTGTGGTTTTTTTCTACCGACAAAATAGTCTAGAGCCACTTAATCCAACTTAGTTTGGATAACCAGTTAGCCCTGGCATCTGTAGGAAAGGAAACCTATTTTTGTGCCTAGATATAACAGAGAAAAACAATAATAGAGATGGATATGGAGACGATATCATGACAATGTCAAAATATGGCTCTATTGCAGCCTCACCCATAATCTATAAGTAGGGCTTCTGTTTCAAGATTTATTAATTTCATTTTCTGGGTTTATTTTTTAGCAACTTTTGTGTTTTATGTAGAGGTCCCAGAATTGGGGTTTTTCAAGGCTTTCTCCTTGTATATACTGTAATGAGTAATGTATAATGTAATGAATGAGTAGTCTCTTTGTAATGTTCCCTAGTGCATTTCAGTGTAGTGCTGTTTTAACATGCTGTAGGAAACCTTTTAGTGTGCACCAGCCAGGTCTACACAGACCAGTTAATGCTTTAGAAATCACACCTTGTAGTCTGCATTACAGCTCTGTGTGGACAGACCCTTAGATACAAGTAACCATCTCCAATATTTTTCTGGTGTTTTTTTTATTGGGGGTGTCTTATCCTGTTTATCAGGTAAAACCAAAACATCGGAAGCCCTATCTATATGTTTAAAATAACAAATACCTTGATGTTTTGTAAAATTCTAGTATTTTTTACTGAAATAAGTCTGAATTTAAACAGTCAATCATTTGTTGTAGATACTGAGATACATTTGAAATATATTTGAGGCATATACGAAAAAATGAGACCAACTAGGAAAAGAAACGTTTTTAAAGGCGATTAAGTATTTCCATTTTACTGCTTTGTCAGGCAAGCTTAATTTCATGCACAGATTAAATTTGCTTCTCATTATTGTGGAATGAAATGAAAACAAATCATCTTAGAAAGATAATTTTTTTCTTTGGAAGATTTTTTAGAACAAATGTGCAGACCATTTTAAGCTTTTATCTGAAATTAAAACACTGTTCAATCTCTGAAATGTGTAGGCATAACTTTTCTTTGAAGAAAAATTGGGAGAGGCAGAGGGTCTGTCTTTGCTGAACTAACCTAAAGTGAGTCAGAACATAATTTTTATATGGATTCTTTTCATGCTTTCCCGAAACAGAGTGCTTCTGTTTAAAAGATAAAGCTGATACCCATAGATGAAATGGGGAGCTGCTGAGGGCTGTTTATGAAAAATGCCGCTTTTAAGTAAATCAAAGTTGCATATTTCCATTCTGTCCATACTGCAGCCTGTGAAATCATGAGCAACACCGTTAATAAGGTCAAGATCCTAAAAGGTATTTACACACCTAACTCCCATTGAGTCAATGGGAATTTGGTATCTAAATCACTCTTACTCATTGTAATATCTACTGTAAAAATGTATATAGTTGTATGTCATTCAGTAAGGGCATGACCCAAAGTCCAGTGAACCCAAAGTCTACTGGTCTCACCATTAACTTCAGAGGGATTTGGAATAGGCCTTAAAAACCCAGCAAAGCCAGGGATTAAAATAATATATTGAGATATACCTATCTCATAGAACTGGAAGGGACTCCGAAAAGTCATCGAGTCCAGCCTCTGCCTTCACTAGCAGGACCACAGGCTGGGCAATGGCAATGGTGACCAAGGCTCCGCAGCCACCTCCATGAAGGAATCTCTAAGCTCCAAAAGTATGTAAGTACAGCCTGATTTCCCTGTGCCCAGAGCAGCTGGGGAAGTCACAAAGAGAAGGAAATAAAAAAAGAGAGAGAGAGACTGAAAAATGGAGGAATAGATAAGATATATAATGGAAGGAAATAAAAACTGGAGTGTGGGAAGGGAAAAGGACAACTTAAAGATGCAACAAAGACAAAGGATATTAAAAGATACAGTCACGATTCAGCTCTGACTAATATGCAAGGGTGACTCCAGAACTGATGGTCCTCTCACCATACATGAAAGAGACAATGTAACAGATTTCAATAGTATTCTCCTTCAGATTTGAGAACTAAGATGTACATTGGCTGCTTCCTTCATTCTAGCCCATGTAACCATCAGTAAAAGTTGTTTTTTGTTGCAGATTATTCCCCTCCTCAATATCACAAATGGCCTATTAGAGGCACTGCTCTTCCACCCAACCAATAAAACTATTATCTGGGCATTCAGTAAAAAAAAATCATTCAAAGATTCAATTAATTTGTCTGTTTATTTGCCATATCCTGGGATATTTGTTAAAAAGGGTAAAAATAATTCCATTAGTAAAATATAGCATGTCACAAGTACAAAATGTAAATTTACTGTCTGTGAACAGATATTCCTTGCAGCAGTTGTACATCCTGGACTCAGTCCAAATAGTGTCTCTATCGCTCTCTCACACATATTTCTGGGAGATGCAATAGTGTCCAGACCAAGTATTCACTCAGTACATCCTGCTGACAAAAGGATGTAGTGTCTGCGTAGTGTCCTATTCTCTTAAAGGGATTGTGTGCCTATAGGTTTGTCTGTATATAGGTATACTGCAGGGGCAAATAATTTCTACCTCCAAGTCTTGATGGTGAAATAATGCTTCTCAGACCTTCTTGGTTGGTTGTGAAATTGTGTTTCAAACACTACTCACCAGCATTGGCACAGAGACCTAAAAGTTGTGGCTGAGTTTGCACCAGTCACTGTGTGACCATAATTAATTGAACCTCTAAAAAAGAAAAAGGCACAATTTAAAAAAAAAAGGCACATTAAAGCTTTTGACAGCCAGAATTCCACTGTGCTATGGCTCTGGGGACCTGCAACACTGTGTATGCAAGGTGGGTAAATTCTTCAGATTGCAGATTAAAGTAAGTACTTTCCCATCTTCTACAGCTTGTTTAAATCATTGATTCCTGGCTGCCCTGACAAATCCCAGGAAATTTTGTGGTTCTGTTGAATTTACCCATAGATAGGTCAGTTTCCCCCATCAGAGTGAGCCTGGCTAAAGTGTCCCATGCACAGGGACTAAATGGATTATTCTGGGAATAGAAAATTAAGGTAACAAAATCATTCCACCCATCAGGAAGTTACCAGGGATGATCTGTAGCTCCCTGGACCATGTTGTTCTTCAAAACTGGAGAACAGAGCTCAGTACCAGAAAAGTCGTGTGGTCAAAACACTGATATTAAATTAAATTCCTATTTAGAGGTGTGTTTATGATGACCTTTTAGTTCCACTGTAGTGATTTAATTCTTGAATTTAACAATACAAGTTAGCCCCGTCCCGTTTGTGAAGACCACTTACTAGATTTTATTTTTAAAATTATGGGAACTGTTACATGTTCCAGCTGGAAACATTTTCCCCCTCAAACTATTAACTTACAGTACATTACAATTCCTGTAGTTTATATCACAGTACATCAGATATTCTGAGTCATTCCCTAGATAATGTATTTTGAGTATGTTTATGATCTTGAAAAATGGCAAATCCAGATGTTCATTAACTCCTTTACTTCCCTCAAGAGTCCAATGTAAATATTGATATTCCACCGATTTTAAATGGAATAGCAATGGATTATAGTGACCAGCAACACAGGGGTTAATAATAATTTGCCTTTTACATATGTGATCTCTAAATTTCATGTATTAACTTGTCACGCATTGATCTTTATAACGTAGTGACTACAACATTCACAACATGCTGTAAACTTTCTCATTAATGGTCTCATCTTAATATTTCCTTTAATTTTGCAAAGGAGTAAATTATACAATGTGTTTGATCACTTTCATCAAACTGATTTCAAAGAAAGACAAGGAAAAGAAAAAAGCATTAGTAAATAGAATGAACACGCCTTTTAATAAAATATCCTTAGCACAAATTTTCTTTGATACCCCTTCTGGTTGTGACCTGAACAGTTCCTTAATTGATTAAAAGAAACCTCTGATTGCTAGATAAAAGGTAAAGATGTAAATAGGATACCTCCACCCAACCTTGACTTTGCAGCTATGTGGGTGCAAAGAGTTCTTGGCTAAATCGCTCCTACAGATTGACAAAATCAGAGATAGTCTTACAGAGAATCTGAGAACCACATGGAAAGGGGAGGGGAGAAGCAAACCTGGCCTTCTCCAGCTGCCCTCAGGGACTTTGAACATATAGCTCAAATGAAGTTCTGAGAGCTATCCGACCCACCACCTGTGGACTGTGTCAGATGTATCCCACTCCTAGCTAGTCAAGGCAACTAGAACAACTGGGGCCCCATTCCTGCTGACTTCATCAATGCCTCATTCAAAGATAGGTCCCTACCAGCCACTCAGAAGGATGCAGTAGTTCAGCCATATCTGACACAGAGAACTTTGCAAATCCATTTTTCAGCCTAACCTTCTAGGACAAAGTCATGGAGATGGTGGTAGTGATTAAGTTCCAACAGCATCTAGCTTCCTCCACGGGGTCTAAACTGTGCAGAATCAGGATTCACACTGGGTTATGGTACAGAGATGTCAATCCCAGCCCTGAACAATGAGCTAATGCTGGCAGGAGTGTGAGTTTTTACCATCAGTAATTCTGAAGTGCTATTGGCCCAAATACAATACCTGGTTCTGTTTAGTTTTATAAAACAAGGACTACTCCAGACAAACAGCCCTGGTTGGCCCCCCACCTAATCCTGGAACATCGCTTTCACTAAAGATCCTTGCAGAGGAGGCCCAGAGATGCAGCAGAATACCTTCTGCACTGGAGTATTCTCTGGGACTATGTGGCCCCTTTATACCAGCAAAAAGGCCATGGGGACCATTAATCAGGCCCCTATTCCTACAAGAGCTTAATGGGTTGAATCTGACTGATCTCAGAGGCCACCTATCCATTCATTCGTGACCCTCCAAGACAGCTAATGCTTCATAAGGATTGTTATAGCTCCAGCTGGGTTCCCTTTTGTGGGCGAACACCAGGCTGCTGATTGGACCCAGCATTTGGTTCCTGCTTGTTTTCAAGTCTACTGGGTCAGAGCAGCGTCTGGACACTGCCTTACTTTGGCCTCTCAGGCCCACTCTTGGGGTGCAGACTCCTTGTCTGGTACCCCTTCTTCGGATGTGGAGCCCCAAACCCCAGTTGCCCTAGGCTCCAAGACCAGTCCTAACCCTCCCCAAAATCTCCCAATATCTTAAGATTGCCCTTTCCAGAGCTCCACCCACATGAGCCCTCTGGGTTATAATTTAATTGTTTAGGGATCTCACAACACTTAAAGCAAAGGAACACATAGGACTCAAGGGAATTTCTAAACCATACACACTTTGCTCCTAGAAAAATCACAAGAGATTTATGGATCTATGAAAAAATAACAAAAACCTGCATGCAAGATCCTCTCTTTGGGTGTTAGCCAGAGCCTGTCAGGGAATTCAGGACTCCTACTCAGTTTTTGTGGCAATGGTCTTCTCCTTGATAGAGCAGTTTTCATTCCTTTTATTCCTTCCATTGAGATTTTTCCATTCCATTCTGCCAACACCACCCACCAGATCCCTGGGTTGTTTGCATTCAGGATCCTTTTAGCAGATACGAGTCATTAGCAAGACAACTAGTCTTTGGTCTGTAGCCTCTACTTTGTGCTAGGACAAGTGTATTCAGTTTTTGATGGTCCTCTCACCACACATGAAAGAGACAATGTAACAGATTTCAATAGTATTCCTTGAAGTCCCCGTTGTTCAGAATCAGACATCTAGGCACTAGGCCTCCTAACACAAGAGTCCTGATTCAATTCACCATGTTACTAACAGTGAAAACCATAATGAAGGTTACAATCATACAGAGAGTCCATAAATAGGGCCCTACCAAATTCAGACCCATGAAGAACGCAGACCGTGAAATCTAGTCTCTCCATGAAATCTGGTCTTTTGTGAGCTTTTACCCTCTGCTAAACAGATTTCAAGGAGGAGACCAGTGTTTCTCAAATTGGGGATCCTGACCCAAAAGAGAGTTGCAGAGGGATGCCAACATTATTTTAGGGAGGTCATGGTATTGCCACCCTTACTTCTGCACTGACATCAGAGCTGGGCACCCAGACAGTGGCAGCTGCTGACCGAGGGCCCAGCTTTGCAGACAGCAGTACAGAAGTAAAGGTGGCAATACCATTCCATCCCATCCCTACATCTGTGCTGCTAGTGGTGGTTCCTCTGCCTTCAGAGCTGGGCTTGCAGCCAGCAGTCACTGCTCCCCAGTTGCTCAGTTCTGAAGGCAGCAGCAGCACAGAAGTAAGGGTAGCAGTACTGCAACCCATCCAAAATGACCTTGTGACCACCCCATAATTCCTTTTTGGGTCAGGACCCCCTACAATTACAACATCGTGACACATCAGATTTAAATAACTGAAATTATGAAATGTATGATTTTTTAAATACTGTGACCGTGAAATTGGTCAAAATGGACCATGAATTTGGTAGAGCCCTATTCATAAAATCAAACTGGAATCCATATGTTCACATAGTCTAAGTACCAAAACTATCACAGGAATGCTTTAACTAGACTGGTCCACCTGTTTGGTAAGACCTTCCCTCCGAAAGAGCATCTTTTCAGAAACAACGCATTGCTGGGAAGGTTGGACGGGAGGAAGAAGGGAATTAAAAAAGGAAGAAGATTGGATAGAGTCCTTTCCATCAACATTCAAACAAGCAGACTGGGCATAAGAAAAGATGTGAGAATATTGACATTTAAGATGCACTCAGTACTATCTTTAAAGATATGCCCATTACTATCAACAGAAAGATACCATGCTGAACAGATGCTATAGAAAACATCTATGGTAAGGACGATAGCTAAATAAAATTTATGTAGGATGAAGATAAATTATAAAGACAGGGAATGAAATTTCTGTGTAGGTCATGACATTGCTTCTCGTTACCTATTCATAGAAACTTCTTGTCCTTCTGACCATTGTCTATCCCACCTTGGAGGACAAGCCATCTATTAATATTTCTAATATAACCAGTCCATAGTGCGTACACTGGTACCTAATTTCCTAGCATCTGAGCCGCGCCTCCTAATTTTAGGGAAACAGTCAACTCCTTTTCTCATTACTGCTGCAGGGAGACTATTCTAAGAGCTAATAACGGGTGTTGTAATTTCTTCCTCATTGAAGCCAAATTTGAGTTCTTTTGCTCCTAAATAATAAAATAAGCGGAGAACAGCAAAAGATATAATTGGGTCACTAATTAAATGTCAGGCATAGACTGTCTGGTGAAATTGGAGGTTAACTAATTGTGAGAACATTTGTGACAGTATATCTGCCATGGTTAGAGATCAGTCAAATATCTAGGCTGCTTCTTTGGAACATGTTCTTCATTGCCTATAAAATAGTCTGTTAGCCTTATTAACATTATTATTTAGTTTGGGGTAGCACCAAATACAGAGAGAGAGACAGTCCCTGTCCTGCAGCATATACAGTGTAAAATCAGCATATTTAAAAACTTAGTAAGGCTAGCTCAGGAGAAGAGGAACCTTATTTTTGTTGAATTAAAGCTAAACTCTTCAAATGTATAAATCAAAAGTTTAATTCTTTTTGTAATGAGACCTTGGTTAGAGTTTCTACATGTACAGTAATACAAAAACATCATAATAAAAATGAGAAATGTATAGTAGTATAGGAAAAATAATTTGTAAGGATGTGCTATTATCAGCTAATGAGATTTCTTGATAAATTTATCCAGGGTTAAAACATTAAAATACAAGCGATGATACGGATATGGATAGAATAATCTTATACCCTAAAGTAATTTATCTTAATTGTAAAACATCCTCATCACGTAAGTATTTATAACATGATTATTGTGGTTAAACTTTTAATGAACTTGTGAATTATATTGTTGGAATTAATATTGTATTATATTTTTGAAAAATAAAAACACAATACATGCTATAATATTCAAATGACAACAATTTTTCCCATCCAAACTCACCCTGTATGCCCTCCATCATCACTCAATCATCAGATTAGGTTAGAATGCACCGAAATATTACAGATCTATCTTTGGTACTTACATGTGCCCCTTTACGGTAAGATCTGAGACCTCAGTACTCCTCTGACATAGAGAAATGCCAATTTCCCCATTTTATAGCCTAGAGACTAACACACAAAGAGATTAAGTAACTTGCCCAAGTCACACAGGAAATTTGTCATGAAGCAGGAATTGAATTTATGTCTCTGGAGTTCTACTATTGCACTCTAACTATTGGGAAGTCATTCCTCTCTAGAGAGAAGAATGACTTTAACCATTGGCAAGGAAGGGTTCAGTGCAATTAATTGTAATTAATTTTTTTAATCGTGCGATTAATCGCAATTATTTTTTTAATCGCTTGACAGCCCTAATACTTTTACATCAGTGATATTGACTAAAATAGATGTTTAATTCAGATTTAAGTTGTAAATGTACAAAATACACTTGACAGTTTCTTAAAGAACAAACACCATAGGATTTGGGTGTAAATGACACATGATATTTGTATAATAGTTTTAGCGAGCTCTGAGCCATAGCATGCTGAAGAATTTATGCACTTTTCTGACAGCAAATGTGTATTGCAGCATAATATTAGAATTTTACTTTTACAGAACATGATAAATACCTTATGACTCTAATACCTTTGTATAATGCTTCATTACCAGCATTATAATGGTCAACAAATTCTTGAAGTTCTCCATTAGATTGTATTGTATTAGCTTAGTAGTATACTCATGTTAATTGGGTGAAACACATCAAGTAATGCCTGAAAACATCCTGAGAAGGCATTCCTGTAGCCTCAGAGTAATGTTATCATCAGGGAACCTGGTTTTCTGTGATAAAACAAAATTCTCCAATTAAAAAAACATAAAAATCTGTGTTTTTCCATGATTAAAATGAAATGCTAAACTTTAGTTTCCCAAGCCACAATATAGATAGTTGAACACAATATATTATTGATCTATTTATAATTTTTAAGCAAGTTTGAAGCCTACCAGTGCCATAAATCATTATAATAAACTAAAATTAATAGAATTGCAATTTGTATTGGTTTGCTTTCAAACGTAATCCACAGCCTGGCTGCATTCAGTACAGAAGAGCACATTGCCATCAACATGAAATTTGTCCTTGTCAAACTCAATGACATGGTCTTTAGGTGTGATTTTTAAAGTTTTCAGCATTTTTTCATGACTTTAATTACTCATATCAGGAGGCTGAAGTGAAATTTGAGATGCATTAAAACACTAAGCTCTATGCGCTGTGGAATAGACTCTATAATATAGAGTGTATATGATGACAGCCGTTTACTGGAGTATATTTAGCTATGTAAATGTAAAGCACATTAAGAAATCAACCACAAGTGGGGGAGGTTGTGCACATTGAGTAAGTGACACTGATGTTTTCAGTAAAATGCAGTTAATAGTTAATATATATTTTTATTTTTTCACGGAATGTAAAAACTAAAGATTCTCTGTAAACATACAGATTCCCCATTTTCCCATGTTTTTCCATGGCAAATGGATTTCTAGGATCATTGGTTATCATTTACATAAAGCTCTTTCTGCTTTTATCATATCAGACATGGGTCTTGTTAGTTGATTTGACCAGATACTGTGAATACAAAATGAAGATCAGATGGTCTGCTTGGTATGGGATGCTGACTTGCTTTGATCAGTGTGTCAGGAGTTTGCAGCCACACCTATTTTTCTAATTTAGAAACAGGAAAACAAAATAAAACAAAACAACAACAATAAAACAACTCTCCAAGAAATTCCCCACATTTACGATAACTATATCTTCAGGCCTTTCATTCTGCCCTCCCTCTCCTGTCAAGGACTCTTTTTAGTGGTTAAAAATAAGCGTCTTATTGTTTTACAACAAATCAGTTTCTTAAGGCCTTTTCATCACATTAGTAGAGGAAATTCTGAATGTCCACTTGCAAAGGGTTCATCTTCATTTTTCAGTTAGAAAGCAATGTGATTGTCCCGCTATACCGAAAGGACAGGAGACATTTGATTTGGTTTTAATCAGCCTGTAACTTTATTATATTAGATACCGGGGACAATCCAGCAGATAACAGTGTACAGTACAGGTAACTCCATGTTCATTCCATAATTACCCAGGGGCTTTCACCAGAGGAACAGCGCGTGCTGCCTCAGCCTGCTTCACACACCGGGCTGCCCCTTCTAAACCTTTCTGCCCATCTGGCTCCCAGGGGATGAATCAGCATTGCCACGCTGGCTCCTGATCCCCTTTTGCTGCAGTTTTCCTTTCCCAACCCCCATCCCAGCCATAAAGCACTGTTTCCTTCGTTCGGTCAGCCAGACAAATTCCTCCCTGCTTAAAGGTGTGGTGCAGTCATTTCCCCACTTCCTCCCAGCCTGTGGAATCTGCAAAGGGCACAAGCCTCAGAACCAACACATCCTGTGCTAACCAGGGAAGCCTGTGTTTCAGCACTAGCTCCTTGCTCTCCACGTCGGTTCTTGACAGCTTGTTTCATGTCGGCACCTCTCACATTTTTGGATGCTAAAAAAAGTATAATAAATATATAGACCAGGAGCTAGCAAAACATATTGACTTCAATTTAAGCTGGTGCTAAGTCTTTTGCTGGAATAATGGGTTTGTCCCTTCAAATTTGTGGATCTCAACTCTTGTGAAGTTCCCATTGATGGGGTTCCATGGGCAGATAGAAGGGCAGATCTGGACCAGAAACAGAAATGATGATAGGACCCTTATTACAAGTTACTCAAAAATCAGAGGGCTCAGATATACACTGTATGCTTAACTGTGCAATTGATAACTGGTGTGATAGATTAGAACGACTTTTTCTTGCCCAATTGGATCAAAATTTGACCTTTCTTAGGTCTCTGTAAACTCCGCCCAGTGAGTTATATTTCCCCCACTTCTTTGTTGCCTGTCTTTGGCTTATATTTATTAGCCCTTTTAGCTCCTGAAAGGAAAAGAACGGCTAGCAAGCCCTAATCTGTATGATTAAAACATTCTGTAAAACTGTGAATTCTATTTTGACTCTCAAAAGAAATGTAAATGCATGTAAATGAGCACCTCCTGCACTGGAGACTGGTCCGATAACAGGAGTAATCATGGTTAATTTCTCATAATGGTCTGAATTAGTATCTGAAAGACATCGACACAAAATATAGAAAAATATTTAATTAGTCTTTAAAATTACGGTCACACAATAGTCCCAAACTGAGTGTGCCACCAGGTTCCATTATAAAGCCTCACTTTAGTCATTTTGTGACTTTGGCTAATAAAATTGGTTTGCTTAGTAGAATTTTTCTGTAAAGTTTGTCACACAGTTTTTGAGTTATATTAAGTGCCACACTGAGTAGTACATTGTTTCACAAGTAGTCTCACTGAAGTCTACTAGAGATGTACAGTACTACTCAATGTGAATTAGTCTGGCAGAATCTGGTCCTAAGGGTACGACTACACTACCCGCTGGATCAGTGGGTAGTGATCGATCTATCGGGGATCGATTTATCATGTCTAGTGTAGACGCAATAAATTGATCCCTGCTTGCTCTGCCATCGACTCCGGAACTCCACCATGGTGAGAGGCGGAAGCGGAGTCGATGGGGGCCAATCCCGTGCCACGAGGACTCGACGTAAGTGATTCTAAGTCATATCTTAGATTGACTACGCTATTCTTGTAGCTGAAGTTGCGTATCTTAGATCGATTTCCCCCTGCCCCTCGTGTAGACCAGGCTTATATTTTAACTTATGTCTAAAAATGTCTGGTTTCTACCCTTCAAACTTTCAATATAGGTAAATCTCCTGAAAACTCTAGCATATACCTTACTTAAGGAAAATATCTTGAAATTAAACAAAGTTATTAACTCCTATAGCTCATTGTGATGGTTATAAAATGTTAGTGAGTAGTTTGCCCTATAGGGGCTCATTGCTTCTTGGAGAGAACATATATCCCCCTTCTGACAGACTTTTCCCTTAGCTCAAGTGACAAAGGCCTGTGTTTCTGGAGCTGTAGAATAAGGTTTCTGGTCTGAGAGGATGTCTACACTGCAATCAGAGGTGTGAGTGCAGCCTGTGTAGACATACTAAGCTGGCACTGATTGAATTAGCTTGAATGACAATAGCAGTGAAGCTCTAGAAGCATGGACTAGCCGCTAATATATGTATCTAGGTGGACTTGTACTGCCCGTTCTGTCATCATGTCACTGCTATTGTTATTAAATCAGAGTTATCTTGAGTATATCTACACATGATGCAGTAACACCTCTTGATTGCTGTGTGGACATACCCTGAGCTTTACAAGTATGAGTGGTTTAACTAGAGATACAGTTTGTTTTTCAGTTTGTAACAATAGATTTTTTTGCATTATGACATCCAACTATGTTTTCTGCAAAAAATAAATGCTTAAACTTTTTTTTTTTAGTTACGGGTCATAAAAAGCTACCCTGAAAAGGCAGCTGCTTAGAAGTAACGTCAGTTAAGTTTTCAGCAAAGGTTCTGTTATAAATCCTCATATATTTATATGGAAGTAGTATTTGTGGTTTTTGTTCTTTAAGTTAGAGGCAATCAAACTATTCTTAACTTATGGATGTTTTAAAAATGACTGGTGAGATTTTCAAAAGAGCTGGCCTAACTGCTCCCATTGAAGACAATGGTAAAATTCCTGTTGACATGAATGGGAACAGAGTTAAGTCACTGATGGGCACTCTTGAAAATCCCCCACAAAACCTATTTTGAAATATTAATGAACGAATGAACGCAGCACTCTGAGCTCTCAGCTTGCAGACTGTGTTGTATGAAGTTGGATATGTGGTTTGCATCTGGAAGGTGTGGCTCCTAATCATAGTGTGTGGGGGCAGGGGGAGGGCATCTATTGGGAAGGTACAATGGAACTTTCAGACCATATATGGAGGTTAGGTGGGAAAGATTAGTGAAAGAGTGAATGTGACTAAAAGTATTGCTTCTGTATGTGGAGAATGGTATGTTCTGATCTCTCCACCAAAGTGGATAGTTGGGATTGGGGCAGAGTGGGGTGGGAAATAGAATCTCTCATCTGCATATGAAATGTAAAAAGCAAGATGTTGGTGTCTTTGGTTAATAATGGGTGAGTGAACTGTAGGATAGTCTGTTTATTGCTTTCAGCCATAGTTGATAGGTGAGTCATATAGGAACTTGTAGGCCATATTCAAAATGTATATGTTGAGTGGCTGAGGCTGAGTGGGGTTTTGGGGACAGAGTTAAACTTATTTTAAGAATATGCAATCAGATATTTTAAGCACACATTTATTGAAGTAATTCTATGAGTGATGTGCATATTTAAATTTTTATCTACCATATTTTAACTGTTTATTACTATGCTTTTAAATGTTCACGGTTTTTAGTAACATTTTGTGCACATATGTAGAATCATAACTGAAGTTTTTTATTTCTAAGACCACCCTGCTTTTTAGTACTTATCCATGGAAACAAGTTCCAAGTTTCTTTATCTTGATCAGTGTTGAATAGGTCATGGCCCTAAGGAGTATCAAGAGATGAGATGCTGGAAAGAAGGAAAGGGGAAAAAAACTATTTATATTGAGCTCATTGTCCCTTCATTAGAGAAACACCAGACTGCTGAAGGCATTTTGGTGACTAAGTTGAGAAGTGAACATCGAGCAAACTTGCCTCATGATTAGTGAAGTCCAGCTGTTGTTGCTGAGGCACTGGGGACAAATATTAGAAGGGGTAAATACTGTGATACTGAAAGGTGATTTCAGTCCCGAGAAAGCATGGCAAACGACAGCCATAGCAAAATAGATCAAATATTTAACTTCGTTTATTGTAATATCTAACAGATGCCAGGAGAAAAATGATCACTATTTGTGTTTCCCAAAGGGATGGTCATCTCACACCAGATGTACTCATTTTCTTTTCTATTTTTGTAACGCACACAGGGTGTGCTGTGAATTGATTTAAATCTTACTTAAATCAGCAGTCTGTATGCAATAGTGTTACAACTTTCCTGAAAATGTAGGTACAGTGTACCATTAATTGACCTAAACTCATTCTGTTATATTAATGATATAATCTCATTCTGGGAGAGTAACCCCTTAAAAGTGAATGTTGTATATAAAGGAATAACATATCTTAAATGGGCATTCACTGTAGCCTACTTGTCTTTTCAGCATGCAGTACAGAGGCTGGAATATAAAAGAATATGGTTTTGTCTGCTGTATACCTTTTGAGGTTGTTTATACTATCAAAATAGCCAAGCCAAAGTTTAGTTTATATAAAGTTTTAGGTACAAGAATTAAAATCAGCTTTGTAGGAAAATAGAAACTTTGGTATTCTATACTGCATTTTGTACAAAACGTAGCCATAGCAGACAGGAGAAATGTAGACTTTTTAGGAGAGATTTAATACTGAATGATAGTCTATTACCAAAGATGTATTTTGACACCTGCCTATCTTTTGATCTTGAATAAAATGTCTATTCAGTGTGACTTTTTTAAACCTTACTTTAAGGTACATTCAACACTGGATAACTGCAGATCTATCTTTAAAATGGCAGTGAGTTAAGAAAAGAGATTATTAATCATCACATTCAAAATGTGACTAGAGATAAGATTGTTAAAAACAGTGAAACTTACTATATCTCTTCTTACATGAAAGTCAAATCTGCTGGAGCTGTTAAACATTTAAGTTGATATAAGGAGGACTTTGCAGGTGGGTCCACAGGTTTTAGATACTACCCATGATTTAAGTGCCATGAAAGGTCAACTGTATTTGTGGAAATCTATAATCTCACAGTGCCGCAAAAGACATTTCTCAGAGAAACTGTTTGTTAACTGAACAATGTGGTTTGCAGTCTTATACCTTTGTTCACATAGAGCAAATGGTTAAGATAGAGAGGGCAGTGCAAGATTGTAAAATATATTATCTTGCTGAGTAATCATCCCCTCAGTGGTTAACCAGTTGCCCTATAGCCTAATATATTAGCTTCACAGCAGGGTAAATAACAGACTCCCAAAAAGTGTGCTCACTGACTTTAATGTTACAAATCTGCAGGTCAATTATTCACTTACATCAAATACTGGCTGTAGTCTTCTGTCATCAGGCTTCCTAACATTTGTACCAGATACAAATAAAAGATAAACACCATAAGAGCCCTTCCTCTGAATCCCTTTCTCAAACATTTGAGTTTCCTTTAATTTATTTCAACTAATATTAAGATAAGTAAAGGTGGTGGTAGAAAATAGCTGTCCTTCCATGCCTGTCAACAAATGGTCAGTTCTGATCAGTGATCATTTGGTCTGCCTTTTCTGCAAATGTATATGAATTCAGATGATGTTGACTGCACAGTCATGAGTGGTGTCTCCAGAGACTTGGTACTGTGAAGAGGTCATAACAAACATCAAACGATTCAGAGATAAGGTCTGGAAATTCTGTCTTTCTTGCATGTATGAATTGATGTAATATGTTTTAGTATAAAAATCCAGAAGGCATGTTTCAGTCCGAAATGCCTGTATTCTCTCTCTATCTCTCAAGCATCCAAAGCTTTGGTTGCTTACCTGGAACTTATCCAGATCTTCTGAGTCTGCAAAAAGGTGCTTGGAATTTATTGCTTTCTTGTGAGAACCCAATATCCTTTTGCTTCCAGTCCCATATGGAAATATCACAATAATAGCCTAATTCCCAGCCAAAATGCATAACTGCAAAGACCAGAAAAATGGGGGAGAAAAGTTGAATATTTCAAAGCCATAGGGGAAATAAGGAAGCAGCAGCAAAAGTTGTGTGAGAGAGTGGGTTTCTTCTTGCATTTTATCAGAACCAGCTCCCTCACCCTTAACGATAGGTCAGAGTGTAAAAAAACTTCTCAAGTATGTTATTTCAAGGTCTCACCAGGAGAGTCTCTGGAATCATTACACGCTATTTCAATGCCCCTGCTACAAAACTAAAGGTCAGTGCATCAGCATAGATCAGGGGTCGGCAACCTTTTAGAAGTGGTGTGCCGAGTCTTCATTTATTCATTCTTATTTAAGGGTTTGCATGCCAATAATATATTTAAATGTTTTTAGAAGGTCTCTTTCTATAAGTCTATAATATATAACTAACTATTGTTGTATGTAAAGTAAATAAGTTTTTTTAAATGTTTAAGAAGCTTTATTTAAAATTAAATTATAATGCAGAGCCCCCCAGACTGGTGGCCAGGCCTCGGGCAGTGTGAGCGCCACTGAAAATCAGCTCACGTGCTGCCTTCAGCACACGTGCCATAGGTTGTCTACCCCTGCCATAGATGTTCATCTGATATATTTGCCTTTTGTTTGGAGTCAGAAACTTTCCTTCACTAGAAAAGGCCTCAGCATCAGATGAAGTAACCTGGAAGAGAAAATCTTCCTGTTGGTTTGAAAAGTTCATCTCACAAATAAAGTAGGCTTTAACTCATCAATATAGCTTTCCAGAGATATTAAAATTATTATAGGCAATTAGATAAAGTAGTGGAGAGGGCAGTCCTACTACAGGAAGCAAGTAAATCTGGGAGTTTTGAGTTAAGTTGTAAGCAGTTAAAATTTCACATGGTCTGGTAAGTTTGTCAAATCAGAGATTTGGAATAATTGAAAATATGGTATTGATAAAGTAATCAAACTTTGGGACAGGTCATTCACAGTGACTGAACCTCTTAGTTTGGAATCTAAAAGCATGTGGCTACTGCATGAACTAAAGAACCAGACCCGTTAGTTCAAAGGCAAGTAGCAGACACACAAACCTCTATATGTTGTCTAGAGGGGGACAGATGGCCTAGGGTGACCAGATGTCCCGATTTTATAGGGACAGTTCTGATAGCCAGGGTTTTGTCTTATATAGACACCAATTACCCCCCACCTCGTCCCGATTTTTCAGACTTGCTATCTGGTCACCTTAAGATGGCCACACCATGTGTAGTGTGACTTAAAATAAGTAACATTCTATTGCAATAGCATATCAGTATCACACAGCTCATAATTCATTTTCTCTTGGAAATGAAGATTTGGCATTCTTTCATGTGTGATAATGGGGAAAGCCACTTTTGCATACCTGGTGTACCTGTTGTTCTGGTGGTTTTTACAAGACCAGTTAGCAATCTTGCAGAAGTTCCACTGAGCGGAGTGTGTATACTTGTAAAGCTGGGCTTAGCATCCCAATAACTAAGTGATTTCCAAGCTGTTCTTAATGGTTGTATTGCTGGTCCTTTCTGCAAAGCTGAGGGCTCGCTGTAGCTGTTCATTTAATGCAACAATCAATATTTATTAGCTGATGATGTTGTAAGGTCACAGAGGGAGGACCTTGAATGAATGCTCCTCACTGCAAAACTCATTGTTTTCCCCTGCCTTTCTCAGCCTAAACAGAATGTACAGGGAACTAAACAAAACTGTGATCCGTTTTTCCAAACAAAAATAAATATACTCCCTCAAAGTAATCAACAGGTGGATGATTTCTGTTAGAAATTAAATTTCCTAAAATACTTTATTTTAAAAAACAAAAAGGAAAAAAAAAACCGAAGTGCTTTTTCTCAGAGTTTTCTTTTCTTTCTTTTTGCCTAATACAACAAAGTGTTGAGTTGATCTTAACAGTTTATGGCCTGATACTGTTCCCATTCAGACTCCCACACTTTCCCTTCTTGCAGGATCAGGGCCTTTACTCTTTCCTGAGAAAAATCCTCTAGGTTTAAAGTACTGTTAATCTAACCTACACGCTTGGAGTCCCTGGATTAGGTTGATAACCTGACACAAACTAGTTAACCTGGTTTCAATATAGGCTCAAAATATTAAATATACTCAAGTAATTTGAATACTATGTCTCTTGACAGAGAAAGTGTATGCATATTGTTTTGCATTGTAAATAGAAAGCTAAAGCACAAAGCATTCCCAGGTCATGCTTTCTCCTTCTTATTGGCACCCTAAAGGCACAAACAATGTAGAAGAGCCTTTAAACCTCTGCCTCACATTGTTCAGCACTTTTCTTGACCAAGGTATGTTACCTTGTCCAGACGGTTGAGGGTGATAAAGCATTACAGTTGTGGGAGAAAGACATGTACTGTAAATGATCAGGAAGAAAGGATTGAATGTGCCAAATGAGAGCTGATTGCTTAGCCAGCTAAAGTGCTACTGAAACGGATTTTAACAGTGTCTGTTGCCTAAACAAACTTAGTACAAGGATTTCACATGAGATGGGATACGGTGAACCCTGGTTTATAAGTCATTTCAAGCCACGTCCATTCTTTCTGTGGCTCTAAATTAAGCCCTTTTGTCTACTTCCATAGGGAGTGAAATTGGAGTTATAGTCTCTCCCCTGAGGTATGGACCAACAAGCCACCTCCTTGGTGCTTGCTAACTCTCCTCACGTGGGTTGGGTTCTAGGTTCTTTTTTGTGATGATTGGTGCCTCCCCAGGGTGGTTCCTTACTGTATCTCAGACACAAGGGGTGCTGTGCCTTGGGAAAATGAATAATGCTACCACTGCTGACAGGGAGTCTAAACCCAGTAAACCAAAACCAATAAAGTACATCCCCACAATAATCAGCAAAGAAATGACAAGTTCAAAAGTTACAGTATAACAGAGGGGGAGGGACTGCACTGAGAGCAGGAAAATAAGGGTTAGCGTTAACTAATAAGTACTAAACATCAACCAATTCCCCACCTCACTACTCTTCCCAACCAGCCAGCTCCCTCCCTGGCATTTTCCATGGCAGATCTTACACTGAGGATGAGTCTGGAGACAAGCACTGCCCCACTGTGTACATTTGCTGGCTTAAGCAAAAAGGTCCCTTTTACTGTGTTTTCACTTCTGGGTGGGGTAGGGACCTCTCCTGGCTCCCTTGTCTGGAATCCTGTGGAAGTCTTGGCTGGCTGTTGGCAGCTGGCACTGGGTCAGATCTCTGCCACTCTGACAGCTGGTCTCTGCAGGGCTGGAATTGCCTGATCCATGCACTAGATCATAGACTCCCTCTGTGGGGAGGAAGAATTAGTTAGAGATTCTCTGAGCTGTTCTACTTCATTTTCTCTGTTCCTAATCTCAAAAATCAAAACTGAAACTAAACTAGTCTCCTTGTCTCTGAGTCAGGCTGTCCCCTCCGACTCCTTGTCCATACCACCCCATGCAGGAGGCCAAACTGGAGACTTATCAGGAGTTTCTAATCCATTATGTCCCCAAATCTGACTCCAAAGATACCAGGAGACTTTGGTAGTCCTTGTTGTTGTAGTCTATAGAATAAGACCCCCACAGGAGCTCAGCTCATTCCAGGAGCTAGCAAAGAACAAGTGGGGGTTACAGTGTGATTTCTGCTTTGTTCTTTCCATGGAAAATACCAGTTACCACCAAGCATTAGCACAAGAGAAGATGGGGAACAGGTGTGGAATCTGGTGGCCAAGCTAAGCTCTTTGAAAATAGGAATAACATGAGCATTTGTGTGAGAGAAGTCAAAGAGGACTAGAAAAGAAAAGACACTACGAGAAGAAACAAATCAATTGGTGGTGTTTTGCCAGTCCAGCTATTGTATACTTGGAAAAATTGGTGGGCTGGAGATTGCAAATTAAGGGACAAATGCTCCTATCCTTATTTATGTTGGAGTCGTACATTAATCCTTATTTATGTTGGAGTCGTACATTATTCCATGAATCAGCCCCATTTATTACAGGGGGACTATTCACAGTAAGATATTACTGTATGTGACTAAGTGTGGCAAAATCTGGCCCAAATAGCATGAGATGTTGCTTAGTTTTTTCAGACTAAGAGGTATCCCTGAGAGATGTGAAAAGGAAATTAAAAACTGAGCGCCAATCTTCCCCGGGGGAAATCAGGAAAGATTCCACGTGATGTGTAGACCATTTTTCCCCTTCTCTCTCTCACATGCACACACACATCTGCATATATGCTATATATCACCGACACATCTGATCTTTCCATTAGGACACAGCTGGCATTGCTGAAATTGCCAAGCTAAACAGATTCATTGTGCCAAGGCTCATCTCCTTGTTCCCCTTTGCTCCCATCACACACCTTTGTCAGTGCTCTTTTGTTGTTGTTGTTAATTTGTAACCCTGGGCATCAGCTAAATCAATCAATTGCAGCAATCTCATGCTGGTGCCACAGGATACAAAATGCTCAAGAAGTAAATGAAAACACAACCGTATGAAGAGGAATTTGGCTGGGGTTGTGAATACACATTGAATAGGGGTGCCAGCTGCATTTGCTATTGCTGTCATTCAGTTGATCAATCTGGAACATTTTAAAATCTTTCTGTGAGCAAAGCAAATTAGAAAAATTGTTTTTTAAATGTATTCAGTGTATTTAAAAATAACAAATTACATTTGTGTGTGTTTGGTTTGGAAAAAAAAATACAAGGGGCCAGATTTATTTTAAATTTCCTTAGGAAAATAATAGTAATGTTTCCAACACAGAAATGTTGGAAGAAATTGTTAAGTGGCCAAGTCCTGTGGCAAAAAGCATGGCATGTGTTGGCTAGATTAATCCAAAGGTCTTTTAATTTGTTGTTAAAACCATGTTAAATTATTAATTTCTGGTTTTCACATTTTGGACAGTGTAAGATTTTCTCAAACATCTTCAAAAACTACATAGGTTTTATCAACAGCAAAATCTTGCTGTTACTGTACATTGAACGTGGCTTTTTATTCATCCCTTGTCAAATCCTACAGTTTGCTAATTGGATTCGAGCCTCAGTTTCACCAGCAACTCAGGAAGGTTTGTGTGAAATGTTTAAAAACAAACAAACAGATTTTTACCTCCAGAGAATCATGTTTAGGAAAGACCCCTTTTCTGGTGATCTTAAAGGAATTCCTGCCAGCTGAATTGTTGCCCAGCTAGAATGGCAGCATAGGGATCCCCTTATCTCTCTGTGCCATTCTAGGTACAGCAAGAATTGGTAGGCTCTGCAGAGCTGCTGTTTCCCTGTCTCCCACCTCTTCCTGCATCTATGCAGGTGAGTGGGATGGTGGGGGGTGAATAGACCAAGGCATGGGTTGTGACTTGGCTCCACTCCTCCCTCCCCCTTCCCAACGTGCCAAGCAGCATAGCTACCCCAGAGCATCAGGCAGCATAGCTGTGAGGAGAATAAACTGGGTGCAGGAAGGAACCCAGGAGGGAGCCTGTGGCTTCCTGATCTAGCCCATTATTATTTGTCCAGATTAAAAGATGATATAATTGGGTACAACTGGCAGTCTCGAGAGATGGCATAACAAGATCCAATGGCTGGAATAAGTAGTTAGATAAATTCAGCCTTGAAATTAGATACAATTTTTTCGTTCTGAGGTTAATTAAACCCTGGAATGGCTTACTATGGGAGGTGGTAGATTTACCATTGTGTAGTCTTTATAGGGTGACCAGACAGCAAGGGTGAAAAATCAGGACGGGGTGGGGAGTAATAGGAGCCTATAGAAGAAAAAGACCCACAAATCAGGACTGTCCCTATAAAATCAGGATATCTGGTCACCCTTAGTCTTTAAAATGAGCTTAGATAGCTTTTTTTAAAAGAATGCTTTAATCCAACTTCTGGGAAAAATTCTATGGCTGGTGTTTGCAGGGGAGTGGGCTGGATGGTTGTGATAATCCCTTTTGGCCTTGGAATTTGTGAATCTAGAAGTTTCCCTGTTCAGTTCCTTCCTTCATGCGCCATTGGGAGAACAGGACTGTCTGCATTTCCCTCGCCACTTGCTGTATTAAGATAATGTCCATAATTAAATCTCTTGCTTCAGGTCTTCAGTCAGTTGTCCTGCAGGGGTCAAAAATGAATTTTTCACCCATGCACAACTGTCTAGATGAATGTTGGATTTTTTGAATTGGGTTTTTTTTTTGCCTTCCTCTGAAGCATCATAGAGTTGTTACAACTGGAGATAGAATACTGGACAGAGTAGACCAGTTCACTGAGGTGGCCTAGAAAATCCACTTTCTTGGTGCCTGGCTGATGTGTCTTGCTCAGGGTCATACTGATTGCCAGATTTGGGGTCGGGAAGGGATTTTTCCACAGGTCAGATTGGCAGAGATCTTGCAGGGTGAGGGGGGATTTGTGCCTTCCTCTGCAGCATGGAGCATTGATCACCCTCTGGTGTCATTTGGGTGTATCTCACCTAATCAAGTCCCTGCCTTTGTAGGGGCCTCGGGCTCTGGCAACACTTCTGTCTCTCTTGTGTTTTGCCTGTAGCATGCAAAAGTTTAGTCACCTGGGGACTGAAATGCTTTAATCTAACTAAAGTTTTGGGCTTAATGTAGACGTATCTGGGTAAATGTAATGGCCTGTGATATGCAGGTCAGACTGGATGATCTAATGGTCCCTTCAGGCCTTAAACTCTATGAAACTATGAAAGTTTCACATCTGAAATAGTAGACATTTTACACACCAGGGCTCTGCCACAGCATTGTCAGCATTGTCAGCAGGAGTGATGCTAGAATCATAGTGCATTGGCAAGGCTATGGGGATGTGGAAGCTGAGTCAACACCTTCACACACTGTGCTGGGCTGCTCCTGTTTCCATCAGTCACTTATTTGCATGAAAAGTTTAACTCCCCCCCCATCCCCAAACTACTCAAAGACACTATTACACTTCACAAACATGGGACCTGATCGTGTACATTGCAATCTGCAATTCTATTTCTCACATAATTAGATATCTAATTACGTGTCCAAACTTAGCTGAGCCATTTGCATGTATAGTAATCCTGATTTGAAAACACCATTTCTAATGTTTTGTCTCCATTTTCCACAAATTAAGTTACTGAGAAATTTAATTTTGAACTAATAAAGTATTTTAAAAAAAAAAACAGTTGAGACATCATGGAACAGTGTGAATCACACACAGTAAACATAATCCTGGACTCTATATGTGTTACTCTTGTGAGAACCTCCTTAAATTCAGTGGGACTACTATGAATAAGCATTACTCAGCTGCATGACAGTATTCAAGAGTGGGCCCATAGTTGTAAAAAGAACCTCATCTCATCTGTTTCTAATCTGCTGATAATTTATCCATATTCTAATTATGTCCAAGATGCAAGCTTCAATTTTTTTTATACATGCCAACAATCTCATGTGTTTTGATCATACCATATATACTGGGGGGGGGGGATTAGAGAGGATAACAAAGGCTGTTTATCATTTTAATGTGGAGTGCATAGGCAAGGGGAAAAGAAAATGTGGTGGGGGAGGAATTGTTCATATGTTAATATAATTAACATAACTGCATTAGTTAAAATAGGCTTTTGTTTGCTGCTGGTTTTCTTTTTGTTGTGGTGGCCATTGTTTACGTGAAGTGGTAACATGAAGTTAAATATGGCTTGCAGGCAATGCAGATGGGAGAGAGTATGATGTTAATGAGCAAGAGGGTGATGATTGGTATGCAACTGTGTGGACCAAATGTAGTAGCAATGCACATTTTCAGTTGAGCCTGTTTAAAACTCAATTATTAGAGCTGATTGGAAAACTTGTTTTTTTCATGGAAAATTTTGACTTTTCAGCAAAAATTTGGAAACTGACAATTTTGATTCAGAAATGCCACCACAGTGTCTTAGTGAGTTGTAGTTTGTGTGCCCCAATCTTCCTCTACTGGCTGGGCCCCCTAGCTGGATTACATGTCCCATATCACACCATGATCTCCCCTGTTTGAGATGCCACAATGCAATATGGGAGTCACATGACCATGGTGTATCATGGGAGATGTAGTCCAGCTGTGGAACCCAGCCAATAGAAGAAATGGGGGCACGAAGCAACCAAAGTACAAGTCTCATGAGACACTGAGATGACATTTTAAAATTTTCAGGATATGTCCAAAGATTTTCATTTTCTGGCTTGAAAATTTCAATTTTCTGGTGTTTGGGGTGTTTTGTTTTGTTTTGTTTTTTTACTAAAATCAGAAAATTTCCACAGAAAACAAACCTTTTTGCAAACAAATTATTTAATCAAAAACCTAATTTTCCACTGAAAAACAGTGTAGATGGAAGACATTTCCAACAGCACTACCACTATGTAATTTTATGTCCAATAAGCATTCAACTTTAAGTTAGTTCCAGTTGTACTGGTTACTTAATTTGCGGTCTGAAAATATTTCCATTTATTTTAATGTGTAGCTGCACATGTGGTTAGACTTTATAGTGTGTTTAGAATACATTAATTACCCTTTGGCTTTGTGGGTTTGCATTACTGTGGGCAGTATCAGTTTGAACACAGACTATTTGTGAACAATGTTGCCCATTGGCAGTGAAGTAGCAAGCAGATAAAATAAGTGTTTTATGTCATCTTGACAGTTTTAAAACTAGCTAATTTCTACAATTTAGGCCATGAGGGAAAACATCAATGTATGCCTGAAAAAGTTTTATGTTACAAAACCTGCATATGTTTATAATAGGAAAGATTACATTTATTGAAGAAAACGGCTACCATCCTCCAGGGGTTCCAATTTCAGTACTATGTAAACCTCACAAAGCTGATATAATTGCTATATTGAAAGTGCCAAATAATAGTCCTGGAGTCCAGAGGCTTCACACCAAAGGATATCTATCCAAACATGAGAGTGGGCTTGCCATACAGAGAAGTATACTGTTCAGCAGGGCTGTCCTTACCCATACGCAAAGTAAGCAGCTGCATAGGGCACCCCAGTCCCGCCTCTTCCCACCCCTGCTCCACCCCAGCCGTGCCGCCACTCCACGCCTTCCCCTGAGGGCTGCAGCAGGGGTTGGGCACCCTGCACACACTGGGTGGCGGTAAGTGGAGCAACCCGGCCCTAGCCCGCTCCACACCTCCAGCTCCCAGCCGCACCACCTGTGCTTCTCCTCCTCCTCCTTTGGTCTCTTGTCATTACCCCATCTAACTGTCAGTCAGCAAACAAGTACAGCTTAAATCCTTCATCTTCCACCACACTTGCCAGCCAGCTAGAAATCCCACACTCAAGTAAGTGCCTCAGCCTTCTACCAGTGCCAGCATGTTTGGAAGCTTTAATGTTACATACTGTGGTATTGCTACAACTGTGAGAAGTGTATGTTTAATATGATAAGAGAAAATTTAGAAAAACTGGTTTTCTTCTTATTTTCTTTAAAAAACGAATTGTGGGTGTGTCTTAGCATAAAGTCATGTTCTAAGAGAACTCAGTTTTGGCATTACTTTCTTAATATTGTAAAAACAGATAGAAATTTCCTTTCACCTGAAACTGAGAGTTATTGAACAACTCAATGAGAAGTGGTAAGTTTGGACTGAGGTAAACCATGATGCATAAACTGGCAAACTGACTGACTTAGGACTTACTTTATCACACTGCAACAAATGGCAGAATAATGCTTGGGTTAATGCAGGAGATCACAGAGAAAATACATTGTTTTGGGCCAAAAATATAACCAGTTCGCTACAAGACTGATTGCCTTAGAAACTTGGTACCAAGGACTGTAGAGATAAATTAGATTTGAGATCTGACATACTGCAAAATAAATGGGCTCATAGAGCCTTTCTGGTCACCACAATAGTGAAGGGAAACAAATTCTACAAGACTAACTTGACAAGCTGCAGGATCAAATCAAGAGTCTTATTAGAAGTCTTTTCGGTTTACTGGAGAGGAAAGAGAGTGGTAATGCTGCCACTTTCGTTTGAAAAGTGGGTCTCTGAATTGCTGTTCAGGGGTGACACAGTGTTTAGAAAAAATGCATACAAACAGCCCAATGGCAAAAATGAATGTCTGTTGTATGTCTCCTGAGTATATTAGATGTTAGAGATAAGGATTGTAGTAGCTGTTACATAAAGGAGTCAGAATCTAACTTTCTCCGGGCATGGAAGGAACTTTTCAATACCAGAAGGCCTCTCTCTCTAACAAAACTTTTCTTTACCACACTCAGGACTTGAAGCAGCCCTGCTGTTTCCACCCAGGGTCTGAGTTAAGTGAGATGAAGACGGTTGCCCAGGTCGTGCAATACAAGTATATCCATGTTGTGTTGTGCTGCCAGGATAGGCAGCCAGTGTAATGAGATTCTCTAGTGGCACTGTGAGCTCCTTTCCCACTTTTGTACAGTATAGGGGGTGTGACTGGAGTTTCACTATGTCCTTCTGATCCCCAGCAATCATCGGTCCATTTTGGTCATTAAAAGCCAGCATAAGGAAGAGCAGCCTTCCACATGTGCTAACCTCTGCTGGGGGATTGGCCCAGCACCCAAGTGCACTTACCCTCAACTTGCTGTGCTCCCCTCAGCCATAGCCAAGATCTAAGTCTATGGAAATATCTGCACTGGGGACCAATACCCAATGAACCAGAATGAATCTAGTTTAGAAACTGGCTTAGAAGGCAAGTAAGTGCAACACTTGGACTTGGTTAAATACTCAGCAAACTGATTTTGTGGTTGCTGTTTATTTCTCCATCTGGGAGGTAATAATTAATGTTATTCCCTCCTCTGGATTTCCCAGTGTATTGTCTCTTCTCTATCAGTCTTTAAGATTATTATTTCTACAGGACAGGCGAGTCTCATTTGTTTTAGGTCTTGTACAGCACTGTGAAAATAAATAATAATAAGCTACATAAATAACTGTTTTCTTTGTGTTTTACGTTTATAACAGTTGAATGGCTCTTCTATGACTGAGGCTTACCATCTGAGTGAAGGAATTCCGAATTTTCACTGTAATCATTTAAAACTAAGTAATAGTTATACACCATGATTCTAAAAGTTATTGTACCTCTATAAATCAAAATACCTATTGGTTCCACGAGGTACTAAATGTAGCAAATTTGTGACAGTTTATCAATATGGCACTGCTGCTACAGACATCTTGACCACACCTCTGGTTATTTCTGCCAGAGCTTTTTTGAAGTGAATATGTGCCATGCTACTAAATAACGTTTATTTTGTCAGAAAATAAAGGGGCTTTGTTTTGTTGAGTTAAATGAGGGGGAGATGACCCACAGAAACAAAATGTAAGTAAAGTAATGTGACACAAATACCAAACATCAAAGAAGTTTATTTTCAGGATCAGATAGTTGATGCCAATTTAACTCTGATCTGAGAAGATGTGGCTTTTCTAAATAGTTTATAGGGACATGGTAAAAAGAAGGTATTTCAGTTATCAGTTGTTAATTTAGGATTCATGGATAATTCATTGCCTACAAACCTCAAATAGTGTTAATGTTTTCTAAAGACTGATACAATTCCATTTCCCACTTGTAATACAATCAGAGCACCAGTTCAGAAGCTGTTGCCACTTTCCCTTCATTAATGTACAATTTACAGTCTAGGTTAGAATAATGGATTAGATGAACATAGATACAGTCAAGGAAAATGTGAACATCTATCCAGCAACAAAATCCAAAAGATAGAAACAATTCAACTTCAGTTTCATTTAAAGTGTTTTTACTGGATTTGTTATTTATATACTGCGGGGCACTAAGTGAAAAACCTGCATTTGAAAGAGAAGTACTAGATGTTCACTTAGCACATAGCAAGTCTATATTATTTCACAAATGTTTCAGGATAAAGCATTTTCTCTCTCTTTTCCTGTGCTACATCAGAATAATAGGATAACTTCCCATGTAGGTCAAGAGACAGTGATTTTGCTGGTGTTCTCAACGTACAGTCTATAGGTTAGCAATCAAAGACTATTCCCATTTTAGTGGTGTTTTCTTATAATTATTTTTATTTGGGGATAGAGAGGAGGTATGGTTACAAAAAAATTGGTGCATACAAGGAAAAAAATCATTTAAAAAGGTCTAAGCTGTGCAGTGTATGATAGTTATGTTAAGTGTTGGTAGATAATGCTGTACTTCTCACAGTAGATGTCTCTGGTCCTTTCATTTCTTTTTCTCTTCTGCCTATGATTACAGTTCGCTCTGCTCCAGTTCACTCCACACATTTTAGCCTTTCCCGAACACTGCAATATTGAAAGTATATCAAGGATCTGAAAGACAATTATCTCAAGGGTCAGTTACCCTAATGCAGAACACTTTCCTCCAGTTCAGTGGCAGCAGAACTGACTCTGAAACCTGTCTTAAAGAAATACTTTTCCATTGCCAAAACCAGAGATATTAACCAAGGCAGTATTTTCTGAGTGGCAGTCCCAACCAGAGGGACACTGAGCCTGGCAAGGCAATTGCAATGAGAATGCAGCAGACCTGTCTTGTCTCGCTACCCCATTTCCTATGCAGTTTCACTTTAAAGGCTCTTCCTTATAAACCTTCAAAGAAATCTTTACAATGATTGTATGAATTAACTGTATAAAACGTAGCCAGTATCACAATTTCAGTAAAACTGACATACGTTTATTTCCTCCACCCTAGATATCAACAAATGTGTGTGTTTTGGTTTGTTTCTCAGTAAGAATAGTATGATGTTGGTTAATGTTGAATGGCAAGGAGTGAACATTAGTGGCTTATTGGGGCTGTTGAACAGAAGTGTCTAGTCTTTGGTGTAAGCGTCAGGGAAGGAGAGCTAAATACATGGGCCCAGATCCTCAGCTGCATTAGCAATGGTGCAACACCCACCTGTCCCCATCACACAGCTGCCCCAGAGCCAGCATAAATGGCCACCAAAAGATCAACCCAAGACTGGGGGAACACAAAGGTGGCATAAAGCCATTCTCACTCCCTCAGTGCTAAGGGCTCTTCCGTCATTACTCAGGTATGAGCAATGGGGTTAGTGAAGGCTTGAAGAGATAGTTATTCCCTGGAGTATGATAATTGCATGACTATGTAGATTGTGGTAATGCTCGTTGATAAATTGATATGGCACTGCCCTTTCACCAACCTAGAAAAGATATTTTTGGAGTCATCACATGTTTCCAGTGAATGGGCCTAATTCTAATACCCAATGTAGTTAAATGGCAGTACTCCTCACTTGCTACAATGGGAGAAGGCATGAACCTAATATGTTAAGAGAGGTGACCTTGAAAATGGCTGCCTGAGCCATGCCTATATTGTGATTCCAGCCTGGTGTGTTTGGGGTTTTTTGTTTTGTTTTGGAGGAAGGGGAATTTCCATAGTGTAAACAAGGCCAAAGTGTTTTGGAATTTATATCCAGAATATTAAACATATATATCTCAACAATCATGACTAAGTAGGGTGACCAGATAGCAACTGTGAAAAAACAGAACAGGGGGTGGGGGATGATAGGCACCTCTGTAAGAAAAAGTCCCAAAAAACAGGACTGACCCTGTAAAAAAATGGGACATCTAGTCACCCTACGACTAAGCCATCTCTTTATAGTTTAGCATTCATTAAAGTATTAATAGCCAGAGATAGGCCCAAAGTAAAACTCCAAACACCTCATATTTTGGAATGTTAGAAAGTTGGACCTTGTCTTCCCTATAAACCTGAACCATTGCAGGGAACATCAAAACAGTTGCTGCTGAGCCACAGAGATTAATGTCAGGATCCTCACAAGGGCAGTCAGGACCAAAGGTCAGAGCAGGGTCAGACTTGAGGTTGAGTAGCAGAGGACTTCATAATCAAGTTACAGGCCGGGGTCAATACGAAGGATCAGGGTCTGGGTCAGGAGGCAAGATCCAAATCAAGCCACCCTCTATCTAAGCCAGGCATTCAAGAACAAGAAATGGTCATGGCAGCTACAGCAGTGCGGCATGGACACTTCCTGGAACATCCCTTGGCTTATATAGGATGGGGAGCCAATCGGAATCCATGAGGCTGCTGCCTGTTGAACGCCTTGAGGTGGGACTTCCTGTGGTCTGTGTCTGGTGTCATGGAGTGTGAGATAGTTATAGCTGTTGCTAGGCCCTAGCATGGAGGTTTCACTACCTGGCATGCCTCAGTTAGAGACCTGCTGGGTCTTACAAACAATAGTTAAGTGAACAATAACAATTTAACAATGCTTAGCTGCCTTGATGCTCAACATGATTTGTCCTTATCTACACTTACAGCTTAATCAGTTTTCTGATATTAATATCTATATTTTATATTAATAAATAAAGAAAGGAAAGGTATTCAATTTTTATTGTGAAAAACACTTAGTATTCTGTCCTGTATGCATTGAATTCAATATATGATACAAAGTGTTAAATATATAAATGTAAGTGGATCTAACAAGAATGTAATTTAATTATATATTTACATTCATGTTAGACCTACTTCCAAATTTAACAATTTGTATCCTATATTGGATCATGAGAGAGAAAATATTTATTTACGTTACTTGAAATTGATTACGGCCTTTTTGAGCTCTATTTAGGGATGTCTATAATTTTCATGTAAGTGCTGTTTAAGATGGTTTCTCACTACTTTCTATCTTGCATCTTCCACTACCTCAAATATGCAAACACTTTTACCCAAAATAGTATATAAAATATTCTGCATTGAACTCAACCTGTAACGTCATGACCTTCACACCAATAAACTGGTACTGTGAGGGTTAGTAGTTGTCAAGCTCCTGTTTCTCTGTTAGTGTAAATTTAAATTCACTGGATTTAACTTTGTTATTAAGTAGGAAGAATGTGTGTTATTAGAGGTAATGACTGTAAAGCTAGTTAATTATTGATTTTCCCCGACATAGCCAGCTTGACATTTTCCTAAATATAATGAAGGAAAAGATACGCATTAACAGAATGAATATGGAATAAACAAGCATTTTCAATAGACTTACTTCATTTTAATAGATATACAGTAATTACCTAGGAAGTGTGACTGCTTTCTTCATCCCGACATTAACAATTCAAACTAAGTGACAGAACTATAACATATAGGTGTATTATGAGTGTGTTTAGAACACCAGAGTTGGCTTAAGGATGCATAAAACCTTCGTGGCTACTAATCTTTTTTTCACAGTTGAATGCAATACTACAATAATACACATTTATGTTCTTTCTCAGTCTCATCTTTTAATAACTGCCTCCCAAAGCACATTTTTGGGAGAGATTCATGTCTAGGACCAGTGCACAGAAAGGAAGAGGACACAAGCAAATATCCCCTTCTTCATCCTCTGCAAGGGGTCAGGCAGAACAGAAGTCCCTTTTGCTCAGGGGAGCATTGGAACTGCTTTACCCTAGTTCTCCTCCCACTGGTGTTAGATCACTGCAAAGAGTCAGTGGGCAGATCCTGCTTTTATCCCTCTCTGCCAAGAATTGTGGTTTGAAGCCAGCAGTTGGCAGGATATGATGAGAAAAACAAGCTACACCACACCCAACTTGAACTAGTGCTAGGGAGCTGGAGGGAAGGGGGATTGTGCCTCCTGAATCTCTCCCTGGTGCTTTCCGGTGCCCCAAAGCAGATCACATTATAAGTAATATAGTCTGTATGGTTATTTACAAATATTTGTATTGAGTTGTGCTGAAGTTTTAATTTTATCAACAGCTTCTGATCTTTATATTCAGGTTTTTTTTAAAAAAAGGCCCCATAAAACATAACCTTGATTCTTCTATCTTTATTCACAACGATCAGCATGTCACTTTAAGCTGAGTCCCATTGATTTCAATAGGACTACTCATTGAGCTAAGGTAATATTTAACATAAGGGTACCAGAATTGTCCACTGTCTGTTTATCCCCATGTATTCATATCTTATGCAGGATATACAATGCAATTCAGATTTTGAAGTTTTGTTCACTTTTCATTTTCCAGACTTGTCCGTTAGAAGGGATAGTCCATACTACAACCAGTGTGGCCTAAGTTACAGCTTCTGATTCCTCTGAAAGGATCCAATATAGGAAAGTCTTTAGTGGAACTTTATATGAACACTCTGAAGGTGTTTTGAGTTTGTTTTGAAGAAAAGATGGGCATGAGCCTCCTACTTCAGGATAGAAGAAACTCCCATAGGTTAGATGCCTATTAAAGAACATCCTCTCCTCCTTAGATTAGTAAAATGAGACGTAGTCACCCTCATTGAGACTCAAGCAATTCAGAAGACTAGAAATAGATTTTTAAAAACATCATACTTTGGGGCTGAATGACCTTGACAACAAGTTGCCCTATTCAATGTGATAACTTTGCTGACTATTTTAA
This sequence comes from Gopherus evgoodei, assembly GCF_007399415.2. Classification (NCBI taxonomy): domain Eukaryota; kingdom Metazoa; phylum Chordata; order Testudines; family Testudinidae; genus Gopherus; species Gopherus evgoodei. The sequence goes on along the minus strand of NC_044324.1, from coordinate 210,959,183 downwards.
TCTCATTGGAAGAAAGGACGTAAACATCTTTCAAAACAGGCAAATTGAAAACTAATTCTCAAACTCTGAGACCACTGACAAGAGAATGGATTTCTGGAAGTACAATTCAGGATGAAAGAATATCCATACCGTAGGTCTCCCTGAATGATTAAAGAACCCAGTCTAAAGAGCTTTATTTCTGACCATAACCGTGAATACTAGTTGTTAATATTGAAGAGAGAACCCTATACATATTATATCAAATTCCACTCAATAAACCTGTGGGCTGTGGAGATAATGATTGCGCTGTATTTGCCAGACTCTAGAACTCTGCAGGCAAACACAATCTTGAATATGTTGGGAATTTCATAAAAAGCGAGTACAGGGGATCTAAACTTTATTTTGCTTTTAAGTATCAATCTGCCAGCAAATCCTCAAAGATTTATTAGCTAACAATGAGTTGGCTAAGAAAGTGATGCTGGTCCTGTCCAGTCTTTCTTTTATGTTTATGCAGCACTTTTCATTCTGAAAGCGTCGCCAAATGCTTTCTAAATAATATAGATACAGTGCTATTTAACTACCAGTGTTTGGGGGTGGAGGACCCTAGCATGAACAACTCCAAAGTGTACAGGTTTTCAATTTTTTTTTCAGAGGGATGAAAGACTGAGTCAGCCCTGTTAGGATTTGAATGTTTGGTTTTGGGGAGCCGAGATATTTCAAACCTGACTTATAAGTCACTAAGCTATCCTCTGGCAATAATACCTGGATAGTAGTGCAGTAATTCATCTGCAACACTCCTGGAGCAGATAAGAAATAACTGTCCTGCAGTCCATGAGAACTGTAGTGGATCAAAAACTGCAAGGCAAACACTAAATGAAGTATTTGCTATACTGAGGAGTGTTGGAACTGTGTATATGAATATATTTGAACTGTTAACAAAAGTTACCATTCAGAAGCATTTGAACTGTTAGAGACGCCGCTTTTTTTTTTCTGTGTTCCTGTTACATGTCATTTCATTATATACAGTTATACCTGAGCTGATTTATATAGAGTTAGGGTGACCAGATGTCCTGATTTTATAGGGACAGTCCCAATTTTGGGGTCTTTTTCTTATATAGGCTCCTGTTACCTCCTACCCCCATCCCGATTTTTCACATTTGCTGTCTGGTCACCCTATATAGAGCCCAGGTTTAGGGCCCATGAAATCCATAGCTGTGGATCAACAAATGTAAACTCTAATCTCTGGCATAGGGAGAAGTGCATTCTGCAACCTTTCAAAGGGTGGCAGCACTACCATTGCAGCATGCATTCCTGCATAGTCCTGGAAGGAATTTTGCAGGAGGCAGGCTAGCATGCCCTCTTCTCAGGCCTCCCCATCCTCTAATCACCAAGATCACCATAGAAGCCATTGCATAAGCCTATAGTGTGCCCCTAAATTAGACCAGCTCTGCAGTTTGATAATATGATTGATTTTATCTAATGTGAAAGGTCAATTTCAAAGATGAATCCGTATCCTTTATTTTAAACACATCTCTTGTAGATTATAATGGAGAGACCTTGAACCTAACATGATATGGAGGATTTTAGCCCAGAAAGTGTCTGATGTACATTGCTCCTTATAATTGTGCTGAAAGATAGTGCAGGGAGGAAGGATAATCCAGCAGTTAGGCCTTGGCTAGGACTTCAGGAGGCTTGGGTTCAATTCCTTTCTCTGACACAGACTTCCTGTGTGACTTCGGGCAAGTCACTTAGTTCCTCAATTCCCCATGTATAGAATACCTCACCTGCCTCATAGGATGATTGTGAGAAATAATAAATACATTAAAGATTGTGAGGCACCCAGAGACTACACTGATGGGGGGACCATATAAGTATCATAGATAGATAGGCAGTGCTTTCCAAACTACCTGATTTTGTCATCCAAGTTTAATTTTTATCTAACACTGAAAACTGAAAAGACACCCTTATGTTCCTGGAGAGGAAGGTGTTGATCGAGTGTCTTCTTATAGCATGATATACAGAGCAGTGTGTGGATCAGACTCCGAGCAAGCTGTGGGATGAAATCACTAATTAATTAATTAAGAGAATGGGTGTTAATTAATGGAAGATCAAAAAGTAAAAGTTTTGGGGTACCACTGTGTTGATCAGACTTCCTGTTGAACTGAGGGCAGTGTGTAAGAGGCAGACCCAGATTATTGGATGAGGAGGAACCACTGAAAAAAAACCAAACCAAAATAACAATGAAACACAATTTCTGTATTATTAGCCATTCTGAAAATTCAGCTCTTTTTGACAGTCACTGTAATGTGACGATAAGGATGCCTTCCAGTTTACAGTACATTACCTAAAGTAGTATCTATTTTATCATAAGAACTGACTATCACTCCAAACTCCCCTACCCTCTATCCAACTGGATAGAGCCACCACTGGAGCCAGGTAGACTTTAAGATTTGAAAAGCAGTTTGATTTTATGTAGGGTATCAGTGATTAGACAAATCTGTCTCATTTATCCAAACGAGGTAAGCTCTTTAAACAAAAGAAATGTTAGTGAATTCTTTAGTGTTGTGCCATATGGTAACTACGCCTTGAATATCTTGTTGAAAGGTGACATGGGAGTATTTAAATAAATCTGCCCCTGGTTGATCTTTGCTACTATAACAAAAACAAATCAATCTGAGATAATAAAGAATTAGTGAAGATCCAAGAAAGTCACAGTAAATAGGCAGAAAAATAAGAGTGTGCATGTAGGTATCATTTCTGACCCTAGCCTGGCAAGGGGTTCCACATTGACCTCAGCTGAGATCTGTAAGGTTGCAGGGGTCTGTCTGCATAGAACTTTTTGCATTCATATGAGGGACCCATTGGATTGCAACACCTTTCAGAAGCTCTTCTGTAACTTGTTTTTTCATGGTCATAGACGCTAGGTCAGAAGGGATGATTATGATCACCTAGACCAAGGACAGGCAAACTTTTTGGCCTGAGGGCTGCATCAGGTTTCGGAAATTGTATGGAGGGCCAGTTAGGGGAGGCTGTGCCTCCCCAAACAGCCAGGTGTGGCCAGCCCCTATCCCCCTCCCTCCACTTCTTGGCCCCCTGATGCCCCTCCCAGGACTCCTGCTCCATCCAACCCCCCATTCCCTGATGGCCCCTCAGAACCCCTGCCCCATCCACCCTTCCCCGCTCCCTGTCCCCTGACTGCCACCGGAACTCCCACCCTTGACTGCCCCCCGCGACCCCATCCAACCCCTCCTCTCATTTCTGAATGCCCCCTTCCCGTCCCGGGACCCCTGTCTCATCCACCCATCCCTTCTCCATCACCACGCCCGGAACCCTTGCCCCTGACTGCATCCCACTGCCCCATCCAACCCCCGCTCCTTCCTGACTGCCCCCTGGGACTCCTGCACCCATTCAACCCCTCCATTCCCCACCCTCTGCCCGCCCCAACCCCTATCCACACCCTGGTCCCCTGACTACCGTCCCAAACTCCCCTACCCTCTATCCAACTGGATAGAGCCGCCACTGGAGCCAGCCACACCACCGTGCAAGACATAGCACTGGGTCAGGCCAGTCTCAGCAGCTGCACTGCCCAGCTGCCTAGAGCATTGCGCCAGCGGTGTGGTGCGTTGAGCCTGTGGGGGAGAGGGAAGAGTGGGGGAGGGGTCGGGGGCGAGTCTCCCAGGCCAGGAGCTCAGGGGCCAGGCAGGAGGGTCCTGTGGGCCACAGTTTGCACACCTCTGACCTAGACTGACCTCCTGTATATCACAGGCCAGAGAACTTCCTCAAAATAATTCTTAGGGAAGATCTTTTAGAAGAAACATTCAATCTTAATTTTAAAATTGTCAGTGATGGAGAATCTACCATGACCCTTGGTAAATTGTTCCAATGGTTAATTATTCTCACTGTTAAAAATGTACACTTTATTTCCAGTCTGAATTTGTCTGGCTTCAACTTCCAATCATTGGCTTGTTATATCTTTCTCTTCTGGACTGAAAAGTAGGGTGGGGTAGTAAATAATCAGAGCTCTGACCTGCACTCAGGCAGAGCTGTAGTAGTTCATATGCCCAGCCTTCATGCAGGGTGGGGCAGCAAACAGTCAGGGCTCTGGCTTGCAGTCTGACAGAGCCGTAACCTCAACCACGGTCTATGGGGCTCCAGAAGAGGTGAGCACCAAGCCCGGTTTATGGGGCTCCAATAGGGGTGAGCACCCCCACGGTCTTATGGGGCTCTGGCAGTGGTGTCTGAGGAGCACAAGCTCCATGGCCTCAGGAGGGGGAGTATGCAACCCCAGGGTGGGATGGCAGGAGGGATGCAGACCCGCCCAACTCCACCACATCCCAGCCCAGGGCCCTAACTGTGGCAGAGTGGTCCGCCACTAGGTCAGTGGGGATCCACCCACAATACACTGACCTTGTATCAGACCAGCTCTTAACCAGACTGTTGTCTAGTTTCCCTAGGCTACTTCTCACTCTCACCCGCAGGTGTACCTGCGTCCAGGGGTTGTCCTCAGTCTCCCCAGGATACATTGCCAAGGGTAGCAGTGGCAGTTCCTCAGCATCGGGAGGGGCAGGGGTCTCGGGAAGCTTGTGTAGGCAGGCGTGGTTCTTCTCAGCGTCCCACTCCTGCAGTAGGGAAGACGCGTCTGTCTCCGTTGGCAGCTCCATCTCAACTGAGCTGCAGGGCCAGCCTTTTCCACTTTCTCTTCCTGTCCCACATCTCTGCTTCCGGCATCTGGGGCCTGGTCCTCCTGGCTCCACCCACCAAGTGGCTTGTGGTGTCTCCTCTACATCCATCTGTGAGGGCAGCCACATCTTCTCACTACATACACCGGCTCAGTGACTATTCTGTGTTTTTAATTGCATTTCAATCAGCTAGCCAGTTTTGATTCCATGTAAGGTGTACCATGTTAATTTTATAGTGTTCTAGTTTTGTAATCTAAATGTTGTGCAGTGCTAAGTCAAATGCCTTACAGAAGTCTAACTATATTATATTAACACTATTACCTCTATCAACAAAACTTATAATCTCATTAAAAATAAAAGATATTTAGTTATTTTGACAGGATCTATCTTCCATAAAACCCATGTTGACTGACATTAATTACATTACTGTCCTTTATTATTTTATTAATCAAGTCCCGTATCAGCTGCTCCATTATCTTGCCTGGAATCGAAGTCACGCTGACTTCATCGACCCGTATACCCTTTTTAAAAATGGGCATAATATTAGCTTTTGTTCAATCTTCTGGAACTTCCCGTAGTCTTATTGAAATACAACATTAATGGTCCAGAGAGCTCCTTAGCCAGCTTTTTTAAAACTCCTGGATGTAAGTTATCTGTACCTGCTGATTTAAAAAATTCAGTATTTAGTAGCTTCTTTTAATTATTGATAATTTTACCATTTCCATCTCTTAATGGACCAATACCATTGTCAGGATTCTTTTTGTTCCTAATATATTTAAAGAATTCATTCTTATTGTCCTTAACTCTGAGGGCCACAGATTTATCCTTGTGTCCCTTGAGTTCCCTTATCAATTTTTTACAATGTCTAACTTCTGGTTTCTATTTATTACTATCAACTTTTATACCAAAGTCTTCCCTGCTTAGCTCAGCTCTGCCCTGCACCACCAGGGAATCATTAACCACTCGGAGATTTCAAACAGTTGGGCTAGAGTCTTGCAGCCTTTAGCAAGGCACTGAGCGAAGCTTCAAGGGCTTACTCAGGAGCCCATGGCCCAGTTACACAGCCTGTACACAGAGACCAAATAACCAGCCAAACAACCAACCCTCAGACAGACCAAACTCACCAAGTCCTGCTACCTCCAAGCACAAAGTCTGTAGCAGGATGCTGGGGTGCTGAGTTAGGTACGTTAGCATTGTTGAGAGAAAATGTATTACAGGTGCCTGTGGCTCTGCTGTTAGAATGAAAATGAAGCAGAAGATTTGCTAATGCTTGCAAAGGTTTGAGCGTATCCCTTCACTGTGAGAGCGGATGGTGATATCTACTACTGCAAGGATCTACTACTGCACAAACATAGGGCCAGATATGGCCTGGCTTGCACAGTGGAAGGGAGTAAGGAAGGAAGCACAGACATATTCCTTTTGGGCAACTGAGACAACCGAGATCCTGGGTAGTGGTGTAGGGAAGAGAGCAGCTTCTGCAGAACATCACATCCATCCCCTGTGCAAGTGGGCTTGACAGCACAGGGATTTCATAAAGATTTGGTTCCATTACTCCAATGCTAGCATAGATGTGCTAGCCAGCACACTGGGAAAAATACCCTGTCCCAGATATAGACCCGGGACAGGTTACGCCTTCTGAAACAAGGGGTTACCAATAAGCTAAATTGTAACTGAGAGTCATGATCTTCATTCCGGGGTAGCAGAACAATATCTTGCTCCTAGCTAGGGCCTCGTGGGAAACCTTGATTGGGCCCATATTGAAACAACAAAAAGACTGAAAATTAAAAGTTAGATGTAACTCTGTCCTCAACTTTTGCCAGTAAGGTAAACTGGCCTTGCTGTTCTTGGTCTTTTGCTCCCTGGGCCAATAGGATGGGGAACTGAGCATTAGTACTTTCAGAACTTATATTTACTAGAAAACGTGCACTGGTGTAATTAAATCAATGTAAAATCAAATGAGTTATATCGATGCTCTTTAAACTCGTTTAAACTGCACTTATATTAGTAAATTACTGGATTAAGCTAAACTGTTGTAAATAAATTTTGTAACAATAGTGCAAAAACCTTAGTCTGCTAGTATAGACAATAGACCTCAGCCTCTAGGTCACACACATATGAGTGTTCGTGACATCTTCTTTGGTTTCAGAAAGGTGTCTGCCATAGTTCAGCATTCTCAGTCCCTGCGGATGAAGGGTCTGCAGTGGCTTGACAGTGGGGCCTGGTCCTGGCCTTTGGGAGCCTTGGCAGCTCCTCTGCAGGAGGCTGTCGCACCCAACTGCTCACCTGCTCAATCGTCCCCAACTGAGCTGATTTGCTTTCTTTTGAACCCTCCCTTCACTCGGAGCATGCCCAGAAGGGGTGAGGAGCTATGGCTTCCTGTGTCCAGAGCAACTCCTTAACCCTCACCTCACCAATGTGGGATTGGTACATATGCAAGCTGGTGTAATTTTGTTGGAAGAGTCATTCCACATTTGTTGGCCCAAGGAGGAAGTGGGCACATCTTGAGAATTTCTTCCATTTTGAGCTCAAGAGGTATTCCCTGTACTTAAAATGGGGACTCCTGCTGGAACCAGTAATATCTCCCAGAATGGGAACAGTTTTTAAAATGCAGGCCACTCTGTTCGTGCTTGTGCACATATGTATATAATACACTGCGTATTTCCCATCCAAATCACAGTATGAAATACATCATTTGTTTTAGACCCAAAACAACTTGAATTTTTTTCACTGTTAATTCCTGTAAACTATTAGCAAGAAATGCAGAATCTTTTTCTTTGCAAAACAATAGCTTTACATTGTTTGCTGTTGTCCCTACCCCTTTTCTCCCCACCAATGTCTATTGTCATTGAGTTGTTTAAAGCGGGGGGGAAGGATCTTGCAGGCACTTGGGACCAGATTTTCAGAAGAGCTCAGGGACAGATTTTCAAGAGCTCGGTACGCATAGTTGGGGATAGATTTCCAGAAGTTCCCATTTAGGCAGATTTCAGAAGTGCCCAGCACCCAGCAGTTCCCGTTGTGACCTTTATAGACAGTTTTTTCAAAAGAGCTCAGTACCCAGTATACCTATTTAGGTGGCTAAATCGGAGCTGAGCTGCTGAGAAATGGCCTTTTCTGTTGGACATATTGACTTCTATGGGATTTTAATAATTGTATTTATTTATTTAAGTATTTATTCTTGACAGGATTTAGAGGGTCAGGCCCTAATTTAGGGTCCAGTTCTGCAACTTTATTTGTACATGTAGACCTTGTTCATGCAAATAGAAATATTGACCCTTTACTTGTAGCGAGTAAGAACAGCTGATGTGAATAAGTGGCATGGGCCAAGGGACGTGGCCACCGCTTCCAGCAGCTCCCATTGTCCTGGAGCAGCAAACCGTGGCCAGTGGGAGCCGCGATCAGCCGAACCTGTGGACATGGCAGGTAAACAAACCGGCCCAGACCGCCAGGGGCTTTCTCTGAACAAGCACTGGACCGGTTTTGAGAAGCACTAGAAGACCAATCTGATTAAGGCAGGGGACCCTGTTTTGTATGTTTTTAACATGTCGTGTGTATATACACACACACATATAGTTAGGAGCTGGGTTAAACCTTGTTATAGGTTGATTTTAAAATCTCATAGATATGAATGGGTGTCTCTTTTTTGCTGTTGTATGTCTCATTTTGGGCTTCTATCACATATACAGAGGGTCCATGTCTCATGTTTGAGTCTTAGAGATTTGGGAGGACTTTGTTTCTGCAATCCACTTTTAAAAGAAACTCCTAACCATTTGGTTAGCATAAAAACGTCAAAGTTCATAAGGTGAGAAATACTTCTATGAGTAAGCTGTGAAATGCATTTGAAACTACACTTAGCTTTCTTTGAGAGGTTTTTGTTCGCCTAATTATACAGAATAACATTTGTTATAGCTTTATTATTTTCAGATTCATGTAACCATTTATTCATTATTAAGAAGTGCTTTTTACCTTTTTGAACTTCCAGTCGCTGGGGTGCACTGATTTCTTTTCAATTTAAATAACTCAAAGGTTGCGTATTTTATTTTAAAACCCCCACTTCAAATGGCTTTGATGAAAAACAACCCAAAAATGCAGCATGATGTATTTTAAAAATCCAGTTCTAAAACAATAATCACTTTAATGAGCAATCAAATATGCATTCTTAACATCTCAAATACACTTTTTTAAAAAAATTGCCTTTCCAAGAGCAGCATATCTCATTTCTGTTTTGACATTCAACTGCATTACTGTACACTTGTTAAACTTGTATATCTAAATTCCATTTGTCAGATATGCCAGGTCTCTACTTATACTTTCACCAGGAGCTCAAGTTGCACCACTTTTAAACCACTTAACACATTTCAAGTGCTTGAGTGCTAACCAACTCTTTCTTACTTCAGAGTGTTCTGCTGTTACAGCTGCCCAGAAGTGCTTTTCCACATCTAAATGGGCAAATAATAAACGTAAACGCTAATTCAGAAACTAAAATAAAAGTTGTTACAGAGAGCTAAGGATGAAAGTGTGATTCATCAGGGTTCAGCTAATATCACCCCAAATTACATTTTCTCTTACAAATATCTCCCCAAACAAACAATCCTCACCCAAATATTAGAACAGGGATCGGCACTCTTTGGCCCACGGCCCACCAGGGTAAGCACCCTGGCGGGCCAGGCCAGTTTGTTTACCTGCCACGCCTGCAGGTCTGGCTGATCGCGGCTCCCACTGGCCACGGTTCGCCGCTCCAGGCCAATGGGGGCTGTGGGAAATGGCACAAACGGAGGGATGTGCTGGCCGCCACTTCCCGCAGCCCCCATTGGTCCGAACCTGTGGACATGGCAGGTAAACAAACTGGCCCGGCCTGCCAGGGTGCTTACCTTGGCGGGCTGCGTGCCAAAGGTTGCCGATCCCTGTATTAGAATATCTAGAAACTCACTTTAGTTGCTTACTGCCAGCCCCAAACCATCCGCTCCTTCCCTCTTTACCCCCTTCCCTCACATGTTCTTTTCCCTTTGTCCTTTCGCTAAATCTTATCCTTTCACCTGAGATCTCCTGCGCCCCCTCTCTCCCCATGGATGAAATATGGCATCCCAAATGTCAAAGTGTGCTAAGTTGTTTTTTTTTTAGGGAAAGTTTGCAATAGCAAGCTATCTTCAACCTGAACAAAGGACCTACTGCTTTTCAGTTATGTTGTAGACATATTTCACAGATGGCACGTGTATACCTTACCGTGTCGGTTACTGTGTGCCACCTACAAAGTGCTGGGCATTCTCAACTTTCAATCTATTGAGTGTTGAGAGGGCTCAGCTATTACAGGATCAGGCTTGTACGGTCCTGGTTCAGGAAAGTGGAATGATCTTGGGGTTCATTAAATAACAAACCAGTGAATGAGAAAGGAATAAATCTTTAAAAAAAAACAACTGGAAAGCATCTGCAGTGAGCTGCTGCACAAACCCATGTAGTGTTCCCCTCTGCCTACGCAGCACCCCCCAAATTCCCACACTCACAACACAATCCCTTATGAATGAATAAGACTGCAATTCTTTCACGGATTCCATGACTTTCTGTGACCCCTGTGACTTCCACAGCAGCTGGTTCAACTGACTTCAGAGCCCCTGGGAGGCCATCCAGAGAGCCGCGGCCGGGGGCAGTCAACTCCCTGCACTAAGCAGCCCCTGCCCCTTTGGAGCAGCATGGCCCCAGAAGTAGAGATTTAGTCTGGGGTATTTTTGGTAAAAGTCATGGACAGATCGTAGGCTGTGAATTTTTATTTCTTGCCCATGACCTGTCCATGACTTTTACCAAAAATACCCGTGACTCATCTTAGCCTTACTTATGAGGTAACAGCTCTAAATTATAATCTTGTGCAAACCTATCTCTACATCTTCCCTGTTAAAGAAAAACAAAGCAACACTTATATACTTACACAGCAAACAACTATCTAATAACACATGCATTAAATTCTCAACCCATGTAATACATTTCCAGAAACTCAATATGTGAACTTCCTAGGGAGGAGAAGTTATCAGCACATCACTCTTGACTGAGTCTTTACCACTCACTTTCCTCAAATACCCTTTCTCCATGCAGATTAACAAGTCTCTAGGAGTCTTGCAGGACATTTAATCTCCCACTCTGATCTTCTCAGAATAACCCTTGCATTAATCTGAGTTCTCTTGTTCCTTAAGAGTTTCTCCTTTGTGCATTGATGATAAGGATCAGTCAGATGGAAAATGCCAGAGTCCGCATCTACTGTCAGTGTGTTGGAACTTTCTGGGATTAGTTGTAGATCCCTTCGATCACATCTAAATGTGTCCCCTTAGTCTGTCTGGACTACATAAAACCTTGGATAGAGCTGTTCTTTGATACCCTTTTGGCCCCAAGATTTAGAGGTGTTATTCCTCAGGCACAATCTATCACCTTGGTTAAGCGATGGGAGATCACAGGCCCTTTTGTCTAAATAATATTTCTGCCTCCACTTCTGATTTTCTTTCATGTTCCATATGGCTTACTTGTTATGAGATTTCAGCAAGTAGATCTGATCCTTCTTCCCATTAACAGCTGAGCTGGAGAAAAACCATTTTCCAAGGGTGTACTTCAATACACCAGTAACGCTTTATACAAATCATCCCCGCTGTCCAAAGTCTTTTTCATTAGGTTCTTTGCTGTTTGTATAGACCTTTTCACAAGTCCGTTTCATTGGGGGTAATTTGGATTTGATGTTTCTTCTTCGAGTGATTGCTCATATCCATTCCAGTTAGGTGTGCGCGCGCCGCGTGCACGTTCGTCGGAGAAACTTGTACCCTAGCAACCCAGGCGGGTCAGCTGGGCGCCCCCTGGAGTGGCGCCGCTATGGCGCCCAATATATATCCCAGCTGACCCAGCCACTCTTCAGTTCCTTCTTACCGCCCGTGTCGGTCGTTGGAACTGTGAAGCGCGGCTTCGCTGACCTCCACACTCCCTAGCAGCTCATTTCGCTATCGTTGTATATAGTAGTTATAGTTATTATTGTACTTATATAGATATATAGTTGTTAGTTAGTCAGTTATCGAGTGTTGTTAGTGTAGTTTTAGTTGTAGTTGAGGGGATCGGGGGTACCACCCCCCTTCCCCACACTGGGAGCCGGAGCTCATGCCCGGCTCATCGGGCTTCAGGCAATGCTCAGCTTGTCACAAGCCCATGCCAGTTGGAGACCCCCACGACTCCTGCTTGAAGTGCGACTCCTCGGGGAGTCGCACTTATCGGCCAAGTGCTCGATCTGTAAGTCCTTTAAGCCGAGAACCAAGAAGGAGCGGGACATTAGATTGAGACAGCTCCTCATGGAAGCGGCCCTGATACCTTTGCCCTCAGCACCAAGCGCAAGTCAGCCGGTAAGCAAGGGCACTGCCACGGCACCGAGTGCTACCACCAGAAAACCGGCACCGAAACCGGCCCAGAGCCGCTCCCTCTCCCCGAAGCCGAAGGCGGCGAAGGCGCAGATCATCTCGCCATCAACCGCCCCACAATCAGAGCCTGCACAAAAAGCGGATCGCCCGGCACCGACACCTGCCACGGCACCGACTAAGCCGGTACCGTTGACTCCGACCCCGCGAGGGCCGTCGAGTCCGGCACCTGGCAGCTCCCCGGTACACACCGTGGTAGAGCTGGCTTCACCCTCTACCCCGGAGGCGTTTGCCGCAGCGAAAGAGCTAATTGCCATCACCGAGGCTCCATTGCCCTTACCCCCGGTACCGCCGGTGCGGGTACTATGCTCTATGGGCAAACCGACCCTGACCAGACCAGCTTCGGTCAGTGTGGCAGACCGGCACCGCTCCAGATCGCGGTCCCGCAGATGCGTGGCATCAAGGCGCCACTCAGGCTCGTGACATCGATCTCGATCCCGGCACCGGTCGGACTCCCGGCACCGATCGCCTCGGCAGCGGTCAGACTCCCGGCACCGATCACCTCGGCACCGGTCAGGCTCCCGGCAGCATTCACCTCGGTACTGTTCACGCTCTCGGCACCGGTCAGGCTCCCGGTGCCGGTCGACGTCAAGAGCATCAACCCGGTACTCCCGGCACCGCTCCAGCTCACGGCACCACGGTGGGCGCCGCACCTCCAGGAGCAGATCTAGACAAAGACACTCGAGATCCCGGTCGACCTCCCGGCACCGAGCCGGTCGCAGGTCCCGGTCTCGCTCCCAACACCAATACCGACATCGGTCACTACTATCCAGAGGTGTGAGGTCTGTCGGTACCTCGGCACCAACTTTCGCCGCTCCACCGTGGCCATCTAGAGGCACGTCGGCATCCTCCCAGGCGGATAGCTATTACGAACAGGACCAGGACCCCGTACTGCTGGGAGTGTTCCAAGACCCCCACCCGCAGGACGCGGGTGCCCACCAGTGAGGTTTTTGGACACCCTGGGCTTACCATCAGGCCCAGGGTGCCCCCATGCCTCAGACACGTTCTAGCACCTCAGAACATCGGGTGCCGGAGGCCACCATTTCCCGCCCCCCCGTGGTTGAGTCGGACAAACAGCCGCCTCCGGACTCCCTGGGTCAACACAAGCAGGAACCAGGCCAAGAACAAGAGACCGCGCAGGATACCCTCATCCCCGGAGTATCCTCCTCCTCACCAAATGAGGCAGTGGCTGGGTCGTCAGCGTCGGGACCCCTGCCTATAGACCTCAGGGCCCACCAGGACCTCCTCCGTAGAGTGGCCCTTAATATCAACCTACCGGTGGAGGAGGTCTCAGAGGTTGAGGATCCGGTAGTGAGCATCCTCTCGGCCGATGCACCTACCCGGGTAACCCTCCCATTCATAAAGACTATCCAGTCTACCGCCGATAACCTGTGGCAGTCACCAGCCTCCATCCCGCCGACAGCTAAGGGAGTGGAAAGGAAGTACATGGTACACTCTCGGGGGTACGAGTACCTGTATGTCCACCCTCCTCCCTAGTGGTTCAGTTGGTCAACGACAGCGAACGGCATGGCCAGCAGGCACCGGCCCCCAAATCCAAGGAGGCCAGGTGGATGGACCTCATGGGTCGCAAGGTGTACTCAGCTGGAGCCTTGCAACTCCGTGTGGCCAACCAGCAGGCCTTACTGGGGCGTTATAACTACAGCATATGGGCGGAGGTGGATAAATTCTCCGAACTGCTACCCCAGGACTCACGCCCGGAATTTAACGGGTTCCTGGAAGAGGGTAAGAAGGTGGCCAGGACCTCCCTACAGGCCTCCCTCGATGCGGCTGACTTGGCAGCCAGAACCCTTGCTTCCGGAATAACCATGAGGCACATCTCATGGCTTCAAGCCTCCACACTACCCCCGGAACTACAATATACAGTCCAGGACCTACCCTTTGACGGGAAAGGGTTGTTCTCGGACAAGACAGACTCCAAATTACAAAACCTGAAGGACAATCGAGTCATCATACGCTCGCTGGGATGCATACACCTTCCATCCAGCGTAGACCCTTCAGGCCCCAAGCACGACGCCCATACTTCCCACCCCGTCAGAGGCAGGACCTTAATAGACGGCGTGGCCGGGGGGGCCGCAGACGCCAATCCAGCTCCCAGGGAGGTCAAAGCCAAGGGCCTTCCAAGGCACCGCCGGGCCCCAAGTCTGGCTTTTGAAGGTGCGCCCGGGGACGACATACCAGACTCAAGACAGGATCCTTCCCCTACCTTCTCCAACCGCCTCTCCCACTTCCTCCCGGCGTGGTCCCGGTTAACTTCAGACCATTGGGTGCTACGCACGGTGAAGCACGGATACCATCTGCAGTTTGCTTCCTTGCCCCCTTCCCGCCCCCCTTCCTGGTCCCTCTTCAGGGACCCCTCTCACGAGCAAACCCTCCTGCAGGAGGTTCGTTCCCTCCTCGCGGCGGGGGCTATAGAGGAGGTGCCTCCAGGCGAGAGAGGCAAGGGGTTCTACTCCCGATATTTTCTGATCCCCAAATCCAAGGGAGGTCTCAGAACCATCCTAGACCTGCGGGGCCTCAACAAATGGATGCTCAAGTTGAAGTTCCGCATGATCTCCCTGGGAACCATTATCCCATCCCTGGATCCTGGAGACTGGTATGCCGCCCTCGACATGAAGGACGCGTGCTTCCATATCGCCATCTTTCCACCGCACAGGAAGTACCTTCGCTTCACGGTCAGACATCAGCATTTCCAGTTCGCAGTCCTACCCTTCGGCCTCTCCATGGCCCCGAGGGTGTTTACCAAGTGCATGGCCGTTGTGGCCGCCCACCTCCGTCGGCGGAACATCCACGTCTTTCCGTACCTCGACGACTGGCTCCTGAAGGGGTCCTCCCAGTCGCAAGTGCGGAGTCATGTCGAGACCGTTACGGACCTCTTCTCCCAGCTAGGCCTGCTTCTCAATGCCGAGAAATCCAGCCTGGTCCCCACATAGAGGTTGGACTTCATAGGCGCGACCCTGGACTCTACCCAAGCCAGGGCTTACTTACCTCAACCTCGCTTCCAGACAATCGTCGTGATCATACGGAGCTTGCAGGCCTCCCCAATCACCTCAGCTCGCACCTGCCTCACACTACTAGGGCATATGGCTGCATGCACTTATGTGACGAAGTATGCCAGGCTCCGAATGAGGCCCTTCCAAACGTGGCTTCATTCCGTATTTCGCCCAGGCAGGGACCACCTGGATGTGTTGATGACGGTCCCCCCCGACCCTCTCCGCTCCCTCGACTGGTGGCTGACCCCATACCTAGTATGTGCTGGAATGCCGTTCCATCCACAGCAACCGTCGATGACTATAACAACCGACGCATCATCCCTGGGGTGGGGAGCCCACCTAGAACACATGCGTACCCAGGGCCTCTGGTCGTCCCAGGAGCTGTCACTCCACATAAATGTCCGGGAGTTGAGGGCAGTCCGCCTCGCCTGTCAGGCGTTTCAACGATGCCTACGCGGCCGTTGTGTTTCCGTACTCACGGACAACACAACGGCCATGTATTATATCAACAAACAGGGGGGAACCCGTTCGTCTCCCCTATGACAGGAAGCCATTCGACTCTGGGACTTCTGCATAGCCCAGTCGATAGATCTGGTGGCAGCCTTCCTCCCAGGGGTCAAGAACACACTGGTGGACAGACTCAGCCGATCCTTCCTATGCCACGAATGGTCGATCAGACCGGATGTCATCCATTCCCTCTTCCAGAGGTGGGGGTTTCCCCGCATAGACCTCTTCGCGACCAAGTCCAACAGGAAGTGCCAGGAGTTTTGCTCCTTTCAGGGTCTCTCTCCTGGGTCGATCATGGACGCATTTCTCCTGTCATGGACCCGCCACCTACTGTATGCCTTCCCTCCGTTCCCTCTGGTGCACAAAGTCCTGTTGAAACTACGCAGGGACAAAGCGCATCTAATCCTGATCGCACCTGCGTGGCCCAGACAGCATTGGTTCACCGCCTTGCTGGACCTATCGGTGGACCCTCCAATCCCCCTTCCTCTCCACCCAGACCTGATTACGCAGGATCACGGCAGGCTCTGTCACCCAGACCTACAAGCCCTGCACCTCACGGCATGGCTCCTGCATGGCTGAACACGGCGGAGCTCAGCTGTTCCGCACCGGTCCAGCACATCCTCCTTAACAGCAGGAAGCCTTCCACTCGCTCAATGTACAGGGCCAAGTGGAAGTGCTTCTCTTGCTGGTGCGCTACTCAGGGGGTGAACCCTACGCAGGCCCCGATTCCCACGGTCCTAGACTACCTCTAGTACCTTAAGCAGCAGGGCCTGGCGACATCCTCCTTAAAGGTACACTTAGCGGCCATATCCGCCTTTCGACCAGGAGAAGGTGGCCGCTCCGTATTTTCCCACCCCTTGGTCGCCAGATTTGTTAAAGGCTTGGAGCGTCTCTACCCCCCCGTACGCTGCCCTGCTCCTACCTGGGACCTTAACTTGGTCCTAAACAGGCTCACGCTCCCGCCATTCGAGCCACTGGCAACTTGCTCGCTCACGTACCTGTCATGGAAGATGGCCTTCTTGGTGGCCATTACATCGGCCAGACGGGTCTCCGAGCTCAGAGCTCTCACAGTCAACCCACCCTACACCGTCTTCCATAAGGACAAAGTGCACCTGCGACCCCACCCGGCGTTCCTCCCTAAGGTTGTTTCTGCCTTCCATACCAACCAGGACATCTTCCTCCCGGTCTTCTTCCCAAAGCCACACTCTTCTCGGAGAGAGCAACAGCTACACTCCTTAGATGTACGCAGAGCGCTCGCTTTCTACATTGAGCGAACAAAACCATTCCGGAAGTCCCCTCAGCTGTTTGTGGCGGTCGCAGAACAGATGAGGGGTCAGCCAATCTCCTCTCAGAGGATTTCCTCCTGGGTGACTGCATGCATTCGCGCATGCTACGACCTAGCTCATGTCCCCTCTAGCCATGGCACATTCCACGAGAGCTCAGGCGGCGTCGGCAGCCTTCCTGGCGCACGTCCCTATCCAGGAGATATGCCGTGCAGCGACCTGGTCATCGGTCCACATGTTCACCGCGCACTACGCGCTAGTCAGACAATCAAGAGATGATGCGGCCTTTGGCGTAGCAGTTTTAAATACCGCCACATCTCACTCCGACCCCACCGCCTAGGTAAGGCTTGGGAATCACCTAACTGGAATAGATATGAGCAATCACTCGAAGAAGAAAAGACGGTTACTCACCTTTGTAACTGTTGTTCTTCGAGATGTGTTGCTCATATCCATTCCAAACCCACCCTCCTTCCCTACTGTCGGAGTAGCCGGCAAGAAGGAACTGAAGGGTGGCTGGGTCGGCTGGGATATATATTGGGCGCCATAGCGGCGCCACTCCAGGGGGCGCCCAGCCGACCCGCCTGGGTTGCTAGGGTAAAAGTTTCTCCGACGAACGTGCACGCAGCGCGCGCACACCTAACTGGAATGGATATGAGCAACACATCTCGAAGAACAACAGTTACAAAGGTGAGTAACCGTCTTTTTCTGATGAAAATCCCAATCTATGGAAAATTGCCTAAAATCTGCACTAGAAAATGGTGGCCTGTTATCGCTAGAGACTTCATCTGGAATTCCACGTCTGGAGAAGATTCCCTTCATGCGGGCTATCACTGACTTACTGTTAGTACTGTGCAATGTACAAATTTCTGGATACCGAGAATAATAATCTGTAACTATTAAATAATCCTTGGATTGCCAGGAAAGTAAGTCAATGCCTAGCTTCTCATAAGGCCTTTGTGGAGCTGAATGAGGTCTCAGTGGCTCTGCTTGTTGGCATGGCTTGTATTTCAAGCAGGAAAAGCAGTTTTCTATCACATTAGTGATGTAATGATTGACCGCAACCAATACAGCTCGTTGTTAGCACTTCTCAATTCCTAAACGTCCCTTGTGGATCTTCTGTAGCATTTCTTTTCGGAGGCTCATTGGAAATGCAACCTTACTGCTCTTGAAAATCACCCCATCTATCGCAGTAAGTTCGTGTCTGCAGTTCCAATAGTCTCTTATACTTGGGCAGCAACTGCTTGTTTTTTCGGCCCACCTTTTAACGATCACTTCTTTAAGAATTCCCAATGATTCATCTTCTTCCATTTCCTCACTTATTTGTTACTGTTTCTGTTAGTTATGGGAACAGACTGTTTGCAATCAGATCTACATAGGCTCGCATCTCTGTCTGTAGACCAGGGGTCGGCAACCTTTCAGAAGTGGTGTGCCGAGTCTTCATTTATTCACTCTAATTGAAGGTTTTGAGTGCCAGTCATACATTTTAACGTTTTTAGAAGGTCTCTTTCTATAAGTCCAAATTATTGTTGTATGTAAAGTAAATAAGATTTTTAAAATGTTTAAGAAGCTTCATTTAAAATTAAATTAAAATGCAGAGCCCCCTGGACTGGTGGCCAGGACCTGGGCAGTGTGAATGCCACTGAAAATCAGTTCGCCTGCCACCTTCGGCACCTGTTCCATAGGTAGCCTACCCCTGCTCTAGACTCTTCTCTGGAAAGTGCATCTACCATGAACATGAATTTATTGTGTGTGCAAGTTACAACCAGATCATACTTTTGCAGCTTTATCATCATTCTTTGAATCCTTCCAGTACAGTCATTTAGCAGTTTGCAAACTAACTCTATTAGGGGCTTGTGGTCCCTTTCAACTTTCACAGTCTGTCCATGAATATACTGATTGAATCTCTCACAAACAATATTCCTAAAAGCTCTTTTTCGATCTGTGTGTATCTGGTTTCTGCCTCAGTCAGTGATTTGAATGCATGTGCCACTGGTTGCCAACAACCTTCATGTTTCTATAAAATCACTGCACCTAATCCATACTGT
This sequence comes from Gopherus evgoodei, assembly GCF_007399415.2. Taxonomy (NCBI): domain Eukaryota; kingdom Metazoa; phylum Chordata; order Testudines; family Testudinidae; genus Gopherus; species Gopherus evgoodei. The sequence continues at coordinate 210,940,246 of NC_044324.1, read as the reverse complement.
GAAGCAGACTGTGAGGAAGGCCTGGTGCATAGAACTTCAGCCTGGTTCTTGTATCAGTTGTTGTTTTAAACTTTCACATGATTCCTCCTGTTTTGCACCCCATTCATTTTTATTCTCTGGGAATTTTCTCAAAGCTACTGCTTTGGTGTATAGATTAGGTATGAATTTTCCAAGATAATTAAGCATTCCCAGGAACTGTTGGATATCTTTCTTTGACTTGGGACGTGGTATCATTTCAGTGGCTGAAATCTTCCTCTTATCAGGTTTTACACCTTCATTGGAAATAATGTCCCAAACAAAAGTAGTTCTGTAAACTCTAAAATACGTTCTTCCCTATTTAGTTTGAGGTTTGCAACTCTAGGTGCATCCAGGACTTCCCAAAGTTTGTGATTATGCTCCTCTTTTGTTGAGCCTCAGATGATGAGGTCATCCATTGTGGTGTGAATACATTAATATGTTCATAGATCATATATGCGGTTTTGTGGTACACTTCTGGTGCTAAAGGTATTCCAAAGAGCAATTGTAAGAATCTGTATCTTCCAATGGGGTGTTAAACATGCATATTGTTGAGCTTTTTTCATTTAATTTTAGCTGCCAAAAACCTGAGGATGCATCCAACTTACTGAAATATTGAGCATTTGCAAATTGAGCCATAATCTCTTTTCTGGTTGGTAGTTTGAAATGGTCTCCTTTTTCAGCCTTGTTGAGGTCTCTGGGATCTAAGCATATGTGTAGCTAGCTGTTATGTTTCTTCGCAATAACAAGGTAACTCACCCATTCTGTTGGTGCCTCAATTTTTTGTTTTACTTTCATTGCTTCCATCTTTGCAAGCTCAGCCTTGAGTGTGTCACTGAGTGCAAATGGCACATTTCTACATGGATGGATAACTGGAGGGACCTGCTTGTTTATCCAGATTTTTGTTCACCCTGTAAGCAACCCAGCCCTTGAAACAGGTCTGACATTCCCAAAAGAGTGCCTCATAGCCAGGGTCAGTATGATTTTGTAGTGAAAGCACCCATTTTACTAGACTGAGTTTCTCACATGCAGCCAGGCCTAAAATTGGTGTCACCTCTTTTGGTACTACAGTGAACGGGAGCCTATACATGGTGTTTTTATGGTTGATGTTAGCAATGCACCTCTCCTTCACTGGTATATTTGTTTCAGAATAACCCGTTACTTTTATTTTTGTTGGTCCCAGTTTTGGTCTTATTTTCTGTCTCACATAATCTTGTTCAAACAGAATATTAACGTGAGCGTCTATGTCCAGTTTTAGTGGAATAATTGTTCCATTCACTGGATACCAGTCACTCTAATCAGGCTTGCTAGATGTCTATGAAAAACTCCTCAACCAGATTGTCTTTAACTGAATGCACTTGACTGTTCAGCATTTGGGATCTGCAGCATTTTGCAAAAATGATTATTTCCCCCCACATTTATGACAGAGTTTCCCAAAGGCAACACATTGTTTGGGGCCATGCTGTGATCCACACCTTCCACATAACCATCTGTGCGCAGTTTTCCCCCTAGCAGTGGTTTTCGTAGCAAGTGATTCCACTTTCTGATTTGATGTAGTCCAGCTATATTCTTTAGTACTTAGTACATAGATAACCCCTCTGGTGAATTCAGCTCTTTGATTTTTGCTTTCACGGTTTCTGCTGCCCTGCATATTTGGAGAGCTTTTTCTAAAGTTAAATCTCTTTCACAGAGCAGTCTCTCTCTTAACACACTGTCTTTAATGCCACAAATGATTCTGTCTCTGACCAGAGACTCTGTTACCTCACCAAAGTCACAGGTTTTACTGAGTTTTGTTAATTCTGTGACATTGGTCTATGATGTCATTAGTTTTTTGCATACTTGTAAAAAATTGTCTCTTGCTAAGGTTTCATTCTGTTTTGGAATGCAATGGCTAATAAATACAATTCAAACCTCTGTTTGATTTTTTTCCCCAGTTCTCTGCAAAATTGTCTGACAGTTGCAGACTGGAAGGAGGTTGCAACACATCCATTTTTGGTTCCCTCACCCCTCCTTCTTAAACTAGTCAAGCTACTATTGTGCTCACCAAATACATACAAAAGGCTTTGTGCCTGGTGCTCCATGTGCTTCTCTGGTGCCTCCTTTTGTCTCTGCTTTCAGTTGCAAACACAGGAGTTAACTTCAAAACCACTGCAGTTTCCTTTTCATTCAGCACTTTTGACACCATGTAACGATCCTGGGGTTCATTAAATAACAAGCCAGTGAATGAGAAAGGAATAAAACTTAAATAAAACAAACTGGAGAGCTTCTGCAGTGAGCTGCTGCACACAGCCATGTGGCGTTCCCAGCCCCTGCCTCCAGGAGAAAACTCACAACTCAGTCCCTTATGAGGGAGCATCTCTAAATTATAATCTTCTATAAACATCTCTCTACAGAAAGTACTTAATTTTAGGCACACAATTAAGTACCATAGGACTTAAGCCATGCTTAACTTCAGGAACATAATTAAGTGCTTTCCTGAAATGGGGCCTTGCCCCCGGAGCTCCAGAAATGTACATTCAGATATCATCCGATCGTCAATATCTCAGTAGTTTAATTCGACTGCTTAGCTTGTTGATAAAGCGTACAGACTCAAAAGGTCGTGTACTCCTGAAAAGATACCATCTCTTGTCTCTTATGTGTGTGCAAGACAATGAATGCGTTCTTAGAAATATACTGTAACATTAAATTGATTTGAATGAGCAATGTTAGAACTCCATAATACCTCTGCCCAGTAAAGGGCAGGTAATATTCTCATGCGATTTCCAATGTCAGTAATCCATGAAGTACAGTACACATAATACTGTAATGAAAGGTCATTTAGAATGGTAGTTTAGCATCTGAAATCAGTGGCCTTAAGCCCTGCCTGCTATATAGTTGATTATTTTTCCTTCCGATTTGTTATTATAGCTGGAGGGTTTTGTATTTGCTTTCGCATTTGTGAGTTGTCTTGTTCATATGATGAATAAGTGACTATTCAATGAAAATGTCAGGTCAGACACAGCATGAAGGGGCAAGGTATACAATTATTTCCATTATTCAAGATGCAGCATGCATGGGAACTAAACAGAGACTCCATTTCAGAAATTGGAGATTTATATCTGTGACCCGATTCATTAATCTTTCAGCACTTCTGAAGATATTTATCCCAGAGGTGCTCACTGATGATTTAATAAGTTTTGTTTTATTTTACAGTATTGTTTATTATGTGTTGTGCATGTTCACTGGAGGATGAACAGATCCCAATAAGTTAATTAGTCATGTCTGCCTTTTATAATAAGGGGCTTGATAAATGAATGCGTGACTCCACTGTTACATCAATGTAACCACATTGATTTTAAAGGTGTTATATTGGTGCACACCTGGAGTAAAACAATGGTGAATCGGACTCATAATACCCATATGGAAATCTGTGCTCATGCTGCTAAAAACCACAAAAATGTTTGTAAAAATTGTAGTCTATTTTAAAAAAAGTAATATATATTTTAAAATATTTTATTGTGTGTTTAATTTAAAATATCTCTCTTGTAATTTCTACTTATTTTTTCTTTAATACCTTTTAGTTTAAGGCACAGCAAGCTGAGACTGCAGAGGAAGGGGGACAGCAGGGGAAGGGCCGGGAGCTCAAGAGCCAGGCAGGACAATCCCGTGGGCTGTAGTTTTCCCACCTCTTTTTAACCCCTCTGTTTGTAACAAACACAGATATAATCTGATGTTTACAGAGCTGTCCCAACAAAGCCTATGACCATATATCCTCTTTCTCAAGCCCCATATATGGAAACCGTGAAAAGTCAATGCCAATTTCAGCTTTCTTTTAAAATCAAATGTTCATTTCTAGCTCTTACTGTTAGGTACATGTTAACAAATCACTGGTGTTGAACAACAGGCTAGATTGTCCCTTCCCAAGGCAAGCCATGGGAAAGGACTTTTAGGGAGGAAATCTATAAAGCTTTGGGAGGGGGCCTTTAGGAGCCATTAACATTTCTAAAGTAGTATTTTTTTTCCCCGTATGAGTTTCCCATTACAAGGTGTGGTGGGTGAGTTTAACTGTGATGTCCCTTGCTGTACCTATGTTACAATTTTATAGCGACCTTAATTTAAAGGTAACACTTTTTTGTCTGCTAATACAATGTTCCATAAAGTAAGTTACATTCTCAAGCCCTGATTCAAGAAAGCACTTAGTCATGTGCTTAACCCTAAGCACATAGTTAAGTCCATTCTTATTCAGCAAAACACAGATGCTCCAATTCTTTGCCCTGACACACAAGCCTATTGAAGGGGTTAATGCTGTGCTTTCCCTGTGCTGGAATGGCTCTACACTAGAGCTGGTCCAAAAAAAAAAAAAAAAAAAAAAAAAAAAAAAAGATGGAATGGGTTTCTGTCAGAAAATTCAGTTTAATTGAAATAAAAACATTTGTCGAGAACAGATTGATTCCTATGACATGTTTAATGGGAAAAAGTAAAAATAAATCGTTACAGTTTTCTCATTCTGTGTCCATACCGTTGAAGCATTTTGTTTTGGTATGGTAAAAAGATTTTGTTTGAACTTTGTTTCATTTCATTTTGTTTAGACTTTATTGAAATATAATTTTTAATATTTAATGTGATTACATGTATTGAATATATTATATGTAATGTTATATATAACAATATGCTGTTTTGACAGTAACTGAATGAAACATGTCAGTGTTTCCAAAAAGAAAAAGTTTAGAATTTCTGTCCCACTGAAGTTTTTGGAATTTTGAGTTTTCATTCCGATTTGGAACAAAAATAAATTTGAAATGTCAGAATTTTCCAGGAAAGAGAAATTTTGTTTTCTAACCAGATCTGCTCTGCACCACCTCTAGTTGTGGCGATGACTGAATTATGCTGTTTAGGTTCCACTGTTTGGTTTGTCCAGTGTGGGTCGTTCAGTTGTATTCTAAACCATAGTTCAACACAGTACTTAAGCTCATGCTTATCTGTAAACATGTAAGTAATCTACCTGAAGTCAGTTGGATTGCTCATTTACCTGTGCAGTACCTTGCTGAATCAGGGCACAGTGAGAATGGTATTTAAATCTGATTTTCAAATATGTATATTTCACAAGTGTTTATGGGACCTAAGCTTTTTTTTTTTTAACAGATTTTGATTTTAAAAGAAGTACCTTTGAGCCAGAGATATAAAATAATGAAAACCAAACATCATTCTGGACATTCTTGATTTTAACAAAGAAAGAAATCTAATTAAAAAATTTTATGCATAAGTGATCATTTGTAGTGGAACCTCCTTTACTGAACAAAGTGCTGGGTGCACTATGGGTAGTGTTTACCAAAATATAATTCTGGATTAAATTGATTTAATGCAGTTTAAAACCTCCCAGCTTTAAACACTATAGCCCACCTATTTCCTAAGCCTGAGCAGATAACGGATAGTATAATAACTGCACTCTTACTCTTTGAAGGTTAAGTGAGAGTTGTGGTGTTCGTTCATCTTTTTAAAAAATAAAAGTTGTCTGTTGTAAGCAAATGAAACAAATTATTACTGAATTTAATCCTCCTTGGGAAGCACATATATTGGAATACATTTGTTTACTCCAGGCTATGTAGCTGGGCCTTTCAATCTGTTTCTAATTTATTTTAACTCAGAAATATGAGGTAAATGCAGAAATTATGCATTAATAAAATCCCCTTATGTTTCCAACTGGCATGTGAAATAACAGTTGTGGTTCACTGAGAATGACTTTGGACCAACACTTTTGATGTGATTTTAGTTTTTATTTTCATCCATGTAAGAACTCTCCTGCGACACTTCTGGTTTTTTATTCTTTTTTTTTATGAGTGGTTCATGTTCTTGTTTGTGAGTCAGGGAAGAATGAGTGAAATATTTAATTTTCTTTTTTCTAATTTCTTGGGTCAAAAGTAAGGGCTTGAGAAGTCACGTCCATCCAGGATTTGTGGCCAAGCATACAGCTGGTTGAAAATTATCCACTCTTAAAATAAAACCACCATCGCCATCCTCATCTCTGTCTCCACTGCCATTTACTCTCTCCCCTGCTTTGCTCTTTTTCTCCTGTCTCTGTCATGTGTTTTCCTTCTTCCTGCCAATTTCTGTGCACTTTGCTTTCTAACACTTCCTTTTCCCCTCCTTATTACTTTTACTTCATGCTTCCATGTGTGACTTTCTTTGCCTTCGTTTATTGTCTCCTCCACCCAGTCTGCCTCTTACCCTTTTTATATCTCTCCCTTTTTGAATGCCTCACTCTGTGAAGCATATCATTCCTGAACAGCAACAGTCCTAAGTATCTCCTGAGCAAAGATTAGTTTTGCCGGGTAGAGGGATCCTCTGTAATCGGAAGGTAGTCTACTTTAATGTGCTTGTATTTTCCAAATGGAACCTAATCACGGTTTATGGATGTTTGTCACATTTTGAGGGGAAACTTGTTCGTATTCAGGAATATTAAACAAGGAACACCACGGTGATTGCATAAAAGCAGTGAACAGGCTGACTTCTAGAGTGCCAGAAATATAAAGGGCCACTTTCTCATCTGATGTAAACTGGCATAGTTCCATTGGGCAGCCATAAATATACTAAGACGAGGAGAAGAGACACTGCCATTCTAGCTGGCGCAACGTTATCTTGTTATACCAATTATATTAGACCAGTAAAAAAAAACCAGCAGGATCTTTTTAAAGGGGACAAGACAAAGATGCCACATTTATTATGATAACAATTTATGACTAATAACTAATATCTTAATTCTTATACACACACATTATACCTAATACCTATACACACACACACACATTCATCAGGTGTTCTGCAGCTGTTGCATAGTTACCAGTCCTGAAGATAGCTTAAGTTCATGGCTTAATTTTGCAGCTTGGGTTCGTAGCTTGTGGCAGCTAACTGGCCAGGAAAGCTGGGCACAAGGCTGAGCTGGATCTCTGTTGGGCAGGCACTGATGTCCTTCCATGTTGGCAGCAGAATGTTACCAGAGTCTCTCATCTCACCCTTCTTTTTTATAGGCTTTTAGTTTGGATTCAAAGTCTATAGGTCTTGCTGTGTCACGCTGCCTCTGGGTTTAGATTGATCACCCATCAATTGCAGGCGTGACTTTCAGCCTTGGACCTGGCTTTGATCTTCCTTCTGTTGTTCTGTTGTCCTTTTCTTTTTAGGGTGGATGCTTCTTACTTTGTTTAGGGCTGTTGTCTAGGTCTTCAGAAGTTGGTATTTGAACTTTATCTCATCAGGACAGGCTGGGGCTGGAGGTTGATTCCATCATTCATACATACCTCATTCACACATCTAAACTAAACTAATAAGATTACAGCAGGGTTTGCAAAAATGAAGGTTGGAAGAAGCTTTTACAAAATGGAGTGAGTGTTTTAAAATGGGGTTTGAATTACAATGTGGAACAGAAGTTACAGTATATGCAAGTGTAGTGAATGGTGAACAGAAGTTACATTAATAAAGTGAACAATTGAAAACAATTTCATTTATCAGTACTACAATCTACTTATTAAAACATCAAAGGACCACGTTTTAATTTTAACCTGATATTCAGGCTGCTACATATACACCAGTGGTCTCCAACCTTTTTATGCCCAAGATCACTTTTTTAATTTAATGGCAACCCAGAATCTGCCCCGCCCCTTCCCCGAGGCCCCACCCCACTCACTCCATCTCCCCGCTCCATCACTCACTCTCCCCCACCCTCACTCACTTTCACTGGGCTGGGGCAGAGGGATAGGGTTTGGGAGGGGGTGCAGGCTCTGGGCTGGGGTTGGGGGGTTTGCAATGTGGGAGGGGGCTCAGGCCTGTGCCTGGGGCAGACTGTTGGGGTGCGGGAGGGGGTGTGAGGTGTGGGCTCTGGGAGGAAGTAGGGATGCAGGAGGGGGCTCTGGGCTGGGCTGGAGGAGGAGGTATGGGGTGCTGGCTCTGGGAGGGGGATCAGGGATGGGGCAGGGGGTCGGGGTAAAGGAGGAGGTTCAGGGTGCAGGAGGGGGTATGGGGTGCTGGCTCCAGGAGGAGACTCAGGGCTGGATGTTGAGGTGTGGGCTCTCGCCATGGGGCACTTACCTCCGGTGGCTCCCGGTCAGTGGTGCAGCGGGGCTAAGGCAGGCTCCCTGTCTGCCCTGGCCCCACTCAAGCACATTGGCACCTCCTCCCAACCCTGCCAGCCAGTTGTGGCCATGCTGCTCCCAGAAGGGGCCAACGTGCCCCTGGGGTTGGAGCAGGGGTCTCTGTGTGCTGCCCCTCTCTGCAGGCACCAACCCCGCAGCTCCCATTGGGTGGCCAATGGGAGCTGCGGGGGCGTTGCTTGCAGGCAGGAGCTGTGCATGGAGACCCCTGTTCCTCCCTGCCACCGTGGGAATGTGCTGCGCTGGCCGATTCCTGGAGCGGGTTGGGGCCACGCCAGGCACGGTGCTTGCCTTAGCAGCAGGCAGCCCCACTGCGCTGCCACAGCTGGAGATCACGATTGACTTGGAGACTCCCCAGGATCAACCAGTCAATCACCATTGATATACCCAGTAGAGGAAAGGATTTTGTGGTAAGTTTAATAATGAGTTATTTTTCCTAAATTAAATTCACATCATTTTTGTATGTGATTTTACTTCAGTGGGATTTCAGAATATGCTTTCTAAGTGTTTCCTGAATTGGCTCCTGGGTTGACATTTTCCTCTTCTGTTTCTCCACAAAATAGTCATAACATTGGCAGTGCAATCCCTCCAACACTGCTTCAACCCTGACCTATAAAATGGGCATATGTAGGGGCTAGAGAGTTGTTCAGTCTCCATGCTGTTCAGTCCTTGGCCTCTCTGCTGAGGCTGCCATTAGTGCCCCAGTTAGTTAGTGTGCACTATTGTCTTCATGAATATCTGATTAAATATTATTATTTGATGATATTCTCTGGTTTGATCTGTATAATCCAAATTAGGGGCTCACCAAAATATGTCCTTAAATATTGCTGGCACAATATCAGGCCCAGTTCTACAGTCTTCACTCAGTAAAGACTCAGATCACAGGTCCTAAAACCTAGATTCTCCACTCTTGTACTATTATTATTTACTGTAATACTTTTTAATCAAAAAGGCATTACAATGAGGCACAGAGTGTGATAATTGAGTAAAAAAGAGATTAGCTTCATGCAGAGTGTGAATGTGGGACAGATTGAAATGATATTTTTGTAGCAAAAACTGAATCCTTTAGTATATGCCTGCTTGTGATTTGATTTGGTTATATAGTGTGTTATTGTGTGAATATCACCCCCCCAAACCCCGCCCCCCCACACACAAACCAAAACCCATAAATATCTTTGATTCAGAAATAAAATTTTGAAATTACTAAACTGACATTTTTCTTTGAATTTTTTTTTAAGTGAAGTCTGGAGAAAGCATCTTCTACCATAGTCTGCATTTTATCACAAAGTTGGTTTTTATATCTAAATTATGAATTCTGAGGAGTGAAATAAAACAACTGAAACAAACACCATAAAGTACTTCAGGTGGCACTGTTACATGATGTGCTATTCTTTTTTCGAGCAATATGTTTCCAGTTAGGCACATGGGGTGAAATCCTGGCCTCACTGAGGTCAGTGGGACTTTTGCCATTAACCTCAGTGAGGCCAGGATTTCATAATACAGTGTAAACGTTCATACTGCTGTGTTATTGTGGTCACCCTAAATGAATAAAAATGATGATAACGTGACTTGCTGTTGTTGTGAGCAAGATACTCCCTGGATCAATAGCTTACTTTCTTTTTTCAGTGCTGCATTTAAATGGTGAAAAATTGTATTTGCTAAGCAGAGCGGATGTGGTCTTGTTTGAGACGCACCATCACATTCATAATCATTTGTTCTTTTCATTCATCTTTGAATTATTTGATAGTGGTCAAACTTATATAATATTCATACTTCTCTTCTGGCAGCCTTGGAGGCCCTTGTTTTTCTTCCACTGATTGGAAGGGCTTTAGAGCACTGCCTGGGTCCTAGAGCTACACAAGTGTCCTTTAACTACACCTTGAAAATGTGTAGCAACCAGCAGAATAAACTATCTTCCTGCACTTTCCCCTGGCATGTGTAACATCTAAGAGTAATTAAGGATTCTATTTACCAAGAGTTATTTTGTTCACAAGACTAATTAGCATTATATGGGAATAGATATTGGTGCACAGGTGGCAAGATCTGTGGATTGATTTATTGTAAATTGTTATCAACAGTTCTGCCTTTTGTGCCACTTTGCAGAAAATGCTCATTTTAAGTGGTACTGGGTGAGATGTAATGGTTCATGTGGGTTAGATATAAGGTACAGCTACTTTTTAAAAGGATTGTTTTCAGCAGTTTTAATTCAAATCTAGTCTTCATTTTGCAAATGGCAACACTGCTCTTTTAAAAATTTCTTAAATAAGTATAAATGGGATGTTCAATAGTAGCAGCCAAAATAATCCTTTGGCTTATGTTGTCACAAGATTGGTCTTGTTAAACTGGCAGGTCCAGACAAGAAAGTCCTGATTTAAAACAATACTTGATAATGTTTTCCCAATTCCTAGTTATGCTTTGGTGGTGTGTCAGAGCAAAGCAAGTTTGCTCATTTATATGCACTATATTCTTTCTCTATGGCATGCTTTGCAAGTAACAATTGTGCTGGCTTTGTGTACTTGTAGTCACAATGCCATTTTTTGAATGTAGACTTAAATAGCTAAATACACTGATTATACGGTGTGTGTTTGTATCTTATATACAAGAGATAAGGAATATTTCTATATGGAAGATTCTGGCCTCTGCTGCAACCCCTGTATACTGTTCTTATGCTGTACAGGAGATCCAATGGGTCCACAACATCACAGGAGCAGGAAAAGGAGTGGCTGTAGTGTAACATTGACAGACCCCGGTCGTTGGTGGGCGGGATTAAACCTGGGACCTCTGGAGTTTAGTGCATGAGCCTCTACCACATGAGCTAAAAGCCAACTGGCTCTTAGCGAAGGCTGTAGAGCAGACTCATTTAACACACACTCTCTCTCTATACCACTAGATGGGATAGAACGCCACCCCCAGGAGGAGTGTGGGTTACAGTAGCTCTGAGCAATATCATCCTGGGCTGTTGAGCAGGCCACTGGTCATTGTAAGAAGGGTTCTGTAACTTAGAGTGGCTCCTGGAACTACTGTTGAGGCAGAATCTTGGTAGTGCAAAGATGAGTTAATGCTCCTCCTGAGCTGAACTGTCTGTGCTGTGCCTTTTCTGAGGTATAGCAGAGAATCTAGCCCTTACATAAAATATGTGTATTTATCTGTATACACAGGGGGTTGTGTACATACATACACATATCAAGATGCGTGAGCACAAAAGATGTTACCCCATCAGTCAGGTTAAGAATGTGCATGTGCACACACACTTCAACTGTGGGTATATTTTGTCTTATAGAAACCTGTTGTTTAATGCATTATTTCAACACTTTCTCTGTCATGAGGAACCTTTATTTTAATGCTTTGTTAGTCTGCAAAGTTTCTGTGGCTGATCATTCTAAAGCATATTGCTCTCTGAATGTGCTGTCATCACTTTTTCCTGAAAGAAAATAAATATTCTTACCTTGAAATGTATTTATCTTCTCTCATCTTCAGCTTTCCTTCCAACGCTTTTGTCAGCTGCACCGCTGGTGTAGGGATTGCTGTTAGAACAAAAATCTATGTCGTTCCTGTTATTGTGTCTCTGCATTTCGCCTCCTGATTTCAACCAACTAGTGCAGCTGGATATCCATATTCATGTTCCGTTAGCATTGAAATAAAATAGTCCATCTGCACAGACTTAGGAGTATATTACTACCTGAACACAGGAGGCTTTACTCAATCTATCACATTAAGAATATACTCCCGAAACATGGATTAAGTAAATTTAACATGCCATGGCCTTGGCATGCCATGGTATATCATTGTAATATTCCGATGTGACTGCCATGTAAAAGGAAAGGCCAGAGGTCGGCATCAGCTTGAGCTAAAGTTATTAACTCTCTCTCCAGCAACAAACAAACAAAACCTATAATTTCAAGGAAATGGAGATTTGATCTGAGGCAAAATATATGACCAGCAGAATCTAGAGAAAAAAAAACAAAATATTTGGAAAAAGCCTTACATTATGTCAATGAACTCTAATTAATGATACAAGGAACGTGTCCTACCAATGAGCTGTTTAGAGAGCCAAGTAAACAACAAGGTGTCTATGTGGAAAATGTTTTTTTTTAAATGAATTGAACTACATTAGCCTGTAGCAGAGACAGCGTTAAGCCAGGAAATGCACTGTGGATGAAATGTACCCACCTATAGACAGCTTGCAAAAAGTCATCAGTACTTCAGAACAGTGTCTTGTCAATGACCGGTCCATGGACTGGTGCCAGTCCCTGAGATCTCCCTGACCACAGATTAGGAAGGCAGCAAGCTTGGCTCTGGTATCAGACTGGTCGAAAAACATTGCCTGAGAAGACCTCCTGGTGAGGCTCAGATCAGGCAGCCACACAGGGACTTCTTCACAACCTCTGTGAGCTGTGGAAGTGGTCTCCATGCTAGACCCAAATGGGCTAGCTTGAGGAAAGGACTTGTGAGCAGATCTGTGGAAGTGCTACTGCTCTGGTATTTATGCGGACCCAGTGGTCCTGAGACCATGCATTGGACACTGAGCAGCAGCAGCAGCAACTACTCCAGATTGTAGGTTAGAACAGCAGCTGCAGAGGATAGAGTGTCTA